>NW_028274845.1:0-1200000 GCF_037043125.1 Eumetopias jubatus
AAATCTAGCCTGGGCTGCCCTGGAGCCTTGTAAGCTTTACACTGCACATTCAGTGTTTCTAGAACGCGCACGTGCACACACAGACGCACACACACACACACACACACACACTCCTCCAGTCCATCTCCGTAGGACTTGTGATCAAATCAGGAGCCAGTCCTCGAGTAGTAGGGCCCAGAGCGCGTGAGCAACAGATGCCTAAACAGGAGCCACTATCCCTGCTTTTTCTACAGAAGACACGCCTGTTGCGCGGGGCCCTTCCTTGTCACGTGCCCTCTGATCCACGCCCCGCCATGTCTTTCCCTACCCACCCTACCCTCCTGGCCAATGGCCAGCCTGTGACCGGACAGGAAGTGATGTCCACGCCCCCTGGGTTTAGGCCTCCTGTGGGTTCTCAGGCCTGGTTGGGAGAGCAGTGTAGCAAAATAGCTCTTGAAAATGAAAACTAACATCGTAGGACTAAGAACAACAATAAATAGATTCGCAGAATCATGCGAAGGATCTGTACTGGAAATCAGAGCCAAAACTGTAAGAGAACAAAAGGAGAAGCTAGACCCAAAAGGTGTGTCTGGTAAGGCCAGATGTGCGGAACAGGATTTCGAGCGGAGCAAGAGATGTTAGGCGAGTGTCCCGCTCAGCAGCGGGAAGGCGTGGGGATCAACACCCCACAGGGTCGTGGGAAGAGCGAGGGAGGGCAGGGCCAGGCACCGATGTGAAAGGAGACCTGACAGAGCCGGCCAAGTCCTGGATGCATTTGGCGGAGACTGCCGGGCACCAAAACTGGGAGCTCGTCCTTTGCCACAGATTCCAAAGAAATACATTCCCAAAGGCTAACATTTAAGTGTGTGTGTGTTTGGGGGGGGTGATGACATGTTCCATGACAAGAAATGTAGCATTTCCTTCTGAATGTGGCATGCGAGACTCCTGTCATTTTGTCGGCAACACAAGATTCCGATTCAATGACACCACATCGTTGTGGATACCGTGACATGATTTTCGGGCTCAATGTGTTCTGAGCCGATGCAGTTAGACAAGGCCGAAGAGTCCAGAGTGGCAGCTTAGGGCTAGAGAGCCCCCAGAGAGGACCCGTGCTCGCCTCTGGCTGGGTAATCAGAGAGCTCGCTCCCCTGTGAACTGAAGGTTGGAGGTTCCAGCCCAGCTGGGAATACTGGGTTATAAGTGATCCGAGGCCTTACTAAGCTATACTGTGCGAAACATTCTTTTTTAGCTAGCTTCTTCGCTGACTTATCCTCAGTATCTATTTTATTTTTGTTTTTTAAGCTTTAAAAGTTTTCTTTCTTCCTTCCTTCCTTCCTTCCTTCCTTCCTTCCTTCCTTCCTTCCTTCCTTCTTCTTTCTTTCTTTCTTTCTTTCTTTCTTTCCTTTCGAGAGAGCACGCCCCTGCAAGCCTATAAACGGTGTGGAGGGGCAGAGGGGGAGGCAAAGGGGGAGAATCTGAAGAGGACTCTGCACTGAGCCTGGGGTTCAATTTCAGGACCCTGAGATCATGACCTGAGCCAAAACCAAGAGTTGAAGGCTTCACCAACTGAGCCACCCAGGTGCCCCATATGTTTTAAATGTTTCAGGGATTTTATTTTTAAGGAATCTCTACATGCAATGTGAGGCTCGAACTCACAATCCCGAGATCAAGAGCAATATCTAGTTTATTTTTGTTTATTTTTTTAAATATTTTATTTAATTATTAGAGAGTGAGAGAGCGAGCAGGAGAGCATGGTGGGAGACACAGGGAGAAGGAGACTCCTCGCTGAGCAGGGAGCCCGATGTGGGGCTCGATTCCCGGACTTTGGAATCATGACCTGAGCCAAAGCAGACGCTCAACCGGCTGAGCCTCCCAGGTGCCCCAGCAATCCCTAGTTTAAATCAGAGGTGGGAAGATCCTGCCTGAAAACCTAAAGTTCATGTTAGTTACTAAGGGGGTTGGTAGAAAGAGTCTTTTCTTTTTCTTTCTTTTTTTAGGATAAAAACAAGTTCTGGAGTTCCAGAGCCTAGGTATCTCATAGACAATATGACCTTTCTTCCTGAGAATGGGTTTTTACACCTGTTCGTTCCTGGAAAGTTGGTGTCAATTCCTCTAAGCCAGTTTAAAGGAATTGGCTTTTTTATTCCTCACAGCCAAAAAGAACACACGCCAAGGTCTCAGTGAGAGGATCGCTTATAGGATACGGGCTTTAGTTGTGAGATGTGGGAAAGGATGGGAAGAGGCAGGGTTTGTTCTATATTGAACACTGGCAGCACTGACAATTCTGTGATTGTGGTAAAGAAGTCATAGGCGTTTCCTTAGAGAGGGAGGTCGATGTTTGGATGTCGGTCTGAACAGTATTGTGAGTAGCCTTGTTTTGTCTCATTTCATCAAGGTCTCAAAGCAATCTTGTCTGAGGTTGATATTCTACATGTAAGATTATTTATTTCAATCATGGAAACAAAACAGTCAGGCTGGGAGTGCCAGAGCAGTTCAGGGCATCGGAGGCTGGGATTGTTCTTTGTCCCTGGAAATCCCTAAAACAGAGAACAAGGAAAGAGAGCCCTCTGGTCTCCCAAGCTGTAGCTGCAAACCTGAGTGGGAAACTGAGACTTGGACTAAGTATCTTGAATTTCCTGTGGCTCCATTTCCCATTTCAAAATGGGTCAAAAGGAATTGTTCCTGCATGGGTTGTCGCAGGTGTTAAATTGGTAGAGTAGGCAGCTAGATCTGAGCTGGAGGCAAGGAGGGTGGTACACAGTGCTTTCGTGGTTTCCCACCTGCTGGACTGTCAGATCCAGACCAGCAGGGGCAGAGCATGTGCTCTCCTTTCCAGCGTGTGTCCTACAATAACGTATGGCTTCTTTATAATATATTTACATTGCGGTTTCCATCCCCCAGTAGGGGAAGATGGCCTTGACAGTTCCAGGAAGACCTTTGTTAGGGCCCAAATCTCCCCCTATCAACCAGTAGGCTGAGTCCCTTAGATGATTGGAAACATCTTCAGTTGGAGACCACCCTGGCTGTGACCCATAATCTATGAGACATAAAAAGAAAAGACACCCCTAACCCCGGTGCAGCTCCACCCCGGGGCCTGTCTGCTCTCCCATCTTGAGAGTGGACTGAAGTTCAACCAGGAGTGTAAACCAACTGAGTATACAAGTGGGACTGTACAATTGTGAACAAGAGTATTCCCAGGAAAAGTCCTTCTGGACATTGTTGTTTGAACAGTGGGAATACGGATTGACCACTGTCCCCTGACATTCAGATGTGGGTTCCCGGAGGATATGTTAGGATCCTCGACAGGGAAGCTCGCAGCCAAGGCCTGTGTGGCGGCCGTACTGCCATCAACTGTTGAAGGAGTTTGGGAAAATCTCTTCTTCTCTCTGGGCCTCACTTTCCTCATGTGTAAGATAAGGTTGTTATTCAAATCCTCCACGGTCCCTTCCTGCTCAGTTTCTATGAGTGCATGAGGGTCTGCGGTGCCTTTTAAGCAGCCCTAGGGACTGCAGCTGAGACCTGACTTGGTCCCTTCACTGTGTGTCCTTTTCAGGAGCCTGATCTGAGCCCACACTGAAAACAGAGAACAGAGGGAGCATTTGGGAGACAGAAAATCAGCAGATTTGGAGGATGAGCATAACCCAAGGAAGGACAAGGCAATGGTGGAGCAGGTGATTGCCAAAGGAGGTAAGATTAAGGACAAGTTGAGTCCAGAAAACTCAGGGGAACCTGAGGAATGCATACAGCAGCATCCAACTCTGCAAGGAGCAGCCTGAGCTGAGCAAGGAGAACTAGGAGAGTAAGTTTTCCCCTCACCTTCAGGTCTTTTAAACATTGATTCATAACGGATTCCCGTGTGGCATCAGTTTCACCTGGCAACACAGGGATTGGACGACTCTATAAATTATGTTAGGCTGACTACTAGTGTAGCTACCCTCTGTCACCACGCAGAGCTGTTACTGCACCACCGACTACATAATATGAGATCTGTCCTCTAACATTTTTTTAAAATCTTCACTGTGGATGATGTTTTGACAGAGTGTAGTTTTCTATGTCCTCCCCTCCCCCCCACCACTACCATGGGCCTTCTTTGGACTTTCCCAGAGAGGAGCAGTGACATATAGGAGGTTCCCTATTTTAGGTCACTGCAGCCCCTGATCTTGGACCAGGATGCTCAGCCAGGGCCAGGGAAATATGGATTAGCAGGAACCCTTCTTTGCAAGCCCAGCTCCAATGTGAAGGACCAGAGTGCCTCTTCTAGGCCCCCGCAGGAATGGTTCAGCACCCAGGAGCTGGCCCTACATAGAGGGCCAGAAAAGGGCAGATTCCCCTAAACCCAGCCCAAAGTGTTCCATTTAGACTCAGAAGAAGGTGAATAGCAGCACAGGCTCTTTTCCCTATGCTGAGCGGGGGCACTGGGGGGAGCCTCAGTGCCAGTGCAGGAGGGAGCATCAAAGGGAACCTTTGGATGTTAACCTAAAGGTTCGTGGCTAGAGCCCACCCAGGGGACCAAACATACTTAAGATCCATCCAGATCTTGCCAGCGGCTTCCGTGGGTCCTGCAGCCCTGACTTCCTCTAGGTATCTCCAGCCAGCTACTGCCCCTGTCTTTGCCTGCTTCCCCCTGGTGTCCTTGGGCCACCTGAAGGTCTCTTCCCTTAAGTAGTCTGCCACCTGGGGGATTCCAGGGGAACTGCTGGGGCCTGAGGCTGAAGGCACAGGCACTGAATCCCTGACTCCAGCTGGGAGGTCAGAAACCAGGCTCTGAGCCACCACCTGCTGAGACTCCAGGATGTGGCCCCTCACCAGGCAGTGTTTGCCTGGGGGTCCCAGGACCCACTGATGTGCGAAGGTCACCTTCAATAACGCTGCCCGGAACATTTCTGAGCGAGACTTGAGCAGACATATGCTTTTACTTCTCTCAGATAGATTCCTAGTTGTGGAATGGCTGGGTCCTATGGCACGCTTGTGCTGAACTCTTAAGAACTCTCAAAGTGGCTTCCGCAGGGGCTCTTATATTTTACCTTGCCACCAGCAATATAGGAGGGTCCAGTTTCTCCACATCCTCAGCAACACTTGGTATCGTCTTTGGAACAGAAGCGCACTAGTTGATGTAAAATGGTACGTGGTTGTCCTTGCATTTCCTTGAGCACTAATAACATATTACTAATAACCTTGATTACCTTTTTATGTGTCTCCTTTGGTACATGTGTATTCAACTCTTATACTGGCTTAAACGAGTGTGTTGCTTCGGCCCATTGAGTGAGTTCAAAGTCCTCTTGTCTCTCGTGAATGTGAGTCCTCACTGGGTATTTAATCCACAAATATTTCCTCCTAATCAGTGGCTTCTCTGTTCCTTTTCTCAGTGGCAAAGTTTGATGCAAAAAACTTCTTCATCTTCAATTTTCTCTTACGTATCGTGCTCTTGCCGTAGTGACTTAGAACTCTTTGCTTACTGTGAATTCCTGACCATTTTCTCCCATGTAGTCCTCTTGCACAATAGTTTTGGCTCTTATACGTAGATCTGTGACCATTTTGAGTTCATTGCTGTGTAAGGTGTGATTTCCTGCAACGGCAGTGGGGGAGCTTTGTCCTGACAGGTACAGGAGAGCCTGGGGGACACCTTTGTTTCAGAGTTAGTCTCCCCTGGGCCAGGAATGGAGATTTGACCCTGCTGCACCTGTTAGTGAAAGGCTGAGTGCCTTTGGGGAGGGGAGATACATGGGGCTGGAGTCATATATGGCTTGTACTCCCCGTTCTCTGGGAAGGGGTAAAAAGTAGCTCCTGGAGCCCCAGGGCAGTCCTGCTCACAGGTGTCTTTAGAAGCACAAACACACTGAGAGCAGGAGAGGCTAACACAGAAAGGACCCCAGGGATCCCAGGGGATCTGGGTTGGGATCCGAGAGGGTCTTCTGTGGGTGGGTGGGAAAGAGGACTCCCACACAATTGGAACTCAGGAAACATACCCAGAAGGAGTGGAGCAGATTGAAGACATTTCCCAGAGTTTGCCCTATTTTTTCCAACATGAAAATCCTGGTGTGTGCCTGCATCAAAGGTGCTCGGGGGACCCATGCTGCCTCAGTTGGTAGAGCGTGCAACTCTTCATCTCAAGGTCATGCGTTAGAGCTCCACGTTGGTCATGGAGCCTAGCTGAAATTAAAAAAAATAATAATAATAAATAAAAAATATACAGGTGCATGCGTCAGGAATCTGGAATTACTCCCCCTAAGGAAAGGATGGCGCAGCTCCCTTAGTACTTGCAGGTCAAGAGCCATTCTGCGCCTTAGAGAATCCTAAACGTTGCTTGATATTTCCTCAGATCAACCCAGAGATTCTACACTTTTAGTATTTGTTGGGTTTCCCGTGTTTGGCCAGAGGTCCACTGGCAGACAAAAGTTGATACACGGAGTACAGAGTAGACCAAAACACAGAATAGTACCTGGATGCACCACATTAGTCTCTGTCCTCACTGCGGCCTCACTGAAAATGAGAATGGGCAATCGAAATACCTGGTATTCAACACACATTAGGAAAAAATGGAAAGTTTGGGTTAACAGTTTAAATTATTGTGTCCCCAGATTGAATCTGATGGCAAGTGGAGACTCTGTTGAACGTCTTCTAGGTTCTGCAGGTGGAAATGAGGGGCTGAGGGACAAAGCAATTTACAACTGAGAGTAACTTTGGTAACTTAGTACCTTCACACTTGACACAGTTTTCTTTCATTTTGTCTGATGCCCTGCTGTCATGTTTGATTCTAACCATATTTGTACAAGGAAGTTGATATCAATAGCAAACCTAAAATCCATACCACTAAATATCACAGTGCTTATTCCTAATGGTACTTTAGGCTCGTTTCTAACTGCCTGTAGTTTCGTTATGACTGACTCTGAAGGCAGCCCATTCTAGCCATGTGTGCACTTCTCTTTGGCCCCACCTCCAGGTTAAGCAGTGCACCTGAGAGGGCTCTATCACTGGGGGAAGGACGTAGGTCAGACAGGTAATAAAGAGAAATGGGGGGACTGGGAGTCAGCAAAAAGAAAGCATAATTATCAGTGCATTGATTCCAGAGAGGACCATTATATTGCTTTTTAAAAACTATTTTATTTACTTCTTTGAGAGAGAGCGATTGGGAGAGCAGAGTGGTGGAGGGAGGGGGAGAGAGAGAGAGAAGCCGACTCACCCCTGAGCAGGGAGCTGGACATGGGGCTTATCCCAGGACCCTGGGATCCTGACCTGAGCCAAAGACTGACACTTAACCAATTGAGCCACCCAGGTGACCCTTAAAATAATTTTAAAAAATTTCTGGAATACTTAACATACAGCGTTACATTAGTTTCAGGTAAGATCATGGTATTTATTTTTTATTTTTTTTTAAAGATTTTATTTATTTATTTATTTATTTATTTATTTATTTATTTATTTATTTAGAGCAGGGATTACGGGCAGAGGGAGAGGGAGAAAGAATCCCAAGGAGATTCTGCATTGAGCATAGAGCCCAAACGTGGGGTTCCCACGACCCTGAGATCATGACCTGAGCCAAAATCAAGAGTCAGATGCTTATCCGACGTAGCCACCTGGATGCCCCTTGGTATTTCTAAGAATAATATGTTTAGTTTTCTCTCTGAAAGAGGTACTGAGTAATGAGCAAGGCTAAGAGAAACCATGGTACCCATAGGGGCCAAGGTCAGATTGCCCAATATGTACCACAATGGCATATTGATTATTTTGAATTGTAGCTATTTGAATAGCAACTGGTGCAAGGACCTCAAACCCTCCTCTGTCTCCCTGAAAGCAGGAAACCCATCTCCCCTATGAAAAAGGCACCCCCTGTACTAAGAAGTAAAAAGACATCCTTCTCACCAAGGCCTTTAAAGCAGAGGGTCTGAATTCTGCATAGGACTCACTCCAAATTAGAGCTCCCAAACGTCCCTCGGAAATGTATTGTCTCCTTGTCTAAAATGTATAAAAAATGTCTGCCTTAATACTTTCTATTTCTTTAAAGTTCTGAATTTCAATATCAGTTCTTCATGCATATTCAATATCTCAGGTAAACTTAATTCTTAGTTAAGCTGGAAGACCTTGAAGGGTAATGGAGGAACTTGTCCTTCCCTGCATATATTTTCCTAGGGAAATTATTGGATTCTTGCTGATTTACAAGCTCCACCTAAACAATGTGTGGAAAAGAAGGGAAACTGTGTTCTTTCATTTGGGCATTTCCCTTCAGTGGATCTGGCCTGGAAATAAGAAAGAAAGAAAGAAGAAAGGAAGGAAAAAAAAAGAAGGAAAGAAGGAAAAGAAAGAAAGGAAGGAAGAAGAAAGAAAGAGAAAGAAAGAAAGAAAAGAAAGAAAGAAGGAAGGAAGGAAAGGAAGGAAGGAAGGAAAGAAAGAAAGAGAAAGAAAGAAAAGAAAGAACGTAAAGAAAGAGAGAGAGAGAGAAAGAAAAAGAAAGACAGACAAAAAAGAAAGGGGGAAGGAGGGAGGGAAGAAAGTGTCCTGGTCAATTTTCCTTGTAAACATCTCGTGAGGAATCTGTTGGTGAACACCCAAATGGTGGTGAATGTTGGGAAGGCCCGTCCCTGGCATGCTTTCAGGAGGGTGATTTGGTGTGTATAGAACTCTTTAGGGAAACAAACTAAGAATCTGTGGATTAATATGGCCTTATTCGCTAGAAAAAGTCACATCAGCTATGTAAGCATAGCCATGGGAAATCAACCCAAAGAGTTCCACTTTGTGTGGTAACCTCACACAACATTTAGAGACCATGTATGTTTTGCCTGGGTCAGAGCATGTCCTCATGTGGGAATTCGGTTCTTGCAGTTAGTGTTAGTGGTCTCAGTTGCTTTGCTGGTACCTCACAATTTCCCTTTGAAAATGTGAGTAAAACTTGATCCTGGGTAAGACTTATGATTAGTGGGGCCTGATTTGGCAATGCAACCTTTTACATCATCCCCATATTTGTTGGATGTGCTCTTATGCAATTATCTGGTCTTTCTTGATATAGTTGCCATTCGCCAAAATTAAACCTGGATAACCTGTGTACAGAGTGACTGGTGGATGATGGATTTTGTGGCCATTATGGCCAAAATTGTTGCTAAGGTATCTCCCAAAACCATGTATTGTTCTTTGACACATGCCCATTTGCAACTCCAAAAGCCCAAAGCCATTTTTTCCCTGCTACCCTGGGGTCCTTGTCATCAATTCCCCAGAAGTTCAGGATTATAACAGCTCTCATTATCTTTTTTAAGATTTTACTTACTTATTTGACAGAGACACAGAGAGAGAACACAAGCAGGGGGAGCAGCAGAGGGTGGGGAAGAAGCAGGCTTCCTACCGAGCAGGGAACCCAATGTGGGGCTGGATCCCAGGACTCTGGGATCATGACCTGAGCTGAAGGAAGATGCTTAACCGACTGAGGCACCCAGGTGCCCCAACAGCTCTTCTTAAATCCCAAACCCTGTCTATCTTGTTTTTGTTTTATACACTATTGTTTTGTGTATATTGTGTATATTGTTTTATATCACTATTTTGTTTTATACAATTTCCCATAGTTAGGAAGACAGCAGGGATAAGAAAAGATGAAGTACAGGGGGCAATCTTACCTTGAAAAAGTACGTCATTTTTGGGAAATCCGCCACCACACATGAGTGAAAAATTGAACCCTGAGACCTAGCATAACCTTAGCTGACGGTAATTCCCTTAAGCTAAATCAATAGGAACACACCTCCCATGAAGTAAGTTGGGGTTTTTATTCCTTGCGGCCAGAAAGAACACACCTCATGGTCTCAGGAAGAGGGTGTTAGAAAGAACCTCTTGTAGATAGGAAATGCCCTTCACGGCGTCCTTCATGTGACAAGGGCTAACGAACATCACGTGAAGGTGAGGAACAGAGGTTTACTGTGGTTATTGGGTTTTTGTGTTTTTTTTTTTTTCTACATCCAACATCACCAAATAATTTATTTGGAATCAGAATTCAAAAGAACATTTCACAGTTGAGAACTGTTTATTCTGATCCAGTTGTACAACTAATCTAGGTGAAATTTCCAAATAAACTTTACATGGGTTTTCCAGGACTGGGGCTTCTCGATGACTTCAAATTTAGGATTTTCAAATGTGAATTCTGGGAACGTATTCATGTCTGTTTTACCATATGTGTATTTAAGCTTCAGAAGCTCCCTCCCTAGGTCTTGCTGGTGCTCTGGGCCAGTATCAATGGGTCCTCCAGATGCCTGTAGCTTAGTTCTGTATTCTCTAATCTTGTCCATGATGAGTTTCTGTACAGGACCAAGTTCTTTATTAAATGCCACCGCGGTAACACCAGTGTTGCTCCTCAAATGAACTGAGACTGCAGACTGAATGAGAGAGGAGAAACTGAAGAGCCTCTGAAGCATCAGGGTAATTCTGACTTGCTCTCAGTCCTGAGCTGCCAGAGCTTCCACTGCCTCCACTATTCTACTTCTGGCCGTGGCTCCGCCCCCACCCGCCTACCCGCCGTCCCAGTGCAATCTCAAAATTTTTTCCTTGGTAGAGATTAGCATACATGTTTCTAAACATTAAAAACCCGGGGAAGTAGAGATAAGCATCTGAACTAGTTCTCTATTGATGCATATTAACAATTAGAAAAGCAGTGGTTTAAAGCAAACAACATGTGTTATCTTGCAGTCCTTTGGCTCAGGAGTTTGGAATGACGAGGGTGGGTTCTCTGCTCACGGAATTGGTCAGTAAGTCGTCCCCCACCTGAACAGGTCTGATAGTGACCTTGTAGTGGTTCTCTCTCCGAAGAGGGCCTGCCCTCAGCATCTCACTCCTCTGGGATCCTCTTCTCTGACCTCATTTCGATCTGTCATGATGCTTTCAGCTCAGCCAGGTGGCTTAGGAGGAATGCTAGAACTGTGGAACCCCAGACCTGATCTCCGCTGTCCCTTGTCCAGGAGGAGAATAAATGACAGAGGTCTTCATAAAGAAATGACCCCCATGAGGGCTGACATTCCCCAGCAATTAGAGCAGAGGAGGAAACCTACAGGCAAACGGAGGGCCTAAAAACCGAAATCACGGAAGCAGGACACAGATCAAGTAGGGTCCCTTCCCAGAAATGTCCCCATTCTCCACTGAAAGCCACTTTGGGTGAAGGGTGTGAGCACTGGGTCTTTCAGAGTCTCCATCCTCGGCTCTTTGTTTAAAACGGGCTTTTTCCATACATGAGAATCTCCTTGGAGCTTTTGTCAGAAATGCAGATTTGGGGGCCTTATCCCCAGGGCATTCTAAGAGGCACACAGTGACTCTGATGGAGGTGTTCTTTAGCTCTGCAGCTGGAGCCCAGGGACGGGACCCCTGTCTGCTGCATGATACCCCATTTCCCGTCTAACATTCCAGTGGTCCATGCTGCCTTCTCGAAGTTAATTCTACATTCTCTATCATACATGAGATAAATATGCTCAAAGAGATAATTAAATGATCCACAAAAGCATATGGGACATGTGGTGAAGCTGCTATTGGCATCTTGGACTGCTTTTCTGAAGGCTGTGCTTCTATTGCTTCAGCCCAGAACCGGGATTGGGTTTGAATGGAAAGATGGTTGGGACTGGAGATCAGTAAAAGCTCGTTATTGCTGGTAACTGTTATCTATCTGCTTGACAAGTATTTACTGAATGTTTCACCTGGCAGGCTCTCGGAGGCACGGGGGACATGGGGTGAGCAGGCAGACCCAGTGCCAGCTCTCAGGAAAAAGAACTTTAGCACAGGAGTCAGATATTTTATAGATAATCATTGAAGTGCCTTTTATTTGTGACTATGGTAAGTATTATTTAACACTTTTGTGTTCTGTGATCCTAATCCCTGAGCCAGTGATGGAAAAGCTAATATAACTAACAGAATTATATAATTGGGAGAAAAGATTGGTCCCCAGAAAGGCCTTTTTTTTTTTAAGATTTTATTTATTTATTTGACCAAGAGAGACACAGCGAGAGAGGAAACACAAGCAGGGGGAGTGGGAGAGGGAGAAACAGGCTTCCTGCCAAGCAGGAGCCCGATCCAGGACTCGATCCCAGGACCCTGCGGATCCTGACCTGAACCAAAGGCAGAGGCTTTATGACTGAGTCACCCAGGCACCCCAGAAAGGCCTTGTTTTTAACAGTGGAGATACCAACATTTGATCCAAAGTCTCCTGAAAATGAATTTTTTATTTTTAAGCTGAACTTTTAATTTTAGTGTTCCCTGAATTTCAAATGTGGGGTTCTCGAGGGTGTGTTCCGGAGCCTCCACAGGGAAGCTTGCAGCCAAGGCCTGTGTGGGGGCACCGTTGCCACAAGGTGTTGAAGGTGTTTGGGAAAATCTCTTCACGTCTCTGGGCCTCAGCTTCCTCTCCTGTATGGTGAGGTTGTTATTCAAATTCTCCAAAGTGCCTTCCTGCTCAGTTTCTGTGAGTGCAGGAGGGTCTGAGGTGCCTGTTAAGCAGCCCTGGGGACTGCAGCTGAGACCTGACTTGGTCCCTTCCCTGTGTGTCTCCTGCAGGATCCTGAGCTGAGCCCACACTGAAAACGGAGAACGGAGGGAGCAGATGGAAGATAGAAAATCAGCAGGTTTGGAGGATGAGAATAACCCTAGG
Source organism: Eumetopias jubatus (assembly GCF_037043125.1). Classification (NCBI taxonomy): domain Eukaryota; kingdom Metazoa; phylum Chordata; class Mammalia; order Carnivora; family Otariidae; genus Eumetopias; species Eumetopias jubatus. The sequence continues at coordinate 12,581 of NW_028274845.1, forward strand.
AAGGACAAGACAATGGTGGAGCAGGTGGTTGCCAAAGGAGGTAAAAATAAGGACAAGTTGATTTCAGAAAAATCCAGGGAAACTGAGGAATGTATACAGCAGCATCCAACTCTGCAAGGAGCAGCCTGAGCTAGGCAAAGAGGTTGGAAGAGTAACTTCGTCCATGGTGAACCTGTGCATCTGCCGAGGAGCCCCAGAAGATGGATTGTGGTGGTTTATACTGCTGGGAAGCACCGGTTCCAAGAGGAGGAGGATGTGACCATGAGCCCAGACACCTAGCTCCGACTTGGAGCTACCCACACTGTAGGTGTCCTCCAAGAAAGTGTGTACTGAGAGGGATCAGTGATGTTTGGATAAGGGTTGGAGTTGTCCATTCTTACTGCAGATAGTTGTGCCCTAAGGTCAGGAAGGGCCAGGGTAGGGGACCCTTGCATCTGAAGCCACATGATTTTAATAATAATCTTAATAATGCTGCCTGGGTGGGCCTTGAATAAAAAGAGTAACGATCTACTCAGAAAGTGAAGTTTTAGGGAATATTATACATGAGTGGGGTCAAGTGTAGTGTAGTGGGAGGAAAGTTACTGCATTTAATAGCACCTAATGACTTCTGGGGAGACAAACTTCACCCTAATCATGGCTCTAGATGCCAAATAACGAAGCAAACCACTTACTTCCATTGGTAACAGAAACGGGACACCCTTAATGCCCATAACAAGCTGGAAAGTTGCTCTGCCTGTTGGGTCATGCAAGAAAACTGATCACTTGAAATGTGGTTCAAGAAGGGGCTGGGTTGAGTTTGTGACAGTATGCCCTAGGTCTTGGAGAAAAAGGTTTGGGGCTTTGGAAGTTGCCGGTGAGCTGGCTCATAGTAACTTTACACAATCTTGGGAAAACATGTCTAGCAAAATTTTGGATTCATTGGACACTAAATATTTAGTCCATGATCTGCAATCATTCTTCACAGATTACCCTCTATTTGCTTGAGCGAAAAATGACTTTTCTATTCTTAGAAACACCAAGGGTGCGTGAGTGGCTCGGGCACTTAAGGGTCTGACTCTTGGTTTTAGCTCGGGTCATGATGTCGTGGTAGTGGGGTCAAGACCCATATTCGGCTCCATGCTCAGCACAGGGTCTACTTAGTTTCTTTCTACCTTTCCCTCCTCTCTGTTCTCCCAGCTCACACTTACTATCTCCAAAATAAATAAAATCTTTCAAAAGGAATGATGCCCCCCCAAATGCAGATTTAAACACCTCCTATGATGACTTTGTTGAATAACAAGGTAAAGCAGCCTTTTTTGTTTTTTTTTTTTTTTAACAGAGAGCAGAATTGTAATTCAGGATGTCAGTGGAAGAAGCAAGTAACCTCCCATCATCTCAACATCTAAAAGTAAACAGGTAAAAGAAGGAATGTATAGAATTATATGTCATGTACACAATGATTGGTTCATTATAAACAAATTGGAATAAATCTATGTGTATATTGACTCGTGGGTCCTGTCAAAAAGGCAGAGCATTGGGAAAAACAAAAACAACAAACCGTCCTGAAAGTCATTTGGGTAATTGGACTTTAAAAAACCATTAGACAAACATATATCAAACACATTTCAAGCTGTTTGTGAGCCACATTTTTGCCCATCAAGAGTGAACTTTAGGAGAGACACCTAATACTGAGTGGATGCTTTGGTTTCTTTGAGACATGTCACCGGAGCCACTGGGAATGTGACCTTGTGAGTCACACAGCTGTGCGAGCTTTACCTGACAGGATGTTAAGTTCAGTGCCTAAAGAGTTAACATAAACATGCTACACACACCAATCTTTACTTAAACCAAAGATCATTTCCTCTCTGTTGGGGGTATGAAGCTGACACAAAGGACTACAGATTCTGTTGCAGAATCAGGACCCGAGGCTTACAGTCTGATGGGAGTGGACACCTACTTCCGATTTGGAGTCGGAGCCATTGTCTCCTAAGGCAACTGAGTCAGAGAACCAAACTCCCTCAGTCTGCCACTATTAGTTGTTTAAATGCTGTCGGTGTCACTTTATAATAGATCACATAGAAATAAGACGGATCAGACTGGGGCACAATTCATGGTATTCGATGGATATTTCATTGCACAGCGATCTAAATCTTCTGGCAGTACATCATGATGGGAATAGATGATTGAAGACTAAATTACATAATAAGAGAGAACATTGGCCTCTAAATTTTGCCACTGTGGTATTGCAGCTAAACGCAAGCTAAACTGGCAGCCTTACCAACTGAATGGTGACTCTCAAGGAAAGTTTATTACTGAACATACACAACATTTCACATGCATTGTTCCATTAGACCCTGTACAATCTGCCCAGCCACAGGACTTGATATGGGTTGGGTTATTCCTTCTTCTTCGGCTGCTGAGAAATGTCCTTCTCACCCGGCAAATACCTAAATCTCCAAAGATATGGTCACTGCCAGATCTAGCTTGAATCTGAAATGCATTTGATTGTATCAAGATATAACACCAATATATAAAACTCAACTGTGCTTTATGTGATCGCAATCCCTAACTGAAATGTGAAAAGTGATATCATTTATAATAGCATGAAGCATGAAATACTGAGGGATAGATTTATTTATTTATTTGACAGAGAGAGAGCACAAGCAAGGGAGCTGCAGAGGGAGAGGGAGAGGCAGGGTCCCCGCTGAGCAAGGAGCCCGATGGTGGGCTAGATCCCAGGACTCTGGGATCCTGAACTGAATCGAGGGCAGACACTCAACAGAATGAGCCACCCAGGAGCCCTGGGACAATGATCTCTTAGATATGACACCAAAATTGTGATTGATGAAAGAACAAATGGATACATTGGACTTAGTTAAAATTTAAAACTTTTGTTCTTCACAAGACATTGGTGAGAGGATGAAAAGTCAAGTCACACATAGGGAGAAAATATTGATAAATTTCATATCTAATGAAGGTCTCCTAATAGAACACTGAAAGAACTCTCCAAAGACAATAGTAAGAAGGCAAACAATCCAATTTAAACATGGGTAAAAGAAAAGTACCTGGGTGGCTCAGTTGGTGAAGCAGCTGCCTTTGGCTCAGGTCTTTATCTCAGGGACCTGGGATCTAGCCCTGCCCCCCTCTGTCAGTCTCCCCACTGACAGGGGAGTGTGTTTCTCCTCTCTCTGCCCTCCCCACCCCACCCCACACCCCCGCTCTTGCTCTCTCTCTCTCTCTTTCAAATAAGAAAATAAGAAAATAATTTGGGTAAAAGCTTTGTAGACAGTTCAGCCGAGAACATATATGGAAGGCATGTAAGAACATGACAAGATCTACACCATTAGTCATTAGCAAAATGCAAACTTAAAACACTATCTGCCAATTAAAATGGCAAAAATGAAAAGAATTTCCATTCCAAGTATTGGCAAAGATGTGTAGGAGCTGAAATTCTCATACACTGCTGAGAGGAATGTTAAGTTCTACAACTCCTCTAGGAAATAGTTTGGAAATCTTTTTTTTTCTATTCAAGATTGATTTCTTTGTGTGAGAGGGAGTGAAAGTGAGTGGGGTGAGGGGCAGAGGGAGGGGCAGAGGGAGAGAATCTCAAGGGGATTCCCCACTGAGCATGGAGCCCTATTTGGGGCTTCATCTCATCACCAAGGAGATCATGACCTGAGCCAAAATCAATGTCAGACACTTCACCGACTCAGCAACCCAAGCACCCCAACAGCGGTGACCTGCTTCAAAATATTAAACCTCTCTACCAAACCCCCTGGCATAGGCCACCACCATTCCATTCAAATGAAAAAAAAGAGTGATATATTCATAAAAATCTATTGATAGAAACTCTATTTTTATTGCCATTCTAATCCATTCACAGGTAAATGACCAAAAGAAGTTGTGGCATATCCAGTCCAAGGAATACTACTTGGTTTAGCAGAGTAATCTCTTCACATACATAACAAAATTGGTAAAGATTTTATTTTTTGCTCAGATAATTTTTCTGAGCAAAAAAAACATCAAAGCAAAATAATGTCCATAGCATATGATTTCAAAATATAACACCTTAGGAAATGGAAATAATTCTATTGTAACTGAAAGCCAATCAGTGGTTTCCTGAGGTGGGAATGTGAGGGAGGACTTGGCCGGAGCACAAGGAAACTTTCTGGGGTGATAGATATATCCACTGTGTGGGTGATGCATATATATGTTCAAACGGACTAAACTTTAGACTTTAATTATATACACTTTCTTGCTTGGAAATTATATCTCAATATGCCCGTGGAAACAGTTTAAATTACAAAAACAAAAAATTTCATACCCGGAAATTCAATAAATGATTTTATATTTTCCAAAAAGTTCAACCGTATGTTTTTGCAAGCTTAAAGTAGGCAATGAATTATTTCTTTGGATATGAAAATGAATTGATCTATCTTTATCTTTCTATATGTAACTCTCGAAGAAAGACAACCTTAAGAGAACATAAAGGGAAGCCACAGCATAGAAGTATGTTTATGTCCTACAAAGGACCATTCTCTAGAATTAGATATCATATAGTCTGATAAGATAATGAACACAATACAATAATTGGTCAAAAGATTTGAATAGAAACTTCAGGAAACAAGATATGGGAATGGTTCATTAGCACATGAAAAGATGCACAATGCATTGGTCATGAGGGTAAAAAGTCAGTACTGCAATGAGGTATCATTGCATATCTGTTGGTATGGCTAAAGTCAGAAAGTCTGAAATCTCACACAAAACACCTGGATGTCTCATATAGCTGTGGGAATGAAAAATAGTACAACCACTTTGAAAAGCTGACTTCCAGTTACTTATAAGATTAAACAAATACAAATCCTATGGATAGTCATTCCATTCCTAGGTATTTACACAATATGTCTACAGAATTATCAGCATATGAATGTGTGTAATAGCTTTATTATTATGCCCCAATTATGACTGCCCCAAACTGGAAGTGACACAAAAGTCCAGTGACAGATGAATGTATAAACAGAGACGAAACACTTGAAATCCTACCCAGCAATAAAAATGTCATGAAGTATTGGTGCATGTAGGAATATGGATGAATTTATTTTTTTCAAGATTTTATTTCTTTATTTGATAGAGTGAGAGAGCACAAGTGGGGGGGTGGCAGACAGAGGGGGGGAAGCAGGCTCCGTGGGGAGCAGAGAACCCCACACGGGGCTTGATCCCAAGACGCTGAGATTAAGACCTGAGCTGAAGGCAGACGCTTAACTGACAGAGCCACGCAGGTGCCCTGGAATATGGATAAATTTTAAAATCATTGCACTGCACTGTATGATAGAAAGCAGATATAAAAGAGGATATATATATGTATTTCCAGTTATATGAAGTTGTTAAAACTGCAATGATCTCTAGTATCGTTGGTTCCCTGGGTGTGAGGCTGGAGGCAGTGATGGACCGCAAAGGGGCACAAGGGAAGTTGTGAGGTAGTGGAAATGCCCTGTATCTTGACTGTAACAGAAGTTTCATATGACCTCACTGATATGAGGAATTCTTAATCTCAGGAAAAAAACTGAGGGTTGCTGGAGTGGTGGGGGGTGGGAGGCATTGGATGGCTGGGTGATAGACATTGGGGAGGGTATGTGCTATGGTGAGCGCTGTGAATTGTACAAGACTGATGAATCACGGATCTATACTTCTGAAAAAATTAATGCAATATATGTTAAGAAAAAAAAAGAAGATAGCAGGAGGGGAAGAATGAAGGGGAGTAAGTTGGAGGGGGAGACGAACCATTAGAGAGGATGGACTCTGAAAAACAAACTGAGGGTTCTAGAGGGGAGAGGGTGGGGGGATGGGTTAGCCTGGTGATGGGTATTAAAGAGGACACATTCTGCGTGGAGCACTGGGTGTTATGCACAAACAGTGAATCATGGAACACTACATCAAAAACTAATGATGTAATGTATGGTGATTAACATAACAATAAAAAATTATTTTAAAAAAATAACTGTATGCTTTAAAGCCATGCAGTCTATTGTACCCAAATTATACCTTAAGTAAGTTGATTTCACAATCTATTGTACCTCTCTGCAGGGACAATTAGTAGTGAGAAAATGAAATTCAGTAAAACGCAATAGAGATTAGCATCCAAAATTATTAAATGCTTATGAATATATAAAAATGAAGCAGACCCAAGACCCCTAAAAACTACTGCTGTGAGAAAGTGAAGAAGACTAGTAAACAGAGAAATAGGTAGCATGTTCATTGATTGCAAGACTCAGTTCTGTTAGGATAACAAAGTAACATTATTTTGGTAAATATTGCTGTAGATATTTGTGAAGAAAATGACAAACCAATTTTAAAATGTATATGAAGGGACGCCTGGGTGGCTTAGTCGGTTAAGCGTCTGCTTTCAGCTCACGTCATGATCCTGGCATCCATTCTTTAAAATGCAAAGGCCATCTACAGCCCAGAAATGATTATTTTCAATGTATGTATGTGACTAAACACTCATCCAAAATATGTCAAGAACTCTTATAAATCACAAAGAAAATGAGAAACAACCTAGTGTATTAATGAGCAGAAATATTTTAAAAAGCCCATCCCAAAAGAAGATATCCAAATGATTAATAAGCATATGAAAACCCAATAGGATATCTGCGAGATTGGTTTCTTTCTTTTTCTTTTCTTTTTTTTTTAGTGGACCCCGACACAGGGCTCCGATTCGCAACCCTAAGATGAAGACCTGAACTGAGATCAAGAGTTGGATGGTGCCCCCAGAAATGGTTTCTAATGCACCCTCCTCTCTTCACTAGATATGTGGCCTTGGGGAGGTTTGTAATCTTCTTGAGTTCTTGTTTTTTTTTTTTTTTTCTTTTCTCATCAGGAAAATGATAGCATCTTAATAATAAGATAGTTCATTGGATTCTTTACGATCACCCGGAAGTTTACATGAACTGTACTTTTTGCTAAGAATGTATTGACCTTGAATTCTCCTTTATACATCTTTAAAAGCACAGACAGACAATTGGCAAGGAATAGACAGGTTGTTCTAAAATTTCACCTTTTCTAGAGAGAAATCATATATATAATAGAAAATTGGAGAGGAACGAATTTGTATTGAACAACTTTCCCAGTACCCTGAAGCATGTCTACTTTCCATTAAGACCGGAGATGAAAGTCTTGACTAGGTCCAACTCCTGCAGTCTTCTTGGTCTGGAGGGGTCTGAGAAAGTCCATTCTAGACCTAGAAAGATCTGGACTCCTGGACAAGTGTTCCTCAGAAAGATAATCAACTACTTACCTCTAAAAGCCCTGAGCAATTTGTGAAACTGTGGGTGAGGTTCAGACCAGCTCAACTCTATAAGCAGGACTCTCCCCTGAATCAAAGCTGGAATATTGATAGATATCATTTCCAAAATCTCTGGTATAGGTCATGGCATGCTCCATAGGAGAGAAAACAGGCACATGAATATCAATTGAGAGAAATATCAATCAACACACAGAGCCATTATTAAATAATGTCCACCCCCACTACAACCCAGGAAAGTTCTCATTCAAAAGCCATGTTTTAAGGAATATGTAGTTAGAAATCTTCACGATTTGGGGCTAGAAGCCAGTTTCTTTAATGGACAAGCAACTCCAAGAATAAATAGATAAGCTGGATTTCATCAAAATTACAAGCTTTTTGTTTCAGAGGACACTATCAAGGAAGTGAAAAGACAATGCATGGAATGGGAGAAATTTGCAAATTGTATATCTGATGGAGGTCTGCTATCTAGAATAAATTAAAAAAAAAACGATACAACTAAGCAGTAAAAGACAGCCAATTAAAAAAATGGGAAGAAGAGTTTGAGTCGACTCTCTCTAAAGGATAAGACCAATCTAACAACAAATACTTGAAAAGGTGCTCAATAACATTAGTCATTAGGAAAATACAAATCTAAAGCACAGTGTGATCCCTCTTCCCCCCACTAGTATGACTTAAAAAAAAAAAAAAAAGATAATGTATGCGTTGGGAAGATTGTAGAGAAATGGAATTCTTACACCTTCCTGGTGGGAATGTCAAATGGTGTAGTTGCTTTCCTTTGAAAAAGAGTTTGGTAGTTTCTGAAAAAGTTAAATATAGGGTTACATATGATCTAGCAATTCCACTCCTAGGTATATAGCTAAGAAAATTGAAAATATATGTGAACATAAGGGGAAAAGAAGACTACATAACACATAGATGCAGGAAGAAGAATACTGAGAGAGTTAGAATAGAAAACAGTTTCATAATCAATTGCATAAATTAACTTTGGTTTTTCCCCTGTGTTTTGGGGTGTGTGTGTGTGTGTGTGTGTGTGTGTGTTTTGCTGTAAAGAAAGTTTCCTTTACTACATATTGTAAATGGAGGAAGATCCAAATAAATTTAAAAGCTTGTCAAATACAAAGGAAACAAAGATAACGAAAGTGCTAGCATGCTTCTCTTGTGTTTTTAACGCACAGAGGAAAAAATAAAACACTAAAAGACACAGGGAAGAACATCATGACAGTCTAAGACATTGGAATCTATCCCTTATTATAAAAGCCTTAAGATCTGTTTGCCCTTAAAGGCAAGTGGGATGAGTTCATGACAGCCCTAAGAAAACCCGTTGGGAGGGGTGCCTGAGCAGTTCAGTTGGTTGAGCATCTGACTCTTGGTTTAGGCTAGGGTCATGATCTCACGGATGGTCAGATTGAGCGCCTTGTCCCACTCTCTCCCTCTACCCACCCCCCATTCTCTCTCTCAAATAAATGAAGATGAACAAAACAGTAAACTACTTGGGAAACTATTTCTGCCTTGGTGATTTATACACACACAAGAATGAACAATCAGAACTATGCTGAGATAATTTTTTAGAAAGAGATGGGAACTGTGGTATCAGCACAAGGGTAGACAGCAACTGAGAGTGGCCAGTGAGGGGTGGTTCCCATCAGTGGGGACCTTCGGGGGGACCGGGCAGTCTTGTGTATCAGCACGGCCTTGGCAACTGGAAGGCAGCAGCTCCCCAGGTTCCATGTCATCTCGGACGTTCCAACTCTGTTATTTCAAGTGCAGACCGTTACCTGGCATTCTGAGTGCTCCCTCTGTCATTCCGTTTGGAGTGTGAGCTAGGGGCAGTGCCTTCAGCTCTCAGCTGTGGCATCTTGAACCTTGGTTTTGTGGTTCCTGAATCTCAGGTGCTGTGGGGTGTTGTTCAAATTGTTCCCAACAGTAAGTAAAGACTTCCTGTATCCTCACCCCTCAGTCCTGATGAAACCTACTTGATTTCACTGGTTTTTAACCATCCTGTGTTTGGGTTTCTTCTCCTCAGTCCCCAGCTCTACCTCCTCGGCCACACGTCACCATGGCAGCACCTCTTGGCCCTCTGTCTGATCCAGGGGCAGAAATCAGCCTCCTGGAAATCAACCAGGAGCTTCAATCCCAGCTGGAAAAAAGCAAGCAGGACTTCCGAGACCTCAAGGAGAAATTCCTTATATCCGAATGTACTGCCTACTCCCTGGCCAACCAGCTGCAGAAATACAGTAAGTCCTACAAGATCATGGCCACCAAAGACATATCTGTCTGTATTCCTTCTGAGAAACTAAAAACCTCTCCAGATGCTGTCTTCTCTCTTCCAATGTCACATAAATTTCATTCTGACCACAATCCGGGAAATGTAGAAGTGGGTATTTTATCCTCAGTTTGCTGAGGATGGGAAAACTGAAGACAAAGAGGTTAACAGTGACATGTCAGGTGGGGTTAGAGTTAACATCCCAGTTCCTGCTTCCTGGTGCGGACACAGAAACGCCTGGTCCTCTCAGGATGGTCTCTGTGCTGTATCAGATCCTGCATGCCTGCAGGCCTAAGTGTCAGGGACTAAGGAACTCTCTCAGGTCCCGCTTCTCTGAGGTCCCATTGGTAAAGCACCAAGTTAGTTACACTAGGGAAACATCCTGATGGCACACCCGGGGGCGAGAGGGAGGGTAGCAGGTGACACTACCTGCTTTCAAGGAGATGGAAGTGGTAAGTGGAAAGTGGAAAGAAGGTCTCCTTTCCCCCTAAAACTGTGGTATCTGTGAGTGACGCCATCCACACAGTGACTTCCCTTGTGAGAGGGAACCGGTGCAGAGCCTCTGCTTCCTGAGTCCACGGAGGCCATTTGATACCCACTGGCAAGGGTGAGGGTGTTTCAGGGAACATCACGGTCTCTCCCTGAGCTGGGGACCTTCAGACGTGCAGGATGGCCAGCAGGTCCAGGCCTGGGCCAGGAGACATGTGGCCTAGTGAGAAGGAGGGTGAGTGGGGGAGACCACAGCCCCGGGAACCAGCCAAGCCAGGGTGTGGGGCAGGCCTTCCCCCACAGTCAGCCTGAAATGGGGAGCTCAGCTGCCTGTTCATTAGGAGGGGCCTGCGCTGGCAGAAGGAGTCATGAGAACGGGGCACGTGCACAGCCGAGCGATAGGAAGGAATCCTGACAACTCTCAGCCCGCATTTTTGTCATTTTCTCACAATTTGCTTTCAATAGAACAAGGGGAGGTGTAATTAAAAACGAATGACGCAGAGAAAAAAAAAACTGAGGCATGCTTTTTACGAAAGGGAAGAGATGATGAACTTTCAGGGAAGGACAAGCAGTTTTGTTTACAACTTTCCTGAAAATCATCACATAAGTGTGGGAAACCAGTTGTGAAGATGATGCAAACAGATATCACCTGAGGGCGTGGGGTGGCGGTAACACAGCACAGGGGAGAAAAGCATGGGTTGTAGGTCAGTCAGCCTGGGCTAAATCCATGGTGCCCAACGTCCTGTGCCTCAGTTTCCTCCTTGTTAACCTGTTAGTGTTGTGGGACCTACTTCTCTGAGTCAGAATGAATACTGAGTAATTTCTTGTAACGCTCTAAGAGCAGAACCTGGAACTGTGTAACTCTGTTCATCATTCTACTGCTTCTCATAACACAAACTGTATTAGGATTGGGCCATATTCCTCTCCGGTGCTTCTGGTTTTATGCATTGTGGTTTCCACAAGTGTAACCGGATGAATTTTTACCTTTGAGATACTTGCTCAGTATAGAAATCCCAGCTCAGGGGACCCATCAGTCCAGTAGCCCTGGGGGCCTTATGTCATGTCCCTGCTTAGTGTTTCACTTAGGAGTCTCCAAGGCTTGCTAGAGTGACCATGATCAGGGGAACCCAAATTCTGACTCTACCAAATACCAGTTCATCACCATGTCCAGTTCCTCTCTGTGCCTTGGGGCTGTTCTTTCCTGGGCTCTGAAACAGGGAGTAATCGACTGCCCTGTAGTTGGGAGGCTGAAGAATGTGATGTGGAGCTCCCAGCGCAGAGCCAGGTGGCCGGGGTTCCAGTTGTCCTAGGATGGACCCTGCCTCGTCCCTTGAAGGCAGCGAGCACAGCAGCATGTCCAGCTTTCCCCTGAGGCAGGCGTCTCTGTTTCTCAGAGTGTGAAGAGTCCACCGACCTCATCGAATCCGTGCTGGGAGAGAAGGTGCAGTTTGAGAAGGGGAAGCAGGCAGACACGGTGGCTGAGAAGCTCAGGTAAGGAAGGCTCCATGTGGGAGGCTGCAGGGACGCTGTGGGCATCTTTGACTTGGGGCAGCAACAAGTCTGGGCCAGGAAAGGGCAGAAACGTCATGGCAGGCACGTGACCCAAATATTTCTAAAACAACTAAGACAACAGTGATTGGTAAATGATGGACTCCAATGACTCAAAGTCTCGCTCTCTCTCTGGAAAAAAATATCAAAGTCCCCAAGTTCAAGGGAACAATTCGTGGCTTTTAGCACATTCACAGTGTTGCGAGATCACCACCTCACTTACCTTTCACAGAGTCATGACCTGGCTGACCACAGCTTGAGCCTGCCATTCTCCTGAGCTCACCAGTTCACACCAGCTCTACTGGACATGCTTCTGCGTCTGGCGCTGTGTCCTTTCACTGCACGCCGCGCTGTGTGTAGTTTTCCAGGGAAACGGGTGTCCCCGAAGTTAGCAGCTGAAGGGACATCTCTCTGGCGTGTGCTTAGGAGAACCCCTGGCTCTGTTTACAGAAGGAAAAGGTGTAAGGGATGTGCAGGGTTCACGGCTCCTTTGGGGAAATTCTGCCAGAAATCATCACGAAAGATCTTATTGTCTGTTGTTCAACTCTTTGCATTTTAAAATTTTCTCTCTGCCCTGCCTTAGGCTATGTCATACCCTCATTAAAGACCAGGCTAAAGAGCTGACCCGTTTGTATCAGAAGTTACGGAAAGGGAAAGACGTTTCCCAACTGCTCAATAACCTCCTCGAGGACCTCCTCACCCATGATGACCCTGAGCATTCCCAAGGGCAGGGCTTCCAAGAGCAACTGGCTGAGGGGCGCAGGCTGGCCAAGTGCCTTGCCCGAAAGCTCAGCCCAGGTAAGGTGGCCACCGGCCCTGATGCCCGGAGCTGCGCCAAGGCCCTGGGCTCACAAGAGACTCCCCGCCTGGCCTCACGCCGTGTGCAGCAGCCCTCCTGGATTCCCCATAGCAAGTGGGGCCATGAGAGAACCAGGAGTGGAAGGTGGTAACAGAGAGCAGAAATGCACAGTGTGGAGGTAATAGTGCTCCACGTGTCTGCTTCCTCCCTGAGGGAATGCAGCCTTTGGAGCGGGAGGCAGCCTCCACCAGTCTTTGAGCCAGAGAGCAAAATGTGACAGGAGGATGCTTGTTAGTGTGCAAGGATCCCTGCACTAAGTGGGAGGTTCCCAGAGTCAGCGTGGTCTGTATTAATTGTGGGTGAGAAAGTGAGTTTTACTTTCTCCATATCTGTCTCCTCATCTGGAAAGTATATCAAATAACCTGTTGATACTGTAGTGATCAGATAGGGAAAATTCATGAATGCATGTCAGGAAAAAATAATGCTCCTGACTGTGTGGAGTTGGATGAGGTCCTTGATGCAGTAGGACTTGGAGGTGGGAGTGCTGTTTAGACGGGACCGCTTTTCGTAGACGGATGTCCCCTTGATAACACTGAAGCCCACGTGGGGGCCCTTGAAGTCCCCGGTGGAGGGATGTGGGACAGGGTGGTTGTCCTGTCGTGAGGGCAAGGAGGCGGCTCTATGTGAGAGCTGTGAACCCACAGAGAGTCTGTGGCTGTGGTGGGACCTGTGGCACTCTGCAAGACACGGTGCAGAAATGAAGCTGACAAGCATTCCCTGATATGGACAACAAGAGCCGGTAGAACGTGTTGCCCAGGTTCAGTGATGCTGATCCTCAGAATCAGAGACACACTGCCTGACGCATCAGAAATCCATGCCACAGCAGTTCTTAAAGACAGTGCCCTAAACTCAGTAGAATACCTAGTCATTCATAGACCCTTAGGTCTCCAGGGACATAGAAGCCGCTGTGTTTATAGTGGTGATGTGGGAAATAGCTGATGGGACATTTCTGAATTTATTTGCAGAAAATTATGAGGATGAGGAGGATGAAGAAGAACAAGGAACCCTCACTCCCAGGTGACAATGAAAATTCTGGAACCAATAATGTGTGGGTCAAAATGGACAGGGTCTCAGAAAGTAAAGTAAGTGAGGTCAAGAGAGTGACAGATGTCAGATGCAAGGTTAAGCAAAACTGCAGATGGTCCCCAAAGGATGGCCGTTTTGGCTTGGTTGCCTGTTGTCTCTGTGGTGTTGTAAGACCGAGATGAATTCACCAGCCTTAGGATTCCCCGTGGGGACAAAAATACCCATTCTTTCCTGTAAATGGACACCGGGAGGAGATGCATATCTACTTCCTGCACAGTTCTCTAAGGTCCTTGGTAGGAAGGTAACTCACCAAGGAATTGGTAAACAGACAACTAGCAAAATTAAAACCAAGAGAAGTACCTAACCAAACTCCAAAAACTTGGGGTGTCATGTGACACTATTAATGACAAAGTGCCTAGAAGGCACACATTTCTGCAGTCTGCAGGTACTCCAGAGCTGTAAGTAATTGACCAATCTATGTAAAAATCATCCTGACTCAGGCCCGTGGTGGTTGCCCCTGGTCTGGTCTCCACTGTGCTTCTTGTTGTGACCGCATCCTGCTGGGAGGGTGGAGTCTCATTCCTAGTCAGTGCTTCTGTGGCCAGTGCTCTGAGGATCAGCTCCTGCTCTCCCAGCCCCGGGCAGCCACACTCTGCCTCTTATAGGTTGGTGTGCTTGTTCCCTCTCCAGCCGGTGCCCTGTGCCTCTTGTGACCACTCCATATAACTCCCATCCAACCAGCTAGGAAGCCACAGTGTCTGATCCTCCTGGTTTGATCTCTTGTCATTCCTGTCCTACCCGGCACAGCATGGAGCAGCAGCAAGTTGAAAAGAAGGAAGCCCTACAGGACACAGTGGATGAGTTTGTTTTGACTCCTTCAACTCTGCAAGAAGAGTGTGACAACGACCAGTCCTACAGTGCTGGCGAATTCCCATTAGATGAACAGGAATTCGGCTCTGCTCTGGATTTCGCCTGTGAATGCTCCCACACCCAAGGGGATGAAACGTCACGTGGTCCCCCAGGTAGTGTCCATGTTGTTTGTTCTGCACACCTTGTCTACACTGAGGAAGGTCATCTCTATACACGGGCGTTACAGACACACTTTGCTTTAAATCAGGACATAATGGATGTGGAGACACAGACATCAGGTGGGTCAGGGAGCCTTCAACCATCCTAGGCAGCGGCCATGCCTCTGTCAACCTGGCCCCCGTGTCAGGCCATTGAACCTATGTCATGGGTGACAAGCTCTACCCACCTCAGTAGGACATCCACAAAGTCTTGTCAGATACCCTACGTGGATCAACTGTCTTTTGTTCCATGCAATGACACTTTCTTTTTAGGATCAATATCTCTCGAGGGCCTAGACCTGTCCAATGTTTTTGGCTCACATACCTGCATATCAAGGAAAGGTGCTTTCCCTGGTTTCACTGCTCTCAGGCCCAGGCACAATCTTCTCTATGTGGGTTCAACTTAGCCAAGTGGTCATCTGAAAACAACTGTGTCATTACCTTGCCTGGATGTTCCTATGAAGCCAAGCTGGGCTCTGGCATCACTCAGACCAAATGGCTTTTGTGTCGGTAGAACACCAAAGATTCTTTTTGATTTGAGGTTTTCTACATTTGATTCATTAGCCTAGTTTCAAGAATAAATTCCTGGGAAGCATCAAGAGCCATGGTATGTCATGGAATAACCCCATTTTGCAGCAACACTTCAAGAAAGTGCTTGGACTCCTCCGCAGGACCTCTGGGGAAAATATATTCGGAACTCTTTTTACAGACTCCCATCAGAGGAGGATATTGGGATAATTTGTGGGGGAGAAGAAAGTGAATTTCTGCAGCAGGTTAGGGAGCAGTCCTGTGCACTGCTCGTAAGACTTAACCTTGGCCATCCTGGAATATCCCTGCCAGAGCACTAGGGTCTTGCCCTGAGAATCTTAATGTCCTTGCAGTGTGGGTGGTCACTGTGTTGGTAATATGGGAAGTATGATTTCCTTAGTGTCACCTGCTGTCTTGGAACTGATTTTCAGAAAGTCAAGATGATCGAAGGGAAAGAAATGGACAACAGCCAATGTGCCCCAGGTAAGTGTGAAGACTGTGGACTACGAATTTTCCTGGTGACCTCTGGAGACCTCACATCGGGGATAGAGAGAAAGTGCTGCCTAGAAGTATTCCATCCATTCAGTCAATAGCAGAATATGGCCTTTAACCATGTCATCTATTTTCATGTGGTAGTTGTGTAGGTGTCACTTTCTTACTCCCTTTCATGTTGAATAACCTACAGAGAGTGGACACACATGAATTGACCAAAGCCAGGGATTCCGGTAATCAGCTGTTGTCTCCTGTGTGGTTAAAACCAAAGTGAGATGCGTATTAACTTTGTGTCTGTTTGACATCATCATGTTGGAGGAGTTTGGATAGCAAGAGAGGAAGTTGAAGAATAAATGCATGTCCCATCAGAATATTGAGAAAATATTCCTTGGAGTCAGAATGTCTGAGAGGCAGTAAGGCCTCAGGATATTTAGTCCCTTGGACACTGCATGTACAAGTCAATGCAACGTATGCAGAAGGGTTGAAGCCACTTGTTTTGATAACCTCTGTGTGCTGGGAGTCATAATTATGACATGAGTATGACAGGGATGTTTTAGTCTCCTCCTCCGTCACCTGGTTGTGAGGCCAGTGCACAGAATATCTCCTGTTCTGTCTCCCACTGCTCCTCATATCGGAGGCCACACTCTGCTCCTTATATAGGGGGATAGTTTTTCCCTCCAAGGGGACAGCCCCATTGCTTTCTGGGACCACTCGCTATCACACCCATCAACACCAGCTAGGAAGCCATGGTGTCTGATCCTCCTGGTTTGATCTTCTATCATTGTTGTCTCCCCCGGCATAGCATGGAGCCCCAGGATGTTGAAAAGAAGGAATTCCTACAGGACACAGTGGATGAATGTGTTTTCGCTCCTTCAACTGAGCAAGAAAGGCGTGACAGCGGCCAGTCTTACCGTGATGGCAAATTCCTGTTTGATGAACCTGAAATTGGGTCTACTCTGGATATGGCCTATGAATGCTCCCATTCCAAAGGGGCTATAACTCCACGTGGTCCCCCAGGTGGTGTCCATATTCCTTGTTCCTCACACCCTGCCAGACTCATACACCTCTCCAGCCCAGGCCCACGAGGTCACTGCCAGACCTCCTAATTATGAATTCAGCTCGTGTCCTCTCTTGCAAGGCTCTAATTTCCATTCTTGAAACATGCCCCTGAATTTGGATGCCTGCCAAGGCTGTTGGCAGCCTTTTCTGTATCTCTGGAGATGGCACTCCCCTGGTTCACGCTCTTCACTTCGTCTGTGTCTTCATTTGTCTTATCTCATCTCAAGTCAGCTGAGAACCCGAACTGGACCACTGCTATGGGACAGTGTATGTTTCTCTGGAGCAATGCAGGGTCCTGAAACTTCCCTACCCCATGAATGGCCCCTGTTTCTTTGTAGCTTTCAAGATTGTTCTGATTTGATGGCGTGTAGAATCCATTCATTGGTTTAATCTGCATGGCTGATTCCTCTAAACCATTCACCTGTTGGAATTTCAGATGGAAAAAGCCTCAATATTGCAGCAAATGTCTAGGAAGCAGCCAGGGAGTTCCCCCAGGATCTCTGAGAAACAGAATCGGTTTGTTTGCCTAGACTCAAGATTTAGGATGCTATGAGGATGGCTTGTTTTATCAGGGATATTGCTTTAATAACTCAAGAGTACCATCCCAATTTTTGCCTGCGAGGCCTTACCTAAGCGCTCCTGGATGTTTACACTCACAGTTGCCTGGTATTGCTGTGCTTATATGTCTGTCCTGTGCTATGCAGGATATAGGAGTGGGCATCTGTGAAGGCGAATGTGCTTAACGTAATTCTTTCTCTTCATTATTTGCAGAAGACCGAACTGATCAGGAGGGTCTGGGAAGACAAGAGCCGGCTGCCCCCAGGTAACTCTGGACACTCGGGGTCTGGGGATTCAAAAGTGGCACCCGGGGAGAAGCAGAAAGTGCTGACGAGCACGGTATTATCCATGCGGTCAAGGACAAATTACCAGTTTCACAATGTTCTCTGTCTTCACCGTTGTACTGGGATTGCTTCCCATTTCTTAATGACTTCTCGAGTTGAGTAAGCCACAGTCCGCTGACCCGGGTGAACGAATATGTCACAGGGACCACGGTGCTTGCTCATTCTTGTGTGCTTTAGAGAGCCATGCACATCTGCTCTCTGTCTTTAGATTTCGCTTTTTGACATGTGTTCATAACATTAAAATATCATAGCAAGTAGACAAACCTGTTCTATGATGCCACAAGGTTGAGAGAAAGAGGGCTTCGTGGCATGAGATTTCTGTGACACTCCACTGCCCCCAGAGCTGCCCGTGCTTGGCCACTACATGCAAAACTCAACGCCCTTTGCATGGAAGGGGGAAGGCCACCATTGTGGGACTCGTGTGTTATGAGTCATAAGTGGACGGCACAGAGATAATTCAGTCTCTTTCGTCAGAAGCTTGCTATTTGGCCCGTGCACGAGCACTTATTTTCCTTTCGAACAGCTGCCCCTGTGTGAAACACAACGTGTCCCACAAAAACAAGAATCGTTTCTCTTTTTAATGGGTCCTTCCCCTCTTTGCTTTCTTGACCACTCCTTTCCGCCTTGCATCAAAGCCTGACAGGACTTATGACTTCAGATCCCTCTTAGGTTAATCTTCACTTGTCCCTACCCTGCAGGCTCAGCAGACAGCTGGTAGAGGTGGTACAGCAGGACGTCTCAAGGGACTCTCAGGATGAACACTACTTGACATACTCAGTTCTTCCCGACCTGTCTGACTCCTACTGGCCTTACAGGAGCACCACCATCTTCCTACCCGAGGAACTGGAAGTCTGTTCCTCTCTGGAAGTGACCAGTGAGTACTCCATTGTCCAGGTGATCAAGCTCCACCTGGACACTCACAAAGATCTCCTGTTCTTTGTACCCCAGACCTCTGCTGTGCCGAGAGAGGTCATCCCTGTGGGCAGGCCCTGTAGAGACAAACTGATCTGAACTGGGCTCTAGGATTGAGTTTTAAGCACAGACGTCAGGTGGGCGAGGCACATTTGCTCTCTTCTTAGTCCCAGGGCATGCCCATGTTACGTTGATTTCTCTGTCACTTCGTTGTTGGGCCAAGGCAGGCACGACAAGCTCAAATCACCTCAGCCACACGACCATAAAACCTGTCTGTCAGACCTAATTTGGATGAAATGTCTCTTTTCACCTCTAATAAGCTCTATGTTTCATCTCGGAGGTGGGTCCGTTAAGAATCTGTGCCTGCCGCAGTCACTTGGCATTCTTGTCCAGGGTTAACTGGTTTTGGTATTCTTAGCCCCATTCTCTGTCTCCTTTAGGTTTGCTTGTCTTCCTAAACAGTTGTCTGAAAACCCACCCTAAGTGTCTCTACTGATAGCTTGATTGTGTGTTTCCAGAAGCAGAGCTGTGCCTTGGCATTCTCCCACCACATGAATCAGGCCAATGTTCTGAGTAGCACCAAAGATTCACTTGAATTTGTGTGTCTGTAGTTGCATTCCATCTGTTCAGTCTCAGTGTACAAATTCCACGGAGCCTTCAACAACCAGGCTATCTGACGAGAGAAGGGTGAATGCTGCAGCGATCCTTTTAGAATGCAGGGAGGCTGGCTCCCCAGAATCTGTGTCAAAGAGAGAAGTTCAAGTGCTTGCACAGACGACAGGGGAGACTGTGATGTTAATCTCCTAGAGAGAATAAATTTCTCCAAATGGCTCAGGCCGGGAAATCAAGCCAGTTATCACATGACAATATCGGAGGCACCCTGACATATTCTTCTGACTGAACCTGTTCTCACATGGAACGTATCTGAGTGTGTGGGTAACATGAGACTCTGGATTATTAACGTACCGAGAAGGATCTCATTCATGACCAGCCCTGTCTCTATATAATTACAGAAAATCAATTCCACCATGAGGAGGAAGAAGACCAGGACCAGGCATGCCCCAGGTAACTCTGATGAATCATGGGTTGTTATTTCAGTGGTTAAACTGAAGGATTACATCTCGAGGAAAAAATAGAAATGGCCGAACATATCTATTGCATCCATTCTCCAATTACAAAGTATCTCTTTTAACTTTGATGTATGTCTTCACCTTGTAACACGGTTACGTTCCTTTTATTGACCCCTCCATTTCAATAACCTGCAGTCAGTTGAACTTTGTGAACTAATCCTTCACAGGGATTCTCCGCATTCCCCTCTTCTCTTTTTGGTAAAACCAGAGTGAGAGGCATATCTGCCTCTAACTCTTTGGTGTTACCACATTGAGGATATATTATAGGAAAAGAACACCTCCTGTCACAGTAGTTAGAGAAAGAGACACTGAAGACACAAGATGTCTCCATTTTGAAGATGCCTTTTAACACCCGCGTTCACTTGGTCAGTGAAGGTAGTATCGACAACATTTACGTAAATGTGTTGAAGTCACCTTTAGGATTATCCATGCAGGCTGTGAGTCATGACTTCCACACTAGTTCAGGTTGTTGCTCAGAAGCTTAGTTCTGTGGCCACTGCCCTGAGCACCTTCCCTTCTCTATATCTACTGCCCCCACAGCACCACACTGCCGCCTGGAACAGGAGCAGAGTTGTTGCTGTCAAAAATTGGTGTGCCCCTTTGTTATGAGTGTAATTCCCAGCTGCCCATCAAAACCGTTAGGATGGTGGGAGGTCCACCTTTCTTGTCTTAATGTTCAGATCTCCCCACCCTACCAGGTTCAGCAGGGAGCTGCCAGTGGTGGAAGAGCAGGACAACCCATGGGACTCACTGGATGAATACTATATGATTTCCTCAGCATTTCCTGGCCTGTCTGACCCCCACGGGAATTCTAGGAGGGCTGACATTCACTCTTTCCAAAATCTGGACATCTGTTCTCCTCTGGAAGCCGCTCGTGAGTCCTCCACTGTCAATGTGATAAACCTCCAACTGGCCTCCCAAGTTGCCCCACTATTTTTGGTATCCAACCTCTGGTTCCGTTGAGATGTGTCATCGCTGTGTAGAAGCCCGCTAGACATAGGGATCTGAGTCAGGCCCCAGGATAGACTTTTCACCATAGACATCAGGTGAGTCAGGGACCTACCGTTTGTTCCTCATCTCCAGCCATGCTTACGGCTCCTGACAGAAGTTAGGACATTGGAGTCAAGGCAGATATGACGAACTCACTCTCACTTGAGCTGCATATGCAGAGGTGTCTGTCTTTGTTCCTGATTTGCTTTAAATGCCTCTCCTTATCTGCACTGCTCTCCTTTGTAGACCCGAAAAACATCCCTTGAATTTTTGTGCCTGTCCAAAGATGTTGTCAGCCTTACCTGTATCTTTGGATTTGTCATTTCCCTGCTTTCACTGCACCGATCCCCAGTGTCTATATCCTCTGTGTTGTCTGTCTACACTGAGTCATCGTCGGAGTATTGCACGTCAACGCTTCTACCATCAGCCTCCTTGTATGTTTTCCTCGAAGCAAAGCTGAGCCTGGGCATCGCCCCTCCCCATGCATGGCTCATATGTCTGTGTAGCACAAAGGACTGTACACAATAGATTCCTTTTGCTGTGAGGGTTTGCAGATTCCATCCATCAGCCTGGTCTTTGTGTCTAAATTCCCTTAAACCCTCACACCTAGAGCATCTCATACTATATTATAAGGGAATGAGAGATTGTTGCAGTAAGGTTTTAGAATGCATGTAAGCTGTTCCCCAGAATCTGTGGTAAAACAGATGTTTCACTCTGTACACAGACACTTGAGATGTGGCCCTATCACATTAGGGAGCTCATGCCCAATGGTATAGGAAAGCAAACCAAGGCACAATCCCAAGGTACTACCTGAGGCCTCCAGGAGGATTTCTCTCAGAGTATCCTGCTGCCCCACTAAGGGTAATTATGCCCATGCACTAGTTGTATTGGATACTTAATTTTAACGTACAAATGTTCTGTTTATGTGACTGGACCGGTCTGTATTTGTTTGTAGAAAATCATAATGATCTTTTGGAGGAAGACCATGACCGGATATGCCCCAGGTAACTCTGAAGAATCATGGGCTTTAATTCAATGGTGACATCTCGTGATCTCAGATCTAGGCAAATCTAGAAAGTGCTAAACGTACCTATTTTACCCATTCAGCCACCCACAAAATCTTCCGTTAGCAGTGTTCTCTGTTTCACTGTGGTACTTCTAGAGGCCCCTTTCTTAATCCCCCCCAAAAGCAGGAACCTCTTGTCCATTGATGCAGGTATCCTAAGCAGTCACAGGGACACTTTGTATTGGATCCATCCAAAATGCCCATCTGTCGCTGCTGGTTTCGCATTATGATGTTGGCAGGAACTCATGGCAAGGGAAGTGTTTAGGAAAACGAAAATTCATGTCTCAGTATTTAGACAAGTAGGCCTTGGACATACGAGCTTTCTAGGAATCTACAATGCTGCCAATCTGGGGTTGTCTTGGTGATTTCTGTAAATTTCAACAAAATGTATGCAAAAGTGTTGATGCCGGTTTTATTGTTTTCTGAGTGTGCTATGTGTTGTGACTGTTGTGCACAGGGCTGGTTCAGGCTCCTTCCCTTAAGCTCCCATTCTGTCCATGCTCTGAGCACCTCCTGCTCTCGCTCCCTCCCCGCCTCCGTGATCTCTCCCCAGTGCAGCCACACTCTGGCCCCAGATAGAGGCAGAATGGTTCATCTCCCTTGATGGGGACTTCCCATTGGTTTCCTGTGACCAGTCCCTCCTCCCTGCCACCAAAACCAGCTGGGACTCCGTGTTGACTCAACCTTCTCGTTGCATCTCCTGTCCTCCCTGTAACACCAGGTTCCCCAGGGAGCTGCCAGTAGCAGAAGAGAATGAAGTCCCACAGGACTCACTGGACGAATGTTGTTTGACTTCTTCAGTTGGCCATGACCTGCCAGACACCTGGAGGCCGTATACAAGTGCCTCATCCATATTTGATACTCTGGAAACTTTCTTGGGTCTGGATGTAGATGGTAAGTACTCCCACGTGAGGGGCACAAGGTTCCTGGGGCGGGGGCTCCAAGGAAGCCTGTCTTCTCTGTATCCAACAACCTAAATAGGCTGAGACATGCACCCGTGGCAACAGGCCCTGTAGACTCAAACTGGTTTGAACTTTGCCCTTGGAGTTAATTTTGAAAACACTGGGACACCTGGGTGTTTCAGTTGGTTATGCATCCAGCTCTTGATGTCCACTCAGATCTTCATCTCAGGGTTGTGAGTTCAAGCCCCAGGTTAAGCTCCACACTGGTTGTGGAGCCTACTTCAAAAAAAAAAAAAAAGTGTGTTTTGAATCAGACAAATTTCCTTTCCTTCTGTCTCAGACTACCCTCTGTCACCCGGCCCCCTCACAAGTGCAGGCTGTTGGTACCAAGTCAGGTTGGAGAGGAGAAATGGAGGGAAAAGGGCAAAAACTCAGCCACCACTATCTCACCTGGAGACATCTGGGTCACAGACCTCTTTTTATTTCTTGCAAGAAGAATTCTGTGCTACCCATGAAATTCTGTTGCCAGTTCTATTTCCTGTGTGCTTCCTGCAAAGTCTCTGGCTCTCCACACAGGTTTCCAGTCAGCTCCATATTTGTAGCATCGGAAATCAGCATTTGTTGCTGATTTTAAAGTTTTTGCTCCTGGGGTGCCTACGTTCCTCTGGAGCATATAGATCGAAAATCCTCAGCCTCGAATCCTGTCTGTACACCATGGTTTCAGTGAAGCCAGAGCCCTAGCCCCGGTTTTCCATCCTCCACGGATGGCGTGCTTTTTACCCTTCCTGCAGCGTCAGTGACTTTTCCCCCATGTGGGTATGTTTTCAGTCAAGTGTCTGCTCAGTGGCATAATGTCCTATCAATGATCAATGGCCCGTGCACCTGACGTGGGTGTGGCCTCATTCAGGAGCAAAGCAGAGTTGTTCCCCTCTCCAGATTCTTCAGAAAATGCTGCCTGCTGAGCCAGACCCCTTTGGGGCCACACTCTCACAGGAGTGCAGGCTAAAACCCAATTTCCCTTTCTTCCCACTCAGGGTATTTTTCGGCCTTCCCTTCTGGGAGAAGCATTGGCATCGTTAGGAGTCTTTCTTTGCTCATCAAATCACTTTGAAGGAGCAGCAAGGAGTATAAGATGTTCCTTGCCGTGTCAATGTTGTATAGTGAAATTGGCCGTGAAACGATTTGTCCCTCACCTTATTTGGTCAGTAACAGCCTTTCCACACTAGGACCACTTTCTCCCCTGTTTCCTATCCCTCTCCGAGGGGTAAGGAAGCCAAGGCTTCCTAGGGGTTACAGCAATTCAGGAAGCAGAAATGAAACACAGAGTTATTTACTCTTGTGCTCTACCATGCCCCTTCCCGTGCCCACTCAGCAGCACCTCTATTTCTCTGGAAGCATCGGGTCTTCACAGGGACACTCTCGAGTCCATGTGGCATCTCCTGTGACAGCTGAGGGTGCTGAGCCTCAGCAAGGTCACGTCACTTGCCCAAGACTTCTGGCCAGTGGGTAGTGGGACATCAGACTCACCAGATCAAGCTGTCCATTGATCTCAACTCAGTCCTGTCAGGGAGTAGGTGGGGATGGAGCTCACACTTTCATCTCTGCTTTTGTACCAAATTATTTGAAACAGTTGTGAATGTAAACAAAAATGTTGCAAGACTGTCCCAAAGACCCCTGTGACTCAGCCATGCATCTGCCAACCCCTACCCTGTGTGTCACTCTGTGGTGTAAACAGAGCCAGCGGCTCGTCCAGCCCCTCTGCGAGATCAAGGTCTCAAAGAGGCTCTCCATCCCAAAGCAATCAGGGCTGAGAGGTCCCCAGGCTTTTCTGTTTTCACCAGGGGTCCCATGGAGGCTCCTCACTTGGCTGCCTGTCACCCTTGTAAGGCTGCACATTCCCTCAGAGATGCTGACGGCCAAGTGTGGGTTCCCATGGGCAGTGGGATGAGAAAGGTTCAGACACATGTCTCAGAAGGCAGGTGTGTGTGATACGGCCTTCCATTCACCCTGGACCATGGGGGCAACATTCAGCCACGTGGATGGGCTGAGATGAGTGAATGCAGCGTCTATATTATACACGGCCCGTCCAGGGTAGGGGTTCTGACGGCAGCGTGTGATCAGTGTGCATAGGCTGTGATTCCAGCAACAGGGCCGCAGGAGGGCTACTCAGGCCCATCCTGCCTGCACAGGGAGAACCCTTGTAGAAACAGGCCAATCTCATGGAAGTGCCAACCTTAGCTTTCATCCAGGGCTTTTCCCCACTAGCCAAACTAAAAATAGTGGACGGTCCTTCAGAGTTTGATAAAATATTTTCCCTTTTCTTCTGCATGTGCAAAGCACATTGTTTGAGTAGATTAAATGAACCCTGGTAGTTGAGAAAAGACCCATAAAAGAACGTGAGGAAATTAGGAGTCATAACTTTAAGCACACTTAGACCTTCATTCAAGATATCATTTGAGAATGGGGAACCTGGTTTTGACAACTTCTTCTCCAACCAGATTTGCTAATTGCAGATGATTTAGCCTTTCCCCCAGTAGGAAGTATCATAAAGTCACATGACATGTCCTAAATTGTGCTTAACAATGACTGGTGACAGTGTGCCTCGAGGAATGATGGAAGGCCTACCCATCTGAGAGACGTGCTTGGGGCAGAAGCCCTGGGAGCTGGGGAGGCACCTGGTGTGGGGTGGGGAGAAGTGATTCTGGAGGACAGAGAGGGACCAGAGGACCAAGCGACCCCAGAGGCAGGGTGAGGAGTGGAGAGTGTGTGCAGCAGAGAGGGGACTGAGCGTTCCCCAGCACGGTGGGCGTTTGGGAGGACAGGACTTGGGGGCGTTGCTAGCGCAGGCAGGAAAGAGCAGATAGAAGGAAGTGGGAGAACGCACGGTGAGAGGAGATACAGGGCGTTGCCAGGGAGGCTAAACAGTCACAGACTCATGGAATCGTTTGTAGTGACAGATGAAAAGACTAGGGAGAATGAGATGCACACAAGGGACTAGGAATCATGGCAGGGAGCCGCCAGGCCCCGCTGAGGCTGACCTGCTCTGGCGAGAGGCTGTGGCACGTCTCCGGTTAGCCCCCTTTCTGAGAACACGGACTCCCTTCACAGTAGCAATCTGAGCGGGTTTGATTACGGAGTGCGGTCCACACCTCACTGAGGGGTGTGTGATGCGAGGACTGGGTGCTGTATGCCCTCCCTGAAGACCCACAAGTCTGATCCTATACTACTTCTGGCCTGGAAGTTTCCAAAGGGACTCAGACCGCTGCTACGTTACTCAGAGCTGTTAGCCCCTCCTCCAATGGCAATAGAATATATCGCATACAGATGTGTGGGTGGGGGGAAAGCAATCAGATATTGCAGATAAGAAACCTCAAAAGGCTCCAGAGCTGTGAAATGTTCCCATAACTTGGTCCGTGGTCCCGTCTCTAGTGGTACCTAAAGCATCTAGAGGTACCCTTCGCAACTCCCTTCTCTAGTGGTACCTGAAGCCTGGAGGTCGAACTTGATTCCCTGTTCGTTTTCTTGAGGGGGAAACAACCGACAACTCCTTCTCCACATGCCCTGAGGCCTCTCTAGGATCTTCTCCCTAGGCTGTAGGACCAAGGTTACTACTAACTGAATGATAGGCATGAACTCATGTGCCCATCCAAAGGCCCGGTGGCGTCAAGGGGTTATTTTCACCTCAGGGACTTTGCTGGCTTGGAACCTGCCATCCCAGCATCCCCAGGCTGGGACATAATGGTGACATCTCCTTCATACATATCATGTGTGCCTTTGTGCTTGCTCACAGTGTGGTCTTAAAGGCAGACGGGGACGTCAGACATGGGTGGTCTGGGAGTGCTCAGCTAAGGAGCCCGGGGATTGAGCCCATTGAGATCTCTTCTTGCTTCAGCTCCGATGCAGGCTCCCTGTCACCAAGGGCCATCAAGCGGAAACTGGACTTTCCAAAGGGCAGAGGTGCAGACTTCAGGAGCACGGACACAGCCAAGCACCCAGGTGGCCAATATTCTGCCACTGCAGTTGGACCAGCAGTTGGATTGTGGTGACAACAGAGCCAGGCTCGGCCTCTCCTGCACCCTCGGGAGCCTGGACGCCGAGTTGGGTCCTGGGAACCAATGGCCGCCCTTCCAAGGTGAGTGGGGACAGGAGTAGGCCGTTCTGGTCCCCGCATTGGTCATCACCGGCTCATGGCTGGAGGCCGCAGTGGGGTGAGGTCGAACCCCACGATGCTCCAATACAGCGAGGTGAGCAAGAGCCTGTGTTTAGTGGCAGCTGTGTCCCAGGGCCTGGGCTTGCGACTTCCTGGCTGTTGAACTTAGTCATCTTCTTACGTATTGTCCCCTCGGTCCCCTCATCGGAACCTGTGCAGATGGTATCTCCGTTCCATCAATGCTGGGAGCATGAAACCACATCGTTGCTAGGGGGGCTGATTCAACAATTGCTTGATAACATCTATGAATTTGTCATGTCTAATTTTGGGGTCTCTGTGGTGCTTGCACACTTGGAAAATGGTGTCAGGGCATGATTCATGGGGCTGGAGCGGTTCCTACTGGCCCCACTTCCCCGGAGCCCATCTCCACTGGCTTTCTCAGGAAGGCTCCTGTGCCCGGTTTTCTCTCCGTCAGCATCTCCAAGCCCATCTTCTCTGTTTGGCGCTCACATTCACAATAGAAATACTGGTCTCCGGCTTATTTCTGTTTTTTCCCTTTTCTAAACAAATAAGGGGCCACTTTCTTACACAAAGTGCACATGTCACTCTCTCCTTTGATCCTCCGTCTAGTTCGTCATCTCCCCTCATTCCTGGGGCCTCGTTCCCAGCTTCCTGCTCATCAGAATCCGCCTCTGCTCGGATTTCCTGACATCTGAGCTTTTCCACCCTCCCCAGGGTCGTGTCTTCCTTACCCTCCCACACTCAGTGTCCCTTCCTGGAGCCTGGGGTGACCCGGGACTCCTATGTCAGGCGCCGAACTACCTGAGAATTGGGGAGGCGCCGTTCCCACGTGGCGGAGACATAAGCAGCAGCTCGGTGGCACCAGGGAGAGGCCCTCGAGAAAGAGCTCAGTGAGTGTTCGGGGATGCACAGCCCCAACAAGGGCCTTTGAACGGAACCTACTTACCGTCTTCCCCCTTGAGCCTCTCTGTCACTTCTCCTTGTCGCCCACGGTCCGGGTCCCGACTCACCTCGCTGGCTCACATCCAGGGATAGAGAGAAAGTGCTGCCTAAAACTATTCCATCCATTTAGTCAATAGCAGAATATGCCCTTTAACCATGTCATCTATTTTCATGTGGTAGTTGTGTAGGTGTCACTTTCTTACTCCCTTTCATGTTGAATAACCTACAGAGAGTGGACACACATGAATTGACCATACCCAGGGATTCCGGTAATCTGCTGTTTTCTCCTGTGTGGTTAAAACCAAAGTGAGATGCGTATTAACTTTGTGTCTGTTTGACATCATCATGTTGGAGGATTTTGGATAGCAAGAGAGGAAATTGAAGAATAAATGCATGTCCCATCAAAATATTGAGAAAATATTCCTTGGAGTCAGAATGTCTGAGAGGCAGTAAGGCCTCAGGATATTTAGTCCCTTGGACACTGCATGTACAAGTCAATGCAACGTATGCAGAAGGGTTGAAGCCACTTGTTTTGATAACCTCTGTGTGCTGGGAGTCATAATTATGACATGAGTATGACAGGGATGTTTTAGTCACCTCCTCCGTCACCTGGTTATGAGGCCAGTGCACAGAATATCTCCTGCTCTGTCTCCCACTGCTCCTCATATCGGAGGCCACACTCTGCTCCTTATATAGGGGGATAGTATTTTCCCTCCAAGGGGACAGCCCCATTGCTTTCTGGGACCACTCGCTATCACACCCATCAACACCAGCTAGGAAGCCATGGTGTCTGATCCTCCTGGTTTGATCTTCTATCATTGTTGTCTCCCCCGGCATAGCATGGAGCCCCAGGATGTTGAAAAGAAGGAATTCCTACAGGACACAGTGGATGAATGTGTTTTGGCTCCTTCAAATGTGCAAGAAAGGCGTGACAGCGGCCAGTCTTACCGTGATGGCAAATTCCTGTTTGATGAACCTGAATTTGGGTCTACTCTGGATATGGCCTATGAATGCTCCCATTCCAAAGGGGCTATA
The DNA here is from genome assembly GCF_037043125.1 of Eumetopias jubatus. NCBI lineage: Eukaryota > Metazoa > Chordata > Mammalia > Carnivora > Otariidae > Eumetopias > Eumetopias jubatus. The sequence goes on from NW_028274845.1 coordinate 41,244, forward strand.
ACTCCACGTGGTCCCCCAGGTGGTGTCCATATTCCTTGTTCCTCACACCCTGCCAGACTCATACACCTCTCCAGCCCAGGCCCACGAGGTCACTGCCAGACCTCCTAATTATGAATTCAGCTCGTGTCCTCTCTTGCAAGGCTCTAATTTCCATTCATGAAACATGCCCCTGAATTTGGATGCCTGCCAAGGCTGTTGGCAGCCTTTTCTATATCTCTGGAGATGGCACTCCCCTGGTTCACGCTCTTCACTTCGTCTATGTCTTCATTTGTCTTATCTCATCTCAAGTCAGCTGAGAACCCGAACTGGACCACTGCTATGGGACAGTGTATGTTTCTCTGGAGCAATGCAGGGTCCTGAAACTTCCCTACCCCATGAGTGTCCCCTGTTTCTTTGTAGCTTTCAAGATTGTTCTGATTTGATGGCGTGTAGAATCCATTCATTGGTTTAATCTGCATGGCTGATTCCTCTAAACCATTCACCTGTTGGAATTTCAGATGGAAAAAGCCTCAATATTGCAGCAACTGTCTAGGAAGCAGCCAGGGAGTTCCCCCAGGATCTCTGAGAAACAGAATCGGTTTGTTTGCCTAGACTCAAGATTTAGGATGCTATGAGGATGGCTTGTTTTATCAGGGATATTGGTTTAATGACTCAAGACTACCATCCCAATTTTTGCCCGCGAGGCCTTACCTAAGCGCTCCTGGATGTTTACACTCACAGTTGCCTGGTATTGCTGTGCTTATATGTCTGTCCTGTGCTATGCAGGATATAGGAGTGGGCATCTGTGAAGGCGAATGTGCTTAACGTAATTCTTTCTCTTCATTATTTGCAGAAGACCGAACTGATCAGGAGGGTCTGGGAAGACAAGAGCCGGCTGCCCCCAGGTAATTCTGGACACTCGGGGGCTGGGGATTCAAAAGTGGCACCCGGGGAGAAGCAGAAAGTGCTGACGAGCACGGTATTATCCATGCGGTCCAGGACAAATTACCAGTTTCACAATGTTCTCTGTCTTCACCGTTGTACTGGGATTGCTTCCCATTTCTTAATGACTTCTCGAGTTGAGTAAGCCACAGTCGGCTGACCCGGGTGAACGAATATGTCACAGGGACCACGGTGCTTGCTCATTCTTGTGTGCTTTAGAGAGCCATGCACATCTGCTCTCTGTCTTTAGATTTCGTGTGGACAAGTGTTCATAACATTAAAATATCATAGCAAGTAGACAAACATGTTCTATGATGCCACAAGGTTGAGAGAAAGAGGGCTTCCTGGCATGAGATTTCTGTGACAGTCCACTGCCCCCAGAGCTGCCCGTGCTTGGCCACTAGATGCAGAACTCAATGCCATTTGCATGGAAGGGGAAAGGCCACCATTGTGGGACTCGTGTGGTATGAGTCATAAGTGGACGGCACAGAGATAATTCAGTCTCTTTCGCCAGAAGCTTGCTATTTGGCCCATGCACGAGCACTTATTTTCCTTTCGAACAGCTGCCCCTGTGTGAAACACAACGTGTCCCACGAAAACAAGAATCGTTTCTCTTCTTAATGGGTCCTTCCCCTCTTTGCTTTCTTGACCACTCCCTTCCGCCTTGCATCAAAGCCTGACAGGACTTATGACTTCAGATCCCTCTTAGGTTAATCTTCACTTGTCCCTACCCTGCAGGCTCAGCAAACAGCTGGTAGAGGTGGTACAGCAGGACGTCTCAACGGACTCTCAGGATGAACACTACTTGACATACTCAGTTCTTCCCGACCTGTCTGACTCCTACTGGCCTTACAGGAGCACCAACATCTTCCTACCCGAGGAACTGGAAGTCTGTTCCTCTCTGGAAGTGACCAGTGAGTACTCCATTGTCCAGGTGATCAAGCTCCACCTGGACACCCACAAAGATCTCCTGTTCTTTGTACCCCAGACCTCTGCTGTGCCGAGAGAGGTCATCCCTGTGGGCAGGCCCTGTAGAGACAAACTGATCTGCACTGGGCTCTAGGATTGAGTTTTAAGCACAGACATCAGGTGGGCGAGGCACATTTGCTCTCTTCTTAGTCCCAGGGCATGCCCATGTTACCTTGAATTCTCTGTCACTTCGTTGTTGGGCCAAGGCAGGCACGACAAGCTCAACTCACCTCAGCAACACGACCATAAAACCTGTCTGTCAGACCTAATTTGGATGAAATGTCTCTTTTCACCTCTAATAAGCTCTATGTTTCATCTCGGAGGTGGGTCCATTAAGAATCTGTGCCTGCCGCAGTCACTTGGCATTCTTGTCCAGGGTTAACTGGTTTTGCTATTCTTAGCCCCATTCTCTGTCTCCTTTAGGTTGGCTTGTCTTCCTAAACAGTTGTCTGAAAACCCACCCTAAGTGTCTCTACTGATAGCTTGATTGTGTGTTTCCAGAAGCAGAGCTGTGCCTTGGCATTCTCCCACCACATGAATCAGGCCAATGTTCTGAGTAGCACCAAAGACTCACTTGAATTTCAGTGTCTGTAGTTGCATTCCATCTGTTCAGTCTCAGTGTACAAATTCCACGGAGCCTTCAACAACCAGGCTATCTGACGAGAGAAGGGTGAATGCTGCAGCGATCCTTTTAGAATGCAGGGAGGCTGGCTCCCCAGAATCTGTGTCAAAGAGAGAAGTTCAAGTGCTTGCACAGACAACAGGGGAGACTGTGATGTTAATCTCCTAGATAGAATAAATTTTTCCAAATGGCTCAGGCCGGAAATCAAGCCAGTTATCACATGACAATATCGGAGGCACCCTGACATATTCTTCTGACTGAACCTGTTCTCACATTGAACGTATCTGAGTGTGTGGGTAACATGAGACCCTGGATTATTAACGTACCGAGAAGGATCTCATTCATGACCAGCCCTGTATCTATATAATTACAGAAAATCAATTCCACCATGAGGAGGAAGAAGACCAGGACCAGGCATGCCCCAGGTAACTCTGATGAATCATGGGTTGTTATTTCAGTGGTTAAACTGAAGGATTGCATCTCGAGGAAAAAATAGAAATGGCCGAACATATCTATTGCATCCATTCTTCAATTACAAAGTATCTCTTTTAACTTTGATGTATGTCTTCACCGTGTAACACGGTTACGTTCCTTTTATTGACCCCTCCATTTCAATAACCTGCAGTCAGTTGAACTTTGTGAACTAATCCTTCACAGGGATTCTCCGCATTCCCCTCTTCTCTCTTTGGTAAAACCAGAATGAGAGGCATATCTGCCTCTAACTCTTTGGTGTTACCACATTGAGGATATATTATAGGAAAAGAACACCTCCTGTCACAGTAGTTAGAGAAAGAGACACTGAAGACACAAGATGTCTCCATTTTGAAGATGCCTTTTAACACCCGCGTTCACTTGGTCAGTGAAGGTAGTATCGACAACATTTACGTAAATGTGTTGAAGTCACCTTTAGGATTATCCATGCAGGCTGTGAGTCATGACTTCCTTTCCACACTAGTTCAGGTTGTTGCTCAGAAGCTTAGTTCTGTGGCCACTGCCCTGAGCACCTTCCGTTCTCTATATCTACTGCCCCCACAGCACCACACTCCCGCCTGAAACAGGAGCAGAGTTGTTGCTGTCAAAAATTGGTGTGCCCCTTTTTTATGAGTGTAATTCCCAGCTGCCCATCAAAACGGTTAGGATGGTGGGAGGTCCAACTTTCTTGTCTTAATATTCAGATCTCCCCACCCTACCAGGTTCAGCAGGGAGCTGCCAGTGGTGGAAGTGCAGGACAACCCATGGGACTCAATGGATGAATGCTGTATGATTTCCTCAGCATTTCCTGGCCTGTCTGACCCCCACGGGAATTCTAGGAGGGCTGACATTCACTCTTTCCAAGATCTGGACATCTGTTCTCCTCTGGAAGCCGCTCGTGAGTCCTCCACTGTCCATGTGATAAAGCTCCAACTGGCCTCCCAAGTTGCCCCGCTATTTTTGGTATCCAACCTCTGGTTCCGCTGAGATGTGTCATCGCTGTGTAGAAGCCCGCTAGACATAGGGATCTGAGTCAGGCCCCAGGATAGACTTTTCACCATAGACATCAGGTGAGTCAGGGACCTACCGTTTGTTCCGCATCTCCGGCCATGCTTACGGCTCCTGACAGAAGTTAGGACATTGGAGTCAAGGCAGATATGACGAACTCACTCTCAGTTGAGCTGCATATGCAGAGGTGTCTGTCTTTGTTCCTGATTTCCTTTAAATGCCTCTCCTCATCTGCACTGCTCTCCTTTGTAGACCCGAAAAACATCCCTTGAATTTTTGTGCCTGTCCAAAGATGTTGTCAGCCTTACCTGTATCTTTGGATTTGTCATTTCCCTGCTTTCACTGCACCGATCCCCAGTGTCTGTATCCTCTGTGTTGTCTGTCTACACTGAGTCATCGTCGGAGTATTGCACGTCAACGCTTCTACCATCAGCCTCCTTGTATGTTTTCCTCGAAGCAAAGCTGAGCCTGGGCATCGCCCCTCCCCATGCATGGCTCATATGTCTGTGTAGCACAAAGGACTGTACACAATAGATTCCTTTTGCTGTGAGGGTTTGCAGATTCCATCCATCAGCCTGGTCTTTGTGTCTAAATTCCCTTAAACCCTCACACCTAGAGCATCTCATACTATACTATAAGGGAATGAGAGGTTGTTCCAGTAAGGTTTTAGAATGCATGTAAGCTGTTCCCCAGAATCTGTGGTAAAACAGATGTTTCACTCTGTACACAGACACTTGAGATGTGGCCCTATCACATTAGGGAGCTCATGCCCAATGGTATAGGAAAGAAAACCAAGGCACAATCCCAAGGTACTACCTGAGGCCTCCAGGAGGATTTCTCTCAGAGTATCCTGCTGCCCCACTAAGGGTAATTATGCCCATGCACTAGTTGTATTGGATACTTAATTTTAACGTACAAATGTTCTGTTTATGTGACTGGACCGGTCTGTATTTGTTTGTAGAAAATCATAATGATCTTTTGGAGGAAGACCAAGACCGGATATGCCCCAGGTAACTCTGAAGAATCATGGGCTTTAATTCAATGGTGACATCTCGTGATCTCAGATCTAGGCAAATCTAGAAAGTGCTAAACGTACCTATTTTACCCATTCAGCCACCCACAAAATCTTCCGTTAGCAGTGTTCTCTGTTTCACTGTGGTACTTCTAGAGGCCCCTTTCTTAATCCCCCCCCAAAAGCAGGAACCTCTTGTCCATTGATGCAGGTATCCTAAGCAGTCACAGGGACACTTTGTATTGGATCCATCCAAAATGCCCATCTGTCGCTGCTGGTTTCGCATTATGATGATGGCAGGAATTCATGGCAAGGGAAGTGTTTAGGAAAACGAAAATTCATGTCTCAGTATTTAGACAAGTAGGCCTTGGACATACGAGCTTTCTAGGAATCTACAATGCTGCCAATCTGGGGTTGTCTTGGTGATTTCTGTAAATTTCAACAAAATGTATGCAAAAGTGTTGATGCCGGTTTTATTGTTTTCTGAGTGTGCTATGTGTTGTGACTGTTGTGCACAGGGCTGGTTCAGGCTCCTTCCCTTAAGCTCCCATTCTGTCCATGCTCTGAGCACCTCCTGCTCTCGCTCCCTCCCCGCCTCCGTGATCTCTCCCCAGTGCAGCCACACTCTGGCCCCAGATAGAGGCAGAATGGTTCATCTCCCTTGATGGGGACTTCCCATTGGTTTCCTGTGACCAGTCCCTCCTCCCTGCCACCAAAACCAGCTGGGACTCCGTGTTGACTCAACCTTCTCGTTGCATCTCCTGTCCTCCCTGTAACACCAGGTTCCCCAGGGAGCTGCCAGTAGCAGAAGAGAATGAAGTCCCACAGGACTCACTGGACGAATGTTGTTTGACTTCTTCAGTTGGCCATGACCTGCCAGACACCTGGAGGCCGTATACAAGTGCCTCATCCATATTTGATACTCTGGAAACTTTCTTGGGTCTGGATGTAGATGGTAAGTACTCCCACGTGAGGGGCACAAGGTTCCTGGGGCGGGGGCTCCAAGGAAGCCTGTCTTCTCTGTATCCAACCACCTAAATAGGCTGAGACATGCACCCGTGGCAACAGGCCCTGTAGACTCAAACTGGTTTGAACTTTGCCCTTGGAGTTAATTTTGAAAACACTGGGACACCTGGGTGTTTCAGTTGGTTATGCATCCATCTCTTGATGTCCACTCAGATCTTCATCTCAGGGTTGTGAGTTCAAGCCCCAGGTTAAGCTCCACACTGGTTGTGGAGCCTACTTCAAAAAAAAAAAAAAAGTGTGTTTTGAATCAGACAAATTTCCTTTCCTTCTGTCTCAGACTACCCTCTGTCACCCGGCCCCCTCACAAGTGCAGGCTGTTGGTACCAAGTCAGGTTGGAGAGGAGAAATGGAGGGAAAAGGGCAAAAACTCAGCCACCACTATCTCACCTGGAGACATCTGGGTCACAGACCTCTTTTTATTTCTTGCAAGAAGAATTCGGTGCTACCCATGAAATTCTGTTGCCAGTTATATTTCCTGTGTGCTTCCTGCAAAGTCTCTGGCTCTCCACACAGGTTTCCAGTCAGCTCCATATTTGTAGCATCGGAAATCAGCATTTGTTGCTGATTTTAATGTTTTTGCTCCTGGGGTGCCTACGTTCCTCTGGAGCATATAGATCGAAAATCCTCAGCCTCGAATCCTGTCTGTACACCATGGTTTCAGTGAAGCCAGAGCCCTAGCCCCGGTTTTCCATCCTCCACGGATGGCGTGCTTTTTACCCTTCCTGCAGCGTCAGTGACTTTTCCCCCATGTGGATATGTTTTCAGTCAAGTGTCTGCTCAGTGGCATAATGTCCTATCAATGATCAAAGGCCCGTGCACCTGACGTGGGTGTGGCCTCATTCAGGAGCAAAGCAGAGTTGTTCCCCTCTCCAGATTCTTCAGAAAATGCTGCCTGCTGAGCCAGACCCCTTTGGGGCCACACTCTCACAGGAGTGCAGGCTAAAACCCAATTTCCCTTTCTTCCCACTCAGGGTATTTTTCGGCCTTCCCTTCTGGGAGAAGCATTGGCATCGTTAGGAGTCTTTCTTTGCTCATCAAATCACTTTGAAGGAGCAGCAAGGAGTATAAGATGTTCCTTGCCCTGTCAATGTTGTATAGTGAAATTGGCCGTGAAACGATTTGTCCCTCACCTTATTTGGTCAGTAACAGCCTTTCCACACTAGGACCACTTTCTCCCCTGTTTCCTATCCCTCCCCGAGGGGTAAGGAAGCCAAGGCTTCCTAGGGGTTACAGCAATTCAGGAAGCAGAAATGAAACACAGAGTTATTTACTCTTGTGCTCTACCATGACCCTTCCCGTGCCCACTCAGCAGCAGCTCTATTTCTCTGGAAGCATCGGGTCCTCACAGGGACACTCTCGAGTCCATGTGGCATCTCCTGTGACAGCTGAGGTTGCTGAGCCTCAGCAAGGTCACGTCACTTGCCCAAGACTTCTGGCCAGTGGGTAGTGGGACATCAGACTCACCAGATCAGGCTGTCCATTGATCTCAACTCAGTCCTGTCAGGGAGTAGGTGGGGATGGAGCTCACACTTTCATCTCTGCTTTTGTACCAAATTATTTGAAACAGTTGTGAATGTAAACAAAAATGTTGCAAGACTGTCCCAAAGACCCCTGTGACTCAGCCATGCATCTGCCAACCCCTACCCTGTGTGTCACTCTGTGGTGTAAGCAGAGCCAGCGGCTCGTCCAGCCCCTCTGCGAGATCAAGGTCTCAAAGAGGCTCTCCATCCCAAAGCAATCAGGGCTGAGAGGTCCCCAGGCTTTTCTGTTTTCAGAAGGGGTCCCATGGAGGCTCCTCACTTGGCTGCCTGTCACCCTTGTAAGGCTGCACATTCCCTCAGAGATGCTGACGGCCAAGTGTGTGTTCCCATGGGCAGTGGGATGAGAAAGGTTCAGACACATGTCTCAGAAGGCAGGTGTGTATGATACGGCCTTCCATTCACCCTGGACTTTGGGGGCAACTTTCAGCCACGTGGATGGGCTGAGATGAGTGAATGCAGCGTCTATATTATACACGGCCCGTCCAGGGTAGGGGTTCTGACGGCAGCGTGTGATCAGTGTGCATAGGCTGTGATTCCAGCAACAGGGCCGCAGGAGGGCTACTCAGGCCCATCCTGCCTGCACAGGGAGAACCCTTGTAGAAACAGGCCAATCTCATGGAAGTGCCAACCTTAGCTTTCATCCAGGGCTTTTCCCCACTAGCCAAACTAAAAATAGTGGACGGTCCTTCAGAGTTTGATAAAATATTTTCCCTTTCTTCTGCATGTGCAAAGCACATTGTTTGAGTAGATTAAATGAACCCTGGTAGTTGAGAAAAGAGCCATAAAAGAACGTGAGGAAATTAGGAGTCATAACTTTAAGCACACTTAGACCTTCATTCAAGATATCATTTGAGAATGGGGAACCTGGTTTTGACAACTCCTTCTCCAACCAGATTTGCTAATTGCAGATGATTTAGCCTTTCCCCCAGTAGGAAGTATCATAAAGTCATATGACATGTCCTAAATTGTGCTTAACAATGACTGGTGACAGTGTGCCTCGAGGAATGATGGAAGGCCTACCCATCTGAGAGACGTGCTTGGGGCAGAAGCCCTGGGAGCTGGGGAGGCACCTGGTGTGGCGTGGGGAGAAGTGATTCTGGAGGACAGAGAGGGACCAGAGGACCAAGCGACCCCAGAGGCAGGGTGAGGAGTGGAGAGTGTGTGCAGCAGAGAGGGGACTGAGCGCTCCCCAGCACGGTGGGCGTTTGGGAGGACAGGACTTGGGGGCGTTGCTAGCGCTGGCAGGAAAGAGCAGATAGAAGGAGGTGGGAGAACGCACGGTGAGAGGAGATACAGGGCGTTGCCAGGGAGGCTAAACAGTCACAGACTCATGGAATCGTTTGTAGTGACAGATGAAAAGATTAGGGAGAATGAGATGCACACAAGGGACCAGGAATCATGGCAGGGAGCCGCCAGGCCCCGCTGAGGCTGACCTGCTCTGGCGAGAGGCTGTGGCACGTCTCTGGTTAGCCCCCTTTCTGAGAACACGGACTCCCTTCACAGTAGCAATCTGAGCGGGTTTGATTACGGAGTGCGGTCCACACCTCACTGAGGGGTGTGTGATGCGAGGACTGGGTGCTGTATGCCCTCCCTGAAGACCCACAAGTCTGATCCTGTAGTACTTCTGGCCTGGAAGTTTCCAAAGGGACTCAGACCGCTGCTACGTTACTCAGAGCTGTTAGCCCCTCCTCCAATGGCAATAGAATATATCGCATACAGATGTGTGGGTGGGGGGAAAGCAATCAGATATTGCAGATAAGAAACCTCAAAAGGCTCCAGAGCTGTGAAATGTTCCCATAACTTGGTCCGTGGTCCCGTCTCTAGTGGTACCTAAAGCATCTAGAGGTACCCTTCGCAACTCCCTTCTCTAGTGGTACCTGAAGCCTGGAGGTCGAACTTGTTTCCCTGTTCGTTTTCTTGAGGGGGAAACAACCGACAACTCCTTCTCCACATGCCCTGAGGCCTCTCTAGGATCTTCTCCCTAGGCTGTAGGACCAAGGTTACTACTAACTGAATGATAGGCATGAACTCATGTGCCCATCCAAAGGCCCGGTGGCGTCAAGGGGGTATTTTCACCTCAGGGACTTTGCTGGCTTGGAACCTGCCATCCCAGCATCCCCAGGCTGGGACATAATGGTGACATCTCCTTCATACATATCATGTGTGCCTTTGTGCTTGCTCACAGTGTGGTCTTAAAGGCAGACGGGGACATCAGACATGGGTGGTCTGGGAGTGCTCAGCTAAGGAGCCCGGGGATTGAGCCCATTGAGATCTCTTCTTGCTTCAGCTCCGATGCAGGCTCCCTGTCACCAAGGGCCATCAAGCGGAAACTGGACTTTCCAAAGGGCAGAGGTGCAGACTTCAGGAGCACGGACACAGCCAAGCACCCAGGTGGCCAATATTCTGCCACTGCAGTTGGACCAGCAGTTGGATTGTGGTGACAACAGAGCCAGGCTCGGCCTCTCCTGCACCCTCGGGAGCCTGGACGCCGAGTTGGGTCCTGGGAACCAATGGCCGCCCTTCCAAGGTGAGTGGGGACAGGAGTAGGCCGTTCTGGTCCCCGCATTGGTCATCACCGGCTCATGGCTGGAGGCCGCAGTGGGGTGAGGTCGAACCCCACGATGCTCCAATACAGCGAGGTGAGCAAGAGCCTGTGTTTAGTGGCAGCTGTGTCCCAGGGCCTGGGCTTGCGACTTCCTGGCTGTTTAACTTAGTCATCTTCTTACGTATTGTCCCCTCGGTCCCCTCATCAGAACCTGTGCAGATGGTATCTCCGTTCCTTCAGTGCTGGGAGCATGAAACCACGTCGTTTCTAGGGGGGCTGATTCAACAACAATTGCTTGATAACATCTATGAATTTGTCATGTCTAATTTTGGGGTCTCTGTGGTGCTTGCACACTTGGAAAATGGTGTCAGGGCATGATTCATGGGGGTGGAGCGGTTCCTACTGGCCCCACTTCCCCGGACCCCATCTCCACTGGCTTTCTCAGGAAGGCTCCTGTGCCCGGTTTTCTCTCCGTCAGCATCTCCAAGCCCATCTTCTCTGTTTGGCGCTCACATTCACAATAGAAATACTGGTCTCCGGCTTATTTCTGTTTTTTCCCTTTTCTAAACAAATAAGGGGCCACTTTCTTACACAAAGTGCACATGTCACTCTCTCCTCTGATCCTCTGTCTAGTTCGTCATCTCCCCTCATCCCTGGGGCCTCGTTCCCAGCTTCCTGCTCATCAGAATCCGCCTCTGCTCGGATTTCCTGACGTCTGAGCTTTTCCACCCTCCCCTGGGTCGTGTCCTCCTTACCCTCCCACACTCAGTGTCCCTTCCTGGGGCCTGGGGTGACCCGGGACTCCTCTGTCAGGCGCCGAACTACCTGAGAATTGGGGAGGCGCCGTTCCCACGTGGCGGAGACATAAGCAGCAGCTCGGTGGCACCAGGGAGAGGCCCTCGAGAAAGAGCTCAGTGAGTGTTCGGGGATGCACAGCCCCAACAAGGGCCTTTGAACGGGACCTACTTACCGTCTTCCCCCTTGAGCCTCTCTGTCACTTCTCCTTGTCGCCCACGGTCCGGGTCCCGACTCACCTCGCTGGCTCACATCCAGGGATAGAGAGAAAGTGCTGCCTAGAACTATTCCATCCATTCAGTCAATAGCAGAATATGCCCTTTAACCATGTCATCTATTTTCATGTGGTAGTTGTGTAGGTGTCACTTTCTTACTCCCTTTCATGTTGAATAACCTACAGAGAGTGGACACACATGAATTGACCATACCCAGGGATTCCGGTAATCAGCTGTTTTCTCCTGTGTGGTTAAAACCAAAGTGAGATGCGTATTAATTTTGCGTCTGTTTGACATCATCATGTTGGAGGATTTTGGATAGCAAGAGAGGAAATTGAAGAATAAATGCATGTCCCATCAAAATATTGAGAAAATATTCCTTGGAGTCAGAATGTCTGAGAGGCAGTAAGGCCTCAGGATATTTAGTCCCTTGGACACTGCATGTACAAGTCAATGCAATGTATGCAGAAGGGTTGAAGCCACTTGTTTTGATAACCTCTGTGTGTTGGGAGTCATAATTATGACATGAGTATGACAGGGATATTTTAGTCACCTCCTCCGTCACCTGGTTATGAGGCCAGTGCACAGAATATCTCCTGCTCTGTCTCCCACTGCTCCTCATATCGGAGGCCGCACTCTGCTCCTTATATAGGGGGATAGTATTTTCCCTCCAAGGGGACAGCCCCATTGCTTTCTGGGACCACTCGCTATCACACCCATCAACACCAGCTAGGAAGCCATGGTGTCTGATCCTCCTGGTTTGATCTTCTATCATTGTTGTCTCCCCCGGCATAGCATGGAGCCCCAGGATGTTGAAAAGAAGGAATTCCTACAGGACACAGTGGATGAATGTGTTTTGGCTCCTTCAAATGTGCAAGAAAGGCGTGACAGCGGCCAGTCTTACCGTGATGGCAAATTCCTGTTTGATGAACCTGAATTTGGGTCTACTCTGGATATGGCCTATGAATGCTCCCATTCCAAAGGGGCTATAACTCCACGTGGTCCCCCAGGTGGTGTCCATATTCCTTGTTCCTCACACCCTGCCAGACTCATACACCTCTCCACCCAGGCACACGAGGTCACTGCCAGACCTCCTAATTATGAATTCAGCTCGAGTCCTCTCTTGCAGGGCTCTAATTTCCATTCATGAAACATGCCCCTGAATTTCGATGCCTGCCAAGGCTGTTGGCAGCCTTTTCTATATCTCTGGAGATGGCACTCCCCTGGTTCACGCTCTTCACTTCGTCTATGTCTTCATTTGTCTTATCTCATCTCAAGTCAGCTGAGAACCCGAACTGGACCACTGCTATGGGACAGTGTATGTTTCTCTGGAGCAATGCAGGGTCCTGAAACTTCCCTACCCCATGAGTGTCCCCTGTTTCTTTGTAGCTTTCAAGATTGTTCTGATTTGATGGCGTGTAGAATCCATTCATTGGTTTAATCTGCATGGCTGATTCCTCTAAACCATTCACCTGTTGGAATTTCAGATGGAAAAAGCCTCAATATTGCAGCAACTGTCTAGGAAGCAGCCAGGGAGTTCCCCCAGGATCTCTGAGAAACAGAATCGGTTTGTTTGCCTAGACTCAAGATTTAGGATGCTATGAGGATGGCTTGTTTTATCAGGGATATTGGTTTAATGACTCAAGAGTACCATCCCAATTTTTGCCCGCGAGGCCTTACCTAAGCGCTCCTGGATGTTTACACTCACAGTTGCCTGGTATTGCTGTGCTTATATGTCTGTCCTGTGCTATGCAGGATATAGGAGTGGGCATCTGTGAAGGCGAATGTGCTTAACGTAATTCTTTCTCTTCATTATTTGCAGAAGACCGAACTGATCAGGAGGGTCTGGGAAGACAAGAGCCGGCTGCCCCCAGGTAATTCTGGACACTCGGGGGCTGGGGATTGAAAAGTGGCACCCGGGGAGAAGCAGAAAGTGCTGACGAGCACGGTATTATCCATGCGGTCCAGGACAAATTACCAGTTTCACAATGTTCTCTGTCTTCACCGTTGTACTGGCATTGCTTCCCATTTCTTAATGACTTCTCGAGTTGAGTAAGCCACAGTCCGCTGACCCGGGTGAACAAATATGTCACAGGGACCACGGTGCTTGCTCATTCTTGTGTGCTTTAGAGAGCCATGCACATCTGCTCTCTGTCTTTAGATTTCGTGTGGACAAGTGTTCATAACATTAAAATATCATAGCAAGTAGACAAACATGTTCTATGATGCCACAAGGTTGAGAGAAAGAGGGCTTCCTGGCATGAGATTTCTGTGACAGTCCACTGCCCCCAGAGCTGCCCGTGCTTGGCCACTAGATGCAGAACTCAATGCCATTTGCATGGAAGGGGAAAGGCCACCATTGTGGGACTCGTGTGGTATGAGTCATAAGTGGACGGCACAGAGATAATTCAGTCTCTTTCATCAGAAGCTTGGTATTTGGCCCGTGCACGAGCACTTACTTTCCTTTCGAACAGCTGCCCCTGTGTGAAACACAACGTATCCCCCAAAAACAAGAATCGTTTCTCTTCTTAATGGGTCCTTCCCCTCTTTACTTTCTTGACCACTCCTTTCCGCCTTGCATCAAAGCCTGACAGGACTTATGACTTCAGATCCCTCTTAGGTTAATCTTCACTTGTCCCTACCCTGCAGATTCAGCAGACAGCTGGTAGAGGTGGTACAGCAGGACATCTCAAGGGACTCTCAGGATGAACACTACTTGACATACTCAGTTCTTCCCGACCTGTCTGACTCCTACTGGCCTTACAGGAGCACCACCATCATCCTACCCGAGGAACTGGAAGTCTGTTCCTCTCTGGAAGTGACCAGTGAGTACTCCATTGTCCAGGTGATCAAGCTCCACCTGGACACCCACAAAGATCTCCTGTTCTTTGTACCCCAGACCTCTGCTGTGCCGAGAGAGGTCATCCCTGTGGGCAGGCCCTGTAGAGACAAACTGATCTGAACTGGGCTCTAGGATTGAGTTTTAAGCACAGACATCAGGTGGGCGAGGCACATTTGCTCTCTTCTTAGTCCCAGGGCATGCCCATGTTACCTTGATTTCTCTGTCACTTCGTTGTTGGGCCAAGGCAGGCACGACAAGCTCAACTCACCTCCGCAACACGACCATAAAACCTGTCTGTCAGGCCTAATGTGGATGAAATGTCTCTTTTCACCTCTAATAAGCTCTACGTTTCATCTCGGAGGTGGGTCCGTTAAGAATCTGTGCCTGCCGCAGTCACTTGGCATTCTTGTCCAGGGTTAACTGGTTTTGCTGTTCTTAGCCCCATTCTCTGTTTCCTTTAGGTTGGCTTGTCTTCCTAAACAGTTGTCTGAAAACCCACCCTAAGTGTCTCTACTCATAGCTTGATTGTGTGTTTCCAGAAGCAGAGCTGTGCCTTGGCATTCTCCCACCACATGAATCAGGCCAATGTTCTGAGTAGCACCAAAGACTCACTTGAATTTGAGTGTCTGTAGTTGCATTCCATCTGTTCAGTCTCAGTGTACAAATTCCACTGAGCCTTCAACAACCAGGCTATCTGACGAGAGAAGGGTGAATGCTGCAGCGATCCTTTTAGAATGCAGGGAGGCTGGCTCCCCAGAATCTGTGTCAAAGAGAGAAGTTCAAGTGCTTGCACAGACGACAGGGAAGACTGTGATGTTAATCTCCTAGATAGAATAAATTTTTCCAAATGGCTCAGGCCGGGAAATCAAGCCAGTTATCACATGACAATATCGGAGGCACCCTGACATATTCTTCTGACTGAACCTGTTCTCACATGGAACGTATCTGAGTGTGTGGGTAACATGAGACTCTGGATTATTAACGTACCGAGAAGGATCTCATTCATGACCAGCCCTGTCTCTATATAATTACAGAAAATCAATTCCACCATGAGGAGGAAGAAGACCAGGACCAGGCATGCCCCAGGTAACTCTGATGAATCATGGGTTGTTATTTCAGTGGTTAAACTGAAGGATTACATCTCGAGGAAAAAATAGAAATGGCCGAACATATCTATTGCATCCATTCTCCAATTACAAAGTATCTCTTTTAACTTTGATGTATGTCTTCACCTTGTAACACGGTTACGTTCCTTTTATTGACCCCTCCATTTCAATAACCTGCAGTCAGTTGAACTTTGTGAACTAATCCTTCACAGGGATTCTCCGCATTCCCCTCTTCTCTTTTTGGTAAAACCAGAGTGAGAGGCATATCTGCCTCTAACTCTTTGGTGTTACCACATTGAGGATATATTATAGGAAAAGAACACCTCCTGTCACAGTAGTTAGAGAAAGAGACACTGAAGACACAAGATGTCTCCATTTTGAAGATGCCTTTTAACACCCGCGTTCACTTGGTCAGTGAAGGTAGTATCGACAACATTTACGTAAATGTGTTGAAGTCACCTTTAGGATTATCCATGCAGGCTGTGAGTCATGACTTCCTTTCCACACTAGTTCAGGTTGTTGCTCAGAAGCTTAGTTCTGTGGCCACTGCCCTGAGCACCTTCCGTTCTCTATATCTACTGCCCCCACAGCACCACACTGCCGCCTGAAACAGGAGCAGAGTTGTTCCTGTCAAAAATTGGTGTGCCCCTTTGTTATGAGTGTAATTCCCAGCTGCCCATCAAAACCGTTAGGATGGTGGGAGGTCCACCTTTCTTGTCTTAATGTTCAGATCTCCCCACCCTACCAGGTTCAGCAGGGAGCTGCCAGTGGTGGAAGAGCAGGACAACCCATGGGACTCACTGGATGAATGCTATATGATTTCCTCAGCATTTCCTGGCCTGTCTGACCCCCACGGGAATTCTAGGAGGGCTGACATTCACTCTTTCCAAAATCTGGACATCTGTTCTCCTCTGGAAGCCGCTCGTGAGTCCTCCACTATCAATGTGATAAACCTCCAACTGGCCTCCCAAGTTGCCCCACTATTTTTGGTATCCAACCTCTGGTTCCGTTGAGATGTGTCATCGCTGTGTAGAAGCCCGCTAGACATAGGGATCTGAGTCAGGCCCCAGGATAGACTTTTCACCATAGACATCAGGTGAGTCAGGGACCTACCGTTTGTTCCTCATCTCCGGCCATGCTTACGGCTCCTGACAGAAGTTAGGACATTGGAGTCAAGGCAGATGTGACGAACTCACTCTCACTTGAGCTGCATATGCAGAGGTGTCTGTCTTTGTTCCTGATTTCCTTTAAATGCCTCTCCTTATCTGCACTGCTCTCCTTTGTAGACCCGAAAAACATCCCTTGAATTTTTGTGCCTGTCCAAAGATGTTGTCAGCCTTACCTGTATCTTTGGATTTGTCATTTCCCTGCTTTCACTGCACCGATCCCCAGTGTCTGTATCCTCTGTGTTGTCTGTCTACACTGAGTCATCGTCGGAGTATTGCACATCAACGCTTCTACCATCAGCCTCCTTGTATGTTTTCCTCGAAGCAAAGCTGAGCCTGGGCATCGCCCCTCCCCATGCATGGCTCATATGTCTGTGTAGCACAAAGGACTGTACACAATAGATTCCTTTTGCTGTGAGGGTTTGCAGATTCCATCCATCAGCCTGGTCTTTGTGTCTAAATTCCCTTAAACCCTCACACCTAGAGCATCTCATACTATACTATAAGGGAATGAGAGATTGTTGCAGTAAGGTTTTAGAATGCATGTAAGCTGTTCCCCAGAATCTGTGGTAAAACAGATGTTTCACTCTGTACACAGACACTAGAGATGTGGCCCTATCACATTAGGGAGCTCATGCCCAATGGTATAGGAAAGCAAACCAAGGCACAATCCCAAGGTACTACCTGAGGCCTCCAGGAGGATTTCTCTCAGAGTATCCTGCTGCCCCACTAAGGGTAATTATGCCCATGCACTAGTTGTATTGGATACTTAATTTTAACATACAAATGTTCTGTTTATGTGACTGGACCGGTCTGTATTTGTTTGTAGAAAATCATAATGATCTTTTGGAGGAAGACCAAGACCGGATATGCCCCAGGTAACTCTGAAGAATCATGGGCTTTAATTCAATGGTGACATCTCGTGATCTCAGATCTAGGCAAATCTAGAAAGTGCTAAACGTACCTATTTTACCCATTCAGCCACCCACAAAATCTTCCGTTAGCAGTGTTCTCTGTTTCACTGTGGTACTTCTAGAGGCCCCTTTCTTAATCCCCCCCCAAAAGCAGGAACCTCTTGTCCATTGATGCAGGTATCCTAAGCAGTCACAGGGACACTTTGTATTGGATCCATCCAAAATGCCCATCTGTCGTTGCTGGTTTCTCATTATGATGTTGGCAGGAACTCATGGCAAGGGAAGTGTTTAGGAAAACGAAAATTCATGTCTCAGTATTTAGACAAGTAGGCCTTGGACATACGAGCTTTCTAGGAATCTACAATGCTGCCAATCTGGGGTTGTCTTGGTGATTTCTGTAAATTTCAACAAAATGTATGCAAAAGTGTTGATGCCGGTTTTATTGTTTTCTGAGTGTGCTATGTGTTGTGACTGTTGTGCACAGGGCTGGTTCAGGCTCCTTCCCTTAAGCTCCCATTCTGTCCATGCTCTGAGCTCCTCCTGCTCTCGCTCCCTCCCCGCCTCCGTAATCTATCCCCAGTGCAGCCACACTCTGGCCCCAGATAGAGGCAGAATGGTTCATCTCCCTTGATGGGGACTTCCCATTGGTTTCCTGTGACCAGTCCCTCCCCCCCCCACCAAAACCAGCTGGGACTCCGTGTTGACTCAACCTTCTCGTTGCATCTCCTGTCCTCCCTGTAACACCAGGTTCCCCAGGGAGCTGCCAGTAGCAGAAGAGAATGAAGTCCCACAGGACTCACTGGACGAATGTTGTTTGACTTCTTCAGTTGGCCATGGCCTACCAGACACCTGGAGGCCGTATACAAGTGCCTCATCCATATTTGATACTCTGGAAACTTTCTTGGGTCTGGATGTAGATGGTAAGTACTCCCACGTGAGGGGCACAAGGTTCCTGGGGCGGGGGCTCCAAGGAAGCCTGTCTTCTCTGTATCCAACCACCTAAATAGGTTGAGACATGCACCCGTGGCAACAGGCCCTGTAGACTCAAACTGGTTTGAACTTTGCCCTTGGAGTTAATTTTGAAAACACTGGGACACCTGGGTGTTTCAGTTGGTTATGCATCCAGCTCTTGATGTCCACTCAGATCTTCATCTCAGGGTTGTGAGTTCAAGCCCCAGGTTAAGCTCCACACTGGTTGTGGAGACTACTTCAAAAAAAAAAAAGTGTGTTTTGAATCAGACAAATTTCCTTTCCTTCTGTCTCAGACTACCCTCTGTCACCCGGCCCCCTCACAAGTGCAGGCTGTTGGTACCAAGTCAGGTTGGAGAGGAGAAATGGAGGGAAAAGGGCAAAAACTCAGCCACCACTATCTCACCTGGAGACATCTGGGTCACAGACCTCTTTTTATTTCTTGCAAGAAGAATTCTGTGCTACCCATGAAATTCTGTTGCCAGTTCTATTTCCTGTGTGCTTCCTGCAAAGTCTCTGGCTCTCCACACAGGTTTCCAGTCAGCTCCATATTTGTAGCATCGGAAATCAGCATTTGTTGCTGATTTTAAAGTTTTTGCTCCTGGGGTGCCTACGTTCCTCTGGAGCATATAGATCGAAAATCCTCAGCCTCGAATCCTGTCTGTGCACCATGGTTTCAGTGAAGCCAGAGCCCTAGCCCCGGTTTTCCATCCTCCACGGATGGCGTGCTTTTTACCCTTCCTGCAGCGTCAGTGACTTTTCCCCCATGTGGATATGTTTTCAGTCAAGTGTCTGCTCAGTGGCATAATGTCCTATCAATGATCAATGGCCCGTGCACCTGACGTGGGCGTGGCCTCATTCAGGAGCAAAGCAGAGTTGTTCCCCTCTCCAGATTCTTCAGAAAATGCTGCCTGCTGAGCAAGACCCCCTTGGGGCCACACTCTCACAGGAGTGCAGGCTAAAACCCAATTTCCCTTTCTTCCCACTCAGGGTATTTTTCGGCCTTCCCTTCTGGGAGAAGCATTGGCATCGTTAGGAGTCTTTCTTTGCTCATCAAATCACTTTGAAGGAGCAGCAAGGAGTATAAGATGTTCCTTGCCGTGTCAATGTTGTATAGTGAAATTGGCCATGAAACGATTTGTCCCTCACCTTATTTGGTCAGTAACAGCCTTTCCACACTAGGACCACTTTCTCCCCTGTTTCCTATCCCTCCCCGAGGGGTAAGGAAGCCAAGGCTTCCTAGGGGTTACAGCAATTCAGGAAGCAGAAATGAAACACAGAGTTATTTACTCTTGTGCTCTACCATGCCCCTTCCCGTGCCCACTCAGCAGCACCTCTATTTCTCTGGAAGCATCGGGTCCTCACAGGGACACTCTCGAGTCCATGTGGCACCTCCTGTGACAGCTGAGGGTGCTGAGCCTCAGCAAGGTCACGTCACTTGCCCAAGACTTCTGGCCAGTGGGTAGTGGGACATCAGACTCACCAGATCAGGCTGTCCATTGATCTCAACTCAGTCCTGTCAGGGTGTAGGTGGGGATGGAGCTCACACTTTCATCTCTGCTTTTGTACCAAATTATTTGAAACAGTTGTGAATGTAAACAAAAATGTTGCAAGACTGTCCCAAAGACCCCTGTGACTCAGCCATGCATCTGCCAACCCCTACCCTGTGTGTCACTCTGTGGTGTAAGCAGAACCAGCGGCTCGTCCAGCCCCTCTGCGAGATCAAGGTCTCAAAGAGGCTCTCCATCCCAAAGCAATCAGGGCTTAGAGGTCCCCAGGCTTTTCTGTTTTCACCAGGGGTCCCATGGAGGCTCCTCACTTGGCTGCCTGTCACCCTTGTAAGGCTGCACATTCCCTCAGAGATGCTGACGGCCAAGTGTGGGTTCCCATGGGCAGTGGGATGAGAAAGGTTCAGACACATGTCTCAGAAGGCAGGTGTGTGTGATACGGCCTTCCATTCACCCTGGACCATGGGGGCAACGTTCAGCCACGTGGATGGGCTGAGATGAGTGAATGCAGCGTCTATATTATACACGGCCCGTCCAGGGTAGGGGTTGTGACGGCAGCGTGTGATCAGTGTGCATAGGCTGTGATTCCAGCAACAGGGCCGCAGGAGGGCTACTCAGGCCCATCCTGCCTGCACAGGGAGAACCCTTGTAGAAACAGGCCAAACTCATGGAAGTGCCAACCTTAGCTTTCATCCAGGGCTTTTCCCCACTAGCCAAACTAAAAATAGTGGACGGTCCTTCAGAGTTTGATAAAATATTTTCCCTTTATTTCTGCATGTGCAAAGCACATTGTTTGAGTAGATTAAATGAACCCTGGTAGTTGAGAAAAGAGCCATAAAAGAACGTGAGGAAATTAGGAGTCATAACTTTAAGCACACTTAGACCTTCATTCAAGATATCATTTGAGAATGGGGAACCTGGTTTTGACAACTCCTTCTCCAACCAGATTTGCTAATTGCAGATGATTTAGCCTTTCCCCCAGTAGGAAGTATCATAAAGTCATATGACATGTCCTAAATTGTGCTTAACCATGACTGGTGACAGTGTGCCTCGAGGAATGATGGAAGGCCTACCCATCTGAGAGACGTGCTTGGGGCAGAAGCCCTGGGAGCTGGGGAGGCACCTGGTGTGGGGTGGGGAGAAGTGATTCTGGAGGACAGAGAGGGACCAGAGGACCAAGCGACCCCAGAGGCAGGGTGAGGTGTGGAGAGTGTGTGCAGCAGAGAGGGGACTGAGCGTTCCCCAGCACGGTGGGCGTTTGGGAGGACAGGACTTGGGGGCGTTGCTAGCGCAGGCAGGAAAGAGCAGATAGAAGGAGGTGGGAGAACGCACGGTGAGAGGAGATACAGGGCGTTGCCAGGGAGGCTAAACAGTCACAGACTCATGGAATCGTTTGTAGTGACAGATGAAAAGACTAGGGAGAATGAGATGCACACAAGGGACCAGGAATCTTGGCAGGGAGCCGCCAGGCCCCGCTGAGGCTGACCTGCTCTGGCGAGAGGCTGTGGCACGTCTCTGGTTAGCCCCCTCTCTGAGAACACGGACTCCCTTCACAGTCGCAATCTGAGCGGGTTTGATTACGGAGTGCGGTCCACACCTCTCTGAGGGGTGTGTGATGCGAGGACTGGGTGCTGTATGCCCTCCCTGAAGACCCACAAGTCTGATCCTATAGTACTTCTGGCCTGGAAGTTTCCAAAGGGACTCAGACCGCTGCTACGTTACTCAGAGCTGTTAGCCCCTCCTCCAATGGCAATAGAATATATCGCATACAGATGTGTGGGTGGGGGGAAAGCAATCAGATATTGCAGATAAGAAACCTCAAAAGGCTCCAGAGCTGTGAAATGTTCCCATAACTTGGTCCGTGGTCCCGTCTCTAGTGGTACCTAAAGCATCTAGAGGTACCCTTCGCAACTCCCTTCTCTAGTGGTACCTGAAGCCTGGAGGTCGAACTTGTTTCCCTGTTCGTTTTCTTGAGGGGGAAACAACCGACAACTCCTTCTCCACATGCCCTGAGGCCTCTCTAGGATCTTCTCCCTAGGCTGTAGGACCAAGGTTACTACTAACTGAATGATAGGCATGAACTCATGTGCCCATCCAAAGGCCCGGTGGCGTCAAGGGGGTATTTTCACCTCAGGGACTTTGCTGGCTTGGAACCTGCCATCCCAGCATCCCCAGGCTGGGACATAATGGTGACATCTCCTTCATACATATCATGTGTGCCTTTGTGCTTCCTCACAGTGTGGTCTTAAAGGCAGACGGGGACATCAGACATGGGTGGTCTGGGAGTGCTCAGCTAAGGAGCCCGGGGATTGAGCCCATTGAGATCTCTTCTTGCTTCAGCTCCGATGCAGGCTCCCTGTCACCAAGGGCCATCAAGCGGAAACTGGACTTTCCAAAGGGCAGAGGTGCAGACTTCAGGAGCACGGACACAGCCAAGCACCCAGGTGGCCAATATTCTGCCACTGCAGTTGGACCAGCAGTTGGATTGTGGTGACAACAGAGCCAGGCTCGGCCTCTCCTGCACCCTCGGGAGCCTGGACGCCGAGTTGGGTCCTGGGAACCAATGGCCGCCCTTCCAAGGTGAGTGGGGACAGGAGTAGGCCGTTCTGGTCCCCGCATTGGTCATCACCGGCTCATGGCTGGAGGCCGCAGTGGGGTGAGGTCGAACCCCACGATGCTCCAATACAGCGAGGTGAGCAAGAGCCTGTGTTTAGTGGCAGCTGTGTCCCAGGGCCTGGGCTTGCGACTTCCTGGCTGTTTAACTTAGTCATCTTCTTACGTATTGTCCCCTCGGTCCCCTCATCGGAACCTGTGCAGATGGTATCTCCGTTCCATCAATGCTGGGAGCATGAAACCACATCGTTGCTAGGGGGGCTGATTCAACAACAATTGCTTGATAACATCTATGAATTTGTCATGTTTAATTTTGGGGTCTCTGTGGTGCTTGCACACTTGGAAAATGGTGTCAGGGCATGATTCATGGGGGTGGAGCGGTTCCTACTGGCCCCACTTCCCCGGACCCCATCTCCACTGGCTTTCTCAGGAAGGCTCCTGTGCCCGATTTTCTCTCCGTCAGCATCTCCAAGCCCATCTTCTCTGTTTGGCGCTCACATTCACAATAGAAATACTGGTCTCCGGCTTATTTCTGTTTTTTCCCTTTTCTAAACAAATAAGGGGCCACTTTCTTACATAAAGTGCACACGTCACTCTCTCCTCTGATCCTCCGTCTAGTTCGTCATCTCCCCTCATCTCTGGGGCCTCGTTCCCAGCTTCCTGCTCATCAGAATCCGCCTCTGCTCAGATTTCCTGACGTCTGAGCTTTTCCACCCTCCCCTGGGTCGTGTCTTCCTTACCCTCCCGCACTCAGTGTCCCTTCCTGGAGCCTGGGGTGGCCCGGGACTCCTCTGTCAGGCGCCGAACTACCTGAGAAATGGGGAGGCGCCGTTCCCACGTGGCGGAGACATAAGCAGCAGCTCGGTGGCACCAGGGAGAGGCCCCCGAGAAAGAGCTCAGTGAGTTTTCGGGGATGCACAGCCCCAACAAGGGCCTTTGAACGGGACCTACTTACCGTCTTCCCCCTTGAGCCTCTCTGTCACTTCTCCTTGTCGCCCACGGTCCGGGTCCCGACTCACCTTGCTGGCTCAGTCCCTCTCCCGGTGACTCACCTTCCACGGAGGCCTGAGCAGGAAACCAGGCTCCATGCGAGGTTCTTTGTCCTTTCCGGCGATTATAACAGAAATGCCACAGACAGGCTGAGTTGTCAACAGCAGAAATCAATAGCTCACAGTTCTGCAGGCGCGGTAGATCCACAAACCACCTAGGTGCATATTCGGGGCTGTTGACACTGCCTTCCTGGTTCAGAGGTGGCCACCTTCTTGCTCTGTCCTCACAGGGCGGAGGGGACAGAGAGCTCTGTGGGGCCTTTTTGTAGGGCATGAGTCCCGTTTATGGGATGATCTGTCTCCCAAAGTCTCACCCCACAACACCATCCCATTACAATCACATCACATAGGTTTCAACTCATGAAATGGGGGTGAATACAAACTATCTCTCTGTGGCAGGTGGTTTTACTCTCTTTTGTTCCCACCTGCTCCCCCTGAAATCCATCCATGGTGTTGAACAGGTCACCTGTTTCTCACCACTGCTTTTCTCATTCTTCTTGAATTTGTGTATTTTTTCCACTTTCAGCTGACCAGGAAGGGGGTTAGAATGTCATGTTCCATGTCCCCCAACCTCTATTTAATCATTTTCTCCATTAGATACATACGTACATACAGACACACACCTTTATATCTTTAGTCACATACATGACATATATTATACCCGGTGTTCCTATAGGAAATGTACCACACGTTGGGGCGTGCTGTGTAAATTCCCCAGCTTTCTCTTCCCTGGTTGCTCCCCAAAGGCTTCCTTTCAACTTGGTCTTTGGATGGTCTCTATAATCTCTTCCCTCCAATTGTACAGCCTCGTTCCAGCATGATTTCCTTGCCTTTGTCTTCTCTTCCCCGGAACTACTTCTCTTTACCAATTCTGTTTCGCTCGATTTCACTTTTGTCGATTGTGAGCACGTTGGCCTCGTGGCACTCTTATCCTTACAGACTAGTGTGAGAGAGAAGAAGCAAACAGGAAATAATCAAAGTCTGTCCACTGGCTTCTCCTTTCTTCTGTCCTGTCGGATGGCCTTTCTCATTCTGCCCACCGTCCTTCTTTGGCATCAGTGCAGGTGGAGGCTCAGAAAGATCATGAATAACAGCGCATCCTGTTAATGTGCTTTTCTTTTCAGAGCTGGGTTTGGAAGCTTCCATCTGCATGAAGAACCCTCCCATGCCGGACGGTGATACTACAGAGGGATCGAAGGACAGCCAGTGTGCGTGTCAAGTCTTTAGCCCAATGAAAGCCCTCGGTGCCATGAAACGGAAGATTATCAAGAGAAAAGTGCAGTTTCGCAAGTGGAGGCTCGCATGCATATTCCGTGGCCTTCACGCTAGGGCACAGAGGTAATCACACATTTGTAGCTCTGGGGCATGGATTCCTATTGCTCTCCTTCTGATTCTACCTCCACCCACCCCCAAACACACACACTGTTCTCTTCCTCGATTGGACACTCTCACAGCTGGTGCCACCTCTGTTTCCCACGGGGCTGCCTCCTCGCCTTTGAGCCCCCTTCATCAGAAACCAGTGGCCCAAAGGCCCTTCCATCTCCATCACCTGGTTGCAGCTGGCCGTCCTCAGCCGAGCGGCATCATTGACACAGGTCGCCGCGCAAGTGGGACTTTGCGGGAAATCGCATAATTCCTTGGCCTCTGCCTTCCTTCCCTGCTTCCCCAACTCCAAGGCCCTGTTCTCCCAGGAGCATTGTCTTAATGAGTGCCTTGCACAAGGATTCTCCTCGGGGGTCTATCGGGAAATCTGACCTAGGAGGACAAATAACCCTCAACTTCTCCATGTGAATAAGAAGTGTTAAAGCTGAGGAGAAAGAGCCCCCCTTACAAAGTCTAAATGAGAACCCAAGTCACAGCTGGGAGTGCCACACTGGACCCGCTGGAGTCAGGTTTCTCCTCAGCCCCTCTAATATAGGATACAGGAGAATTACATATTGCATAAAAAGCCACTGTCCAAAACCTAATCCCTTCCCTGATCAAAGGTGAAGGAATTGAGTGCTTTCTTTCCTCCTACGACAATGCAAACGACAGTTCCCTGGTCACTGAGTGGATTGCACAGCCCCTGACAGGTTCAGTGCAGACTGAAAGACAATATTTTATTCCAAATTTGTCCTTTTCCACCATCTCGGTAAAGAAGCTTAGGTCTCACTCCCCTATTAATCCATTTGCAGGCCCTTCTTTACACTAGTGAACACTGAGAGGCTCTTTCCTTCGGAAAAGTTTGGAAAAGAAGGGATGAGGCCCTAGAGAGCTCAAACTAATGCTTTCTCATTTTCACTTCCGCGTTTGCGAGTCTAGGTAATGAGCATATTCCTAGAAATGCCCTGAGGTCTATCCTGCTGAGATTACCTTCCGAGGATGTGGGTGTCGCTGAGTGAAAATGACTAGGGCCATGGTTACACCCCTGCTCTCTTTTTGTGGATTCGCCCTTGAGTTTCTCATTCTTGGGTTCTTCCCTCAGCCCCTCTGGCCTTGTTCCTGTCCAGCCAAGTGACCAACAGTGTCTCCTGCCGGCCCACGACTCCAGATCAGAGGCTTTGCTCTCCCTTCACCCACATGTTTGCACAGGGCCTGAGCCTGAGTTCCAGTCCAGGGGTTTCAGTCACAGGTCACATGGCTTTAGGGGGTCCTTAGTCCTTGGACCACGGCTCCTCATCTGCACATGGCAGAAAGGAACTTGGAGATATTCAGAGGCCCCTATTGGCTCTCACAGTCTGGGACTCATTCCGTAGCCTGGACTTCTTCTCAGGAGACCGGGACAAGGGTGAGAAGGGGGTGTGTTTGTCTGCCAAGGGTCCCCTCCTTCCTACAGCACTCTGTGTTTGAACGTATGTGTGGGTGCTAGGTGCATCCCTCCCTGGGAGGCGTGAGAAAGCCATCACTTGGCTTCTGATGAAGGGGGCTCAAGAGTGAAGTGGCTGCTGAGGGAGAGGTACTTGGGATCTGGCAAAAGCTCACAGCAGCCTTGAGCTGTGATATCACCAGGCTCCCGCTGGGGGAGCACAGGGGTCCCTGGATCCTGCAACACAGGCTGCCTGTCAGTTTGGTGAGGTATTGCTTCTGACCTGTGGCTCTCACTCTCCCGCTCAGCCTACCTGCGGCTCCCCCTTCAGCTTCTTCTCTGGACAAGGGTTCAAGTTGCACCTGGCCTCTGTCACCATGTAGCCACCCCTCCAGGCTCAGCTATCAGCAGGATCTGAGCAAGACTCACAGTTGAGTTCTCTCTCTCTTCCTCTCTCAGATACCAAGTACTTCAGAAATGAAGAAAAGAGATTCTTCACTTGAATGGAACCCCATTATAAAACCCCATCATAAAACCCCATATTTTCCACTTGATGAAGTAAATCTAGAGCAGCACATCAAGTTAAAGGCCAAACAGAGCACAGGAGGGATCCTTTGCTGAGAATCAACAGCACGATCACAAGCCATTCTGTATGACGTTGGCTACAAAAGACCGCTTTGAGGAGAGAAATTCTAGCCCTTCAGCTGCAGTTGCGATCGATAGCGAAGGAGACCAATGCCTGAGTAGATCACACACAGTTTTGAGAGACCATAAGTCTCGCTGCTCTAAATTTCATCCTACAGAGAATCAGAGTCAGGAGCACCATGGAAAAAGACCACATGTCAGACTGGACACTCTGGGCCACCAGGTGGGCTGCGCTATGAGGAGCCGGCGTGAACGATGCAGTGTTCTTGCTGGAGAGCTTTAGCTTGAATTTGAGCACGAGGTAGTTATCAGACAAGTTCAGAATGTAGACCACTGAACAAGATGACTGGCCTGTGTCTTCAAACAGTCAATGTCACCACAAATAAGAAACAACCAAAAGGAGAAGAGATATTTTGGGTTTCAAAGGAGTAAAAAGAACGTGTGACTGTATTTATTTAGTCCTTTTGAACGCAAAACATCTCCTCACCTTTAGGTGGCTGTCTGTGGTGATGGTGACATTCCCTTGTTTGTAGGGGACAGGCCAAAAGTCCAGCTTAATGGCCTACATCCTGAAGTTGTCTGATCATGTCCTCCTGATTAAATTCAGCCTAACCCTTTGGCCAGGACACTGCATAGTTCCCGCTGTGTGTGTCCTAGCTCAGCCTACCCCGAGAGCACGAGTGTCCCGTGGGCCCACCACCATTCTTGTGATAGCAGCACTGCTTACTTTGCTAGGGAAGGGCCTATCAGATCTGTGCAGAGCGAGACACCTGATTTTCTTTATAAAATTAGTGATTTGGTAAGTGATACTCTGAGAATGTATGCAGACCCTCTTCTCTACAGTCTTTCTCTAAAACGTCGCCATCCTTTAAGGATCCTGACGGTGTGTCCTAACCCTGTGTGTGTTTGTACATTGGAAGAATTCTAACCGTGCCATTCCTATACAACGCGTATTTGCTGGCAATGTGATGTGGAAAAGAACATTCCCTCCCTGTTCATTATCATTAAAGTTTTTGTTTTGACAATCCCATGGACTCATGATTTTTTTACATTGGATGCTCTAATCTGTTCCTATCGTGGTGATTTGGTGGATCTGGATACACAGTAATGGAAATATTCTTGGTTCTCTTCGTCATATTTAATGCTGAGTCTCCGTCTCTTTTCGGCTAAACGTACCCTACGGGGAACTAATTTTGGCTGTGTTTGTCTCTCTGTGGTACGGGGTTTCTTTCCTGTGTGTGCACCTATGTGTGTCTATATGTGAGTCTGGGGTTTAGGAAGGTTGTGTAGGTAGGGCTGAGCCCTGCACCCAAAGGTTTTGGACATGTCTGGTTCCTTATTAGCTTCTGAAACTTTTCACATTCAGTCTCTAAGTTTTAAGTGATCTCTTAACCTCAAACCGTTGACATTATTCTATTTTCTCTTTCCTTCTGTCTTCACCTGCCTCTTCTTATGCTCTTGTTTTCACTGGGTGGAAACCAGCCAAACAGATGCCATTTACATCCTATTTTTCCCACACGCTCCACCCCCAGATTTTGGTTTTAGATCCACAGTTAAGTAGCTTCAACAGTGATCAGCTGTTTGAAAGTCGAAATTTCCTCAGTCATCTCTCGTCAGGTGAAGTTCACCTTCGAAGGTCTCCTAGGGATGGAATCAGGACTCCTTGGGGGTTGCGTATCGGACACTGTTTCTCCTGCCTGTGTACATGGACATCTAGCTGATTAGAAAGTACTGGCACAATGAGTTTTGACTGAGCTTTAAAAATAGAGTGCTTTCTCAGGGAAATTCAAGTCAAAACCACAGTGAGATACCACCTCACAGCAGTCAGAATGGCTAAAATGGCCAACTCAGGAAACAACAGATGTTGGCAAGAAGAGGGAGAGAGGGGAACCCTCTCACACTGTTGGTGGGAATGCAAACTGGGGCAGCCACTCTGGGAAACACTTTGACGTTTCCTCCAGCAGTGAAACATAGGAATGCCTGGGTGGCTCAGTTGGTCAAGCATCTGCTTTTTGCTCAGGTCATGATCCTTGGGTCCCGAGGTGAAGCCCCCCATCAGGTTCCCTGCTCAGCAGGAAGCCTGCTGTACCTTGCGCCTGCCATCCCCTCTGCTTGTGCACCCGTGCTCTCTGTCTGGCAAGTAAATAAATAAAATATTTTAAAAAATTAAAAAGTTAAAAATAGAGCTACCTATTAAGCTGCAATTTATTTATTTAAAAAAAAAGGTATTTATCCAAAGGATACAAACATGGTGTTTTTTTTAATTTTTTTATTGTTATGTTAATCACCTTATATTACATCATTAGTTTTTGATGCAGTGTTCCATGATTCATTGTTTATTCACAACACCCAGTGCTCCATGCAGAACGTGCCCTCCTCAATACCCATCACCAGGCTAACCCATCCCCCTACCCCCCTCCCCTCTAGAACCCTCAGTTTCTTTTTCAGAGTCCATCATCTCTCATGGTTCGTCTCCCCCTCTGCCATACTCACCTTTTCTTCCAAACATGGTGTTTTGAAGGGGCACCTGCACCCCAATGTTCATAGGAACAATGTCCACAACAAACTATGGATAGAGTTGCGATGTCCATCGACAGGTGAATGGATAAACAATATGTGGCGTATATACGTACAATGGAATATTACTCAGCCACCAAAAAATGAAATTTTGCCATTTGCGACGACATGGTTGGAACTAGAGGGTATTATACTAAGTGAAATAAGTCAGCCAGAAAAAGACAAAATACCATATGATTTCATTCATAGATGGAATTTAAGAAACAAAACAGAGGAATATAGGGAAAGACAAGGAAAAATAAAAGAGGAAAACAAGAGAGGGAGACAAAGCATAAGAGACTCAACTATAGAATAGAAACTGAGGGTTGCAGGAGGGGAGGTGGGTAGGGGATGGCGTAAACTGGGTGATGGGCATTAAGGAGGGCATTCGATGTCATGAACCCTGGGTGTTATGTGCAACTGACAAATCACGGAATTCTTTTGTAAATTATTTCTTTATTTGAGAAAGAGAGCATGAGAGAGTGAGAACACAAGCAGGTGAGGGGGTAGAGGGAGAGGGAGAAGCAGACTCTTTGTGGAGCAGGGAGCCGGATATGAGCCTTGATCCCAGGATGACCTGAGCCCAAGGCAGACTGACTGAGCCACCCAGGTGCCCTGAATCACTGAATTCTACCTCTGAAACTAATAATACAGTATATGGTAATTAAATGGAATTTAAATACAAAATTTTAAAAGAAAAATATATATATTGCCTTGTTTTGTATGTTTGATTGGGATATAGAATGTAAACTGTTTTTCTTTCCAGTGGATATAAATTGGGGTTTTTTGGTGGTTGGCGGGGGGCAAGTCTGTAGCTTCAGAGGAGATTTCTTCTTTTTCTTTAAAATCTATTAGTTCTGGGGTGCCTGGGTGGCTCAGTTGGTTAAGCAACTGCCTTCAGCTCAGGTCATGATCCTGGAGTCCCGGGTTCGAGTCCCGCATCGGGCTCCCTGCTCAGTAGGGAGTCTGCTTCTCCCTCTGACCCTCGTCCCTCTCATGCTCTCTCTCTCTCATTCTCTCTCTGTCAAATAAATCAATAAAATCTTAAAAAATATCTTTAAAAAACAATAAAATAAATAAAATAATATCTATTAGTTCTATGAGGATAGGTCTTATTGTTGACTCCTTTGTTTCCGTCTCCCGCAGGCATCCAGGACTTTCTCTCTGATCCTGTCTCACTATCTTCTGTTCATTTTCTGTTCTCTTGGCTGCTTTCTTTTCAGTATTCAAAGTCCACTCTAATTTTGCACGAATGTTGCCCTTATGAATCTTGTGGATCAGCCTCTTTCCCGAGAAATTTTCTTCAATTTTTTCCCAGTTTTGACAATTCTCGTTTCCCATTTCTTGTTTCTTGCCCACTTCTCTTTGGAGTCGTGTGTTTAAGGGAACTTTTACCTTTTCACGGCTACAAATGCTTGTTCGCACATTTCATTCAGGTCGGGGTGTCATTTTAACCATTTTAGTTTTCCTATGTTTTGTGATTGATTTCAGGGGGGATCTTTACTGAGCTGAAATGTTTGACTCTCTATTTCTGCTTGTTTGTTTTCTTCTGTCACCTTGGAACACCGGTCTGCTCTATCATTTTCCCTTTAACACACCTGGGTTTGCTGGAATGAGAAACAAAAGTTCCATGTAGGAAGGAATGAGTGCTCTGAGTAGCTTTGTGGATTCCTGAGGTCTGGATCCCTCTCTTTGGTGTAATTGTTCTAATAGATGTAAATAGCTGGGGATGGGGCCATTTGTCTTCTGCTCCGGGATCCTGTTTGCTTCCAGTATGTCCTTTCATTTCTACCAGTGGCTTCATTGTCTTTACCACAAGCCTCCAAAGGACACTACTTTCATCCAGGTCTGGCCCTCCCCCGAGGGCCACCTCTGTCCTGCACACCATGCAGCCCCTTCCTTCGGATCCAAGTAGCCGAAGCTGGAGTCAGCAGGTCTCAGGCACCCTCTGAGCTCTTCCCACTCTCTTTCTGCCATCATTCACCTGTGTTCCCCGCTGAGAAGCCCTCCCTGAAGTCCTCTCCTCTAAGTGCCTGCCTGGTCTGTGCTGACTGCCCTGCTGTCTCTGGCTCCCAGACCCGGCTAAGTACTAACCATCTGGAGTCCACACTTCTCTCTGGCCCCTGGCTGTTCGGGGACAGGGTTATGAGCTGTGTTACTGACTCTCTAGGTTAATCCCTAACCCTTTAAAGTCATGTGTTGAGAGATTCAGCTGCCATTATTCTCAGTGGACTGGTACTCTTTATCTCTCTTTTCTAGATGCAGACTGTCAGTAGCACACACACGTAGACAGAATTGTAGAACAGAACATCCCCGTCCTCATCAGCCAGGTTCAACAGTTATCAACTTAGGGCTGACCTTGTTTTAATACAATCCCATCCACTTACTTTGTCCTGTATTATTATTTTTTTAAAGGTTGGGGTTTCTTTCTTTTTTTTTTTCTAAGATTTTATTTATTCATTTGAGACACAGAGATAGAGAGAGAGAGAAAGCATGAGCAGGGAGAGAGGCAGAGGGAGACGCAGGCTCCTCGCTGAGCCAGGAACCCGATGTGGGGCTCGATCCCGTGACTCTGGGATCATGACCTGAGCCGAAGGCAGACGCTTAACCATCTGAGCCACCCAGGCGCCCCTGTCCTTTATTATTTAAAGCAAATCGCAGACACCATATTTCATTTGCAGTTGTATCTGTATGTTTCCCTAAATGAGAACCCTTTTAAAGTATTATCATCATAACCTTGTAAATATTCATAAATTAATTTAAAATATGTAATGTAAAATACATAGTGTTCAAATTTCCCATTGTTGTTTTTAAGTTGTTTTCTCTGTATCAGGATCCAAATAAAATGCACACGCTCCCATGAGTAGGACCTGTATTCAAGCCTCCTAGCAATGTGTAGATTTCTTCTCAGTTTCTCCCTTTCCTTCCTCCTCCCTCGTTCCCTCCCCCTCCCTCTGGCTCTCACTCTCTGCTTCGCCCTCTCCAGCTCTTGTTCTCTCCTTTTTTGTTAATCATTTTTGAAAATACTGAGGTGTTTGTGGGGGAGCATGGCCACGGAATGCATTATAGCCAGATATACTTTAACACAGTCCATCATACTTCCTCTTACTTCGTGGTGGAATCTCCACTGTTCGTGGAGAACAGTGCTATTACAAAGAAAAGGCAAGCCACACATGGAATTTAACATTTTCTGGCAGGAACGTTGAAAAGTAAAAAGTATAAGCGCACAACAATCCAAAATAATCTTGCATCTTGCCGCTTAATGCTTCACATTAAGGGAAACCGAATTCTGCCAGAGTAATAAAGATGCGATTAATAGAAAAATCGTCTGTATTTCTTCAGGTTTTAAGTTTACATTTAAGGGAGCTGTAAATGAAATATAATTAAAATGCATTTCTAAGGAAAGAGGTCCTGCTAACTGCATTCCAAATATTATCGGAACGACTGCTCTGTCGGACCTGGCAGACGTAGAAACTGATCAGTTTCAGGTTTGAATTGTTGGCAAGACTTCCTCTCAAGTGCTGTGTGCGCTTCCATCAGGAAGCACCTCAGGTCCCCTTATGTTCAAGGCCCATCCATCCATTGATTCTGTGGAGCAAAATGATGATCCTTCATCATCATGGTTTGGATCCTAGAAGCCTTGTATGAACACCTGCAGGAAAAGAAATTTCCCCCCAATACTATATACCTGGCGGTACATTTTGTAAGGAAAACTCTGGTCCCCTAGCATCTCTAACGGGAACCTGTAAGTTCCGTTCTTTTCCTCTTCATTTTCTTTTATTACTGTGTTAATATGAAAGCAAGGCTTCAGTCATATCGAAGTGTTTCAAACCACTGTATTATGGACTTATGAGTGCTCCATTTATCCTCTCTTTTAGCAGTGAAAGTGATTTCAGGTTGGCTTTCATATCCTTTTGATAAGACCCTCATAGTTTTGAGAACTTTCCTAATATCAGTATGATGAGGTGTTTGTGTCTCATATAGAAGATTTGTTGCGTCTGGCCTGGTCTCGGTCATTTCTCTAAGAATCTGTGGTTTTGTTTCCTGGGAAACCATACTCCCAGATCAAAATGTGTCTCCTCGGGCACTCATTGCAATTGGTTTATTTTTAGGCATTTCCAGTGGACAGAGCTGGAAAATGGCTTATTTGTATTCATATATATTCATACATTCACATACACTCACATACACTGCCAATTCCAGACTGTCATGATGTTCCTCTTTGGGTCTTCTTTATTTTTTTTTTTCTCTATCCATAAAAAGTATAGGGCAAGAGGCAGAGTATTAAACTAAGTGAATAAAATACTAATTTTTCAAAATGTTTTGTCCTGACTCTCAATATTCTTCTGGCTGTACACCTATGTTATGAGACGTCTTATGCCTTACTGGGACACCATTTGTGGCTTTTCATTAAACTGATATTGACATCCCTATGTCCCAGACTCCTCCACTATGTGTGAACTGTTTTCTTTGTTGTTTTTGTAATGTCACTGAACACCACATTACATGTCACTTATGGATTCATTCACCTCTCACAAGAGATCTTTTGAAATTGTCAAAGGATTAATTTGTGCATTAGTAAGATGCATAATATATATAGTGACCACTAAGTTTGGAAAGATTGTAACCTCGATGCCATATTGTGTTTATTTGGTTCACCCTCATATTTAACAGAAGAGAGATAAAGAGCCATTTTATGACAATCAACCAAAGTAGAAGGGAACGTACTGAATGGGAGAAGATATTTGCAAATGACATATCCAATGAATGGTTAGTATCCAACATATATAAAGAGCTTATACAACTCAACACCAAAAGCCACAAATAATCCAATTTAAAAAGAGGCAGAAGAAATGAACAGACATTACTCCAAAGAAGACATCCAGATGGCCAACAGACACATGAAGAGATGCTCGACAACACTCCTCATCAGGAAAATGCAAATCGAAACAATTGGATAGGGCACCAGGGTGGCTCGGTCCGTTACCCGTCTGCCTTTGGCTCGGGTGGTGACCTTGGGGTCCTGGGATCTAGTCCCACATCGGGCTACCTGCTCAGTGGGGAGCCTGCTTCTCCCTCTCCGCCTCCCCCCACTTGTGCTCTCCTTCATTCTCAAATAAATAGGTAAAATCAGGAAATAGAAAAAAAGAACCAACGAGCTATGACCTCACACCTGTCAGAATGGCTAAAATCAAAAACACAAGAAACAACAAGTGTGGGCAAGGATGTGGAGGAAAAGGAACCCTCTTACAGTATTGGTGGGAATACAAACTGGTGTAGCCATTGTGGAAAGCAGTATGGAGGGTCCTCAAAAAGGAACGATTAAGATCCATTAATCCTACCACTGGATATTTATCCCCAAAATACAGAAACACTAATTTGCAGGAATACATGGGCCCTTTGTACAGCAGCATAGCCAAATTATGGAAAGAGCCCAGACGTCCATCAACAGATGAATGATAAAGACAACGTTGTGTGTGTGTGTGTATATATATATATATATATATACACACACACATATCTATATCTATCTATCTATCTATCTATCTATCTATCTATCTATCTGTCTATCTATCTATTTATACCATGGAATATTATTCAGCCAAAAAAAAGAATGAAATCTTGCCATTAGCAAGGACACAGATGGAGCCAGAGTGTATTCTGCTAAGTGAAATAAGTCAGTGAGAGAAAGATAAATACCCCATGATCTCACTCCTATGTGGAATTTAAGAAACAAAACATGTAAGCAAAGGAAATAGAAAAGGGAGAGAGACAAACCAGGAAAGAGACCCTTAACTATAGAGAACTAACTGATGGTTGCCGAGGGTAGGGGGGCTTGGGGGATGGGTGAGGTGATGGGGATTAAGAAGTGTACTTGTGGTAATGAGCACTGGGCAATGTATGGAAATGTTCAATCACCATGTTATATACTGGAAACTCATGGAACTGTATGCTAACTATACTGGAAAAATATTTTTTAAAAATTTGGAACAATTTTAAAAAGGTGGACCATGGCTTGCTAGATTTCTTTGAGTTGACCTCATGCCATTGACCTGTGGTTGTATTCCTGGAAGCAAACATGGGCAGTTCGAGGTCATGGGTCAATGATGGATGATGTCCACAGTAGATGTGTGCAGTGGTGTTCAGTGGCATAGAAGCTGAGGTTGAGGAGAGAGAAACAGGCAGGCAGGGGAAGTGGTGCCCTGAAGCACCTCTTCACTTCTTCAGCACAGGTTCCCCCCTAGATCTTAGGAGCCAGAGACTTAGGAGGTCGCTGTAGCACTGATAAAGGCAATTGTCCACCTTTAATGTTTGTGGGTCCTGCCCCTGGGCTCCCAAGGAAGCGATGCTTTCACATTTACCAAGGTCAAAATGAATCCACAAAACCTCAATGCATGGGCTCTATTTCACCCCAAGCACACATTGGACATCTGCTTTATGAAAGAAAAGAACCCAAAAGGAGCATTCTGGAAAAGATAAGAAAAAGGAAGACACTTCCCTGGTTCCCATAACATTAAAGCCATACAGCCCTACATGTACTAGAAATTTAAGACCGGGAAATGCAGTGACTTTCTACAATGTCTTTTGTATAAAAATTTGTCACTTTTTATGTAAAAAATATATTTTGGTATATAACCCTTTATCAAAATTTCCTTTGTCATGACACTCTCTCCTGGTAAAGATTCCCTGTCCCATGCAGCTGTACTAATCAGTGCTCAGGTAAAACTCACAACCTTTTATTTTTTTTTTGAGTTTGAGCGCCATGTGGGATGCAGAGATTACTTAAAAAGAAAATAATTGAAAAGAAGTAAAATTAAAAGAAAAATTTTAAAAATGTATATGCGTATCAGGAAATTTTATTACTCTCTGCTCTCTCACATTGATATATTTACATTGTGTTACTTACACCATTAAGAGCACCTTAATTACTGTAGCTTTACGGTGAGGTTTAAAATTTAGTAAATTTCTCCAATTTAATTCTTCAAGGTTGTCTTGGCTATTTAGGTATGTTGATTTCCAAATACATTTGAGAATTAGCTTGTAAATTTGCCCCCAAATTGCCTTCTCCAGTATGAATCAGAATAATGCTGATTTGATGTTCCAACAAATTTGAGTGGTCTAGTCCATGAATGTGATATATTTTTTCCTAATTATTTAGTATCCTTTAATTTATTTCAGCAAGAGTTTTCAGGCATCTTTGTTACATGTGTTCTCATACATTTAATGAAGGTGGACATGAATCTCCACTCTGTTTATTGAATTTCATTTCCTTTTTTTAAAAATTTCATTTTCTAAATGCTCACTGCTAGTATAGAGAAATATAGTAGATTATTACATGAATGTTGCTGAGGTATAATTTAGGTACAGTAGACGGCATCCCTTTAAAGTGTACAATTAAGGCTGTACTTTCAGAGATCATTTCTTTCTTTCTTTCTTTTAATTTTATTTTATTATGTTATGTTAATCACCATACATTACATCAATAGTTTTTGATGTAGTGTTCCATGATTCATTGTTTGCCTATAACAGCCAGTGCTCCCTTCAATGCTGCCCTCTTTAATACCCACCACCAGGCTAACCCATCCCCCCACCCCCTCCCCTCTAGAACCCTCTGTTTGTTTCTCAGAGTCCATCGTCTCTCATGGTTCGTCTCCCCCTCTGATTTCCTCCCCTTCATTTTTCCCTTCCTACTAGCTTCTCTCTCTCTTTTTTATTATTTTTTAAAATTTTTTATTGTTATGTTAATCAACATACATTACATCATTAGTTTTTCATGTAGAGTTCCATGATTCATTGTTTGTGCATAACACCCAGTGCTCCATGCAGAATGTGCCCTCTTTAATACCCATCACCAGGTAACCCATCCCCCCACCCCTCCCCTCTAGAACCCTCAGTTTGTTTCTCAGAGTCCATCTTCTCTCATGGCTTATCTCCCCCTCCGATTTCCTCCCCTTCATTTTTCCCTTCCTACTAGCTTCTCTCTCTCTCTCTTTTTTTAAACATATAATATATTATTTGTTTCAGAGGTACAGGTCTGTGATTCATCAGTCTTACACAATTCACAGCGCTCACCATAGCACATACCCTCCCCAATGCCCATCACCCAGGCACCCCATCCCTCCCACCCCCACCACTCCAGCAACCCTCAATTTGTTTCCTAAGATTAAGAATCCCTCCTATCAGTGAGGTCATAGGATACATGTCTTTCTCTGATTGACTTAATTTCACTTAGCATAATACCCTCCAGTTCATTTCTACAGTTTGTTACTAGAGAATTTTCTCTGAACGTGTAGAGGACCTGAAACCTCAAGGAGGAGGCACATTGTTCTCTCCTGAGCATGAACGTGATTTTAGGTGTTGTTTCCACAGCTGCCCATTGCCACTGATGATCGTTCTTCTCCTCCTTTGGAGGGTAAGAGAGAGAGGATGCAGTGTGAGTGCTTTCTCAACAAATAAAAATTAAAAAAGATAAACTGTACAACTAAATGCATTTTCACAGATGTACATACAATTGACACTACTGCTCCATTCAGGACACAGGGCATTTCTTCTACCTCACAGCTTCCCTTGGGTGGATCCATTGAAGTCTCTCACTGCCTTCACCCTCAGCCCCAGGCAACCACTGGCATCAAAGACGGCTTGATTTTTAACCACGTTATGGAAATGGAACTCTTTTATGCCTACATTCCTCCGTGCAGCCTAAGGATTCTTATATCTATCCATATTACTAATGGATCACCAGTTCAGAATTTTTCATTGCTAAGGAGTATTCCTCTGTATGGATATATTTGGTCTGTACATTCACCTATTCATGGCCATCTATGCAGTTTCCTGGGTTTGGCCATGGGGAATAAAGCTATGATGAATATTCATGTGCAGTTTGCTGTGTGGCCATATTGTGTAAATCCTTAGGAGAGGAATGGCCGTTCACGTGATTGGTAAATGTTTATCTGTGGTTCAGCTTTTCTCGGTGGTTGGACCATTTTTCATTCCCACAAGTGTATGAAACGTCTAGTTACTTTACATCCTCACCACATATGTTTTCGGTCTTCGTAATTTTAGCCACGGGGATGGTTGTGTAATGGTAACTCACTGTAGTATTAATTTATCTTCCCAATGGCTGAGTGTACCGTCGAAAACTGACCTCTGTGCTTCAGAGCCAAAATATAAGACGAAGACAGAGTTTGGAATATTGAGGAACAATAGCTTTATTGCTTTTCGGGGCACAGGGGGCTAGAACAGGCCAAGGCCCTCAAAAACTGTAAGTCCCCTCCCCCTGAAGGAAGGGGCGGGGGGGTGTTTTATTTTGACAGAAATTGTGTGCATGCTGCCAGCCTCCTTCATCCTGTCTTTAGGGTGGTACCAGGCTCCTGAAACAAAAGGCTTAGAAGGGAGGAGCAGAGGTTTGCAGAAGACAAGGAAAAGGTTACTTAGTTTAAGATGGAGCCTTGCAGAGACATTAGTGAATCCCTTTTGATTTATGTTCAACTTCATGCTTTTCAATGGTTTCAAGTGGAGCATCTTTTCAAGTGCTTTTTGGCC
Organism: Eumetopias jubatus; assembly: GCF_037043125.1. Taxonomy (NCBI): domain Eukaryota; kingdom Metazoa; phylum Chordata; class Mammalia; order Carnivora; family Otariidae; genus Eumetopias; species Eumetopias jubatus. Next base: position 80,065 of record NW_028274845.1, read on the forward strand.
ATTTGTGTATCTTCTTTTGTGAAGCATTTCTTCTTCAAGTCTTTTGACCAGTTTTCCTATTGCATTGTCTTATCAGACACAATATGTGTCAGAACATTACACTGAAAACTGCAGAGCACTACTTCCAGAAATTAAAGAACTAAATACATGGGGAGATAAAATTTGTGGTGGATTGGAAGACTCATTATGGTTAGAGGACAATTCTTCCCAAATTGATCAAAAGATCTAATACAATGCCAATCAACCTTCTAGCAGACATTTTAGTAAGTATTTCTAAGCTGATCCAAATGTTTATATGGAAATGGAAATGATCTTAAATTATCAAAGCAATGTTAAGAAGAAGGAGAAAGCGACAGACTTACATTGTCTATTCCAGAATTACTGTATAAACCTTTTGTGCAATTTAAAAGTGATTTGTCCGATTATTATTCAGTATAAGAGTTTCTGCGCATTCTCACTGCAGCTTGGAAGTTGCTTTACCCCTTTTTCACTGTAGCTACTTGATCTATACTTTAGCCAATAGTTCCAAAGTTTTTAAGTGGAGAGAGAATACTGAAGCTAGAAAGTATTTCACTTAACAGAGAGAAAGACTAATCCCTGATCATTAGGGCAAGGATGACCCTACAAGACTTAATGAACTCGCCTCTATTTTCCAGTTGGCCAAGACAAAGTGGGGAGCTACTGATACCAGCAGTTTCCTCTGCAGACCTTCATAGTGTTGACTGCTTTGGGTTTACATGGAACCTAGGTGTTGGCTGTGTCCTGAGAGGCTGAAATTGAGTTGAGGCCCAGGGTCCCTGGGTCAGGACAGGTCATCCAGCTGTTGGAAAACACGGAGGGAGACCAGGCCATCCCCAGGCAGCACTGGCCACTTCCTCCAAGGAATCCACCACCACTACACTTTTCATGACTTCTGGTTACTAGACTGAGAGGCCCACGACAATTGGGATAATGTTTTACTCATCTCTGTACTCATGACTCCTAGGACCAAACCAAGCACTGAGGAAGCTCTCAGAGACACTCCTTCATGGATCTGATAAAGGGGGTGGCAAATTTCTAATCTCAACTACATTCCTGTCCCAAATACATGCATGAATGCTCTCTGCTTTCTTCCAGGAGGCAACAAATACCCTTCCTTCCAGAGGAGCCTGCCCTACACTCTCAATGCCCCATGACACTCCCCTGTGGTGAGCTCTGGTGAAGAGGGACTGTCCTCTTGGATTCCTCTCAATGGTTCTCTCAGTAGGAAGAGATGTCTTCGGCCTAGCCCCCTCCCCCCTCCATCCTCTGCACTGCCACCATACCCCAGGTTAGGACAGCTACAACAGTTTTTAAAATGATTTTATATATTTATTTGAGAGACAGCGTGAGGGAGAAAGCAAGAGTGAGAGAGAGAGACAGAGAGAAAGATAGAGAACAGCTGGGGAAGGGACAGGGGGAAGCAGACTCCACTGCTGAGCAGGGAGCCACCCCCCTCAATGGGGCTTGATCCCTGGAGCCTGGGATCATGACCTGAGCTGAAGGCAGGCTCTCGATGAACTGAGCCACCCAGGGGCGCTGAGCTACAAGATTTTGTTTGCATTCTTCCTCTCACTGCTTTGACCTCCTCTGTGAAATCTTATTGATGTCAGAATTCCAAGTTCATAACAGAGACTAAGGAAAATGAAACACTCAACACACGGTCAAGACAAAGGTGTGTAAAGTCTTTGACAACCATAAATTCAGAAGAATATAATTGGTATCACTGCCTCAGAGGCAAGGGTCTCCTAACCTGGCCCTTCCTGACCTTAGGGTAGAACTCTTTGTGGTAAGAATGGACAAGTCCAACCTTTATCCAAACATCACTGATCCCTCTAAGCCCACACTTACTTGGAGAACATCGACCGTGAGGGAGCTCCAAGGTCAAAGCTAGGGGTCTGGGGCAGAACCTCATGGTCACATCGTCCACCTCTTTTTTTTTTTTAAGATTTTCTTTATTTATTTGACAGAGAGAGACATAGCGAGAGAGGGAACACAAGCAGGGGGAGCGGGAGAGGGAGAAGCAGGCTTCCCGCCGAGCAGAGAGCCCCATGCGGGGCTCGATCCCAGGACCCTTAGATTATGACCTGAGCTGAAGGCAGACGCTTAAAGATGTAGCCACCCAGGTGCCCCTCCTCCTCCTCCTCCTCTTGGAACTGGTGCTTCCCTGCAGTACAAACCAACCCCGATCCATTCTGTGGGGCTCCTCGGGAGGTGCACAGGTTCACCGTGGACGAAGTTACTCTCCTCGTTCTCCTTGCTCAGCTCAGGCTGCTCCTTGCAGAGTTGGATGCCGCTGTATGCATTCCTCAGTTTCCCCTGATTTTTCTGGACCCAACTTGTCCTTCTTCTTACCTCCTTTGGGCAACCACCTGCTCCACCATTGCCTTGTCCTTCTTTGCGTTATTCTCATCCTCCAAACCTGCTGATTTTCTGTCTCCCAAATGCTCCCTCTGTTCTCTGTTTTCAGTGTGGGCTCAGCTCAGGCTCCTGCAAGAGACACACAGTGAAGGGACCAAGTCAGGTCTCAGCTGCAGTCCCCAGGGCTGCTTCAAAGGCACCGCAGACCCTTGTGCACTCAGAGAAACTGAGCAGGAAGGGACCGTGGAGAATTTGAATAACAACCTTATCTTACACATGAGGAAGCTGAGCGCAGAGAGATGAAGAGATTTTCCCAAACTCCTTCAGCACTTGATGGCAGCACGGCCCCCACACAGGACTTGGCTGCGAGCTTCCCTGTGGAGTCTCCTAACGTACCCTCTGGGAAGGCACATCTGAATTTCAGGGGACACTTAAATTAGAAGTTCAACTTAAAAATAAATACTTTTTAGGAGACTTTGGATCAAATGTAGATATTTCCACTGTTAAAAATACCAGAAATTCCTTCCTGGGGACAAATCTTTTTCCCAGGTATATAATTCTGTTACTTCTTTCCTTTACAAATCATTGGCTAAGATATTAGGATCACAAAAAAGGTATGCAGGGAAGGAGAAGTTCCTCTGTTACCTGTCCTGGTCTCCCAGCTTAAGTAAGAATTAAGTTTCACTGAGACATTGAATACGCATGGAGAACGGATATTGAAATGGAGACCCTTAAAGAAAATATAAAGTATTAAGGCAGACAGTTTTTATGCATTTTAGACAAGGAGAAAATACATTTCTCAGGGATTTGGGGGAGTTTTAATTTAGAGAGTGTCTAGACCGAATTTAGAAACCCTGGTGAGAAGGATGTCTTTTTACTTCTTAGTACAGGGGGTGCCTTTTTCATATGGGAGATTGGTTTCCTGCTTTCAGGGAGACAGAGGAGGGTTTGAGTGTCCTGGTACCAGTTTCTTTTTGGGTAGCTTCAATTCAAAATAATCAATATTGTCGACCTCAGAGAGTCGGGGACCTGGGGTGGCGAAGGAACTGAGAAAAAGAGACTACCGCGGCGCCTGGGTGGCTCAGTTGGTTAAGCGGCTGCCTTCCGCTCAGGTCATGATCCTGGATTCCAGGGATCGAGTCCCGCATCGGGCTCCCTGCTCAGCAGGGAGTCTGCTTCTCCCTCTGACCCTCCCCCCCTCATGCTCTCTCTCTCTCTATCTCATTCTCTCTCTCAAATAAATAAATAAAATCTTTTAAAAAAAGAAAAAGAGACGACAGTATAGCGAGGCACAGGGGACCCCAAGCAAACAGCCCGAGGTCCTGAGGTTTATTTTCCATAATCTAATATACCTTCTACAGTGATATAGTACTATAATGATTTACAGCAGGGGCTTAGCAAGGCGCATCTTCCACGTACACAGGGTTAGTCAAGTGAAGCAATGGCAGTGGAGAAGGAATAAAGAAATCTGCAACTGGCTGTGATCAATTAATTGTAAACAGCATTGTACTCGGTCTTTAACACAGGATAAGAAAACAAAAAAGGGAATGCACAGTGTGCTGTTTACAGCTGGCTTCCTATCTACAAAACATCTTCTGCTGTGTACTTTAGATCAGACCACACACATCCCAAGGGCATTTCACTCTGATCCTTTCAGGTTATTTTTAACCCTGCAATCTCGAGTTTTCTCAGAGATCTTGGAGTCTGAATGAACATGCACCAGTGGTCGTTGTGGCATTCTGTTTCCCCCAAATATGCCATTGTGGTACATTTTGGGCAATCTGACCTTGGCGCCTATGGGTACTATGGTTTCTCTCCGCCTTGCTCATTACTCAGTGCCTATTTCAGAGAGAAGGCTAAACATATCATTCTTAGAAATACCAAGGTGGCTCTCTCGGTTCAGCGTCTGACTCTTGATTTCAGCTCAGGTCATGATCTCAGGGTCATGCGATTGAGCCCCAGTTTAGTCTTCATGCTCAGTGCAGTCAGCTTGGGATTCTTTCTTCCTCTCCGTCTGCCCATCACCCCTGCTCTAAATAAATAAATAATATTTAAAAAAGAAATACAAAATAAATCCCATGACCTTATGTGAAACTAATACAATGCCTATGTTAAGTGGACCAGATTAGTTTAAAAATTATTTTAAAACGCACCTGGGTGGCTCAGTTGTTTAAGTGTCAGTCTTTGGCTCAGGTCAGAATCCCGGGGTCCTGGGATAAGCCCGTATGTCCAGCTCCCTGTTCAGTGGTGAGTCAGCTTCTCTCTGTTCCTCTTCCACTACCCCCACCACCGCTCCTGATATCTCAAGTACTCTCTCTCAAATAAGTAAATTAAAAAAATTTAAAAAGAAATGCAATGGTCCTCTCTGGAATCAACCCACACATAAGTATGCTTTCTTTTTGCTGCACCCCAGTCCCCCTTTCTCTTTATTACCTATCTGACCTACATCCTTCCCCCAGCGATGGAGACAGCTCAGATGCACTGCTTCACCTGGTGGTGGGGCCAAAGAGAAGTGCGCACATGGTTAGAATGGGCTGCCTTGAGAGTCAGCCGAAACGTAGCTACAGGCAGTTAGAAACAAGCCTAAAGTACCATTAGGAATAAGCACTACAACATTTAGCGGTACAGATTTTAGGTGTGGTATTGATATCACCTTCCTTGTACAAATGTGTTTAGACTCAAGCATGAGACTATGGGATCAGACAAAATGAAAGAAAACTGTGTCAAGTGTGAAGATACTAAGTTACCAAAGTTATTCTGAGTTGTATAATTAGTTTGTCCCTTAGCCCCTCATTTCCACCTGCAGAACCTAGAAGACGTGCAACAGAGTCTCCACTTGCCATCAAAGTCAATCTGAGGACACAATAATTTAAACTGTTAACCCAAACTTTCCATTTTTTCTTAACCTGTGTTGAATACCAGGCATTTCGATTGCCCATTCCCATTTCCAGGGAGACTGCAGTGAGGACGGAGAATAATGTGGTGCATCCAGGTAACAGTCTGTTTCTTGGTCCGCTTCTGTGCTCAGCATGTCAACTTTTGTCTGCCAGTGGACCTCTAACCACACAGGGGAAACCCAACAAATATTAAAAGTGTAGGTTCTCTAGGTTAATCTACATTTAGGATTCTGTAGTGCTCAGAATGGCTCTTGAACTGCAAGGACCAAGGTAGATGCCCCCTCCTTACCTTAGGGGGAGTAATTCTGATTCCTGAAGCATGCACCTCTTCGTTTTCTATTTATTATTATTTTTTTTAAATTTCAGCTAGGCTCCATCACCTACGTGGGACTCTAATGCATGACCCTGAGATGAAAGTTGCACGCTCTACTGACCGAGGCAGCATGCGTCCCCCCAGCACCTTTGATGCAGGCAAATACCATGATTTTCATGTTGGAAAAATACTGCAAACTGTGGGACATGCCTTCAATCCGCTCCACTCCTTCTGGGCATGTTTCCTGAGTTCCGACTGTGTGCGAGTCCTCTTTCCCACCCACCCATAGAAGGGCATATACATGGAAAATGTGCCCATCCATAGAAGACCCTCTAGGATCCCAACCCAGATCCGCTGGGATCCCTGGGGTCTTTTCTGTGTTATGCTCTCCTGCTCTCAGTGTGTTTCTGCCTCTAAAGGCACCTGTGAGCAGGACTGCCCTGGGGCTCCTGGAGCTCCTTTGTACCCAGTCCCAGAGAACGGGGAGGACGTGCCGTATATGACCACAGCCCCTTGTATCTCCCCTCCCCAAAGGCACTCAGCCTTTCACTAACAGGTGCAGCAGGGTGAAATCTCCATTCCTGGTCCAGGGGAGACTAACTCTGAAACACAAGTGTCCCCTAGGCTCTCCTAAACCTGTCAGGACAAAGCTCCCCCACAGCTGTTGCTGGAAATCACAACTTACACAGCAATGAACTCAAAATGGTCACAGATCTAAGTATAAGAGCCAAAACTATTGTGCAAGAGGACTACATGGGAGAAAATGGTCAGGAATTCACAGTAAGCAAAGAGTTCTAAGTCACTACGGCAAGAGCACGATACGTAAGAGAAAATTGAAGATGAAGAAGTTTTTTGCATCAAACATTGCCACTGAGAAAAGGAACAGAGAAGCCACTGATTAGGAGAAAATATTTGTGGATTAAATACCCAATGGGGACTCACGTTCACGAGAGACAAGAGGACTTTGAACTCACTCAATGGGCAGAAGCAACACACTCGTTTAAGCCAGTATAAGAGTCGAATACACATGTACCAAAGGAGACACATAAAAAGGTATTCAATGTTATTAGTAATATGTTATTAGTTCTCAAAGAAATGCAAGGAAAACCAGGTACCATTTTACACCAACTAGTGCGCTTACGTCCCAAAGACGATACCAAGTGTTGCTGAGGATGAGCAGAAACTGGACCCTCCTATATTGCTGGTCGCAACGTAAAATATAACAGCTCCTGCAGAAGCCACTTTGAGAGTTCTTAAGAGCTCAGCACAAGCTTGCCATAGGACCCAGCCATTCCACAACTAGGAATCTATCTGAGAGAATAAAAACATATGTCCGCTCAAGTCTCGGTCAGAAATGTTCTGGGCAGCGTTATTCACAATGGGCAAAAACTGACAGCAACACAAAGGGCCATCGGCTGGTGAATGGACAAACCAAATGTTTCCTATGTGTACCATGGCATCTATTCCGCAACAAAAGGCACAGAAATCTGATCCAAGCTACAGCAGGGAGGAACCTCAAAAGGATGCTAAGTGAAAGAAGCCAGTCACCAAGAACTACAGACCGTCTCATTCGGCTTATGTAAAATGTGCAGAAAGGAGCAATGCACAGAGACAGAGAGCAAATCAGTGCTGCTTGGGGCTGGAGGAGGGAGCGGAGACTGTCTGCAGAGGGGCTGGAGGGAGTGTGGGAAGGTGAAGGAAGCCTCTGAAACAAACTAGGGCACTAGCTGAACAACTCTGTCATTGTTGACAATGGGTGAAATTTATTCTATGTCAATTTCACCTAAAAAAAAAAGAAAGAAGGTGACCTTCGCACATCAGTGGGTCCTGGGGTCCCCAGGCAAACACTGCCTGGTGAGGGGCCACATCCTGGAGTCCCAGCAGGTGGTGGCTCAGAGCCTGGTTTCTGACCTCCCAGCTGGAGTCAGGGGTTCAGTGCCTGTGCCTTCAGCCTCAGGCCCTGGCAGTTCCCCTGGAATCCACCAGGCGGCAGACTACTTAAGGGAACAGACCTTCAGGTGGCCCAAGGACACCAGGGGGAAGCAAGCAAAGATAGGGCACCAGCTGGCTGGAGATTCCTAGAGGAAGTGAAGGCTGCAGGACCCATGGAAGCTGCTGGCAAGATCTGGATGGATCTTAGGTAGGCTTGGTCCCCTGGGTGGGCTCTAAGCACTAAGCTTTAGGTTAACATCCAAAGGTTCCCTTTGATGCTCCCTCCTGCAGTGGCACTGAGGCTCCCCCCGTGGAAGCTCAGCATAGGGAAAAGAACCTGTGCTGCTATTCACCTTCTTCTGAGTCGAAATGGAACACTTGGGCTGCGTTTAGGGGAATCTGCCCTTTTCTGGCCCTCTATGTAGGGCCAGCTCCTGGGTGCTGAACCATCCCTGCAGGAGGCTAGAAGAGGCACTCTGGTCCTTCACATTGGAGCTGGGCTTGCAAAGAAGGGTTCCTGCTAATCCATATTTCCCTGGCCCTGGCTGAGCATCCTGGTCCAAGATCAGGGGCTGCAGTGGCCTAAAATAGGGACTTCCTACATGTCACTGCTCCTCTCTGGAAAGTCCAAAGGCGGCCCATGGTAGTGGTGGGGGGAGGGGAGGGCATAGAAACCTATACTCTGTCAAAACATCATCCACAGTGAAGATTTAAAAACAATGTTAGAGGACAGATCTCATATTATGTAGTCGGTGGTGCAGTAACAGCTCTGCGAGGTGAAAGAGGGTAGCTACGCTAGTAGTCAGCCTAACATAATTTATAGAGTCGTCCAATCCCTGTGTTGCCATGTGAAACTGATCTCACATGGGGAATCAGTTATGACTCAATTGTTTAAAAACCTGAAGGTGAGGGGAAAACATTTGAACACGAAGCAATAAAACTATAGTTGACTGGGGAACAACATGGCTTTGAATTTTAGTGAACAATGTCGGTCCACTCATGGGTTGATTATTTTTTTTTTTTTACAAATACAGTCTAGTACAAATGTAGAAATACATTTTCTCTTCCTTATGATTTTCTCAATGATATTTTCACTCTAACTCACTGTATCAAAAGAATAAAGTACATAATTCAAGTAACACACAAAATATGTATTAATCAACCGTTTTTGTTATCTGTAAGACTTCAGTAGGCTATTAGTAGCTATGTTTTCTGGGACTCAAATGTTATACAAAGATTTTCAATTGTGGGACTCTGTACCCCTAACCCCCAGGTTCTTCAAGGGACAATTTGTATCTGGATTTGCAAATGACATACTCCTGTATACAGAAAAATACCAAATACACACACACAGAAACCACGACTATTAGAGTCCATAACCTATTTCAGCAGAGTTGCAGCGTACAAGGCAGACAAATCAGGTGTTTCTATAACCTAGGAATGGACACCGGGAAAGTCAATTAAGAAAACGATTCCATGGACAACAGCACCCACCCGAATGGTATCGAAGAATAATTGAGTCAAGGAGGCACAAAACCTGTACACTGAAAACTACACAATATTGCTGCAAGAGATTAAGGAAGACCTCAACAAGTGGAAAGACATCCTGTGTTCATGGATTGGAATGGTTAAGGTGGTTCAGAAGGCAACAGCAGGATCTGCAGATTCTTTTGGATTCCTATTGAACGTTTTTCTTCTGCCTTCCCTAATCACCATCAGCCCCTTGCAGTACATTTCCTTTCAGACATTGTGGTTTTCATCTCTTCATGTGAGATTGGGTCCTTTTTTTTTTTTTTTTTTAACATTTTCCATGTATCTGCTGAATGTTTTCACCAATGGGATGCAGTTAGAACAAATGCTTTCTTGTGCTCTGGTGATTCCCATCTTGCTGTCAGCTCTGGGTCATTTTCAGATGAGTGATCCATCTCTTCAGGAGGGCTCATTTCCCCCCTTTGTCTGCATACCTCAAACTGTTGGATGGAACGCCAGACACTGTGAATGTTACCTTGCTGTTTGCTGGATATTTTTGTGTTTTCTATAATATTGAGCTTTGTTCAGGGATGCACTGAAGTTACTTGGAAACATTTCTGCTGTTGCTTCAATGCATAGTTCAGTGGCCCAGAGCAGGGCTCCGTGGAGGACTCACCATGAGTTCCAGGTACTGTAGCAAGCCCTCCCCCTGTCTTCCACCCTATTCCTCACAAATTAAGAGGGTTACTTTTGCTTAGTCTATCTGTTGGACACAGGCACTATTCCCAGCACCGTGTGAGCACCAGGCCCTGTGCAAAGGATTACCCCCTGACTTGCTGTCCATGCCTCCCCAGGGCCCCTCCACAGCTCTGGCTAGGTGACTTCCTGCAGCTCTGTCCTCCCTGAGACTCAGTCCTGGGTTCTCTCAGATCAGTGTCCTCCATTCCAGGAGCTCCATGGGGCTCCTATTCAAGTTCCCCTCCCCCCAGTGCCTTGCTTGGAAACTCTCTAGAGCCAGTACCTCTGAGCAGCTCTAGGGCTCTGCTCACCATTGTGTTGCCATGTGTCCGGGATGGCTGTCCCCTTTGCCTGATGCCCAGGATCTTGGAAATCTCCACTTCGCGCATCTTGTGTGACGCTGTTGCTCTTTTGTTTAATTGTTTCTGGCAGAAGAGTAACCCGTTGCTGAGTCCCAGTTGGTGTGGCTCCCCTAAGTGAAAATCAAAGTTGGAAGACCCTCAGTTGTAGATTCTGAATAGAGGCCTTTAGGGAGTAGAGAAAAAAACACCAGCTCTGGTGAAAGCCTGAAGCCAGAAACCCCTTCAAGCTCAGTTTGACAAAGCAATGCAGGTACATCAGTAGGGACAGTTTTGGCTTGAGCCCAAGAGCTGCAGAAGGCCCACGGCCCTTTGTCCTAGAGCTAACCTGCTGTTTGGGAAAGGTCTGTGGTGCCAAACCCAGCGGGTTCTTTGTGAGTAGACAGAGGTGCCTCTTTAAAAGCCTGTCAGGGGGCATCTGGCTGGCTCAGTCAGGAGAGCAGGGGAGTCTCCATCTGGCTTCATGAGCCCTATCCCTACTTTGGGTGTAGGGATTACTTCAACAAATAAACTTACAATAAATAAACAGTACATCAAGCCGGACCCTCTCTAGTCTCGGAAGGGTCCTCTGGAGCAAGGCTATACTAGCTAGGCTACCAAGTGGCCTAATCAAGGATACGGAGTCTGGGGATTGGGTGAGGCTTTGCAGGGTGCCTGGGGGGATAGGTGGGGAGGGGAGGGAGGAAGGAGAAGGGATGCAAACCCCTGTTCCCTGGGGAATGAAAAGAAAGCACCTTTGCTGGATCAGGGACTGCAAACCACATACTGAAATATAAGCAGAGAAATTGCTCTGCGAAAAACAGAAAAAACCCCGACAGCCAAGGTGGGATGTATGACCAGTGGACAGAAACTGTCCTGCATGCTTTTGATTGAGAAACAGCCAAACCCAGATTCTCAAGAAAGCAGCCCTTAAAAGCAGAGGTGTTTTCTTCAGGGTCCTGGTGTCCCCTGAGTGAGCTTCCTCTTCAGCCCATGTCATCAGCCAAAGTCATGGAAAAGACAAAACAAACAAACAGAAAAATGAATAAGAAAACAAAGGCTATTCTTAAACAACCAACAACAGGTGAAAGAGCAAAAGCAGCCCCCCACTGCCACTGCCACAAATAATGCAGAGGAGTTGTCCATACTCGGGGAAATCGCGGGGGTCAGCATGTCCCTGGTATGATGGAAGGGCCTCCCCTGGGAAAACCACCTGCTTGATCCCGGCGTCTCCCCTGCCGGGTAAGTGTGACTCGCTCCGCCTCCGCCCCACACCAGTCTCACCCGCCTTCCACCGGACACACAGGCTCACTCGCCTAGGCGCACCCCAACACCCTCGGCACCCACTCCTGTCGCAAGCATCCTCACCCTCCACACGACGCTTCCGAATAGGATGGACGCAACAGCGCTGCTACCTCCTCAGCCCCGCGAATTCTAAGTTGCAGAACCCCACCGCCGTGTTGCCTGGTTTGCATCAGACAAGCCCAGTCCCTGAAGTCAAGGGCTTCGCCTCAGTCCCCAACCCCACCCCATCTCCCGGCCCCCCAGCTCCCCTCCCAACTTGGATTTCAGTACTGGTGTTCCTCCTTCTCCTCCTCCAGTCCCCCTTCCCCTTCGCCCTTCCCGTGCCCTGGCTTCCTTCCTCACCTGCCCAGTCTCCTCTGTCTCCTGAATTGGTTACCACTCTTTCCTCTCCCTGCAGCTATGGCCCCCCAAACCCTACACAACCCCCCCACCCAGCCCAGGGAAGGCTGTGCCAGCCAGAGAGAAACATGAGGGAGGACTTTCCAACAGCCCACGAAGAGCAGATACAACTCTGTCTCTTGCTCTCTCTAGCTCTCTCTCTCTTTCTCTTCAGACCCTGGTTGGAGGACACCGAGTGCCATGGCTGCACCTGTACAGTTCAAACCAGTCCCCACAGCCTCCCCCAGGCCTGGACACTGCGGGGGGGAGGGGAGGACCAAAAGTCCGCAACCCCTGGGCCCTCGGGCTGACACCAGCCCACAACACTCCACACGCTGAACACATCCCAGGGCCTGCTTCTTCCCCAGGCGGGCTCCTAGGACAGGGACGGCGCGCCCCCTCGTGGCCGCGCGGGGAGGCGCCCAAGGATCCCGCTGTTGAGGGCAGGGCCAAAGGGGACCACTGCTTCTGCTCCCTTAGACCAGGCTCAGAGTTCTCAGCAGGGGGTTAGTGGGGTCCCAGGCTCCCCACTCTGCCACCGCCTGCCCTCCCTCCACCGCTGGGCGCTTCCCCCTGGAGGGGATTTCTGCAGTCAGGTCGGCCTTTGGAGGGAAAATAGCCAGGTCTGGAAAACTAAACAGACTACTTTGAAGAGATTTGGGCAATTGTATGGTCATGGATGGAGCGCCCTAGGGTTCTGATTTGCCTTGTCTTGATTGCGCCTTGAGGTAGCGGTTTACTTTTCCCGGAATGTTTAAATTAGAAAAGATTGGAGGGTGGAGAGGGGGCGTCCAACTTTAGTTGTCACCTGAGATCAATAGTGTGCTGCTGGGTAGAATAATGCCCCCTCCCTAGGAGCTGCCCAGACTAATGCCAGGAAACTGTGCACATGTTCCATCCTGCAGCAAAAGGGACCCTGCACAGGTGCTTATGTTAAGGACCTTGAGATGGGGAGATGATCCTGGATTATCCAGGCGGCGCCCTGCAATGACAAGGGGGTCTTAAAACACAAAGAGGCAGAGAAGAGGTCAGAAGGAGGCTGTGTGAGGAGGACTCTGCCTGCTGGGGCTGGGGCTGGGGCTGAGCATGGAGGAGGGGCCTCTAGGAGCTGGAACAGGCAAAGAGACACACTGCCTGCTTAACCTAAAAAATAGAAAGCGCCAGGTATTTTACCAGCCAAATTGGGATTCCTGGGGAATAAAAGGGAAAGGTGATGTGGGACAAACCAGCTGGTCTGAGGAAAGTCACCTAACCAGAGCTGTGCAGGGTCCCTGGTGTGGCTTGCAGTGAGGTCCTGCTCAGGGCCTCCATGGGAGGAAAGGCCAGCAAGTCAGGGGGCAATCATTTGAAAGCAGTAGAGGGAACAGGGCCTGGAGCTCTCCCAGGCAAAATGACCCCTAATCAGGAGCCAGATCCGTCATCGGAAAATAATCCAGAGCTGACACATGTGAGAACCGCCAGAGAAGGATATGAAAGCTTTTAGTATAAGTTTTCCATCAGTTGTAAATGTTAAACCGAGAATTAGAAAATATAAACAACACCCTCTCTATCTTTAAGAGATGAAAACTACAACGTCTGAAAGGAAATATACTACAAGGTATTGACAGAATTTAGAAAATGCAGAAGAAAAATTTTTGATAGAATTGTATTGACTCTGTAGATCTATTTGCGTAGTATTGCCATATGAACTATATTAAATCTTCCAATGCATGCATACAGTTGTTTTTTTTCCCCCATTTGGTCTTTCATCTCTCGCAGAACCATTGCTTCTTATGCTTTTCAGTGAACAAGTCTTGCTCTCCTTGAATGAATTTACACCTGACACTTTTACTGTGTTGTGTGCCATTGTAAATAGAATTGCTTTCTAAATTTCCTTCTCAGATTGTTCATTGCTAGTGCATAGAAACACAACTGATTTTGTATATATGGTACCCTGCAACTTTACGGAATGAGTCTATGGACTCTAATATTTTTGTGTGTGGATGATTTGAGGTTTTTCTATCTTTAGGAGCATGTCCTCTGTAAATAGAGATACAGGTTGACCCTTGACCAATGCGGAGTAAGGATGGTGACTCTCAAGATCAAAAACCTGTGTATAGAGGCGCCGTGAGGGGCGGTAGCAGCGGCGGTGGTGGTGATAGTGGCGGTAGCTGTGAGGGGGTTCCAGGAAGATGGTGCTGATTAAGGAATTCTGTGTGGTTTTGCCATGTTCTGTTCAGGAGCAAAGTTCCTGCATTCGTCAGGATGATTGCTCCGGAGGGCTCCTTGGTGTTTCACGAGAAAGCCTGGAACGCATACCCCTACTGTAGAACAAACCATTATGCCTCAGTTGTAACGAATGTATATATGAAAGATGATTTCTTCATTAAAATTGAAACATGGCACAAACCAGACTTGGGAACATTAGAAAATGTACACGGTTTAGATCCGAACACATGGAAAACTGTTGAAATTGTCCGCATAGATATTGCAGATCGAAGTCAAGTTGAACCAGCAGACTACAAAGCTGATGAAGACCCAGCATTATTCCAGTCAGTCAAGACCAAGAGAGGGCCTTTGGGACCCAACTGGAAGAAGGAGCTGGCAAACAACTCTGACTGTCCTCAGATGTGTGCCTACAAGCTGGTGACCATCAAATTCAAGTGGTGGGGACTGCAAAGCAAAGGAAAACTTCATTCAGAAGCAAGAGAAAAGGATATTTACAAAGTTCATCGCCAGCTTTTTTGTTGGATTGACAAGTGGAATGATCTGACAATGGAAGACATTAGGAGAATGGAGGATGAAACTCAGAAAGAACTAGAAACAATGCGTAAGAAGGGTTCCGTCCGAGGGACGTCGGCTGCTGATGTCTAGATGAGTCCCGTGTAGGGTCAGAGACAATATCAAACTGTTTATGTAATCAAGGTCAAGTGAGGGGAACAAGTGCAGCCAGTGATGAGTGAAGAAGGATCTGACCAGTATCTGGCAGTGCTGACGTTTCCCAGATGTGTGCTTGTGATGACATACTCACAGGTTCCCAACCACGTGTGTGTGTGTGTGTGTGTGTGTGTGTGTGTGTGTGTGTCTGTCTGTGGCTGCATATAAAACGCATGTAGAGCTACAGATCAAGATACACACACTTGTGTATATATGTACATACAAACATACTGAAAGGTTTAGTACAATTTCTCCAAAGTACTGTACCTATCTTCAAGAATGCAAAAGAAAATATTTTCAATATATATACCTGGAACAGATTTTAATAATTATCAGAGTAATACCATTGATGGACAAATTGACTGCAATGTAATACTAGCTGGTATGTTTCATAAATGTCAAATTGTGGACCAATATATTTAGCCTTTTATAACTTTTCTGTTCTTTTAAATCTTCCTGTTCTTTTAAATCTTACAAATTTTTATTTTAGTCCCATAAGCAACAGACTCCCACAGAAAAATTTATTCAAAATCTTTTGGTATTCCAGTGAATCTGGAATGTGAACTCTGAATGTATTTATAATGATTTATTTCTGGATGGTTATTATCTTAAATTCAAATTGGACACTGTCTATTAGTAAGGAGTATAGTTACCAGCCAATTTTTACCTGTTTGCCCTGAGGGAAAAAATCCTTTAAAAAAAAATTCTGGTTTTTATTGGATTTTTGTATTTTAAATTTCAATATTTTTCTACATCAAACCTAGCAAAAATGGAGATGATGGTTTGTGATTTATAATAAGCACTATACAATTTTCAGGCTACTCTTAGGCAAACAAAGAAATTGATGAAGAAATGAATAGCATCGTAGGCTGTAGGAAACTTTCCGGAAGTCGAGCACTTCCATGGAGTCTTGTTTCTGAAATGACTGTTTTCTGAAATTAGAGCTTGGAAACTATGCAAATGATCTAGATTCCTCACAGCTGACAGGCTAGAATACAGATAGTGGTGATGGTTTTGTTTTTGTTTTGTGCTTTTCATATTGAAATACACCCCAAGGGGGAGAAGCTGCCTTTGAGATAGTGGAATTTCAGAGGCAGCACAGGCTGATCTCCTTGCCTGGGAGGCCCTGCTGAGAGGCCAGTGCTCCACCGCCCATGGGGAGGACACCACTGGAACCTGTCACGAGTGAGCATCAGGAACGTGCTGTTAGCAGCTGCTGCCACCTTGTCCTCCTCCTCCTCCTTCTTTAAGAAAGGCACCATAGCTAGGTAAGATTTTTATCAGCTCTCTCTGTCCAAATCCAGGTTTTCTCCTGTCAGTCCTGGAAGCTTGACCAGAATGATATTGTTGGAGCCTTCCGGTCACAAACTATCTCCTTTAATCTCGTCCTTCCTGCAACACGCTGGCTCCTGTAGTCCTATCACGTTTGTAATCTGACTTGCTGACAGTCCTGCCCACCCTGCTCCTCGTTTTCCCACACGCCATGTCCCCACTGAGGTGGTGGCAGTGATTCGGACGAAGGTGTTGAGGATCACTGCCGCACCGCGATGCCCTCTTAGCCTTGGCTCCGAACCCCACGTCGAATATGTCCTCCGTGTACTCAGGATCAAGACTGATGTTTACTCTCTGGGCAGTGTTATAAGACAGGTGTTGTCAAAGCATAATCATTGTCTGCAAAATGTTTGCTGCAAGGAAGATTATTGCTAATTTTGTGAAATAAAGAGTCTCACTCTCTCCTTTTAATGGACTAAACTCTCACTGGCATCTGTAGCTTCGTTGGGAGTTTGGGCGCACATGGAAATCCATGCTCAGCGCACGGATTCTAATGTTTTCCTAACAACTGTGGAGATTTGAGGGAATGCGTGGTGAATGTAAAATACCTAGTTTACTTGGCAGTCTCTTGTGTAAATTACAGTAAAACAAAGTAAATGAAATTGAAACAAAAAATAAATTTGATCACAAAATGCCAAAAAAAAAAAAAAAAAAAACCTGTGTATAACTTTTGACTCCCGAAAACTTAACTACTAATAGCCACTTGTTGACTGGAAGCCTGACTGATAAGATAAAGATGACTAACCCATATTTTGCAAGTTATATGTATTCTACACTGTATACTTCTAATAAAGTAAGTTAGATAAATGAAAATGTTATTAAGAAAATCATTCGGAAGAGAACATATATTTAGAGTAGTATACTGTGTTTATAGAAAAATGCACGTAGAATTGTACATGTGCTGTTCCAACCTGTGTTGTACAAGGTCAACCCTAGTTTTATTTCTTCCTTCCCCCACTCTTTTTTCTCACTTTCAGTTTTGAATAGTATTTTGGCCGAGGATCGAATTCCATGCCTAGAGAGGGATTCTTGAGTCTCCTCTTGATTAGAACGAACTTTTCAAGTTCATCCCTGACATTAAATCTAAATTAGACCTGCTTTGGGGCTTGGAAATGGAGGGAAAAATCACCCTCCTTTCTTCTCACTGCATTTTAGACTTCCTCCTCAAAATGAATGTCAGGGGGCACCTGGGTGGCTCAGTCGTTAAGCTTCTGCTTTCCGCTCAGGTCGTGATACTGGGGTCCTGGGATGGAGCCCCGCGTCAGCAGAAAGCCTGCTACTCCCTCTCCCACACCCTCTGTTTGTGTTCCCTCTCTCATCGTGTCTCTCTCTGTCAAATAAAAAAATAAAATCTTAAAAAATAAAAAAAGTTCTTGCAAATAGTGCTGAGGACTCAGACTGGCCATTGCTTTGCTCGTGCCTCTCAATATTACCCTCAAAAATGTGAGCAAGACTTCATACTAGGTAAGCCTTAGGACCTTGGTGGGCTAAATATTCAGCAGCCTTTATACCAAACATGTTCCTACCGTACCTTTGATAACATGTGGAGAGGACTGAACAAGAAAATATGAAGTGCAACAGAGCATTCTTACCTTGAAAAAACATGGCCATTTTTGAATACTCATGGTAGCATATGCAGAAATCTAGCCTGGGCTGCCCTGGAGCCTTGTAGGCTTTACACTGCACATTCAGGGTTTCTAGAACACACACGTGCACGCGCTCACACACACACACACACACACACACACACACACACACACACTCCTCCAGTCCATCTCCGTAGGACTTGTGATCAAATCAGGAGCCAGTCCTCGAGTAGTAGGGCCCAGAGCCCGTGAGCAACAGATGCCTAAACAGGAGCCGCTGTCCCTGCTTTTTCTACAGAAGACAGGCCTGTTGCGCGGCGCCCTTCCTTGTCCCGTGCCCTCTGATCCACGCCCCGCCACGTCTTTCCCCACCCACCCCACCCTCCTGGCCAATGGCCTGCCTGTGACCTGAAAGGAAGTGACGTCCACGCCCCCTGGGTTTAGGCTTCCTGTGGGTTTCAGGCCTCCTCCTTGGGAGAGCAGTGTAGCAAAATAGCTCTTGAAAATGAAAACTATCGGGCACCTGGGTGGCTCAGTTGGTTAAGCAAATGCCTTCGGCTCAGGTCATGATCCTGGAGTCCCGGGATCGAGTCCCGCATCCGGCTCCCTTCTCAGGGGGAGTCTGATTCTCCCTCTGCCCCTCCCCCCTCATGTGCGTGCTCTCTCTCTCTCTCTCTCTCTCTCATTCTCTCTCGCAAATAAATAAATAAAATTAAAAAAAAGAAAGAAAATGAAAACTATCATCTTAGGACTAAGAACAACAATAAACAGATTCTAAGAATCATGTGAACGATCTGTACTGGAAATCAGAGCTCAAACTGTAAGAGAACGAATGGAGAATCTAGACTCAAAAGGTGTTTCTGGTAAGGCCAGATGTGCAGAACAGGATTTCGAGCGGAGCAAGAGATGTTAAGCGAGTGTCCTGCTCAGCAGCGGGAAGGTGTAGGGACCAGTGCCCCACAGGGTCGTGGGAAGAACGAGGGAGGGCAGGGCCAGGCACCGATGTGGAAGGAGACCCGACAGAGCCGGCCAAGTCCTGGATGCGTTTGGCGGAGACCGCCGGGCACCAAAACTGGGAGCTCGGCCTTTGCCACAGATTCCAAAGAAATACATTCCCAACAGCTAACATTTAAGTGTTTGTGTGTGTGTGTGGGGGGGTGATGACATGTTCCATGACAAGAAATGTAGCATTTCCTTCTGAATGTGGCATGCGAGAGTCCTGTCATTTTGTCGGCAACACAAGATTCCGATTCTATGACACCACATCGTTGTGGATACCGTGACATGATTTTCGGGCTCAATGTGTTCCGAGCCGATGTAGTTAGACAAGGCGGAAGAGTCCAGAGTGGCAGCTTGGGGCTAGAGAGCCCCCAGAGAGGACCCGTGCTTGCCTCTGGCTGGGTAATCAGAGAGCTCGCTCCCCTGTGAACTGAAGGTTGGAGCTTCCAGCCCAGCTGGGAATACTGGGTTATAAGTGATCCGAGGCATTACTAAGCTATACTGTGCAAAACATTCTTTCTTAGCTAGCTTCTTCCCTGACTTATCCTCAGTATCTATTTTATTTTTGTTTTTTAAGCTTTAAAAGTTTTATTTATTTATTTATTTATTTATTTATTTATTTATTTATTTAGGAGAGAGAGAGCACGCCCCTGCAAGCCTATAAACGGTGTGGAGGGGTAGAGGGGGAGGCAAAGGGGGAGAATCTGAAGAGGACTCTGCACTGAGCCTGGGGTTCAATTTCAGGACCCTGAGATCATGACCTGAGCCAAAACCAAGAGTTGAAGGCTTCACCAACTGAGCCACCCAGGTGCCCCATATGTTTTAAATGTTTCAGGGATTTTATTTTTAAGGAATCTCTACATGCAATGTGAGGCTCGAACTCACAATCCCGAGATCAAGAGCAATATCTAGTTTATTTTTGTTTATTTTTTAAAATATTTTATTTAATTATTTGAGAGAGAGTGAGAGAGCGAGCAGGAGAGCATGGTGGGAGGCACAGGGAGAAGGAGACTCCTCGCTGAGCAGGGAGCCCGATGTGGGGCTCGATTCCCGAACCCTGGAATCATGATGTCAGCCAAAGCAGACGCTCAACCGGCTGAGCCTCCCAGGTGCCCCAGCAATCGCTAGTTTAAATCAGAGGTGGGAAGATCCTGCCTGAACACCTAAAGTTCATGTTAGTTACTAAGGGGGTTGTTAGAAAGAGTCTCTTCTTTTTCTTTCTTTTTTTAGGATAAAATAAGTTCTGGAGTTCCAGAGTCTAGGTATCTCATAGACAATATGACCTTTCTTCCTGAGAATGGGTTTTTACACCTGTTCGTTCCTGGAAAGTTGGTGTCAATTCCTCTAAGCCAGTTTAAAGGAATTGGCTTTTTTATTCCTCACAGCCAAAAAGAACACACGCCAAGGTCTCAGTGAGAGGATCGCTTATAGGATACGGGCTTTAGTTGTGAGATGTGGGAAAGGATGGGAAGAGGCAGGGTTTGTTCTACATTGAACACTGGCAGCACTGACAATTCTGTGATTGTGGTAAAGAAGTCATAGGCGTTTCCTTAGGGAGGGAGGTCGATGTTTGGATGTCGGTCTGAACAGTATTGTGAGTAGCCTTGTTTTGTCTCATTTCATCAAGGTCTCAAAGCAATCTTGTCTGAGGTTGATATTCTACATGTAAGATTATTTATTTCAATCATGGAAACAAAACAGTCAGGCTGGGAGTGCCACAGCAGTTCAGGGCATCGGAGGCTGGGATTGTTCTTTGTCCCTGGAAATCCCTAAAACAGAGAACAAGGAAAGAGAGCCCTCAGGTCTCCCAAGCTGTAGCTGCAAACCTGAGTGGGAAACTGAGACTTGGACTAAGTATCTTGAATTTCCTGTGGCTCCATTTCCCATTTCAAAATGGGTCAAAAGGAATTGTTCCTGCATGGGTTGTCCCAGGTGTTAAATTGGTAGAGTAGGCAGCTAGATCTGAGCTGGAGGCAAGGAGGGTGGTACACAGTGCTTTCGTGGTTTCCCACCTGCTGGACTGTTAGATCCAGACCAGCAGGTGCAGAGCATGTGCTCTCCTTTCCAGCGTGTGTCCTACAATAACGTATGGCTTCCTTACAATATATTTACATTGCGGTTTCCATCCCCCAGTGGGGGAAGATGGCCTTGACAGTTCCAGGAAGACCTTTGTTAGGGCCAAAATCTCCCCCTATCAACCAGTAGGCTGAGTCCCTTAGATGATTGGAAACATCTTCAGTTGGAGACCACCCTGGCTGTGACCCATAATCTATGAGACATAAAAAGAAAAGACACCCCTAACCCCAGTGCAGCTGCCACCCCGGGGCCTGTCTGCTCTCCCATCTTGAGAGTGGACTGAAGTTCAACCAGGAGTGTAAACCAACTGAGTATACAAGTGGGACTGTACAATTGTGAACAAGAGTATTCCCAGGAAAAGTCCTTCTGGACATTGTTGTTTGAACAGTGGGGATACGGATTGACCACTGTCCCCTGACATTCAGATGTGGGTTCCCGGAGGATATGTTAGGATCCTCGACAGGGAAGCTCGCAGCCAAGGCCTGTGTGGCGGCCGTACTGCCATCAACTGTTGAAGGAGTTTGGGAAAATCTCTTCTTCTCTCTGGGCCTCACTTTCCTCATGTGTAAGATAAGGTTGTTATTCAAATCCTCCACGGTCCCTTCCTGCTCAGTTTCTGTGAGTGCATGAGGGTCTGCGGTGCCTTTTAAGCAGCCCTAGGGACTGCAGCTGAGACCTGACTTGGTCCCCTCACTGTGTGTCCTTTTCAGGAGCCTGATCTGAGCCCACACTGGAAACAGAGAACAGAGGGAGCATTTGGGAGACAGAAAATCAGATTTGGAGGATGAGCATAACCCAAGGAAGGACAAGGCAATGGTGGAGCAGGTGATTGCCAAAGGAGGTAAGAATAAGGACAAGTTGAGTCCAGAAAACTCAGGGGAACCTGAGGAATGCATACAGCAGCATCCAACTCTGCAAGGAGCAGCCTGAGCTGAGCAAGGAGAACTAGGAGAGTAAGTTTTCCCCTCACCTTCAGGTCTTTTAAACATTGATTCATAACGGATTCCCGTGTGGCATCAGTTTCACCTGGCAACACAGGGATTGGACGACTCTATAAATTATGTTAGGCTGACTACTAGTGTAGCTACCCTCTGTCACCACGCAGAGCTGTTACTGCACCACCGACTACATAATATGAGATCTGTCCTCTAACATTTTTTTAAAATCTTCACTGTGGACGATGTTTTGACAGAGTGTAGGTTTCTATGCCCTCCCCTCCCCCCACCACTACCATGGGCCTTCTTTGGACTTTCCCAGAGAGGAGCAGTGACATATAGGAGGTTCCCTATTTTAGGTCACTGCAGCCCCTGATCTTGGACCAGGATGCTCAGCCAGGGCCAGGGAAATATGGATTAGCAGGAACCCTTCTTTGCAAGCCCAGCTCCAATGTGAAGGACCAGAGTGCCTCTTCTAGGCCCCCGCAGGAATGGTTCAGCACCCAGGAGCTGGCCCTACATAGAGGGCCAGAAAAGGGCAGATTCCCCTAAACCCAGCCCAAAGTGTTCCATTTAGACTCAGAAGAAGGTGAATAGCAGCACAGGCTCTTTTCCCTATGCTGAGCGGGGTGACTGGGCGGAGCCTCAGAGCCAGTGCAGGAGGGAGCATCAAAGGGAACCTTTGGATGTTAACCTAAAGGTTCGTGGCTAGAGCCCACCCAGGGGACCAAACCTACTTAAGATCCATCCAGATCTTGCCAGCGGCTTCCGTGGGTCCTGCAGCCCTGACTTCCTCTAGGTATCTCCAGCCAGCTGCTGCCCCTGTCTTTGCCTGCTTCCCCCTGGTGTCCTTGGGCTAACTGAAGGTCTGTTCCCTTAAGTCGTCTGCCACCTGGTGGATTCCAGGGAAACTGCCGGGGCCTGAGGCTGAAGGCACATGCACTGAATCCCTGACTCCAGCTGGGAGGTCAGAAACCAGGCTCTGAGCCACCACCTGCTGAGACTCCAGGATGTGGCCCCTCAGCAGGTTGTGTTTGCCTGGGGGTCCCAGGACCCACTGATGTGCGAAGGTCACCTTCTTTCTTTTTTTTAGGTGAAAATGAAATACAATAAATTTCACCCCTTGTCAACAATGACAGAGTTGTTCAGCTAGTGCCCTAATGTGTTTCAGAGGCTTCCTTCACCTTCCCACACTCCCTCCAGCCCCTCTGCAGATAGTCTCCGTTCCCTCCTCCAGCCCCAAGCAGCACTGATCTGCTTTCTGTCTCTGTGCATTGCTCCTTTCTGCTCATGTTACATAAGCCGAATGAGAATGTTTGTAGTTCTTGGTGACTGGCTTCTTTCACTGAGCATCCTTTTGAGGTTCCTCCATGCTGTAGCTTGGATCAGATTTCTGTGCCTTTTGTTGCCCAATAGATGCCATGGTACAGATAGGCCTCATTGGGTTTGTCCATTCACCAGCCGATGGCCCTTTGTGTTGCTGTCAGGTGTTCCCTATTGTGAATAACCCTGCCCGGAACATTTCTGACCGAGACTTGAGCAGACATATGCTTTTACTTCTCTCAGATAGATTCCTAGTTGTCGAATGGCTGGATCCTATGGCAAGCTTGTGCTGAACTCTTAAGAACTCTCAAAGTGGCTTCCGCAGGGGCTCTTATATTTTACGTTGCCACCAGCAATATAGGAGGGTCCAGTTTCTCCACATCCTCAGCAACACTTGGTATCGTCTTTGGAACAGAAGCGCACTAGTTGATGTAAAATGGTACGTGGTTGTCCTTGCATTTCCTTGAGCACTAATAACATATTACTAATAACCTTGATTACCTTTTTATGTGTCTCCTTTGGTACATGTGTATTCAACTCTTATACTGGCTTAAACGAGTGTGTTGCTTCGGCCCATTGAGTGAGTTCAAAGTCCTCTTGTCTCTCGTGAATGTGAGTCCTCACTGGGTATTTAATCCACAAATATTTCCTCCTAATCAGTGGCTTCTCTGTTCCTTTTCTCAGTGGCAAAGTTTGATGCAAAAAACTTCTCCATCTTCAATTTTCTCTTACATATCGTGCTCTTGCCGTAGTGACTTAGAACTCTTTGCTTACTGTGAATTCCTGACCATTTTCTCCCATGTAGTCCTCTTGCACAATAGTTTTGGCTCTTATACTTAGATCTGTGACCATTTTGAGTTCATTGCTGTGTAAGGTGTGATTTCCTGCAACAGCAGTGGGGGAGCTTTGTCCTGACAGGTACAGGAGAGCCTGGGGGACACCTTTGTTTCAGAGTTAGTCTCCCCTGGGCCAGGAATGGAGATTTCACCGTGCTGCACCTGTTAGTGAAAGGCTGAGTGCCTTTGGGGAGGGGAGATACGTGGGGCTGGGGTCATATACGGCATGTACTCCCCGTTCTCTGGGACTGGGTACAAAGGAGCTCCTGGAGCCCCAGGGCAGTCCTGCTCACAGGTGTCTTTAGAAGCACAAACACACTGAGAGCAGGAGAGGCTAACACAGAAAGGACCCCAGGGATCCCAGGGGATCTGGGTTGGGATCCGATAGGGTCTTCTGTGGGTGGGTGGGAAAGAGGACTCCCACACAATTGGAACTCAGGAAACATACCCAGAAGGAGTGGAGCAGATTGAAGACATTTCCCAGAGTTTGCACTCTTTTTCCAACATGAAAATCATGGTGTGTGCCTGCATCAAAGGTGCTCGGGGGACACATGCTGCCTCAGTGGGTAGAGCGTGCAACTCTTCATCTCAAGGTCATGAGTTAGAGCTCCACGTTGGTCATGGAGCCTAGCTGAAATTAAAAAAATAATAATAATAAATAAAAAATACACAGGTGCATGCGTCAGGAATCTGGAATTACTCCCCCTAAGGAAAGGATGGGGCAGCTCCCTTAGTCCTTGCAGGTCAAGAGCCATTCTGCGCCTTAGAGAATCCTAAAAGTTGCTTGATATTTCCTCAGATCAACCCAGAGATTCTACACTTTCAGTATTTGTTGGGTTTTCCGTGTATGGTCAGAGGTCCACTGGCAGAAAAAAGTTGACACACGGAGTACAGAGTAGACCAAAACACAGAATAGTACCTGGATGCACCACATTAGTCTCTGTCCTCACTGCGGCCTCACTGAAAATGAGAATGGGCAATCGAAATACCTGGTATTCAACACACATTAGGAAAAAATGGAAAGTTTGGGTTAACAGTTTAAATTATTGTGTCCCCAGATTGAATCTGATGGCAAGTGGAGACTCTGTTGAACGTCTTCTAGGTTCTGCAGGTGGAAATGAGGGGCTGAGGGACAAAGCAATTTACAACTGAGAGTAACTTTGGTAACTTAGTACCTTCACACTTGACACAGTTTTCTTTCATTTTGTCTGATGCCCTGCTGTCATGTTTGATTCTAACCATATTTGTACAAGGAAGTTGATATCAATAGCAAACCTAAAATCCATACCACTAAATATCACAGTGCTTATTCCTAATGGTACTTTAGGCTCGTTTCTAACTGCCTGTAGTTTCGTTATGACTGACTCTGAAGGCAGCCCATTCTAGCCATGTGTGCACTTCTCTTTGGCCCCACCTCCAGGTTAAGCAGTGCACCTGAGAGGGCTCTATCACTGGGGGAAGGACGTAGGTCAGACAGGTAATAAAGAGAAATGGGGGGACTGGGAGTCAGCAAAAAGAAAGCATAATTATCAGTGCATTGATTCCAGAGAGGACCATTATATTGCTTTTTAAAAACTATTTTCTTTACTTCTTTGAGAGAGAGCGATTGGGAGAGCAGAGTGGTGGAGGGAGGGGGAGAGAGAGAGAGAAGCAAACTCACCCCTGAGCAGGGAGCTGGACATGGGGCTTATCCCAGGACCCTGGGATCCTGACCTGAGCCAAAGACTGACACTTAACCAATTGAGCCACCCAGGTGACCCTTAAAATAATTTTAAAAAATTTCTGGAATACTTAACATACAGCGTTACATTAGTTTCAGGTAAGATCATGGTATTTATTTTTTATTTGTTTTTTTTAAAGATTTTATGTATGTATGTATGTATGTATGTATTTATTTATTTATTTAGAGCAGGGATTATGGGCAGAGGGAGAGGGAGAAAGAATCCCAAGGAGATTCTGCATTGAGCATAGAGCCCAAACGTGGGGTTCCCACGACCCTGAGATCATGACCTGGGCCAAAATCAAGAGTCAGATGCTTATCCGACGGAGCCACCTGGATGCCCCTTGGTATTTCTAAGAATAATATGTTTAGCTTTCTCTCTGAAAGAGGTACTGAGTAATGAGCAAGGCTAAGAGAAACCATGGTACCCATAGGGGCCAAGGTCAGATTGCCCAATATGTACCACAATGGCATATTGATTATTTTGAATTGTAGCTCTTTGAATAGCAACTGTGCAAGGACCTCAAACCCTCCTCTGTCTCCCTGAAAGCAGGAAACCCATCTCCCCTATGAAAAAGGCACCCCCTGTACTAAGAAGTAAAAAGACATCCTTCTCACCAAGGCCTTTAAAGCAGAGGGTCTGAATTCTGCATAGGACTCACTCCAAATTAGAGCTCCCAAACGTCCCTCGGAAATGTATTGTCTCCTTGTCTAAAATGTATAAAAAATGTCTGCCTTAATACTTTCTATTTCTTTAAAGGTCTGAATTTCAATATCAGTTCTTCATGCATATTCAATATCTCAGGTAAACTTAATTCTTAGGTAAGCTGGAACACCTTGAACGGTAATGGAGGAACTTGTCCTTCCCTGCATATATTTTCCTAGGGAAATTATTGGATTCTTGCTGATTTACAAACTCCACCTAAACAATGTGTGGAAAAGAAGGGAAACTGTGTTCTTTCATTTGGTCATTTCCCTTCAGTGGATCTGCCTGGAAATAAGAAAGAAAGAAAGAAGAAAGGAAGGAAGGAAGGAAAGGAAAGAAGGAAAGGAAGGAAGGAAGGAAGGAAGGAAGGAAGGAAGGAAGGAAGGAAGGAAGGAAGGAAGAAGGAAGGAAGGAAAGAAAGAAAGAAAGCAAGAAAGAACGTAAAGAAAGAGAGAGAGAGAAAGAAAGAAAAAGAGAGAAAGAAAGACAAAAAAGAAAGGGGGAAGGAGGGAGGGAAGAAAGTGTCCTGGTCAATTTTCCTTGTAAACATCTCGTGAGGAATCTGTTGGTGAACACCCAAATGGTGGTGAATGTTGGGAAGGCCCGTCCCTGACATGCTTTCAGGAGGGTGATTTGCTGTGTATAGAACTATTTAGGGAAACAAACTAAGAATCAGTGGATTAATATGGCCTTATTCGCAAGAAAAAGTCACATCAGCTATGTAAGCATAGCCATGGGAAATCAACCCAAAGAGTTCCACTTTGTGTGGTAACCTCACACAACATTTAGAGACCATGTATGTTTTGCCTGGGTCAGAGCATGTCCTCATGTGGGAAATCGGTTCTTGCAGTTAGTGTTAGTGGTCTCAGTTGCTTTGCTGGTACCTCACAATTTCTCTTTGAAAATGTGAGTAAAACCTGATCCTGGGTAAGACTTATGATTAGTGGGGCCTGATTTGGCAATGCAACCTTTTACATCATCCCCATATTTGTTGGATGTGCTCTTATGCAATTATCTGGTCTTTCTTGAAATAGTTGCCATTGGCCAAAATTAAACCTGGATAACCTGTGTACAGAGTGACTGGTGGATGATGGATTTTGTGGCCATTATGGCCAAAATTGTTGCTAAGGTATCTCCCAAAACCATGTATTGTTCTTTGGCACATGCCCATTTGCAACTCCAAAAGCCCAAAGCCATTGTTCCCTGCTACCCTGGGGTCCTTGTCATCAATTCCCCAGAAGTTCAGGATTATAACAGCTCTCATTATCTTTTTTAAGATTTTACTTACTTATTTGACAGAGACACAGAGAGAGAAAACAAGCAGGGGGAGCAGCAGAGGGTGGGGAAGAAGCAGGCTTCCTACCGAGCAGGGAACCCAATGTGGGGCTGGATCCCAGGACTCTGGGATCATAACCTGAGCTGAGGGAAGATGCTTAACCGACTGAGGCACCCAGGTGCCCCAACAGCTCTTATTAAATCCCAAATCCTGTCTATCTTTTGTTTTATATACTATTGTTTTGTGTATATTGTGTATATTGTTTTATATCACTATTTTGTTTTATACAATTTCCCATAGTTAGGAAGACAGCAGGGATAAGAAAAGATGAAGTACAGGGAGCAATCTTACCTTGAAAACCTACGTCATTTTTGGGAAATCTGCCACCACACACGAGTGAAAAATTGAACCCTGAGACCTAGCATAACCTTAGCTGACGGTAATTCCCTTAAGCTAAATCAAAAGGAACACACCTCCCATGAAGCAAGTTGGGGTTTTTATTCCTTGCGGCCAGAAAGAACACACCTCATGGTCTCAGGAAGAGGGTGTTAGAAAGAACCTATTGTAGATAGGAAATGCCCTTCACAGTGTCCTTCATGTGACAAGGGCTAGGGAACATCACGTGAAGGTGACGAACAGATGTTTACCGTGGTTATTGGATTTTTGTGTTTTTTTTTTTCTACATCCAACATCACCAAATAATTTATTTGGAATCAGAATTCAAAAGAACATTTGACAGTTGAGAACTGTTTATTCTGATCCAGTTGTACAACTAATCTAGGTGAAATTTCCAAATAAACTTTACATGGGTTTTCCAGGACTGGGGCTTCTCGATGACTTCAAATTTAGGATTTTCAAATGTGAAGTCTGGGAACGTATTCATGTCTGTTTTAACATATGTGTATTTAAGCTTCAGAAGCTCCCTCCCTAGGTCTTGCTGGTGCTCTGGGCCAGTATCAACGGGTCCTCCAGATGCCCATAGTTTAGTTCTGTGTTCTCTAATCTTGTCCACGATGAGTTTCTGTACAGGACCAAGTTCTTTATTAAATGCCACCGCGGTAACACCAGTGTCGCTCCTCAAATGAACTGAGACTGCAGACCGAATGAGAGAGGAGAAACTGAAGAGCCTCTGAAGCATCAGGGTAATTCTGATTTGCTCTCAGTCCTGAGCTGCCAGAGCTTCCACTGCCTCCACTATTCTACTTCTGGCCGTGGCTCTGCCCCCACCCGCCTACCCGCCCTCCCAGTGCATTCTCAAATTTTTTTCCTTGATAGAGATTAGCATACATGTTTCTAAACATTAAAAACCCGGGGAAGTAGAGATAAGCATCTGAACTAGTTCTCTATTGATGCATATTAACAATTAGAAAAGCAGTGGTTTAAAGCAACCAACATGTGTTATCTTGCAGTCCTTTGGCTCAGGAGTTTGGAATGACGAGGGTGGGTTCTCTGCTCACGGAATTGGTCAGTAAGTCGTCCCCCACCTGAACAGGTCTGATAGTGACCTTGTAGTGGTTCTCTCTCCGAAGAGGGCCTGCCCTCAGCATCTCACTCCTCTGGGATCCTCTTCCCTGACCTCATTTCGATCTGTCATGATGCTTTCAGCTTAGCCAGGTGGCTTAGGAGGAATGCTAGAACTGTGGAACCCCAGACCTGATCTCTGCTGTCCCTTGTCCAGGAGGAGAATAAATGACAGAGGTCTTCATAAAGAAATGACCCCCATGAGGGCTGACATTCCCCAGCAATTAGAGCAGAGGAGGAAACCTACAGGCAAACGGAGGGCCTAAAAACCAAAATCACGGAAGCAGGACACAGATCAAGTAGGAGCCCTTCCCAGAAATGTCCCCATTCTCCATTGAAAGCCACTTTGGTTGAAGGGTGTGAGCACTGGGTCTTTCAGAGTCTGCCTCCTCGGCTCTTTGTTTAAAACGGGCTTTTTCCATACGTGAGAATCTCCTTGGAGCTTTTGTCAGAAATGCAGATTCGTGGGCCTTATCCCCAGGGCATTCCAAGAGGCACACAATGACTCTGATGAAGGTGTTCTTTAGCTCTGCAGCTGGTGCCCAGGGACGGGACCCCTGTCTGCTGCATGATACCCCATTTCCCGTCTAACATTCCAGCGGTCCATGCTGCCTTCTCGAAGTTATATTCTACATTCTCTATCATACACGAGATAAATATGCTCAAAGAGATAATTAAATGATCCACGAAAGCATATGGGACATGTGGTGAAGCTGCTATTGGCATCTTGGAATGCTTTTCTGAAGGCTGTGCTTCTATTGCTTCGGCCCAGAACCGGGATTGGGTTTGAATGGAAAGATGGTTGGGACTGGAGATCAGTAAAAGCTCGTTATTGCTGGTAACTTTTATCTATCTGCTTCACAAGTATTTACTGAATGTTTCACCTGGCAGTCTCTCGGAGGCACGGGGGACATGGGGTGAGCAGGCAGACCCAGTGCCAGCTCTCAGGAAAAAGAACTTTAGCACAGGAGTCAGATATTTTATAGATAATCATCGAAGTGCCTTTTATTTGTGACTATGGTAAATATTATTTAACACTTTTGTGTTCTGTGATCAGAACATCAGATCAGTTGGTGAAATGTCTGACTCTTGATTTTAGCTCAGGTCATGATCTCAGGGTCCTGGGATCGAGCCACCTTCTGGCTCCATCCTCATCAGGGACTCTGCTTGGGATTCTCTCTCTCTCTCTGCCTCTCCACCCCAAAATAAAGAAATAAATCTTTAAAAAAAAGTATAACCTTTCAGCA
Source organism: Eumetopias jubatus (assembly GCF_037043125.1). Classification (NCBI taxonomy): domain Eukaryota; kingdom Metazoa; phylum Chordata; class Mammalia; order Carnivora; family Otariidae; genus Eumetopias; species Eumetopias jubatus. Next base: position 110,288 of record NW_028274845.1, read on the forward strand.
AGTGGTAAAGTATAATCTTTTCAACACATGGATATGGATATGACATATGCGTGTGCATATGAAAATAAGTAAATACATAAAATTGGATCCATAACTCACACCACCCCAAAATTAGCCTAGGAGAGAGTAAGGGCCTAAGTAGAAACGTTAAAATGTTAAAACTTTTACAAGAAAACATAGTAGAAAAATCTTTAGGAGCCCCTGCGTGACACAGTTGGTGGCTCATCTGACTCCTGATTTTGACTCAGGTCCTGATCTCATGGGTTGTGGGATCAAGCCCAGAGTTGGCTGTGCACTCAGTGGAGAGTCTGCTTCAATTTCTCTCCCTCTCTCCCTCTGTCCCGCACTTGCTCTCTTTCTGTCACTCTCTCTAAAATTAAATAAATAGAATCTTTTTAAACAAAGATTTTATTTGTTTATTGGAGATAGAGAGAACACAAGCAGAAGGGCAGGCAGAGGGAGAGGGAGAAGCATACTCCCTGCTGAGCAGGGATCCTGCCGGTGGGCTCAATCCCAGAACCCTGGGATCATGACCTCAGCTAAAGGCAGATGCATAATGAACCAAGCCTCCCCCGGCTCCCTAGTAAATAAATCGTTAAAAAAATCTTTATAACCTTAAGTTGGACAATGATTTCTTTTTTTTTTAAGATTTTATTTATTTATTTGACAGAGAGAGAGCACAAGCAGGGGAGCTGCAGAGGGAGAGGGAGAGGCAGGCTCCCCGCTGAGCAAGGAGCCCGATGGTGGGCTAGATCCCAGGACTCTGGGATCCTGAACTGAGTCGAGGGCAGACACTCAACAGAATGAGCCACCCAGGAGCCCTGGGACAATGATCTCTTAGATATGACACCAAAATTGTGATTGATGAAAGAACAAATGGATACATTGGACTTAGTTAAAATTTCAAACTTTTGTTCTTCACAAGACATTGGTGAGAGGATGAAAAGTCAAGTCACACATAGGGAGAAAATATTGATAAATTACATATCTAATGAAGGTCTCCTAATAGAACACTGAAAGAACTCTCCAAAGACAATAGTAAGAAGGCAAACAATCCAATTTAAAAATGGGTAAAAGAGAAGTACTTGGGTGGCTCAGTTGGTGAAGCAGCTGCCTTTGGCTCAGGTCTTTATCTCAGGGACCTGGGATCTAGCCCTGCCCCCCTCTGTCAGTCTCCCCACTGACAGGGGAGTGTGTTTCTCCTCTCTCTGCCCTCCCCACCCCACCCCACACCCCCGCTCTTGCTCTCTCTCTCTCTTTCAAGTAAGAAAATAAGAAAATAATTTGGGTAAAAGATTTGTAGACAGTTCAGCCGAGAACATATATGGAAGGCATGTAAGAACATGACAAGATCTACATCATTAGTCATTAGAAAAATGTAAACTTAAACCACTATCTGCCAATTAAAATGGCAAAAATGAAAAGAATTTCCATTCCAAGTATTGGCAAAGATGTGTAGGAGCTGAAATTCTCATACACTGCTGATAGGAATGTTAAATTCTACAACTCCTCTAGGAAATAGTTTGGAAATCTTTTTTTTCTTTTCAAGGTTGATTTCTTTGTGTGAGAGGGAGTGAAAGTGAGTGGGGTGAGGGGCAGAGGGAGAGGCAGAGGGACAGAATCTCAACCGGACTCCCCACTGAGCATGGAGCCCTATTTGGGGCTTCATCTCATCACCAAGGAGATCATGACCTGAGCCAAAATCAGACACTTAACCGACTCAGCAACCCAAGCACCCCAACAGCTGCGACCTGCTTCAAAATATTAAACCTCTCTACCAAACCCCCTGGCATAGGCCACCACCATTCCACTCAAATGAAAAAAAAGAGTGATATATTCATAAAAATCTATTGATAGAAACTCTATTTTTAATTGCCATTCTAATCCATTCACAGGTAAATGACCAAAAGAAGTTGTGGCATATCCAGTTCAAGGAATACTCCTTGGTTTAGCAGAGTAATCTCTTCACATACATAACAAAATTGGTAAAGATTTTATTTTTTGCTCAGATAATTTTTCTGAGCAAAAAAAACATCCAAGCAAAATAATGTCCATAGCATATGATTTCAAAATATAAAACCTTAGGAATTGGAAATAATTCTATTGTAACAGAAAGCCAATCGGTGGTTTCCTGAGGTGGGAATGTGAGGGAGGAATTGGCCAGAGCACAAGGAAACTTTCTGGGGTGATAGATATATCCACTGTGTGGGTGATGCATATATATGTTCAAACGGACTAAACTTTAGACTTAAATTATATAAACTTTCTTGCTTGTAAATTATATCTCAATATGCCCATTGAAACAGTTTAAATTATAAAAACAAAAAATTTCATACCCGGAAATTCAATAAATGATTTTATATTTTCCAAAAAGTTCAACCGTATGTTTTTGCAAGCTTAAAGTGGCAATGAATTATTTCTTTGGATATGAAAATGAATTGATCTATCTTTATCTTTCTATATGTAACTCTCGAAGAAAGACAACCTTAAGAGGACATAAAGGGAAGCCACAGTATAGAAGTATGTTTATCTCCTACAAAGGACCATTCTCTAGAATTAGATATCATATAGTCTGATAAGATAATGAACACAATACAATAATTGGTCAAAAGATTTGAATAGAAACTTCAGGAAACAAGATATGGGAATGGTTCATTAGCACATGAAAAGATGCACAATGCATTGGTCATGAGGGTAAAAAGTCAGTACTGCAATGAGGTATCATGGCATATCTGTTGGTATGGCTAAAGTCAGAAAGTCTGAAATCTCACACAAAACACCTGGATGTCTCATATAGCTGTGGGAATGAAAAATAGTACAACCACTTTGAAAAGCTGACTTCCAGTTACTTATAAGATTAAACAAATACAAATCCTATGGATAGTCATTCCATTCCTAGGTATTTACACAGTATGTCTACAGAATTATCAGCATATGAATGTGTGTAATAGCTTTATTATTATGCCCCAATTATGACTGCCCCAAACTGGAAGTGACACAAAAGTCCAGTGACAGATGAATGTATAAACAGAGACGAAACACTTGAAATCCTGCCCAGCAATAAAAATGTCATGAAGTATTGGTGCATGTAGGAATATGGATGAATTTATTTTTTTCAAGATTTTATTTCCTTATTTGATAGAGCGAGAGAGCACAAGTGGGGGGGTGGCAGACAGAGGGGGGGAAGCAGGCTCCGTGGGGAGCAGAGAACCCCACACGGGGCTTGATCCCAAGATGCTGAGATTAAGACCTGAGCTGAAGGCAGACGCTTAACTGACAGAGCCACGCAGGTGCCCTGGAATATGGATGAATTTTAAAATCATTGCACTGCACTGTATGGTAGAAAGCAGATATAAAAGAGTATATATATGTATTTCCAGTTATATGAAGTTGTTAAAACTGCAATGATCTCCAGTATCGTTGGTTCCCTGGGTGTGAGGCTGGAGGCAGTGATGGACCGCAAAGGGGCACAAGGGAAGTTGTGAGGTAGTGGAAATGCCGTGTATCTTGAGTGTAACAGAAGTTTCATATGACCTCACTGATATGAGGAATTCTTAATCTCAGGAAACAAACTGAGGGTTGCTGGAGTGGTGGGGGGTGGGAGGGGTGGGGTGGCTGGGTGATAGACATTGGGTAGGGTATGTGCTATGGTGAGCTCTGTGAATTGTGCAAGACTGTTGAATCACAGATCTGTACTTCTGAAATAAATAATGCAACATAGGTTAAGAAAAAAGAAAAAGAAGAAGATAGCAGGAGGGGAAGAATGAAGGGGAGTAAGTCAGAGCGGGAGATGAACCATGAGAGACGATGGACTCTGAAAAACAAACTGAGGGTTCTAGAGGGGAGAAGCGTAGGGGGATGGGTTAGCCTGGTGATGGGTATTAAAGAGGGCACACTGTGTGTGGAGCACTGGGTGTTATGCACAAAAAAAGGAATCCTGGAACACTACATCAAAAACTAATGATGTAATATATGGTGATTAACGTAAGAATAAAAAATTAAAAAAGAAAAAGTTGGAAAACCGTCAGTTGTAGATTCTGAATAGAGGCCTTTAGGGAGTAGAGAAAAAAAAACACCAGCTCTGGTGAAAGCTGAAGCCAGAAACCCCTTCAAGCTCGGATTGACAAAACAATGCAGGTATATCAGTAGGGACAGTTTTGCTTGAGCCCGAGAGCTGCAGAAGCCACAAGGACCTTTGTCCTAGAGCTAACCTGCTGTTTGGGAAAGGTCTGTGGTGCCAAACCCAGCGGGTTCTTTGTGAGTAGACAGAGGTGCCTCTTTAAAAGCCTGTCAGGGGGCACCTGGCTGGCTCAGTCAGGAGAGCAGGGGAGTCTCCATCTGGCTTCATGACCCCTATCACTACTTTGGGTGTAGGGATTACTTCAACAAATAAACTTACAATAAATAAACTACATCAAGCTGGACCGTCTCTAGTCTCGGAAGGGTCCTCTGGAGCAAGGCTAAACTAGGTAGGCTACCAAGTGGCCTAATCAAGGATATGGAGTCTAGGGATTGGGTGAGGCTTTGCAGGGTGCCTGGGGGGATAGGTGGGGAGGGGAGGGAAGAAGGAGAAGGGACGCTGACCCATGTTCCCCAGGGAATGAAAAGAAAGCACCTTTGCTGGATCAGGGACTGCAAACCACCCACTGAAATATAAGCAGAGACATTGCTCTGCGAAAAACAGAAAAAGAAACCCGACAGCCAAGGTGGGATATATGACCAGTGGACAGAAACTGTCCTGCATGCTTTTGATTGAGAAAGAGCCAAACCCAGATTCTCAAGAAAGCAGCCCTTAAAAGCAGAGGTGTTTTATTCAGCGTCCTGGTGTCGCCTGAGTGAGCTTCTTCTTCAGCCAATGCCATCAGCCAAAGGCAGGGAAAAGACAAAACAAACAAACAGAAAAATGAATAAGAAAACAAAGGCTATTCTTAAACAACCAACAACAGGTGAAAAAGCAAAAGCAGCCCCCCACTGCCACTGCCACAAATAATGCAGAGGAGTTGTCCACACTCGGGGAAATCCCTGGGGTCAGCACGTCCGCGGTGCGATGGAGGGGCCTCGCGGGGGGAAAACCACCTGCTTGATCCCCATCTCCCCTGCTGGGTAAGTGTGAATCGCTCCGCCTCCACCCCACACCAGTCTCACCCGCCTTCCACCAGACACACACGCTCACTCGCCTAGGCGCACCCCAACACCCTAGGCACCCACTCCTGTTGCAAGCACCCTCACCCTCCACACGACGCTTCTGAATACAATGGAAGCAACAGCGCTGCTACCTCCTCAGTGCTGCGAATTCTAAGGGGCAGAACCGCACAGCAACGTTACCTGGTTTGCATCAGACACGCCCCGTCCGTGACTTCAAGGGCTTCACCTCAGTCCCCACCCCCACCCTGTATCCCTGCCCCCAGCTCCCCTCCCAACTTAGATTTCAGTGCTGGTGTTCCTCCTTCTCCTCCTCCAGCCACCCCTGCCCCCTTCCCCCTCTCCCCTTCCCGCCTTCTCCCTCCCCCTGCCCTGGCTTCCTTCCTCACCTGCCCAGTCTCCTCCATCTCCTGATTTGGTTACCACTCCTCCTTCCTCTCCCTGCAGCTCTGGCCCCCCCAAACCCTACACAACCCTCCCCCACCTCCCAGCACAGGGAAGGCTGTGCCATCCAGAGAGAAACATGAGGGAGGACTTTCCACCAGCCCGCGAAGCGCAGATACATCTCTGACTCTTGCTCTCTCTAGCTCTCTCTCTTCAGAACCGGGTTGGAGGACACGGAGTGCCATGGCCGCACCTGTGCAGCTCAAACCAGTCCCCACCGCCTCCCCCAGGCCTGGACACTGCGGGGGGGACGGGAGGACCAAAACTCCGCAACCCCTGGGTCCTCGGGCTGACACCTGCCCACAACAGCCCACACGCTGAACACGTTCTGGGGCCCGCTTCTTCCCCAGGCGGGCTCCTAGGACAGGGACGGCGCGCCCCCTCGTGGCCGCGCGGGGAGGAGCCCAAGGATCCTGCAGTTGAGGGCAGGGCCAAAGGAGACCACCCCTTCTACTTGCTTGGACCAGGCTCAGAGTTCTCAGCAGGGGTTTAGTGTCGTCCTAGGCTCCCCACTCTGCCACCGCCTTCCCTCCCTCCACCGCTGGGCGCTTCCCCCTGGAGGGGATTTCTACAGTCAAGGTCGGCCTTTGGAGGGAATACAGCCAGGTCTGGAAAACTAAACAGACTAACTACTTTGAAGAGATTCGGGTACTTGTATGGTCATGGATGGAGCGCCCTAGGGTTCTGATTTGCCTTGTCTTGATTGCGCCTTGAGGTAGTGGTTTACTTTTCCCGGAATGTTTAAATTAGAAAAGATTGGAGGGTGGAGAGGGGGCGTCCAACTTTAGTTGTCACCTGAGATCAATAGTGTGCTGCTGGGTAGAATAACGCGCCCTCCCTAGGAGCTGCCCAGGCTAATGCCAGGAACCTGTGCACATGTTCCACCCTGCAGCAAAAGGGACCCTACACAGGTGCTTATGTTAAGGACCTTGAGATGGGGAGATGATCCTGGATTATCCAGGCGGCGCCCTGCAATGACAAGGGGGTCCTAAAACACAAAGAGGCAGAGAAAGAGGTCAGATGGAGGCTGTGTGAGGAGGACTCTGCCTGCTGGGACTGGGGCTGGGGCTGAGCATGGAGGAGGGGCCTCTAGGAGCTGGAACGGGCAAAGAGACACACTGCCTGGTTAACCTAAAAAATAGAAAGCGCCAGGTATTTTACCAGCCAAATTGGGATTCCTGGGGAATAAAAGGGAAAGGTGATGTGGGACAAACCAGCTGGTCTGAGGAAAGTCACCTAACCAGAGTTGTGCAGGGTCACTGGTGTGGCATGCAGTGAGGTCCTGCTCAGGGCCTCCATGGGAGGAAAGGCCACCAAGTTAGGGGGCAATCATTTGAAAGCAGTAGAGGGAGCAGGACCTGGAGCTCTTGCAGGTGAAATAACTCCTAATAAGGAGCCAGATCAGTCATCTGAAAATAACCCAGAGCTGACACATGTGAGAACCGCCAGAGAAGGATATGAAAGCTTTTAGTATAAGTTTTCCATCAGTTGTAAATGTTAAACCGATAAATAGAAAATATAAACAAGACCCTCTCTATTTTTAAGAGATGAAAACTACAATGTCTGAAAGCAAATGTACTACAAGGGATTGACAGAATTTAGAAAATGCAGAAGAAAAATTTTTGATAGAATTGTATTGAATTTATAGATCTATTTGCGTAGTATTGAGATATGAACTACATTAAATCTTCCAATGCATGCATACAGTTGTTCTTTTTTCCCCCCATTTGGTCTTTTATCTCTTGCAGAAGCAATGCTTCTTATGCTTTTCAGTGAACAAGTCTTGCTCTCCTTGAATGAATTTACACCTGACACTTTTACTGTATTGTGTGCCATTGTAAATGGAATTGCTTTCTAAATTTCCTTCTCAGATTGTTCATTACTAGTGCATAGAAACACAACTGATTTTGTATATATGGTACCCTGCAACTTTACAGAATGAGTCTATGGACTCTAATATTTTTGTGTGTGGATGATTTGAGGTTTTTCTATCTTTAGGAGCATGTCCTCTGTAAATAGAGATACAGGTTGACCCTTGACCAATGTGGGGTAAGGATGGTGACTCTCAAGATCAAAAACCTGTGTTATAACTTTTGACTCCCCCAAAACTTAACTACTAATAGCCACTTGTAGACTAGAAGCCTGACTGATAACATAAAGTCCACTAACCCATGTTTTGCAAGTTATATTTATTCTACACTGTATACTTCTAATAAAGTAAGCTAGAGAAATGAAAATGTTATGAAGAAAATCATTCGGAAGAGAACATATATTTGGAGTAGTATACTGTGTTTATCAAATAATGCACATATAAGTGTACGCGTGCTGTTCCAACCTGTGTTGTACAAGGTCAACCATAGTTTTATTTCTTCCTTCCCCACTCTTTTTTCTCACTTTTAGTTTTGAATAGTATTTTGGCCGAGGATTGAATTCCATACCTAGAGACGGATTCTTGAGTCTCCTCTTGATTAGAACGAACTTTTCAAGTTCATCCCTGACATTAAATCTAAATTAGACCTGCTTTGGGGCTTGGAAATGGAGGGAAAAAAATCACCCTCCTTTCTTCTCACTGCATTTTAGACTTCCTCCTCAAAATGAATGTCAGGGGGCCCCTGGGTGGCTCAATCGTTAAGCCTCTGCTTTCCGCTCAGGTCGTGATACTGGGGTCCTGGGATCGAGCCCCGCATCGGGCTCCCTGCTCAGCAGAAAACCTGCTTGTCCGTCTCCCACACCCTCTGCTTGTGTTCCCTCTCTCAGTGTGTCTCTCTCTGTCAAATAAATAAAATCTTAAAAAATAAAAAAAATTCTTGCAAACAGTGCTGAGGACTCATACTGGCCATTGGTTTGCTCGTGCCTCCCAATGTTACCCTCAAAAATGTGAGGAAGACTTCATACTAGGTAAGATTTAGGACCTTGGTGGGCTAAATATTCAGCAGCCTTTATACCAAATATGTTGCTAACATACCTTTCATGACAAGTGGAGAGGACTGAACAAGAAAATATGAAGCGGAGCAGAGCCATCTTACCTTGAAAAAACATGGGCATTTTTGATTACTCAAGGTAGCATATGCAGAAATCTAGCCTGGGCTGCCCTGGAGCCTTGTAGGCTTTACATTGCACATTCAGGGTCTCTAGGATGCGCACGTGCACGCGCGCGCGCGCACACACACACACACACACACACACACACACACACACACTCCTCCAGTCCATCTACATAGGACTTGTGATCAAATCAGGAGCCAGTCCTAGAGTAGTAGGGCCCAGAGCCCGTGAGCAACAGATGCCTAAACAGGAGCCACTGTCCCTGCTTTTTCTATAGAAGACACACCTGTTGCGTGGCTCCCTTCTTTGTCACGGGCCCTCTGATCCATGCCCCGCCACGTGTTTCCCCACCCACCCCACCTCCTGGGCAATGGCCAGCCTGTGACCGGACAGGAAGTGACGTCCACACCCCCTGGATTTAGGCCTCCTATGGGTTCTCAGGCCTCGTTGGGAGAGCAGTGTAGCAAAATATCTCTTGGAAATGAAAACTATCATCGTAGGACTAAGAACAACAATAAATAGATTCGCAGAATCATGCGAAGGATCTGTACTGGAAATCAGAGCCAAAACTGTAAGAGAACAAAAGCAGAAGCTACACCCAAAAGGTGTGTCTGGTAAGGCCAGATGTGCGGAACAGGATTTCAAGTGGAGCAAGAGATGTTAGGCGAGTGTCCCGCTCAGCAGCGGGAAGGCGTGGGGACCAGCGCCCCACAGGGTCATGGGAAGGGCGAGGGAGGGCAGGGCCAGGCACCGATGTGGAAGGAGACCCGACAGAGCCGGCCAAGTCCTGGATGCGTTTGGCGGAGACCGCCGGGCACCAAAACTGGGAGCTCGGCCTTTGCCACAGATTCCAAAGAAATACATTCCCAACAGCTAACATTTAAGTGTTTGTGTGTGTGTGTGGGGGGGTGATGACATGTTCCATGACAAGAAAAGTAGCATTTCCTTCTGAATGTGGCATGCGAGAGTCCTGTCATTTTGTCGGCAACACAAGATTCCGATTCTATGACACCACATCGTTGTGGATACCGTGACATGATTTTTGGGCTCAATGTGTTCCGAGCCGATGCAGTTAGACAAGGCCGAAGAGTCCAGAGTGGCAGCTTAGGGCTAGAGAGCCCCCAGAGAGGACCCGCGCTCGCCTCTGGCTGGGTAATCAGAGAGCTCGCTCCCCTGTGAACTGAAGGTTGGAGCTTCCAGCCCAGCTGGGAATACTGGGTTATAACTGATCCGAGGCCTTACTAAGCTATACTGTGCGAAACATTCTTTCTTAGCTAGCTTCTTCCCTGACTTATCCTCAGTATCTATTTTATTTTTGTTTTTAAAGCTTTAAAAGTTTTATTTATTTATTTATTTATTTATTTATTTATTTATTTATTTAGGAGAGAGAGAGCATGCCCCTGCAAGCCTATAAACGGTGTGGAGGGGCAGAGGGGGAGGCAAAGGGAGAGAATCTGAAGAGGTCTCTGCACTGAGCCTGGGGTTCAATTTCAGGACCCTGAGATCATGACCTGAGCCAAAACCAAGAGTTGAAAGCTTCACCAACTGAGCCACCCAGGTGCCCCATATGTTTTAAATGTTTCAGGGATTTTATTTTTAAGGAATCTCTACATGCAATGTGAGGCTCGAACTCACAATCCCAAGATCAAGAGCAATATCAAGTTTATTTTTATTTTTTTAAACAATTTTATTTAATTATTTGAGAGAGAGTGAGAGAGCGAGCAGGAGAGCATGGTGGGAGGCACAGGGAGAAGGAGACTCCTCGCTGAGCAGGGAGCCCGATGTGGGGCTCGATTCCCGAACCCTGGAATCATGATCTCAGCCAAAGCAGACGCTCAACCGGCTGAGCCTCCCAGGTGCCCCAGCAATCGCTAGTTTAAATCAGAGGTGGGAAGATCCTGCCTGAACACCTAAAGTTCCTTTTAGTTATTAGGGGGTTGGTAGAAAGAGTCTTTTTTCTTTCTTTCTTTCTTTTTTTAGGATAAAAACAAGTTCTGGATTTCTAGAGCCTAGGTATCTCATAGACAATATGACCTTTCTTCCTAAGAGTGGGTTTTTACACCTGTTCATTCCTGGAAATTTGGTGTGAATTCCTTTAAGCCAGATTAAACTGATTGGCTTTTTTATTCCTCACAGCCAGAAAGAATACACGCCAAGGTTTCAGTGAGAGGATCTCTTATAGGATTTGGGCTTTAGTTGGGAGATATGGGGAAGGATGGAAATAGGCAGGGTTTGTTCTATATTGAACACTGGCAGCACGGACAATTCTTTGATTGTGGTAAAGAAGTCATATGCGTTTCCTTAGGGAGGGAGGTCGATTTTTGGATGTAGGTCTTAACAGTATTGTGAATAGCCTTGTTTTGTCCCATTTCATCAAGGTCTCAAAGCAATCTTGTCTGAGGTTGATATTCTGCATGTAAGATTATTTATTTCACACATGGGAACAAAACAGCCAGGCTGGGAGTGCCAGAGCAGTTCAGGGCATCGGAGGCTGGGATTGTTCTTTGTCCCTGGAAATCCCTAAAACAGAGAACAAGAAAAGAGAGCCCTCTGGTCTCCCAAGCTGTAGCTGCAAACCTGAGTGGGAAAATGAGACTTGGACTAAGTATCTTGAATTTCCTGTGGCTCCATTTCCCATTTCAAAATGGGTCAAAAGGAATTGTTCCTGCATGGGTTGTCCCAGGTGTTAAATTGGTAGAGTAGGCAGCTAGATCTGAGCTGGAGGCAAGGAGGGTGGTACACAGTGCTTTCGTGGTTTCCCACCTGCTGGACTGTCAGATCCAGACCAGCAGGTGCAGAGCTTGTGCTCTCCTTAACAGCGTGTGTCCTACAATAACCTATGGCTTCCTTATAATATATTTACATTGCGGTTTCCATCCCCCAGTGGGGAAAATGGCCTTGACAGTTCCAGGAAGAACTTACTTAGGGCCAAAAACTCCCCCTATCAACCATTAGGCTGAGTCCCTTAGATGATTGGAAACATCTTCAGTTGGAAACCACCCTGGCTGTGACCCATAATCTATGAAACATAAAAAGAAAAAACACCCCTAACCCCGGTGCAGCTGCCACCCCAGGGCCTGTCTGCTCTCCCATCTTGAGAGTGGACTGAAGTTCAACCAGGAGTGTAAACCAACTGAGTATACAAGTATGACTGTATAATTGTGACAAAAGAGTATTCCCAGGAAAAGTCCTTCTGGACATTGTTGTTTGAACAGTGGGAATATGGATTGACCACTGTCCCCTGACATTCAGATTCGGGTTCCCGGAGGATATGTTAGGAGCCTCAACAGGGAAGCTCAGAGCCAAGGCCTGTGTGGCGGCAGTGCTGCCATCAACTGATGAAGGAGTTTGGGAAAATCTCTTTGTCTCTCTGGGCCTCAGCTTCTTCATGTGTAAGATAAGGTTGTTAATCAAATTATCACCGTCCCTTCCTGCTCAGTTTCTGTGAGTGTACGAGGGTCTGCAGTGCCTTTGAAGCAGCCCTGGGGACTTCAGCTGAAACCTGACTTGGTCCATTCAATGTGTGTCCCTTGCAGGAGTCTGAGCTGAGCCCACACTGAAAACAGAGAACAGAGGGAGCATTTGGGAGACATAAAATCAGCAGGTTTGGAGGATGAACATAACCCAAGGAAGGACAAGGCAATGGTGGAGCAGGTGGTTGCCAAAGGAAGTAAGAAAAAGGAGAAGTTGAGTCCAGAAAAATCAGGGGAAATTGAGGAATGCATACAGCAGCATCTAACTCTGGAAAGAGCAGCCTGAGCTGAGCAAGGAGAACTAGGAGAGTAAGTTTTCCGCTCACCTTCAGGTTTTTTCAAAATTGATTCATAACTGATTCCCCATGTGACATCAGTTTCACATGGCATCACAGGGATTGGGCGACTCTATAAATTATGTTAGGCTGACTACTAGTGTAGCTCCCACTCTAACCACGCAGATCTCTTACTGCACCTCCGACTATGTAATATGAGATCTGTCCTCTAACATTTTTTTTTAAATCTTCACTGTAGAGGATGTTTTGACAGAGTGTAGGTTTCTATGCCCTCCCCTCCCCCCACCACTACCATGGGCCTTCTTTGGATTTTGCCAGAGAGGGGCAGTAACATATAGGAAGTTCCCTATTTTAGGTCACTGCAGCCCCTGATCTTGGACCAGGATGTTCAGCCAAGGCCAGGGAAATATGGGTTAACAGGAACCCTTCTTTGCAAGCCCAGCCCCAATGTGAAGGACCAGAGTGTTTCTTCTAGGCCCCCGCAGGGATGGTTCAGTCCCCAGGAGCTAGCCCTACATAGAGGGCCAGAAAAGGGCAGATTCCCCTAAACCCAGCCCAAAGTGTTCCATTTAGACTCAGAAGAAGGTGAATAGCAGCACAGGCTCTTTTCCCTATGCTGAGCGGTGGGGCAGGGGGGAGCCTCAGTGCCAGTGCAGGAGGGAGCATCAAAGGGAACCTTTGGATGTTAACCTAAAGGTTAGTGCTTAGAGCCCACCCAGGGGACCAAACCTACTTAAGATCCATCCAGATCTTGCCAGCGGCTTCCATGGGTCCTGCAGCCCTGACTTCCTCTACGTATCTCCAGCCAGCTGCTGCCCCTGTCTTTGCCTGCTTCCCCCTGGTGTCCTTGGGCAACCTGAAGGTCTGTTCCCTTAAGTAGTCTGCTGCCTGGTGGATTCCAGGGGAACTGCCGGGGCCTGAGGCTGAAGGCACAGGCACTGAATCCCTGACTCCAGCTGGGAGGTCAGAAACCAGGCTCTGAGCCACCACCTGCTGGGACTCCAGGATGTGGCCCCTCACTAGGCAGTGTTTGCCTGGGGGCCCCAGGTCCCACTGATGTGTAACGGTCGCCTTCTTTCTTTTTTTAGGTGAAACTGACATACAATAAGTTTCACCCATTGTAAACAAAGACAGAGCTGTTCAGCTAGTGCCCTAGTATGTTTCAGAGTCTTGTTCACCTTCCCACACTCCCTCCAGCCCCTCTGCAGACAGTCTCCACTCCCTCCTCCAGCCCCAAGCAGCACTGATCTGCTTTCTGTCTCTGTGCATTGCTCCTTTCTGCACATTTTACATAAGCCGAATGAGACAGTCTGTAGTTCTTGGTGACTGGCTTCTTTCACTTAGCATCCTTTTGAGGTTCCTCCATGCTGTAGCTTGGATCAGATTTCTGTGCCTTTTGTTGCCCAATAGATGCCATGGTACAGATAGGCCACATTTGGTTTGTCCATTCACCAGCCGATGGCCCTTTGTGTTGCTGTCAGTTTTTGCCCATTGTGAATAACGCTGCCCGGAACATTTCTGACCGAGACTTGAGCGGACATATGTTTTTACTTCTCTCAGATAGATTCCTAGTTGTGGAATGGCTGGGTCCTATGGCAAGCTTGTGCTGAACTCTTAGGAACTCTCAAGGTGGCTTCCACAGGGCTCTTATATTTTACGTTGCCACCAGCAATATAGGAGGGTCCAGTTTCTCCACATCCTCAGCAACACTTGGTATCGTCTTTGGAAAATAAGTGCACTAGTTGGTGTAAAATGGTACCTGGTTTTCCTTGCATTTCTTTGAGGACTAATAACATATTACTAATAACATTGATTACCTTTTTATGTGTCTCCTTTGGTACATGTGTATTCAACTCTTATACTGCCTTAAACAAGTGTGTTGCTTCTGCCCATTGAGAGAGTTCAAAGTCCTCTTGTCTCTGGTGAATGGTAGTCCTCATTGGGTATTTAATCCACAAATATTTTCTCCTAATCAGTGGCTCCTCTGTTCCTTTTCTCAGTGACAAAGTTTGTAGCAAAAAAGTTCTTCATCTTCAGGTTTCTCTTACGTATCGTGCTCTTGCCGTAGTGACTTAGAACTCTTTGATTACTGTGAATTCCTGACCATTTTCTCCCATGTATTCCTCTTGCACAATAGTTTTGGCTCTTATACATAGATCTGTTACCATTTTGAGTTCATTGTTGTGTAAGGTGTGATTTCCAGCAACAGCTGTGGGGGAGCTTTGTCCTGACAGGTGCAGGACAGCCTGAGGGACACTTGTGTTTCAGAGATAGTCACCCCTGGGCCAGGAATGGAGATTTCACCGTGCTGCACCTGTTAGTGAAAGGCTGAGTGCCTTTGGGGAGGGGAGATAAATGGGGCTGTGGTCATATACAGCATGTACTCCCTGGTTTCTGGGTCTGGGTACAAAGGAGCTCCAGGAGCCCCAGGGCAGTCCTGCTCACAGGTGTCTTTAGAAGCAGAAACACACTGAGAGCAGGAGAGAATAACACAGAAAAGACCACAGGGATCCCAGCGGATCTGGGTTGGGATCCTAGAGGGTCTTCTATGGGTGGGCACATTTTCCATATATATGTCCTTCTATGGGTGGGTGGGAAAGAGAATTCGCACACAGCCGGAACTCAGGAAACATGCCCAGAAGGAGTGGAACGGATTGAAGGCATGTCCCAGAGTTTGCACTATTTTTTCAACATGAAAATCATGGTATGTGCCTGCATCAAAGGTGCTGGAGGGACACATGCTGCCTCGGTCAGTAGAGCGTACATCTTTCATCTTAGGGTCATGCATAGAGTCCCACGTTAGTGATGGAGCCTAGCCGAACTCTAAAAAAATAATAATAAATAGAAAACAAAGAGGTGCATGCCTCAGGAATCAGAATTACTCCCCCTAAGGTAAGGAGGGGGCATCTACCTTGGTCCTTGCAGTTCAAGAGCCATTCTGAGCACTACAGAATCCTAAATGTACATCAACCTAAAGAACCTACACTTTTAATATTTGTTGGGTTTCCCCTGTGTGGTTAGAGGTCCACTGGCAGACAAAAGTTGACATGCTGAGCACAGAAGCAGACCAAGAAACAGACTATTACCTGGATCCAACACATTACTCTCTGTCCTCACTGCAGTCTCCCTGAAAATGGGAATGGGCAATCGAAATGCCTGGTATTCAACACAGGTTAAGAAAAAATGGAAAGTTTGGGTTAACAGTTTAAATTATTGTGTCCTCAGATTGACTTTGATGGCAAGTGGAGACTCTGTTGCACGTCTTCTAGGTTCTGCAGGTGGAAATGAGGGGCTAAGGGACAAACTAATTATACAACTCAGAGTAACTTTGGTAACTTACTATCTTCACACGTGACAGAGTTTTCTTTCATTTTGTCTGATCCCATAGTCTCATGCTTGAGTCTAAACACATTTGTACAAGGAAGTTGATATGAATACCACACCTAAAATCTGTACCGCTAAATGTTGCAGTGCTTATTCCTAATGGTACTTTAGGCTTGTTTCTAACTGCCTGTAGCTACGTTACGGCTGACTCTCAAGGCAGCCCATTCTAACCATGTGTGCACTTCTCTTTGGCCCCATCACCAGGTTAAGCAGTGCATCTGATCCATCTCCATCACTGCGGGAAAGATGTAGGTCAGATAGGTAATAAGGAGAAAGGGGGGACAGGGGTGCAGCAAAAAGAAAGCATGCTTATAAGTGGGTTGATTCCAGAGAGGACCATTGCATTGATTTTTTAAATTTTTTAATTTACTTATTTGAGACAGAGTACTTGAGAGATCAGGAGCGGTGGTGGGGGAGTGGAAGAGGAACAGAGAGAAGCAGACTCACCAATGAGCAGGGAGCTGGACATACGGGCTTATCCCAGGACCCTGGGATTCTGACCTGAGCCAAAGACTGACACTTAAACAACTGAGCCACCCAGGTGCGCTTTAAAATAATTTTTAAACTAATCTGGTGCACTTAACATACGGCATTGTATTAGTTTCACATAAGGTCATGGTATTTATTTTGTATTTCTTTTTTAAATATTATTTATTTATTTAGAACAGGGGTGATGGGCAGACGGACAGGAAGAAAGAATCCCAAGCTGACTCTGCACTGAGCATGAAGACAAAACTGGGGATCAATCGCATGACCCTGAGATCATGACCTGAACTGAAATCAAAAGTCAGACGCTGACCGAGTGAGCCACCTTGGTATATCTAAGAATAATATGTTTAGCTTTCTCTTTGAAATAGGCACTGAGTAATGAGCAAGGCTGAGAGAAACCATGGTACCCATAGGCGCCAAGGTCAAATTGCACAAAATGTACCACAATGGCATATTTGGGCGAAACAGAATGCCACAACCACCACTGGTGCATGTTCCTTCAGACTCCGAGATCTCTGAGAAAACTCGAGATTGCAGGGTTAAAAATAATCCGAAAGGATCAGAGTGAAATGCCCTTGGGATGTGTGTGGTCTGTTCTAAAGTACACAGCAGAAGATGTTTTGTAGATAGGAAGCCAGCGATAAACAACACACTGTGCATTCCCTTTTTTGTTCTCTTATCCTGTGTTAAGGTCCGAGTACAATGGTGTTTACAATTAATTGATCACAGCCAGTTGCAGATTTCTTTATTCCTTCTCCACTGCCATTACTTCACTTGACAAATCCTGTGTACGTGGAAGGTGCGCCTTACTAAGCCCCTGCTGTAAATCATTATAGATCTATATCACTGTAGAAGGTATATTAGATTATGGAAAATAAACCTCAGGATCTCGGGCTGTTTGCTCGGGGTCCCCTGTGCCTCGCTATACTGTCGTCTCTTTTTCTTTTCTTAAAAGATTTTATTTATTTATTTGAGAGAGAGAATGAGATAGAGAGAGAGAGAGCATGAGAGGGGGGAGGGCCAGAGGGAGAAGCAGACTCCCTGCTGAGCAGGGAGCCCGATGCGGGACTCAATCCCTGGAATCCAGGATCATGACCTGAGCGGAAGGCTGTCGCTTAACCAACTGAGCCACCCAGGCACCACTGTAGTCTCTTTTTCTCAGTTCCTTCGCCAACCCAGGTCCCCGACTCTCTGATGTCGACAATACTGATTATCTTGAATTGAAGCTACCCGAAAAGAAACCGGTGCAAGGGCACTCAAACCTTCCTCTGTCTCCCTGAAAGCAGGAATCCAATCTCCCATATGAAAAAGGCACCCCCTGTACTAAGAAGTAAAAAGACATCCTTCTCACCAGGGCCTTTAAAGCAGAGGTTCTAAATTTGGTCTAGACACTCTCTAAATTAAAACTCCCCAAAATCCCTGAGAAATGTATTTTCTCCTTGTCTAGAATGCATAAAAACTGTCTGCCTTAATACTTTGTATTTCTTTAAGGGTCTCCATTTCAATATCCGTTCTCCATGCGTATTCAATGACTCAGTGAAACTTAATTCTTACTTAAGCTGGGAGACCAGGACAGGTAACAGAGGAACTTCTCCTTCCTTGCATACCCTTTCTGTAATCCTAGTATCTTAGCCAATGATTTGTAAAGGAAAGAAGTAAGAGAATTATATACCTGGGAGAAAGATTTGTCCCCAGGAAGGACTTTCTGGTATTTTTAACAGTGGAAATATCTACATTTGATCCAAAGTCTCCTGAAAAGTATTTATTTATTTTTAAGTTGAACTTCTAATTTCAGTGTCCCCTGAAATTCGGATGTGCCTTCCCAGAGGGTATGTTAGGAGCCTTGAAAGGAAAGCTCACAACCAAGTCCTGTGTGGGGGCCGTGCTGCCATCAAGTGATGAAGGAGTTTGGGAAAATCTCTTCATCTCTCTGCACTCAGCTTCCTCACGTATAAGATAAGGTTGTTAATCAAATTCTCCACGGTCCCTTCCTGCTATGATTCTGTGAGTGCACAAGGGTCTGCGGTGCCTTTGAAGCAGCCCTGGGGACTGCAGCTGAGACCTGACTTGGTCCCTTCACTGTGTGTCTCTTGCAGGAGCCTGAGCTGAGCCCACACTGAAAACAGAGAACAGAGGGAGCATTTGGGAGACAGAAAATCAGCAGGTTTGGAGGATGAGAATAACGCAAAGAAGGACAAGGCAATGGTGGAGCAGGTGGTTGCCCAAAGGAGGTAAGAAGAAGGACAAGTTGGGTCCAGAAAAATCAGGGGAAACTGAGGAATGCATACAGCGGCATCCAACTCTGCAAGGAGCAGCCTGAGCTGAGCAAGGAGAACGAGGAGAGTAACTTCGTCCACGGTGAACCTGTGCACCTGCCGAGGAGCCCCACAGAATGGATCTGGGTTGGTTTGTACTTCAGGGAAGCACCAGTTCCAAGAGGAGGAGGGGGAGGAGTGGCACCTTGGTGGCTATATCCTTAAGCGTCTGCCTTTAGCTCAGGTCATGATCTCAGGGTCCTGGGATCGAGCCCCGCATGGGGCTCTCTGCTCGGCAGGAAGCCTGCTTCTCCCTCTCCCGCTCCCCCTGCTCGTGTTCCCTCTCTCGCTATGTCCTCTCTCTTAAATAAATAAAGAAAATCTTAAAAAAAAAAAAAAGAGGAGGACGATGTGACCATGAGCCTCTGCCCCAGACCCCTAGCTTTGACCTCAGAGCTGCCCTCATGGTGGATGTTCTCCAAGTCAGTGTGGGCTTAGAGGGATCAGTGATGTATGGATAAAGGTTGGACTTGTCCATTCTTACTGCAAGAGTTCTACCCTAAGGTCAGGAAGGGCCAGGGTAGGAGACCCTTGCCTCTGAGGCAGTGATACCAATTATATTCTTCTGAATTTATGGTTGTCAAAGACTTTACACACATTTGTCTTGACTGTGTGTTGAGTGTTTCATTTTCCTTAGTCTCTGTTAAGAACTTGGAATTCTGACATCAATAAGATTTCACTAAGGAGGTCAAAGCAGTGAGAGGAAGAATGCAAACAAAATCTTGTAGCTCAGCACACCTGGGTGGCTCAGTTCATCGAGAGTCTGCCTTCAGCTCAGGTCATGATCCCACGCTCCAGGGACCAAGCCCCATTGAGGGGGGTGGCTCCCTGCTCAGCAGTGGAGTCTGCTTCTCCCTGTCCCTTCCCCAGCTGTTCTCTTTCTCTCTGTCTCTCTCTCACTCTTGCTTTCTCCCTCACTCTCTCTCTCTCAAATAAATATATAAAATCTTTTTCAAAACTGTTGTAGCTCTCCTAACCTGGCATATGGTGGCAGTGCAGAGGATGGAGGGGGGAGGGAGCTAGGCCGAAGACATCTCTTCCTAATAACAGAACCATTGAGAGGAATCCAAGAGGACAGTCCCTCTTCATCAGAGCTCAACACAGGGGAGTGTCATGGGGCATTGAGAGTGTAGGGCAGGCTCCACTTTAAGGAAGGGTATTTGTTGCCTCCTGGAAGAAAACAGAGAGCGTTCGTGCAGGTATTTGGGGCAGGAATGTAGTTGAGATTAGAGATTTGCCACCCCCTTTATCAGATCCGTGAAGGAACGTCTCCGAGAGCTTCCTCAGTGCTTGGTTTGGTCCTAGGAGTCATGAGTACAGAGATGAGTAAAACATTATCCCAATTGTCGTGGGGCTCTCAGTCTAGTTACCAGAAGTCATGAAAAGTGTAGTGGTGGTGGATTCCTTGGAGGAAGTGGCCAGTGCTGCCTGGGGATGGCCTGGTCTCCCTCTGTGTTTTCCAACAGCTGGATGACCTGTCCTGACCCAGGGACCCTGGGCCTCAACTCAATTTCAGCCTCTCAGGACACAGCCAACACCTAGGTTCCATGTTAACCCAAAGCAGTCAACACTATGAAGGTCTGCAGAGGAAACTGCTGGTATGGGTAGCTCCCCACTTTGTCTTGGCCAACTGGAAAATAGAGGCGAGTTCACTAAGACTTGTAGGGTCATCCTTGCCCTAATGATCAGGGATTAGTCTTTCTCTCTGTTAAGTGAAATACTTTCTAGCTTCAGTATTGTCTCTCCACTTAAAAACTGTGGAACTATTGGCTAAAGTTTCGATCAAGTAGCTACAGTGAAAAAGGGGTAAAACAACTTCCAAGCTGCAGTGAGAATGTGCAGAAACTCTTATACTGAATAATAATCGGACAAATCACTTTTAAATTGCACAAAAGATTTATACAGTAATTCTGGAATAGACAATGTAAGTCTGTCGCTTTCTCCTTCTTCTTAACATTGCTTTGATAATTTAAGATCATTTCCATTTCCATATAAACATTTGGATCAGCTTAGAAATACTTACTAAAATGTCTGCTGGAAGGTTGATTGGCATTGTATTAGATTTGTTGATCAATTTGGGAAGAATTGACCTCTAAACCATAATGAGTCTTCCAATCCACCACAAATTTTATCTCCCCATGTATTTAGTTCTTTAATTTCTGGAAGTAATGCTCTGTAGTTTTCAGTGTAATATTCTGACACGTATTGTGTCTGATAAGACAATGCAGTAGGAAAACTGGTCAAAAGAATTGAAGAAGAAATGCTTCACAAAAGAAGATACACAAAAGGCCAAAAAGCACTTGAAAAGATGCTCCACTTGAAACCATTGAAAAGCATGAAGTTGAACATAAATCAAAAGGGCTTCATGAATGTCTCCGCAAGGCTCCATCTTAAACTAAGTAACCTTTTCCTTCTCTTCTGCAAACCTCTGCTCCTCTCTTCTAAGCCTTTTGTTTCAGGATCCTGGTACCACCCTAAAGACATGATGAAGGAGGCTGGCAGCAGACACACAATTTCTGTGAAAATATACCACCCCCCTGCCCCTTCCTCCAGGGGGAAGGGACTTACCCTTTTTGAGGGCCTTGGCCTGTTCTAGACCCCTGTGCCCCGAAAAGCAATAAAGCTATTGTTCCTCAATATTCCAAACTCTGTCTTCGTCTTATATTTTGGCTCTGAAGCACAGAGGTCAGTTTTCGACGGCACACTCAGCCATTGGGAAGATAAATTAATACTACAGTGAGTTACCATTACACATCCATCCCCGTGGCTAAAATTACGAAGACCGAAAACATATGTGGTGAGAATGTAAAGTAACTAGACGTTTCATACACTTGTGGGAATGAAAAATGGTCCAACCACCGAGAAAAACTGAACCACAGGTAAACATTTACCAATCACGTGAACGGCCATTCCTCTCCTAAGGATTTACACAATATGGCCACACAGCAAACTGCACATGAATATTCATCATAGCTTTATTCCCCATGGCCAAACCCAGGAAACTGCATAGATGGCCATGAATAGGTGAATGTACAGACCAAATATATCCATACGGAGGAATACTCCTTAACAATGAAAAATTCTGAACTGGCGATCCATTAATAATATGGATAGATATAAGAATCCCTAGGCTGCAGGAAGGAATGTAGGCATAAAAGAGTTCCATTTCCATAACGTGGTTAAAAATGCAAGCCGACTTTGATACCCGTGGTTGCCTGGGACTGAGGGTGAAGGCAGTGAGAGACTTCAATGGAACCACCCAAGGGAAGCTGTGAGGTAGAGGAAATGCCCTGTGTCCTGAATGGAGCAGTAGTTTCAATTGTATGTACATCTGTGAAAATGCATTTAGTTGTACAGTTTATCTTTTTTAATTTTTATTTGTTGAGAAAGCACTCACACTGCGTCCTCTCTCTCTTACTCCTCCAAAGGAGGAGAAGAACGATCATCAGTGGCAATGGGCAGCTGTGGAAACAACACCTAAAACCAGGTTCATCTCAGGAGAGAACAATATGCCTCCTCCTTGAGGTTTCAGGTCCTCTACACGTTCAGAGAAACTTCTCTAGTAACAAACTGTAGAAATGAACTGGAGGGTATTATGCTAAGTGAAATTAAGTCAATCAGAGAAAGACACGTATCCTATGACCTCACTGATAGGAGGAATTCTTAATCTCAGGAAACAAACTGAGGGTTGCTGGAGTGGTGGGGGTGGGAGGGATGGGGTGCCTGGGTGATGGGCATTGGGGAGGGTATGTGCTATGGTGAGCGCTGTGAATTGTGTAAGACTGATGAATCACAGACCTGTACCTCTGAAACAACTAATACATTATATGTTTAAAGAAAAAGAGACAGAGAAGCTAGTAGGAAGGGAAAACTGAAGAGGAGGAAATAAGAGGGGGAGAGGAACCATGAGAGACCATGGACTCTGAAAAACAAACTGAGGGTTCTAGAGGGGAGGAGGGTGGGGGGATGGGTTAGCCTGGTGATGGGTATTAAAGAGGGCACATTCTGCATGGAGCACTGGGTGTTATGCAGAAACAATGAGTCATGGAACACTACATCAAAAACTATTGATGTACGGTGATTAACATAACAATAAAAATTAAAATCTAATGATGTAATATGATGATTAACACAACAATAAAAAATAAAAAAATAAAAAGAGAGAGAGAAGCTAGTAGGGAGGGAAAAATGAAGGGGAGGAAATTGGAGGGGGAGGCGAACCATGAGAGATGATGGACTCTGAGAAACAAACTGAGGGTTCTAGAGGGGAGGGGGTGGGGGAATGGGTTAGCCTGGTGGTGGGTATTAAAGAGGGCAGCATTGAAGGGAGCACTGGCTGTTATACGCAAACAATGAATCATGGAATACTCCATCAAAAACCAGTGATGTAATGTATAGTGATTAACATAACAAAATAAAATTAAATTAAAAGAAAGAAAAAAGAAACGATCTCTGAAAGTACAGCCTTAATTGTACACTTTAAAGGGATGCATTCTACTGTACCTAAATTATACCTCAGTAACATTCATGTAATAATCTACTATATTTCTCCATATACTAGCAGGGAGCATTTAGAAAATGAAATTTTTAGAAAAAGGAAATGAAATTCAATAAACAGAGTGGAGATTCACATCCACCTTCATTTAATGTATGAGAACACATGTAACAAAGATCCCTGAAAACTCTTGCTGAAATAAATTAAAGGAAATCTAAATAATTAGAAAAAAATGTATCCACATGTATGGACTAGACCACTCAAAATTGTTGGAACATCAAATCAGCATTATTCTGAGTCATACTGCATTTGCACTTTGGGGGCAAATTTACAACCTAATTCTCAAATATATATGGTGATCAACATACCTAGAATAGCCAAGACAACCTTGAAGAATTAAATTGGAGAAATTTACTAAATTTTAAATCACCGTAAAGCTATAGTAATTAAGGTGCTCTTAATGGTGTAAGTAACACAATGTAAATAAATCAATGTGAGAGAGAGTAAAAAATTTCCTGATACACCTATACATTTAAAAAATTTTTTTTATTTTAATTTTATTTCTTTTCAATTATTTTCTTTTTAAGTAATCTCTGCATACCACATGGCTCTCGAACTCAAAAAAAAAAAAAAAAGGGTGAGAGTTTTACCTGAGCCCCAATTAGTACAGCTGCATGGGACAGGCAATCTTTACACAGGAGAGAGTGTCCTGACAAAGGAAATTTGATATAGAGTTATATACCAAAATATATTTTTTTTACATAAAAAGTTACAAATTTTTATACAAAAGACATTGTAGAAAGACACTGCATTTCCCGGTCTTAAATTTCTAGTACATGTAGGGCTGTATGGCTTTAATGTTATGGGAACCAGGGAAGTGTCTTCCTTTTTCTTATCTTTTCCAGAATGCTCCTTTGGGTTCTTTTCTTTCATAAAGCAGATGTACAATGTGCGCTTGGGGTGAAATAGAGCCCATGCATTGAGATTTGTGGATTCATTTTGACCTTGGTAAATGTGAAAGCATCGCTTTCTTGGGAGCCCAGGTGCAGGACCCACAAATATTAAAGGTGGACAATTGCCTTTATCAGTGCTACAGCGACCTCCTAAGTCTCTGGCTCCTAAGATCTAGAGGGGAACCTGTGCTGAAGAAGTGAAGAGGTGCTTCAGGCACCACTTCCCCTGCCTGCCTGTTTCTCTCTCCACAACCTCAGCTTCTATGTCACTGAACACCACTGTACTTCATCCATCAATGACCCATGACCTCGAACTGCCCATGTTTGCTTCCAGGAATACAACCCCAGGTCAATGGCATGAGGTCAACTCAAAGAAATCGAGCAAGCCATGTTCCATCCTTTTAAAATTGTTTCAAATTTTTAAAAAATATATTTCCAGTATAGTTAACATACAGTGTTCCATGAGTTTCCAGTATATAACATGGTGATTGAACATTTCCATACATTGCCCAGTGCTCATTACCACAAGTGCACTTCTTAATCCCCATCACCTCACCCATCCCCCAACCGTCCCTCCCCTCGGGCAACCATCAGTTTGTTCTCTATAGTTAAGGGTCTTTTTCGTGGTTTGTCTCTCTCCCTTTTCTATTTCCTTTGCTTACATGTTTTGTTTCTTAAATTCCACACAGGAGTGAGATCATGGGGTATTTATCCTTCTCTGACTGCCTTATTTCACTTAGCATAATACATGCCGGCTCCATCTGTATCCTTGCAAATGGCAAGATTTCATTCTTTTTTATGGCTGAATAATATTCCATGGTGTGTGTGTGTGTGTGTGTGTGTGTGTGTGTGTGTGTGTGTATTACATTGTCTTTATCATTCATCTGTTGATGGACATCTGGGCTCTTTCCATAATTTGTCTATGCTGCTATACAAAGGGCGCATGTATTCCTGCAAATGACTGTTTCTGTATTTTTGGAATAAATATCCAGTGGTAGGATTAATGGATCATAATCGTTCCTTTTTGAGGAACCTCCATACTGTTGTCCACAATGGCTACACCAGTTTGTATTCCCACCAATACTGTAAGAGGGTTCCTTTTCCTCCACATCCTGGCCCACACTTGTTGTTTCTTGTATTTTTGATTTTAGCCATTCTGACAGGTGTGAGGTGATATCTCATTGGTTCTTTTTTTTTTCCAGATTTTACCTATTTGAAAATGAAGGAGAGAGAGCACAAGTGGGGGGAGGGGGAGAGGGAGTAGCAGGCTCCCCCCGAGCACGTAGCCCGATGTGGGACTCGATCCCAGGACCCCAAGGTCACCACCCGAGCCAAAGGCAGACGTGTAATGGACCGAGCCACTCAGGTGCCCTATCTTATTGTTTCGATTTGCTTTTTCCTGATGATGAGTGTTGTCGAGCATCTTTTCATGTGTCTGTTGGCCATCTGGATGTCTTCTTTGGAGTAATGTCTGTTCATTTCTTCTGCCTCTTTTTAAATTGGATTATTTGTGGCTTTTGGTGTTGAGTTGTATAAGCTCTTTATATATGTTGGATACTAACCATTCATTGGATATGTCATTTGCAAATATCTTCTCCCATTCAGTACGTTGCCTTCTACTTTGGTTGATTGTCATAAAATGGCTCTTTATCTCTCTTCTGTTAAATACGAGGGTGAACCAAATAAACACAACAACATAGCATCGAGGTTACAATCTGTCCAAACTTAGTGGTCACTATATATATTATGCATCTTACTAATGCATAAATTATTCATTTGACAATTTCAAAAGATCTCTTGTGAGAGGCGAATGAATCCCTAAGTGACATAAAATGTGGTGTTTAGTGACATTACAAAAACAACAAAGAAAACAGTTCACACATAGTGGAGGAGTCTGGGACATAGGGATATCAATATCAGTTTATTGAAAAGCCACAAATGCTGTCCCAGTAAGGCATAAGACGTCTCATAACATAGGTATACAGCCAGAAGAATATTGAGAGAGTCAGGACAAAACATTTTGAAAAATTAATATTTTATTCACTTAGTGTAATACTCTGCCTCTTGCCCTATACTTTTTAATGGATAGAGAAAAAAAATAAAGAAGACACAAAGAGGAAGATCATGACAGTCTGGAATTGGCAGTGGTTGTGAGTGTATGTGAATGTATGAATATATATGAATACAAATAAGCCATTTCCCCGCTCTGTCCACTGGAAAGGCCTAAAAATAAACCAATTGCAATGAGAAGCCCAAGGAGACACATTTTGATCTGGGATTATGCCTTCCCAGGAAACAAAACCATAGATTCTTAGAGAAATGACTGAGACCAGGCCAGACGCAGCAAAACTTCTACATGAGACACAAACACCTCATCATACTGATATTAGGAAAGTTCTCAAAATTATGAGGGTCTTATCAAAAGGATATGGAAGCCAACCCGAAATCACTTTCACTGCTAAAAGAGAGGATAAATGGAGCACTCATAAGTCCATAATACAGTGGTTTGAAACACTTCGATATGATTGAAGCCTTGCTTTCATATTAACACAGTAAAAATAAGAAAATGAAGAGGAAAAGAAAGGAACTTACAGGTTCCCGTTAGAGATGCTAGGGGACCAGGGTTTCCTTACAAACTGTACCGCCAGGTGTATAGTATTGGGGGGAAATTTCTCTTCCTGCAGGTGTTCATACAAGGCTTCTAGGATCCAAACCATGATGATGAAGGATCATCATTTTGCTCCACAGGATCAATGGATGGATGGGCCTTGAACATAAGGCGACCTGAGGTGCTTCCAGATGGAAGAGCACACAGCACTTGAGAGGAAGTCTTGCCAACATGTCAAACCTGAAACTGATCAGTTTCTATATCTGCCAGGTCCGACACAGCAGTCGTTCCGATAATATTTGGAATGCAGTTAGCAGGACCTCTTTCCTTAGAAGTGCATTTTAATTATATTTCATTTACAGCGCACTTAAATGTAAACTTAAAACCTGAAGAAATACAGACTCTTTTTCTATTAATCGCATCTTTATTACTCTGGCAGAATTCGGTTTCCCTTAATGTGAAGTATTAAGCGGCAAGATGCAAAATTATTTTTGATTGTTTTGCGCTTATACTTTTTACTTTTCAACGTTCCTGCCAGAAAATCTTAAATTCCATGTGTGGCTTGCATTTTCTTTGTAATAGCACTGTTCTCCACGAACAGTGGAGATTCCTCCACGAACTGAGAGGAAGTATGATGGACTGTGTTAAAGTATATCTGGCTATAATGCATTCTGTGGGCATGCTCCCGAACAAACACCTAAGTATTTTCAAAAATGAGTAACAAAAAAGGAGAGAACAAGAGCTGGAGAGGGAGAAGCAGAGAGTGAGAGCCAGAGGGAGGGGGAGGGAAGGAGGGAGGAGGGCATTCGATGTAAAGAAAGGGAGAACCTGAGGAGAAATCTACACATTGCTAGGAGGCTTGAAGGCAGGTCCTACTCATGGGAGCGTGTGCATTTTATTTGGATCCTGATACAGAGAAAACAACTTAAAAACAACAATGGGAAATTTGAACACTATGTATTTTATATTACATATTTTAAATTAATTTATGAATATTTACAAGGTTATGATGATAATACCTTAAAAGGGTTCTCATTTAGGGAAACATACAGATACAACTGCAAATGAAATATGGTGTCTGCGATTTGCTTTAAATAATACAGGACAAAGTAAGTGGATGGGATTGTATTAAAACAAGTTCAGCCCTAAGTTGATAACTGTTGAACCTGGCTGGTGAGGACGGGGATGTTCTGTTCTACAATTCTGTCTACGTGTGTGTGCTACTGACAGTCTGCATCTAGAAAAGAGTGATAAAGAGTACAAGTCCACTGAGGATAATGGCAGCTGAATCTCTCAACACATGACTTTAAAGGGTTAGGGATTAACCTAGAGAGTCAGTAACACAGCTCATAACCCTGTCCCCAAACAGCCAGGGGCCAGAGAGAAGTGTGGACTCCAGATGGTTAGTACTTAGCCGGGTCTGGGAGCCAGAGACAGCAGGGCAGTCAGCACAGACCAGGCAGGCACTTAGAGGAGAGGACTTCAGGGAGGGCTTCTCAGCGGGGAACACAGGTGAATGATGGCAGAAAGAGAGTGGGAAGAGCTCAGAGGGTGCCTGAGACCTGCTGACTCCAGCTTCGGCTACTTGGATCCAAAGGAAGGGGCTGCATGGTGTGGAGGACAGAGGCGGCCCTCGGGGGAGGGCCAGACCTGGATGAAGGTAGTGTCCTTTGGAGGCTTGTGGTAAAGACAATGAAGCCACTGGTAGAAATGAAAGGACCTACTGGAAGAAAACAGGATCCCAGGAGCAGAAGACAAATGGCCCCATCCCCAGATATTTACATCTCTTGGAATAATTACACCAAAGAGAGGGATCCAGACCTCAGGCATCCACGAAGCTACTCAGAGCACTCATTCGTTCTTATGTGGAACTTTTGTTTCTCATTCCAGCAAACCCAGGTGTGTTAAAGGGAAAATGATAGAGCAGACCGGTGTTCCAAGGTGACAGAAGAAAACAAAACAAGCAGAAATAGAGAGTCAAACATTTCAGCTCAGTAAAGAACCCCCCTGAAATCAATCACAAAACATAGGAAAACTGTAAAATGACATCCTGACCTGAATGAAATGTACGAACAAGCATTTGTAGCCGTGAAAAGGTACAAGTTCCCTTAAACATATGACTCTAAAGAGCAGTGGGCAAGAAACAAGAAATGGGAAACGAGAATTGTAAAAACTGGGAAAAAACTGAAGAAAAATTCTCGGGAAAAGAGGCTGATCCACAAGATGCATAAGGGCAACACTGGTGCAAAATTATAGTGGACATTGAATACTGAAAAGAAAGCAGCCAAGAGACCAGATAATGAACAGAAGATACTGAGATAGGATCAGAGAGAAATTCCTGGATGCCTGCGGGAGACGGAACCAGAGGAGTCAACACTAAGACCTATCCTCATAGAAATAATAGATTTTATTTTATTTTTTTAAAGATTTTATTTTAAGATTTTACTTATTTATTTCACAGAGAGAGAATGAGAGAGAGAGAGCACGAGAGGGAGGAGGGTCAGAGGGAGAAGCAGACTCCTGCTGAGCAGGGAGCCCGATGCAGGACTCGATCCCGGGACTCCAGGATCATGACCTGAGCTGAAGGCAGTTGCTTAACCAACTGAGCCACCCAGGTGCCCCAGAACTAATAGATTTTAAAGAAATGAAGAAAACTCCTCTGAAGCTACAGACTTGCCCCCCGCAACCACCAAAAAAGACCAATTTATATCCACTGGAAAGAAAATCAGTTTACATTCTATATCCCAATCAAACATACAAAACAAGGCAATATATATATTTTTCTTTTAAAATTTTGTATTTAAATTCCATTTAATTACCTTATACTGTATTATTAGTTTCGAGGTAGAATTCAGTGATTCAGGGCACCTGGGTGGCTCAGTCAGTCTGCCTTGGGCTCAGGTCATCCTGGGATCAAATCTCATATCCAGCTCCCTGCTCCGCACAGAGTCTGGTCCTGCCTCTCCCTCTACCCCTCTCACTTGCTTGTATTCTCACTCTCTCATGCTGTCTTTCTCAAATAAAGAAATAAAATAATTTCCAGAAGAATTCCGTGATTTGTCAGTTGCATATAACATCCAGGGTTCATGACATCGAATGCCCTCCTTAATGCCCATCACCCAGTTTACGCCATCCCCTACCCACCTCCCCTCCAGCAACCCTCAGTTTGTATTCTATAGTTGAGTCTCTTATGCTTTGTCTCCCTCTCTTGTTTTCCTCTTCTTTTATTTTTCCTTGCCTTTCCCTATATTCCTCTGTTTTGTTTCTTAAATTCCATCTATCAGTGAAATCATATGGCATTTTGTCTTTTTCTGGCTGACTTATTTCACTTAGATTAATACCCTCTAGTTCCAACCATGTCGTCGCTAATGGCAAGATTTCATTTTTTTGGTGGCTGAGTAATATTCCGTTGTATGTATACATGCCACATTTTCTTTATGCATTCATCTGTCGATGGACATCGGAACTCCATCCATAGTTTGTTGTGGACATTGTTCCTATAAACAATGGGGTGCAGGTGCCCCTCAAAACACTATGTTTGTATCCTTTGGATAAATACCTTTTTTTTAAATAAATACATTGAAGCTTAATAGGTAGCTCTATTTTTAACTTTTTAATTTTTTAAATTATTTTATTTATTTACTTGCCAGACAGAGAGCACGAGTTCACAAGCCGGGGGGGTGGCAGGCAGAAGGTACAGCAGGCTTCCCACTGAGCAGGGAGCCTGATGGGGGGCTTGACCTCAGGACCCAGGGATCATGACCTGAGCCAAAAGCAGATGCTTGACCGACTGAGCCACCCAGGCATTCCTATTTTTCTTTTTTCTTTTTTTTTTTCTACATACTAGATTCTAGTAGTACCCCATCCCCAGTTGAGATAACCAAAAATGTCTCCAGACATTGCAAAATGTCTCCTGGGCAGCAAAATTGCCCCCAGTTGAAAACCACTTGTCCAGGTTAACAAGAAAACTGGGAAATTGTGTTTATGAACTCCTGGTGAGAGTAGTATTTTAATTGGAGGGCAATGTGACAATGTGTCTTGAACTTCCTCAGACACCTTGCTCCAGCAATTTCACTTCTGCTAGGCCAGGGAAACAGCAAGAGAGCTTAGTGTAGCTTGGCTGTGAATGAAGAAAGGAAGCCTTGCTAGAAATTCTAACCCAAGTCTACACCCACCGGGATGTACACAAACTCAACACAGAAAACAGGTGAAATGTACCCATTACCAGATGCAACACAGTAAAATGAATATTGCCCAAGAAAAAGAGAAAAGTGTAATAGCAGCCGAGGAGCAAGTGATTCTCTACAAAGAAACAATAATCAGAGCAGAGAGCAACTTCTCCTCAGCCATAATAAAAGCCCACGGGAATGGAACGATATCTTTACGGACCAATGAGGAAAGAAAATCTAAAATTCTACATTACAATAAACTACTGTTCAAAAGTAAAGACAAAATTAAAACATTTTCAGACAAATAAAGATTGAAAGAAATGTTACCACTCACAGCATTAAAGACTTTTGGAAAGAAGCTGTTGACCAATAAGAAATGAGTAGCAAAGGCAGAGAATCAAGAGGCAGGGATCAAAATACCAGTAAACATATGGAGAACTAGTTCTTGTAATAAAAATAACCAGGATTACTAATTTAGGGAGGTTTAAAGATAAGGCCAAAGTAAAATACTGAAAACAGCATGTTGGAAAATAGAGTAAGTGGTCAAACTGCAAGGTTTCAATGTCTTCACGCTGTTGGGGGCGGGGGGGTAGCAGGCACAGTCCTGAGGTCCAGAGTTCACTAAAGCAAGTGTGCACGTCAAAGCTTACGGTCGGCCATGAAAAGAACTGCACTTGAATGGGGGACTTCCATACCAGCAGCAAAAGTAAAGGGAATAAAGGAACTTTGATCAGTTACTCAGTCTGTGCTAGGAGACTGAAAAGAAGGGAAAAAAATGTCAAAGAAAACTGCAATAAATAGAGAGTACAAAATACTGTTGTTGGAACTAGGTCTGAATTCATCAGTCATCACAGTAAATGCAAACGGATAAAATACTACAGTTAAAAGACAGATTTTGAGATAGGATTCATCCACCCATATGCTGCTTAAAGGAGCTGAAATAACATCAGAAAAGATGGATGTGAAAAGATGGGAAGAAGAAAAATGTCAGAAACGTGGCTGAGCAAGACAAAGGCCCAGTGGTCAACCTGAGACTAGGCCGAAAAAGAACCCCGCTGATAACCAGGGATTGTTGGCAAAGCCACATATGGCCTGGCCTGGAAGGAAGTCCCCAACATGCTCCAAAACTGGAGATCACCTCTGAGAAGCCAAAGCTTTAAAATTCCTTGGCGAAGGTGAACTTCAGGAACGGTCTGAAAGGGTCAACCACGCTGGCCTCAGAGCACAGCCTCAGTGTCTGCACCAGAAACACGCAGCTGCTGGGGTAGATACACAGGAAGGTTTACTAAACTGAACATCTTCAAAATCAAGAACTTATTACACAAACAGAAATGCCCAGGAAATGTTCTAATAGGAGCCGTGTGGTGTGTCTGGGAGAAAAGGTCCTGTGGTCGCATGTTAGTCTTAGGGTCCTCGTGAAGCTTAATAAGCTGTTCCTGAAATCCACATGGATAAATAAACGACATGGCCATGACAATTTTGGAGAAGAATGTAAAGGAGGTACTGAACTCTGTCCTCATCAGTTAAGACCACACTAACTTAAGACACATTATTGTCCTAAGGATAGAAAAGTAGACCTTGGAACAGGAGAGCACAGAGACGACCATCTGGGAAGCTGCTACGGGACAGAAGTAGTGTTACTATCTCAGGGTGAAAAGATGGATTGGTCAATTACTGGTGCAGGGACAGCAAGCCAGCCATACGGATGTCCATCCTGCACCAGAACTAAATTCCACATGGACTTAACACATGAATGTTAAAAGGAAAAGCAAAATTTCTGGGACAACAATGATCACCTCATGTTTCCTGGGTGATTTTCAGGCACTGGGCACTCTTTCAAGGAGATTACACTAAATCTGAAAAACAATGAAGCCAACACTATTATCCCCATTTTATAAAGGAGAAAGTGGGGTCCAGAGAGAGGTCTCACCCAAGTCACAGAGTCGCTAGGTACTGTGGCCTACCAGCACAGTGCTCTATATAATACAGGGGACTCTACAGAGCGGGAGCAGGTATGCACTTCATAAACAAGACACCCAAAGCACAAGCCATAAGAGAAAAGATGGGTAAGTGGGACTAGGTTAACTTCAAAATCTTTGACATAAGACACCATAAGCCACATGAAAGACAAGTTGTAGTCTAAAAAAAAAGTCTTTGGAATGCAACACAGTGAACAAAAAATAGCATCTAGACTACACAAAGAACTAAAACTTGGGCGCCTGGGTGGCTCGGTCGATTGGGCATCTGCCTTCAGCTTGGGTCATGATCCTGGGGTCCTGGGATCGAGTCCCATGTTGGGCTCCCTGCTCTGCGGGGAGCCTGCTTCTCCCTCTCCTCCCCACTTTTGCTCTATCTCTCTGTCTCTCTCTAATAAATAAAATCTAAAAAACATTAGAACTAAAAATTAATGAGAAAAATGCACCCAGGCCAATAGGAACACCAGCAGGTGACAGAGGGGAAGCGGGAGAACTATGCTCACATTTCTGAGCAACATGGAAAATGCAAATGAAGTAATAAGATATAACTTCCCCACAGTCAGGTCAGCAAAATGTGTACTTCGACAGTACCTTGCCGGAAAAGCCGTGAGCCGAGGGCAGTCTGACACCATGCCAGGGGAATATGGGAACGTGAACAGGAGCAACGCTTTGGCAGCTGTGCATCCTGGGGGAGCCGCTGGGAGCTCGCCCACCCTACCTCTCACCATCTCCGCTAGACAGTTTCTGCACAGTCTGCCATCAAAAAGCCTTCTCTCTCTCCCCACATCGGTAGGCATCAGTCAGTCCATCGGAGCCCCACAGAAACTCCCACACAGAACATAATGAGCCATTAAACACCACTTTGAAGACAAATGTTTAACCACGGGGGAAAACATTCACAGTACATTGTTTAAGAAGGGTTCAAAACATTATGTTCAATAAGATCCACATTTTAAGGAAAAATACAGGAAAGAGAAAATATGCAAAAACTATACACTAAATATTCACTGTGTTTATTTCTAACTAGTTTTATATGTACCCTTCTCCTAGTTGTATATCTTATTTCAAAAATTTAAATCTTCATTATTAACAGTGTAACTTTTGTGATTAAAAACAGTTTTTAAAACAATGAATCATGGAACACTACATCAAAAGCTAATGATGTAATGTATGGTGATTAACATAACAATAAAAAATTAAAAAAAGTTTTAAAATCAATGTTTCCAATACTCTTCTGCTTTACATATTTATTTATATGTTATGAATACCCATATATTTTTATATGCACACAAATATGTGAATATATACTATATTATTAAATACTTTTGTTTCTCCTATTCTGGGCTCTGTGCTCAGTGCTTTACCTGCACAACCTCAAGGCCCACTCCCTAACACCAAGGAGCATCTCAGAACTTGCCAGAAGCAGCAGCCAGGTCTGGCTGACTCCAACAAACACTTTTCTCGGCCATGCTTGACCAAAAACCCAGATGAAACCTCCAAACCTAAGTCTCTGGGTTGGTCAAGGTGGAGACAGAAACAGGTCTCCTGGCGGCAACGCTCCATGTCCCACTTCTGCACACAGGGTCTCCTCGTGTGCCGACAGCTGTGACCTCAGGTGTGCAATGGACAACGAATAGGATTCATCTCATTGTGGAAGAGTTCCCAGTCTTCCAGAGCATCAGAGAGCACATCAAGGGAAGAAGTCTCCCTAGACAACTAGCAAGACTCACGCACAGAGACTGAGACATAACTGAGCATGAGCTACGTGTCTGACAGATGTACATCACCTCCCAAAAGAAGATGGTCTGAGATTCAGTCCTGGCTGCGCCTCTGTCTTAGTCTCCTGAGGCTGTTGCAACAAAGGACCATAGACAGGGTGGTATGAAACAATAGAATTGTATTCTCTCCCAGTTCTGGAGGCTGGAAGTCTGAAATCAAGATGTCAACAGGGATGCAGACTCCAAGGGAGAATGTCTTCTTGCTCTCCCCCAGCTTCTGGTGGCTCCAGGCCCCCGGGCTGGTGGCTGCATCACTCCCATCCTGTCTCCACCTGCATGTGGCCCTCATCTCTGTGTGTCTCTCTGCCTTCTCTTCTGTCATTAGGACAGGGGTCACTGGATTCAGGGCCCACCTGGATAGTTCAGGATGATCTCATCTCAAGACCCTTAACTCAATGACATCTGCAAAAACCCACCTAAGGTCACATTCCCAGGTTCCTGGTGGCCATACCTTCCGGAGGATCACCACTTAACTCATTATAGCTTCTTTCTAGTATTTAGTGACAGAAGCAAGGTATTGAACCCCTCTTAGCACTGATTCTTTATCTAGAAAATTAGGATATCAATTCCTGGGTGATTCTGAAAGTCTGTTCAGGTTACGTGTATGTATATATACACAAATATATAAAAGGTGCTTAACAGAGTGCCTGGCACATAGTGAGTCTAAACTAAATGTCACTTACTAGAGTCACCATCATGATCATGTTCTTCATCCCCAGTTCAGCAATGCTAGCTTCCTCACGAATCAGCAGAGACAAGCCTTGGAGCTCAAAGAGGATGAGTAATTCACCCAAGGTTCCTACTGAACAATGTGGAGTCTGACACCAAACTCTTGCAGTCCACAGCTGTCAAAGGTCCATTCCAGGACCAAACTGCCTCTACTTCACAGTGGTGAGGCAGCAAAGCAGGTGCAGGGGGGCAGGGGGGCGGGGGAGTGGCCAATGGACAAAGAAGGCCACGCCAGCATTGAACGGGTAAATCTCCACGTGCAGCCCAGGGCCTGGCTGGCCTCAGGTCTGGGGCTCCTTCCAGTCAGGGGTGATACAGCAGTGCTTTGTAGATTCACATCAGCCCAGAACAGCAGGTGACGGCACACCCTGGATGCTCCGGAGAACAGACACAGGCAACAGACAGAGGCCACGCAAGGCTGGCTCCAAGGTCGGGCTCAGAGGCCACTGCCCCTTCCCAGCTGCTTCATCCGGGTACTGCTCCTCATTACAAAGTGGCTAGCTTGCGGAGGGGCATGGAGCGAGCTCTCACAATCCGTTCCTACATGGGACCTGTTGGTGGTCCATGTGCTTCCAGCTCCCAGTCCCCTGTGACAGCGAGGAAGTGGAGTTTTGGGGCCACTCCCTTGACCCTCAGCTGGGTCCAGACCAACGTTCCAGGCCCACGGAGTGAGTACTTCCAGTCACACTCACGACCACACAGGTGTCTCCCACACACAGACCCAGACAATGCCACCTCTACAAACCCCCAGTCCTTGGATACACATGGGATCTGACCTAGAAACGTCCCCACTCTAATGCAAGGACATGCCCGCAGATCCTGGCCGGTAGACCTCACCTCCCCAAACCACCGCACCTGCCTCCTCCCTAGCCAGCCTGGTGAGCCCCCTAACCGGGAGGACATCTGGAGATCTGAGACCACTCAGCACATTTCCCTGCTTCCTCCAGCTCCTTTCCTCCTTCTTATTTGGGACTCAAACACAGAATAATGAAAGATAACAGAACTTGTGACACCAAATGGCCAGAGTGCCACTTGCCTTTTTGATGATGGAACAAGGGAAGTGAAAGGTAGTGATCACATACGACTGGATCATCTGTGGTCCATCCTCAGCCGCTGCCGCGGGGGGCGACCTTTCCCCAGGCATTCGATGGTGCAGACCGCGATGGCAATGCTGACAGGCCAGGGGGGTACAGCCTCCACAACCCGGCGATGCCCTTCACTGTAGCTTTCTGAGCTGTGGTGAGCGGGACGGCTGCACAGAGGACTGGGATGAGGAGTAGGGGACACGACCCTAAAGCGCTCTGCAGTGTTTGGCACAAAAAAAAACGCTCAGCCATGACGTACTGCTGTCATTGTCAGAAGCAGAATTTTCTAAGCTCTGTGCGCAGCCACCACATCAGGTCATGGTCATGGGATTCCATGGGGTCATTTCCAGTAGAGCTCAAACATCCCATGGCAACCAAACATTCTCCAGCTCTCAGCTCAAGTCAGCAAGTGTATACCGGGGGCCCACGACACGCCCAGCACCACACTAACGAGGGTCAGGAATGAAGGGGCCCAACCTCACGGAGAAGGCAGATGAACTCACAGGCAGGCAGCAGCAGGGTGGACAGATGTGGGCTCAGTCCCAGGGCACCTCTCGCCAGCGTGACGGCCTCGGCCAATTTCTGAAAGCTCTCTGGACCTCAGTCTCCTCGTCTGGCAATGGAGCGTGATGACAACTCGTCTTGTGAGGGAGGGCCCAATGAAGCAGCGCTTTCAGTGCTCTTAAAACAGTGTTTTCACAGAGTAAGCACTTCCTAAATGCTGGCGATTATCCACGGGCAGAGCACAAAGGGAGATGAGGAGAAGCAGGGAGGAGACGGGGTGGGGGAGACATCAGGGGTGGCTTTGGTCAAGGCAAGGTCTGCAGAGAAGGCAGGAATGAGGAGTGGCCACTTCACTTCCCAAACGCCCTAGGAAGGTGGGAAGGGCACGGTGCATCTGGGCACCGCCGGTACCCCATGACTAATGAAGCCTCAGAATATACCGGAGGCTATAATGGACGGGGGTTGGGGGGGCAGAGCAGACCTCAAACCCAAGCTGCGATGTTCCATCTAGTTTCAGGAAAAAGGAACTCCTGGTTGTGCTCCCTCTGGGATTCTCCGGGTACAAGAGTCTCTGGATGAAACACCCGTTCCTGTTCTGGAGCCTGTTTCTCCAGAAGAAAACTGCACTGAGTCTGTTGGGACTGGTGGTTTATCTTCTCTAGTAATGATGCAAATTTGAGCACTGCTTCTGCATTTACAAAGACTGTATATGACCTGAGAACAAATTCACCTCCAATCCCAGCCCCACTGGGGAAAAGCAGCTGGGAGACCATGGGCGCGTGCACCGTGACGCTGGTAAGCGACAGGATGGGGCCTCTCATGACCCCATGAGTCCAGATCCCACCGTGTCAGTGATACAGGCTGGCAAGGCCGACTCTCTCAGATTCAGTAACACTTGTATCAATGACAGATGCAGCAGTAATTTCTATAAGCTTCTGTCTTCTGAGCCATAAGATGTGGATGATAGCGGGTACCTACCTCATGGGGTTGTATCAGGTATTAAACACAGATGAGACAGCTAGCACATTGCCTCGCACACAGTGGGGAACCAACAAGTACTAGTTGCTATAGTAATAACAGTGCTTTCTTATGACTGCTGTATTTGTACTTCTAATGCATACACTGCCTTTCCATCACCCTCATCTGGGCTGCCATCACTGCCAGCCTCTCAGACATTCTCCAAATGGTCCCTTTACCTCCACGCCAGTCCCTCCAGTATAGTCTTGACATTGCAGAAAGAGGAACAAACCTAAAACACTTGCCACATTATGCTCCCTCCCTTGTTTCAAACCCTGCAATGATCCCCCACTGCCCTTCCCAAGCCCCTCCTGCCCACTTCACAGCCCCGCATGACCTGGCCCTCATACGTACTTCTCCCAGACACGTTCAGTCAATTTCCTTCACTTCCTGGAAAACAGTGGGCTCAGCCCTGCCTCAGGGCCTTTGCACAGGTTGTCTCCTCTGCTTGGCATTGCTCCTGTGTACGAATAGTTGTCTCCTGCTCGCCCTTTTGGCTTTCTCAAAGACAACATTCTCCATAACCACCACCGGTGAAGCATCCTGCCTCAGACACCCTCACTCACCACACTAAACAGTAAGACGATTGTTTGTTTAGTCATGTGCTTTTATACTGCCATTAACTCCAGTCTTGGGTACATACCCAACAGAAATAATTACACACATTCGCCAAAAGACACGGATAAAATGTTCACAGCGCAACTTATGATCCCCAAGCTGGAGGCTGCCCAAAAGCCCCCGGCCAATGGAATCAATCAATAAGTTGCTGTATTTTCAGGTGACGGAATGCTAGCTGATGAAAACAAACAAGCTAGAAGTACACACAATAACACGAGTGAACTTGACACAAGTACCGTAGAGGGAAAGGAGCCAGGTGCAAAAACATCATATTCTTCTTTATGAGTCCGTGTTATGAAGTTCAACAAAGCAGGCAAAACCAATCTGTGATGTTTGAAGTCAGGACAGTGGTGAATTTGGGGTGTGGAGGGGTGCTGCTCCTGTTCCAAACCTGCTGCTTGATTGGGGTGCTAGTTACATTCACAGGGGTTGTTTGCCCTGTGAAAATTCACCGCGCTGTGAACTTCCAATGTGTGCACTTCTGTCCGTGTGTCACTCGTCAGTGAAAACGTAGACATCACAAAGCTGGGTAAGGACATGTTCCGTCTGTGGCCTCTCTCAGAAGGAACACAGGATGGCTTCTCAGGTGGAGACGAAGGGGCCCTGGAAATAAGTAGGAGCTGCAGGACATGGAGGGCATGACAGACCCTGAACTCCCTCCTCTACACCTATCACCACACCATCTCGACTGCAAGGTCAGCGGCAGGGCCAACGCTGCCTTCCGGCTCCAGGGACATCGGCAGATGCCTGGAGTCACAACCGGGGGTTGATACTGGCCAGTGGGTAGAGGCCAGGGACGCAGCTCCCCAACACACAAGGAACCATGCTACCCCTGCTCCGCTGACAGAAAACCGACAGGATGCTGTTGCCCAAGGCCCTGTGGCTGATGAGCAGCCAGGTTTCCTGACTTCCGGCCTATTGCTGGGCCCGTGGTCTCGACCCAATTTTCTGAGTCCGGCTGTCTAAATCATGAGCTTTAAGATGCCCCATCCCACCCTTTCCCTGGAGATCATCATGTAAACTAAGAAGATTCTGCCCAGTTCAAGAAATCAGACAGTGAGAGCATTTTTAGGAGCAAAGAAATGCCCTGTTTTCCTTGTTACTGCTTTAGTTCTACAGAGAACTTAGGAGGAAAGTATGATCAGCCAGAAAACATCACAAGAAGCTTGTGGTGTTAATGCACTGTGCCAGGCTGACTCTGGCTGAATAAAATGCTCAAGGAGTGGAACATTTCGCAGGAGGTAGAGACAGGTCATGAGTCATTTTTCTTCATCATCTGGTCATGTTTTCCAGGGGCAGGAAGGGAGAAATACCTTTCTCTCTGAAGCTATTCATCTTCTTTCACCGAGAAGATCATGTTTTGTAGCCGTGAAGCCCACA
This sequence comes from Eumetopias jubatus, assembly GCF_037043125.1. Taxonomy (NCBI): domain Eukaryota; kingdom Metazoa; phylum Chordata; class Mammalia; order Carnivora; family Otariidae; genus Eumetopias; species Eumetopias jubatus. Next base: position 150,188 of record NW_028274845.1, read on the forward strand.
CACACCATTACAAAATTCAGCAAGGAGCTTTCTGGAAATAGTCATGGTATTGATTAATCTGTACATTCAAAAAGAATGGAGCCTCCAGTATGGAATACTTTTATAAAAACAGTCATTGCAGATGGAGTCATACACCAGCTAGACATGTCTTGGATTATAATGAGGTTCCAACCTGTTGTTTTCCCCAGAACTCTGCCTTCTCAGCTCAAAAGGCTGACACATAAATGCATGCACAATCCTGTCACTATTAAAATGCACCAAGCCCAAACTATTGACTGAGCCCCTCATCTCTGCCCAAACTATTGGCTTAGCCCCTCATCTCTGCTAGGCAGTGTGCTAGGCACGGAGCGTTCTCCCCACCATGGGAGACCAAGAAGTGTTAGGTAGGTACCCAGCCTCCCTGCCCTTAGAAGGAAGGAAGACACCACCTCACGGCCGGTTACCTAAGAACACAATAAGAAATTGTCACAGGGCAGCCATGTGCAAGCAATTCCCAAAGACCAAGTTCCTCTATCGTCAATCTTTGTCGTTTTACAGACTCTCCGCATCCATCACCTACTGCTCCCTCCTTTATAACAGCAACTTAGCTTCCTCGGGGGACTTGTCTCTCTCCTGATGTGCTCATCTTTGTAAACCAAAGTGATGGTTTGCAAACCAAACATGATCCGAATGAGACCAGACAGACTCTCTCCTGGTCGTGGGAAATGGGGCAGTGTAGCTAAAGAACAGCTAGAACTTAGTTATTTGTTCAACAAATATTCACTGTACTCACTGACACCTGCTCCATGCCAGACCCATTCCAGGGGCTGAGGGTGCACAGGGGGGAAGGGGCCAGGCGGGTGCCCTTGCCACTTCCAAGTGGGCGGCAGGGAACAAACAGAAGGACACACCATGTCTCCTCAGGTAGCAGTTGGCTTATGACAACAAAGCAGCAGCAGATGTAAGAAGGGGCAGGGACTGAGGGGGCGCCGTGCGGGAGCCCCAGGGTGGACCCCCCCCAGGCCCCGCATGCAGAGGGGGCACTGGAGTGGGGCCTGATCTTCCTTCCTCCTTTGCATTTCCTGTTGAGACTCAGGGGTGGGTTCAACCCCCTAGGTCAGGGGTAGCAAACCTTTGTCAGTAAAGGGTCAAATGATTAGCTGTTTCCAGCTTCGCAGGGTGTGCCCGTCAGAACTCTGCCCTCGTGAAGGCAGCTACTGGCCACACATGGACAAATGGGGGCGGCTCTCTTCCAGTGTATTTACAACACAGACAGCTGGCCCTCGGTCCTGAACCCCTGCCCTGGACCGTCGCATCTGTGCTGAGTCTGTCCTTCCCCAGGTCAGTCCTCCAACGGTGGCTCGATTAATTCAGTGTAGTCCCTGCTATTCTTCAAATAAACTATCTTCCTGCCTAACCTGGCAAAGCAGCTTTCTCTTGTTTGCCACCAAGTGAACCTAATGGATCTAGAAGGTGCTTCTCAGATGAAGAAGGGCAGCATCACCCCTGAGTTATTTTACAAACAGCCTAAGTCATGAAGGACGGGTGGTGTCTTCAAGTCCCCACCGCCACACTTTAGAGGTTGAGAGGAAAAAACCTGCCTGAGGCCACTCAGCAAATCCAAAATAACCAGGGCGAGGACCCAAATCTACTGCTTCCCTAATTCAGTGCCCACATCTTAGGCCCCTATCTGCTAGAAATAGCAGAAAACCTACTCAACTTCAGTAAAGGCTAATTTTACCTGCGCGACAAGAAGTCTACAAAGGTGACTGCTGACATCATTCCACAGGTCTAAGGATATCAGGGCTGGGGTCTCTGCAATTTCCTTTGCCTTCCTTCATGAGTACAAAATGGCTGCCACAACTCCAGCCATCATGTAGATGGTCAAGGCCAGAAAGAAAAGGAAAGGGAAGTATCTAAATAAGTCCTTTCTCTCCCAAAAGCCAAAGTTTTGCAGCAATTGCCCAAAACACTTGTGTTTCTTATATATGGCCTCTTCTAAATGCTTAGGATTCTGAGAAAGTGCACATTCCCTTTTCAGCCTCTGAGGCAGACAGAGAAGGGAGAAGGGGCTTGGGAATGATGTCAGGTTTGTTAAAGCAGCAGCCTCAGTTTCCTTTCTACAAACACAAGACTGCAAACTGCTACCTGCAAGAGCAGCTGCTGATTCCAAACCACTATCCGGCAACCCTTACCCCTAAAGCAGGGGCTCCAGAGGCCAGTGGGTCATACACTCCACTTAGGGAAGGAACTTTGTAAAAAAACACATTCCCAGATTCCACTTGAAAACGATAGGGTCAGAATTCTGGAAACAGGATCCAGGAGACTGTATTTAGATGAGCTCTTCAGTTATAATGTAAAGTCATTAAAGCCGCCCCTCCAACCCAATCCCAGTCCCCTATTCCTGTGGGCTCCTTTGTGACAGTTCCATGTGGATCCTTCCGGAAACAGTGTGAACATGTATGAACAAGCATGTACCTGTATCTGGCCACTATTCTGCACAAGTAGAAACCCCTACACACTCAACGGCACTTTGCTTCCTCATCCAGTTACACACTCCAGAAATCGCGCCATGTTAGCATACAGAGATCTACTTCCACCACGGCTGCAGAGTGGACGATCAGTACCTTGTCCAAGTTCCCCAGGTAACTGAGGATCAGCCGGCTGTGGGAATGATGGGCTGCCAGGCACTAGTGACACCGTAGCCTATCAGTAAGGACAGCTGTCTGGATACGGGTCAGCCACTGAGCCACCACCAGCCACGGATTCACACACATGAGCATCTCCTTAAGCCCCGAAGGTAGGAGCATGATCCAATCCCATTTTACAGATGAGGATGTTGTGGCACAGAGAGATTAAGTCACGTACCCAATGTCGCACAGACAGGCTTCACCTGTGGTCTGGACTCAAAATCACACTTCACTTTGGTCAGCATGGTATGCAGCCCCACCCAGCAGCCCCGCACCACGGCAAATTCTCCTGAGCACTTGAAGCAAGATCAGGGTCTGGTCATCCAGGATCCTCCCCACCCATCATAATCCGAGCTCTTTCCTTCTCTCCCACATCACCTACCCACGCACGGCAACTTCCCCCAGACAGTCTCCCCTTAGCAGCTACAAAATCTACTGACCAGGATCCAGCTATTGGTACTTGGTCTTTACTACGTGAAAAATCGGTAGAAGCTTTTGCCTGGATGCCTGGTATGCATATTCATCCAACACCTCAGAAACAGAGATCCTTCAACACAGACTAGAAAGAAGCACTTGCTTTCCTTTCTAGCTGTGACCTTCTGAGGGGTGGGGATGATGTGATATTCACCTCCTTGTATACCCCAGGGTCCGGCCCACGGCCGGTGCTCAATAAATGTATGTGATACTGATTTACTTCCTGAAGAAGACAGTATTCCCCCAAATGCCCTCAAAATCACACCTGCAGTGATAGAGTTAAATTTGTCATCTGATTCTGAAACTACATGTGGTCTATTCTGCATCATGCCAGACACAGATGAAAAGCATATAGTCCTTGTTTTCAAAGAACTTTCTCCCCTATGATGAGGACAGATGTGCACAGCATTAAGTGTGTGTTAAGGCAGAATGGGGAAAATCCTGGAGCAAACACATAGAGGGGGTGTGAGGAGGTGTGAGAGCACAGATAGGAGTAACTGCCCAGGGCTGAGGCCACTTCCTGAGCGCCTGTCCCCCTTGGACTCTGAGACCTGTGCACCTGACCCCCAAGCAAAGAAAGCTGACTGGTAACGACTTGCCGAATGAATGAATGACAGTGACCTCCACGTGGTTGCCAAAACCATTCTACATGCTGCATTTCAGAAAGAAGACAGAGCAGTTCCACCAACCTGAGCCTCAGTCTGCATCCATAAAATGGGGAGAGTAATAGGCCTCCCTGGTGGAGCCGTCCTGAGGATTAAATGGGCTAATCCATAGAAAGTGTGCGACAAAAGGGGTGAAAACAGTGAGTGCCCAGTCTGGATTAGCTGTGCCTGCATCGCCTCCTTCACTCTGTGCATGAGCAAGCTCCACCTGTTTAGGGGTGCCTGGTGCTCATGCCCATGTCACCTGGGGTCCAGCCCACTCCCGTTCCCACAGCACCACACCCCCGGAACCCTGAGACCAGGACAAGGAATCAGTGCTCGTCGCCCAAGACACTGTGTCACGGAAGAACAGAAGCCACCATCACAGGGTGGGCACACAGCAGGTGCTTGCTAATCGCAGATGAGCTGAAGCCAAGGGAAGGGCAGAACCTACCTGGAAGTTCACTTCTCCTTAGTCAAATTCCTGCTCTCCTTTTATTTTAATTTCTTTCCCCTTAGTCTTTCCTAAGAGTTGAGCCGGGTAAAAGATGCAATTATACAATGAGCTATGAACTCTGTGTAACTGTGCCAACCTGTGCTGATTTTAAAGGAGATATAAATGACATAGATTTCTAAAATTCAACACTCATTTTTGAAAATTGATTATGTGCCAGGTACTGGGGATATGCAATTTCTAAAACCTCCTCTGCTCTCTGAGACTCACAGAAACTACGGGGAGGGGTGGGGGACAGTCATAAGACAGGAAGGGAGGGCCAAGAGATAGATATACAAAGGCTTATGGCAGCAACCGGGATAAAACATTTAGTGGGGTCAGTTGAAGTCTCAAAGCAGTGACTTTGCAGAACAGAGTCTCGAAGGGCAAGTAAGAGTTTGCAAGGCGATCCAATAAGGGAAGAGCATCCCACGAAATGAAAGGAACATTTGCAAAACTCACACAACAGCACACAGCACATTCAAGTGACCACAAGTAGTCCGAGAGAGACAAGGATAGACTGGCCCAACCCCCACTCGCCATGTCTGTGTCCCTGGCAGGCATTACCAGTCAACCATGGCCTGGCTCCAGGGAGCTCTGACCCAGCCTGGGATTCCTCCTCTGGGGGCTCCAGCAGCCTCCCCAACAAGAGCCGGAACAAGGACAGGAAGCAAGGCTACATTGGAGAGTTGGGTCAAAGGGGACGTCACTGCTGCTTCTTAGAGGAGCATTTAGCTTGTCAGTGCTTTGGAAAATCTGGCCAATGGAGAGACTGGGTTAGAGCAAGCAGCAGAGGGGAAAGTAGGGCAGAGGAAGGACAGGGAAGGCAGGCAGAGAGCAGCTCCTATGAGCGAGATCGCCCCAGGAGCCGCCAGACACTGCACGGACGGAGGCTGAGGCCGGGGAACACTTTGGAGGCAGAAGGGGAAGGATCTGGTGTGACTGAAGGTGGAGATTCAGAAGTCGGGAAAGGCCTTACCTGGGACTGGGAACTCGGAGCAGGAGAACACGAGAACCTGCCTGGGTGCCAGGCTTAGGGGCAGAGCAGCACGGCCAAGGCTGGGAGCCTGGGCCCCTCGGGGTCTGGCGGCTGGGATGGGAGTCCTGTCCGGAGTCGGGGCACCTGGGTTCCAACTCGGGCCTGGCTGTGAACCCTTGTCAAGGCTGCCTGACTCCTCAGCACTGAGCTCGGACTCCAGCCAATGCTGGAGCAGTAAATAAGGAAACCGTGGGAAGCCGGGAGGGATGCCCCATGCCACATGGCCCAGGAGCAGTGAGGGCTGGTGTGGCATCACCCTACCCTTTCATTCCTCCGGCCTTGTCACCAGGCTGCCTCCAGGATCTTGGCCAGGATCACCTGGCTACACCCCCTTCCTTCCTGCTTTGCTGACCTCCTGCCTCCCAGACCTGGAGTTTGCTGTCCTTGGTCTTGAAATCTAGGCTCCTAAAACACTTCTTTACTCCTGACCTCTGGCCAAACTCAGACATGACCTCAAGCTGTCCACTCCCGGACACCAGCCCAGGGTCCTCAGATGGGGCCAACCCTGCCTCCTGCACCTCACATTCTAGGTGATACTCTGAGATCAGTCCACCTTTGCCATCTATGACCTTGGGCTGAAAGGGGGTCTGAAATGAGACACAGTACCACCCTGGACACACACACACAGGGCCTGCTCAGCACCTTGCAGCCACTGTCAGTTCTGGGAACACCCACCCTTTAAAATCCCTCTGATTTTCTGACAGGTTTAGTATCAAGCAGAAGTATCAAGCATCACGTTTTCAAGGTATTGAGAGTGCTTCCTCTGCTTGTGTTAAGACTATAGTAACAACCAAGAAGCTCCCTTTCAGTAGAATAAGCATTTACACAAAGAAACAAATTAACTTTTAATAATGCCGACAAAGCAAAGCTCTGGCTGATGTACACTGGACCACCAATCAACCGCACATCTGTACTTGTAGACCAGGGGAGCCTCAGTAGGAAGAAGTTGAGACAGCCCACATAGAGACCCCCAAAGGATGGCAACCAGACAGGGGCTTGCTCTCTGTCTGGGTTTCATTACCCCTGAGTGACCATTAAGGTTGCTGCATCCCCGAACCCTCTGTGCTGAGAGGAACGTGTGAGTGCACTTCACCTCTAAAAGGATGCATGAAATAAAAATCTCTGAAGGCAGAGCGTCATCTGCTGATCCCTCCCTGCCGGTGTTCGCTCCCCTTCCAGAGCAAGTCCCAGCTTACCAGTGCTCTGAAGACGGAACCTGCTACAGGGCCTAGTGCTTTGCTTTGAGCTGAAAGGGAGGGCAATCTGGGCCATAGCGGGTCTGCTGTGCCTTGTCTGTGCCTTGTGCTGATCGCCTTTGCTCTGGGTTGGCCACTCCCACCAAGCATGTTGGAGCCGTCCCCAGCTCAGGAGCCTGACTGTGCAAACCTACCCACTTTACTCCCCAACGCCACCCCAGTTTCTGCCTGGGGAGAGAGGCACTCTGATTCACTACCAACCGGGATCTGTCACCCCGCACACTGGAGGAGACACAGCCAAAAGGCCAGGAGTGACCCTCCCTCCCTTGCCCAACAGACTGAATACCCCTCACTCCCATCATCACTGGGCTTTAGCCCTGGAGATTAAGCACCAGTGTGCACAGGACCATAGGGGCCAATGCCTTCTGAAATGCTCATTAATTCTGCAAAATCATCATATAGTTCTCCATTTGTTCTTTTTGGATCAAGAGCGATCCCGCCCCCTTTCCCCCCCCCTCTTTTTTTTGGAAGGAAGAGATGGGAAAAAAAAAAACTAAAAGTTGAAACCTAAATTATTTCTTCTCTCCTGAAATACACTGACTGGATGCACATTGTTGGAAATTCTCAAAGACTTATTTTCAAAGGATGAAATTCTAAAGATTTCAAAAAAGATGGTCAAATAGAATCTTTGCTTTTTTCTTCTGAAGAATAGTGGATCACAAAGTTATCTGAGTTTTACAGTCTGGAAGGTAAGGCAACGTAGATCTGGGCTGTCTCGTCATAAACATTAAAAACGCCGCAGTCCGCTTCTGCGAGCAGTTTAATTTCTTTTTGTTCTATAATTAGGATGCTTCCCTGTGGGCACGAGTGGCAAGAGCACCAGAAGGCAGCCCCACCTGCAGGACAAACATCACAGCCCTGGTCAGCTTCAGTAGCAGCACCCCTCCCCTCCCACCTCCCTGCCCCAAGGGCAAATGCAGGGCTCCCTCACCTACAGGACAAATGGTGAGGAGGGTGCTGGGCGGAGGGCACCAAGGTCCATTAGAGTCAGCTGCCCACTCCCTGTGGTCCAGCAAATACTCTGACTTGGACTCAAAGTCCAAGGGATATCCGCGGCAATACTCCTTTCATAGTGAAATATAAAGGCAATCTAAACACTTGCTAAGGGGACTGTTCAAATAAACTAGGGCCCTCCAATGCACAGAAGCCAAGCAATCTTTACAAAGAACAAGGGAATTTTGTAGGTAAAGCAGGACAGATTTCCACAGCAAAATGTCAAGTTACGGAAACAATTTTGCCAATATTATGTGGAACGCAGCCTTTTTGTAAAGCTACATGTTCATGAACATAACACCTATGAGTGAACTGTTGGCGCATACACAGGAAGTATGTGGAAGAATATTCCCTTTCTAGTGACTGTGTCCTAGAAGAAGGGGACAATGAAGACATTTCACTTTCCCACTTGACATGTTTCTATCATTATCTGACTGTGTTGCAAACATAGGCTCATTTTGGATTTATTCTACGTGTTGCTCGAGGACATACCCAGGCGATCCTCTGAGTATCTCTGGAAGGCAAACCTTCATCCTTGCGTATCTGAAATGCCTTCGTTCCACCCGCACCCCATGCTACTGCCCCCGTGCTGAAGATTCCACATGTGGTCTGCTTTGCTGGGAGCCGGGAGGCTGCTACTCAGGTCTCTCCGCACAGCACTCTGGAAGTGAGAGGATGAAGGCCAGTCTGATTTTTGCTCCTTAGCAGGAAACATCATTTTTGTGTCCAGGCTTTCAGGCATTCTGCGCCTCCTTGGTTTTCTAAAGGTCCAGTGCACATCCTGGGGTGGGGAGCGGGGGGGTGCGTCGTCCAGGCAGGGCTCTCACCTCGGGGATTTCCACGGATTCGTCTATTTCCATCTTGTCCTCGACTTGGGCCCTGGTCTGGGCTGCCAGAATTCTCTGGCTGGAGGCCACACTTGCGGACCCCCGCCCCTCCTCTCCTGGTCCCACACCTCTGCTGCGTGCTGGAATCCCCTCAGGCTCTGCTGCCCACAACGGAGCTTCCAATTTCAGAGCTTCACTGGTAACTTGCGCAGCTCTGGTTGGCGTTCACATCAGAGATGCTGCATCTCTGGGAACCCCTCCATGAGTCTAGTCAGGTTCATTCTGGGTTCTCCTCTGCCGTGTGACCCCTGTTTTGTTAGTTTTAGCTTTTCTACCTGGTGCCTTGGAGCCACACGTGCCTAGAGATGATTCCCCTGAGTGTGTGCTAATGTGTGAATTATCTGCTTATCTTTCTGTCAATCCCTGGATTGTTGTCTATCCCATTCATTGATGCGTGGCAGGCTGAAGATCTTACTGCCAGGGTGTGGGGCTCCCTGGCCCTCCCCAGGCCTGGAGCTCCCTGACCTTGAGCCCTCACCAACTGCCCTGGCCTCAGGGAATGCCCACTCCCACCTAACACATGGAGAAGGGGAAGGGTCACCCCACCTAATTTATTAACTAATTAAGACCCTCAGTCAATCCCAGGAACCACCCCCCCCCCGCATCTCCAGGACCTTCAGCTCATTTCTTACCTTCTCAGCTGCCTCCCTCTGTGCCGCCTCTAGTCTTATTTCTCTGAATGTCTGATTCTATTTGCTTTCTATCTTTCAATACTTTCTGGCCCTTTGCTGTCTCTTTATCTTGTTTGGGTTTTTAAAATATCTTTTTGGGTTTTCCATATGTTACAGAATGGGATTTAATATGTAAAAAAAATAATATCCCTGTGGTTATATAGCTTCCTCAATGTGAAGAAGGCAAGAAAATGCACAAGATCATCATCACTGACCTCCAAGTGTGGAGTCTCTCGTCGACATCCCCCAATGGGTTTAAAGGGCACTTCATGGAGTCACCTAGCTTAATTCTGCTTCCTAGCATTATTGAATTTGGAGAAGGCAGTAACTCAAATAAATCCAAATGATAAATGTCAGGTTATAACAACTTATTTTATATCAAATTTGGCAATAACTCTTCACTTGTCAAAAGAAACATATACTCAAAATGAACCAATTAATCTTTTTCCTCCTTTTTTTCCTCCCCCTCCTTCAGTAGTAAAGAACATCTGAAGCCTAAGTTTATAAAACCTTGCTAAATAAACAAAGTATTTCAAAGCCTAAGTTTTTTCTTTTGTATTACAACCCAAGGTAATCTTCATGTTAAACCCAAAAGTTGGGTTTGGTTGCCGTGCCATAGAGTTCTGCATGGTGAGACTTTCAGATTTCTTATTGAATTCCTCGTTCACATTCAGTGTTCTCCAGACAGCACAAGAGAAGCTCACAGAAAGAAAGCATTATTAAAAAAAAAAAAAAAAAAAAAAAAGCAAGCATTCATTTCACAGGCTGTTTTTCCTGGGTTATAGCTTAGGAAGGAGCATCCCGACCTAGCCTTCTGTCTCCGGTGTCTTTGGGCAAGAAGCAAACATCAGCTGTTGAGATGATAAAGAAGCCATTGATGCCATTTGCTCTTTATCTGGTCATTTGTGCATAATCTCGAGAATACACTGGGCAATGATCCTGACAAGCAATTGAAAATGCAAGGTGAACGGTCCAAACAACACTTCTAACACAGACATGGAAAGAGTGTAATTTCTTTGAAAGCAAACTCAATGTCAAATCAAAGTCCCATTTCCAACATGCGCTTCAGGAATTCGCTAGAAGCCTGGAAGAAACGCCCTGTCACTGGTACTCAGGCACACATAGTAAGTCAGTCTCCTTCTTTCCACTCTTGGTCACTCTTGTGGCCATCCCCCAACCCCCTCCACAAGCAGAAAGACCCTCTCAAAACATGAGCCAGATCTTGTCATTCCCAACGCAAAACCTGTTGACAGCTTCCCATCATTCTTAAGATGATACCCAAAGTTCTCAACGTGGTTGACAAGGCCCTCTGTGCCCCAGCCCATCTTGTCCCCACGTGGCTGCCACCACACTGGCCTTCCTAATGCTCCTTGGACACCCTCCCAGGATCACTTCCAAGCATCCACACTCACTGCTCCTTCACCTTTTCCTGCAGCTTCACCCAGCATGACTGCTGGTTTCTGCTCAAATGTCATCCCCACAGGGGCCCTCCCAAAAACCCCACAGCGGTCACAGGAACTCTGTGCACTCTCCAGCCCCCTTCCTGGTCTGCTTTTCCTCGCAGGGCCTTCTCACTCTCTGATCTCATCTACTTCTTCTTTGCCTGCTTCATGTTTGCACATTAGAATGCATGTTCCAGGAGAACAAGGGCCGCATCTTGCTCTCTGCTATGGGCCCTGTCTAGAAGCCTGATGACGATCAGGAGGCGCTCCATGAAAATGAGTAAGTGAAGGAGGAAAAGAACACTGCTATTTAATGAAATAAGTAAGGGACACTCTCACAACAGATAGGCAGATTCAATTCCCAGGTAATTCATTTGGCACGAAAATATGGCAAAAGCATTCCTTAAACAGTTAAACACAGCATTACCATATGATCCAGGAAGTGGACTCCTAGGTGTGTAGCCCAAAGAGGCAAAAGCGGGGGCTCAGGCAGACACCTGCACACCACGGTGCATGGCTGCTTGAGTGACGATGGCCTGACAGTAGAAACAACCCAAGGTCCATCCACAGATGAAGGGATAAGCAAAATAAGGGCTATGCATACACTGGACTATCATTTAGCCCTCTAAAGGAATGAAATTATGAGCATGCTACAACAGGGATGGACCTTGAGGACAAGCTAAGTGGAGTAGGTGAGACACAGAAAGACACTGTATGCATGGTCCCTCTTACAGGAGGTGTAGGCAGCAGTCAGCTCCACACAGAAAGGAGCAGGAGGGTTTCCAGGGCTGGGCGAGGGAGGGAAAGGGAGTTGCTGTTTAATGGGACACAACTTCTGTTTGGGATGATGAAAAATTCTGGAGATGGAGGTGGTGACGGCTGCACACTGTTCTGAATGCACCTAATGTGATACACTCTGCATATATGTATATAATAAACAGGCTTAGACGTGTACATACACAGAGCAGTTATTCTATTTGCCTTGATCTTATGAAATTAGATGAATTTATCCTGAGTTTTTTATTAGATGAATCAGCACAAGGAAGAGTCTTTTACCATCTGTTTAACTTAAAATCTTAAAAAAAAAATTCCTGACTTAACATTATTGGTTTAATAAAAATGAGCTCTGATGATTATGTACATAAGCTAGTGATGCCTGATTTATTAGGCAAGCAAAACACGTCAGATGCTGAATTATTTTTCCCAATGTCATTTGTGAATATTACTCAAAGTTTTTATCCATATATTACTTCTGTTCCCTCAAGATAAAAAACAAAATCACTTCTACATATGTTTGTCAAAATTGGGAGCACTTTAACAAATAGCTTCCAATATAGCACCTTCTAACATGTCGTTAAATATTCTCCTTTGAATATAATTGAGACCTTTCCAGTTACATCAGGAAATTCTCTAATATATTTCCATAAATTACAATAAATACTGTCCTTTTAAACTTCTGGGGGGTTTTCAACTAATGTGTGATGTGAGTAATTCAAGTTCAGCTCTCTACTCTCACTGGGGGTTCCCGGTTCTTCATACCAGTCTCGCTCATTAGAGAAAGAAGCCACCTGCCTGGGGCATTTCAAAGGATGCCAAACCTGTGTGTGGTCATTGTGGGTGGAGAGGAGATGGGGACGGAGGCTGATTTAATGCTGCTCTGGGACCAGGCCACCTTTGTAAAACCCCTCAGAGCAATTACAAAAGCATCTGCACCCAGAAGCACACAATAAGCACTATTTGACTGAATACCCCAGGGGTGTCCCCAAGCCTGCCACCCACCATCCATGGAAGAAGAGGGGTTCTAGGTATCCTGAGGACAAACACTCATTTAATTCTCATACGTTGTTTAAAATGAATTACGGCAAGATTTTCCACTGAAGGTAATGATATAAAATGTTCTTTTAAAATAAATATGTTGAAATTTAGAATGGTTAGATTGAATGAAATTAATAAGTAATTGACCTGTGGTATAGGATTTGGAGAAAATCTAAAGGTCCACAGACGACTAGATTCGGGGCGACAGTAAACTGGTAAATGTTCCTTGTTCGCCATCAGAACCTAGAAGCTGGGAGGGTGGGGGAGGGGCCGTGCCCAGCTGGTGCTGGAGCCTCTGCAGGGGCAGCAGGAGGCCAGTTCTGGGGCATGGAAGGGAGAAGACGGTGCCATGGTGGTGTGAGTTGGGACAGGAGTGCAAAGGACTGTGTCCCCTTCTCCTTCAGGTGTGCTGTCTCCTGTTGTTGGGACCCCAAGGAAGCCAGCCGATGGAGAAGAAAGGAGCTCAAAGAGCCCCACCGCATGACAAGGCCAAGTACAGATGGCGGGCAAGGAGACCAGACGGGATTGGCCTGTACTGAGGCTCTTTGAATGAAACGGCTTCAGGCTGTCCTCCGGCCCTTCTGCACCACCACCTCCAGCCCACCACACACCTCTGCCCCAACAGGAATCCCTCACTCCTTAATGGCCCATCTCGTCGTTCCACCTGGAGCTGGGACCCACCAGCTTGGCACCATTCCCAGTCCACGGGATGGGCACCATCTTGCCAACAAAACTTTTGGCCCCCTTGCCTAGGATGGCCTTCCCCTTGCTGTAGGTTCTCAGGCCACCAAGCACAGCTCCACACCTGGAGGAAACCACCTTGTATGAACCTCAGAAGCTGGCATAATTCAACCTAGAGCTCATACACCTTGCAGGTCTAGAGAGCAGTTTTAGGGCGTTAAGGTCAATTCTCCATCATAGCAGGGGTTCTAGGAGAACTCGGCACCCAGCTGCATGTCCATCGGCTGTCAATCTTGGCTAAGTAACTGGTCCTTGCTATGCTTCACTTTCCACATCTGTAAAATGGGTTTAACAATGGTGTCTACCTGGTGTGAGGTTTTGAGAGGATTACGTGAGATAATCCAGGTGAAAGGCTGGATTTGCTATGTGCTGGCTCAGAGCAATGCTCCCTGAACATCAGCCAATTCGAAAAGAAATCAGGATTCAGAAATGAAAGTATAATCATGAGAGAGAAAGACATGAGACAAATCCCAGCTAAGGAACAGTCTACAAAAGCCCTGGCTAGTTCTCCCCAGCTGCATGGTCATCAAAAACAAGGAAAGTCTGAGAAACTGTCACAGCCCAGAGGAGCTTAAGGAAACATGATGAATACAATGTGATGTGGTGTCCTGGGTGGGATCCTGGACCAGAAAAAGGACCGGAGGAAAAAACTAGTAAAGTCTGAATAAAGTATGGACTTTAATAATGTATCAATAGTGCACACCTGGGTGGCTCAGTTGGTTAAGCGACTGCCTTCGGCTCAGGTCATGATCCTGGAGTCCCGCATAGGGCTCCCTGCTCGGCAGGGAGTCTGCTTCTCCCTCTGACCCTCCCCCCATCTCATGCGCTTTCTCTCTCATTCTCTCTCTCTCAAATAAATAAATAAAAATCTTTAAAAAAATAATAATGTATCAGTACTGACTCATTAACTGTAACAAATGTATCACACTGATGTAGGGTGCTAATAATAGGGGAAACTGGGTTTGGGGTAGATGAGAGTTCTTTGTCCTATCTTAGCAGTCTGTAAATCAAAACTATTCTACAATAAAAGGTTTGCCAAGACCAAAAACAAATAGAAAAAAAATTAAGTCTGTCTCTCTCAAAGACAAGCAGTTGGCATCAAACAAAGCTATGGTTTGGGCCCACTTGTCAGTGACCTGGGGGCCTGGCCTCCTTCCGTCCTGAGCCACATCTCGTCATTCCTTTAGCCAAACACAGACCGGGAAGAGCAGAAGCAGGAAAGCAGGTTCTTCCAGCTAGGGATCCAGGTCTACACATTTAGGTGGAAGTGCAGTGATGGAAAAGAACCTACGGATAGAGCAACCTGCAGGTGAAAAGCAGAGTCTGGGAGACCCAAAGCCTGCTTGTCCATAGGTCACTTAAAAAAATGCTTTGTGTCCACAGCAAGTCAGGTCACTGCAGCAGCCAACGCCCTGGCTGTGGAAAGGCTCGAGGGCAAGGCAGGCTTGTCAGGACGGCAGTTATCTGCCCGGAACCACAGTGAGCCTTGGCGAGAGGCTCCTGCAAATGCTGCCATCTCCTTGTCAGGGCTCTGCATGGCCCGTGGGAACCATGGAGACACAGGGGCCCCTCCAAGCCCAGTAGGGCCACAGCATTCCAAAGGCAAAGGTTGGATCAGTCTGGGGTTCCAGTGTTGGACTGTGGCAGATCCTGTGGGAACTGTACCTACTCTGTCCAGACTCTGGCACCGCCCCCCTTGCCTCTCCAAGGAGCCCAGGTGTCAAAGCCTCTGACTTCCAAACCAGTGAGGTGGAAGGTGGTCAACGTCTGTGCACCTTGCTAGAGACAATACAGTTTGCCATCAGCTGTTCCTACGATCATTTTTGCATCTAATATATTTCACAAAGACTTATGAAGCACCGGCCCAGGGACACCCCAAATGCATAGCAGTAGGGAGAACTTAATCTTGATCCCTGCTTCTCTTGCCACCTGGACCCATGTTCATCCTCCATTTTTCAGTGTTAATGTAATAGAGGTCTCTGCCCACAGCCAAGCAAGTGTTCCCCTCCTTCCGGCTGTGCCCTCATTTTAAGATCCTGCCTATTTGCCAATCTCAGAACTGACCCATACCACGTTTCCAGGAACACGTCCCCTGTCCCACATCCAGTCACAGAAATTAGTTCAGAGGTTGACGCATCACTAAATCCAGTTACATATGAACATCATCCTCTAACGGTTTGCTAGATTTATGCTCTTCTTCTGGTACGGGTGCTGGGCTGGTAGGATGTGAGCCTGGAGCTGTTAGCAGCACCTTTACTATGACTTGGAGAGATCCCCCAAGTAGGAGGCATCCCAGAAGTGAAACTAGCATCATGGTAGAGACAGAAAAGCGGCCTGAAGCCTGGGCTGGCCAGGCCTGTGGACGATTATGGCCCCTTGTCTTGGCCTAATCCTGTTTGAGCTGGATTCTATTTGTTTGTTTTGCCTAAAAAGTCCTGCCAAATGCACTCACTTTGATGGTATTGTCAAGACTGAAACAAGGGAGGTGCAGTGGCCTGTGTTCTGCCACATTATACCATCCTGCTTGAGACCCAGTGAGCTCGCCAACCCTCTGTCTTCAAAAGACTTGGTGTATTGGGGAAACACTTCCTTTCCACAAAGCGGTGAAGTCTCTCCACTTAAGAAGACGGCAACTTAGAGAAGAAAATTCTGATTTGGAAAGTCTTCTGCCATAGACATCAGCACTCCGTTCTCTAGATGGGGGGCCCAACTGGTGATTCAAAACCCAGGAAAAGAGCATCTCCAAAACGTACAATCCTTGGAATAAAGGAAATGTGTTTCCAACAAGTTCAAAAAACACTGGGTTTCAGAAAGTGAAACGAGTGTCTTTCGTGCAGGGTTTCTAAGAGACCTTACGGTACTGATGAATACAAATCTACACGGGGGTGACACGGGTTCCCTTACCCAACCACAGAACAATTCATTTATTTTCCTTTAAATTTTTTTATTGTTATGTTAATCACCATACATTACATCATTAGTTTTTGATATAGTGTTCCACGATTATTTGTTTGTGCATTACACCAAGTGCTCTACGCAGAACATGCCCTCTTTAAAACCCATCACCAGGCTAACCCAGCTCCCCCACTCCCCTCCCCTCTAGAACTCAGTTTGTTTTTCAAACTCCATCGTCTCTCCTGGTTTTTCTCCCCCTCTGATTTCCTCCCTTCTTCTTCCCCTCCTACTACCTTTTATTTTTTCTTAACATATATTGCATTATGTTTCAGAGGTACA
This sequence comes from Eumetopias jubatus, assembly GCF_037043125.1. NCBI lineage: Eukaryota > Metazoa > Chordata > Mammalia > Carnivora > Otariidae > Eumetopias > Eumetopias jubatus. The sequence goes on from NW_028274845.1 coordinate 166,546, forward strand.
GATCTGTGATTCAACAGCCTTGCACAATTCACAGCACTCACCCTAGCACATACCCTCCCCAATGTCTATCACCGAGCCACCCAATCCCTCCCACCCCCCACCAGTCCAGCAACCCTCAGTTTGTTTCCTGAGATTAAGAATTCCTCATATCAGGGAGGTCATATGATACATGTCTTTCTCTGATTGACTTATTCCACTCAGCATAACCCCCTCCAGTTCCATCCATGTCGTTGCAAATGACAAGATCTCATTCTTTTGATGGCTGCATAGTATTCCATTGTGTATATATACCACTTCTCCTTTATCCATTCCTCTGTCGATGGACATCTGGGCTCTTTCCACAGTTTGGCTATTGTGGACATTGCCGCTATAAACATTGGGGTGCACGTACCCCTTCGGATCACTACATTTGTATCTTTGGGGTAAATACCCAGTAGTGCAATTGCCGGATCTTATGGAAGCTCTATTTTCAACTTTTTGAGGAACCTCCATACTGTTTTCCAGAGTGGTTGCACCAGCTTGCATTCCCACCAACAGTTTAAGAGGGTTCCCCTTTCTCCACATCCCCGCCAACATCTGTCGTTTCCTGACTTAATTTTAGCCATTCTAACGGGTGTGAGGTGTAGATCACTGAGGTTTGATTTGGATTTCCCTGATGCCCAGCGATGTTGAGCACTTTTCCATGTGTCTGTCGGCCATTTGGATGTCTTCTGCCCATTTCTTGATTGGGTTATTTGTTCTTTGGGTGTTGAGTTTGATAAGTTCTTTATAGATTTTGGATACGAGCCCATTATCTGATATGTCATTTGTAAATATCTTCTCCCATTCTGTCGGTTGTCTTTGGTTTTGATGACTGTTTCTTTTGCTGTGCAAAAGCTTTTTATCTTGATGAAATCCCAATAGTCCTTTTTACCCTTGCTTCCCTTGCCTTTGGCGATGTTTCTAGGAAGAATTTGCGGCGGCTGAGGTCGAAGAGGTTGCTGCCTGGGTTCTCCTTTAGGACTTTGATGGACTGCTGTCTCACATTAAGGTCTTTCAACCATTTGAAGTTTATTTTTGTGTGTGGTGTAAGGAAATGGTCCAGTTTCATTCTTCTGCATGAGACTGTCCAATTTTCCCAACACCATTTGTTGAAGAGATCGTCTTTTTTCCATTGGACATTCTTTCCTGCTTTGTCAAAGATAAGTTCACCATAGAGTTGAAGGTCCATTTCTGCACTCTCTATTCTGTTCAATTGATCTATGTGTCTGTTTTTGTGCCAGTACCATACTGTCTTGATGATGACAGCTTTGTAATAGAGCTGGAAGTCCAGAATTGTGATGCCGCCAGCTTTGCTTTTCTTTTTCAACTTTCCTCTGTCTATTCGGGGTCTCTTCTGGTTCCATACAAATTTTAGGATTATTTGTTCCATTTCTTTGAAAAAAGTCGATGGTATTTTGATGGGGATTGCCTTGAATGTGTACATTGCTCTAGGTAGCGTTGACATCTTTACAATGTTGGTTCTCCCAATCCATGAGCATGGAACGTTTTTCCATTTCTTTGTGTCTTCTTCAATTTCTTTCATGAGTATTTTATAGTTCTCTGAGTACAGATCCTTTGCCTCTTTGGTTAGATTTATTCCTAGGTATCTTATGGTTTTGGGTGCAATTGTAAATTGGATTGACTCCTTCATTTCTCTCTCTTCAGTCTTGTTGTTGGTGTATAGGAATGCCACTGATATCTGTGCATTGATTTTATATCCTGCCACTTGACTGAATACCTGTACGAGTTCTAGCAGTTTTGGGGTAGAGTCTTTTGGGTTTCCACATACAGTATCATATCATCTGCAAAGAGTGAGAGTTTGACTTCCTCTCTGCCGATTTAGGTGCCTTTGATTTCCTTTTGTTGTCTGATTGCTGTGGCTAGGACTTCTAATACCATGTTGAATAGCAGTGGTGAGAGTGGACATCCCTGCTGCATTCCTGACCTTAGCGGGGAGCTCTCAGTTTTTCCCATTGAGAATGATATTCGCTGTAGGTTTTTCATAGATGGCTTTTATGATATTGAGGTTTGTACCCTCTCTCCCTATACTCTGAAGACTTTTGATCAAGAAAGGATGCTATACTTTGTCAAGTGCTTTTTCTGCATCTATTGAGAGAATCATATGACTCCTGTTCTTTCTTTTGTTAATGTAATGTAGCACGTTCATTGATTTGCGGATGTTGAACCAACCTTGCAGCCCAGGGATAAATCCCACTTGGTCGTGGTGAATGATTCTTTTAATGTACTGTTGGATCCTATTGGCTAGTATTTTGGTGAGAATTTTTGCATCCATGTTCATCAAGGATATTGGTCTGTAATTCTCCTTTTTGATGGGGTCTTTGGTTTTGGGATCAAGGTAATGGTGGCCTCATAAAATGAGTTTGGAAGTTTTCCTTCCTTTTCTATTTTTTGGAACAGTTTCAGGAGAACAGGTATTACTTCTTCTTGAAATGTTTGGTAGAATTCACTTGGGAAGCCACCTGGCCCTGGGCTTTTGTTTGTTCGGAGATTTTTGATGACTGCTTCAATTTCCTTAGTGGTTATAGGTCTGTTCAAGTTTTCTATTCCTTCCTGGTCCAATTTTGGTAGTTGATACATCTCTAGCAATGCACCCATTTCTTCCAGGTTATCTAATTTGCTGGCATAGAGTTGCTCATAATACGTTCCTATAATTGTTTGTATTTCTTTGGTGTTAGTTGTGATCTCTCCTCTTTCGTTCATGATTTTGTTGATTTGGGTCATTTCTCTTTTCTTTTGGATCAGTCTGGCCAGGGGTTTATCAATCTTATTAATTCTTTCAAAGAACCAGCTCCTAGGTTCATTGATCTGTTCTACTGTTCTTTTGGTTTCTAGTTCATTGATTTCTGCTCTGATCTTTATTATTTCTCTTCTCCTGCTGAGTTTAGGCTTTATTTGCTGTTTTTTCTCTAGCTCCCTTAGGTGTAGGGTTAGGCTGTGAATTGAAGACCTTTCTTGTTTCATGAGAAACGCTTGTATTGCTATATACTTTCCTCCTAGGACTGCCTTGCTGCATCCGAAAGATTTTGAACAGTTGTGTTTTCATTTTCATTGGTTTCCATGAATTTTTTTAATTCTTCTTTAATTTCCTGGTTGACCCATTCATTCTTTAGTAGGATGCTCTTTAGCCTCCATGTATTTGAGTTCTTTCTGACTTTCCTCTTGGGATTCAGTTCTAGTTTCAAAGCACTGTGGTCTGAAAATATGCAGGGAATAATTCCAATCTTTTGGTACTCGTGGAGACCTGATTTGTGACCTAGGATGTGATCTATTCTGGAGAATGTTCCATGGGCACTAGAGAAGAATGTGTATTCCATTGCTTTGGGATGGAATGTTCTGAATATGTCTGTGAAGTCCATTTGATCCAGTGTGTCATTGTTGATCTTTTGCTTAGATGATCTGTCCATTTCAGTTAGGGGGGTGTTAATGTCTCCCACTATTATTGTATTGTTGTCAATGTGTTTCTTTGCTTTTGTTATTAATTGCCTTAGATAATTGGCTGCTCCCACGTTAGGGGCATAGATATTTACAATTGTTAGATCTTCTTGTTGGATAGACCCTTTAAGTAGGATATAGTGTCCTTCCTCATCTCTTATTACACTCTTTGTTTTAAAATCTAATTTGTCTGACATAAGGATTGCCACCCCAGCTTTCTTTTGGTGTCCATTAGCATGGTAAATGGTTTTCCACCCCCTCACTTTCAATCTGGGGGTGTCTTTGGGTCTAAAATAAGTCTCTTGCAATCAGCATATTGATGGGTCTTGTTTTTTAATCCAATCTGATAGCTCGTGTCTTTTGATTGGGGCATTTAGCCCATTTACATTCAGGGTAACTATTGAAAGACAGAAATTTAGTGCCATTGTATTGCCTGTAAGGTGACTGTTACTGTATACTGTCTGTGTTCCTTTATGGTCTGTGCTGCTTTTAGGCTCTCTCTTTGCTTAGAGGACCCCTTTCAATATTTCTTGGAGGGCTGGTTCCGTGTTTGCAAATTCCTTTAGTTTTTGTTTGTCCTGGAAGCTTTTTATCTCTCCTTCAATTTTCAATGACAGCCTAGCTGGATATAGTACTCTTGGCTGCATATTGTTCTCCTTTAGTTCTCTAAATTTATCATGCCATTCCTTTCTGGCCTGCCAGGTCTCTGTGGATAGGTCTGTTGCCAATCTAATATTTCTACCATTATAGGTTACATATTTTTTCTCCCAAGCTGCTTTCAGGATTTTCTCTTTGTCTCTGAGACTCGTAAGTTTTACTATTAGATGTCGGGGTGTGGACCTATTTTTACTGATTTTGAGAGGGGTTCTCTGTGCCTCTCGGATTTTGATGCCTGTTTCCTTCCCCACATTAGGGAAGTTCTCTGGTATAATTTGCTCCAATATACCTTCTGCCCTTCTCTCTCTTTCTTCTTCTTCTGGGATCCCAATTATTCTAATGTTGTTTCTTCTTATGGTATTGCTTATCTCTCGAATTCTGCCCTCGTGATCCAGTAGTTGTTTATCTCTCTTTTTCTCAGCCTCTTCATTTTCCATCATTTGGTCTTCTATATCGCTGATTCTCTCTTCTGCCTCATTTATCCTAGCAGTTAGTGCCCCCATTTTTGATTGCACCTCATTAATAGCCTTTTTGATTTCGACTTGGTTAGATTGTAGTTCTTTTATTTCTCCAGAAAGCGTTTCTCTAATACCTTCCATGCTTTTTTCAAGCCCAACTAGTATTTTGAAAATCATGATTCTGAATTTTAGGTCCGACATCGTACTAATGTCCGTATTGAGTAGGTCCCTGGCAGATGGTACTACCTCTTGTTCTTTTTGTTGAGATGATTTTTTCCATCTTGTCATTTTGTCCAGAGGAGAAGAGATGAATGAGAGAACAAAATGCTAACAGGGTAACAACATCCCCAGAAAATATACTCTAAACAAATCAGAAAAGACCTGAAACCAGGGGAAAAGAAAGGGAAAGAAATAAAAAAAGAGAAAAAAAAAAGATAAAAACAAACAAAAACAGAAGAAAACAAAACAAAACAGAATATGATCAAATATGATCAGGCTAGTGCATAGATCAGTGCCACACACTAGATTTTGGGTATATTTTGGTCTTTAGAAGAAAGTGCCTCCTAAAATTTTAAAGAAAGAAAGACTTAAATATGTACAAAATAAGCATTGATACGATGAAGGGATGGAATATGACTGTAAAGATGAAAATTATAAAAAAATTTTAAAAAGGAATTGATAAGAAGGTGTTTGAAAAAAGAAAGAAGAGGATTAAAAAAAAGAAAGAAAAAAAAGGGGGGAGAGAATGTGATCAGGCAGGAGACTAGAACAAAGCCCTACACTAGAGATTTAGGGTATATTTTGATCTGTTAGAAGAAACTGTATTTCAAAATTTTAAAGAGAGAACAACTTATATATATATGCCAAAAATAAAGGTAACTACTATGAAGGGATAGAATATGACTCTAAAAATGAAAAATAAAATTTATTTTTAAAAGGGGATTTATAAGATGTTGGTTGAAAAAGGGAAAAAGAAAAATTAAAAGAAAAAGACAGTTTAAAAAAATTAACTTTGAAAGACTAACGAATCATGGTAAAAAAGCCATGAATTCTATGTGCAGTAGTCCCCTAGCGCTGGAGTTCTCCCGTTCTTGATCAGTAAACTTGGTCTTGGCTTCCTGGCTGTTCATGCTGATCTTCTGGGGGAAGGGCCTGTTGCTGTGGTTCCCAAATGTCTTTGCGGAAGCGGAATTGCCCCGCCCTTTCCTGGTCTGGGCTAAGCAAGCTGCTCGGGTTTGCTCTTGGGGAGCTTTTGTTCCCTGGAAGCTCTCGGTACAGCTTTGGTGGACGAGAGTGAAAATGGTGGCCTCCCAATCTCCTCCCAGGAGGAGCCGAGAACTCGGGGCCCTGCCCCTCAGTGCGCCCCCAGAGAAAAGCTGTCACTCCCATCTCCCTGGTCTCCGGCAGCACTCCGTGCTCACCCGGCCTGTGACCGAGCGTTTCTATCTCTGGCACCCGACCCGTGTGGAGTCTCCAAACCCAGCAGATCCCTGAGATGCGCTCCCACGCCGCTCCTCCCGGGGGAGGAAGGGGAGTCTCCCGGGATCTCTCACTTGTTGGGTCCCTGATGGAGGAGCAGTGGCCCGACTGTGTTGCCGATCACAGTTTATGGCAACCCCGAACTGAGAGCCCACGCCTCGGCTCCGTCTCTGCAGCCGGCTTCCCTGCTCCGATACCTGGGAGCTCTGCCACACTCAGGCACCCCCAGTCTTCCTGGGACCCCGAGGGTCCTGAGAGCACGCTGTCCTGCGAGGGTTCCACCTCCCGCTTAGCCACTGGAGCGACGTCCCTCAGCGGAGCCGACTTCTAAAAGTTCCGATTTTGTGCTCCGCGGCTCTAGCACTTGCCAGAAGCGGCCGATGGGGGCCCCCTCTCCCGCCGTCTATCCTCCCGAATATCGCCTCGGATTCATTTCTCCGCACGTCCTACCTTCCAGTAAGCGGTTGCCTCTCTGTTCAGAGAGTTGTTGCTACTCTCTTCTTCGATCTTCTGTTGAGTTCGTAGGTGTTCAGAATGGTTTGGTCCCTATCCAGCTGAATTCCTAAGACCAGATGAAATCCAGGTCTCCTACTCCTCCACCATCTTGCTCCCTTCCCCGACAATTCATTTTTAATAAAATACTACACAGGACTGTTTTGTTTTGTTTTGTTTTTCTGGAAACCGATGTACTAAAAGTTCTTTTTACAAGACTCATTGAAGTCTTATGCCTCACAAGTACAGTTGCTGCCACCTCCCACCTCCCCAGCCAATCCTGCTGGAATTCCCGGCGGGGGTCAGGGGTGGGAGGGGCGTGGAGGGCGGTGGACAGAGGCCAGCCCAGCTCATCCTCTTTGGGAACTTTACTTTGAGAACACTTTCCCTACAAATTTCGCTACAACATTTCACGTTGAGGCAAAGCATCCCATTTTTTATGATTTCAAAGCCTTTATAAAAATTAAAAGCAGCTGCTCCCAGTAAAATATCTGGTCTTGCCTTTGGTGGGTATAAATATGCACAATGACCTCATCTCTCCTTAGGTACTACACTTTGCCTCAACACAGCGGAGGCAGGGGCCAAGTGCCTCCTGCAGACCGCTCCCCACAAATAGCCTTTTCTTCATGCTCAAAGGAATCATTTGGATACTTCTCATCTGAAGCTCTTTCCTTTTGAAGTATCTTTGAAGCATTTCATCTCCTTTTGCCTTTCTTTTTGATAAACCTTTCCTTCTTAAACTTCCAGAGACATCCCAATTTTTAGGGTAAACTCTTGGGTGATAAGGCAATTTTAAGGGACGCTGTCTGATTAGACACACCCAGCAAGGACCCTCTCACTTCATTGACGTCTTGGATGGATCTTACCCCGTTTGAGAACAAACGGTCATGGAAAGTAAAAGTAACGGAAGAGGAAATAAACGATGATTCTGGATTTATTTTTTTTTTACTTGAAAGAAAGTCAAATTAATACACCCAAAGTTTAGTAAAATGCTTTCATTGTTTCCACATTATTTTTGGAAACTTGAGTTCTCCTAGGGCCTGCAAGGTTCACTACGGAGACTGCGAACTTCCACAGAGGAACCGGCAGCAACATGGCAGGCTGTTTCCGCTTTCCTGCAGCCGCCGCCCCAGCTCTTTGCCTCTGGTGTTTCCTCCACTGTGGGGGCTGCAGGCCACGCACAACCAGGAGACGAGGCTCCCCACGCCCGAGTCCCCTTCTCTGAGGTCTGGGGCAATTACCTCTGCAGGCATTAAGTCAAGGTGCCTTGCCACTGCTTAGTGGGGTGTAGGTGGGGGGACTGGAACACCTGCTGGGACAGTCTCAGTGAGCTCTCTCTCCAGATATTTTATTCTGTTAACCAGAATGACACGAGATGGGAGAAAGTTGCCCTGATTCATACCAGGTGCACAGAGCCGAGGGGCCTGATGGGGGTTCCTGTGCCCCAGACCCCAGCTCTGCACAGGACGGTGCCCCTTATCCAGCCTGGTTCTCCAGCTTCCCCGCTGAGTATGTAAGCCCGTGGAACCTGCTCCCACTAGATCCCTCTCCTGCAGAACCGGAGTTTGTGATGACCTGATTAAATGATTCCTTCCCACCTGGGAAAAGCCAGCTGGAAGCCCTCTAGGCCACCTCCAGGCGCCTCATCTCCACCCACTGCCAGAGAGGTTGCAGGCGCCTGCCTTGCAGGATGCCTAGATGGGCCCCCAACCCGGGGCAGGCCGAGCTGCCTCAGTTCTGTCCTGGCTGCACGTAAGCGGGAAGTGCGTGTGCTCTGGGCGCAGGCAGTCCAGTTTGAACCCAGCTCTGTTACTGCTGTGTGACCTCGGGGGAGCTACCTAAACCCAGTGTGCCTCAGTTTCCTCCTCTGTGAAATGCAGCTGATGATCTTAATTATCTCTAAGGCTTGTTTTAAGATTTATGTATTTTAGGGTCAGAGCAGATGGAGAGGGAGAGAGAATCTCAAGCAGATTCCCGCTGAGCTGTAGCCTGATGAGGGGCTCCATCTCACAACCCTGAGATCATGACCTGAGTCGAAATCAAGAGCTGGACACTCAACCGACGGAGCCACCCAGGTGCCCCTCTCAAAGGCTTGTTTTAAAGACTGGTGACAACACACATAAAGCACAGAGTGCAGAGCTGGCCCAATACTCACTCCCTAAGCATCGGTAGCTTTATTCTCACTCTTCTCACTGTTATTACTATCATGATTCCTGCTCTCCCCTTCAGCCTGCAAGTTCCCTCTGGTTCAGGCTGTGGCCCTTGGTTTATAGATCAAAGACTGATTCGGCCAGCTCCTTGAGAGCTGATCCCTCTCCCAGGGACAGACTCAGATAAGCCAAGCTTTTACAGTGGAAGAGCAAGACCTGAATGCCAACGTTTTAGCTATGGTAATTCAGCTCTGTAGTTTTGTGGGTAAGAACCCAGATTGAAGTCAAACCACCTGGAGTTCAAATCCCAGCTCTGCCACTTGCTAGCTGCGGATGAAGGGGAGACACAACCTCTCTAAACGCTCCCTGGATTCCCAATCTGGGTAATCAGAACTTGTGGGGTTGAAGTAAGGATCAGCACAAGCTAATGCACACAAAAGGTTTCATAGGGAGCCCAGCACCTAGTAAGTATTCAATAAAGGGCATCAAAACGCCCTGTAATTATCATGGTAATTGGAAAATTTCACCTCTGCATGACCAAGCTTTCTCTCACCACAGACGCTAAATCATATTCAGAATATCACTTGTTGGATTTTACAATGGAAAGTAACTCTGACCGAGAAGAGAAGGCATACAGTCCCCATGACTTCTGCATTATCTCCCAGCAGACAGACCCACGGGGGCTTCAGAAATAATCAGCAGTACCCTGGGGATCCTGGAAAAGCTAGGGGTACTGAAGAGTTAATGTCATCAGGCTCAGAAGATGCATCAGCCTTACATGACAGGCTTTGTCACTCTGGGCAGAAGTGGCTCCAAAGGCTAAGTTCTCCTTACCCCTCACAGAGGCTCTGAAGGAAACTTCCAGTGTTTGCCAGTAGGATTCCTGCTTAGCTCTGCTTCCCTGACAGAGCAAAACTTTGAATTGCACAAACTCACCTTAGATATGTTAATAGATTCAATCAGGCGCCAGCTGAGCCAGTCTCCTGCCAGCGTCCTAAGCGGGCTGTGGTGTTCTGTTTCTGAGGCCAACTTAGGCCAGTATTGCTAAATTCTGGGGGATGAGAACGGTGCCTCAATCTGGCCTCCCAACACTGTTCACACCTGAACACATAGGACAGTGTAAGTGTGCTTGGATCACTTAAACTTCTAAAGTGGCTTGTGGAACTGTACTCTGTTTTAAACATTACACCATGTTTCTGCACAGAGAAATAGCACCAGCTTCAAATACGGGGTGTCCTGCTATGTGGCAGTCACTGTGGGAAGCAATTCACATAGGATATCTTTTCCTTTTTTAAGAGAGGGAGAGAGAGAGAAAGAGAGAGGGAGAGGAGGGGCAGAGGGAGAGCGAGAGAGACAATCTTAAGCAGACTCTGCACCCAGCATGGAGCCCAACACAGGGCTCCATCCCACGACCCTGAGATCATGACCTGAGCTGAAATCAAGACTTGGACGCTTAACCGACTAAGCCACCCGGGCGCCCCACCTCTTATTTAACCTTAAACTTTAATTCATGTGCAACACCACTAAACAATATAAAGGAATAAGCTATTAGTGCGTGCAAACTCTTGCAGGGGATTCAAGGGAATTATGCTGAATCATACAAGTCAATCTCAAAAGTTTACATACTGTATGATTCCATTTATAGAACATTCTTGAAACGACAAGATTAGAGAGATTATAGAGACAGAAAACAGGTTAGTGGTTGCCAGGGTCTGGTTGGGGGGAGTGCGGTCTGGGTTCTAATGGAGTAGCATGAGGGGTCCTTGGGTGGGAAGATTTCTATCTCGACTGTGCTGGGGGGTCACAGGAATCCACACATGGGATAAAATCACATAGGATGACATGCACACACACAGTTGAGTTACGTAAGAATAAAGCTGGTTGACTGTATTAATGTCAGTATTTTGGCTAATGTTGCACTACATAGCCTTTCAAGATGTTACCACTGGGGGAAGCTGAAGGAAGGGAAGGATTTCTCTGTATTATTTTAACAACTGCACAGGAATCTACGTAATTACTGGGGAATGGCAGTACACAGTGGTGTTTCAGAGTATTTCAAAGCCAGAGCGTCCGTCTGAATGCCCGCTCTGCAATTTACCATCTGTGTGATCTGCTATTTGACCTTCCGGAACCTCAGACCTTCAGGTCCACGTCGAAGGTGATGGAAGTGCCTATCCCAGAGGAAAGGTTTTGTTTTGATTTCCTTAATTTAACCATGGTCAGTTTCTGCTTCTTACTATAAAAAAAAAAAAAAAAAACGTTTTGACTGATACATAGGATATTATTTTATAAGAGGCAACCAATTGACTACGATGATAAATTTTATCATCTGGTTAAAGGTATAAATGACTAATCTGCAGCAAGAAAAATCTTTTACAGAAAAACTATATAAAACACACACAAAGAAAAGTTGAATTTTACATAAATAGCTTAGTTTTTCAAGATAGAGAACTACCAAGGATGGAAGACCCAAGGTCCCAGAGAAAAGTAAAACACAGGTAGAGAAGGCCAATATTCTACAATGTTCTCACCTTGAGGTTCTCGCTAGTAGGCCAGCAGTGTGGACAGGGGGCTGAGAACACGGGCGGAAAGCCAGCAGGAAGTGGGGGCTGGGCAGAGCGCACAGAGCCAGAGACAGGCTGGTGTTACATGTGGGATGCACGTGGAGACAAAGGGAGCGCGGACAGTTCAACCTTTTGTTCTGACGCTCCCCGGAGACATCTGCTGACTGCTAAGTGGGGATCGCAAATGCCTAAGAAGACAAGCAGAAAGTGTCCTCGGTGCCAGAGAAACAGCACCCTTCCAGCCACCCTGTGCAGCTGAGATGAGCGCAGACTAGTCCCGGAAAGGGGCAAACAGGGGTCCTGGAATGGTAAGAGAAATTCCGGCTGGCGTGAGGTGCCCCTCCCTGACACAACTGTCCGCTGCAAACTAAAATAAACGTGACGTTCCTTTCTGGAGGTTGTAATAACATACAGAGGCCCTACTCCAGTATTCAATCAGAAACTTTTTAAAAACAGCATTCATACTATGTGTAAGACACAGAGAAAACACGAACAATGGAAACAGAGCCACCAGTGATCTATACATTGCAGTCATAATGCATGGATTTGGAAACAACTACAATGCATTCGGGAAAATAACAAAGAATTTTAGTGGAGAATTAGAACCTAGAAAGTGCTTGCAAATGGGCATTCTGGAACTCAAAAAGGCAGTACCTGAAGTTACATTTTTGAATAGATAGATGAGTCTGGCTACAGACCCATCACGGTGAGAACGGAGAGTAAGTAAGTGGCTGGGATGGGGACCATGCCCAGACTGACGTGAGAACAGGGACACAAGACGAAATCACACACGTGATTGGAAGATTAAGCGTACATCTCCCTAGAGTCTCAGCGGGATGAAGTAGGCAATCAGAGACAAACCCCAATTTTAAGAATTAATGGCAAGAATATTCCAAAACTGATACAAAATACAGAGTCATCTGTCAAAAATTTTATGAACCTTAAGAATGCAAATTTTTTAAAAGCCACAGCCAGGGACATCTTAATGAAAGCACTGAAAATCTAGGACAGGGGCGCCTGGGCGGCTCAGTTGGTTAAGTGTCTGACTCTTGATCTCGGCTCAGGTCATAATCTCAGGATCGTGAGTTCAAGTCCCGCACTGGGCTCCACGCTGGGCACGGAGCCTACAAGACAGAAAGAAAGAAAAGGAGGGAAGAAGGGAGGAAATCGAGGACAAAGAGAAAAGCTTAAAAGCAACCAGACAAAATAAACCACCTTATTTCATAGAAGTAACAACAAGATTGACAAGCCAGGGTAAATTAAAAGAAAGCCAAGATTCTCAAAACAAAGAGCAAGGCTGCCAGGAGCTAAGAGGCCTCACCTTCACGGCAGCAAACGGGGACAGTAACAGCTGACATCGGAGACAGTGGAGTCCAGCAGAATAAGGAATGGCACCTTCAAAGGGGCTAAAAAAACAAGATCCAACCAAGCATCCTATGCCCAGTGAAACTGTATTTGAAGGTGAGGACCAAATAAAGACTTTTCCAAATAAATGGAAATCAGCAAAGGTATCTACAGGGAGATCAAAGTGATCCCATACAGAAGTGCAGATTCAGGAAGAAGTGAGAACAAAAATAAATGTGTGACTACATGTGTCAATCTCAAGAGTTATTTAGATTACCTGCATATCATCACCATCATCATCCTGCTCTGTGGCATCTAAAACATATTTAGATATAAAGTATGCAAGTAACACAGAAGGTGAGAGAGGCCAAACAGGCAAAGTATTGTACGGTAATTAAATCATCTGGGAAGCTGTGAAAGTGCTCATTAAGTTGAGCAGATACACTGTAATGACTCAAGGATACAGGTTAGAATATCTAGTCAGACCATGAAAATAGCAACAGAGTGCATAATAAGCTAAAAAGGGAGAATATAAAATAACAAAAATATGTTCATTAATATAAAAGAAAGCAAGAGAGGAAAAAATAGAACATTAAAAGTGAACACACAACAGAGAAAACAAAATGTAAAACTGTAAATATAAACTCAAATATATTATTAGTACTTATATAAAATATGAATGGACTAAATACTGCAGTTAAAGTGAACAATGCCTGATTGGGTTTTTTCAGTGTATGCTGTAAAAGAGACCGGCTTTCTGCATATGGATGCCGGCAAGCTGGACATCAAAGCACAGGAAAAGATCCACGCACGCCAATCAAAAGAATGACAGCACACTATACTAATACTGTACAAAGACATTTTAAAGAAAGAAGCATTACTAGAAATACACAGGGATCTCTTATGGTGGTAAAGGAATCTATCGCAAAGATGTGACAATGTGAAATGTGCATATACCTAATTAACATATATTCAAAATATGTACAGCATTAATTGATAGAAATAAAAGAGGAAACAAAAAAATCTACAATTGCTTTGATAGATTTTAACACACCTCTCTCAGGAAATAATAGAACAAGCAGACAAAATGCCAAAGAGGATACAGACACTTCTGGCAATGTGATTAACAAACTTGACCTAATTTGCATGAACACTGCAGCCAGCAACTGCAGAATCTGCATATTTTTCAAATATATAGGAGACATTTTACATGTACATACATCAAAATGAAAATGTGTGGCACGCAGCTAAGCCATGTTTAAAATAAAATATATGGTCTTAAATGTACCTGGAAGAAAGAAAAACACTAAAACATCAATGGTCTGATCATCAATCTCAAGAAATTATATTTGAAAAACCAGAAAATTCCAAGAAGAAGGAAAGGAATATAAAGGAAAAAGCAGAACATAATCAAACAGAAAACAAATGTATAATGTAAAAAAAGGGGAAACAAACAAAGCCAAAGTTTACTATCTTGAGAAGACTAATAAAATTGGTAAATTCCCACAAAAATCAATCTAAAAAAACATAAAGAAGAAATAAATTACCAATATCAATAATATAAGAGATGATGTCTTTAGAGAACCTGCAGACTCTAAAAAATTATTCAGAGAATATTATGAATAACTTTACCCTGTAAGTATGGAAATTTACATGAAATTGATAATTTTCTTAAAAGCCAAAACTTTCCAAAATGGACAGAATAAGAAATAGAAATATGAGTAGCCCACGTCTCTTAAAGAATACATTAGGTCCAGAAAGTTTTATTGGTAAAAATGTTCCAAATGGTTAAGGCAGAAAGTGTCAATCTTACACAAGCTCTTCTAGAAAACAGGAAAAGAATACTTCCTAACACTTTCGTATAAGGCCAGAAAAACCTCAATAACAAAACCTAACACGGACATTATAGGAAAGGAAAATTCAGGCCAATCCCTCTTATGAACATAGATGTACAACACTTATCACGTATTAATAAATCTTTTCAGTAACATAAAGAGGATAATAAAAATAATGCATTGTGGCCAAGTTGAATTTATTCTAGAAAGGCAAAGTTGGTTTAACATTGAAAACAAATCTACATAATTCATCCTGCCATGACTTCTGGTGCCAACTACTCAGAGGTGGGCCAAACTTCACACGTTAGGGACAGTCTTCCACGGGCTGCCCTCACTCAGACAACAGCTGCATGTCCAACACACCCTGGGCCTCACTTATGCCCTGCAGGCTACAAATTCAGGAGTTCCCACAAACACCTTAAATCAGTAATTCACTGGAATGACTCAACGCAACTCTGGAAAGTGCTGCATTCACAATTACAGTTTTATTATAGCAAAAGAAGACAAATCAGAACTAACCAAAAGGAAGGACACATCAAGTGGAGCCTGAGAGGGTCTAAATGCAAAGTTTCTGATCTTCTCCCCATGGAGTCCCAAATACTGTTAGGCCCTTTAAGCTTCCATGTACAACAACGCTTCAGGGTATAGCCAATCTGGGAAGCTCACCCCAGCTTTCATGTCCAGAGTCCTAACTGGGGCTTGAACACACACTGCTTACTTGGCTGACATCTAGTCTCGCACGTGCCCGCACGTTCCCCCAGTTCAAAACTGACATGAGGTGTCCTAAAGGTCCCATCATAAATCACACCACTGGACTGTCCAGTGGCCAAAGCCCCCAGCAAACAAGGATATTCCTGTTGTGCAAGATCACCTCCCCAAAACCGAGGGCAAACCTCTCTTTGGGTCAGGTTAATTCTTCACTACTCGACCCCATTAGTAGAATGAAGGGGGAAAACATTATATACTTGTCTCAATGTATATTTGCTAAAATTCAACAATATTCATGACTTAGAAAAGATCTGGGGAATCTGATTTCTGATTCAATGTTTAAAGAGCTTGGAAGTCACCACTCCATTCTAACAAGCAGTACAAAGTGGACCAGATTGAAACATTAACAACTCTTCTTGGATCTGAAAGACAGGGGAGGACACGGGGGCAAACTGCTGCCTCCAAGACTGCAGACAGACTGGTGACTACAGAGTCAAGGTTTCCAGAGCAAAGACTCATGCGCTCTGTGGGAACCAGCCCTGGAGTCGGAAAACCTCAACTGTAAGTAAGGAATTGCTGGAAGTTTGGTGTGGCCAAAACCCCGGGAAGGCCCAGCAATAGGGATACCCAGCCATGGTAGGCTCTGCACGTTTTTTACCTCCAGCACAACCAGACATTCACAATAAATATTGGACAAAACAATGCATTCCTGTTTCGGGCAGGAGGAGGGGAAGGCAGCATTCTGAAATACCTTAGAGCTCAGAGCTCTCTGTTCTTCAACACGGTCTGCCCTCAGAGGAGATCAGTTCACCAGAGCCTACCCTGCTCGGGTTTTATCAGAGCCTCACTGACCCAGGGAAGGAAAGCACCCACCTCCAGCCCACTCTAGCCCAAGAGGGAAGAAAAAAGGCCAAAACTCTTGTGAAGCTCACAGCTCAGATGCACAGGCTCACAGAGAGACTAGGGCCCAATCAGAGGAATGTGGAACACTTCCCTTCTCCCTACACCTCCACCACCATGTTACTACAGGCCTATTTACAGCAGTTCCTTTCCCCTTTTTCCTTTTTTGTCCTGCTATCAAGAAAAAGATTACTAGGCCTACTAAAAGGCCAAAATCACAATGTGAAGAGACAAAGCAAGCATAGAACCAGACATGACAGAGATGTTGGAATCATCAGACTGGGAATTGAAGTAAGTCTGATTAGCATGGTAAGGGTGCTAGGCGATAAAGGAGACAGCATGCAAGGAAAGATGGACAACATGAGCAGAGATGGAAATCCTAAGAAAGAACCACAAAGAGATGCTAGAGATAAAAAACACTGGAACAGAAATGAAGAATGCTTTTGATGGGCTTATTAGTAGAGTGGACACAGCTAAGGAAAGAATCTCTGAGCTTGAGGACATCTCAAATAGAAGCCTCCAAATCTGAAAAGCAAAGAAAACGAAGACTGAAAAAAAAAAAAAAAAAAAAAAAAAAAAAAAGAACAGAATATCAAGGACTGAAGGACAACTTTAAAAGTGTAATATACTTGTAATGGGAATTCCAGAAGAAGAAAGAAAGGAACAGAAGAAATATTTGAAACAGCAATGACTGAGAATTTCCCCCAAATTTGTGGCAGACACAAGACCACATATCCAAGCAGCTCAGAAACCACTGAGCAGTATACAATGCCAAAAAAACTATATGTAGGCATGTCATTTTCAAACTACAGAAAATAAAAGATAACAGAAAAAATCCTAAAAGAAGCCAAAGGATGGCGCTTGGGTGGTTCAGTCGGCTAAGCATCTGCCTTCGGCTGAAGTTGTGATCTCGGGGTCCTGGATGGAGCCCCATATTAGGCTCCCTGCTCAGCAGGGAGTCTGCTTGTCCCTCTCCTCTGCCCCTTCCCTCTCTTTCTCTCTCAAATAAATAAATAAAGTCTTTAAAAACATGATTTAAAAAAAAAGAAATTACATCCAACTTCGCCTCCAAGACTGTGTAAACAAGAAGAGAATGGAGTGAAATATTTCAAATGTTGAGAGAAAAAAACCCCACCAATCTAGAATTCTGCACTCTGTGAAATTACCCTTCAGAAGGGAAGGAGAAATAAAGACTCTCTAAAGCAAACAAAGTTGAGGGAACTTGTTGCCAGTAGACCTGCCTTCAAGAAATGTGAAAATAAGTTCTTTAGAGAGAAGGAAAATGATGTAGGTCAGAAACTGGGATGTGCAGAAAGGGAGGAAGAGCAATGAAGAAGGAATAAGTGAAAGTAAAATAAAAATTTTTATTTTTCTAATTTTTAATTGATCTACCAGATAACAGTTTGTTCAAAATAATAGCAACATGTCCTCAATTATGTATACTCTTGTATATATCATGCATTCCACAAGACATACTTATGTGCTGTTCTGCATGAGTGAAATGAATGATACAGGGGACAGGAAGAAGAGATTATTTTGTCATTATAGGGTATTTGCACTATCCATGAAGTATCTACTGTTACTGGAAAGTGGACTTGAATTAGTAGTAAATGCACATTGCAAATTCTTGTACAACCACTGACAAAAGTAAAAAAGAAAGTGTAACTAATATTTTAAGAAAGGAGAGAGAATGGAACCATATAAAATGCTCAGGTAAAACCAAAAAAGGCCGAAAAATAGTGAAAGAAAAAAATGGGAACAAAAACATAAGTAATAAACAAAACGGTAACAAATGCAATAGGTATTAATCCAACTATATCAACAACAAATTCGAACACCAATGGCCTGCATACACCAATTAAGAGGCAGAATGTCAGAGTGGATCAAAAAACAAGACTCAACTCTATGTTGTCTAAAGAACTCCACTTTAAAAATAAAGACAGTTGGGGCGCCTGGATGGCTCAGTCGTTAAGCGTCTGCCTTCGGCTCAGGTCATGATCCCAGGGTCCTGGGATCAAGCCCCACATTGGGCTCCCTGCTCGGCAGGAAGCCTGCTTCTCCCTCTCCCACTCCCCCTGCTTGTGTTCCCTCTCTCGCTGTCTCTCTCTCTGTCAAATAAATAAATGAAATCTTTAAAATAAATAAATAAAATAAAATAAAAACAAAGACACTTAAAATAAAGACATTTAAAAATAAAGATTAAAATTAAAAGTAAATGCATGGAGAAAAATATACCATGCTAATACTAATCAAAAGAAAGCAAGAGTAGCTATACTAATTTCAGACATTGCAGACTTTAAAGCAAGAAAAGTTACCAGGGATAAATTAATGGCAAAACACAGAAAATTTTCTGCCAAGACTGGAAACAAGCCAATGACAGTCACTATTCAAAAGTGTACTGGAGGTCCTAAGCAAGACAATCAGCAATAAATAAATACAATAAAACAATTAGAAAGGAAAAAATAAATCTCTCGTGTTTAATACTAATATGTAGAAAGTAAAAAAAAATAAATAAATACACAAGCTAATAGAACCACTAAGAGAATCCAGCATCATTGCCATGTGCATGCCAATATACAAAAGCAACTGCATTTTGTATACCAGTGATGAGTAACTAGAAGTTAAAATGGAAAGAATTTATAATATTTACAATATCAGTAGGAATATGAAATGTTTAGGAATAAATCTAACAAAAGCTTTGCAAGACACCTATCAAGAAAAATACAAAACATTTAAAAGAGCTAGATACACAGAAGGATATATCATATTCATGGACTATAAGACTTGTTTTAGGACTGACATCAATTTTCCAAAACTGATGTATGGGTTAGAGATTCTATCCAATCTCATCAAAATCCCAGATTTTTTTTTTTTTGGAAACTGTCAAGCTGGTTCAAAAATGTACGTAGAAAAACAAAAGCAAAAGAAGGGCCATGGTACACTTGGAAAGATGCAGAAAATGGTAGGTTCACAGGACCAAGAGTAGCAACATGGTGAAGCTAAGAAGTTCAGACAGTGTGGCACCAATGTGGGGACAGTGCAGGTCTCCCCACCTCGGGAGAGGTGACACTGGAGCCGGGGGACACTCTCATGCGGCTGCCCCTGTCCTGCAGGGTGTTCCGCTCCATCACTGGTATCTACCCATTAGATGCCTGTAGTGCACACACACACACACACACACAAACACACACACACACACACAGAGTCACGGCAACAAAAAAATGCCTCCAGAAATTGCAAAATGTCTCCGGGAGGGGGGGTAAAATTACCCCCAGGGAGGAAATACTGGAGTAGACAAAAACAGCCCATAAAACTACATTAAAAATGAGAAACAGACCACACATACATAGTTCCATGATTCATGACAAAAGCAACAATGCCTCATATTATAGACAAAACTCAATTCCAAATGACTTATAGATCTGTTAAAGGTAGAAATTAAAACAAAGTTTCTGGATGACAACATAAGAGAATATTTTCACAGCCTCGGGCCAAAGATTTCTTGAATAGGACACACAATAGCACAAACCACGGAGGGCAAACATGGTATACCAGGCTTTATTAAAAGTAAGAACTTCTGTTTAGCACAGGGCACGTTATGGAGTAAAAAGCCAAACCACTGTGCTGGAGAAAATAGTTCTAAAAATATCTGACGAGAACTGCTAGCCAGAAGAAAGAATTCACACGGTAGGAAAACGGAGACAACCCAACAGAAAAATTGGCCAAAGTCTTGAGACACTTCTTGAAAGAGAATATCCACATGGCACTAAACGTAAGAAAAGGGCTCAGCCTCCTTAGTCCTCAGGAAAATGCAAATTAAAATTATAATGAGATACTACTGTAGTTCTATTGAAATGGCTAAGACAGAAAAGTCAGATGATGCCTAGGGTTGGTGAGGATTTGGGACTGAAACACTCATAAGATGCTAAAGGATGTGTATACGGGCACTGCCCACCAAAGCTGATCATACACCGCCCCTCGACCTGGGATAGGGGCTGCAACTGGTGACTCATGCAGATCACTTTATAGGCCAGGATACCCATCTCCCACCTTCTCCGTCTGTTGACTGATGAAGGCTCACACCTTTTCCAGAGAATGACTTTTTGATGGGAGCCATCTCGTCTGCAAATGCCCACAATGTGATGACCACCCCTTGGGGAAGGTCCACAACCAATGCCTGGCTGATCACAAGTTATAAAAGTCCTCTAGGGGTGACTTGGCGGCGCCATTCATCCTCCAGAGCTCCCCATGGAGTCAGACTGAGGTGGACTCCAATCAAATCTGCAGGTTGGCTTGGCTCCTTCCCCTGGCCCTGCTCCTCCCTCACTCCCTCACAGGCTCCTCCAGAACAATCTTTCCATAAATCACCTGCACAGCAACCCCCTCTCAGGCTCTGTTCCTGGGCACTGTGACCTAAAACAATCAGCAAGTGCACTCCTCAGTGGAATCCACTCGACAGAAGTGTGTGCACAGGTGCACCACAGACACATAAGCAAGTTCATGGCAGTGCTCATCAGAATAGGCATGCCGGCTGCCCATCAACACCACAATGGATACATCACAGTTTCTTCTCACAGTGCAGCACCCACGACAACCACACAGAACATGACCGCCTCCCAAAAACATAATGATGAGTAAAAGGAGTCGGGCACAAAAGAAAGCATCCTCCTTGATTACACTTACATAAAGCTCAAAACAATCCGAAAGAACCCTAATGATAGAACTTCTGAGAGTGGTTGCCATTTGAGGTAGTAATGGGGGGAGGGGGGCATGGGAGAGGCGTTTTCAAGTGCTTTGGGAAGGTTCACGAAACTCTACAAGTATCATTCATAGACATCTATGGATGCATGTTATATTGTAATAAAATGCATTTTTATTTTTTTTAAAGTAACTGTCTTTTCTTTTTTTTTAATGATTTTATTTATTTGACAGAGAGAGAGCAAGCACAAGCAGGGGGAGCAGCAGACGGAGAGGGAGAGGGAGAAGCAGGCTCCCCACTGAGCAGAGAGTCCAATGTGGGGCTTGATCTCAGGACCCTGGAATCATGACCTGAGCCGAAGGCAGATGCTTAATGCACTAAGCCACCCAGGCACCCCTAAAATTCATTTTTAAAAAGAGATCTTATTCTTCTACTTTCGGTAATAACTTATACAAAAGTACTACATGCAGCAAGTTTACTGATAATTCTTTATAGGATTCGTTTCCGGTATTTTGTCAGCCCTCTGGCCTCTTTCCACTGAAAAGGGTAATTGGGTCTCAGACATGTTTTCTCCACTGAAGTTGGCTACCAGCCATTCCAGAAGGACCTGTATCCAGGTTATTCCTAAAACCCCAGAATTCCTGATTGAGTCAGCCCTGGGGCTTTTCCCGTGGACTCATTCATCCAGCAGGTATTCACTAAACACCTGCTATGCACGAGGCAGTGTTGTGGGCTCTGGGGATGCGGCAGTGAATAAGACAGGCCTGGCTCCTGCTCTTGAGGAGCTTACAACCCAGACAGGGATCACAGCCTGGAAACTAGCATTCACCGGTCACCCGGGAGGCCTGCGGGGACACAGTGGGAAATGTTCACACAAAATCACTTGTGAAAGCACACTCCTTGGTGGTTACAGTTTGTGAAAGAACACACAACAGGAGCTGTTGGAAACCTGTGCCTTTCTGGTTTTGTTTTTGGACTAATATCAGTCCAAATTTGTATTTGGACTGATACCAATTTTCCCAAACTGATGTATGGGTTAGAGATTCTATCCAGTCTCATCAAAATCCCAGATTTTTTTTTTTTTGGAAACTGACAAGTTGGTTCAAAAATGTACGTGGAATGAGAGTATCAGCAAATGAGCCCACGGACCAAAGAGAAAGGGTTGCCTCTGATTTCACCTAAACCTCCACAAGTTTTGTGCCCCAAGAGTAAAGGGGTCCCAAACTGTGATCGGATTTCCCTCGAGCCCACCAGAACATTGCCTCAGACTCATTTAATTGTTTAAAGAAAATTTTAAAAGATGACATTTCTCGTGGGCCTGCGTTTGTGCACACAAGTCCCGTGTACAGCACAGCGGACAGCACCAGCGACAGTAAGCGCAGACACACACAGGGGTGCCACCACCCCGCCAGCTGACACACAGGAGACACAGCGAGGGACGCTGGCAACAACCATGGGCACATCACACTCCCACAGAGTATTAGTTTAATCTGATGAAAGTGCTGGTCCAACCCTGTGTCTGACGTACAAACCCACCTACAAATGATGGCTTCAGAGGGTTCTATCTGATATCACTCAGCACGTTCTCTTAGTGGTCAGCAGAGAGCTCAGCGGGATCTCCTTAGCCAACCACTTTTGCCACATCAATCCTTTGGAGACTTCCTGTTGGAAACACCTCAACTACCTGCACAAACACCTCTCCAGGGCCACTGGGATTGAGACGGGCCCAGTCTCCTCCCTGTATTCCCTACAGGCATATCTTGACACATGAGTGGAGTGACCTTCCCAATAGTCAAAGGCTGCCCAAAGATAATGAACTAAGTCGAGAGAAATGTCTCATTTCATTACAGACAAGGCTCTGATCGCATCTGAAAAGCCTCTAGGTGCAACTCCACCCAGAACACGAACAATCCCAATGCCCCTGCCATGATGTGCTTTTATGCCTGGCTTACCATGAGAAGGTGTTTTTATCCTGGAGTAGAAAATGCAACAATTTCTACCTCCCTCTTCATGATTATAAAATCGCGTTTGCCCGTCTGTGTACGCATGAAGAGATTAGCATGGGAATCAGTAGGCCGAGTAAAGAAGATGCCTTAGCCAGTGCAGGCAGGCATCATCCACTCTACTGAGAGGCAGAATAGAACAAAAAGGCAGAAGAAGGGTAAATTCAGTCTGTCTACTTGAAGTGAGACATCCATCTTCTCCTGCCTTTGGACATTGGTGCTCCTGGTTCTCAGGCCTTCAGACTTGGACCGAACTGCACCGCTTCCCTGGTTCTCCACCTTGCTGATGGCAGATTGTGGGACTTTTTAATCACATGAGTGAATTCCTACAGTGACTCTTTGTGCACACAGATATGTGACCATATGCATACATACATATATACATCTGTATCTCCTACGGGTTCTTTTTCTCTGGAGAAACAGAAGAGCCCTGTAATGGCCCTGACTAATATACTAGGCTATTAATTACGAAGATCTAAATAAATCCTCTGCCCTACTTCCCTCCTAGTAGAAAAGCCAAAATGTATATTCATTAGAATTAGGTTCTCAGAGTGTCCCCTGCTGTGTTGATGTCTAGGGGATTTATCTATACTTCCTGATGCGTGAATAAAATCATTCTAACCACGGGTTTTGCATATCGCTCTCAAGGAAGACCTTAATGCTCATGCAATTCAAATCGCCATTCAGCTGTCTGTAATTTCAGTGACAACTGTCCCCTTCACACATATGTACACCACTAATCAAAGAGCTAAAGGGTAGGAAGATGATCCTCCAGTGGCAAATTCAGGGATTCTCTACAGCAATAGACTTCAAACTGAATACAAGAGGATCTTGTTAGCTGAGTATACATTAACCCAGTCCCCAGTTACAAGGTTGTGTCGGGGAGAGTTAGCGTAACATAAAGACATTCGCCTACAAGCACCTGGGAGAATATTAGCCCCTTTCAAGGAACCCAGCCCACTTACTTTCAGCGCCTGCCCTTGTCCACCGCACCAAGTCTTTCTCAGCCAGTTGCTTCCTTAAGAGGCAGATGTTGGCAGCATCTAAAAGGATAAGACAAATTGGTTTTGAAGGAAACGTGAAAATCTTGCAAATGAAGCAGGATTTTATACAGAAGACAACTGTGATTTTGGAAAACACAGAATTTCATCTGGAAGCATTCACACACGAAAGACACGGTGGAGTCAAGAACTGAAAAGAATACGTACAAGAACAATGAAAACGCACACACCTTAAAAGAAAAATTATTTGAGGGGCGCCTGGGTGGCTCAGTCGGTTAAGCGTCTGCCTTCGGCTCAGGTCATGGTCCCGGGGTCCTGGGATCGAGCCCCGCATCGGGCTCCCTGCTCCACGGGAGGCCTGCTTCTCCCTCTCCCACTCCCCCTGCTTGTGTTCCTGCTCTCGCTGTCTCTGTCAAATAAATAAATAAAATCTTAAAAAAAAGAAATTAAATTAAAAAAAGAAAAATTATTTGAATTAAGAACTGTTCTTGGCAGACTGGTCATAGCAACTTTATTTTTTTTTGTTGTTTTATTTTCTGTATTTATTAAACATTTAACTACCAAACAAAACACATGAATCCCAAGCACCCACGGGCCAGTACAGGCAAGAGATTAGGCCCTAGTCATGAAGTGGCAACCACTGCAGGCATCAGTGCCCTAGCGAGGTGCCTAGAACGGGACAGGCAGTTGGGTTTAGCCCCCTTTATCCTGCTGCGGCTTAGCAAAAAAGGGAGGCACAACGCGCTGCATGGTCCGAATCACCCGGGAAACCTGGTCAAGACAGGAGGTGATGGACATTTGGAGTTGGCCAGGGTCCTCAGCAGTCAATCGGACAGTCAGGACGGTGACGTTCACATCGAGCTCCTGCCGAACTGGCCCTCGGAGTTCAGCATGTGAAGTCAGGAACCAGTGGGCAATCTCCGCCCTCCACGGTGAGGGCGATCTAGAGCGGTTGGCCCCCAGGACCTCCAGCCGCCGGTGCCGCAGCTCCATCAGGCCCTGGCGCGCGGGGGGCCTGCTCCATCGGGGGCACGCCGGCAGAAGCGGCGCCCGCCTCTCCCTCAGTGCCGGGACTTCCGGGATTGCCCAGGCCTTCGGGGTCGCTGGGGTCACCAGGGTCACGGGGTTCACCAGGACCACCCGGCGCCCCCACCACAACGCCCACAGCACCTGTGCCTTCGTGTACCGCCCTCACGGCTCGCCCACCACCCGCCCCAGACCCCGTCTTGGATCCTCCCACCCTCCTCACGAGGCACAGAAGGACCTCATAGCAACTTTAATAATGGGCAGATAAAACAAACGTCTGAAAGAGGAGGATGGGTAACCAAAACAAAGCTCAAAAGTAAACCTGACGGTAGGCTACAAATGCTCGCTGGAGCCGCGGGGGACCCCAAGTTTCATCTGTGGCCTAGTCCCCCACCCGCAGTCCTGGGGGAGGTCACTGAGAGGCGTCGCCCACCGGCTGACCCCATGCTCGCTCAGGGAATCTGAGGCTCCTCCCCCCGCCCCTGTCCCTGGGAAGCGGCTCTACCCACCCTTCCCACCCTGGGAGCCTTTCCAAGGACTCAGACGTGACAGAGCGTGTGGCCTGGAGACCATGTGGGCCCTGTAGTGCCCGAGCTCAGTTGAACCTCTGTAAAGTCGAGGTTCCACAGGCAGGGTTAGTACCTCCTCATCTCCCGGCTGCCCACGCTGGGCCTCAGAAGGAAGTCCCTTTGCTTACTTACCCTGCCACCTACCCAGGCTACTGGCCTCCGTATCGGGGTCTCCCAGCCCTCCCGGTGCTCCCGTCTGCAACTTCCCGCGACAACTCCTGACGTCGCGTGCCCACAAGCTCCGCCCCAGATCCCCGGATGGAGCGCGGATGAGCCAATGAGCTCAGCCCATTTCTGGACACGTGACACAGCCTGCCCAAGTGACTCTCTGCACCTGCGCGACGGCACTGCCGTCCGCGCTGGCTGGCCGGCGGTCGGGGTGTGAGGCGCTGTGCCTTCAGAGTCCCTGATGCGAGAGCGGAAGGCTCTGGAAACCCCGAGCTGGCTGTGGCCTGGCAGGGTGCCTCAGGCCTCGCCCCCACTCCCGGCACCGCGGCCTGGCGCCCGCCCCCGAACCTCCCGGTGCAGTCCTGAGGCCCGCGGACCCAGAGCAGGTGCGCCGCGGCGGAGACACTCTCTGGATTCCCAAGACCAATCAACGGTAAGCTGTCTCCTTAAATTCTGTTTATACTGATGACATGTGGAAGTGGTAATATTTTGGACGTATGGGGTTAAAACATCGTGTCAGTACTTACGTTGGCCTTTTCGCTTTTAAGTTTTGACGGGGCTGCTAGACACGCGTGAGCTGCGCAGGTGGCCCCGCTCTCGGTGGACGGCGAGGACGCGGGGTGGCCGGGTGACGTGTCTGTCCAGCCAGGGCAGTCCGGACAGCTCGCGGGGCTCCCTGGCTTTCCAGGAGCAACACGCGTCAGCCAGAGGGTCCGCCGCCCTCCGGGAAAATGTAACCCAAGGAAAAGACTACTCTCGGAATCTCAGCTGCCGTTCCAGGGAGGCGTGCCTAGGAAAAAGGGGTGCCTGTTTGCCGGCTGGCTCCGGATGGGTCAGCTGCGGGGTCTCGGGGGGTGGGGGGAGCTGTGCAGAGAAGGCAGGTGTTCCAGGGCTGGGGAATTCCAGGACAAATCTGAGGACGGGGCAAGAAATACTGAGAGTGTTTGGGGAACCCCCCAGTGACCAGTGGCGTGGTCAGTGGGTATTCCAAGAGCAATGACCGTCTGTCTAGGCCCCTGGAAGTTATTTTTAATTATTCTATGATGCAGAGGGCTTCCGCATTCTCCCCACTCTCTAGTTTAAAAAAAAAAATTTAAAAACAAAAGTAGTTTGCTGTATTCACATATGCTGTATGTGAATAGGATCAGTTTATGGAACTGGTAAAGAAGTTTTTTTCCGTCTGGATCAACATGGAGCAGAACAGCCCACATTCACTAAAACTGCTAGCTAGGCGGCAAAGGCACCGGATAAACACCCCCAACCCCCACCGCTGACCCACCCATTCACCACTCTCTCCAGCTGCTGGGCAACAGGAGGGTTTTTTTCCTTTTGCAGAGTATGCGATTGGGGCCAGCACTGACCTTGCCCACATCTCAGAGGACTAGGAGGTCCCAGCTAACATCAGGGATATAATAGTAAAAGCCTAGTAATAATGGCAAAATAATACTCTGAAAATTATTTAGTAGTTTCCAACTACAATAGCTCTTCCTTCAGAAATGCTTAAGATTGGCGTCTATTTTGCTCTAGAGAGAACATTCCTTATTAGGGCAAAGTGAAAAGGAAAGCAACAATAGCCAAAAAGAGGCAGAAAATGAAAAGCCACAAGCTTCTACCGGCGTAGGGAATGCAATTTCTCTTTGCTCGTTCAAGAACAACTAGAATATACCGAGTACTCCATAAACAGCCGCTGTGGACTCACATGCTTTATCCCCCTCATTACAACATCAGTGTGTGATGCTGAAAATGGCCAATTCTATAGCAAAGAATCATTCCCCAGGGCAGCATCTGGGCCTCTGCTGTAGAAAATGCTTTGGAAACAGCATTGGGTTTCCTTCCAGATTCCTTAGGCCTCTGCCCAAGATGTGACCTGAGCTGATTCTCCAGAATCCATATAAAGAACGTTTTTACTTAATCTAGTCCAAATTCATACTGCTTTATTCAAAAGTTGTGTCCCTGAGGAGTTAAATATGCTACGTTTCTTCCTATCAACTCACCTGGTAATCCACTGTTTAAAGCTAACTAGGCCATCAAGCTCGGTAACAACATCCAGGGAACCCATGTTGTATTTCAGGCTGTGCTGTGCAGCTTACAAGCAGCTTTTCATTTTATCTTGGTAACACCATGAGGTAGGTATTTTTTATTATCCTCATTTTACACATGAGGAATGAAGAAACAGAAGTTAGGTAACTACCTTTTCAAAACAGAAGAGCAGACAAGAAAAAAGCCAGGTCTACTAACTACATGCTCATGAGGCACACGAGCCCACTTGCTGATACTCATCCCTTATGTTAATCACCTATAAACCCATTAGGAATAGTCGTTTGTTAACCTAACCTGGATTAGGTGCTTCCAGCTTCCAAGGATAACAAAGATAAAGTCAGGCCCCTTATGTCAAAAAAAATTCACCATCTGGCGGAGAATTATTTTGAAATGCAGGGGCTCAAACCCTCATTTATTTGTCTTCTGAATTTGAAATACTTTCTGTTCTCGGTTTGCCCATGTTAGGTTTTTGGTTGTTTTTGTTTTCTCTGAGCTTGGAGGCAGAAAGACCTGCAATCACAGACTGTAACTTTTTCATTGTTTCATCTTCTATTATATTTTGGATTCAGGACCACCTTTTCTGCCGACTGTTCCATTTGCACGTGTCTGCTGCACACATGCAAGTCCCAGTCAATGGGAAAGTAAAAGTTTTGTCAAACGAGTTTCATGACATTGCTGTATTTTACTGATTTCTAACTTTTGTGTTAGCTAGTGTGTGTAGACCAGTCTAAAGAGGCAGTCCAGGCTAACATGAGCTTTATTTCGCTTGTACAGTGTTTTACCGTTAATTCAATGTTTTAAAATTAGAGTTTATATAAAAATCCATACTTCTGGTTTCTTCTGAAAACTTGGAAGTTCTAGTAACAAAACACTGAGCCCACATGCCCACATGGCAACAAGGCCAGAGCTGAAAAGTAACCATCCCTTTTAGTAGGGTATGCCTACTCCAATTCCCCAGTCCCCACCATTCCCTAGAGTGTTCCTGTCACTGAGACTGTGCATGCACTTGTCATTAAGCATCCCACCTACCCTGTTTTCTTATGGTATGAGAGTATTTCTGTATCTGTGTCTTTATCCAAAGATGAAAAAAAAACTCAAGCTTTGTGATTATTTTTGTATCCAGTCTGCCTTGCTCATTTGCTTTGCCTGATCCCTGCAAATAGGCTCTAACCTGTAAGGTGGATAAATAAATTGTATTCCAAATCAGACTAGCAGGAGCATGTGTAATCAAGTCCTCCCGTGGAGCAAAAAAAGCGTGTGACTGAAAACTCTGTATTTCCCATGTGGATCACTTATCTATTGCTGTGTAACAAAACCTTCCCAAAACTCAGTAGCTTAAAACATCCACCTGTTTGGCTCTTCATTCTTTGGGTCAGCAGTTTGGGTTGGACTCAGCTACATAGCTCTTGTATTGGTTACACCTGCTGGACTCATTCATGCATCTGTGGTCAATTGGTGGTCAGTGGCCTAACTCACATGCCTGCAGATTTGCTGGCTACAGGTTTAGGCAATGAAAGTCACTAGCTTTTGTGTCTTTCTTTGTCCAGAAGACTAGCCCTGGCTTGTTCCCGTCATGACTGTTAGGGGGTTCCTGAATTAGTCCCCTCCGTTGGCTATAACAAAATACCACAAACTGTGTGACTTCAATAACAGAAACATTCTCTCATGTTCTGAAGGCTAGAAGTCCAAGATCAAGGTTCTGGCAAGGTTGCTTTCTGGTGAGACCACGAGTCCTGGCTTGCAGACAGCTGCCTTCTTACTGTGTCCTCCTGCACATAGAGAATGTACTCGCTCTGGCATCTCCTCTTCTTCTTAACACACCAGCCCTATTGGATCAGGACCCTACCCCTATAACCCCATTTAACCTTAAGTACCTTCTTAAAGGCCCCATCCCCAAATAGAGTCACACTGGGGCTCAGGGCTTCAGCCTATGAATTTGGGGAGGACAAAGTTTAGTCTGCCACATGTCCCAAGAGCAACCAGAAGCCAAGCCCCTTAGGTAGCATTCACTGTTTTCTCATTGATCGAAACGAGTCCTGTAGCCAAGCTCTGAGTTGGTGTGGGACGGGACTACCCACGTGCATGGATACAGGGAGGCATGAGCAACTGGGGAACCATGATGGGAACAACCCACCAGACGCCAGGCCAATTCTCTTGAACTACTATATATTCAAACCATTTTACTGTTTTTTTTTAAAGATTTTATTTATTCATTTATTTGAGAGAGAGCGCGCATACAGAGTGGGGGAGGGCAGAGGGAAAGAATCTCAAGCAGACACTGCACTGAGTGCAGAACCCAAAATGGGGCTCCATCTCACCACCCTGAAATCATGACCTGAGTGGAAATCAACAGCTGGCCACTTGACCGACTGAGACACCCAGGGGCTCCTAAATCGTTTTATTTTAAACCAATGCAGTGGTAGTACTGACACTTACTATCTAACATTCAGTTGTGGTCTGCTGATTGTTGTAAGCAGATCATGGACACACCTTCTGCTTCCAACGGCTGGTTGAGGGGTGGGCATGGACCCAGTGCAGGACAAAATGGGAATGTTTGCTGGGGGTATTTGTAGGAAATACAATAAATACAGTACAATAGGGTGGCGCAAGATGGCGGAGGAGTAGGAAACCTGGATTTCATCTGGTCTCAGTGATTCAGCTGGATAGTGATCAAACCATTCTGAACACCTACAGACTCAACAGGAGATCGAAGAAAAGAATGGCAACAACTCTGAACAGAAAAGCAACCACTTTCTGGAAGGTGGGACGTGCGGAGAAGTGAATCCAAGGCGATATTCGGGAGGATAGAGGGCGGGGGAGGGGGCCTCCGTCGGCCGCTTCTGCTGCAGAGCACAAAATCGAAACATTTAGAAGTCAGCTCCGCTGAGTGACGTCACTCCAGTGGCTAAGCGGGAGGTGGAACCCTCACGGGACAGAGTGGTCTCGGGATCCTCGGGTCACAGAAAGACCGGGCGTGCCCGAGTGTGGCAGAGCTCCCAGGTATTGGAGCGAGGAAGCCGGCTGCAAAGACGGAGCCAAGGCGTTGGCTCTCAGCTGGGGGTTCCCATAAACCGTGATCCGCTGCACAGTCGGGCCACTGCTCCTCCAGCAGGGACCCAACGAGCGGCAGATCTGGGGAGACTCTCCTTCCTCCCCGGGGAGGAGCGGCGCGGGAGTGCACCGCAGGGATCTGCTGGGTTTGGAAACTCCACACGGGGTCGGGTGCCAGAGATAGAAACGCTCCGTCACAGGCTGGGTGAGCACGGAGCGCGGCCGGAGACCAGGGAGACGGGAGTGACTGACTGCTTTTCTCTGGGGGCGCACTGAGGAGCGGCCCCGAGTTCTCAGCTCCTCCGGGGCAGAGATTGGGAGGCTGCCATTTTCACTCTCATCCAACAAAGCTGTACGGAAAGCATGCAAGAAACAAAAGCTCCCCGAGAGTAAACCCGAGCAGATTACTTAGCCCTGATCAGAAAAGGGTGGGGCGATTCCGCCTCAGACAAAGACATTTGGGAACCATGGCAACAGGTCCCTCCCCCAGAAGATCAGCAAAAACAGCCAGCCAAGACCAAGTTTACCGATCAATGAGAATGGCAGAACTCCAGCACTAGGGGAATACTGCACATAGAATTCATGGTTTTCTTACCATGATTCTGTAGTCTTTCAGTGTTAATTTTTTTAACTGTCTTTTTTTTTTAATTTTACTTTTTCCCTTTTCCAACCAACATCTTATCAATCCCTTTTTAAAAAAAATTCTTTTTAATTTCTAGAGTCATAATCTATCCATTCATAGTAGTTACCCTTATTTTTGGCATATATATATGTTCTCTCCTTAAAATTTTGAGATACAGTTTCTTCTAACAGATCAAAATATACCCTAAATATCTACTGTATGCCTTTGTTCTAGGCTCCTGCCTGATCACATTCTCTCCCCCTTTTTTCTTTCTTTTTTTAAATCCTCTTCTTTTTTCAAACAGCTTCTTATCAATTCC
The DNA here is from genome assembly GCF_037043125.1 of Eumetopias jubatus. NCBI lineage: Eukaryota > Metazoa > Chordata > Mammalia > Carnivora > Otariidae > Eumetopias > Eumetopias jubatus. The sequence continues at coordinate 198,105 of NW_028274845.1, forward strand.
TTTTAAAGTTTTTTTTATATTTTCATTACAGTCATATTCCATCCCTTCATCATATCAACCTTTGTACATATTTAAGTCCTTCTTTCTTTAAAATTTTGGAAGGCACATTCTTCTAATGGAACAAAATACACCCAAAATCTAGTGTGTGGCACTGATCTATGCACCAGCCTGATCATATTTGATCATATTGTGTTTTGTTTTGTTCTCTTTTTGTTTTTATCTTTTTTGTTTTTTTTTTTTCACTGTTTCTTTTTTCTTTCTTCGCCTTTCTTTTCCCCTGGTTTCAGGTCTTCTCTGATTTGTTTTGAGTATACTTTCTGGGGACATTGTTACCCTGTTAGCAATTTGTTCTCTCAATCATCTGTTCTCCTCTGGACAAAATGACAAGATGGAAAAAAATCAACAACAACAACAACAACAAAAGAGGTAGTACCGTCTGCCAGGGACCTACTCAGTACAGACATTAGTAAGATGTTGGACCTAGAGTTCACAATCATGATTTTTAAGATACTAGCTGGGCTTGAAAAAAGCATGGAAGGTATTAGAGAAACCCTTTCTGGAGAAATGAAAGAACTACAATCTAACCAAGTCGAAATCAAAAAGGCTATTAAGGAGGTGCAATCAAAAATGGGGGCACTAACTGCTAGGATAAATGAGGCAGAAGAGAGAATCAGCGATATAGAAGACCAAATGATGGAAAATAAAGAAGCTGAGAAAAAGAGAGATAAACAACTACTGGATCACGAGGGCAGATTCGAGATATAAGCGATACAATAAGACGAAACAACATTAGAATAATTGGGATCCCAGAAGAAGAAGAAAGAGAGAGAGGGGCAGAAGGTATGTTGGAGCAAATTATACCAGAGAACTTCCCTAATGTGGGGAAGGAAACAGGCATCAAAATCCGAGAGGCACAGAGAACCCCTCTCAAAATCAATAAAAATAGGTCAACACCCCGACATGTAATAGTAAAATTTATGAGTCTCAGAGACAAAGAGAAAATCCTGAGAGCAGCTCGGGAGAAGAAGTATAGGTATAGGTATATAACCTGTAATGAAGAAACATTAAATTGGCAACAGACCTATCCACAGAGACGTGGCAGGCCACAAAGGACTGGCATGATATATTCAGAGCACTAAACAAGAAAAATATGCAGCCAAGGATACTATATCCATCTAGTCTGTCATTGAAAATAGAAGGAGAGATAAAAAGCTTCCAGGACAAACAAAAACTAAAGGAATTTGCAAACACAAAACCAACCCTACAAGAAATATTGAAAGGGGTCCTATAAGCAAAGAGAGCACCTAAAACCAGCATGGACCAGAAAGGATCATAGACAATATACAGCTAACAGTCAACTTACAGGCAATATAGTGGCACTAAGTTCATAACTTTCAGTAGTTACCCTGAATGTAAATGGGTAAATGCTCCAATCAAAAGACACAGGCTATCAGATTAGATTAAAAAACAAGACTTGTCGATACGCTGTCTGCAAGAGACTCATTTTAGACCCAAAGACACCCCCAAATTGAAAGGGAGTGGAAAAACATTTACCATGCTAATGGACACCAAACGAAAGCTGGGGTGGCAATCTTTATATCAGAGAAATTAGATTTTAAACCAAAGACTGTAATAAGAGACAAGGAAAGACACTGTATCCTACTTAAAGGGTCTATCCAACAAGAAGATCTAACAGTTGTAAATATCTATGCCACTAACATGGAGCAGCCAATTATATAAGGCAATTAATAACAAAAGCAAAGAAACACATTGACAACAATACAATAATAGTGGGGGACGTTAACACCCCCCTGACTGAAATGGACAGATCATCTAAGCAAAAGATGAACAAGGAAATAAAGACTTTAAATGACACACTGGACCAAATGGACTTCACAGACATATTCAGAACATTCCATCCCAAAGCAACGGAATACACATTCTTCTCTAGTGCCCATGGAACATTCTCCAGGCTTGATCACATCCTAGGTCACAAATCAGGTCTCCACCAGTACCAAAAGATTGGGATTATTCCCTGCATATTTTCAGACCACAGTGCTTTGAAACTAGAACTCCATCACACGAGGAAAGTCGGAAAGAATTGAAATACATGGAGGCTAAAGAGCATCCTACTAAAGAATGAATGGGTCAACCAGGAAATTAAAGAAGAATTAAAAAAATTCATGGAAACAAAAGAAAATGAAAATACAACTTTTCAAAATCTTTGGGATGCAGCTAAGGCAGTCCTGAGAGGAAAGTATAGAGCAATACAAGCCTTTCTCAAGAAACAAAAAGGTCTCAAATACACAACCTAACCCTACACCTAAAGGAGCTAGAGAAAAAAACAGCAAATAAAGCCTAAACCCAACAGGAGAAGAGAAATAATAAAGATCAGAGCCGAAATCAATGAAATAGAGATCAAAAGAACAGTAGAACACATCAACGGAACTAGGAGCTGGTTCTTTGAAAGAATGAACAAGATTGATAAACCCCTGGCCAGACTTATCCAAAAGAAAAGAGAAATGACCCAAATCAACAAAATCATGAACGAAAGAGGAGCGATCACAACTAACGCCAAAGAAATACAATTATAAGAACATATTATGAGCAACTCTGTACCAGCAAATTAGATAACCTGGAAGAAATGGATGCATTTCTAGAGATGTATCAACTACCAAAATGGAACCAGGAAGGAGTAGAAAACTTGAAGAGACCTATAACCACTAAGGAAATTGAAGCAGTCATCAGAAATCTCCCAACAAACAAAAGCCCAGGGCCAGGTGGCTTCCCAGGGGAATTCTACCAAACATTTAATGAGAAATTAATATTTATTCTCCTGAAACTGTTCCAAAAAATAGAAATGGAAGGAAAACTTCCAAACTCGTTTTATGAGGCCACCATTACCTTGATCCCCAAACCAGAAAAAGACCCCATCAAAAAGGAGAATTAGACTAATATCCTTGATGAACATGGACGCAAAAATTCTCACGAAAATACTAGCCAATAGGATCCAACACTACATTAAAAGGATCATTCACCACGATCAAGTGGGATATATCCCTGGGCTGCAAGGTTGGTTCAACATCCGCAAATCAATCAACGTGCTACAATACATTAACAAAAGAAAGAACAGGAACCATATGATCCTCTCAATAGATGCAGAAAAGGCATTTGACAAAGTACAGCATCCTTTCTTGATCAAAAGGCTTCAGAGTATAGGGATAGAGGGTACCTACCTCAATATCCTAGAAGCCATCTATGAAAAACCTACAGCGAATATCATTCTCAATGGGGAAAGGCTGAGAACTTTGCCCCTAAGGTCAGGAATGCGGCAGGGATGTCCACTCTCACCAGTGCTATTCAACATAGTATTAGAAGTCCTAGCCACCGCAATCAGACAACAAGAAGAAATCAAAGGCATCCAAATCGGCCAAGAAGAAGTCAAACTCTCACTCGTTGTAGATGATATGATACTTTATGTGGAAAATCCAAAAGACTCCACCCCAAAACTGCTAGAACTCATTCAGGATTCAGTAAAGTGGCAGGATATAAGATCAATGTACAGAAATCAGTGGCATTCCTATACACCAACAACAAGACTGAAGAGAGAGAAATGAAGGAGTCGATCCCATTTAAAACTGCACCCAAACCATAAGATACCTAGGAATAAATCTAACCAAAGAGGCAAAGGATCTGTACTCAGAAAACTATAAAAGACTCATGAAAGAAATTGAGGAAGACAGAAATGGAAAAACGTTCCATGCTCATGGAGTAGAAGGACAAATATTGGGAAGGTGTCAATGCTACCTAGAGCAATCTACATATTCAGTGCAATCCCCATCAAAACACCATCCACTTTGTTCAAAGAAGTGGAACAAATAATCCTAAAATTTGTATGGAACCAGAAGAGAGCCCGAATAGTCAGAGGAATGTTGAAAAAGAAAAGCAAAGCTGGCAGCATCACAATTCCGGACTTCCAGCTCTATTACAAAGCTGTCATCATCAAGACAGTATGGTACTGGCACAAAAACAGACACATAGATCAACGGAGCAGAATAGAGAGCCCAGAAATGGACCCTCAATTACATGGTCTACTAATCTTTGACAAAGCAGGAAAGAATGTCCAATGGAAAAAAAGACAGTCTCTTCAACAAATGGTGTTGGGAGAATTGGACAGCCACATGCAGAAGAATGAAACTGGACCATTTCCTTACACCACATGCAAAAATAGACTCCAAATGGTTGAAAGACCTCAATGTGAGACAGGAGTCCATCAAAATCCTAAAGGAGAACACAGGCAGCAACCTCTTCGACCTCAGCCGCAGCAAATTCTTCCTAGAAACATCGCCAAAGGCAAGGGAAGCAAGGGCAAAAAAGGACTATTGGGATTTCATCCAGATAAAAAGCTTTTGCACAGCAAAAGAAACAGTCAACAAAACTAAAAGACAACCGACGGTATGGGAGAAGATATTTGCAAATGATGTATCAGATAAAGGGCTAGTATCCAAAATCTATAAAGAACTTATCAAACTCAACACCCAAAGAACAAATAATCCAATCAAAAAATGGGCAGAAGATATGAGCAGACATTTTTCCAAAGAAGACATCCAAATGGCCAACAGACACATGAAAAAGTGCTCAACATCGCTCGGCATCAGGGAAATCCAAAACAAAACCTCAATGGGATACCACCTCACACCAGTCAGAATGGCTAAAATTAACAAGTCAGGAAACGACAGATGTTGGTGAGGATGCAGACAAGGGGGATCCCTCCTACACTGTTGGTGGGAATGCAAGCTGGTGCAACCACTCTGGAAAACAGTATGGAGTTTCCTCAAACAGTTGAAAATAGAGCTACCATACGATCCAGCAATTGCACTATTGGGTATTTACCCCAAAGATACTAATGTAGGGATCCGAAGGGGTACATGCACCCCAATGTTTATAGCAGCAATGTCCACAATAGCCAAACTGTGGAAAGAGACAAGATGTCCGTTGACAGATGAATGGATAAAGGACAAGTGGTATATATACACAATGGAATATTATGCAGCCATCAAAAGAATGAGATCTTGCCATTTGCAACCACATGGATGGAACTGGAGGGTGTTATGCTGAGTGAAATAAGTCAATCAGAGAAAGACATGTATCATATGACCTCACTGATATGAGGAATTCTTAATCTCAGGAAACAAACTGAGGGTTGCTGGAGTGGTGGGGGGTGGGAGGGATGGGGTGGCTGGGTGATAGACATTGGGGAGGGTATGTGCTATCGTGAGCACTGTGAATTGTTCAAGACTGTTGAATCACAGATCTGTACCTCTGAAACAAATAATACAATATATGTTAAGGAAAAAAAAGCAGGAGGGGAAGAATGAAGGGTGGGAAATCGTAGGGGGAGATGAACCATGGGAGATGATGGACTCTGAAAAACAAACTGAGGGTTCTAGAGGGGAGGGAGTGGGGCGATGGGTCAGCCTGGTGATGAGTATTAAAGAGGGCACGTTCTGTATGGAGCACTGGGTGTTATACACAAACAATGAATCATGGAACACTACATTAAAAACTAATGATGTAATATATGGTGATTAACATAAAAATTTTTTAAAAATACACTACAATAATACCACAATATAAATAATAAATAATATAAAATAATATATATAAAATAATCCCTAAACCCCCAAGAAAAGGGGGAAGAAACGGTCCCTCTTTTTTCAGACATTGTTGTGTCTGTGTGTGATGCCTAAGAAGCTATAGCCATGCCACTGTCCAGTCGAGGATGAAGCCTATACCCAGAAGGGAAGGGAGCCCAGAGAAATGCAGATAAAAGCTCCTGATGTCCATGCCCAGATCCCATTTGCCTCTGGATTTCTGTTGCGCAGCCTCATAAATGTCCTTCTGTAGATTGGCCTGAGTCCCTGTGTTCTTTTACTTATGCATGGATACTAATTGGATTGGTCAACCAATGAGGAACCATAGAGGGCATACAGCCTTCCTGGGAAGCCTGGGACCTTATTCACACACTGGCCCAGGGCAGGTTCTTGTCTCAGCTTCCTTCTCTGAAAAAGCAGGAAATGCCTCTTCTATACGCCCTAAGCAAGGCTTTATGATCAGGTGAAATAATGCATGTGGAAACATTTCAAGCTGTATAAATTGTCAAATCAATGTAAAGAAGAGAGAAGACAGCCTATTTAAAGATGAAAGGATTGACAGTTAATAGCTAGAATTATGTCATATCAGCAATCCATCCCTTTAGTCAAGTCAGTAAGAGGACTTGTCAAATGTGTTTACAGTTACAGAGAACAAAACAACCACATACTATACAACAGACCTCCAGCTATAATTAATTTCTCAATTAAATAAAGATAGTCTTAGTATTGTGTGTGAGCTGAGTAGGAAAGGTAGGGGCAGTAGGTGGACCAGGTCTGTATCAGTGAGGAGAATTTCAGCTGCAAGCCAACACCCAGCTTGCCCTGACTTAGAAAATAAAGGAATCGTTTGGCTCAACTATATAGAGTCGGCAGCATGGCATCTACCAGATTTCTGGGGAGGTGTGACTCAGTGATTCAATTAGGGACTCAAGCACCCAGCTCTCTCTCTGTGCTTCTGCTTCTCATGGTATCAGCCTCACATTCACAAATGTCCAGCCAGTAATTGCTAGATGCATCATCAAGGAAGGTCATGTATAGTCATTGCACGTTGCTTTGAAAAAAAAGCATTGTTCAATGCAAATATTTAAAATATATTCCAATTTTTATAATATTGAATCAAGGTTCCTTTATTTTTCAATATTTTGGGAGCCTCGAGAACTGGATAAGACTCCAGACTTCCTTGATCACAGAGTTGTCCTGTGGTACTGATGCAACCAATGATTAGTCCTGAAACCATTTGCTTGAAAACTTTCTTCCTGGAGTGCAGTTTGTCTTAGTTTTGGTAAACACAAATTTGGAAATCTGCATTAGTCAAACAGGGCTTAAATGCCCCTGCATCAGATCCCCACCTCCACCCCACACATAAAAGAAATCTGTGTACCTGATGTGATAGCAACAGGGACCAATTCTAAAATCTCCCACTGAGATTTAAGGAAGTAAATAAAAAGAAGGAAGACCATGTTTACATTAATTTATCATCCACAGTAGTTAGAATGCTTATTAGAATGGCATTTCTAAAGAATTTTAAATTGGCACAGGTCTTCTGATCCATTACATGCGTGATTTCCCTGCACCAGGCATAGATGTTAAGACAATGGTCTTTACCATTTATCCAAAGAAGACATCCAAATGGTCAACAGACACATGAAAAAGTGCTCCACATCGCTCAGCATCAGGGAAATCCAAATCAAAACCTCAATGAGATACCACCTCACACCAGTCAGAATGGCTAAAATTAACAAGTCAGGATACGACAGATGTTGGCGGGGATGTGGAGAAAGGAGAAGCCTCCTACCCTGTTGGTGGGAATGCAAGCTGGTGCAGCCACACTGGATAAGAGTATGCAGGTTCCTCAAACAGTTGAAAATAGAGCTACCCTACGATCCAGCAATTGCACTACTGGGTATTTACCACAAAGATACAAATGTAGGGATCCGAAGGGGTACGTGCACCCCAATGTTTATAGCAGCAATGTCCACAATAGCCAAACTGTGGAAAGAGCCAAGATGTCCGTCGACAGATGAATGGATAAAGAAGACATACAATGGAATATTATGCAGCCATCAAAAGGAATGAGATCTTGTCATTTGCAACGACGTGGATGGAACTGGAGGGTATTATGCTGAGTGAAATAAGTCAAGTCAGAGAAAGACATGTATCATATGACCTCACTGATATGAGGAATTCTTAATCTCAGGAAACAAACTGAGGGTTGCTGGAGTGGGGATGGGGTGGGAGGGATGGGGTGGCTGGGTGATAGACATTGGGGAAGGTATGTGCCATGGTGAGCGCTATGAATTGTGCAAGACTGTTGAATCACAGATCTGTACCTCTGAAACAAATAATGCAATATATGTTAAGAAAAAAAAGAGGATAGCAGGAGGGGAAGAATGAAGGGGGGTAAATTGGAGGGGGAGACGATCCATGAGAGACGATGGACTTTGAAAAACAAACTGAGGGTTCTAGAGGGGAGGGGTGTGGGGGGATGGGTTAACCTGGTGATGGGTATTAAAGAGGGCACGTTCTGCGTGGAGCACTGGGTGTTACGCACAAACAATCATGGAACACTACATCAAAAGCTAATGATGTAATGTATGGTGATTAACATGACAATAAAACATTTGAAGAAAAAAAAGACAATGGTCTTGACACTCACGTAAATATTTTCCTGCTGACTTCTATGTCGAAGGTTGACAGTGAGCTTGGCGTATAAGAACCCGAGATAGCTGGGTGCTAACAAACATAAGCCACATCCCCAGGGTTTTTGAACCACCATGGTCTGGTCTTTCTCAACCCAATTAAATAATGTATTTCTGTACATAAGCAAGCCAAATACCAAATGGAAATCATTTTAGATATTCAGAAGCATCAGCAAACCTTGGTCTCTAGTCAAACAGAAAGAAACAGCCATCAAGGGGGCGCCTGAGTGGCTCAGTCGTTAAGCATCTGCCTTCGGCTCAGGTCATGATCCTGGGGTCCTGGGACTGAGCCCCGCATCGGGCTCCCTGCTCCGTGGGAAGCCTGCTTCTCCCTCTCCCACTCACCCCACTCCCCCTGCTTGTGTTCCCTTTCTTGCTGTGTCTCTCTCTGTCAAATAAATAACATCTTTAAAAAAAAAGCCATCAATTAAAGACTATCCTGATGCTACATAACATCAGATGAAATAAACTACCCTTTTCAGAGATTTATACCTGTGCTTCTCGAACTAAGGTGCTTTAGGACAAAAGTCTTAAAATCAAATATTTTTAACCTTTTCACTCTATCAGTAGATCTAGGAATAAAACTCTGTTTAAACACGAAAAGTTCCCCTTTGACTTATTCTGATGAGTCACCTGTTATAAGCAGGCCGAATCTATTAACACCAGGAGCCATATATTTGTACCCCAATTCTGAGACCAATAACCAGTGTCTGTGTTGGGGGGTTTCCCCCTAAAACACCCCTAAGCAATTCTCCAGGACACCAGCTGGGTGGTGTCCTATCATTGAACTCAATTCTGGCAGTGTCTACTGGGAGACAGCATCATATTCCCCATGTGAAGGGCTCAGTCCTGTGTGACACCCTTCCCTCCTCCACTTCAGATGCCAGTCACAAGCCCAAGTTGTTAAACTTGACCAACCTGGGTGGACTACAAACTGGAGGTTCCAACAACACCCTCCTTGTGCTCAAATGATTTGCTATAGCAGCTCACAGAGCTCAGAAACATTTTACTTACTAAATGACCGGTTTAGGGGCACCTGGGTGGCTCAGTTGTTAAGCGCCTGCCTTCAGCTCAGGTCATGATCCCAGGGTCCTGGGATCGAGCCCCGCATCGGGCTCCCTGCTCTGCTGGAAGTCTGCTTCTCCCTCTCCCACTCTCCCCACTCCCCCTGCTTGTCTTCCCTCTCTCACTGTGTCTCTCTCTGTCAAATAAAATCTTTAAAATAAATAACTTGTTTATTGCCAAAGATATTAGAGGATATGCATGAACAGCCAGACTGATGAGCTGCATAGGGTGAGGTATATGGGAAGGGGCATGGAGCTTCCATGCTGTCAATGAGCACACCACTCTCCCCAGCTCCACGTGTTCACCAACCAAAAGAACTCCAAGCCTGTCCTTTGGGTTTTTATGGAGGCTTCATTACATAGGCCTGATTAGTTAACTCTCTGGCCAATGGTGATTGATTGGACTTCCACTCTCTCCCCTCTCCTGAGATTAAAGGGTGGGACTGAACATTCCAACCCTTGAATCACAATGTTGGTTCCCCTGGCAGCCAGCCCCTCCCTTCTTAGGTGCAAAAGCTATCTCATTAACATAACAAAAGACACTTAGGAAATTCCAAGGGTTTTAGGAACTCTGGGCCTGAAAAACCAAATATATATTTATAATTATAAATCATTGTATCGCACCAGTGCACGTTCATAATATTTCTATTTGTATCCCCAATGCATAGCAAATCATTTAGCATATAGTCAGTACTCAATACATGTGAGCTAAAGTTTTACTAGACTTAAAACTACCCACCTGTAGGACACTTCACTGAACATCTTATCTTCAAACATCACTTAGATACCACCTTTCCCAGGTGGCTGACCATATCTTTATGGATGTGTCACAGGCATTGTTTGACCAAGTAGAAAGTCATAGTGCAGCATTTTTCATGTTCTCCAGTAAGTCATTCCATCAGGTAGCCTTTGACAGTGCCAAAGCAAGAATGAATAAGCAATTGTCAAATGCTCCCCCTCAGGGAAGATATCTAGTGGGGATTTGCTTTAACATTGCTAAAATCTCAAAGAACAAAAAGCTTCTTTTTTATAAGCCTTTAGAAAAACTAAAGATCTGCCAGAAAAGGCACATCTGACAGACTGCCTTTGCATCCTCCAAGGAAGAAACAAACCAGATCAAGAGTTTGGCACCTGTGCTCTCATCAAACCCCTCCTCCTCTTACCTCTAAATACAGAGCAGCAAAGCTTCCATAAGCTTCCAAAGTCAGGCCTGCTACCATTCCCTTAACCTGCAAGTGACCAGGTTAGGCCATATTAATGTTGGAAAAGACATGAGGATTCAAAGCCAACAGCTAAGAAAGAATTCTTGAGACGTCTTTGGTGCAAAAAGGTGGTGTTACTAAAGCATGGGGACAGGACCCGTGGGCAGGAAGAGCGGCCCTGGGGTCATGAGGAGGGGCCCAGTATATACTTTGAAGTTGGGAGGGGGTTAGTCTTTCCTTAGGTCTCTAAGGAGACTTAGAGTCTCCTTAAGTCTCTAAGGAATTTTGGAAGCACGGTTTCCAGGACCTTGAGGGAGCTAGCTATTGTTGGGAAAAGGTCATTTATTCCCATCTAAAAAAAACCTTTGTTTGAGAACCTTCAGATGTGTATATGCTTGGGGAGTGATTGCCAACACATATCTTGGGGGGTTTAGAGATAAAAGGAAATTTCTCAAGGAATTTTTACATGTTAAAGAAGACTTACAGGATCCTGGGGGTCAGGCCAAGGTTGCCTTTTGCCCTTAGCAAAGTGTTAATATCCAGGCAGTTAAGTCCCTAGAGGAATGTCACTCTGCCTATTTCAAGGACTTGTCAGTGACCTGTAAGTAGTAAGGAAATTTAATAATTTTTCCTCTCCCTTTGTTTCCCACATCAATACCCTGTAGTGATTTGTATATATAAAATGACTTCACCTTCTGCAATAGATGTCCAATGTGGCATTTGCCTGCCTGGCGTGCATTTCCCCTTTCTAAGTAGCAAGGTATGAGGTTCCATCAAAGAACCACCCTCCACTGTTTATGGGTTGAACCCATAATATGATTCCAGAGCTATATGGAGGACCCAAACTTGACAAAGGGACAACATGCTCCTGGCTAAGTGATGTATTTAGGGATACAAATGTGACAGAAGTAAGGCAAACAAAAAGTTAGGGCCTTTTCAGTTGGGTAAGATGTGGCTGAAGCTACTGGTGACCTCCTGTGCCACTAGGGTAGAAAGAGTCTGCCAGGGAATGAAGTTGACACAGAAAACAGCAGAGCCAAGAGACTAGAGGAACAGATTCCTGAAGACATCCCTGTGCATCTGGTCAACCCTGCCTAAGAAGCTGGCCTCTGCTTATTCCATTCACTGAGGAAATATATTCCCTTTTAAAAGGAAAAATGAACCTATTTTTTGGACTGGATTTCAGTAACAGCTACCTGGAAGACTTTTAAGAACAACAGTATCTGTAGGGAAGTTCACAGAAAGACCTTTTAGGGAAAATAAATCAATTAAGCTTTGTAAACAAGTTAATTAGATCAGGAATATGGTTTGGGCTGTTTCAGTGCAATCCTTTTTAACAAATTCAATTTATCTGTCTTACAGTTATAGACACTGTGGAGGTATTTATCTGTAGTGTTCTGAAACCACCATCTTTACTCTAAAATTAGCCTGGTCCTATCTCATACATTTAGGTACACATGGGGAGTTGTGTCTTCATTAACCAACAGTTCTCTCAAATTCCTGTTCTAAAGCATTCCATTAGTATTTCCCAACAATGACAGATGTAAGTGTTGAGAGCATTACAGCACAATTAGTAGTTGACCCAAGAAAATAGAATTATTTGCTGCCTTTGTGTAATGGATTCAAATGCTTAATATTATTCCTAGTGATTCTGAAGCTCCTTGCTCAGGCTGCTTCTCTATAGCATAAAATATAACTTTTCTTTTTCATGTTTGAAGAGTCTTTTCCATTACAGAATTACGTAGCTGATGTACAATCTAGTTGCTGGCATATCCCATATCAGATAGAGTTGCTTTGGATCAACGTCACTTAATCCAAAGTAATAAAATTATCCTGGAATGATGAATTTAGAGAAGAAAAGAGAAACAGACTCAGGCTAGGTTACCTTATATACCCAAGGGAATTACAGAATTCAGAACCGGAATAAATGAAGATGTGGCAAGGATCAGTAAAATAATAGACCATTTCTGAACATTAAAAATATAAGTCTGGGGCACCTGGGTGGCTCATTCGAAGGCGTCTGCCTTTGGCTGGGATGGAGCCCAGCATCCCTGCTCAGCGGGAAGCCTGCTTCTCCCTCTCCCACTCCTCCTACTTGTGTTCCTGCTCTTGCTCTCGCTCGCTCTCTGTCAAATAAATAAATAAGATCTTAAAAAAAAAAGATATAAGTCTCATGTTGAGTCTTCAAAATGAAAAGATCCCAAGGACCTAAAAAAAATTAGTGAACATGCAGAAGAGCCTGCATCTGTTATGCGTTCCAGTGAGCTTATTCTTTCCAGAAATAATTTAGCATATATCTCCAAAAGATAAACATTTTTAAAAATAGTCACAATACCATCATTACATATAACACGTAACAATAACTTCTTAATATCTTTAAATATCCAGTGAGTATTAAAATTTCCCAGATGGCCTCTTTTTCTTTCTTTGTACCTTGCCTTATTCTTATTCTCAAATTAGGATCCAAACAAACCCATCCCTTGCTGTTAGCTAATACCTCTTAAATCTCTTTGTCTATAGGTTCTCAATCATCTCTTTAATTTCTTTGCTATTTCTTAGTTGATGATGTCAGAGTTTCCTATATTTTAAATATTGCTAATCACATCCCTGTGGTGCCATATAATGTGTATCTCTATAGGTTCAGTATTTTGGCTAGAAAACTCCACAAGTGGTGTCATCTATTTCCATCAAGAGGTGTAAGATGTCTGGTAGTTTCTCTTTTTGTGATGCCAGTAGTCATTGCGGGTGACTGCATGGTTCGGTGATTGCATTGGAGGGTGAAAAATTGGGACACTCTGATTCTATCATCCTGTCATCATTATTGAGTGGGAATACTTCCATTTAAAGAGAAATCTCAAGTAAACCATTTGGTTACTCTGAGGTACAGTATAAAATAAAGGCAGGAAAATGCTGGATTCTTTCCCTTTATTTGCTGGTTTTCAGAATAGTGAGCGGGTTCCCCTCCATTCTTCAGAAGAAACCAGTTGCTGTTGTTACATCTTCTGTGCATGGTTTTAACAGAGCTGATGTCTTTCAATCCACTGTTGAGCCCTCTCTGGCTAGGGAGTCTCTTTAAGCAGGCCATCAAGCCCTCTGACATGACCCAGGAGCCTTTTTTTTCTCATTTCCTTTGGAAAGATAAGATGATCCAGTACCTTCTTGTACATTTCCTGCCCCAGTTCTGGAATCAGCCATTTCTCTATGGAGCTCTGGCTTGTTTCAGTAGAAAATCTTGTTTAGTGATCACAGTACAGATGCTAGGAGCACCCGTATTGCTAGACTGCTCCTGGTTTCTGGGATTGTTCAGTGGACAGAGGTAGGAAATGTGTGTTTTAAGAGAAGATGCATCAGGGGCACCTGGCTGGCTCCGTTGGTTAACCTTCTGCCTTCGGCTCAGGTTATGATTCCAGGGTCCTGGGATCGAGTCCTGCGTTAGGCTCCCTGCTAAGCAGGGAGCCTGCTTCTTTGCCTCCTCCTTGCTCGTGCTCTCTGTCTCTCTCTCAAATGGCTATCTCTATCCCTGTCTCTGTCTCAAATAAATAAAATCTTTTAAAAAGAGGGAACATGCATCGGGAGACTATACTGATATTTCCAATTCAAATTTAGGGTTGCTGGTTTTTATTTAAATTCTTTTCTATTTTTCACTTGTTCTGTTAAGCTGAGTATCTTATTTACTGATGACATAAACATAATTCCTCGTGTCTTCATATAATTTACTTAACTAGCTTCCAAATAGAAATACCAATATAATAATTAACAATATAATTACTAAAAAGGAAATACATTTTATTTGATGTTCTTTTTGTCCTTAACGTACATCCCACTAAGATATACAGCCAAATGACTATTTTTTTATATTCACTTAAATTAATTCCTCTCTGCATGGCTTAAACCAGTGACTTAGTGCATAGGTTCATTTCATTTTGCTTTCGATTTTGAGGAAAGGTTACATTAAAAGCAAAATCTTACCACACCACAGGTAATAATTTCTTTAACATTTTAACATGCATGATTCTTGTCATTTCTGTACATGAATGTTATTACAAAAATAGAATCATGGTTACATAAGGCTTTGTATTTGCTTGATTCCCTCTGGAGTAGATCGTAAACCTCTTCCCATGTCATGAAAACATTTCTAAATTAATGTTTTAGCACCTTCATAGTATCCCATCATTTATGTAAATTGTAGCTCTCTCAGCTAATCCTCTGTTGTTGACCATTTAAGGGGCTAACAATTTTGCACAATTTAAACAACACTGTGATGAATATCTTTGGAACCAAATGTGTTCACATATTCCCAAATTACTGTTTTAGCATAAATTCCCATGAATGTATTCCCCAAGCCAAAAAATAAAATAATCATTTGAAGACTTTGCTTCATTCTGTGGAATCATTTTCCTAAGTGTTTGAGAGTTCTCATGTCCCTAAATTCTCGCCAACACTAGGGGTTGTAATTCACTTTTTAATTTGTCTAATTTGAAAAGTAATATAGCATATGATTGTTGATTATATAGACATTTCTTTAAATGGATGACTATAGGTATTCATTTGTTCACTTTTCAACAAAAATGTAATTCAGCTTTTACTATCTGCCATGCCTTGGACCGGGCACTGTCCAACACAGACACATTCCTCCCCTCCTCTGGCCCAGAGTCCGGAGGAGAAGAAAGACATTTGAATAAGTAGGGCTGGAAGGAGAAGTGCAAGGCATCATGAGAGTGCATGGTGGGAGACCAAGCTAGACAGGGAGGTGGGGGTCAGGAAGGATATGGAAATTTACACTGAGGCCAAAACAATGAGTAAGCTGTAACTAGGGACAAGCAGGTGATGTGAAGGAAGCACCACCGAAAGAGAGAGCACAGCATGTGCAAAGATCCTGAGGTGTGTTTCATATCTTTTCTTCATATGCAAAGACCTCATCATGAGAGAGAATCTAAGCCTGCAGGATCCAATTTGTATGACACAGAGATGCCCCTATAAAGAGTAAAAAAGAAGTAGGAGCAGCTTGAGCACCTTGTCTCAGACGCCCCTCCTGAGCCTGTGCTCCCAGGTCTCTATCCTCTTTGCCTACAAAAGCAACAAGTGCCTCTTCATCACCCCTAATATCTCCCAGCCAAACCACGGGATCGAGGTGATTTACAGCACCTGTGCATCCTGAGCAGATTAGATTTTTATATATTTAGTATTTAAATATTTAGTATTTATATATAATATAATATAAATATAATATATTTATATTATGCAAATTGCATAAACTTTATTTTCTTGTTGCCGCAAGCAGTGTATCCCAGGGCAGCCATTCACTAAGTTGAAACAGATAAAGTTTTAATAATAAATACTGATGATGAATAAGTCACAAAGTTTGTGCAATGCTAATGTACTCACTCACCGTAGGGTAGTTTATTAGATAAACAAGTAACATTTCCTGATTTGCTTTTGCTCAAGCGGCGTCGTTTTCCTGGAAATGTTTGCGCAATAAATTATTTCAACCCATTAGGTGTTAACGGACAAATCATAGTCACTTGCAATCTGTTGTGAATTGCTGAGAATTGAGATTTAAACACTGAAATTATACATTAATTTTGCTTTACAAAAACAAAGCTGGTTAAGGAAATTAAACTTGGTTGAAATGGGAACAAAACAGTATGTTTGATGCTGAATATTTTAAGCCTGCAAAGGAGGCTGTGAATGGTTTCATTAATATTCAGAACACTTGGGCATTCATGACAAGGAGAAAAGGCAAATAACAGCACCCTGCTTTGGGAATACCCATTAGCAGCAATGCAACTGTGCGGGCGGTGTTTGCCCACAGGATGCCTGTGCGGCTTCAGGATGGGTCAGGGCCCTACCCACCTGTGCAGTAGTCTGAAACAGGGCATCCTGCCTCTTGGTATCTCCAGGGCAGAATTGATTCTGTGCTCACGACAGCCTGCTTCCGTTTGGAAGGGTGATTAGAAAATGTCTTGGAAAATAGCATCCAGCAGCAAATAGCCGGAAACCACCTCACTGTGCATCAGAGGGGCAGTGGCGAGAGGGAAGTACAGTACAGGTCTCCACAGCTAGGAAAGAGAAGGAAGTAAACCCATGTGGTCTGAATTCAATTTCTAAGATAATGTGCTTTTTAAAATTTCTGGTATGAATTTCATTTAAGAAAATCATACTTACAGAAATGTGCACAAAACCATAAGTGATGATGAATTTTCTCAAAGTGCACACACACGGTTACCCAACACCCACATCGAGTGTTAGAACACTGCAATCCCCTAGAGCCCCTTCCTGCTCTCTCTGTCTCCCTCACACCCAGGGGGACGACCATCCTAACTTGTGACATCAGAGGTTAGTGCTGGAACCATCTACCCTTTCATGTCTGGATTCTTTCCATCAGGGGAATGTCTATCAGATTTGTCCACATCGTTACTTAGAGCTGTGGTTTGTGGATGCTCATTAATGGAACATATTCCGTTGTATAAATACACCACAATTTATTTACTCATTCTCCTGCTGATGGATATCTGGGTTCTTTCCAATTTTTTGCTATTACAAATAGTGCTGCTTTAAATATTCTTGAACACATCTCTGGTGAATGTGAAAATATGTGTTTTTAAAGTAAACATAGCCAGGTACAGAGCAGAGTGTTAATGGTACATTCACATCAGTATGGGGGATGTGGGCAAAAGGGACTGGGTATAGGCTCACGCACACCACGTACATTCACTGGTGTTGTGCAGAGGCCCTTTGGAAGTTGATAAAATGATGACCATGCCTGCCTTTGGGAAGAACGTGTAAGGAGGAGCCAGGGCAGCCTTACTTTTCACTGTTGATATGTATGTGCTATTCTGAATTTTTCAAAGGGACTTGATTAAGCTTTCAGTGTAAAATTACTTAATCCAAGTTGGAGGGATATAATGAATACAGAGTCATTTGGTGCCTACCTGAACATGTGGTCATTATTACAACATTAAAATTTACTTTCCTTCAGCTGTGTGTCTCCGTGCTTTTCCAAAGTGTATTTCATGCATTTCTCACTATAGGAGTGAAGAAAGCATTTGTGACCATTTCTGTAGACCGTGCATGTACCCTGATTTCATCAAATCATCAGAATCAACCCGTGAAATACGATTTATGAAATAACCCACTTCACTAATGAGGTGACTGGAGATCAAGGAGGTGGGGTGATAGCCTAGGGTCACATGGATTTTGTCATGCGCTCTTTTCAGTCATAAATGTCCAAAAGATCCTGGAACACACTGGCATCAAAATGAGAAGGAGCAAAAGAAGATGAGGGAAAGAGAAACTTTGAGGTTAATCCGGAGGGTTTAGAGGGGCCATCCTGGAATAACCATAGGTCCTTCTGTCCCCTCTCATCCCCCAGTGCAGGTCATATCCTTAGTGACCCCTATTTGTCAATGTTTTCTGCCTTAGGTGCTCTAGACCAGGGTCAGCCAACATTTCTGTAAAGGGCCAGACAGTAAATATTTTATGCTTGGTGGACCATGTGGTGTCAAACTTCTCAACTCTGCCTCATTGGAGCATAAAGTAGCCACAGACAATATAGAAAAGGATGGGCATGGTTGTCTTCCAATAGAGCGTTATTTAGGACGCTGAAATCTGAATTTCATACAATTTTCACATCATGAAGTATCCTTTTTACTTTTCAACCATTTCAAAATGCAGTAACCATTCTTACTCTTAGCTCCTGGGCTGGACAAAAACGGTGATCCAATTTGGCACATTGGTTTCAGTTTGCCAACTGTTGCTTTAAACAGATGCAAAAAATAGGTTAACACAGTCACTGAACAGAAGCTTATCAGTTTTAGTCAGAATTCTTTCAGTTGTTAAATGGGAACCAGACTGAAACTAGAAAAATCAAAGTAGGGAATTCATGAACTTATAACTGGGAAGCCCGAGGGGTTGGTATTCAGACATGGCTGGTTTAGGGGTTTGGATAACAAGCTGCTCTCTCTGCCTCCATCCCTTCATCTTCGTCCTCCCTCTTCTCCTCTCCTTCCTCCTCTTCTCTCCTCCTCCCCCCATCCCCCTTCTTGTCTTCTCTTGGGCTTACTTAGTCTCCCTAAGACTGTATGGTCTTTATCGCTTGTAATCTCAGCAACATCCAAGTCCTCAGTGAAGGCAAAAACTCTTCCTCTTTACCAGCACGCAAAATCCTGTCCCAAATTATCCTAAAACAAACTCTGTTCAGACATCACCACCTGTTTCTTCCATTTGACACTTATCCTCAGCCATCTATTGAGCTTCCGGCTCTGTGTCCGATGAGAATAAAAAATGAATAAATGCAGACCCACCATCAGGAACTTGAGTCTCATGGGAGAGACAGCAAAGGGAACAGAATGTGACAATGACACACACTATACCTCGATTTGTCTCACATCCTTTGAGGTCCTTGTAATATTCTTGTCCATCTCCCCTATGATACAGGGGGCAGGGGGTGGACAGAAGTGTGAGGACTCATTCTAGTATTCCTGGTGCCTAGCATTCATTGATAAATTAATTCTTCCTTCATATGTTTTTTGGGTGTCTACAGTGTGCCAGACATTATATTAGGCATGGGATACAGAGAGGTAAAATGGAACAAATGCCGTCTTTGCTCACATGAAATGCATGGTCTACTACATAGCATTTCTTCATAAATTAGAATTATTCTAAATTTGGCCTAGAGTCAAACCCTAGCTGCATGCTACTAGCTTTGTAAACTCCAGAAAGTTACTTACCCTGTACAAGTCTCTAAGTATATAAAGCAGGCATAAGGGCAGCCCCTATCTCGTGGGGTTGTGGTGAAGATCCATTGAGATAATGCACATACAACATTTAGCAGACTTCCTGAGGAAACCACTGGTGTTCCATAAACACGATCTAATATTAATTTGTTCTAACCCATAGTCTGAAATGGAATAGATGCTCAGTAAATGCCTTTTGAATGGATTTTGCCCCTTAGATACTCTTACAAAAAGCCTAATTCTTATAGCCACCTCTATTACCCTCCCAGTCTGTTGTCCCATACCCCTGAAATGCATATGACCTGCATGTGGCTCTGGCTTCCTATTTAATCCCCACAATCCAGGAGCTCCCATCAGTCCCTTGCTGTGCCCTCATTCAAGCCCCAGCCTCTTTTCTCCAGAGCCTGGGCTCACTAAAGTCTCATTGGATTGTTTTTGGATCTTACCGTGTGACTCACAGCTGGCGTCAGACTACTCAGGTTGAGAGCAGAGTGATAGATATGGATTCCTTTTGTTGAGTGTAAATTTTTAAGTAGATACGGAAACCAACAGGCATCCAACAGTGCCTGCCATAAATTGTTACCTTGTTCAGTAAGAAACAATCAGCACCATATTCCACACAGCCCACAGGCTCCAAGCCCCATCCCAATTTTCCTGGAGACATGCAGCCTATCCATGCATTTATGTTATAGCTTAATTCCTTAACATTGATGAAAAACACTGTTGTGATTGATAACAATGTCACTATAATATAACAAAGATAATAGAAATCTACTGGCATACATACGTAGAAAGTCGCAAGAGACAGTCGATACCATGGTGATGAGCCATCATGATACCATGATGAGAGCAAGATAGATGTGCCACCGTGTCACAGTTCTTAAAGGTCCATGACAGAGGTGAGAGCAAATGAAACCTAACTGAGCGAATGTCCCTAATGAGATGAATGCTCTCAAAGACACAGCCCAGACCCACCACATATTAGACCACCCTGCCCACACACCAGCATCCTGACAAAGATATTTCAGGGACAGATGCTGTTTATTCAGTGTCTCCTATTCTTTTATGTACAATAGCTGGAGCATAACTAAAAACTATGAGACCTAGAAAAAGGAGGAAAAGGTGTCCCATTAACAAAAGAAAGCAGTCATTAGAACAAAGCCATAGATGGCCCACTATTGCATAGCAGATATGGACCTTAATACAGCTCTGACAAATGTGCTCAAAAATCCGGCTTAAAATGGGGGTGCCTGGCTAGCTCAGTTGGTAGTGTTGTGTGGGACTCTTGATTTTGGGGTCGTGAGTTTGAGCCCCACCTTGGGCACAGAGGTTACTTAATAAAAAATTTTAATCTAGCATCAAATGGACAACATGTGTGAATAGATAGGAAATTTTTGCAAAAAATCGAAAACCTTAAAATAGTTAGAAATGCAATAACTGGAAAACACCATACAAGATATTAATCGTTGATTCAACAGGCTTAAAAAGACAACACAGCAGAAGAAAGGATCAGTGTAGAGAGGATATAATAAACCATTCACACCGAAGCCCAAAGTGGAAAAAAAAGCAATTTTTAAAACTGGAGGAGAATGTTCTAGAAAGATGAGTGAATACCAAACAGTCTAATAGAAAAGTTTTTGAAATCATAGTTGGCAATTACTAAAAGCGATGAAGGACATCAACCTGGAGATCCAAAGATCTCTGCTAATCCTGAGCAGTGTGAACAGCAAGAGAACTATATCCGGGCACATCATAATCCGACTGCCGAAATCAAATATAGAAAGTCTTAAAAGTATCCATGGGGAGAAGATATATACAGTGAAACACTGAAAAGAGTGGAAGTTGACATCTCAACAGAAGCTATGGAGGGCCACATTTCAAAATTAAGAAATACAAGGGGTGCCTGGGTGGCTTAGGCAGTGAGGCATCTGCCTTCAGCTCGGGTCTTGATCCCAGGGTCCCGGGATCAAGCCCTGCATTGGGCTCCCTGCTCAGCAGGGAGTTTGCTTCTCCCTCTTTCTCCGCCCCTCCCTCTCCCCCTGCTCATGCTCTCTCTTGCTATCTCTCTCTCTCAAATGAAATCTTTTTAAAAAATTAAGACATATGGAAGATATTTGTGGGTAAAAGCTGAAATACTGCATATCCAGCAGATACGCACTACCAAAAGTAGGCTAGAAGACATTGTTTAGGGTTATGGGAAATGATACCAGACTCTTGACTGTTCAAAGCACAAATAACACAGTACTGAAAGGTTGGTAACATATGCAGAAGTAAAATATATGACAATAAAAGCACAGAGTGTTATGGGGAATAGATGGTTATATTATATGGTTATATTTACATGGTTTGTGAAGAGGTAAAATATTATTTGAAACTGTCTGTAATGATTTAAAGATGAATGTTGTGACATCTAGAGCAACCACTAAAACAAATACAAAAATAAAACTAACAAGGGTTGGGGAGGAATACTATCAAAATACTCAGTTAACCCAACAATAGGAGGAGAACAACAAAGAAAACATGAAACAAATAGAAAAAAAATGATAAAATGGTAGGCTTAAATCCAGCTATGTTGACAACTACATGAAAAGTTAGAAGACAGAATATTGCATTGGAAGAGAGAGATTGTCAAATTTAAGCAGGGAAAAATCAAGACCCAACTGTATGTTTGTTACTAGAAATCTGAATGTAGACATACAGATTGAAAGTAAATGGGTGGCAAAGATGTGTCAGGCAAAAAATAAGCATAAGAAATTACATTAATATCAGAAAAAAAACTTTAAGACAAGTAGCATTACGAGAGACAAAGAGGGCTATTTCATAATTATTCAAGAACAGTCCTGAATGTTATGCAAATAACAAGAGATTGAGAAAATGTAAGTAAAAATTGGCAAAGAGATGAGAGAAACAGACGAATCCACAGTCTTAGTTGGAGATTTTAACATTTCTCTCTTAGTAATTACTAGAACAACTAAAACACAAATGTATAAGGATGTAAAACCTTTGCCCAACACTACCAATAAACTTGAGTATTCAAATCCACATTCAACATTCACCAAGATAGAGTAAAATGATGGGTCGTAAAAACAAGTCTCTGTAAATATCAAAAGACTCGAAATATACAGAACATGCCTCTGACCAAAATAGTGTGAATAAAACAATGACATCTAAAAAAAAATCTCAAAATATTTGGAAATTAAGCAAAATACAGCAAAATGATGTGTGTGTCAAAGAATATATCACAAGGAAAAATAGAAAGTAGATCAACTGAATAATAAGGAAAACAAATATTAAGATTATATGAATAGAACACACATCAAAGGAGCAGAATGAAAGGTCCAGAAATAGACCACTGTATTGATTGTTGAGAAAGGCACCAAGTCAATCCACGTGGAAAGAAAAATGTGTTCAATAAGTGTGAAGCAACTGTATACCTGTATGGGGGGGGAAGAATGAATTTTTGACGCCCCACTGTTCCATACCAGATAATTATCATGATGGATTCTGGGAAGCTAGACCATAAACCTTCTAGAAGAAAACAAAATATTTTCACAACCTTCAGGTGGGCCACGATTTTTTAGACAAAACAAAATGTATAAAAAGCAAAAAAGGAAAATAAAGATTAAATGGGATTCATAAAAAAAAAAATGTGCTCTTTTAAAAGACACCATTAGGGAAATAAATACACAACCATAGAAAGGGAGAAAATTTTCACAACACTTTTATCTAACAAAGGACTTGGATCCAGAGTGTTTAAATAGCTCCAACAACTCAATAATAAAAAGACAAATACCCAATTAAAACAGTGGGGAAAAGATTTGAACAGACACTTCACAAGAGGATAAATAAATGGCTAATGAGCACGTGAAAAGGCATTGAAAACCATCACTTTGGAAGTAAATACCACTTCACATGCATTGGTATGACTGAAATCAGAGTCCTGACAGTGCTCAGTGCTGGCGAAGATGTGGAACAGCTGGAACTCTCACACACTTCTGGGTAGCTGTGTAGAATAATACTTTAGATAACTGCTTGGCAGTTTTGTATAAAGTTAAATAACCAACTGCTCTAGAACCCGGCAATTCCACCCCTAGGAATTTACCCAAGAAAAATGAAAATATGTGTCCACAAAAAGACTTGTACAAGAAGGTTCATAATGATGTTCGTTATAATAGCCCAGAACTGGAAACAATCCAGATGTCTATCAACAGGTGAATGGATGAATAAATTCAGGTATGTTCATAAAATGAAATGCTACCTGTCAATAAAAAGGAGTGCACGATTGTTAAAACACAATAACCCTTGACTAGATTATAAAAAAAATACAAAAGAATGTGTTCTATATGATTCCATTGATATGAGATCTACGAAGAAAACTATAATGACAAATCAAAAAGCACTTGCCTTTTCAAGGGAATCAAGCTGGAAAGAGGACTAGGGAAGTATTATGGGGTGATATAGTGTTCCCCATCTTGTTTTGGATGATGATTACATGAGTATGTACAATGGACAAAACTCATTGAACTAAATGTTTAAGCCTTGTGCATGTTGTTGTTTGTTAAGTAATCCTTGATTATTAAAATTTTAAATATCTATTCTCTACACGCTGAACAGATAACAATTTAAGAGAGAGGTGGCAGAATTGATGGATTAAGATGAGGTAGGAGACTATGCAGCAGTCCAGTTCATTCAACAAAATCTCTAGGACATCTGGCTTTTACAACTCCTAACTCTTTGGGATGAACCCCGCCTCCTCAATGGAATCAAAGGAAAGGAAGTCAATGCCTGCTGGAAAAGCCACTCTTCCAAAAAAACGAGGTCTACCACTTCTCAGCTCCTTCCCATGCCACAGTGCTGTGAGTGTGGTCACACCCTGCTCTTCATTCTGTTGCCATTACACTGTTTCCTTGGCTCATCTCACTCATTCTGCAATCCCCTCCTCATCAGTTTCTCCTTTTCCAGTGTCTTCCTTGAATTTAACAACGTATCATTGTCTTTCTACTCAACATATTATATTTATTTCCCACCTCCACTTCAAAGTCAGGGGCAGGAATGGTGAGGTTCCTGTCTCTGGGGGGTTTTAAGCAGAGTGGACAATGATATGTACAAGGAATGAAAATCAGGAGAGCGAGGCACTTAATGGCGGGACTGGAGCAGCCAACAGGGTCCTCATGGCACATACCTTCTTCCATTTTATGGCAAGTGCTCCATATGTTCGTACAGCCTACTAAATCAAAACTATGGGTTAATTCATACTTAATTTAATTAGCTAAATTTAATTCTATCCTCTATGCATTTTGTTAGACTAGAGGATAGAATTTCATGCGTATTCATTCTGGCAAGAAATTCTGAAATTTTCTTTGATCATCTGCTAATTTTGCTGCTGTAACAATTAGCCGTTGTCAGCTGCCCTAGCTTCCAGGCAGAACCTGATGCTGATTTTAATTACTTAACCTAAGACCAAGGCAAAGTGAAATACCCACTGAGTCCTATTGCAATTGCACTTCATTTAATGTAAAATCTATCGCTTGTAGGCTTGGACATTGCTCTCTGAATTAAGCATCACATGTTGCGGGGCGCTTAGATATTAGTTTCCTCACTTCTTCAGTTCTTTCCTCATGACCTTTCATGGTCATCGTTATTAATTAGCCCAACAGTCACTGCATTGCCTCTGTTGCTGTGGTCCCAGTGACCCTCCCCCGTGGTCCTCTCTGGTGAGCCATACCACCTCTAGTGTGGGTTTCTAAGGATAGTTCCTTTCAACCCTCACAACAAAGACATCCAGGGCTTTTGGCTCTACCTAGTCAAGACATCCTTGTGATGGTTCTTGTCTTAAATCTTTCACCTTAGGTCTGCTTCTACCACCACTGAAAGGATTGTTTTTAGTCTTATCAGGTCATTTAAGATTAATGTGGGTGGAAGAAGGAGTAACCAGACTTTATTTCACTTTTCATGCTACCCACAGCCAGACCTAATGACCAAAGTGATGGTCCTGACTGGAGTTCAGTACTAATCTGGCTTAATGGATTTCTTGCATTCACTTCACTTTTAATTCAAACCCTAGTTTAAAAAACAAAAATAAAGTTTAAATGTCTTGATGCCACTGAGTTGGGGCATCTTTCCAATCCCATCAGCAAACAGGGTCTGTTTATGCTGGAAGGGTTTTCCTTCCCACTGTCCATGCCCACATTATGTCAAGTGGAAGCCAATCATCAGACTCATTTCCTGAGCAAACTGTGGCAGAGAATAGGCAGCACAGAAAATTTGCAGAGATACTCTGTTTTTGGATAACTTGCAAATATGCCTAAAGAAAGAGAAATCAAATTCTCTTCATTTTTTAAAGCAAAAAGAAGTGGGAACACACATGGGTGATCTCATAAGAAGTACTTATGTTGCCTGGTTTGCATCAGACACGCCCCGTCCGTGACGTCAAGGGCTTCGCCTCAGTCCCCAACCCCACCCCGTCTCCCTGCCCCCCAGCTCCCCTCCCAACTTGGATTTCAGTACTGGTGTTCCTCCTTCCCCTCCTCCAGTCCCCCTTCCCCCTCTGCCCTTCCCCTCTTCTCCCTGGCTTCCTTCCTCACCTGCCCAGTCTCCTCTGTCTCCTGAATTGGTTACCACTCCTCTTCCTCTCCCTGCAGCTATGGCCCCCCAAACCCTACACAACCCCCCCCCCGACCCAGCCCAGGGAAGGCTGTGCCAGCCAGAGAGAAACATGAGGGAGGACTTTCCAACAGCCCGCGAAGAGCAGATACAACGCTGTCTCTTGCTCTCTCTAGCTCTCTCTCTCTTTCTCTTCGGACCCTGGTTGGAGGACACCGAGTGCCATGGCTGCACCTGTACAGTTCAAACCAGTCCCCACAGCCTCCCCCAGGCCTGGACACTGCGGGGGGGAGGGGAGGACCAAAAGTCCGCAACCCCTGGGCCCTCGGGCTGACACCAGCGCACAACACCTCACACGCTGAACACATCCCAGGGCCTGCTTCTTCCCCAGGCGGGCTCCTAGGACAGGGCGGCGCGCCCCCTCGTGGCCGCGCGGGGAGGCGCCCAAGGATCCCGCTGTTGAGGGCAGGGCCAAAGGGGACCACTGCTTCTGCTCCCTTAGACCAGGCTCACAGTTCTCAGCAGGGGGTTAGTGGGGTCCCAGGCTCCCCACTCTGCCACCGCCTGCCCTCCCTCCACCACTTGGCGCTTCCCCCTGGAGGCGATTTCTGCAGTCAGGTCGGCCTTTGGAGGGAAAATAGCCAGGTCTGGAAAACTAAACAGACTACTTTGAAGAGATTTGGGCAATTGTATGGTCATGGATGGAGCGCCCTAGGGTTCTGATTTGCCTTGTCTTGCTTGCGCCTTGAGGTAGTGGTTTACTTTTCCCGGAATGTTTAAATTAGAAAAGATTGGAGGGTGGAGAGGGGGCGTCCAACTTTAGTTGTCACCTGAGATCAATAGTGTGCTGCTGGGTAGAATAATGCCCCCTCCCTAGGAGCTGCCCAGGCTAATGCCAGGAACCTGTGCACATGTTCCATCCTGCAGCAAAAGGGACCCTGCACAGGTGCTTATGTTAAGGACCTTGAGATGGGGAGATGATCCTGGATTATCCAGGCGACGCCCTGCAATGACAAGGGGGTCTTAAAACACAAAGAGGCAGAGAAGAGGTCAGAAGGAGGCTGTGTGAGGAGGACTCTGCCTGCTGGGACTGGGGCTAGGGCTGAGCATGGAGGAGGGGCCTCTAGGAGCTGGAACAGGCAAAGAGACACACTGCCTGCTTAACCTAAAAAATAGAAAGCGCCAGGTATTTTACCATCCAAATTGGGATTCCTGGGGAATAAAAGGGAAAGGTGATGTGGGACAAACCAGCTGGTCTGAGGAAAGTCACCTAACCGGAGCTGTGCAGGGTCCCTGGTGTGGCTTGCAGTGAGGTCCTGCTCAGGGCCTCCATGGGAGGAAAGGCCAGCAAGTCAGGGGGCAATCATTTGAAAGCAGTAGAGGGAACAGGGCCTGGAGCTCTTCCAGGCAAAATGACCCCTAATCAGGAGCCAGATCCGTCATCGGAAAATAATCCAGAGCTGACACATGTGAGAACCGCCAGAGAAGGATATGAAAGCTTTTAGTATAAGTTTTCCATCAGTTGTAAATGTTAAACCGAGAAATAGAAAATATAAACAACACCCTCTCTATCTTTAAGAGATGAAAACTACAACGTCTGAAAGGAAATATACTACAAGGTATTGACAGAATTTAGAAAATGCAGAAGAAAAATTTTTGATAGAATTGTATTGACTCTGTAGATCTATTTGCGTAGTATTGCCATATGAACTATATTAAATCTTCCAATGCATGCATACAGTTGTTTTTTTTCCCCCATTTGGTCTTTCATCTCTCGTAGAACCATTGCTTCTTATGCTTTTCAGTGAACAAGTCTTGCTCTCCTTGAATGAATTTACACCTGACACATTTACTGTGTTGTGTGCCATTGTAAATGGAATTGCTTTCTAAATTTCCTTCTCAGATTGTTCATTGATAGTGCATAGGAACACAACTGATTTTGTATATATGGTACCCTGCAACTTTACGGAATGAGTCTATGGACTCTAATATTTTTGTGTGTGGATGATTTGAGGTTTTTCTATCTTTAGGAACATGTCCTCTGTAAATAGAGATACAGGTTGACCCTTGACCAATGCGGAGTAAGGATGGTGACTCTCAAGATCAAAAACCTGTGTATAGAGGTGCCGTGAGGGGCGGTAGTGGCGGCGGTGGCGGTGATAGCGGCGGCAGCTGTGAGGGGGTTCCAGGAAGATGGTGCTGATTAAGGAATTCCGTGTGGCTTTGCCATGTTCTGTTCAGGAGCAAAGTTCCTGCATTCGTCAGGATGATTGCTCCAGAGGGCTCCTTGGTGTTTCACGAGAAAGCCTGGAACGCATACCCTTACAGTAGAACAAACCATTATGCCTCAGTTGTAACGAATGTATATATGAAAGATGATTTCTTCATTAAAATTGAAACATGGCACAAACCAGACTTGGGAACATTAGAAAATGTACACGGTTTAGATCCGAACACATGGAAAACTGTTGAAATTGTCCGCATAGATATTGCAGATCGAAGTCAAGTTGAACCAGCAGACTACAAAGCTGATGAAGACCCAGCATTATTCCAGTCAGTCAAGACCAAGAGAGGCCCTTTGGGACCCAACTGGAAGAAGGAGCTGGCAAACAACTCTGACTGTCCTCAGATGTGTGCCTACAAGCTGGTGACCATCAATTTCAAGTGGTGGGGACTGCAAAGCAAAGTAGAAAACTTCATTCAGAAGCAAGAGAAAAGGATATTTACAAACTTCATCGCCAGCTTTTTTGTTGGATTGACAAGTGGAATGATCTGACAATGGAAGACATTAGGAGAATGGAGGATGAAACTCAGAAAGAACTAGAAACAATGCGTAAGAAGGGTTCCGTTCGAGGCACGTCGGCTGCTGATTTCTAGATGAGTCCCGTGTAGGGTCAGAGACAATATCAAACTGTTTACGTAATCAAGGTCAAGTGAGGGGAACAAGTGCAGCCAGTGATGAGTGAAGAAGGATCTGACCAGTATCTGGCAGTGCTGACGTTTCCCAGATGTGTGCTTGTGATGACATACTCACAGGTTCCCAACCACCTGTGTGTGTGTGTGTGTGTGTGTGTGTCTGTGGCTGCATATAAAACGCATGTAGAGCTACAGATCAAGATACACACACTTGTGTATATATGTACATACAAACATACTGAAAGGATTAGTACAATTTCTCCAAAGTACTGTACCTATCTTCAAGAATGCAAAAGAAAATATTTTCAATATATATACCTGGAACAGATTTTAATAATTATCAGAGTAATACCATTGATGGACAAATTGACTGCAATTTAATACTAGCTGGTATGTTTCATAAATGTCAAATTGTGGACCAATATATTTAGCCTTTTATTACTTTTCTGTTCTTTTAAATCTTCCTGTTCTTTTAAATCTTACAAATTCTTATTTTAGTCCCATAAGCAACAGACTCCCACAGAAAAATTTATTCAAAATCTTTTGGTATTCCAGTGAATCTGGAATGTGAACTCTGAATGTATTTATAATGATTTATTTCTGGATGGTTATTATCTTAAATTCAAATTGGACACTGTCTATTAGTAAGGAGTATAGTTACCAGCCAAGTTTTACCTGTTTTCCCTGAGAGAAAAAATCCTTTAAAAAAAATTCTGGTTTTTATTGGATTTTTGTATTTTAAATTTCAATATTTTTCTACATCAAACCTAGCAAAAATGGAGATGATGGTTTGTGATTTATAATAAGCACTATACAATTTTCAGGCTACTCGTAGGCAAACAAAGAAATTGATGAAGAAATGAATAGCATCGTAGGCTGTAGGAAAACTTTCGGAAGTCGAGCACTTCCATGGAGTCTTGTTTCTGAAATGACTGTTTTCTGAAATTAGAGCTTGGAAACTATGCAAATGACCTAGATTCCTCAGAGCTGACAGGCTAGAATACAGATAGTGGTGATGGTTTTGTTTTTGTTTTTGTTTTGTGCTTTTCATATTGAAATACACCCCAAGGGGGAGAAGCTGCCTTTGAGATAGTGGAATTTCAGAGGCAGCACAGGCTGATCTCCTTGCCTGGGAGGCCCTGCTGAGGGGCCAGTGCTCCACCGCCCATGGGGAGGACACCATTGGAACCTGTCACGAGTGAGCATCACGAACGTGCTGTTAGCAGCTGCTGCCACCTTGTCCTCCTCCTCCTCCTCCTTTAAGAAAGGCACCATAGCTAGGTAAGATTTTTATCAGCTCTCTCTGTCCAAATCCAGGCTTTCTCCTGTCAGTCCTGGAAGCTTGACTAGAATGATATTGTTGGAGCCTTCCGGTCACAAACTATCTTCTTTAATCTCGTCCTTCCTGCAACACGCTGGCTCCTGTAGTCCTATCACGTTTGTAATCTGACTTGCTGACAGTCCTGCCCACCCTGCTCCTCGTTTTCCCACACGCCATGTCCCCACTGAGGTGGTGGCAGTGAGTCAGACGAGGGTGTTGAGGATCACTGCCGCACCGCGATGCCCTCTTAGCCTTGGCTCCGAACCCCACGTCGAATATGTCCTCCGTGTACTCAGGATCAAGACTGATGTTTACTCTCTGGGCAGTGTTATAAGACAGGTGTTGTCAAAGCATAATCATTGTCTGCAAAGTGTTTGGTGCAAGGAAGATTATTGCTAATTTTGTGAAATAAAGAGTCTCACTCTCTCCTTTTAATGGACTAAACTCTCACTGGCATCTGTAGCTTCGTTGGGAGCTTGGGCGCACATGGAAATCCATGCCCAGCGCACGGATTCTAATGTTTTCCTAACAACTGTGGAGATTTGAGGGAATGCGTGGTGAATGTAAAATACCTAGTTTACTTGGCAGTCTCTTGTGTAAATTACAGTAAAACAAAGTAAATGAAATTGAAACAAAAAATAAATTTGATCACAAAATGCCAAAAAAAAAAAAAAAAAAACCTGTGTATAACTTTTGACTCCCCGAAAACTTAACTACTAATAGCCACTTCTTGACTGGAAGCCTGACTGATAAGATAAAGATGACTAACCCATACTTTGCAAGTTATATGTATTCTACACTGTATACTTCTAATAAAGTAAGCTAGATAAATGAAAATGTTATTAAGAAAATCATTCGGAAGAGAACATATATTTAGAGTAGTATACTGTGTTTATAGAAAAATGCACGTAGAAGTGTACATGTGCTGTTCCAACCTGTGTTGTACAAGGTCAACCCTAGTTTTATTTCTTCCTTCCCCCACTCTTTTTCTCACTTTCAGTTTTTAATAGTATTTTGGCCGAGGATCGAATTCCATACCTAGAGACGGATTCTTGAGTCTCCTCTTGATTAGAACGAACTTTTCAAGTTCATCCCTGACATTAAATCTAAATTAGACCTGCTTTGGGGCTTGGAAATGGAGGGAAAAATCACCCTCCTTTCTTCTCACTGCATTTTAGACTTCCTCCTCAAAATGAATGTCAGGGGGCACCTGGGTGGCTCAGTCGTTAAGCTTCTGCTTTCCGCTCAGGTCGTGATACTGGGGTCCTGGGATGGAGCCCTGCGTCAGCAGAAAGCCTGCTACTCCCTCTCCCACACCCTCTGTTTGTGTTCCCTCTCTCATCGTGTCTCTCTCTGTCAAATAAAAAAATAAAATCTTAAAAAATAAAAAAAGTTCTTGCAAATAGTGCTGAGGACTCAGACTGGCCATTGCTTTGCTCGTGCCTCTCAATATTACCCTCAAAAATATGAGCAAGACTTCATACTAGGTAAGACTTAGGACCTTGGTGGGCTAAATATTCAGCAGCCTTTATACCAAACATGTTCCTACCCTACCTTTGATAACATGTGGAGAGGACTGAACAAGAAAATATGAAGTGCAACAGAGTCATCTTACCTTGAAAAAACATGGCCATTTTGAATACTCACGGTAGCATATGCAGAAATCTAGCCTGGGCTGCCCTGGAGCCTTGTAAGCTTTACACTACACATTCAGTGTTTCTAGAACGCGCACGTGCACGTGCACACACAGACGCACACACACACACTCACACACACACTCCTCCAGTCCATCTCCGTAGGACTTGTGATCAAATCAGGAGCCAGTCCTCGAGTAGTAGGGCCCAGAGCGCGTGAGCAACAGATGCCTAAACAGGAGCCACTATCCCTGCTTTTTCTACAGAAGACACGCCTGTTGCGCGGGGCCCTTCCTTGTCACGTGCCCTCTGATCCACGCCCCGCCATGTCTTTCCCTACCCACCCTACCCTCCTGGCCAATGGCCAGCCTGTGACCAGACAGGAAGTGATGTCCACGCCCCCTGGGTTTAGGCCTCCTGTGGGTTCTCAGGCCTGGTTGGGAGAGCAGTGTAGCAAAATAGCTCTTGAAAATGAAAACTAACATCGTAGGACTAAGAACAACAATAAATAGATTCGCAGAATCATGCGAAGGATCTGTACTGGAAATCAGAGCCAAAACTGTAAGAGAACAAAAGGAGAAGCTAGACCCAAAAGGTGTGTCTGGTAAGGCCAGATGTGCGGAACAGGATTTCGAGCGGAGCAAGAGATGTTAGGCGAGTGTCCCGCTCAGCAGCGGGAAGGCGTGGGGATCAACACCCCACAGGGTCGTGGGAAGAGCGAGGGAGGGCAGGGCCAGGCACCGATGTGAAAGGAGACCTGACAGAGCCGGCCAAGTCCTGGATGCATTTGGCGGAGACTGCCGGGCACCAAAACTGGGAGCTCGTCCTTTGCCACAGATTCCAAAGAAATACATTCCCAAAGGCTAACATTTAAGTGTGTGTGTGTTTGGGGGGGGTGATGACATGTTCCATGACAAGAAATGTAGCATTTCCTTCTGAATGTGGCATGCGAGACTCCTGTCATTTTGTCGGCAACACAAGATTCCGATTCAGTGACACCACATCGTTGTGGATACCGTGACATGATTTTCGGGCTCAATGTGTTCTGAGCCGATGCAGTTAGACAAGGCCGAAGAGTCCAGAGTGGCAGCTTAGGGCTAGAGAGCCCCCAGAGAGGACCCGCGCTCGCCTCTGGCTGGGTAATCAGAGAGCTCGCTCCCCTGTGAACTGAAGGTTGGAGGTTCCAGCCCAGCTGGGAATACTGGGTTATAAGTGATCCGAGGCCTTACTAAGCTATACTGTGCGAAACATTCTTTTTTAGCTAGCTTCTTCGCTGACTTATCCTCAGTATCTATTTTATTTTTGTTTTTTAAGCTTTAAAAGTTTTCTTTCTTTCTTTCTTCCTTCCTTCCTTCCTTCCTTCCTTCCTTCCTTCCTTCCTTCCTTCCTTCCTTCCTTCCTTCCTTCTTTCTTTCTTTCTTTCCTTTCGAGAGAGCACGCCCCTGCAAGCCTATAAACGGTGTGGAGGGGCAGAGGGGGAGGCAAAGGGGGAGAATCTGAAGAGGACTCTGCACTGAGCCTGGGGTTCAATTTCAGGACCCTGAGATCATGACCTGAGCCAAAACCAAGAGTTGAAGGCTTCACCAACTGAGCCACCCAGGTGCCCCATATGTTTTAAATGTTTCAGGGATTTTATTTTTAAGGAATCTCTACATGCAATGTGAGGCTCGAACTCACAATCCCGAGATCAAGAGCAATATCTAGTTTATTTTTGTTTATTTTTTTAAATATTTTATTTAATTATTTGAGAGAGAGTGAGAGAGCAAGCAGGAGAGCATGGTGGGAGACACAGGGAGAAGGAGACTCCTCGCTGAGCAGGGAGCCCGATGTGGGGCTCGATTCCCGGACTTTGGAATCATGACCTGAGCCAAAGCAGACGCTCAACCGGCTGAGCCTCCCAGGTGCCCCAGCAATCCCTAGTTTAAATCAGAGGTGGGAAGATCCTGCCTGAAAACCTAAAGTTCATGTTAGTTACTAAGGGGGTTGGTAGAAAGAGTCTTTTCTTTTTCTTTCTTTTTTTAGGATAAAAACAAGTTCTGGAGTTTCAGAGCCTAGGTATCTCATAGACAATATGACCTTTCTTCCTGAGAATGGGTTTTTACACCTGTTCGTTCCTGGAAAGTTGGTGTCAATTCCTCTAAGCCAGTTTAAAGGAATTGGCTTTTTTATTCCTCACAGCCAAAAAGAACACACGCCAAGGTCTCAGTGAGAGGATCGCTTATAGGATACGGGCTTTAGTTGTGAGATGTGGGAAAGGATGGGAAGAGGCAGGGTTTGTTCTATATTGAACACTGGCAGCACTGACAATTCTGTGATTGTGGTAAAGAAGTCATAGGCGTTTCCTTAGGGAGGGAGGTCGATGTTTGAATGTCGGTCTGAACAGTATTGTGAGTAGCCTTGTTTTGTCTCATTTCATCAAGGTCTCAAAGCAATCTTGTCTGAGGTTGATATTCTACATGTAAGATTATTTATTTCAATCATGGAAACAAAACAGTCCGGCTGGGAGTGCCAGAGCAGTTCAGGGCATCGGAGGCTGGGATTGTTCTTTGTCCCTGGAAATCCCTAAAACAGAGAACAAGGAAAGAGAGCCCTCTGGTCTCCCAAGCTGTAGCTGCAAACCTGAGTGGGAAACTGAGACTTGGACTAAGTATCTTGAATTTCCTGTGGCTCCATTTCCCATTTCAAAATGGGTCAAAAGGAATTGTTCCTGCATGGGTTGTCCCAGGTGTTAAATTGGTAGAGTAGGCAGCTAGATCTGAGCTGGAGGCAAGGAGGGTGGTACACAGTGCTTTTGTGGTTTCCCACCTGCTGGACTGTCAGATCCAGACCAGCAGGGACAGAGCATGTGCTCTCCTTTCCAGCGTGTGTCCTACAATAACGTATGGCTTCTTTATAATATATTTACATTGCGGTTTCCATCCCCCAGTAGGGGAAGATGGCCTTGACAGTTCCAGGAAGACCTTTGTTAGGGCCCAAATCTCCCCCTATCAACCAGTAGGCTGAGTCCCTTAGATGATTGGAAACATCTTCAGTTGGAGACCACCCTGGCTGTGACCCATAATCTATGAGACATAAAAAGAAAAGACACCCCTAACCCCGGTGCAGCTCCACCCCGGGGCCTGTCTGCTCTCCCATCTTGAGAGTGGACTGAAGTTCAACCAGGAGTGTAAACCAACTGAGTATACAAGTGGGACTGTACAATTGTGAACAAGAGTATTCCCAGGAAAAGTCCTTCTGGACATTGTTGTTTGAACAGTGGGAATACGGATTGACCACTGTCCCCTGACATTCAGATGTGGGTTCCCGGAGGATATGTTAGGATCCTCGACAGGGAAGCTCGCAGCCAAGGCCTGTGTGGCGGCCGTACTGCCATCAACTGTTGAAGGAGTTTGGGAAAATCTCTTCTTCTCTCTGGGCCTCACTTTCCTCATGTGTAAGATAAGGTTGTTATTCAAATCCTCCACGGTCCCTTCCTGCTCAGTTTCTGTGAGTGCATGTGGGTCTGCGGTGCCTTTTAAGCAGCCCTAGGGACTGCAGCTGAGACCTGACTTGGTCCCTTCACTGTGTGTCCTTTTCAGGAGCCTGATCTGAGACCACACTGAAAACAGAGAACAGAGGGAGCATTTGGGAGACAGAAAATCAGCAGATTTGGAGGATGAGCATAACCCAAGGAAGGACAAGGCAATGGTGGAGCAGGTGATTGCCAAAGGAGGTAAGATTAAGGACAAGTTGAGTCCAGAAAACTCAGGGGAACCTGAGGAATGCATACAGCAGCATCCAACTCTGCAAGGAGCAGCCTG
The DNA here is from genome assembly GCF_037043125.1 of Eumetopias jubatus. NCBI lineage: Eukaryota > Metazoa > Chordata > Mammalia > Carnivora > Otariidae > Eumetopias > Eumetopias jubatus. The sequence continues at coordinate 233,733 of NW_028274845.1, forward strand.
AGCTGAGCAAGGAGAACTAGGAGAGTAAGTTTTCCCCTCACCTTCAGGTCTTTTAAACATTGATTCATAACGGATTCCCGTGTGGCATCAGTTTCACCTGGCAACACAGGGATTGGACGACTCTATAAATTATGTTAGGCTGACTACTAGTGTAGCTACCCTCTGTCACCACGCAGAGCTGTTACTGCACCACCGACTACATAATATGAGATCTGTCCTCTAACATTTTTTTAAAATCTTCACTGTGGACGATGTTTTGACAGAGTGTAGGTTTCTATGCCCTCCCCTCCCCCCACCACTACCATGGGCCTTCTTTGGACTTTCCCAGAGAGGAGCAGTGACATATAGGAGGTTCCCTATTTTAGGTCACTGCAGCCCCTGATCTTGGACCAGGATGCTCAGCCAGGGCCAGGGAAATATGGATTAGCAGGAACCCTTCTTTGCAAGCCCAGCTCCAATGTGAAGGACCAGAGTGCCTCTTCTAGGCCCCCGCAGGAATGGTTCAGCACCCAGGAGCTGGCCCTACATAGAGGGCCAGAAAAGGGCAGATTCCCCTAAACCCAGCCCAAAGTGTTCCATTTAGACTCAGAAGAAGGTGAATAGCAGCACAGGCTCTTTTCCCTATGCTGAGCGGGGGGACTGGGGGGAGCCTCAGTGCCAGTGCAGGAGGGAGCATCAAAGGGAACCTTTGGATGTTAACCTAAAGGTTCGTGGCTAGAGCCCACCCAGGGGACCAAACCTACTTAAGATCCATCCAGATCTTGCCAGCGGCTTCCGTGGGTCCTGCAGCCCTGACTTCCTCTAGGTATCTCCAGCCAGCTACTGCCCCTGTCTTTGCCTGCTTCCCCCTGGTGTCCTTGGGCAACCTGAAGGTCTGTTCCCTTAAGTAGTCTGCCACCTGGGGGATTCCAGGGGAACTGCCGGGGCCTGAGGCTGAAGGCACAGGCACTGAATCCCTGAGTCCAGCTGGGAGGTCAGAAACCAGGCTCTGAGCCACCACCTGCTGAGACTCCAGGATGTGGCCCCTCACCAGGCAGTGTTTGCCTGGGGGTCCCAGGACCCACTGATGTGCGAAGGTCACCTTCAATAACGCTGCCTGGAACATTTCTGAGCGAGACTTGAGCAGACATATGCTTTTACTTCTCTCAGATAGATTCCTAGTTGTGGAATGGCTGGGTCCTATGGCAAGCTTGTGCTGAACTCTTAAGAACTCTCAAAGTGGCTTCCGCAGGGGCTCTTATATTTTACGTTGCCACCAGCAATATAGGAGGGTCCAGTTTCTCCACATCCTCAGCAACACTTGGTATCGTCTTTGGAACAGAAGCGCACTAGTTGATGTAAAATGGTACGTGGTTGTCCTTGCATTTCCTTGAGCACTAATAACATATTACTAATAACCTTGATTACCTTTTTATGTGTCTCCTTTGGTACATGTGTATTCAACTCTTATACTGGCTTAAACGAGTGTGTTGCTTCGGCCCATTGAGTGAGTTCAAAGTCCTCTTGTCTCTCGTGAATGTGAGTCCTCACTGGGTATTTAATCCACAAATATTTCCTCCTAATCAGTGGCTTCTCTGTTCCTTTTCTCAGTGGCAAAGTTTGATGCAAAAAACTTCTCCATCTTCAATTTTCTCTTACGTATCGTGCTCTTGCCGTAGTGACTTAGAACTCTTTGCTTACTGTGAATTCCTGACCATTTTCTCCCATGTAGTCCTCTTGCACAATAGTTTTGGCTCTTATACTTAGATCTGTGACCATTTTGAGTTCATTGCTGTGTAAGGTGTGATTTCCTGCAACGGCAGTGGGGGAGCTTTGTCCTGACAGGTACAGGAGAGCCTGGGGGACACCTTTGTTTCAGAGTTAGTCTCCCCTGGGCCAGGAATGGAGATTTGACCCTGCTGCACCTGTTAGTGAAAGGCTGAGTGCCTTTGGGGAGGGGAGATACATGGGGCTGGAGTCATATATGGCTTGTACTCCCCGTTCTCTGGGAAGGGGTAAAAAGTAGCTCCTGGAGCCCCAGGGCAGTCCTGCTCACAGGTGTCTTTAGAAGCACAAACACACTGAGAGCAGGAGAGGCTAACACAGAAAGGACCCCAGGGATCCCAGGGGATCTGGGTTGGGATCCGAGAGGGTCTTCTGTGGGTGGGTGGGAAAGAGGACTCCCACACAATTGGAACTCAGGAAACATACCCAGAAGGAGTGGAGCAGATTGAAGACATTTCCCAGAGTTTGCCCTATTTTTTCCAACATGAAAATCATGGTGTGTGCCTGCATCAAAGGTGCTCGGGGGACCCATGCTGCCTCAGTTGGTAGAGCGTGCAACTCTTCATCTCAAGGTCATGCGTTAGAGCTCCACGTTGGTCATGGAGCCTAGCTGAAATTAAAAAAAATAATAATAATAAATAAAAAATATACAGGTGCATGCGTCAGGAATCTGGAATTACTCCCCCTAAGGAAAGGATGGGGCAGCTCCCTTAGTAGTACTTGCAGGTCAAGAGCCATTCTGCGCCTTAGAGAATCCTAAAAGTTGCTTGATATTTCCTCAGATCAACCCAGAGATTCTATACTTTTAGTATTTGTTGGGTTTCCCGTGTTTGGCCAGAGGTCCACTGGCAGACAAAAGTTGATACACGGAGTACAGAGTAGACCAAAACACAGAATAGTACCTGGATGCACCACATTAGTCTCTGTCCTCACTGCGGCCTCACTGAAAATGAGAATGGGCAATCGAAATACCTGGTATTCAACACACATTAGGAAAAAATGGAAAGTTTGGGTTAACAGTTTAAATTATTGTGTCCCCAGATTGAATCTGATGGCAAGTGGAGACTCTGTTGAACGTCTTCTAGGTTCTGCAGGTGGAAATGAGGGGCTGAGGGACAAAGCAATTTACAACTGAGAGTAACTTTGGTAACTTAGTACCTTCACACTTGACACAGTTTTCTTTCATTTTGTCTGATGCCCTGCTGTCATGTTTGATTCTAACCATATTTGTACAAGGAAGTTGATATCAATAGCAAACCTAAAATCCATACCACTAAATATCACAGTGCTTATTCCTAATGGTACTTTAGGCTCGTTTCTAACTGCCTGTAGTTTCGTTATGACTGACTCTGAAGGCAGCCCATTCTAGCCATGTGTGCACTTCTCTTTGGCCCCACCTCCAGGTTAAGCAGTGCACCTGAGAGGGCTCTATCACTGGGGGAAGGACGTAGGTCAGACAGGTAATAAAGAGAAATGGGGGGACTGGGAGTCAGCAAAAAGAAAGCATAATTATCAGTGCATTGATTCCAGAGAGGACCATTATATTGCTTTTTAAAAACTATTTTATTTACTTCTTTGAGAGAGAGCGATTGGGAGAGCAGAGTGGTGGAGGGAGGGGGAGAGAGAGAGAGAAGCCGACTCACCCCTGAGCAGGGAGCTGGACATGGGGCTTATCCCAGGACCCTGGGATCCTGACCTGAGCCAAAGACTGACACTTAACCAATTGAGCCACCCAGGTGACCCTTAAAATAATTTTAAAAAATTTCTGGAATACTTAACATACAGCGTTACATTAGTTTCAGGTAAGATCATGGTATTTATTTTTTATTTTTTTTTAAAGATTTTATTTATTTATTTATTTATTTATTTATTTATTTATTTAGAGCAGGGATTACGGGCAGAGGGAGAGGGAGAAAGAATCCCAAGGAGATTCTGCATTGAGCATAGAGCCCAAACGTGGGGTTCCCACGACCCTGAGATCATGACCTGAGCCAAAATCAAGAGTTAGATGCTTATCCGACATAGCCACCTGGATGCCCCTTGGTATTTCTAAGAATAATATGTTTAGTTTTCTCTCTGAAAGAGGTACTGAGTAATGAGCAAGGCTAAGAGAAACCATGGTACCCATAGGGGCCAAGGTCAGATTGCCCAATATGTACCACAATGGCATATTGATTATTTTGAATTGTAGCTATTTGAATAGCAACTGGTGCAAGGACCTCAAACCCTCCTCTGTCTCCCTGAAAGCAGGAAACCCATCTCCCCTATGAAAAAGGCACCCCCTGTACTAAGAAGTAAAAAGACATCCTTCTCACCAAGGCCTTTAAAGCAGAGGGTCTGAATTCTGCATAGGACTCACTCCAAATTAGAGCTCCCAAACGTCCCTCGGAAATGTATTGTCTCCTTGTCTAAAATGTATAAAAAATGTCTGCCTTAATACTTTCTATTTCTTTAAAGTTCTGAATTTCAATATCAGTTCTTCATGCATATTCAATATCTCAGGTAAACTTAATTCTTAGTTAAGCTGGAAGACCTTGAAGGGTAATGGAGGAACTTGTCCTTCCCTGCATATATTTTCCTAGGGAAATTATTGGATTCTTGCTGATTTACAAGCTCCACCTAAACAATGTGTGGAAAAGAAGGGAAACTGTGTTCTTTCATTTGGTCATTTCCCTTCAGTGGATCTGGCCTGGAAATAAGAAAGAAAGAAAGAAGAAAGGAAGGAAAAAAAAAGAAGGAAAGAAGGAAAAGAAAGAAAGGAAGGAAGAAGAAAGAAAGAAAAGAAAGAAGGAAGGAAGGAAGGAAAGGAAGGAAGGAAGGAAGGAAAGAAAGAAAGAAAAAGAAAGAAAGAAAAGAAAGAAGGAAGGAAGGAAGGAAAGAAAGAAAGAAAGAAAGAAAAGAAAGAACGTAAAGAAAGAGAGAGAAAGAAAGAAAAAGAAAGACAGACAAAAAAGAAAGGGGGAAGGAGGGAGGGAAGAAAGTGTCCTGGTCAATTTTCCTTGTAAACATCTCGTGAGGAATCTGTTGGTGAACACCCAAATGGTGGTGAATGTTGGGAAGGCCCGTCCCTGGCATGCTTTCAGGAGGGTGATTTGGTGTGTATAGAACTATTTAGGGAAACAAACTAAGAATCTGTGGATTAATATGGCCTTATTCGCTAGAAAAAGTCACATCAGCTATGTAAGCATAGCCATGGGAAATCAACCCAAAGAGTTCCACTTTGTGTGGTAACCTCACACAACATTTAGAGACCATGTATGTTTTGCCTGGGTCAGAGCATGTCCTCATGTGGGAATTCGGTTCTTGCAGTTAGTGTTAGTGGTCTCAGTTGCTTTGCTGGTACCTCACAATTTCCCTTTGAAAATGTGAGTAAAACTTGATCCTGGGTAAGACTTATGATTAGTGGGGCCTGATTTGGCAATGCAACCTTTTACATCATCCCCATATTTGTTGGATGTGCTCTTATGCAATTATCTGGTCTTTCTTGAAATAGTTGCCATTCGCCAAAATTAAACCTGGATAACCTGTGTACAGAGTGACTGGTGGATGATGGATTTTGTGGCCATTATGGCCAAAATTGTTGCTAAGGTATCTCCCAAAACCATGTATTGTTCTTTGACACATGCCCATTTGCAACTCCAAAAGCCCAAAGCCATTTTTCCCTGCTACCCTGGGGTCCTTGTCATCAATTCCCCAGAAGTTCAGGATTATAACAGCTCTCATTATCTTTTTTAAGATTTTACTTACTTATTTGACAGAGACACAGAGAGAGAACACAAGCAGGGGGAGCAGCAGAGGGTGGGGAAGAAGCAGGCTTCCTACCGAGCAGGGAACCCAATGTGGGGCTGGATCCCAGGACTCTGGGATCATGACCTGAGCTGAAGGAAGATGCTTAACCGACTAAGGCACCCAGGTGCCCCAACAGCTCTTCTTAAATCCCAAACCCTGTCTATCTTGTTTTTGTTTTATACACTATTGTTTTGTGTATGTTGTGTATATTGTTTTATATCACTATTTTGTTTTATACAATTTCCCATAGTTAGGAAGACAGCAGGGATAAGAAAAGATGAAGTACAGGGGGCAATCTTACCTTGAAAAAGTACGTCATTTTTGGGAAATCCGCCACCACACATGAGTGAAAAATTGAACCCTGAGACCTAGCATAACCTTAGCTGACGGTAATTCCCTTAAGCTAAATCAATAGGAACACACCTCCCATGAAGTAAGTTGGGGTTTTTTTTCCTTGCGGCCAGAAAGAACACACCTCATGGTCTCAGGAAGAGGGTGTTAGAAAGAACCTATTGTAGATAGGAAATGCCCTTCACGGCATCCTTCATGTGACAAGGGCTAACAAACATCACGTGAAGGTGAGGAACAGAGGTTTACTGTGGTTATTGGGTTTTTGTGTTTTTTTTTTCTACATCCAACATCACCAAATAATTTATTTGGAATCAGAATTCAAAAGAACATTTGACAGTTGAGAACTGTTTATTCTGATCCAGTTGTACAACTAATCTAGGTGAAATTTCCAAATAAATTTTACATGGGTTTTCCAGGACTGGGGCTTCTCGATGACTTCAAATTTAGGATTTTCAAATGTGAATTCTGGGAACGTATTCATGTCTGTTTTACCATATGTGTATTTAAGCTTCAGAAGCTCCCTCCCTAGGTCTTGCTGGTGCTCTGGGCCAGTATCAATGGGTCCTGCAGATGCCTGTAGCTTAGTTCTGTATTCTCTAATCTTGTCCATGATGAGTTTCTGTACAGGACCAAGTTCTTTATTAAATGCCACCGCGGTAACACCAGTGTTGCTCCTCAAATGAACTGAGACTGCAGACTGAATGAGAGAGGAGAAACTGAAGAGCCTCTGAAGCATCAGGGTAATTCTGACTTGCTCTCAGTCCTGAGCTGCCAGAGCTTCCACTGCCTCCACTATTCTACTTCTGGACGTGGCTCCGCCCCCACCCGCCTACCCGCCCTCCCAGTGCAGTCTCAAAATTTTTTCCTTGGTAGAGATTAGCATACATGTTTCTAAACATTAAAAACCCGGGGAAGTAGAGATAAGCATCTGAACTAGTTCTCTATTGATGCATATTAACAATTAGAAAAGCAGTGGTTTAAAGCAACCAACATGTGTTATCTTGCAGTCCTTTGGCTCAGGAGTTTGGAATGACGAGGGTGGGTTCTCTGCTCACGGAATGGGTCAGTAAGTCGTCCCCCACCTGAACAGGTCTGATAGTGACCTTGTAGTGGTTCTCTCTCCGAAGAGGGCCTGCCCTCAGCATCTCACTCCTCTGGGAATCTCTTCTCTGACCTCATTTCGATCTGTCATGATGCTTTCAGCTCAGCCAGGTGGCTTAGGAGGAATGCTAGAACTGTGGAACCCCAGACCTGATCTCCGCTGTCCCTTGTCCAGGAGGAGAATAAATGACAGAGGTCTTCATAAAGAAATGACCCCCATGAGGGCTGACATTCCCCAGCAATTAGAGCAGAGGAGGAAACCTACAGGCAAACGGAGGGCCTAAAAACCGAAATCACGGAAGCAGGACACAGATCAAGTAGGATCCCTTCCCAGAAATGTCCCCATTCTCCACTGAAAGCCAGTTTGGGTGAAGGGTGTGAGCACTGGGTCTTTCAGAGTCTCCATCCTCGGCTCTTTGTTTAAAACGGGCTTTTTCCATACATGAGAATCTCCTTGGAGCTTTTGTCAGAAATGCAGATTTGGGGGCCTTATCCCCAGGGCATTCTAAGAGGCACACAGTGACTCTGATGGAGGTGTTCTTTAGCTCTGCAGCTGGTGCCCAGGGACGGGACCCCTGTCTGCTGCATGATACCCCATTTCCCGTCTAACATTCCAGTGGTCCATGCTGCCTTCTCGAAGTTATATTCTACATTCTCTATCATACACGAGATAAATATGCTCAAAGAGATAATTAAATGATCCACAAAAGCATATGGGACATGTGGTGAAGCTGCTATTGGCATCTTGGACTGCTTTTCTGAAGGCTGTGCTTCTATTGCTTCAGCCCAGAACCGGGATTGGGTTTGAATGGAAAGATGGTTGGGACTGGAGATCAGTAAAATCTCGTTATTGCTGGTAACTGTTATCTATCTGCTTGACAAGTATTTACTGAATGTTTCACCTGGCAGGCTCTCGGAGGCACGGGGGACATGGGGTGAGCAGGCAGACCCAGTGCCAGCTCTCAGGAAAAAGAACTTTAGCACAGGAGTCAGATATTTTATAGATAATCATTGAAGTGCCTTTTATTTGTGACTATGGTAAGTATTATTTAACACTTTTGTGTTCTGTGATCCTAATCCCTGAGCCAGTGATGGAAAAGCTAATATAACTAACAGAATTATATAATTGGGAGAAAAGATTGGTCCCCAGAAAGGCCTTTTTTTTTTAAGATTTTATTTATTTATTTGACCAAGAGAGACACAGCGAGAGAGGAAACACAAGCAGGGGGAGTGGGAGAGGGAGAAACAGGCTTCCTGCCAAGCAGGAGCCCGATCCAGGACTCGATCCCAGGACCCTGCGGATCCTGACCTGAACCAAAGGCAGAGGCTTTATGACTGAGTCACCCAGGCACCCCAGAAAGGCCTTGTTTTTAACAGTGGAGATACCAACATTTGATCCAAAGTCTCCTGAAAATGAATTTTTTATTTTTAAGCTGAACTTTTAATTTTAGTGTTCCCTGAATTTCAAATGTGGGGTTCTCGAGGGTGTGTTCCGGAGCCTCCACAGGGAAGCTTGCAGCCAAGGCCTGTGTGGGGGCACCGTTGCCACTAGGTGTTGAAGGTGTTTGGGAAAATCTCTTCACGTCTCTGGGCCTCAGCTTCCTCTCCTGTATGGTGAGGTTGTTATTCAAATTCTCCAAAGTGCCTTCCTGCTCAGTTTCTGTGAGTGCAGGAGGGTCTGAGGTGCCTGTTAAGCAGCCCTGGGGACTGCAGCTGAGACGTGACTTGGTCCCTTCCCTGTGTGTCTCCTGCAGGATCCTGAGCTGAGCCCACACTGAAAACGGAGAACGGAGGGAGCAGATGGAAGATAGAAAATCAGCAGGTTTGGAGGATGAGAATAACCCTAGGAAGGACAAGACAATGGTGGAGCAGGTGGTTGCCAAAGGAGGTAAAAATAAGGACAAGTTGATTTCAGAAAAATCCAGGGAAACTGAGGAATGTATACAGCAGCATCCAACTCTGCAAGGAGCAGCCTGAGCTAGGCAAAGAGGTTGGAAGAGTAACTTCGTCCATGGTGAACCTGTGCATCTGCCGAGGAGCCCCAGAAGATGGATTGTGGTGGTTTATACTGCTGGGAAGCACCGGTTCCAAGAGGAGGAGGATGTGACCATGAGCCCAGACACCTAGCTCCGACTTGGAGCTACCCACACTGTAGGTGTCCTCCAAGAAAGTGTGTACTGAGAGGGATCAGTGATGTTTGGATAAGGGTTGGAGTTGTCCATTCTTACTGCAGATAGTTGTGCCCTAAGGTCAGGAAGGGCCAGGGTAGGGGACCCTTGCATCTGAAGCCACATGATTTTAATAATAATCTTAATAATGCTGCCTGGGTGGGCCTTGAATAAAAAGAGTAACGATCTACTCAGAAAGTGAAGTTTTAGGGAATATTATACATGAGTGGGGTCAAGTGTAGTGTAGTGGGAGGAAAGTTACTGCATTTAATAGCACCTAATGACTTCTGGGGAGACAAACTTCACCCTAATCATGGCTCTAGATGCCAAATAACGAAGCAAACCACTTACTTCCATTGGTAACAGAAACGGGAGACCCTTAATGCCCATAACAAGCTGGAAAGTTGCTCTGCCTGTTGGGTCATGCAAGAAAACTGATCACTTGAAATGTGGTTCAAGAAGGGGCTGGGTTGAGTTTGTGACAGTATGCCCTAGGTCTTGGAGAAAAAGGTTTGGGGCTTTGGAAGTTGCCGGTGAGCTGGCTCATAGTAACTTTACACAATCTTGGGAAAACATGTCTAGCAAAATTTTGGATTCATTGGACACTAAATAGTTAGTCCATGATCTGCAATCATTCTTCACAGATTACCCTCTATTTGCTTGAGCGAAAAATGACTTTTCTATTCTTAGAAACACCAAGGGTGCGTGAGTGGCTCGGGCACTTAAGGGTCTGACTCTTGGTTTTAGCTCGGGTCATGATGTCGTGGTAGTGGGGTCAAGACCCATATTCGGCTCCATGCTCAGCACAGGGTCTACTTAGTTTCTTTCTACCTTTCCCTCCTCTCTGTTCTCCCAGCTCACACTTACTATCTCCAAAATAAATAAAATCTTTCAAAAGGAATGATGCCCCCCCAAATGCAGATTTAAACACCTCCTATGATGACTTTGATGAATAACAAGGTAAAGCAGCCTTTTTTTTTTTTTTAAACAGAGAGCAGAATTGTAATTCAGGATGTCAGTGGAAGAAGCAAGTAACCTCCCATCATCTCAACATCTGAAAGTAAACAGGTAAAAGAAGGAATGTATAGAATTATATGTCATGTACACAATGATTGGTTCATTATAAACAAATTGGAATAAATCTATGTGTATATTGACTCGTGGGTCCTGTCAAAAAGGCAGAGCATTGGGAAAAACAAAAACAACAAACCGTCCTGAAAGTCATTTGGGTAATTGGACTTTAAAAAACCATTAGACAAACATATATCAAACACATTTCAAGCTGTTTGTGAGCCACATTTTTGCCCTTCAAGAGTGAACTTTAGGAGAGACACCTAATACTGAGTGGATGCTTTGGTTTCTTTGAGACATGTCACCTGAGCCACTGGGAATGTGACCTTGTGAGTCACACAGCTGTGCGAGCTTTACCTGACAGGATGTTAAGTTCAGTGCCTAAAGAGTTAACATAAATATGCTACACACACCAATCTTTACTTAAACCAAAGATCATTTCCTCTCTGTTGGGGGTATGAAGCTGACACAAAGGACTACAGATTCTGTTGCAGAATCAGGACCCGAGGCTTACAGTCTGATGGGAGTGGACACCTACTTCCGATTTGGAGTCGGAGCCATTGTCTCCTAAGGCAACTGAGTCAGACAACCAAACTCCCTCAGTCTGCCACTATTAGTTGTTTAAATGCTGTCGGTGTCACTTTATAATAGATCACATAGAAATAAGACGGATCAGACTGGGGCACAATTCATGGTATTCGATGGATATTTCATTGCACAGCGATCTAAATCTTCTGGCAGTACATCATGATGGGAATAGATGATTGAAGACTAAATTACATAACAAGAGAGAACATTGGCCTCTAAATTTTGCCACTGTGGTATTGCAGCTAAACACAAGCTAAACTGGCAGCCTTACCAACTGAATGGTGACTCTCAAGGAAAGTTTATTACTGAACATACACAACATTTCACATGCATTGTTCCATTAGACCCTGTACAATCTGCCCAGCCACAGGACTTGATATGGGTTGGGTTATTCCTTTTTCTTCGGCTGCTGAGAAATGTCCTTCTCACCCGGCAAATACCTAAATCTCCAAAGATATGGTCACTGCCAGATCTAGCTTGAATCTGAAATGCATTTGATTGTATCAAGATATAACACCAATATATAAAACTCAACTGTGCTTTATGTGATCGCAATCCCTAACTGAAATGTGAAAAGTGATATCATTTATAATAGCATGAAGCATGAAATACTGAGGGATAGATTTATTTATTTATTTGACAGAGAGAGAGCACAAGCAAGGGAGCTGCAGAGGGAGAGGGAGAGGCAGGGTCCCCGCTGAGCAAGGAGCCCGATGGTGGGCTAGATCCCAGGACTCTGGGATCCTGAACTGAATCGAGGGCAGACACTCAACAGAATGAGCCACCCAGGAGCCCTGGGACAATGATCTCTTAGATATGACACCAAAATTGTGATTGATGAAAGAACAAATGGATACATTGGACTTAGTTAAAATTTAAAACTTTTGTTCTTCACAAGACATTGGTGAGAGGATGAAAAGTCAAGTCACACATAGGGAGAAAATATTGATAAATTTCATATCTAATGAAGGTCTCCTAATAGAACACTGAAAGAACTCTCCAAAGACAATAGTAAGAAGGCAAACAATCCAATTTAAAAATGGGTAAAAGAAAAGTACCTGGGTGGCTCAGTTGGTGAAGCAGCTGCCTTTGGCTCAGGTCTTTATCTCAGGGACCTGGGATCTAGCCCTGCCCCCCTCTGTCAGTCTCCCCACTGACAGGGGAGTGTGTTTCTCCTCTCTCTGCCCTCCCCACCCCACCCCACACCCCCGCTCTTGCTCTCTCTCTCTCTCTTTCAAATAAGAAAATAAGAAAATAATTTGGGTAAAAGCTTTGTAGACGGTTCAGCCGAGAACATATATGGAAGGCATGTAAGAACATGACAAGATCTACACCATTAGTCATTAGCAAAATGCAAACTTAAAACACTATCTGCCAATTAAAATGGCAAAAATGAAAAGAATTTCCATTCCAAGTATTGGCAAAGATGTGTAGGAGCTGAAATTCTCATACACTGCTGAGAGGAATGTTAAGTTCTACAACTCCTCTAGGAAATAGTTTGGAAATCTTTTTTTTTCTATTCAAGATTGATTTCTTTGTGTGAGAGGGAGTGAAAGTGAGTGGGGTGAGGGGCAGAGGGAGGGGCAGAGGGAGAGAATCTCAAGGGGATTCCCCACTGAGCATGGAGCCCTATTTGGGGCTTCATCTCATCACCAAGGAGATCATGACCTGAGCCAAAATCAATGTCAGACACTTCACCGACTCAGCAACCCAAGCACCCCAACAGCGGCGACCTGCTTCAAAATATTAAACCTCTCTACCAAACCCCCTGGCATAGGCCTCCACCATTCCATTCAAATGAAAAAAAAGAGTGATATATTCATAAAAATCTATTGATAGAAACTCTATTTTTAATTGCCATTCTAATCCATTCACAGGTAAATGACCAAAAGAAGTTGTGGCATATCCAGTCCAAGGAATACTACTTGGTTTAGCAGAGTAATCTCTTCACATACATAACAAAATTGGTAAAGATTTTATTTTTTGCTCAGATAATTTTTCTGAGCAAAAAAAACATCAAAGCAAAATAATGTCCATAGCATATGATTTCAAAATATAACACCTTAGGAAATGGAAATAATTCTATTGTAACTGAAAGCCAATCAGTGGTTTCCTGAGGTGGGAATGTGAGGGAGGACTTGGCCGGAGCACAAGGAAACTTTCTGGGGTGATAGATATATCCACTGTGTGGGTGATGCATATATATGTTCAAACGGACTAAACTTTAGACTTTAATTATATACACTTTCTTGCTTGGAAATTATATCTCAATATGCCCGTTGAAACAGTTTAAATTACAAAAACAAAAAATTTCATACCCTGAAATTCAATAAATGATTTTATATTTTCCAAAAAGTTCAACCGTATGTTTTTGCAAGCTTAAAGTAGGCAATGAATTATTTCTTTGGATATGAAAATGAATTGATCTATCTTTATCTTTCTATATGTAACTCTCGAAGAAAGACAACCTTAAGAGAACATAAAGGGAAGCCACAGTATAGAAGTATGTTTATGTCCTACAAAGGACCATTCTCTAGAATTAGATATCATATAGTCTGATAAGATAATGAACACAATACAATAATTGGTCAAAAGATTTGAATAGAAACTTCAGGAAACAAGATATGGGAATGGTTCATTAGCACATGAAAAGATGCACAATGCATTGGTCATGAGGGTAAAAAGTCAGTACTGCAATGAGGTATCATTGCATATCTGTTGGTATGGCTAAAGTCAGAAAGTCTGAAATCTCACATAAAACACCTGGATGTCTCATATAGCTGTGGGAATGAAAAATAGTACAACCACTTTGAAAAGCTGACTTCCAGTTACTTATAAGATTAAACAAATACAAATCCTATGGATAGTCATTCCATTCCTAGGTATTTACACAATATGTCTACAGAATTATCAGCATATGAATGTGTGTAATAGCTTTATTATTATGCCCCAATTATGACTGCCCCAAACTGGAAGTGACACAAAAGTCCAGTGACAGATGAATGTATAAACAGAGACGAAACACTTGAAATCCTACCCAGCAATAAAAATGTCATGAAGTATTGGTGCATGTAGGAATATGGATGAATTTATTTTTTTCAAGATTTTATTTCTTTATTTGATAGAGTGAGAGAGCACAAGTGGGGGGGTGGCAGACAGAGGGGGGGAAGCAGGCTCCGTGGGGAGCAGAGAACCCCACACGGGGCTTGATCCCAAGACGCTGAGATTAAGACCTGAGCTGAAGGCAGACGCTTAACTGACAGAGCCACGCAGGTGCCCTGGAATATGGATAAATTTTAAAATCATTGCACTGCACTGTATGATAGAAAGCAGATATAAAAGAGGATATATATATGTATTTCCAGTTATATGAAGTTGTTAAAACTGCAATGATCTCTAGTATCGTTGGTTCCCTGGGTGTGAGGCTGGAGGCAGTGATGGACCGCAAAGGGGCACAAGGGAAGTTGTGAGGTAGTGGAAATGCCCTGTATCTTGACTGTAACAGAAGTTTCATATGACCTCACTGATATGAGGAATTCTTAATCTCAGGAAAAAAACTGAGGGTTGCTGGAGTGGTGGGGGGTGGGAGGCATTGGATGGCTGGGTGATAGACATTGGGGAGGGTATGTGCTATGGTGAGCGCTGTGAATTGTACAAGACTGATGAATCACGGATCTATACTTCTGAAAAAATTAATGCAATATATGTTAAGAAAAAAAAAAGAAGATAGCAGGAGGGGAAGAATGAAGGGGAGTAAGTTGGAGGGGGAGACGAACCATTAGAGAGGATGGACTCTGAAAAACAAACTGAGGGTTCTAGAGGGGAGAGGGTGGGGGATGGGTTAGCCTGGTGAAGGGTATTAAAGAGGACACATTCTGCATGGAGCACTGGGTGTTATGCACAAACAGTGAATCATGGAACACTACATCAAAAACTAATGATGTAATGTATGGTGATTAACATAACAATAAAAAATTATTTTAAAAAAATAACTGTATGCTTTAAAGCCATGCAGTCTATTGTACCCAAATTATACCTTAAGTAAGTTGATTTCACAATCTATTGTACCTCTCTGCAGGGACAATTAGTAGTGAGAAAATGAAATTCAGTAAAACGCAATAGAGATTAGCATCCAAAATTATTAAATGCTTATGAATATATAAAAATGAAGCAGACCCAAGACCCCTAAAAACTACTGCTGTGAGAAATTGAAGAAGACTAGTAAACAGAGAAATAGGTAGCATGTTCATTGATTGCAAGACTCAGTTCTGTTAGGATAACAAAGTAACATTATTTTGGTAAATATTGCTGTAGATATTTGTGAAGAAAATGACAAACCAATTTTAAAATGTATATGAAGGGACGCCTGGGTGGCTTAGTCGGTTAAGCGTCTGCTTTCAGCTCACGTCATGATCCTGGCATCCATTCTTTAAAATGCAAAGGCCATCTACAGCCCAGAAATGATTATTTTCAATGTATGTATGTGACTAAACACTCATCCAAAATATGTCAAGAACTCTTATAAATCACAAAGAAAATGAGAAACAACCTAGTGTATTAATGAGCAGAAATATTTTAAAAAGCCCATCCCAAAAGAAGATATCCAAATGATTAATAAGCATATGAAAACCCAATAGGATATCTGCGAGATTGGTTTCTTTCTTTTTCTTTTCTTTTTTTTTTTAGTGGACCCCGACACAGGGCTCCGATTTGCAACCCTAAGATGAAGACCTGAACTGAGATCAAGAGTTGGATGGTGCCCCCAGAAATGGTTTCTAATGCACCCTCCTCTCTTCACTAGATATGTGGCCTTGGGGAGGTTTGTAATCTTCTTGAGTTCTTGTTTTTTTTTTTTTTTCTTTTCTCATCAGGAAAATGATAGCATCTTAATAATAAGATAGTTCATTGGATTCTTTACGATCACCCGGAAGTTTACATGAACTGTACTTTTTGCTAAGAATGTATTGACCTTGAATTCTCCTTTATACATCTTTAAAAGCACAGACAGACAATTGGCAAGGAATAGACAAGTTGTTCTAAAATTTCACCTTTTCTAGAGAGAAATCATATATATAATAGAAAATTGGAGAGGAACGAATTTGTATTGAACAACTTTCCCAATACCCTGAAGCATGTCTACTTTCCATTAAGACCGGAGATGAAAGTCTTGACTAGGTCCAACTCCTGCAGTCTTCTTGGTCTGGAGGGGTCTGAGAAAGTCCATTCTAGACCTAGAAAGATCTGGACTCCTGGACAAGTGTTCCTCAGAAAGATAATCAACTACTTACCTCTAAAAGCCCTGAGCAATTTGTGAAACTGTGGGTGAGGTTCAGACCAGCTCAACTCTATAAGCAGGACTCTCCCCTGAATCAAAGCTGGAATATTGATAGATATCATTTCCAAAATCTCTGGTATAGGTCATGGCATGCTCCATAGGAGAGAAAACAGGCACATGAATATCAATTGAGAGAAATATCAATCAACACACAGAGCCATTATTAAATAATGTCCACCCCCACTACAACCCAGGAAAGTTCTCATTCAAAAGCCATGTTTTAAGGAATATGTAGTTAGAAATCTTCACGATTTGGGGCTAGAAGCCAGTTTCTTTAATGGACAAGCAACTCCAAGAATAAATAGATAAGCTGGATTTCATCAAAATTACAAGCTTTTTGTTTCAGAGGACACTATCAAGGAAGTGAAAAGACAATGCATGGAATGGGAGAAATTTGCAAATTGTATATCTGATGGAGGTCTGCTATCTAGAATAAATTAAAAAAAAAACGATACAACTAAGCAGTAAAAGACAGCCAATTAAAAAAATGGGAAGAAGAGTTTGAGTCGACTCTCTCTAAAGGATAAGACCAATCTAACAACAAATACTTGAAAAGGTGCTCAATAACATTAGTCATTAGGAAAATACAAATCTAAAGCACAGTGTGATCCCTCTTCCCCCCACTAGTATGACTTAAAAAAAAAAAAAAGATAATGTATGCGTTGGGAAGATTGTAGAGAAATGGAATTCTTACACCTTCCTGGTGGGAATGTCAAATGGTGTAGTTGCTTTCCTTTGAAAAAGAGTTTGGTAGTTTCTGAAAAAGTTAAATATAGGGTTACATATGATCTAGCAATTCCACTCCTAGGTATATAGCTAAGAAAATTGAAAATATATGTGAACATAAGGGGAAAAGAAGACTACATAACACATAGATGCAGGAAGAAGAATACTGAGAGAGTTAGAATAGAAAACAGTTTCATAATCAATTGCATAAATTAACTTTGGTTTTTCCCCTGTGTTTTGGGGTGTGTGTGTGTGTGTGTGTGTGTGTGTTTTGCTGTAAAGAAAGTTTCCTTTACTACATATTGTAAATGGAGGAAGATCCAAATAAATTTAAAAGCTTGTCAAATACAAAGGAAACAAAGATAACGAAAGTGCTAGCATGCTTCTCTTGTGTTTTTAACGCACAGAGGAAAAAATAAAACACTAAAAGACACAGGGAAGAACATCATGACAGTCTAAGACATTGGAATCTATCCCTTATTATAAAAGCCTTAAGATCTGTTTGCCCTTAAAGGCAAGTGGGATGAGTTCATGACAGCCCTAAGAAAACCCGTTGGGAGGGGTGCCTGAGCAGTTCAGTTGGTTGAGCATCTGACTCTTGGTTTAGGCTAGGGTCATGATCTCACGGATGGTCAGATTGAGCGCCTTGTCCCACTCTCTCCCTCTACCCACCCCCCATTCTCTCTCTCAAATAAATGAAGATGAACAAAACAGTAAACTACTTGGGAAACTATTTCTGCCTTGGTGATTTATACACACACAAGAATGAACAATCAGAACTATGCTGAGATAATTTTTTAGAAAGAGATGGGAACTGTGGTATCAGCACAAGGGTAGACAGCAACTGAGAGTGGCCAGTGAGGGGTGGTTCCCATCAGTGGGGACCTTCGGGGGGACCGGGCAGTCTTGTGTATCAGCACGGCCTTGGCAACTGGAAGGCAGCAGCTCCCCAGGTTCCATGTCATCTCGGACGTTCCAACTCTGTTATTTCAAGTGCAGACCGTTACCTGGCATTCTGAGTGCTCCCTCTGTCATTCCGTTTGGAGTGTGAGCTAGGGGCAGTGCCTTCAGCTCTCAGCTGTGGCATCTTGAACCTTGGTTTTGTGGTTCCTGAATCTCAGGTGCTGTGGGGTGTTGTTCAAATTGTTCCCAACAGTAAGTAAAGACTTCCTGTATCCTCACCCCTCAGTCCTGATGAAACCTACTTGATTTCACTGGTTTTTAACCATCCTGTGTTTGGGTTTCTTCTCCTCAGTCCCCAGCTCTACCTCCTCGGCCACACGTCACCATGGCAGCACCTCTTGGCCCTCTGTCTGATCCAGGGGCAGAAATCAGCCTCCTGGAAATCAACCAGGAGCTTCAATCCCAGCTGGAAAAAAGCAAGCAGGACTTCCGAGACCTCAAGGAGAAATTCCTTATATCCGAATGTACTGCCTACTCCCTGGCCAAGCAGCTGCAGAAATACAGTAAGTCCTACAAGATCATGGCCACCAAAGACATGTCTGTCTGTATTCCTTCTGAGAAACTAAAAACCTCTCCAGATGCTGTCTTCTCTCTTCCAATGTCACATAAATTTCATTCTGACCACAATCCGGGAAATGTAGAAGTGGGTATTTTATCCTCAGTTTGCTGAGGATGGGAAAACTGAAGACAAAGAGGTTAACAGTGACATGTCAGGTGGGGTTAGAGTTAACATCCCAGTTCCTGCTTCCTGGTGCGGACACAGAAACGCCTGGTCCTCTCAGGATGGTCTCTGTGCTGTATCAGATCCTGCATGCCTGCAGGCCTAAGTGTCAGGGACTAAGGAACTCTCTCAGGTCCCGCTTCTCTGAGGTCCCATTGGTAAAGCACCAAGTTAGTTACACTGGGGAAACATCCTGATGGCACACCCGGGGGCGAGAGGGAGGGTAGCAGGTGACACTACCTGCTTTCAAGGAGATGGAAGTAGTAAGTGGAAAGTGGAAAGAAGGTCTCCTTTCCCCCTAAAACTGTGGTATCTGTGAGTGACGCCATCCACACAGTGACTTCCCTTGTGAGAGGGAACCGGTGCAGAGCCTCTGCTTCCTGAGTCCACGGAGGCCATTTGATACCCAGTGGCAAGGGTGAGGGTGTTTCAGGGAACATCACGGTCTCTCCCTGAGCTGGGGACCTTCAGACGTGCAGGATGGCCAGCAGGTCCAGGCCTGGGCCAGGAGACATGTGGCCTAGTGAGAAGGAGGGTGAGTGGGGGAGACCACAGCCCCGGGAACCAGCCAAGCCAGGGTGTGGGGCAGGCCTTCCCCCACAGTCAGCCTGAAATGGGGAGCTCAGCTGCCTGTTCATTAGGAGGGGCCTGCGCTGGCAGAAGGAGTCATGAGAACGGGGCACGTGCACAGCCGAGCGATAGGAAGGAATCCTGACAACTCTCAGCCCGCATTTTTGTCATTTTCTCACAATTTGCTTTCAATAGAACAAGGGGAGGTGTAATTAAAAACGAATGACGCAGAGAAAAAAAAAAACTGAGGCATGCTTTTTACGAAAGGGAAGAGATGATGAACTTTCAGGGAAGGACAAGCAGTTTTGTTTACAACTTTCCTGAAAATCATCACATAAGTGTGGGAAACCAGTTGTGAAGATGATGCAAACAGATATCACCTGAGGGCGTGGGGTGGCGGTAACACAGCACAGGGGAGAAAAGCATGGGTTGTAGGTCAGTCAGCCTGGGCTAAATCCATGGTGCCCAACGTCCTGTGCCTCAGTTTCCTCCTTGTTAACCTGTTAGTGTTGTGGGACCTACTTCTCTGAGTCAGAATGAATACTGAGTAATTTCTTGTAACGCTCTAAGAGCAGAACCTGGAACTGTGTAACTCTGTTCATCATTCTACTGCTTCTCATAACACAAACTGTATTAGGATTGGGCCATATTCCTCTCCGGTGCTTCTGGTTTTATGCATTGTGGTTTCCACAAGTGTAACCGGATGAATTTTTACCTTTGAGATACTTGCTCAGTATAGAAATCCCAGCTCAGGGGACCCATCAGTCCAGTAGCCCTGGGGGCCTTATGTCATGTCCCTGCTTAGTGTTTCACTTAGGAGTCTCCAAGGCTTGCTAGAGTGACCATGATCAGGGGAACCCAAATTCTGACTCTACCAAATACCAGTTCATCACCGTGTCCAGTTCCTCTCTGTGCCTTGGGGCTGTTCTTTCCTGGGCTCTGAAACAGGGAGTAATCGACTGCCCTGTAGTTGGGAGGCTGAAGAATGTGATGTGGAGCTCCCAGCGCAGAGCCAGGTGGCCGGGGTTCCAGTTGTCCTAGGATGGACCCTGCCTCGTCCCTTGAAGGCAGCGAGCACAGCAGCATGTCCAGCTTTCCCCTGAGGCAGGCGTCTCTGTTTCTCAGAGTGTGAAGAGTCCACCGACCTCATCGAATCCGTGCTGGGAGAGAAGGTGCAGTTTGAGAAGGGGAAGCAGGCAGACACGGTGGCTGAGAAGCTCAGGTAAGGAAGGCTCCATGTGGGAGGCTGCAGGGACGCTGTGGGCATCTTTGACTTGGGGCAGCAACAAGTCTGGGCCAGGAAAGGGCAGAAACGTCATGGCAGGCACGTGACCCAAATATTTCTAAAACAACTAAGACAACAGTGATTGGTAAATGATGGACTCCAATGACTCAAAGTCTCGCTCTCTCTCTGGAAAAAAATATCAAAGTCCCCAAGTTCAAGGGAACAATTCGTGGCTTTTAGCACATTCACAGTGTTGCGAGATCACCACCTCACTTACCTTTCACAGAGTCATGACCTGGCTGACCACAGCTTGAGCCTGCCATTCTCCTGAGCTCACCAGTTCACACCAGCTCTACTGGACATGCTTCTGCGTCTGGCGCTGTGTCCTTTCACTGCACGCCGCGCTGTGTGTAGTTTTCCAGGGAAACGGGTGTCCCCGAAGTTAGCAGCTGAAGGGACATCTCTCTGGCGTGTGCTTAGGAGAACCCCTGGCTCTGTTTACAGAAGGAAAAGGTGTAAGGGATGTGCAGGGTTCACGGCTCCTTTGGGGAAATTCTGCCAGAAATCATCACGAAAGATCTTATTGTCTGTTGTTCAACTCTTTGCATTTTAAAATTTTCTCTCTGCCCTGCCTTAGGCTATGTCATACCCTCATTAAAGACCAGGCTAAAGAGCTGACCCGTTTGTATCAGAAGTTACGGAAAGGGAAAGACGTTTCCCAACTGCTCAATAAGCTCCTCGAGGACCTCCTCACCCATGATGACCCTGAGCATTCCCAAGGGCAGGGCTTCCAAGAGCAACTGGCTGAGGGGCGCAGGCTGGCCAAGTGCCTTGCCCGAAAGCTCAGCCCAGGTAAGGCGGCCACCGGCCCTGATGCCCGGAGCTGCGCCAAGGCCCTGGGCTCACAAGAGACTCCCCGCCTGGCCTCACGCCGTGTGCAGCAGCCCTCCTGGATTCCCCATAGCAAGTGGGGCCATGAGAGAACCAGGAGTGGAAGGTGGTAACAGAGAGCAGAAATGCACAGTGTGGAGGTAATAGTGCTCCACGTGTCTGCTTCCTCCCTGAGGGAATGCAGCCTTTGGAGCGGGAGGCAGCCTCCACCAGTCTTTGAGCCAGAGAGCAAAATGTGACAGGAGGATGCTTGTTAGTGTGCAAGGATCCCTGCACTAAGTGGGAGGTTCCCAGAGTCAGCGTGGTCTGTATTAATTGTGGGTGAGAAAGTGAGTTTTACTTTCTCCATATCTGTCTCCTCATCTGGAAAGTATATCAAATAACCTGTTGATACTGTAGTGATCAGATAGGGAAAATTCATGAATGCATGTCAGGAAAAAATAATGCTCCTGACTGTGTGGAGTTGGATGAGGTCCTTGATGCAGTAGGACTTGGAGGTGGGAGTGCTGTT
Source organism: Eumetopias jubatus (assembly GCF_037043125.1). NCBI lineage: Eukaryota > Metazoa > Chordata > Mammalia > Carnivora > Otariidae > Eumetopias > Eumetopias jubatus. Next base: position 255,507 of record NW_028274845.1, read on the forward strand.
TAGACGGGACCGCTTTTCGTAGACGGATGTCCCCTTGATAACACTGAAGCCCACGTGGGGGCCCTTGAAGTCCCCGGTGGAGGGATGTGGGACAGGGTGGTTGTCCTGTCGTGAGGGCAAGGAGGCGGCTCTATGTGAGAGCTGTGAACCCACAGAGAGTCTGTGGCTATGGTGGGACCTGTGGCACTCTGCAAGACACGGTGCAGAAATGAAGCTGACAAGCATTCCCTGATATGGACAACAAGAGCCGGTAGAACGTGTTGCCCAGGTTCAGTGATGCTGATCCTCAGAATCAGAGACACACTGCCTGACGCATCAGAAATCCATGCCACAGCAGTTCTTAAAGACAGTGCCCTAAACTCAGTAGAATACCTAGTCATTCATAGACCCTTAGGTCTCCAGGGACATAGAAGCCGCTGTGTTTATAGTGGTGATGTGGGAAATAGCTGATGGGACATTTCTGAATTTATTTGCAGAAAATTATGAGGATGAGGAGGATGAAGAAGAACAAGGAACCCTCACTCCCAGGTGACAATGAAAATTCTGGAACCAATAATGTGTGGGTCAAAATGGACAGGGTCTCAGAAAGTAAAGTAAGTGAGGTCAAGAGAGTGACAGATGTCAGATGCAAGGTTAAGCAAAACTGCAGATGGTCCCCAAAGGATGGCCGTTTTGGCTTGGTTGCCTGTTGTCTCTGTGGTGTTGTAAGACCGAGATGAATTCACCAGCCTTAGGATTCCCCGTGGGGACAAAAATACCCATTCTTTCCTGTAAATGGACACCGGGAGGAGATGCATATCTACTTCCTACACAGTTCTCTAAGGTCCTTGGTAGGAAGGTAACTCACCAAGGAATTGGTAAACAGACAACTAGCAAAATTAAAACCAAGAGAAGTACCTAACCAAACTCCAAAAACTTGGGGTGTCATGTGACACTATTAATGACAAAGTGCCTAGAAGGCACACATTTCTGCAGTCTGCAGGTACTCCAGAGCTGTAAGTAATTGACCAATCTATGTAAAAATCATCCTGACTCAGGCCCGTGGTGGTTGCCCCTGGTCTGGTCTCCACTGTGCTTCTTGTTGTGACCGCATCCTGCTGGGAGGGTGGAGTCTCATTCCTAGTCAGTGCTTCTGTGGCCAGTGCTCTGAGGATCAGCTCCTGCTCTCCCAGCCCCGGGCAGCCACACTCTGCCTCTTATAGGTTGGTGTGCTTGTTCCCTCTCCAGCCGGTGCCCTGTGCCTCTTGTGACCACTCCATATAACTCCCATCCAACCAGCTAGGAAGCCACAGTGTCTGATCCTCCTGGTTTGATCTCTTGTCATTCCTGTCCTACCCGGCACAGCATGGAGCAGCAGCAAGTTGAAAAGAAGGAAGCCCTACAGGACACAGTGGATGAGTTTGTTTTGACTCCTTCAACTCTGCAAGAAGAGTGTGACAACGACCAGTCCTACAGTGCTGGCGAATTCCCATTAGATGAACAGGAATTCGGCTCTGCTCTGGATTTCGCCTGTGAATGCTCCCACACCCAAGGGGATGAAACGTCACGTGGTCCCCCAGGTAGTGTCCATGTTGTTTGTTCTGCACACCTTGTCTACACTGAGGAAGGTCATCTCTATACACGGGCGTTACAGACACACTTTGCTTTAAATCAGGACATAATGGATGTGGAGACACAGACATCAGGTGGGTCAGGGAGCCTTCAACCATCCTAGGCAGCGGCCATGCCTCTGTCAACCTGGCCCCCGTGTCAGGCCATTGAACCTATGTCATGGGTGACAAGCTCTACCCACCTCAGTAGGACATCCACAAAGTCTTGTCAGATACCCTACGTGGATCAACTGTCTTTTGTTCCATGCAATGACACTTTCTTTTTAGGATCAATATCTCTCGAGGGCCTAGACCTGTCCAATGTTTTTGGCTCACATACCTGCATATCAAGGAAAGGTGCTTTCCCTGGTTTCACTGCTCTCAGGCCCAGGCACAATCTTCTCTATGTGGGTTCAACTTAGCCAAGTGGTCATCTGAAAACAACTGTGTCATTACCTTGCCTGGATGATCCTATGAAGCCAAGCTGGGCTCTGGCATCACTCAGACCAAATGGCTTTTGTGTCGGTAGAACACCAAAGATTCTTTTTGATTTGAGGTTTTCTACAGTTGATTCATTAGTCTAGTTTCAAGAATAAATTCCTGGGAAGCATCAAGAGCCATGGTATGTCATGGAATAACCCCATTTTGCAGCAACACTTCAAGAAAGTGCTTGGACTCCTCCGCAGGACCTCTGGGGAAAATATATTCGGAACTCTTTTTACAGACTCCCATCAGAGGAGGATATTGGGATAATTTGTGGGGGAGAAGAAAGTGAATTTCTGCAGCAGGTTAGGGAGCAGTCCTGTGCACTGCTCGTAAGACTTAACCTTGGCCATCCTGGAATATCCCTGCCAGAGCACTAGGGTCTTGCCCTGAGAATCTTAATGTCCTTGCAGTGTGGGTGGTCACTGTGTTGGTAATATGGGAAGTATGATTTCCTTAGTGTCACCTGCTGTCTTGGAACTGATTTTCAGAAAGTCAAGATGATCGAAGGGAAAGAAATGGACAACAGCCAATGTGCCCCAGGTAAGTGTGAAGACTGTGGACTACGAATTTTCCTGGTGACCTCTGGAGACCTCACATCGGGGATAGAGAGAAAGTGCTGCCTAGAAGTATTCCATCCATTCAGTCAATAGCAGAATATGGCCTTTAACCATGTCATCTATTTTCATGTGGTAGTTGTGTAGGTGTCACTTTCTTACTCCCTTTCATGTTGAATAACCTACAGAGAGTGGACACACATGAATTGACCAAAGCCAGGGATTCCGGTAATCAGCTGTTGTCTCCTGTGTGGTTAAAACCAAAGTGAGATGCGTATTAACTTTGTGTCTGTTTGACATCATCATGTTGGAGGAGTTTGGATAGCAAGAGAGGAAGTTGAAGAATAAATGCATGTCCCATCAGAATATTGAGAAAATATTCCTTGGAGTCAGAATGTCTGAGAGGCAGTAAGGCCTCAGGATATTTAGTCCCTTGGACACTGCATGTACAAGTCAATGCAACGTATGCAGAAGGGTTGAAGCCACTTGTTTTGATAACCTCTGTGTGCTGGGAGTCATAATTATGACATGAGTATGACAGGGATGTTTTAGTCTCCTCCTCCGTCACCTGGTTGTGAGGCCAGTACACAGAATATCTCCTGTTCTGTCTCCCACTGCTCCTCATATCGGAGGCCACACTCTGCTCCTTATATAGGGGGATAGTTTTTCCCTCCAAGGGGACAGCCCCATTGCTTTCTGGGACCACTCGCTATCACACCCATCAACACCAGCTAGGAAGCCATGGTGTCTGATCCTCCTGGTTTGATCTTCTATCATTGTTGTCTCCCCCGGCATAGCATGGAGCCCCAGGATGTTGAAAAGAAGGAATTCCTACAGGACACAGTGGATGAATGTGTTTTCGCTCCTTCAACTGAGCAAGAAAGGCATGACAGCGGCCAGTCTTACCGTGATGGCAAATTCCTGTTTGATGAACCTGAAATTGGGTCTACTCTGGATATGGCCTATGAATGCTCCCATTCCAAAGGGGCTATAACTCCACGTGGTCCCCCAGGTGGTGTCCATATTCCTTGTTCCTCACACCCTGCCAGACTCATACACCTCTCCAGCCCAGGCCCACGAGGTCACTGCCAGACCTCCTAATTATGAATTCAGCTCGTGTCCTCTCTTGCAAGGCTCTAATTTCCATTCTTGAAACATGCCCCTGAATTTGGATGCCTGCCAAGGCTGTTGGCAGCCTTTTCTGTATCTCTGGAGATGGCACTCCCCTGGTTCACGCTCTTCACTTCGTCTATGTCTTCATTTGTCTTATCTCATCTCAAGTCAGCTGAGAACCCGAACTGGACCACTGCTATGGGACAGTGTATGTTTCTCTGGAGCAATGCAGGGTCCTGAAACTTCCCTACCCCATGAGTGTCCCCTGTTTCTTTGTAGCTTTCAAGATTGTTCTGATTTGATGGCGTGTAGAATCCATTCATTGGTTTAATCTGCATGGCTGATTCCTCTAAACCATTCACCTGTTGGAATTTCAGATGGAAAAAGCCTCAATATTGCAGCAACTGTCTAGGAAGCAGCCAGGGAGTTCCCCCAGGATCTCTGAGAAACAGAATCGGTTTGTTTGCCTAGACTCAAGATTTAGGATGCTATGAGGATGGCTTGTTTTATCAGGGATATTGGTTTAATGACTCAAGAGTACCATCCCAATTTTTGCCCGCGAGGCCTTACCTAAGCGCTCCTGGATGTTTACACTCACAGTTGCCTGGTATTGCTGTGCTTATATGTCAGTCCTGTGCTATGCAGGATATAGGAGTGGGCATCTGTGAAGGCGAATGTGCTTAACGTAATTGTTTCTCTTCATTATTTGCAGAAGACCGAACTGATCAGGAGGGTCTGGGAAGACAAGAGCCGGCTGCCCCCAGGTAATTCTGGACACTCGGGGGCTGGGGATTCAAAAGTGGCACCCGGGGAGAAGCAGAAAGTGCTGACGAGCACGGTATTATCCATGCGGTCCAGGACAAATTACCAGTTTCACAATGTTCTCTGTCTTCACCGTTGTACTGGGATTGTTTCCCATTTCTTAATGACTTCTCGAGTTGAGTAAGCCACAGTCCGCTGACCCGGGTGAACGAATATGTCACAGGGACCACGGTGCTTGCTCATTCTTGTGTGCTTTAGAGAGCCATGCACATCTGCTCTCTGTCTTTAGATTTCGTGTGGACAAGTGTTCATAACATTAAAATATCATAGCAAGTAGACAAACATGTTCTATGATGCCACAAGGTTGAGAGAAAGAGGGCTTCCTGGCATGAGATTTCTGTGACAGTCCACTGCCCCCAGAGCTGCCCGTGCTTGGCCACTACATGCAGAACTCAATGCCATTTGCATGGAAGGGGAAAGGCCACCATTGTGGGACTCGTGTGGTATGAGTCATAAGTGGACGGCACAGAGATAATTCAGTCTCTTTCGCCAGAAGCTTGCTATTTGGCCCGTGCACGAGCACTTATTTTCCTTTCGAACAGCTGCCCCTGTGTGAAACACAACGTGTCCCACGAAAACAAGAATCGTTTCTCTTCTTAATGGGTCCTTCCCCTCTTTGCTTTCTTGACCACTCCCTTCCGCCTTGCATCAAAGCCTGACAGGACTTATGACTTCAGATCCCTCTTAGGTTAATCTTCACTTGTCCCTACCCTGCAGGCTCAGCAGACAGCTGGTAGAGGTGGTACAGCAGGACGTCTCAAGGGACTCTCAGGATGAACACTACTTGACATACTCAGTTCTTCCCGACCTGTCTGACTCCTACTGGCCTTACAGGAGCACCAACATCTTCCTACCCGAGGAACTGGAAGTCTGTTCCTCTCTGGAAGTGACCAGTGAGTACTCCATTGTCCAGGTGATCAAGCTCCACCTGGACACCCACAAAGATCTCCTGTTCTTTGTACCCCAGACCTCTGCTGTGCCGAGAGAGGTCATCCCTGTGGGCAGGCCCTGTAGAGACAAACTGATCTGCACTGGGCTCTAGGATTGAGTTTTAAGCACAGACATCAGGTGGGCGAGGCACATTTGCTCTCTTCTTAGTCCCAGGGCATGCCCATGTTACCTTGAATTCTCTGTCACTTCGTTGTTGGGCCAAGGCAGGCACGACAAGCTCAACTCACCTCAGCAACACGACCATAAAACCTGTCTGTCAGACCTAATTTGGATGAAATGTCTCTTTTCACCTCTAATAAGCTCTATGTTTCATCTCGGAGGTGGGTCCGTTAAGAATCTGTGCCTGCCGCAGTCACTTGGCATTCTTGTCCAGGGTTAACTGGTTTTGCTATTCTTAGCCCCATTCTCTGTCTCCTTTAGGTTGGCTTGTCTTCCTAAACAGTTGTCTGAAAACCCACCCTAAGTGTCTCTACTGATAGCTTGATTGTGTGTTTCCAGAAGCAGAGCTGTGCCTTGGCATTCTCCCACCACATGAATCAGGCCAATGTTCTGAGTAGCACCAAAGACTCACTTGAATTTCAGTGTCTGTAGTTGCATTCCATCTGTTCAGTCTCAGTGTACAAATTCCATGGAGCCTTCAACAACCAGGCTATCTGACGAGAGAAGGGTGAATGCTGCAGCGATCCTTTTAGAATGCAGGGAGGCTGGCTCCCCAGAATCTGTGTCAAAGAGAGAAGTTCAAGTGCTTGCACAGACGACAGGGGAGACTGTGATGTTAATCTCCTAGATAGAATAAATTTTTCCAAATGGCTCAGGCCGGAAATCAAGCCAGTTATCACATGACAATATTGGAGGCACCCTGACATATTCTTCTGACTGAACCTGTTCTCACATGGAACGTATCTGAGTGTGTGGGTAACATGAGACCCTGGATTATTAACGTACCGAGAAGGATCTCATTCATGACCAGCCCTGTCTCTATATAATTACAGAAAATCAATTCCACCATGAGGAGGAAGAAGACCAGGACCAGGCATGCCCCAGGTAACTCTGATGAATCATGGGTTGTTATTTCAGTGGTTAAACTGAAGGATTGCATCTCGAGGAAAAAATAGAAATGGCCGAACATATCTATTGCATCCATTCTTCAATTACAAAGTATCTCTTTTAACTTTGATGTATGTCTTCACCGTGTAACACGGTTACGTTCCTTTTATTGACCCCTCCGTTTCAATAACCTGCAGTCAGTTGAACTTTGTGAACTAATCCTTCACAGGGATTCTCCGCATTCCCCTCTTCTCTTTTTGGTAAAACCAGAGTGAGAGGCATATCTGCCTCTAACTCTTTGGTGTTACCACATTGAGGATATATTATAGGAAAAGAACACCTCCTGTCACAGTAGTTAGAGAAAGAGACACTGAAGACACAAGATGTCTCCATTTTGAAGATGCCTTTTAACACCCGCGTTCACTTGGTCAGTGAAGGTAGTATCGACAACATTTACGTAAATGTGTTGAAGTCACCTTTAGGATTATCCATGCAGGCTGTGAGTCATGACTTCCTTTCCACACTAGTTCAGGTTGTTGCTCAGAAGCTTAGTTCTGTGGCCACTGCCCTGAGCACCTTCCGTTCTCTATATCTACTGCCCCCACAGCACCACACTGCCGCCTGAAACAGGAGCAGAGTTGTTGCTGTCAAAAATTGGTGTGCCCCTTTTTTATGAGTGTAATTCCCAGCTGCCCATCAAAACGGTTAGGATGGTGGGAGGTCCACCTTTCTTGTCTTAATATTCAGATCTCCCCACCCTACCAGGTTCAGCAGGGAGCTGCCAGTGGTGGAAGTGCAGGACAACCCATGGGACTCAATGGATGAATGCTGTATGATTTCCTCAGCATTTCCTGGCCTGTCTGACCCCCACGGGAATTCTAGGAGGGCTGACATTCACTCTTTCCAAGATCTGGACATCTGTTCTCCTCTGGAAGCCGCTCGTGAGTCCTCCACTGTCCATGTGATAAAGCTCCAACTGGCCTCCCAAGTTGCCCCGCTATTTTTGGTATCCAACCTCTGGTTCCGCTGAGATGTGTCATCGCTGTGTAGAAGCCCGCTAGACATAGGGATCTGAGTCAGGCCCCAGGATAGACTTTTCACCATAGACATCAGGTGAGTCAGGGACCTACCGTTTGTTCCGCATCTCCGGCCATGCTTACGGCTCCTGACAGAAGTTAGGACATTGGAGTCAAGGCAGATATGACGAACTCACTCTCAGTTGAGCTGCATATGCAGAGGTGTCTGTCTTTGTTCCTGATTTCCTTTAAATGCCTCTCCTCATCTGCACTGCTCTCCTTTGTAGACCCGAAAAACATCCCTTGAATTTTTGTGCCTGTCCAAAGATGTTGTCAGCCTTACCTGTATCTTTGGATTTGTCATTTCCCTGCTTTCACTGCACCGATCCCCAGTGTCTGTATCCTCTGTGTTGTCTGTCTACACTGAGTCATCGTCGGAGTATTGCACATCAACGCTTCTACCATCAGCCTCCTTGTATGTTTTCCTCGAAGCAAAGCTGAGCCTGGGCATCGCCCCTCCCCATGCATGGCTCATATGTCTGTGTAGCACAAAGGACTGTACACAATAGATTCCTTTTGCTGTGAGGGTTTGCAGATTCCATCCATCAGCCTGGTCTTTGTGTCTAAATTCCCTTAAACCCTCACACCTAGAGCATCACATACTATACTATAAGGGAATGAGAGTTTGTTCCAGTAAGGTTTTAGAATGCATGTAAGCTGTTCCCCAGAATCTGTGGTAAAACAGATGTTTCACTCTGTACACAGACACTTGAGATGTGGCCCTATCACATTAGGGAGCTCATGCCCAATGGTATAGGAAAGCAAACCAAGGCACAATCCCAAGGTACTACCTGAGGCCTCCAGGAGGATTTCTCTCAGAGTATCCTGCTGCCCCACTAAGGGTAATTATGCCCATGCACTAGTTGTATTGGATACTTAATTTTAACGTACAAATGTTCTGTTTATGTGACTGGACCGGTCTGTATTTGTTTGTAGAAAATCATAATGATCTTTTGGAGGAAGACCAAGACCGGATATGCCCCAGGTAACTCTGAAGAATCATGGGCTTTAATTCAATGGTGACATCTCGTGATCTCAGATCTAGGCAAATCTAGAAAGTGCTAAACGTACCTATTTTACCCATTCAGCCACCCACAAAATCTTCCGTTAGCAGTGTTCTCTGTTTCACTGTGGTACTTCTAGAGGCCCCTTTCTTAATCCCCCCCCAAAAGCAGGAACCTCTTGTCCATTGATGCAGGTATCCTAAGCAGTCACAGGGACACTTTGTATTGGATCCATCCAAAATGCCCATCTGTCGCTGCGGGTTTCGCATTATGATGATGGCAGGAATTCATGGCAAGGGAAGTGTTTAGGAAAACGAAAATTCATGTCTCAGTATTTAGACAAGTAGGCCTTGGACATACGAGCTTTCTAGGAATCTACAATGCTGCCAATCTGGGGTTGTCTTGGTGATTTCTGTAAATTTCAACAAAATGTATGCAAAACTGTTGATGCCGGTTTTATTGTTTTCTGAGTGTGCTATGTGTTGTGACTGTTGTGCACAGGGCTGGTTCAGGCTCCTTCCCTTAAGCTCCCATTCTGTCCATGCTCTGAGCACCTCCTGCTCTCGCTCCCTCCCCGCCTCCGTGATCTATCCCCAGTGCAGCCACACTCTGGCCCCAGATAGAGGCAGAATGGTTCATCTCCCTTGATGGGGACTTCCCATTGGTTTCCTGTGACCAGTCCCTCCTCCCTGCCACCAAAACCAGCTGGGACTCCGTGTTGACTCAACCTTCTCGTTGCATCTCCTGTCCTCCCTGTAACACCAGGTTCCCCAGGGAGCTGCCAGTAGCAGAAGAGAATGAAGTCCCACAGGACTCACTGGACGAATGTTGTTTGACTTCTTCAGTTGGCCATGACCTGCCAGACACCTGGAGGCCGTATGCAAGTGCCTCATCCATATTTGATACTCTGGAAACTTTCTTGGGTCTGGATGTAGATGGTAAGTACTCCCACGTGAGGGGCACAAGGTTCCTGGGGCGGGGGCTCCAAGGAAGCCTGTCTTCTCTGTATCCAACACCCTAAATAGGCTGAGACATGCACCCGTGGCAACAGGCCCTGTAGACTCAAACTGGTTTGAACTTTGCCCTTGGAGTTAATTTTGAAAACACTGGGACACCTGGGTGTTTCAGTTGGTTATGCATCCAGCTCTTGATGTCCACTCAGATCTTCATCTCAGGGTTGTGAGTTCAAGCCCCAGGTTAAGCTCCACACTGGTTGTGGAGCCTACTTCAAAAAAAAAAAAGTGTGTTTTGAATCAGACAAATTTCCTTTCCTTCTGTCTCAGACTACCCTCTGTCACCCGGCCCCCTCACAAGTGCAGGCTGTTGGTACCAAGTCAGGTTGGAGAGGAGAAATGGAGGGAAAAGGGCAAAAACTCAGCCACCACTATCTCACCTGGAGACATCTGGGTCACAGACCTCTTTTTATTTCTTGCAAGAAGAATTCTGTGCTACCCATGAAATTCTGTTGCCAGTTCTATTTCCTGTGTGCTTCCTGCAAAGTCTCTGGCTCTCCACACAGGTTTCCAGTCAGCTCCATATTTGTAGCATCGGAAATCAGCATTTGTTGCTGATTTTAAAGTTTTTGCTCCTGGGGTGCCTACGTTCCTCTGGAGCATATAGATCGAAAATCCTCAGCCTCGAATCCTGTCTGTACACCATGGTTTCAGTGAAGCCAGAGCCCTAGCCCCGGTTTTCCATCCTCCACGGATGGCGTGCTTTTTACCCTTCCTGCAGCGTCAGTGACTTTTCCCCCATGTGGATATGTTTTCAGTCAAGTGTCTGCTCAGTGGCATAATGTCCTATCAATGATCAATGGCCCGTGCACCTGACGTGGGCGTGGCCTCATTCAGGAGCAAAGCAGAGTTGTTCCCCTCTCCAGATTCTTCAGAAAATGCTGCCTGCTGAGCCAGACCCCCTTGGGGCCACACTCTCAGAGGAGTGCAGGCTAAAACCCAATTTCCCTTTCTTCCCACTCAGGGTATTTTTCGGCCTTCCCTTCTGGGAGAAGCATTGGCATCGTTAGGAGTCTTTCTTTGCTCATCAAATCACTTTGAAGGAGCAGCAAGGAGTATAAGATGTTCCTTGCCGTGTCAATGTTGTATAGTGAAATTGGCCGTGAAACGATTTGTCCCTCAACTTATTTGGTCAGTAACATCCTTTCCACACTAGGACCACTTTCTCCCCTGTTTCCTATCCCTCTCCGAGGGGTAAGGAAGCCAAGGCTTCCTAGGGGTTACAGCAATTCAGGAAGCAGAAATGAAACACAGAGTTATTTACTCTTGTGCTCTACCATGCCCCTCCCCGTGCCCACTCAGCAGCACCTCTATTTCTCTGGAAGCATCGGGTCCTCACAGGGACACTCTCGAGTCCATGTGGCATCTCCTGTGACAGCTGAGGGTGCTGAGGCTCAGCAAGGTCACGTCACTTGCTCAAGACTTCTGGCCAGTGGGTGGTGGGACATCAGACTCACCAGATCAGGCTGTCCATTGATCTCAACTCAGTCCTGTCAGGGAGTAGGTGGGGAGGAGCTCACACTTTCATCTCTGCTTTTGTACCAAATTATTTGAAACAGTTGTGAATGTAAACAAAAATGTTGCAAGACTGCCCCAAAGACCCCTGTGACTCAGCCATGCATCTGCCAACCCCTACCCTGTGTGTCACTCTGTGGTGTAAGCAGAACCAGCGGCTCGTCCAGCCCCTCTGCGAGATCAAGGTCTCAAAGAGGCTCTCCATCCCAAAGCAATCAGGGCTGAGAGGTCCCCAGGCTTTTCTGTTTTCACCAGGGGTCCCATGGAGGCTCCTCACTTGGCTGCCTGTCACCCTTGTAAGGCTGCACATTCCCTCAGAGATGCTGACGGCCAAGTGTGGGTTCCCATGGGCAGTGGGATGAGAAAGGTTCAGACACATGTCTCAGAAGGCAGGTGTGTGTGATACGGCCTTCCATTCACCCTGGACCATGGGGGCAACGTTCAGCCACGTGGATGGGCTGAGATGAGTGAATGCAGCGTCTATATTATACACGGCCCGTCCAGGGTAGGGGTTCTGACGGCAGCGTGTGATCAGTGTGCATAGGCTGTGATTCCAGCAACAGGGCCGCAGGAGGGCTACTCAGGCCCATCCTGCCTGCACAGGGAGAACCCTTGTAGAAACAGGCCAATCTCATGGAAGTGCCAACCTTAGCTTTCATCCAGGGCTTTTCCCCACTAGCCAAACTAAAAATAGTGGACGGTCCTTCAGAGTTTGATAAAATATTTTCCCTTTCTTCTGCATGTGCAAAGCACATTGTTTGAGTAGATTAAATGAACCCTAGTAGTTGAGAAAAGAGCCATAAAAGAACGTGAGGAAATTAGGAGTCATAACTTTAAGCACACTTAGACCTTCATTCAAGATAACATTTGAGAATGGGGAACCTGGTTTTGACAACTCCTTCTCCAACCAGATTTGCTAATTGCAGATGATTTAGCCTTTCCCCCAGTAGGAAGTATCATAAAGTCATATGACATGTCCTAAATTGTGCTTAACAATGACTGGTGACAGTGTGCCTCGAGGAATGATGGAAGGCCTACCCATCTGAGAGACGGCTTGGGGCAGAAGCCCTGGGAGCTGGGGAGGCACCTGGTGTGGGGTGGGGAGAAGTGATTCTGGAGGACAGAGAGGGACCAGAGGACCAAGCGACCCCAGAGGCAGGGTGAGGAGTGGAGAGTATGTGCAGCAGAGAGGAGACTGAGCGTTCCCCAGCACGGTGGGCGTTTGGGAGGACAGGACTTGGGGGCGTTGCTAGCGCAGGCAGGAAAGAGCAGATAGAAGGAGGTGGGAGAACGCACGGTGAGAGGAGATACAGGGCGTTGCCAGGGAGGCTAAACAGTCATAGACTCATGGAATCGTTTGTAGTGACAGATGAAAAGACTAGGGAGAATGAGATGCACACAAGGGACCAGGTATCATGGCAGGGAGCCGCCAGGCCCCGCTGAGGCTGACCTGCTCTGGCGAGAGGCTGTGGCACGTCTCTGGTTAGCCCCCTTTCTGAGAACACGGACTCCCTTCACAGTAGCAATCTGAGTGGGTTTGATTACGGAGTGCGGTCCACACCTCACTGAGGGGTGTGTGATGCGAGGACTGGGTGCTGTATGCCCTCCCTGAAGACCCACAAGTCTGATCCTGTAGTACTTCTGGCCTGGAAGTTTCCAAAGGGACTCAGACCGCTGCTACGTTACTCAGAGCTCTTAGCCCCTCCTCCAATGGCAATAGAATATATCGCATACAGATGTGTGGGTGGGGGGAAAGCAATCAGATATTGCAGATAAGAAACCTCAAAAGGCTCCAGAGCTGTGAAATGTTCCCATAAATTGGTCCGTGGTCCCGTCTCTAGTGGTACCTAAAGCATCTAGAGGTACCCTTCGCAACTCCCTTCTCTAGTGGTACCTGAAGCCTGGAGGTCGAACTTGTTTCCCTGTTCGTTTTCTTGAGGGGGAAACAACCGACAACTCCTTCTCCACATGCCCTGAGGCCTCTCTAGGATCTTCTCCCTAGGCTGTAGGACCAAGGTTACTACTAACTGAATGATAGGCATGAACTCATGTGCCCATCCAAAGGCCCGGTGGCGTCAAGGGGGTATTTTCACCTCAGGGACTTTGCCGGCTTGGAACCTGCCATCCCAGCATCCCCAGGCTGGGGCATAATGGTGACATCTCCTTCATACATATCATGTGTGCCTTTGTGCTTGCTCACAGTGTGGTCTTAAAGGCAGACGGGGACATCAGACATGGGTGGTCTGGGAGTGCTCAGCTAAGGAGCCCGGGGATTGAGCCCATTGAGATCTCTTCTTGCTTCAGCTCCGATGCAGGCTCCCTGTCACCAAGGGCCATCAAGCGGAAACTGGACTTTCCAAAGGGCAGAGGTGCAGACTTCAGGAGCACGGACACAGCCAAGCACCCAGGTGGCCAATATTCTGCCACTGCAGTTGGACCAGCAGTTGGATTGTGGTGACAACAGAGCCAGGCTCGGGCTCTCCTGCACCCTCGGGAGCCTGGACGCCGAGTTGGGTCCTGGGAACCAATGGCCGCCCTTCCAAGGTGAGTGGGGACAGGAGTAGGCCGTTCTGGTCCCCGCATTGGTCATCACCGGCTCATGGCTGGAGGCCGCAGTGGGGTGAGGTCAAACCCCACGATGCTCCAATACAGCGAGGTGAGCAAGAGCCTGTGTTTAGTGGCAGCTGTGTCCCAGGGCCTGGGCTTGCGACTTCCTGGCTGTTTAACTTAGTCATCTTCTTACGTATTGTCCCCTCGGTCCCCTCATCAGAACCTGTGCAGATGGTATCTCCGTTCCATCAATGCTGGGAGCATGAAACCACATCGTTTCTAGGGGGGCTGATTCAACAACAATTGCTTGATAACATCTGTGAATTTGTCATGTCTAATTTTGGGGTCTCTGTGGTGCTTGCACACTTGGAAAATGGTGTCAGGGCATGATTCATGGGGCTGGAGCGGTTCCTACTGGCCCCACTTCCACGGACCCCATCTCCCCTGGCTTTCTCAGGAAGGCTCCTGTGCCCGGTTTTCTCTCCGTCAGCATCTCCAAGCCCATCTTCCCTATTTGGCGCTCACATTCACAATAGAAATACTGGTCTCCGGCTTATTTCTGTTTTTTCCCTTTTCTAAACAAATAAGGGGCCACTTTCTTACATAAAGTGCACACGTCACTCTCTCCTCTGATCCTCCGTCTAGTTCGTCATCTCCCCTCATCTCTGGGGCCTCGTTCCCAGCTTCCTGCTCATCAGAATCCGCCTCTGCTCGGATTTCCTGACGTCTGAGCTTTTCCACCCTCCCCTGGGTCGTGTCTTCCTTACCCTCCCGCACTCAGTGTCCCTTCCTGGAGCCTGGGGTGGCCCGGGACTCCTCTGTCAGGCGCCGAACTACCTGAGAAATGGGGAGGCGCCGTTCCCACGTGGCGGAGACATAAGCAGCAGCTCGGTGGCACCGGGGAGAGGCCCCCGAGAAAGAGCTCAGTGAGTTTTCGGGGATGCACAGCCCCAACAATGGCCTTTGAACGGGACCTACTTACCGTCTTCCCCCTTGAGCCTCTCTGTCACTTCTCCTTGTCGCCCACGGTCCGGGTCCCGACTCACCTTGCTGGCTCAGTCCCTCTCTCGGTGACTCACCTTCCACGGAGGCCTGAGCAGGAAACCAGGCTCCATGCGAGATTCTTTGTCCTTTCCGGCGATTATAACAGAAATGCCACAGACAGGCTGAGTTGTCAACAGCAGAAATCAATAGCTCACAGTTCTGCAGGCGCGGTAGATCCACAATCCACCTAGGTGCATATTCGGTGCTGTTGACACTGCCTTCCTGGTTCAGAGGTGGCCACCTTCTTGCTCTGTCCTCACAGGGCGGAGGGGACAGAGAGCTCTGTGGGGCCTTTTTGTAGGGCATGAGTCCCGTTTATGGGATGATCTGTCTCCCAAAGTCTCACCCCACAACACCATCCCATTACAATCACATCACATAGGTTTCAACTCATGAAATGGGGGTGAATACAAACTATCTCTCTGTGGCAGGTGGTTTTACTCTCTTTTGTTCCCACCTGCTCCCCCTGAAATCCATCCATGGTGTTGAACAGGTCACCTGTTTCTTACCACTGCTTTTCTCATTCTTCTTGAATTTGTGTATTTTTTCCACTTTCAGCTGACCAGGAAGGGGGTTAGAATGTCATGTTCCATGTCCCCCAACCCCTATTTAATCATTTTCTCCATTAGATACATACGTGCATACAGACACACACCTTTATATCTTTAGTCACATACATGACATATATTATACCTGGTGTTCCTATAGGAAATGTACCACACGTTGGGGCGTGCTGTGTAAATTCCCCAGCTTTCTCTTCCCTGGTTGCTCCCCAAAGGCTTCCTTTCAACTTGGTCTTTGGATGGTCTCTATAATCTCTTCCCTCCAATTGTACAGCCTCGTTCCAGCATGATTTCCTTGCCTTTGTCTTCTCTTCCCCGGAACTACTTCTCTTTACCAATTCTGTTTCGCTCGATTTCACTTTTGTCGATTGTGAGCACGTTGGCCTCGTGGCACTCTTATCCTTACAGACTAGTGTGAGAGAGAAGAAGCAAACAGGAAATAATCAAAGTCTGTCCACTGGCTTCTCCTTTCTTCTGTCCTGTCGGATGGCCTTTCTCATTCTGCCCACCGTCCTTCTTTGGCATCAGTGCAGGTGGAGGCTCAGAAAGATCATGAATAACAGCGCATCCTGTTAATGTGCTTTTCTTTTCAGAGCTGGGTTTGGAAGCTTCCATCTGCATGAAGAACCCTCCCATGCCGGACGGTGATACTACAGAGGGATCGAAGGACAGCCAGTGTGCGTGTCAAGTCTTTAGCCCAATGAAAGCCCTCGGTGCCATGAAACGGAAGATTATCAAGAGAAAAGTGCAGTTTCGCAAGTGGAGGCTCGCATGCATATTCCGTGGCCTTCACGCTAGGGCACAGAGGTAATCACACATTTGTAGCTCTGGGGCATGGATTCCTATTGCTCTCCTTCTGATTCTACCTCCACCCACCCCCAAACACACACACTGTTCTCTTCCTCGATTGGACACTCTCACAGCTGGTGCCACCTCTGTTTCCCACGGGGCTGCCTCCTCGCCTTTGAGCCCCCTTCATCAGAAACCAGTGGCCCGAAGGCCCTTCCATCTCCATCACCTGGTTGCAGCTGGCCGTCCTCAGCCGAGCGGCATCATTGACACAGGTCGCCGCGCAAGTGGGACTTTGCGGGAAATCGCATAATTCCTTGGCCTCTGCCTTCCTTCCCTGCTTCCCCAACTCCAAGGCCCTGTTCTCCCAGGAGCATTGTCTTAATGAATGCCTTGCACAAGGATTCTCCTCGGGGGTCTATCGGGAAATCTGACCTAGGAGGACAAATAACCCTCAACTTCTCCATGTGAATAAGAAGTGTTAAAGCTGAGGAGAAAGAGCCCCCCTTACAAAGTCTAAATGAGAACCCAAGTCACAGCTGGGAGTGCCACACTGGACCCGCTGGAGTCAGGTTTCTCCTCAGCCCCTCTAATATAGGATACAGGAGAATTACATATTGCATAAAAAGCCACTGTCCAAAACCTAATCCCTTCCCTGATCAAAGGTGAAGGAATTGAGTGCTTTCTTTCCTCCTACGACAATGCAAACGACAGTTCCCTGGTCACTGAGTGGATTGCACAGCCCCTGACAGGTTCAGTGCAGACTGAAAGACAATATTTTATTCCAAATTTGTCCTTTTCCACCATCTCAGTAAAGAAGCTTAGGTCTCACTCCCCTATTAATCCATTTGCAGGCCCTTCTTTACACTAGTGAACACTGAGAGGCTCTTTCCTTCGGAAAAGTTTGGAAAAGAAGGGATGAGGCCCTAGAGAGCTCAAACTAATGCTTTCTCATTTTCACTTCCGCGTTTGCGAGTCTAGGTAACGAGCATATTCCTAGAAATGCCCTGAGGTCTGTCCTGCTGAGATTACCTTCCGAGGATGTGGGTGTCGCTGAGTGAAAATGACTAGGGCCATGGTTACACCCCTGCTCTCTTTTTGTGGATTCGCCCTTGAGTTTCTCATTCTTGGGTTCTTCCCTCAGCCCCTCTGGCCTTGTTCCTGTCCAGCCAAGTGACCAACAGTGTCTCCTGCCGACCCACGACTCCAGATCAGAGGCTTTGCTCTCCCTTCACCCACATGTTTGCACAGGGCCTGAGCCTGAGTTCCAGTCCAGGGGTTTCAGTCACAGGTCACATGGCTTTAGGGGGTCCTTAGTCCTTGGACCACGGCTCCTCATCTGCACATGGCAGAAAGGAACTTGGAGATATTCAGAGGCCCCTATTGGCTCTCACAGTCTGGGACTCATTCCGTAGCCTGGACTTCTTCTCAGGAGACCGGGACAAGGGTGAGAAGGGGGTGTGTTTGTCTGCCAAGGGTCTCCTCCTTCCTACAGCACTCTGTGTTTGAACGTATGTGTGGGTGCTAGGTGCATCCCTCCCTGGGAGGCGTGAGAAAGCCATCACTTGGCTTCTGATGAAGGGGGCTCAAGAGTGAAGTGGCTGCTGAGGGAGAGGTACTTGGGATCTGGCAAAAGCTCACAGCAGCCTTGAGCTGTGATATCACCAGGCTCCCGCTGGGGGAGCACAGGGGTCCCTGGATCCTGCAACACAGGCTGCCTGTCAGTTTGGTGAGGTATTGCTTCTGACCTGTGGCTCTCACTCTCCCGCTCAGCCTACCTGCGGCTCCCCCTTCAGCTTCTTCTCTGGACAAGGGTTCAAGTTGCACCTGGCCTCTGTCACCATGTAGCCACCCCTCCAGGCTCAGCTATCAGCAGGATCTGAGCAAGACTCACAGTTGAGTTCTCTCTCTCTTCCTCTCTCAGATACCAAGTACTTCAGAAATGAAGAAAAGAGATTCTTCACTTGAATGGAACCCCATTATAAAACCCCATCATAAAACCCCATATTTTCCACTTGATGAAGTAAATCTAGAGCAGCACATCAAGTTAAAGGCCAAACAGAGCACAGGAGGGATCCTTTGCTGAGAATCAACAGCACGATCACAAGCCATTCTGTATGACGTTGGCTACAAAAGACCGCTTTGAGGAGAGAAGTTCTAGCCCTTCAGCTGCAGTTGCGATCGATAGCGAAGGAGACCAATGCCTGAGTAGATCAAACACAGTTTTGAGAGACCATAAGTCTCGCTGCTCTAAATTTCATCCTACAGAGAATCAGAGTCAGGAGCACCATGGAAAAAGACCACATGTCAGACTGGACACTCTGGGCCACCAGATGGGCTGCGCTATGAGGAGCCAGCGTGAACGATGCAGTGTTCTTGCTGGAGAGCTTTAGCTTGAATTTGAGCACGAGGTAGTTATCAGACAAGTTCAGAATGTAGACCACTGAACAAGATGACCGGCCTGTGTCTTCAAACAGTCAATGTCACCACAAATAAGAAACAACCAAAAGGAGAAGAGATATTTTGGGTTTCAAAGGAGTAAAAAGAACGTGTGACTGTATTTATTTAGTCCTTTTGAACGCAAAACATCTCCTCACCTTTAGGTGGCTGTCTGTGGTGATGGTGACATTCCCTTGTTTGTAGGGGACAGGCCAAAAGTCCAGCTTAATGGCCTACATCCTGAAGTTGTCTGATCATGTCCTCCTGATTAAATTCAGCCTAACCCTTTGGCCAGGACACTGCATAGTTCCCGCTGTGTGTGTCCTAGCTCAGCCTACCCCGAGAGCACGAGTGTCCCGTGGGCCCACCACCATTCTTGTGATAGCAGCACTGCTTACTTTGCTAGGGAAGGGCCTATCAGATCTGTGCAGAGCGAGACACCTGATTTTCTTTATAAAATTAGTGATTTGGTAAGTGATACTCTGAGAATGTATGCAGACCCTCTTCTCTACAGTCTTTCTCTAAAACGTCGCCATCCTTTAAGGATCCTGACGGTGTGTCCTAACCCTGTGTGTGTTTGTACATTGGAAGAATTCTAACTGTGCCGTTCCTATACAACGCGTATTTGCTGGCAATGTGATGTGGAAAAGAACATTCCCTCCCTGTTCATTATCATTAAAGTTTTTGTTTTGACAATCCCATGGACTCATGATTTTTTTACATTGGATGCTCTAATCTGTTCCTATCGTGGTGATTTGGTGGATCTGGATACACAGTAATGGAAATATTCTTGGTTCTCTTCGTCATATTTAATGCTGAGTCTCCGTCTCTTTTCGGCTAAACGTACCCTACGGGGAACTAATTTTGGCTGTGTTTGTCTCTCTGTGGTACGGGGTTTCTTTCCTGTGTGTGCACCTATGTGTGTCTATATGTGAGTCTGGGGTTTAGGAAGGTTGTGTAGGTAGGGCTGAGCCCTGCACCCAAAGGTTTTGGACATGTCTGGTTCCTTATTAGCTTCTGAAACTTTTCACATTCAGTCTCTAAGTTTTAAGTGATCTCTTAACCTCAAACCGTTGACATTATTCTATTTTCTCTTTCCTTCTGTCTTCACCTGCCTCTTCTTATGCTCTTGTTTTCACTGGGTGGAAACCAGCCAAACAGATGCCATTTACATCCTATTTTTCCCACACGCTCCACCCCCAGATTTTGGTTTTAGATCCACAGTTAAGTAGCTTCAACAGTGATCAGCTGTTTGAAAGTCGAAATTTCCTCAGTCATCTCTCGTCAGGTGAAGTTCACCTTCGAAGGTCTCCTAGGGATGGAATCAGGACTCCTTGGGGGTTGCGTATCGGACACTGTTTCTCCTGCCTGTGTACATGGACATCTAGCTGATTAGAAAGTACTGGCACAATGAGTTTTGACTGAGCTTTAAAAATAGAGTGCTTTCTCAGGGAAATTCAAGTCAAAACCACAGTGAGATACCACCTCACAGCAGTCAGAATGGCTAAAATGGCCAACTCAGGAAACAACAGATGTTGGCAAGAAGAGGGAGAGAGGGGAACCCTCTCACACTGTTGGTGGGAATGCAAACTGGGGCAGCCACTCTGGGAAACACTTTGAAGTTTCCTCCAGCAGTGAAAAATAGGAATGCCTGGGTGGCTCAGTTGGTCAAGCATCTGCTTTTTGCTCAGGTCATGATCCCTGGGTCCCGAGGGGAAGCCCCCCATCAGGTTCCCTGCTCAGCGGGAAGCCTGCTGTACCTTGTGCCTGCCATCCCCTCTGCTTGTGCACCCGTGCTCTCTGTCTGGCAAGTAAATAAATAAAATATTTTAAAAAATTAAAAAGTTAAAAATAGAGCTACCTATTAAGCTGCAATTTATTTATTTAAAAAAAAGGTATTTATCCAAAGGATACAAACATGGTGTTTTTTTTTAATTTTTTTATTGTTATGTTAATCACCTTATATTACATCATTAGTTTTTGATGCAGTGTTCCATGATTCATTGTTTATTCACAACACCCAGTGCTCCATGCAGAACGTGCCCTCCTCAATACCCATCACCAGGCTAACCCATCCCCCTACCCCCCTCCCCTCTAGAACCCTCAGTTTCTTTTTCAGAGTCCATCAGCTCTCATGGTTCGTCTCCCCCTCTGCCATACTCACCTTTTCTTCCAAACATGGTGTTTTGAAGGGGCACCTGCACCCCAATGTTCATAGGAACAATGTCCACAACAAACTATGGATAGAGTTGCGATGTCCATCGACAGGTGAATGGATAAACAATATGTGGCGTATATACGTACAATGGAATATTACTCAGCCACCAAAAAATGAAATTTTGCCATTTGCGACGACATGGTTGGAACTAGAGGGTATTATACTAAGTGAAATAAGTCAGCCAGAAAAAGACAAAATACCATATGATTTCACTCATAGATGGAATTTAAGAAACAAAACAGAGGAATATAGGGAAAGACAAGGAAAAATAAAAGAGGAAAACAAGAGAGGGAGACAAAGCATAAGAGACTCAACTATAGAATAGAAACTGAGGGTTGCAGGAGGGGAGGTGGGTAGGGGATGGCGTAAACTGGGTGATGGGCATTAAGGAGGGCATTCGATGTCATGAACCCTGGGTGTTATGTGCAACTGACAAATCACGGAATTCTTTTGTAAATTATTTCTTTATTTGAGAAAGAGAGCATGAGAGAGTGAGAACACAAGCAGGTGAGGGGGTAGAGGGAGAGGGAGAAGCAGACTCTTTGTGGAGCAGGGAGCCGGATATGAGCCTTGATCCCAGGATGACCTGAGCCCAAGGCAGACTGACTGAGCCACCCAGGTGCCCTGAATCACTGAATTCTACCTCTGAAACTAATAATACAGTATATGGTAATTAAATGGAATTTAAATACAAAATTTTAAAAGAAAAATATATATATTGCCTTGTTTTGTATGTTTGATTGGGATATAGAATGTAAACTGTTTTTCTTTCCAGTGGATATAAATTGGGGTTTTTTGGTGGTTGGCGGGGGGCAAGTCTGTAGCTTCAGAGGAGATTTCTTCTTTTTCTTTAAAATCTATTAGTTCTGGGGTGCCTGGGTGGCTCAGTTGGTTAAGCAACTGCCTTCAGCTCAGGTCATGATCCTGGAGTCCCGGGTTCGAGTCCCGCATCGGGCTCCCTGCTCAGTAGGGAGTCTGCTTCTCCCTCTGACCCTCGTCCCTCTCATGCTCTCTCTCTCTCATTCTCTCTCTGTCAAATAAATCAATAAAATCTTAAAAAATATCTTTAAAAAACAATAAAATAAATAAAATAATATCTATTAGTTCTATGAGGATAGGTCTTATTGTTGACTCCTTTGTTTCCGTCTCCCGCAGGCATCCAGGACTTTCTCTCTGATCCTGTCTCACTATCTTCTGTTCATTTTCTGTTCTCTTGGCTGCTTTCTTTTCAGTATTCAAAGTCCACTCTAATTTTGCACGAATGTTGCCCTTATGAATCTTGTGGATCAGCCTCTTTCCCGAGAAATTTTCTTCAATTTTTTCCCAGTTTTGACAATTCTCGTTTCCCATTTCTTGTTTCTTGCCCACTTCTCTTTGGAGTCGTGTGTTTAAGGGAACTTTTACCTTTTCACGGCTACAAATGCTTGTTCGCACATTTCATTCAGGTCGGGGTGTCATTTTAACCATTTTAGTTTTCCTATGTTTTGTGATTGATTTCAGGGGGGATCTTTACTGAGCTGAAATGTTTGACTCTCTATTTCTGCTTGTTTGTTTTCTTCTGTCACCTTGGAACACCGGTCTGCTCTATCATTTTCCCTTTAACACACCTGGGTTTGCTGGAATGAGAAACAAAAGTTCCATGTAGGAAGGAATGAGTGCTCTGAGTAGCTTTGTGGATTCCTGAGGTCTGGATCCCTCTCTTTGGTGTAATTGTTCTAATAGATGTAAATAGCTGGGGATGGGGCCATTTGTCTTCTGCTCCGGGATCCTGCTTGCTTCCAGTATGTCCTTTCATTTCTACCAGTGGCTTCATTGTCTTTACCACAAGCCTCCAAAGGACACTACTTTCATCCAGGTCTGGCCCTCCCCCGAGGGCCACCTCTGTCCTGCACACCATGCAGCCCCTTCCTTCGGATCCAAGTAGCCGAAGCTGGAGTCAGCAGGTCTCAGGCACCCTCTGAGCTCTTCCCACTCTCTTTCTGCCATCATTCACCTGTGTTCCCCGCTGAGAAGCCCTCCCTGAAGTCCTCTCCTCTAAGTGCCTGCCTGGTCTGTGCTGACTGCCCTGCTGTCTCTGGCTCCCAGACCCGGCTAAGTACTAACCATCTGGAGTCCACACTTCTCTCTGGCCCCTGGCTGTTCGGGGACAGGGTTATGAGCTGTGTTACTGACTCTCTAGGTTAATCCCTAACCCTTTAAAGTCATGTGTTGAGAGATTCAGCTGCCATTATTCTCAGTGGACTGGTACTCTTTATCTCTCTTTTCTAGATGCAGACTGTCAGTAGCACACACACGTAGACAGAATTGTAGAACAGAACATCCCCGTCCTCATCAGCCAGGTTCAACAGTTATCAACTTAGGGCTGACCTTGTTTTAATACAATCCCATCCACTTACTTTGTCCTGTATTATTATTTTTTTAAAGGTTGGGGTTTCTTTCTTTTTTTTTTTCTAAGATTTTATTTATTCATTTGAGACACAGAGATAGAGAGAGAGAGAAAGCATGAGCAGGGAGAGAGGCAGAGGGAGACGCAGGCTCCTCGCTGAGCCAGGAACCCGATGTGGGGCTCGATCCCGTGACTCTGGGATCATGACCTGAGCCGAAGGCAGACGCTTAACCATCTGAGCCACCCAGGCGCCCCTGTCCTTTATTATTTAAAGCAAATCGCAGACACCATATTTCATTTGCAGTTGTATCTGTATGTTTCCCTAAATGAGAACCCTTTTAAAGTATTATCATCATAACCTTGTAAATATTCATAAATTAATTTAAAATATGTAATGTAAAATACATAGTGTTCAAATTTCCCATTGTTGTTTTTAAGTTGTTTTCTCTGTATCAGGATCCAAATAAAATGCACACGCTCCCATGAGTAGGACCTGTATTCAAGCCTCCTAGCAATGTGTAGATTTCTTCTCAGTTTCTCCCTTTCCTTCCTCCTCCCTCGTTCCCTCCCCCTCCCTCTGGCTCTCACTCTCTGCTTCGCCCTCTCCAGCTCTTGTTCTCTCCTTTTTTGTTAATCATTTTTGAAAATACTGAGGTGTTTGTGGGGGAGCATGGCCACGGAATGCATTATAGCCAGATATACTTTAACACAGTCCATCATACTTCCTCTTACTTCGTGGTGGAATCTCCACTGTTCGTGGAGAACAGTGCTATTACAAAGAAAAGGCAAGCCACACATGGAATTTAACATTTTCTGGCAGGAACGTTGAAAAGTAAAAAGTATAAGCGCACAACAATCCAAAATAATCTTGCATCTTGCCGCTTAATGCTTCACATTAAGGGAAACCGAATTCTGCCAGAGTAATAAAGATGCGATTAATAGAAAAATCGTCTGTATTTCTTCAGGTTTTAAGTTTACATTTAAGGGAGCTGTAAATGAAATATAATTAAAATGCATTTCTAAGGAAAGAGGTCCTGCTAACTGCATTCCAAATATTATCGGAACGACTGCTCTGTCGGACCTGGCAGACGTAGAAACTGATCAGTTTCAGGTTTGAATTGTTGGCAAGACTTCCTCTCAAGTGCTGTGTGCGCTTCCATCAGGAAGCACCTCAGGTCCCCTTATGTTCAAGGCCCATCCATCCATTGATTCTGTGGAGCAAAATGATGATCCTTCATCATCATGGTTTGGATCCTAGAAGCCTTGTATGAACACCTGCAGGAAAAGAAATTTCCCCCCAATACTATATACCTGGCGGTACATTTTGTAAGGAAAACTCTGGTCCCCTAGCATCTCTAACGGGAACCTGTAAGTTCCGTTCTTTTCCTCTTCATTTTCTTTTATTACTGTGTTAATATGAAAGCAAGGCTTCAGTCATATCGAAGTGTTTCAAACCACTGTATTATGGACTTATGAGTGCTCCATTTATCCTCTCTTTTAGCAGTGAAAGTGATTTCAGGTTGGCTTTCATATCCTTTTGATAAGACCCTCATAGTTTTGAGAACTTTCCTAATATCAGTATGATGAGGTGTTTGTGTCTCATATAGAAGATTTGTTGCGTCTGGCCTGGTCTCGGTCATTTCTCTAAGAATCTGTGGTTTTGTTTCCTGGGAAACCATACTCCCAGATCAAAATGTGTCTCCTCGGGCACTCATTGCAATTGGTTTATTTTTAGGCATTTCCAGTGGACAGAGCTGGAAAATGGCTTATTTGTATTCATATATATTCATACATTCACATACACTCACATACACTGCCAATTCCAGACTGTCATGATGTTCCTCTTTGGGTCTTCTTTATTTTTTTTTTCTCTATCCATAAAAAGTATAGGGCAAGAGGCAGAGTATTAAACTAAGTGAATAAAATACTAATTTTTCAAAATGTTTTGTCCTGACTCTCAATATTCTTCTGGCTGTACACCTATGTTATGAGACGTCTTATGCCTTACTGGGACACCATTTGTGGCTTTTCATTAAACTGATATTGACATCCCTATGTCCCAGACTCCTCCACTATGTGTGAACTGTTTTCTTTGTTGTTTTTGTAATGTCACTGAACACCACATTACATGTCACTTATGGATTCATTCACCTCTCACAAGAGATCTTTTGAAATTGTCAAAGGATTAATTTGTGCATTAGTAAGATGCATAATATATATAGTGACCACTAAGTTTGGAAAGATTGTAACCTCGATGCCATATTGTGTTTATTTGGTTCACCCTCATATTTAACAGAAGAGAGATAAAGAGCCATTTTATGACAATCAACCAAAGTAGAAGGGAACGTACTGAATGGGAGAAGATATTTGCAAATGACATATCCAATGAATGGTTAGTATCCAACATATATAAAGAGCTTATACAACTCAACACCAAAAGCCACAAATAATCCAATTTAAAAAGAGGCAGAAGAAATGAACAGACATTACTCCAAAGAAGACATCCAGATGGCCAACAGACACATGAAGAGATGCTCGACAACACTCCTCATCAGGAAAATGCAAATCGAAACAATTGGATAGGGCACCAGGGTGGCTCGGTCCGTTACCCGTCTGCCTTTGGCTCGGGTGGTGACCTTGGGGTCCTGGGATCTAGTCCCACATCGGGCTACCTGCTCAGTGGGGAGCCTGCTTCTCCCTCTCCGCCTCCCCCCACTTGTGCTCTCCTTCATTCTCAAATAAATAGGTAAAATCAGGAAATAGAAAAAAAGAACCAACGAGCTATGACCTCACACCTGTCAGAATGGCTAAAATCAAAAACACAAGAAACAACAAGTGTGGGCAAGGATGTGGAGGAAAAGGAACCCTCTTACAGTATTGGTGGGAATACAAACTGGTGTAGCCATTGTGGAAAGCAGTATGGAGGGTCCTCAAAAAGGAACGATTAAGATCCATTAATCCTACCACTGGATATTTATCCCCAAAATACAGAAACACTAATTTGCAGGAATACATGGGCCCTTTGTACAGCAGCATAGCCAAATTATGGAAAGAGCCCAGACGTCCATCAACAGATGAATGATAAAGACAACGTTGTGTGTGTGTGTGTATATATATATATATATATATACACACACACATATCTATATCTATCTGTCTATCTATCTATCTATCTATCTATCTATCTATCTATCTATCTATCTATTTATACCATGGAATATTATTCAGCCAAAAAAAAGAATGAAATCTTGCCATTAGCAAGGACACAGATGGAGCCAGAGTGTATTCTGCTAAGTGAAATAAGTCAGTGAGAGAAAGATAAATACCCCATGATCTCACTCCTATGTGGAATTTAAGAAACAAAACATGTAAGCAAAGGAAATAGAAAAGGGAGAGAGACAAACCAGGAAAGAGACCCTTAACTATAGAGAACTAACTGATGGTTGCCGAGGGTAGGGGGGCTTGGGGGATGGGTGAGGTGATGGGGATTAAGAAGTGTACTTGTGGTAATGAGCACTGGGCAATGTATGGAAATGTTCAATCACCATGTTATATACTGGAAACTCATGGAACTGTATGTTAACTATACTGGAAAAATATTTTTTAAAAATTTGGAACAATTTTAAAAAGGTGGACCATGGCTTGCTAGATTTCTTTGACTTGACCTCATGCCATTGACCTGTGGTTGTATTCCTGGAAGCAAACATGGGCAGTTCGAGGTCATGGGTCAATGATGGATGATGTCCACAGTAGATGTGTGCAGTGGTGTTCAGTGGCATAGAAGCTGAGGTTGAGGAGAGAGAAACAGGCAGGCAGGGGAAGTGGTGCCCTGAAGCACCTCTTCACTTCTTCAGCACAGGTTCCCCCCTAGATCTTAGGAGCCAGAGACTTAGGAGGTCGCTGTAGCACTGATAAAGGCAATTGTCCACCTTTAATGTTTGTGGGTCCTGCCCCTGGGCTCCCAAGGAAGCGATGCTTTCACATTTACCAAGGTCAAAATGAATCCACAAAACCTCAATGCATGGGCTCTATTTCACCCCAAGCACACATTGGACATCTGCTTTATGAAAGAAAAGAACCCAAAAGGAGCATTCTGGAAAAGATAAGAAAAAGGAAGACACTTCCCTGGTTCCCATAACATTAAAGCCATACAGCCCTACATGTACTAGAAATTTAAGACCGGGAAATGCAGTGACTTTCTACAATGTCTTTTGTATAAAAATTTGTCACTTTTTATGTAAAAAATATATTTTGGTATATAACCCTTTATCAAAATTTCCTTTGTCATGACACTCTCTCCTGGTAAAGATTCCCTGTCCCATGCAGCTGTACTAATCAGTGCTCAGGTAAAACTCACAACCTTTTATTATTTTTTTTTTTTTGAGTTTGAGCGCCATGTGGGATGCAGAGATTACTTAAAAAGAAAATAATTGAAAAGAAGTAAAATTAAAAGAAAAATTTTAAAAATGTATATGCGTATCAGGAAATTTTATTACTCTCTGCTCTCTCACATTGATATATTTACATTGTGTTACTTACACCATTAAGAGCACCTTAATTACTGTAGCTTTACGGTGAGGTTTAAAATTTAGTAAATTTCTCCAATTTAATTCTTCAAGGTTGTCTTGGCTGTTTAGGTATGTTGATTTCCAAATACATTTGAGAATTAGCTTGTAAATTTGCCCCCAAATTGCCTTCTCCAGTATGAATCAGAATAATGCTGATTTGATGTTCCAACAAATTTGAGTGGTCTAGTCCATGAATGTGATATATTTTTTCCTAATTATTTAGTATCCTTTAATTTATTTCAGCAAGAGTTTTCAGGCATCTTTGTTACATGTGTTCTCATACATTTAATGAAGGTGGACATGAATCTCCACTCTGTTTATTGAATTTCATTTCCTTTTTTTAAAAATTTCATTTTCTAAATGCTCACTGCTAGTATAGAGAAATATAGTAGATTATTACATGAATGTTGCTGAGGTATAATTTAGGTACAGTAGACGGCATCCCTTTAAAGTGTACAATTAAGGCTGTACTTTCAGAGATCATTTCTTTCTTTCTTTCTTTTAATTTTATTTTATTATGTTATGTTAATCACCATACATTACATCAATAGTTTTTGATGTAGTGTTCCATGATTCATTGTTTGCCTATAACAGCCAGTGCTCCCTTCAATGCTGCCCTCTTTAATACCCACCACCAGGCTAACCCATCCCCCCACCCCCTCCCCTCTAGAACCCTCTGTCTGTTTCTCAGAGTCCATCGTCTCTCATGGTTCGTCTCCCCCTCTGATTTCCTCCCCTTCATTTTTCCCTTCCTACTAGCTTCTCTCTCTCTTTTTTATTATTTTTTAAAATTTTTTATTGTTATGTTAATCAACATACATTACATCATTAGTTTTTCATGTAGAGTTCCATGATTCATTGTTTGTGCATAACACCCAGTGCTCCATGCAGAATGTGCCCTCTTTAATACCCATCACCAGGTAACCCATCCCCCCACCCCTCCCCTCTAGAACCCTCAGTTTGTTTCTCAGAGTCCATCTTCTCTCATGGCTTATCTCCCCCTCCGATTTCCTCCCCTTCATTTTTCCCTTCCTACTAGCTTCTCTCTCTCTCTCTTTTTTTAAACATATAATATATTATTTGTTTCAGAGGTACAGGTCTGTGATTCATCAGTCTTACACAATTCACAGCGCTCACCATAGCACATACCCTCCCCAATGCCCATCACCCAGGCACCCCATCCCTCCCACCCCCACCACTCCAGCAACCCTCAATTTGTTTCCTAAGATTAAGAATCCCTCCTATCAGTGAGGTCATAGGATACATGTCTTTCTCTGATTGACTTAATTTCACTTAGCATAATACCCTCCAGTTCATTTCTACAGTTTGTTACTAGAGAATTTTCTCTGAACGTGTAGAGGACCTGAAACCTCAAGGAGGAGGCACATTGTTCTCTCCTGAGCATGAACGTGATTTTAGGTGTTGTTTCCACAGCTGCCCATTGCCACTGATGATCGTTCTTCTCCTCCTTTGGAGGGTAAGAGAGAGAGGATGCAGTGTGAGTGCTTTCTCAACAAATAAAAATTAAAAAAGATAAACTGTACAACTAAATGCATTTTCACAGATGTACATACAATTGACACTACTGCTCCATTCAGGACACAGGGCATTTCTTCTACCTCACAGCTTCCCTTGGGTGGATCCATTGAAGTCTCTCACTGCCTTCACCCTCAGCCCCAGGCAACCACTGGCATCAAAGACGGCTTGATTTTTAACCACGTTATGGAAATGGAACTCTTTTATGCCTACATTCCTCCGTGCAGCCTAAGGATTCTTATATCTATCCATATTACTAATGGATCACCAGTTCAGAATTTTTCATTGCTAAGGAGTATTCCTCTGTATGGATATATTTGGTCTGTACATTCACCTATTCATGGCCATCTATGCAGTTTCCTGGGTTTGGCCATGGGGAATAAAGCTATGATGAATATTCATGTGCAGTTTGCTGTGTGGCCATATTGTGTAAATCCTTAGGAGAGGAATGGCCGTTCACGTGATTGGTAAATGTTTATCTGTGGTTCAGCTTTTCTCGGTGGTTGGACCATTTTTCATTCCCACAAGTGTATGAAACGTCTAGTTACTTTACATCCTCACCACATATGTTTTCGGTCTTCGTAATTTTAGCCACGGGGATGGTTGTGTAATGGTAACTCACTGTAGTATTAATTTATCTTCCCAATGGCTGAGTGTACCGTCGAAAACTGACCTCTGTGCTTCAGAGCCAAAATATAAGACGAAGACAGAGTTTGGAATATTGAGGAACAATAGCTTTATTGCTTTTCGGGGCACAGGGGGCTAGAACAGGCCAAGGCCCTCAAAAACTGTAAGTCCCCTCCCCCTGAAGGAAGGGGCGGGGGGGTGTTTTATTTTGACAGAAATTGTGTGCATGCTGCCAGCCTCCTTCATCCTGTCTTTAGGGTGGTACCAGGCTCCTGAAACAAAAGGCTTAGAAGGGAGGAGCAGAGGTTTGCAGAAGACAAGGAAAAGGTTACTTAGTTTAAGATGGAGCCTTGCAGAGACATTAGTGAATCCCTTTTGATTTATGTTCAACTTCATGCTTTTCAATGGTTTCAAGTGGAGCATCTTTTCAAGTGCTTTTTGGCCATTTGTGTATCTTCTTTTGTGAAGCATTTCTTCTTCAAGTCTTTTGACCAGTTTTCCTATTGCATTGTCTTATCAGACACAATATGTGTCAGAACATTACACTGAAAACTGCAGAGCACTACTTCCAGAAATTAAAGAACTAAATACATGGGGAGATAAAATTTGTGGTGGATTGGAAGACTCATTATGGTTAGAGGACAATTCTTCCCAAATTGATCAAAAGATCTAATACAATGCCAATCAACCTTCTAGCAGACATTTTAGTAAGTATTTCTAAGCTGATCCAAATGTTTATATGGAAATGGAAATGATCTTAAATTATCAAAGCAATGTTAAGAAGAAGGAGAAAGCGACAGACTTACATTGTCTATTCCAGAATTACTGTATAAACCTTTTGTGCAATTTAAAAGTGATTTGTCCGATTATTATTCAGTATAAGAGTTTCTGCGCATTCTCACTGCAGCTTGGAAGTTGCTTTACCCCTTTTTCACTGTAGCTACTTGATCTATACTTTAGCCAATAGTTCCAAAGTTTTTAAGTGGAGAGAGAATACTGAAGCTAGAAAGTATTTCACTTAACAGAGAGAAAGACTAATCCCTGATCATTAGGGCAAGGATGACCCTACAAGACTTAATGAACTCGCCTCTATTTTCCAGTTGGCCAAGACAAAGTGGGGAGCTACTGATACCAGCAGTTTCCTCTGCAGACCTTCATAGTGTTGACTGCTTTGGGTTTACATGGAACCTAGGTGTTGGCTGTGTCCTGAGAGGCTGAAATTGAGTTGAGGCCCAGGGTCCCTGGGTCAGGACAGGTCATCCAGCTGTTGGAAAACACGGAGGGAGACCAGGCCATCCCCAGGCAGCACTGGCCACTTCCTCCAAGGAATCCACCACCACTACACTTTTCATGACTTCTGGTTACTAGACTGAGAGGCCCACGACAATTGGGATAATGTTTTACTCATCTCTGTACTCATGACTCCTAGGACCAAACCAAGCACTGAGGAAGCTCTCAGAGACACTCCTTCATGGATCTGATAAAGGGGGTGGCAAATTTCTAATCTCAACTACATTCCTGTCCCAAATACATGCACGAATGCTCTCTGCTTTCTTCCAGGAGGCAACAAATACCCTTCCTTCCAGAGGAGCCTGCCCTACACTCTCAATGCCCCATGACACTCCCCTGTGGTGAGCTCTGGTGAAGAGGGACTGTCCTCTTGGATTCCTCTCAATGGTTCTCTCAGTAGGAAGAGATGTCTTCGGCCTAGCCCCCTCCCCCCTCCATCCTCTGCACTGCCACCATACCCCAGGTTAGGACAGCTACAACAGTTTTTAAAATGATTTTATATATTTATTTGAGAGACAGCGTGAGGGAGAAAGCAAGAGTGAGAGAGAGACAGAGAGAAAGAGAACAGCTGGGGAAGGGACAGGGGGAAGCAGACTCCACTGCTGAGCAGGGAGCCACCCCCCTCAATGGGGCTTGATCCCTGGAGCCTGGGATCATGACCTGAGCTGAAGGCAGGCTCTCGATGAACTGAGCCACCCAGGGGCACTGAGCTACAAGATTTTGTTTGCATTCTTCCTCTCACTGCTTTGACCTCCTCTGTGAAATCTTATTGATGTCAGAATTCCAAGTTCATAACAGAGACTAAGGAAAATGAAACACTCAACACACGGTCAAGACAAAGGTGTGTAAAGTCTTTGACAACCATAAATTCAGAAGAATATAATTGGTATCACTGCCTCAGAGGCAAGGGTCTCCTAACCTGGCCCTTCCTGACCTTAGGGTAGAACTCTTTGTGGTAAGAATGGACAAGTCCAACCTTTATCCAAACATCACTGATCCCTCTAAGCCCACACTTACTTGGAGAACATCGACCGTGAGGGAGCTCCAAGGTCAAAGCTAGGGGTCTGGGGCAGAACCTCATGGTCACATCGTCCACCTCTTTTTTTTTTAAGATTTTCTTTATTTATTTGACAGAGAGAGACATAGCGAGAGAGGGAACACAAGCAGGGGGAGCGGGAGAGGGAGAAGCAGGCTTCCCGCCGAGCAGAGAGCCCCATGCGGGGCTCGATCCCAGGACCCTTAGATTATGACCTGAGCTGAAGGCAGACGCTTAAAGATGTAGCCACCCAGGTGCCCCTCCTCCTCCTCCTCCTCTTGGAACTGGTGCTTCCCTGCAGTACAAACCAACCCCGATCCATTCTGTGGGGCTCCTCGGGAGGTGCACAGGTTCACCGTGGACGAAGTTACTCTCCTCGTTCTCCTTGCTCAGCTCAGGCTGCTCCTTGCAGAGTTGGATGCCGCTGTATGCATTCCTCAGTTTCCCCTGATTTTTCTGGACCCAACTTGTCCTTCTTCTTACCTCCTTTGGGCAACCACCTGCTCCACCATTGCCTTGTCCTTCTTTGCGTTATTCTCATCCTCCAAACCTGCTGATTTTCTGTCTCCCAAATGCTCCCTCTGTTCTCTGTTTTCAGTGTGGGCTCAGCTCAGGCTCCTGCAAGAGACACACAGTGAAGGGACCAAGTCAGGTCTCAGCTGCAGTCCCCAGGGCTGCTTCAAAGGCACCGCAGACCCTTGTGCACTCAGAGAAACTGAGCAGGAAGGGACCGTGGAGAATTTGAATAACAACCTTATCTTACACATGAGGAAGCTGAGCGCAGAGAGATGAAGAGATTTTCCCAAACTCCTTCAGCACTTGATGGCAGCACGGCCCCCACACAGGACTTGGCTGCGAGCTTCCCTGTGGAGTCTCCTAACGTACCCTCTGGGAAGGCACATCTGAATTTCAGGGGACACTTAAATTAGAAGTTCAACTTAAAAATAAATACTTTTTAGGAGACTTTGGATCAAATGTAGATATTTCCACTGTTAAAAATACCAGAAATTCCTTCCTGGGGACAAATCTTTTTCCCAGGTATATAATTCTGTTACTTCTTTCCTTTACAAATCATTGGCTAAGATATTAGGATCACAAAAAAGGTATGCAGGGAAGGAGAAGTTCCTCTGTTACCTGTCCTGGTCTCCCAGCTTAAGTAAGAATTAAGTTTCACTGAGACATTGAATACGCATGGAGAACGGATATTGAAATGGAGACCCTTAAAGAAAATATAAAGTATTAAGGCAGACAGTTTTTATGCATTTTAGACAAGGAGAAAATACATTTCTCAGGGATTTGGGGGAGTTTTAATTTAGAGAGTGTCTAGACCGAATTTAGAAACCCTGGTGAGAAGGATGTCTTTTTACTTCTTAGTACAGGGGGTGCCTTTTTCATATGGGAGATTGGTTTCCTGCTTTCAGGGAGACAGAGGAGGGTTTGAGTGTCCTGGTACCAGTTTCTTTTTGGGTAGCTTCAATTCAAAATAATCAATATTGTCGACCTCAGAGAGTCGGGGACCTGGGGTGGCGAAGGAACTGAGAAAAAGAGACTACCGCGGCGCCTGGGTGGCTCAGTTGGTTAAGCGGCTGCCTTCCGCTCAGGTCATGATCCTGGATTCCAGGGATTGAGTCCCGCATCGGGCTCCCTGCTCAGCAGGGAGTCTGCTTCTCCCTCTGACCCTCCCCCCCTCATGCTCTCTCTCTCTCTATCTCATTCTCTCTCTCAAATAAATAAATAAAATCTTTTAAAAAAAGAAAAAGAGACGACAGTATAGCGAGGCACAGGGGACCCCAAGCAAACAGCCCGAGGTCCTGAGGTTTATTTTCCATAATCTAATATACCTTCTACAGTGATATAGTACTATAATGATTTACAGCAGGGGCTTAGCAAGGCGCATCTTCCACGTACACAGGGTTAGTCAAGTGAAGCAATGGCAGTGGAGAAGGAATAAAGAAATCTGCAACTGGCTGTGATCAATTAATTGTAAACAGCATTGTACTCGGTCTTTAACACAGGATAAGAAAACAAAAAAGGGAATGCACAGTGTGCTGTTTACAGCTGGCTTCCTATCTACAAAACATCTTCTGCTGTGTACTTTAGATCAGACCACACACATCCCAAGGGCATTTCACTCTGATCCTTTCAGGTTATTTTTAACCCTGCAATCTCGAGTTATCTCAGAGATCTTGGAGTCTGAATGAACATGCACCAGTGGTCGTTGTGGCATTCTGTTTCCCCCAAATATGCCATTGTGGTACATTTTGGGCAATCTGACCTTGGCGCCTATGGGTACTATGGTTTCTCTCCGCCTTGCTCATTACTCAGTGCCTATTTCAGAGAGAAGGCTAAACATATCATTCTTAGAAATACCAAGGTGGCTCTCTCGGTTCAGCGTCTGACTCTTGATTTCAGCTCAGGTCATGATCTCAGGGTCATGCGATTGAGCCCCAGTTTAGTCTTCATGCTCAGTGCAGTCAGCTTGGGATTCTTTCTTCCTCTCCGTCTGCCCATCACCCCTGCTCTAAATAAATAAATAATATTTAAAAAAGAAATACAAAATAAATCCCATGACCTTATGTGAAACTAATACAATGCCTATGTTAAGTGGACCAGATTAGTTTAAAAATTATTTTAAAACGCACCTGGGTGGCTCAGTTGTTTAAGTGTCAGTCTTTGGCTCAGGTCAGAATCCCGGGGTCCTGGGATAAGCCCGTATGTCCAGCTCCCTGTTCAGTGGTGAGTCAGCTTCTCTCTGTTCCTCTTCCACTACCCCCACCACCGCTCCTGATATCTCAAGTACTCTCTCTCAAATAAGTAAATTAAAAAATTTTAAAAAGAAATGCAATGGTCCTCTCTGGAATCAACCCACACATAAGTATGCTTTCTTTTTGCTGCACCCCAGTCCCCCTTTCTCTTTATTACCTATCTGACCTACATCCTTCCCCCAGCGATGGAGACAGCTCAGATGCACTGCTTCACCTGGTGGTGGGGCCAAAGAGAAGTGCGCACATGGTTAGAATGGGCTGCCTTGAGAGTCAGCCGAAACGTAGCTACAGGCAGTTAGAAACAAGCCTAAAGTACCATTAGGAATAAGCACTACAACATTTAGCGGTACAGATTTTAGGTGTGGTATTGATATCACCTTCCTTGTACAAATGTGTTTAGACTCAAGCATGAGACTATGGGATCAGACAAAATGAAAGAAAACTGTGTCAAGTGTGAAGATACTAAGTTACCAAAGTTATTCTGAGTTGTATAATTAGTTTGTCCCTTAGCCCCTCATTTCCACCTGCAGAACCTAGAAGACGTGCAACAGAGTCTCCACTTGCCATCAAAGTCAATCTGAGGACACAATAATTTAAACTGTTAACCCAAACTTTCCATTTTTTCTTAACCTGTGTTGAATACCAGGCATTTCGATTGCCCATTCCCATTTCCAGGGAGACTGCAGTGAGGACGGAGAATAATGTGGTGCATCCAGGTAACAGTCTGTTTCTTGGTCCGCTTCTGTGCTCAGCATGTCAACTTTTGTCTGCCAGTGGACCTCTAACCACACAGGGGAAACCCAACAAATATTAAAAGTGTAGGTTCTCTAGGTTAATCTACATTTAGGATTCTGTAGTGCTCAGAATGGCTCTTGAACTGCAAGGACCAAGGTAGATGCCCCCTCCTTACCTTAGGGGGAGTAATTCTGATTCCTGAAGCATGCACCTCTTCGTTTTCTATTTATTATTATTTTTTTTAAATTTCAGCTAGGCTCCATCACCTACGTGGGACTCTAATGCATGACCCTGAGATGAAAGTTGCACGCTCTACTGACCGAGGCAGCATGCGTCCCCCCAGCACCTTTGATGCAGGCAAATACCATGATTTTCATGTTGGAAAAATACTGCAAACTGTGGGACATGCCTTCAATCCGCTCCACTCCTTCTGGGCATGTTTCCTGAGTTCCGACTGTGTGCGAGTCCTCTTTCCCACCCACCCATAGAAGGGCATATACATGGAAAATGTGCCCGTCCATAGAAGACCCTCTAGGATCCCAACCCAGATCCGCTGGGATCCCTGGGGTCTTTTCTGTGTTATGCTCTCCTGCTCTCAGTGTGTTTCTGCCTCTAAAGGCACCTGTGAGCAGGACTGCCCTGGGGCTCCTGGAGCTCCTTTGTACCCAGTCCCAGAGAACGGGGAGGACGTGCCGTATATGACCACAGCCCCTTGTATCTCCCCTCCCCAAAGGCACTCAGCCTTTCACTAACAGGTGCAGCAGGGTGAAATCTCCATTCCTGGTCCAGGGGAGACTAACTCTGAAACACAAGTGTCCCCTAGGCTCTCCTAAACCTGTCAGGACAAAGCTCCCCCACAGCTGTTGCTGGAAATCACAACTTACACAGCAATGAACTCAAAATGGTCACAGATCTAAGTATAAGAGCCAAAACTATTGTGCAAGAGGACTACATGGGAGAAAATGGTCAGGAATTCACAGTAAGCAAAGAGTTCTAAGTCACTACGGCAAGAGCACGATACGTAAGAGAAAATTGAAGATGAAGAAGTTTTTTGCATCAAACATTGCCACTGAGAAAAGGAACAGAGAAGCCACTGATTAGGAGAAAATATTTGTGGATTAAATACCCAATGGGGACTCACGTTCACGAGAGACAAGAGGACTTTGAACTCACTCAATGGGCAGAAGCAACACACTCGTTTAAGCCAGTATAAGAGTCGAATACACATGTACCAAAGGAGACACATAAAAAGGTATTCAATGTTATTAGTAATATGTTATTAGTTCTCAAAGAAATGCAAGGAAAACCAGGTACCATTTTACACCAACTAGTGCGCTTACGTCCCAAAGACGATACCAAGTGTTGCTGAGGATGAGCAGAAACTGGACCCTCCTATATTGCTGGTCGCAACGTAAAATATAACAGCTCCTGCAGAAGCCACTTTGAGAGTTCTTAAGAGCTCAGCACAAGCTTGCCATAGGACCCAGCCATTCCACAACTAGGAATCTATCTGAGAGAATAAAAACATATGTCCGCTCAAGTCTCGGTCAGAAATGTTCTGGGCAGCGTTATTCACAATGGGCAAAAACTGACAGCAACACAAAGGGCCATCGGCTGGTGAATGGACAAACCAAATGTTTCCTATGTGTACCATGGCATCTATTCCGCAACAAAAGGCACAGAAATCTGATCCAAGCTACAGCAGGGAGGAACCTCAAAAGGATGCTAAGTGAAAGAAGCCAGTCACCAAGAACTACAGACCGTCTCATTCGGCTTATGTAAAATGTGCAGAAAGGAGCAATGCACAGAGACAGAGAGCAAATCAGTGCTCCTTGGGGCTGGAGGAGGGAGCGGAGACTGTCTGCAGAGGGGCTGGAGGGAGTGTGGGAAGGTGAAGGAAGCCTCTGAAACAAACTAGGGCACTAGCTGAACAACTCTGTCATTGTTGACAATGGGTGAAATTTATTCTATGTCAATTTCACCTAAAAAAAAAAGAAAGAAGGTGACCTTCGCACATCAGTGGGTCCTGGGGTCCCCAGGCAAACACTGCCTGGTGAGGGGCCACATCCTGGAGTCCCAGCAGGTGGTGGCTCAGAGCCTGGTTTCTGACCTCCCAGCTGGAGTCAGGGGTTCAGTGCCTGTGCCTTCAGCCTCAGGCCCTGGCAGTTCCCCTGGAATCCACCAGGCGGCAGACTGCTTAAGGGAACAGACCTTCAGGTGGCCCAAGGACACCAGGGGGAAGCAAGCAAAGATAGGGCACCAGCTGGCTGGAGATTCCTAGAGGAAGTGAAGGCTGCAGGACCCATGGAAGCTGCTGGCAAGATCTGGATGGATCTTAGGTAGGCTTGGTCCCCTGGGTGGGCTCTAAGCACTAAGCTTTAGGTTAACATCCAAAGGTTCCCTTTGATGCTCCCTCCTGCAGTGGCACTGAGGCTCCCCCCGTGGAAGCTCAGCATAGGGAAAAGAACCTGTGCTGCTATTCACCTTCTTCTGAGTCGAAATGGAACACTTGGGCTGCGTTTAGGGGAATCTGCCCTTTTCTGGCCCTCTATGTAGGGCCAGCTCCTGGGTGCTGAACCATCCCTGCAGGAGGCTAGAAGAGGCACTCTGGTCCTTCACATTGGAGCTGGGCTTGCAAAGAAGGGTTCCTGCTAATCCATATTTCCCTGGCCCTGGCTGAGCATCCTGGTCCAAGATCAGGGGCTGCAGTGGCCTAAAATAGGGACTTCCTACATGTCACTGCTCCTCTCTGGAAAGTCCAAAGGCGGCCCATGGTAGTGGTGGGGGGAGGGGAGGGCATAGAAACCTATACTCTGTCAAAACATCATCCACAGTGAAGATTTAAAAACAATGTTAGAGGACAGATCTCATATTATGTAGTCGGTGGTGCAGTAACAGCTCTGCGAGGTGAAAGAGGGTAGCTACGCTAGTAGTCAGCCTAACATAATTTATAGAGTCGTCCAATCCCTGTGTTGCCATGTGAAACTGATCTCACATGGGGAATCAGTTATGACTCAATTGTTTAAAAACCTGAAGGTGAGGGGAAAACATTTGAACACGAAGCAATAAAACTATAGTTGACTGGGGAACAACATGGCTTTGAATTTTAGTGAACAATGTCGGTCCACTCATGGGTTGATTATTTTTTTTTTTTTACAAATACAGTCTAGTACAAATGTAGAAATACATTTTCTCTTCCTTATGATTTTCTCAATGATATTTTCACTCTAACTCACTGTATCAAAAGAATAAAGTACATAATTCAAGTAACACACAAAATATGTATTAATCAACCATTTTGTTATCTGTAAGACTTCAGTAGGCTATTAGTAGCTATGTTTTCTGGGACTCAAATGTTATACAAAGATTTTCAATTGTGGGACTCTGTACCCCTAACCCCCAGGTTCTTCAAGGGACAATTTGTATCTGGATTTGCAAATGACATACTCCTGTATACAGAAAAATACCAAATACACACACACAGAAACCACGACTATTAGAGTCCATAACCTATTTCAGCAGAGTTGCAGCGTACAAGGCAGACAAATCAGGTGTTTCTATAACCTAGGAATGGACACCGGGAAAGTCAATTAAGAAAACGATTCCATGGACAACAGCACCCACCCGAATGGTATCGAAGAATAATTGAGTCAAGGAGGCACAAAACCTGTACACTGAAAACTACACAATATTGCTGCAAGAGATTAAGGAAGACCTCAACAAGTGGAAAGACATCCTGTGTTCATGGATTGGAATGGTTAAGGTGGTTCAGAAGGCAACAGCAGGATCTGCAGATTCTTTTGGATTCCTATTGAACGTTTTTCTTCTGCCTTCCCTAATCACCATCAGCCCCTTGCAGTACATTTCCTTTCAGACATTGTGGTTTTCATCTCTTCATGTGAGATTGGGTCCTTTTTTTTTTTTTTTTAACATTTTCCATGTATCTGCTGAATGTTTTCACCAATGGGATGCAGTTAGAACAAATGCTTTCTTGTGCTCTGGTGATTCCCATCTTGCTGTCAGCTCTGGGTCATTTTCAGATGAGTGATCCATCTCTTCAGGAGGGCTCATTTCCCCCCTTTGTCTGCATACCTCAAACTGTTGGATGGAACGCCAGACACTGTGAATGTTACCTTGCTGTTTGCTGGATATTTTTGTGTTTTCTATAATATTGAGCTTTGTTCAGGGATGCACTGAATTTACTTGGAAACATTTCTGCTGTTGCTTCAATGCATAGTTCAGTGGCCCAGAGCAGGGCTCCGTGGAGGACTCACCATGAGTTCCAGGTACTGTAGCAAGCCCTCCCCCTGTCTTCCACCCTATTCGTCACAAATTAAGAGGGTTACTTTTGCTTAGTCTATCTGTTGGACACAGGCACTATTCCCAGCACCGTGTGAGCACCAGGC
The DNA here is from genome assembly GCF_037043125.1 of Eumetopias jubatus. Taxonomy (NCBI): domain Eukaryota; kingdom Metazoa; phylum Chordata; class Mammalia; order Carnivora; family Otariidae; genus Eumetopias; species Eumetopias jubatus. The sequence goes on from NW_028274845.1 coordinate 295,629, forward strand.
CCTGTGCAAAGGATTACCCCCTGACTTGCTGTCCATGCCTCCCCAGGGCCCCTCCACAGCTCTGGCTAGGTGACTTCCTGCAGCTCTGTCCTCCCTGAGACTCAGTCCTGGGTTCTCTCAGATCAGTGTCCTCAATTCCAGGAGCTCCATGGGGCTCCTATTTAAGTTCCCCTCCCCCCAGTGCCTTGCTTGGAAACTCTCTAGAGCCAGTACCTCTGAGCAGCTCTAGGGCTCTGCTCACCATTGTGTTGCCATGTGTCCGGGATGGCTGTCCCCTTTGCCTGATGCCCAGGATCTTGGAAATCTCCACTTCGCGCATCTTGTGTGACGCTGTTGCTCTTTTGTTTAATTGTTTCTGGCAGAAGAGTAACCCGTTGCTGAGTCCCAGTTGGTGTGGCTCCCCTAAGTGAAAATGAAAGTTGGAAGACCCTCAGTTGTAGATTCTGAATAGAGGCCTTTAGGGAGTAGAGAAAAAAACACCAGCTCTGGTGAAAGCCTGAAGCCAGAAACCCCTTCAAGCTCAGTTTGACAAAGCAATGCAGGTACATCAGTAGGGACAGTTTTGGCTTGAGCCCAAGAGCTGCAGAAGGCCCACGGCCCTTTGTCCTAGAGCTAACCTGCTGTTTGGGAAAGGTCTGTGGTGCCAAACCCAGCGGGTTCTTTGTGAGTAGACAGAGGTGCCTCTTTAAAAGCCTGTCAGGGGGCATCTGGCTGGCTCAGTCAGGAGAGCAGGGGAGTCTCCATCTGGCTTCATGAGCCCTATCCCTACTTTGGGTGTAGGGATTACTTCAACAAATAAACTTACAATAAATAAACAGTACATCAAGCCGGACCCTCTCTAGTCTCGGAAGGGTCCTCTGGAGCAAGGCTATACTAGGTAGGCTACCAAGTGGCCTAATCAAGGATACGGAGTCTGGGGATTGGGTGAGGCTTTGCAGGGTGCCTGGGGGGATAGGTGGGGAGGGGAGGGAGGAAGGAGAAGGGATGCAAACCCCTGTTCCCTGGGGAATGAAAAGAAAGCACCTTTGCTGGATCAGGGACTGCAAACCACATACTGAAATATAAGCAGAGAAATTGCTCTGCGAAAAACAGAAAAAACCCCGACAGCCAAGGTGGGATGTATGACCAGTGGACAGAAACTGTCCTGCATGCTTTTGATTGAGAAACAGCCAAACCCAGATTCTCAAGAAAGCAGCCCTTAAAAGCAGAGGTGTTTTCTTCAGGGTCCTGGTGTCCCCTGAGTGAGCTTCCTCTTCAGCCCATGTCATCAGCCAAAGTCATGGAAAAGACAAAACAAACAAACAGAAAAATGAATAAGAAAACAAAGGCTATTCTTAAACAACCAACAACAGGTGAAAGAGCAAAAGCAGCCCCCCACTGCCACTGCCACAAATAATGCAGAGGAGTTGTCCATACTCGGGGAAATCGCGGGGGTCAGCATGTCCCTGGTATGATGGAAGGGCCTCCCCTGGGAAAACCACCTGCTTGATCCCAGCGTCTCCCCTGCCGGGTAAGTGTGACTCGCTCCGCCTCCGCCCCACACCAGTCTCACCCGCCTTCCACCGGACACACAGGCTCACTCGCCTAGGCGCACCCCAACACCCTCGGCACCCACTCCTGTCGCAAGCATCCTCACCCTCCACACGACGCTTCCGAATAGGATGGACGCAACAGCGCTGCTACCTCCTCAGCCCCGCGAATTCTAAGTTGCAGAACCCCACCGCCGTGTTGCCTGGTTTGCATCAGACAAGCCCAGTCCCTGAAGTCAAGGGCTTCGCCTCAGTCCCCAACCCCACCCCATCTCCCGGCCCCCCAGCTCCCCTCCCAACTTGGATTTCAGTACTGGTGTTCCTCCTTCTCCTCCTCCAGTCCCCCTTCCCCTTCGCCCTTCCCGTGCCCTGGCTTCCTTCCTCACCTGCCCAGTCTCCTCTGTCTCCTGAATTGGTTACCACTCTTTCCTCTCCCTGCAGCTATGGCCCCCCAAACCCTACACAACCCCCCCACCCAGCCCAGGGAAGGCTGTGCCAGCCAGAGAGAAACATGAGGGAGGACTTTCCAACAGCCCACGAAGAGCAGATACAACTCTGTCTCTTGCTCTCTCTAGCTCTCTCTCTCTTTCTCTTCAGACCCTGGTTGGAGGACACCGAGTGCCATGGCTGCACCTGTACAGTTCAAACCAGTCCCCACAGCCTCCCCCAGGCCTGGACACTGCGGGGGGGAGGGGAGGACCAAAAGTCCGCAACCCCTGGGCCCTCGGGCTGACACCAGCCCACAACACTCCACACGCTGAACACATCCCAGGGCCTGCTTCTTCCCCAGGCGGGCTCCTAGGACAGGGACGGCGCGCCCCCTCGTGGCCGCGCGGGGAGGCGCCCAAGGATCCCGCTGTTGAGGGCAGGGCCAAAGGGGACCACTGCTTCTGCTCCCTTAGACCAGGCTCAGAGTTCTCAGCAGGGGGTTAGTGGGGTCCCAGGCTCCCCACTCTGCCACCGCCTGCCCTCCCTCCACCGCTGGGCGCTTCCCCCTGGAGGGGATTTCTGCAGTCAGGTCGGCCTTTGGAGGGAAAATAGCCAGGTCTGGAAAACTAAACAGACTACTTTGAAGAGATTTGGGCAATTGTATGGTCATGGATGGAGCGCCCTAGGGTTCTGATTTGCCTTGTCTTGATTGCGCCTTGAGGTAGCGGTTTACTTTTCCCGGAATGTTTAAATTAGAAAAGATTGGAGGGTGGAGAGGGGGCGTCCAACTTTAGTTGTCACCTGAGATCAATAGTGTGCTGCTGGGTAGAATAATGCCCCCTCCCTAGGAGCTGCCCAGACTAATGCCAGGAACCTGTGCACATGTTCCATCCTGCAGCAAAAGGGACCCTGCACAGGTGCTTATGTTAAGGACCTTGAGATGGGGAGATGATCCTGGATTATCCAGGCGGCGCCCTGCAATGACAAGGGGGTCTTAAAACACAAAGAGGCAGAGAAGAGGTCAGAAGGAGGCTGTGTGAGGAGGACTCTGCCTGCTGGGGCTGGGGCTGGGGCTGAGCATGGAGGAGGGGCCTCTAGGAGCTGGAACAGGCAAAGAGACACACTGCCTGCTTAACCTAAAAAATAGAAAGCGCCAGGTATTTTACCAGCCAAATTGGGATTCCTGGGGAATAAAAGGGAAAGGTGATGTGGGACAAACCAGCTGGTCTGAGGAAAGTCACCTAACCAGAGCTGTGCAGGGTCCCTGGTGTGGCTTGCAGTGAGGTCCTGCTCAGGGCCTCCATGGGAGGAAAGGCCAGCAAGTCAGGGGGCAATCATTTGAAAGCAGTAGAGGGAACAGGGCCTGGAGCTCTCCCAGGCAAAATGACCCCTAATCAGGAGCCAGATCCGTCATCGGAAAATAATCCAGAGCTGACACATGTGAGAACCGCCAGAGAAGGATATGAAAGCTTTTAGTATAAGTTTTCCATCAGTTGTAAATGTTAAACCGAGAATTAGAAAATATAAACAACACCCTCTCTATCTTTAAGAGATGAAAACTACAACGTCTGAAAGGAAATATACTACAAGGTATTGACAGAATTTAGAAAATGCAGAAGAAAAATTTTTGATAGAATTGTATTGACTCTGTAGATCTATTTGCGTAGTATTGCCATATGAACTATATTAAATCTTCCAATGCATGCACATACAGTTGTTTTTTTTCCCCCATTTGGTCTTTCATCTCTCGCAGAACCATTGCTTCTTATGCTTTTCAGTGAACAAGTCTTGCTCTCCTTGAATGAATTTACACCTGACACTTTTACTGTGTTGTGTGCCATTGTAAATAGAATTGCTTTCTAAATTTCCTTCTCAGATTGTTCATTGCTAGTGCATAGAAACACAACTGATTTTGTATATATGGTACCCTGCAACTTTACGGAATGAGTCTATGGACTCTAATATTTTTGTGTGTGGATGATTTGAGGTTTTTCTATCTTTAGGAGCATGTCCTCTGTAAATAGAGATACAGGTTGACCCTTGACCAATGCGGAGTAAGGATGGTGACTCTCAAGATCAAAAACCTGTGTATAGAGGCGCCGTGAGGGGCGGTAGCAGCGGCGGTGGTGGTGATAGTGGCGGTAGCTGTGAGGGGGTTCCAGGAAGATGGTGCTGATTAAGGAATTCTGTGTGGTTTTGCCATGTTCTGTTCAGGAGCAAAGTTCCTGCATTCGTCAGGATGATTGCTCCGGAGGGCTCCTTGGTGTTTCACGAGAAAGCCTGGAACGCATACCCCTACTGTAGAACAAACCATTATGCCTCAGTTGTAACGAATGTATATATGAAAGATGATTTCTTCATTAAAATTGAAACATGGCACAAACCAGACTTGGGAACATTAGAAAATGTACACGGTTTAGATCCGAACACATGGAAAACTGTTGAAATTGTCCGCATAGATATTGCAGATCGAAGTCAAGTTGAACCAGCAGACTACAAAGCTGATGAAGACCCAGCATTATTCCAGTCAGTCAAGACCAAGAGAGGGCCTTTGGGACCCAACTGGAAGAAGGAGCTGGCAAACAACTCTGACTGTCCTCAGATGTGTGCCTACAAGCTGGTGACCATCAAATTCAAGTGGTGGGGACTGCAAAGCAAAGGAAAACTTCATTCAGAAGCAAGAGAAAAGGATATTTACAAAGTTCATCGCCAGCTTTTTTGTTGGATTGACAAGTGGAATGATCTGACAATGGAAGACATTAGGAGAATGGAGGATGAAACTCAGAAAGAACTAGAAACAATGCGTAAGAAGGGTTCCGTCCGAGGGACGTCGGCTGCTGATGTCTAGATGAGTCCCGTGTAGGGTCAGAGACAATATCAAACTGTTTATGTAATCAAGGTCAAGTGAGGGGAACAAGTGCAGCCAGTGATGAGTGAAGAAGGATCTGACCAGTATCTGGCAGTGCTGACGTTTCCCAGATGTGTGCTTGTGATGACATACTCACAGGTTCCCAACCACGTGTGTGTGTGTGTGTGTGTGTGTGTGTGTGTGTGTGTGTGTGTCTGTCTGTGGCTGCATATAAAACGCATGTAGAGCTACAGATCAAGATACACACACTTGTGTATATATGTACATACAAACATACTGAAAGGTTTAGTACAATTTCTCCAAAGTACTGTACCTATCTTCAAGAATGCAAAAGAAAATATTTTCAATATATATACCTGGAACAGATTTTAATAATTATCAGAGTAATACCATTGATGGACAAATTGACTGCAATGTAATACTAGCTGGTATGTTTCATAAATGTCAAATTGTGGACCAATATATTTAGCCTTTTATAACTTTTCTGTTCTTTTAAATCTTCCTGTTCTTTTAAATCTTACAAATTTTTATTTTAGTCCCATAAGCAACAGACTCCCACAGAAAAATTTATTCAAAATCTTTTGGTATTCCAGTGAATCTGGAATGTGAACTCTGAATGTATTTATAATGATTTATTTCTGGATGGTTATTATCTTAAATTCAAATTGGACACTGTCTATTAGTAAGGAGTATAGTTACCAGCCAATTTTTACCTGTTTGCCCTGAGGGAAAAAATCCTTTAAAAAAAAATTCTGGTTTTTATTGGATTTTTGTATTTTAAATTTCAATATTTTTCTACATCAAACCTAGCAAAAATGGAGATGATGGTTTGTGATTTATAATAAGCACTATACAATTTTCAGGCTACTCTTAGGCAAACAAAGAAATTGATGAAGAAATGAATAGCATCGTAGGCTGTAGGAAACTTTCCGGAAGTCGAGCACTTCCATGGAGTCTTGTTTCTGAAATGACTGTTTTCTGAAATTAGAGCTTGGAAACTATGCAAATGATCTAGATTCCTCACAGCTGACAGGCTAGAATACAGATAGTGGTGATGGTTTTGTTTTTGTTTTGTGCTTTTCATATTGAAATACACCCCAAGGGGGAGAAGCTGCCTTTGAGATAGTGGAATTTCAGAGGCAGCACAGGCTGATCTCCTTGCCTGGGAGGCCCTGCTGAGAGGCCAGTGCTCCACCGCCCATGGGGAGGACACCACTGGAACCTGTCAAGAGTGAGCATCAGGAACGTGCTGTTAGCAGCTGCTGCCACCTTGTCCTCCTCCTCCTCCTTCTTTAAGAAAGGCACCATAGCTAGGTAAGATTTTTATCAGCTCTCTCTGTCCAAATCCAGGTTTTCTCCTGTCAGTCCTGGAAGCTTGACCAGAATGATATTGTTGGAGCCTTCCGGTCACAAACTATCTCCTTTAATCTCGTCCTTCCTGCAACACGCTGGCTCCTGTAGTCCTATCACGTTTGTAATCTGACTTGCTGACAGTCCTGCCCACCCTGCTCCTCGTTTTCCCACACGCCATGTCCCCACTGAGGTGGTGGCAGTGATTCGGACGAAGGTGTTGAGGATCACTGCCGCACCGCGATGCCCTCTTAGCCTTGGCTCCGAACCCCACGTCGAATATGTCCTCCGTGTACTCAGGATCAAGACTGATGTTTACTCTCTGGGCAGTGTTATAAGACAGGTGTTGTCAAAGCATAATCATTGTCTGCAAAATGTTTGCTGCAAGGAAGATTATTGCTAATTTTGTGAAATAAAGAGTCTCACTCTCTCCTTTTAATGGACTAAACTCTCACTGGCATCTGTAGCTTCGTTGGGAGTTTGGGCGCACATGGAAATCCATGCTCAGCGCACGGATTCTAATGTTTTCCTAACAACTGTGGAGATTTGAGGGAATGCGTGGTGAATGTAAAATACCTAGTTTACTTGGCAGTCTCTTGTGTAAATTACAGTAAAACAAAGTAAATGAAATTGAAACAAAAAATAAATTTGATCACAAAATGCCAAAAAAAAAAAAAAAAAAACCTGTGTATAACTTTTGACTCCCGAAAACTTAACTACTAATAGCCACTTGTTGACTGGAAGCCTGACTGATAAGATAAAGATGACTAACCCATATTTTGCAAGTTATATGTATTCTACACTGTATACTTCTAATAAAGTAAGTTAGATAAATGAAAATGTTATTAAGAAAATCATTCGGAAGAGAACATATATTTAGAGTAGTATACTGTGTTTATAGAAAAATGCACGTAGAATTGTACATGTGCTGTTCCAACCTGTGTTGTACAAGGTCAACCCTAGTTTTATTTCTTCCTTCCCCCACTCTTTTTTCTCACTTTCAGTTTTGAATAGTATTTTGGCCGAGGATCGAATTCCATGCCTAGAGAGGGATTCTTGAGTCTCCTCTTGATTAGAACGAACTTTTCAAGTTCATCCCTGACATTAAATCTAAATTAGACCTGCTTTGGGGCTTGGAAATGGAGGGAAAAATCACCCTCCTTTCTTCTCACTGCATTTTAGACTTCCTCCTCAAAATGAATGTCAGGGGGCACCTGGGTGGCTCAGTCGTTAAGCTTCTGCTTTCCGCTCAGGTCGTGATACTGGGGTCCTGGGATGGAGCCCCGCGTCAGCAGAAAGCCTGCTACTCCCTCTCCCACACCCTCTGTTTGTGTTCCCTCTCTCATCGTGTCTCTCTCTGTCAAATAAAAAAATAAAATCTTAAAAAATAAAAAAAGTTCTTGCAAATAGTGCTGAGGACTCAGACTGGCCATTGCTTTGCTCGTGCCTCTCAATATTACCCTCAAAAATGTGAGCAAGACTTCATACTAGGTAAGCCTTAGGACCTTGGTGGGCTAAATATTCAGCAGCCTTTATACCAAACATGTTCCTACCGTACCTTTGATAACATGTGGAGAGGACTGAACAAGAAAATATGAAGTGCAACAGAGCCATCTTACCTTGAAAAAACATGGCCATTTTTGAATACTCATGGTAGCATATGCAGAAATCTAGCCTGGGCTGCCCTGGAGCCTTGTAGGCTTTACACTGCACATTCAGGGTTTCTAGAACACACACGTGCACGCGCTCACACACACACACACACACACACACACACTCCTCCAGTCCATCTCCGTAGGACTTGTGATCAAATCAGGAGCCAGTCCTCGAGTAGTAGGGCCCAGAGCCCGTGAGCAACAGATGCCTAAACAGGAGCCGCTGTCCCTGCTTTTTCTACAGAAGACAGGCCTGTTGCGCGGCGCCCTTCCTTGTCCCGTGCCCTCTGATCCACGCCCCGCCACGTCTTTCCCCACCCACCCCACCCTCCTGGCCAATGGCCTGCCTGTGACCTGAAAGGAAGTGACGTCCACGCCCCCTGGGTTTAGGCTTCCTGTGGGTTTCAGGCCTCCTCCTTGGGAGAGCAGTGTAGCAAAATAGCTCTTGAAAATGAAAACTATCGGGCGCCTGGGTGGCTCAGTTGGTTAAGCAAATGCCTTCGGCTCAGGTCATGATCCTGGAGTCCCGGGATCGAGTCCCGCATCCGGCTCCCTTCTCAGGGGGAGTCTGATTCTCCCTCTGCCCCTCCCCCCTCATGTGCGTGCTCTCTCTCTCTCTCTCTCTCTCATTCTCTCTCGCAAATAAATAAATAAAATTAAAAAAAAGAAAGAAAATGAAAACTATCATCTTAGGACTAAGAACAACAATAAACAGATTCTAAGAATCATGTGAACGATCTGTACTGGAAATCAGAGCTCAAACTGTAAGAGAACGAATGGAGAATCTAGACTCAAAAGGTGTTTCTGGTAAGGCCAGATGTGCAGAACAGGATTTCGAGCGGAGCAAGAGATGTTAAGCGAGTGTCCTGCTCAGCAGCGGGAAGGTGTAGGGACCAGCGCCCCACAGGGTCGTGGGAAGAACGAGGGAGGGCAGGGCCAGGCACCGATGTGGAAGGAGACCCGACAGAGCCGGCCAAGTCCTGGATGCGTTTGGCGGAGACCGCCGGGCACCAAAACTGGGAGCTCGGCCTTTGCCACAGATTCCAAAGAAATACATTCCCAACAGCTAACATTTAAGTGTTTGTGTGTGTGTGTGGGGGGGTGATGACATGTTCCATGACAAGAAATGTAGCATTTCCTTCTGAATGTGGCATGCGAGAGTCCTGTCATTTTGTCGGCAACACAAGATTCCGATTCTCTGACACCACATCGTTGTGGATACCGTGACATGATTTTCGGGCTCAATGTGTTCCGAGCCGATGTAGTTAGACAAGGCGGAAGAGTCCAGAGTGGCAGCTTGGGGCTAGAGAGCCCCCAGAGAGGACCCGTGCTTGCCTCTGGCTGGGTAATCAGAGAGCTCGCTCCCCTGTGAACTGAAGGTTGGAGCTTCCAGCCCAGCTGGGAATACTGGGTTATAAGTGATCCGAGGCATTACTAAGCTATACTGTGCAAAACATTCTTTCTTAGCTAGCTTCTTCCCTGACTTATCCTCAGTATCTATTTTATTTTTGTTTTTTAAGCTTTAAAAGTTTTATTTATTTATTTATTTATTTATTTATTTATTTATTTATTTAGGAGAGAGAGAGCACGCCCCTGCAAGCCTATAAACGGTGTGGAGGGGTAGAGGGGGAGGCAAAGGGGGAGAATCTGAAGAGGACTCTGCACTGAGCCTGGGGTTCAATTTCAGGACCCTGAGATCATGACCTGAGCCAAAACCAAGAGTTGAAGGCTTCACCAACTGAGCCACCCAGGTGCCCCATATGTTTTAAATGTTTCAGGGATTTTATTTTTAAGGAATCTCTACATGCAATGTGAGGCTCGAACTCACAATCCCGAGATCAAGAGCAATATCTAGTTTATTTTTGTTTATTTTTTAAAATATTTTATTTAATTATTTGAGAGAGAGTGAGAGAGCGAGCAGGAGAGCATGGTGGGAGGCACAGGGAGAAGGAGACTCCTCGCTGAGCAGGGAGCCCGATGTGGGGCTCGATTCCCGAACCCTGGAATCATGATGTCAGCCAAAGCAGACGCTCAACCGGCTGAGCCTCCCAGGTGCCCCAGCAATCGCTAGTTTAAATCAGAGGTGGGAAGATCCTGCCTGAACACCTAAAGTTCATGTTAGTTACTAAGGGGGTTGTTAGAAAGAGTCTCTTCTTTTTCTTTCTTTTTTTAGGATAAAATAAGTTCTGGAGTTCCAGAGTCTAGGTATCTCATAGACAATATGACCTTTCTTCCTGAGAATGGGTTTTTACACCTGTTCGTTCCTGGAAAGTTGGTGTCAATTCCTCTAAGCCAGTTTAAAGGAATTGGCTTTTTTATTCCTCACAGCCAAAAAGAACACACGCCAAGGTCTCAGTGAGAGGATCGCTTATAGGATACGGGCTTTAGTTGTGAGATGTGGGAAAGGATGGGAAGAGGCAGGGTTTGTTCTACATTGAACACTGGCAGCACTGACAATTCTGTGATTGTGGTAAAGAAGTCATAGGCGTTTCCTTAGGGAGGGAGGTCGATGTTTGGATGTCGGTCTGAACAGTATTGTGAGTAGCCTTGTTTTGTCTCATTTCATCAAGGTCTCAAAGCAATCTTGTCTGAGGTTGATATTCTACATGTAAGATTATTTATTTCAATCATGGAAACAAAACAGTCAGGCTGGGAGTGCCACAGCAGTTCAGGGCATCGGAGGCTGGGATTGTTCTTTGTCCCTGGAAATCCCTAAAACAGAGAACAAGGAAAGAGAGCCCTCAGGTCTCCCAAGCTGTAGCTGCAAACCTGAGTGGGAAACTGAGACTTGGACTAAGTATCTTGAATTTCCTGTGGCTCCATTTCCCATTTCAAAATGGGTCAAAAGGAATTGTTCCTGCATGGGTTGTCCCAGGTGTTAAATTGGTAGAGTAGGCAGCTAGATCTGAGCTGGAGGCAAGGAGGGTGGTACACAGTGCTTTCGTGGTTTCCCACCTGCTGGACTGTTAGATCCAGACCAGCAGGTGCAGAGCATGTGCTCTCCTTTCCAGCGTGTGTCCTACAATAACGTATGGCTTCCTTACAATATATTTACATTGCGGTTTCCATCCCCCAGTGGGGGAAGATGGCCTTGACAGTTCCAGGAAGACCTTTGTTAGGGCCAAAATCTCCCCCTATCAACCAGTAGGCTGAGTCCCTTAGATGATTGGAAACATCTTCAGTTGGAGACCACCCTGGCTGTGACCCATAATCTATGAGACATAAAAAGAAAAGACACCCCTAACCCCAGTGCAGCTGCCACCCCGGGGCCTGTCTGCTCTCCCATCTTGAGAGTGGACTGAAGTTCAACCAGGAGTGTAAACCAACTGAGTATACAAGTGGGACTGTACAATTGTGAACAAGAGTATTCCCAGGAAAAGTCCTTCTGGACATTGTTGTTTGAACAGTGGGGATACGGATTGACCACTGTCCCCTGACATTCAGATGTGGGTTCCCGGAGGATATGTTAGGATCCTCGACAGGGAAGCTCGCAGCCAAGGCCTGTGTGGCGGCCGTACTGCCATCAACTGTTGAAGGAGTTTGGGAAAATCTCTTCTTCTCTCTGGGCCTCACTTTCCTCATGTGTAAGATAAGGTTGTTATTCAAATCCTCCACGGTCCCTTCCTGCTCAGTTTCTGTGAGTGCATGAGGGTCTGCGGTGCCTTTTAAGCAGCCCTAGGGACTGCAGCTGAGACCTGACTTGGTCCCTTCACTGTGTGTCCTTTTCAGGAGCCTGATCTGAGCCCACACTGGAAACAGAGAACAGAGGGAGCATTTGGGAGACAGAAAATCAGATTTGGAGGATGAGCATAACCCAAGGAAGGACAAGGCAATGGTGGAGCAGGTGATTGCCAAAGGAGGTAAGAATAAGGACAAGTTGAGTCCAGAAAACTCAGGGGAACCTGAGGAATGCATACAGCAGCATCCAACTCTGCAAGGAGCAGCCTGAGCTGAGCAAGGAGAACTAGGAGAGTAAGTTTTCCCCTCACCTTCAGGTCTTTTAAACATTGATTCATAACGGATTCCCGTGTGGCATCAGTTTCACGTCGCAACACAGGGATTGGACGACTCTATAAATTATGTTAGGCTGACTACTAGTGTAGCTACCCTCTGTCACCACGCAGAGCTGTTACTGCACCACCGACTACATAATATGAGATCTGTCCTCTAACATTTTTTTAAAATCTTCACTGTGGACGATGTTTTGACAGAGTGTAGGTTTCTATGCCCTCCCCTCCCCCCACCACTACCATGGGCCTTCTTTGGACTTTCCCAGAGAGGAGCAGTGACATATAGGAGGTTCCCTATTTTAGGTCACTGCAGCCCCTGATCTTGGACCAGGATGCTCAGCCAGGGCCAGGGAAATATGGATTAGCAGGAACCCTTCTTTGCAAGCCCAGCTCCAATGTGAAGGACCAGAGTGCCTCTTCTAGGCCCCCGCAGGAATGGTTCAGCACCCAGGAGCTGGCCCTACATAGAGGGCCAGAAAAGGGCAGATTCCCCTAAACCCAGCCCAAAGTGTTCCATTTAGACTCAGAAGAAGGTGAATAGCAGCACAGGCTCTTTTCCCTATGCTGAGCGGGGTGACTGGGCGGAGCCTCAGAGCCAGTGCAGGAGGGAGCATCAAAGGGAACCTTTGGATGTTAACCTAAAGGTTCGTGGCTAGAGCCCACCCAGGGGACCAAACCTACTTAAGATCCATCCAGATCTTGCCAGCGGCTTCCGTGGGTCCTGCAGCCCTGACTTCCTCTAGGTATCTCCAGCCAGCTGCTGCCCCTGTCTTTGCCTGCTTCCCCCTGGTGTCCTTGGGCTAACTGAAGGTCTGTTCCCTTAAGTCGTCTGCCACCTGGTGGATTCCAGGGAAACTGCCGGAGCCTGAGGCTGAAGGCACATGCACTGAATCCCTGACTCCAGCTGGGAGGTCAGAAACCAGGCTCTGAGCCACCACCTGCTGAGACTCCAGGATGTGGCCCCTCAGCAGGTTGTGTTTGCCTGGGGGTCCCAGGACCCACTGATGTGCGAAGGTAACCTTCTTTCTTTTTTTTAGGTTAAAATGAAATACAATAAATTTCACCCCTTGTCAACAATGACAGAGTTGTTCAGCTAGTGCCCTAATGTGTTTCAGAGGCTTCCTTCACCTTCCCACACTCCCTCCAGCCCCTCTGCAGATAGTCTCCGTTCCCTCCTCCAGCCCCAAGCAGCACTGATCTGCTTTCTGTCTCTGTGCATTGCTCCTTTCTGCTCATGTTACATAAGCCGAATGAGAATGTTTGTAGTTCTTGGTGACTGGCTTCTTTCACTGAGCATCCTTTTGAGGTTCCTCCATGCTGTAGCTTGGATCAGATTTCTGTGCCTTTTGTTGCCCAATAGATGCCATGGTACAGATAGGCCTCATTGGGTTTGTCCATTCACCAGCCGATGGCCCTTTGTGTTGCTGTCAGGTGTTCCCTATTGTGAATAACCCTGCCCGGAACATTTCTGACCGAGACTTGAGCAGACATATGCTTTTACTTCTCTCAGATAGATTCCTAGTTGTCGAATGGCTGGATCCTATGGCAAGCTTGTGCTGAACTCTTAAGAACTCTCAAAGTGGCTTCCGCAGGGGCTCTTATATTTTACGTTGCCACCAGCAATATAGGAGGGTCCAGTTTCTCCACATCCTCAGCAACACTTGGTATCGTCTTTGGAACAGAAGCGCACTAGTTGATGTAAAATGGTACGTGGTTGTCCTTGCATTTCCTTGAGCACTAATAACATATTACTAATAACCTTGATTACCTTTTTATGTGTCTCCTTTGGTACATGTGTATTCAACTCTTATACTGGCTTAAACGAGTGTGTTGCTTCGGCCCATTGAGTGAGTTCAAAGTCCTCTTGTCTCTCGTGAATGTGAGTCCTCACTGGGTATTTAATCCACAAATATTTCCTCCTAATCAGTGGCTTCTCTGTTCCTTTTCTCAGTGGCAAAGTTTGATGCAAAAAACTTCTCCATCTTCAATTTTCTCTTACATATCGTGCTCTTGCCGTAGTGACTTAGAACTCTTTGCTTACTGTGAATTCCTGACCATTTTCTCCCATGTAGTCCTCTTGCACAATAGTTTTGGCTCTTATACTTAGATCTGTGACCATTTTGAGTTCATTGCTGTGTAAGGTGTGATTTCCTGCAACAGCAGTGGGGGAGCTTTGTCCTGACAGGTACAGGAGAGCCTGGGGGACACCTTTGTTTCAGAGTTAGTCTCCCCTGGGCCAGGAATGGAGATTTCACCGTGCTGCACCTGTTAGTGAAAGGCTGAGTGCCTTTGGGGAGGGGAGATACGTGGGGCTGGGGTCATATACGGCATGTACTCCCCGTTGTCTGGGACTGGGTACAAAGGAGCTCCTGGAGCCCCAGGGCAGTCCTGCTCACAGGTGTCTTTAGAAGCACAAACACACTGAGAGCAGGAGAGGCTAACACAGAAAGGACCCCAGGGATCCCAGGGGATCTGGGTTGGGATCCGATAGGGTCTTCTGTGGGTGGGTGGGAAAGAGGACTCCCACACAATTGGAACTCAGGAAACATACCCAGAAGGAGTGGAGCAGATTGAAGACATTTCCCAGAGTTTGCACTCTTTTTCCAACATGAAAATCATGGTGTGTGCCTGCATCAAAGGTGCTCGGGGGACACATGCTGCCTCAGTGGGTAGAGCGTGCAACTCTTCATCTCAAGGTCATGAGTTAGAGCTCCACGTTGGTCATGGAGCCTAGCTGAAATTAAAAAAATAATAATAATAAATAAAAAATACACAGGTGCATGCGTCAGGAATCTGGAATTACTCCCCCTAAGGAAAGGATGGGGCAGCTCCCTTAGTCCTTGCAGGTCAAGAGCCATTCTGCGCCTTAGAGAATCCTAAAAGTTGCTTGATATTTCCTCAGATCAACCCAGAGATTCTACACTTTCAGTATTTGTTGGGTTTTCCGTGTATGGTCAGAGGTCCACTGGCAGAAAAAAGTTGACACACGGAGTACAGAGTAGACCAAAACACAGAATAGTACCTGGATGCACCACATTAGTCTCTGTCCTCACTGCGGCCTCACTGAAAATGAGAATGGGCAATCGAAATACCTGGTATTCAACACACATTAGGAAAAAATGGAAAGTTTGGGTTAACAGTTTAAATTATTGTGTCCCCAGATTGAATCTGATGGCAAGTGGAGACTCTGTTGAACGTCTTCTAGGTTCTGCAGGTGGAAATGAGGGGCTGAGGGACAAAGCAATTTACAACTGAGAGTAACTTTGGTAACTTAGTACCTTCACACTTGACACAGTTTTCTTTCATTTTGTCTGATGCCCTGCTGTCATGTTTGATTCTAACCATATTTGTACAAGGAAGTTGATATCAATAGCAAACCTAAAATCCATACCACTAAATATCACAGTGCTTATTCCTAATGGTACTTTAGGCTCGTTTCTAACTGCCTGTAGTTTCGTTATGACTGACTCTGAAGGCAGCCCATTCTAGCCATGTGTGCACTTCTCTTTGGCCCCACCTCCAGGTTAAGCAGTGCACCTGAGAGGGCTCTATCACTGGGGGAAGGACGTAGGTCAGACAGGTAATAAAGAGAAATGGGGGGACTGGGAGTCAGCAAAAAGAAAGCATAATTATCAGTGCATTGATTCCAGAGAGGACCATTATATTGCTTTTTAAAAACTATTTTCTTTACTTCTTTGAGAGAGAGCGATTGGGAGAGCAGAGTGGTGGAGGGAGGGGGAGAGAGAGAGAGAAGCAAACTCACCCCTGAGCAGGGAGCTGGACATGGGGCTTATCCCAGGACCCTGGGATCCTGACCTGAGCCAAAGACTGACACTTAACCAATTGAGCCACCCAGGTGACCCTTAAAATAATTTTAAAAAATTTCTGGAATACTTAACATACAGCGTTACATTAGTTTCAGGTAAGATCATGGTATTTATTTTTTATTTGTTTTTTTTAAAGATTTTATGTATGTATGTATGTATGTATGTATTTATTTATTTATTTAGAGCAGGGATTATGGGCAGAGGGAGAGGGAGAAAGAATCCCAAGGAGATTCTGCATTGAGCATAGAGCCCAAACGTGGGGTTCCCACGACCCTGAGATCATGACCTGGGCCAAAATCAAGAGTCAGATGCTTATCCGACGGAGCCACCTGGATGCCCCTTGGTATTTCTAAGAATAATATGTTTAGCTTTCTCTCTGAAAGAGGTACTGAGTAATGAGCAAGGCTAAGAGAAACCATGGTACCCATAGGGGCCAAGGTCAGATTGCCCAATATGTACCACAATGGCATATTGATTATTTTGAATTGTAGCTCTTTGAATAGCAACTGTGCAAGGACCTCAAACCCTCCTCTGTCTCCCTGAAAGCAGGAAACCCATCTCCCCTATGAAAAAGGCACCCCCTGTACTAAGAAGTAAAAAGACATCCTTCTCACCAAGGCCTTTAAAGCAGAGGGTCTGAATTCTGCATAGGACTCACTCCAAATTAGAGCTCCCAAACGTCCCTCGGAAATGTATTGTCTCCTTGTCTAAAATGTATAAAAAATGTCTGCCTTAATACTTTCTATTTCTTTAAAGGTCTGAATTTCAATATCAGTTCTTCATGCATATTCAATATCTCAGGTAAACTTAATTCTTAGGTAAGCTGGAACACCTTGAACGGTAATGGAGGAACTTGTCCTTCCCTGCATATATTTTCCTAGGGAAATTATTGGATTCTTGCTGATTTACAAACTCCACCTAAACAATGTGTGGAAAAGAAGGGAAACTGTGTTCTTTCATTTGGTCATTTCCCTTCAGTGGATCTGCCTGGAAATAAGAAAGAAAGAAAGAAGAAAGGAAGGAAGGAAGGAAAGGAAAGAAGGAAAGGAAGGAAGGAAGGAAGGAAGGAAGGAAGGAAGGAAGGAAGGAAGGAAGGAAGAAGGAAGGAAGGAAAGAAAGAAAGAAAGCAAGAAAGAACGTAAAGAAAGAGAGAGAGAGAAAGAAAGAAAAAGAGAGAAAGAAAGACAAAAAAGAAAGGGGGAAGGAGGGAGGGAAGAAAGTGTCCTGGTCAATTTTCCTTGTAAACATCTCGTGAGGAATCTGTTGGTGAACACCCAAATGGTGGTGAATGTTGGGAAGGCCCGTCCCTGACATGCTTTCAGGAGGGTGATTTGCTGTGTATAGAACTATTTAGGGAAACAAACTAAGAATCAGTGGATTAATATGGCCTTATTCGCAAGAAAAAGTCACATCAGCTATGTAAGCATAGCCATGGGAAATCAACCCAAAGAGTTCCACTTTGTGTGGTAACCTCACACAACATTTAGAGACCATGTATGTTTTGCCTGGGTCAGAGCATGTCCTCATGTGGGAAATCGGTTCTTGCAGTTAGTGTTAGTGGTCTCAGTTGCTTTGCTGGTACCTCACAATTTCTCTTTGAAAATGTGAGTAAAACCTGATCCTGGGTAAGACTTATGATTAGTGGGGCCTGATTTGGCAATGCAACCTTTTACATCATCCCCATATTTGTTGGATGTGCTCTTATGCAATTATCTGGTCTTTCTTGAAATAGTTGCCATTGGCCAAAATTAAACCTGGATAACCTGTGTACAGAGTGACTGGTGGATGATGGATTTTGTGGCCATTATGGCCAAAATTGTTGCTAAGGTATCTCCCAAAACCATGTATTGTTCTTTGGCACATGCCCATTTGCAACTCCAAAAGCCCAAAGCCATTGTTCCCTGCTACCCTGGGGTCCTTGTCATCAATTCCCCAGAAGTTCAGGATTATAACAGCTCTCATTATCTTTTTTAAGATTTTACTTACTTATTTGACAGAGACACAGAGAGAGAAAACAAGCAGGGGGAGCAGCAGAGGGTGGGGAAGAAGCAGGCTTCCTACCGAGCAGGGAACCCAATGTGGGGCTGGATCCCAGGACTCTGGGATCATAACCTGAGCTGAGGGAAGATGCTTAACCGACTGAGGCACCCAGGTGCCCCAACAGCTCTTATTAAATCCCAAATCCTGTCTATCTTTTGTTTTATATACTATTGTTTTGTGTATATTGTGTATATTGTTTTATATCACTATTTTGTTTTATACAATTTCCCATAGTTAGGAAGACAGCAGGGATAAGAAAAGATGAAGTACAGGGAGCAATCTTACCTTGAAAACCTACGTCATTTTTGGGAAATCTGCCACCACACACGAGTGAAAAATTGAACCCTGAGACCTAGCATAACCTTAGCTGACGGTAATTCCCTTAAGCTAAATCAAAAGGAACACACCTCCCATGAAGCAAGTTGGGGTTTTTATTCCTTGCGGCCAGAAAGAACACACCTCATGGTCTCAGGAAGAGGGTGTTAGAAAGAACCTATTGTAGATAGGAAATGCCCTTCACAGTGTCCTTCATGTGACAAGGGCTAGGGAACATCACGTGAAGGTGACGAACAGATGTTTACCGTGGTTATTGGATTTTTGTGTTTTTTTTTTTCTACATCCAACATCACCAAATAATTTATTTGGAATCAGAATTCAAAAGAACATTTGACAGTTGAGAACTGTTTATTCTGATCCAGTTGTACAACTAATCTAGGTGAAATTTCCAAATAAATTTTACATGGGTTTTCCAGGACTGGGGCTTCTCGATGACTTCAAATTTAGGATTTTCAAATGTGAAGTCTGGGAACGTATTCATGTCTGTTTTAACATATGTGTATTTAAGCTTCAGAAGCTCCCTCCCTAGGTCTTGCTGGTGCTCTGGGCCAGTATCAACGGGTCCTCCAGATGCCCATAGTTTAGTTCTGTGTTCTCTAATCTTGTCCACGATGAGTTTCTGTACAGGACCAAGTTCTTTATTAAATGCCACCGCGGTAACACCAGTGTCGCTCCTCAAATGAACTGAGACTGCAGACCGAATGAGAGAGGAGAAACTGAAGAGCCTCTGAAGCATCAGGGTAATTCTGATTTGCTCTCAGTCCTGAGCTGCCAGAGCTTCCACTGCCTCCACTATTCTACTTCTGGCCGTGGCTCTGCCCCCACCCGCCTACCCGCCCTCCCAGTGCATTCTCAAATTTTTTTCCTTGATAGAGATTAGCATACATGTTTCTAAACATTAAAAACCCGGGGAAGTAGAGATAAGCATCTGAACTAGTTCTCTATTGATGCATATTAACAATTAGAAAAGCAGTGGTTTAAAGCAACCAACATGTGTTATCTTGCAGTCCTTTGGCTCAGGAGTTTGGAATGACGAGGGTGGGTTCTCTGCTCACGGAATTGGTCAGTAAGTCGTCCCCCACCTGAACAGGTCTGACAGTGACCTTGTAGTGGTTCTCTCTCCGAAGAGGGCCTGCCCTCAGCATCTCACTCCTCTGGGATCCTCTTCCCTGACCTCATTTCGATCTGTCATGATGCTTTCAGCTTAGCCAGGTGGCTTAGGAGGAATGCTAGAACTGTGGAACCCCAGACCTGATCTCTGCTGTCCCTTGTCCAGGAGGAGAATAAATGACAGAGGTCTTCATAAAGAAATGACCCCCATGAGGGCTGACATTCCCCAGCAATTAGAGCAGAGGAGGAAACCTACAGGCAAACGGAGGGCCTAAAAACCAAAATCACGGAAGCAGGACACAGATCAAGTAGGAGCCCTTCCCAGAAATGTCCCCATTCTCCATTGAAAGCCACTTTGGTTGAAGGGTGTGAGCACTGGGTCTTTCAGAGTCTGCCTCCTCGGCTCTTTGTTTAAAACGGGCTTTTTCCATACGTGAGAATCTCCTTGGAGCTTTTGTCAGAAATGCAGATTCGTGGGCCTTATCCCCAGGGCATTCCAAGAGGCACACAATGACTCTGATGAAGGTGTTCTTTAGCTCTGCAGCTGGTGCCCAGGGACGGGACCCCTGTCTGCTGCATGATACCCCATTTCCCGTCTAACATTCCAGCGGTCCATGCTGCCTTCTCGAAGTTATATTCTACATTCTCTATCATACACGAGATAAATATGCTCAAAGAGATAATTAAATGATCCACGAAAGCATATGGGACATGTGGTGAAGCTGCTATTGGCATCTTGGAATGCTTTTCTGAAGGCTGTGCTTCTATTGCTTCGGCCCAGAACCGGGATTGGGTTTGAATGGAAAGATGGTTGGGACTGGAGATCAGTAAAAGCTCGTTATTGCTGGTAACTTTTATCTATCTGCTTCACAAGTATTTACTGAATGTTTCACCTGGCAGTCTCTCGGAGGCACGGGGGACATGGGGTGAGCAGGCAGACCCAGTGCCAGCTCTCAGGAAAAAGAACTTTAGCACAGGAGTCAGATATTTTATAGATAATCATCGAAGTGCCTTTTATTTGTGACTATGGTAAATATTATTTAACACTTTTGTGTTCTGTGATCAGAACATCAGATCAGTTGGTGAAATGTCTGACTCTTGATTTTAGCTCAGGTCATGATCTCAGGGTCCTGGGATCGAGCCACCTTCTGGCTCCATCCTCATCAGGGACTCTGCTTGGGATTCTCTCTCTCTCTCTGCCTCTCCACCCCAAAATAAAGAAATAAATCTTTAAAAAAAAGTATAACCTTTCAGCAAGTGGTAAAGTATAATCTTTTCAACACATGGATATGGATATGACATATGCGTGTGCATATGAAAATAAGTAAATACATAAAATTGGATCCATAACTCACACCACCCCAAAATTAGCCTAGGAGAGAGTAAGGGCCTAAGTAGAAACGTTAAAATGTTAAAACTTTTACAAGAAAACATAGTAGAAAAATCTTTAGGAGCCCCTGCGTGACACAGTTGGTGGCTCATCTGACTCCTGATTTTGACTCAGGTCCTGATCTCATGGGTTGTGGGATCAAGCCCAGAGTTGGCTGTGCACTCAGTGGAGAGTCTGCTTCAATTTCTCTCCCTCTCTCCCTCTGTCCCGCACTTGCTCTCTTTCTGTCACTCTCTCTAAAATTAAATAAATAGAATCTTTTTAAACAAAGATTTTATTTGTTTATTGGAGATAGAGAGAACACAAGCAGAAGGGCAGGCAGAGGGAGAGGGAGAAGCATACTCCCTGCTGAGCAGGGATCCTGCCGGTGGGCTCAATCCCAGAACCCTGGGATCATGACCTCAGCTAAAGGCAGATGCATAATGAACCAAGCCTCCCCCGGCTCCCTAGTAAATAAATCGTTAAAAAAATCTTTATAACCTTAAGTTGGACAATGATTTCTTTTTTTTTTTAAGATTTTATTTATTTATTTGACAGAGAGAGAGCACAAGCAGGGGAGCTGCAGAGGGAGAGGGAGAGGCAGGCTCCCCGCTGAGCAAGGAGCCCGATGGTGGGCTAGATCCCAGGACTCTGGGATCCTGAACTGAGTCGAGGGCAGACACTCAACAGAATGAGCCACCCAGGAGCCCTGGGACAATGATCTCTTAGATATGACACCAAAATTGTGATTGATGAAAGAACAAATGGATACATTGGACTTAGTTAAAATTTAAAACTTTTGTTCTTCACAAGACATTGGTGAGAGGATGAAAAGTCAAGTCACACATAGGGAGAAAATATTGATAAATTACATATCTAATGAAGGTCTCCTAATAGAACACTGAAAGAACTCTCCAAAGACAATAGTAAGAAGGCAAACAATCCAATTTAAAAATGGGTAAAAGAGAAGTACTTGGGTGGCTCAGTTGGTGAAGCAGCTGCCTTTGGCTCAGGTCTTTATCTCAGGGACCTGGGATCTAGCCCTGCCCCCCTCTGTCAGTCTCCCCACTGACAGGGGAGTGTGTTTCTCCTCTCTCTGCCCTCCCCACCCCACCCCACACCCCCGCTCTTGCTCTCTCTCTCTCTTTCAAGTAAGAAAATAAGAAAATAATTTGGGTAAAAGATTTGTAGACAGTTCAGCCGAGAACATATATGGAAGGCATGTAAGAACATGACAAGATCTACATCATTAGTCATTAGAAAAATGTAAACTTAAACCACTATCTGCCAATTAAAATGGCAAAAATGAAAAGAATTTCCATTCCAAGTATTGGCAAAGATGTGTAGGAGCTGAAATTCTCATACACTGCTGATAGGAATGTTAAATTCTACAACTCCTCTAGGAAATAGTTTGGAAATCTTTTTTTTCTTTTCAAGGTTGATTTCTTTGTGTGAGAGGGAGTGAAAGTGAGTGGGGTGAGGGGCAGAGGGAGAGGCAGAGGGACAGAATCTCAACCGGACTCCCCACTGAGCATGGAGCCCTATTTGGGGCTTCATCTCATCACCAAGGAGATCATGACCTGAGCCAAAATCAGACACTTAACCGACTCAGCAACCCAAGCACCCCAACAGCTGCGACCTGCTTCAAAATATTAAACCTCTCTACCAAACCCCCTGGCATAGGCCACCACCATTCCACTCAAATGAAAAAAAAGAGTGATATATTCATAAAAATCTATTGATAGAAACTCTATTTTTAATTGCCATTCTAATCCATTCACAGGTAAATGACCAAAAGAAGTTGTGGCATATCCAGTTCAAGGAATACTCCTTGGTTTAGCAGAGTAATCTCTTCACATACATAACAAAATTGGTAAAGATTTTATTTTTTGCTCAGATAATTTTTCTGAGCAAAAAAAACATCCAAGCAAAATAATGTCCATAGCATATGATTTCAAAATATAAAACCTTAGGAATTGGAAATAATTCTATTGTAACAGAAAGCCAATCGGTGGTTTCCTGAGGTGGGAATGTGAGGGAGGAATTGGCCAGAGCACAAGGAAACTTTCTGGGGTGATAGATATATCCACTGTGTGGGTGATGCATATATATGTTCAAACGGACTAAACTTTAGACTTAAATTATATAAACTTTCTTGCTTGTAAATTATATCTCAATATGCCCATTGAAACAGTTTAAATTATAAAAACAAAAAATTTCATACCCGGAAATTCAATAAATGATTTTATATTTTCCAAAAAGTTCAACCGTATGTTTTTGCAAGCTTAAAGTGGCAATGAATTATTTCTTTGGATATGAAAATGAATTGATCTATCTTTATCTTTCTATATGTAACTCTCGAAGAAAGACAACCTTAAGAGGACATAAAGGGAAGCCACAGTATAGAAGTATGTTTATCTCCTACAAAGGACCATTCTCTAGAATTAGATATCATATAGTCTGATAAGATAATGAACACAATACAATAATTGGTCAAAAGATTTGAATAGAAACTTCAGGAAACAAGATATGGGAATGGTTCATTAGCACATGAAAAGATGCACAATGCATTGGTCATGAGGGTAAAAAGTCAGTACTGCAATGAGGTATCATGGCATATCTGTTGGTATGGCTAAAGTCAGAAAGTCTGAAATCTCACACAAAACACCTGGATGTCTCATATAGCTGTGGGAATGAAAAATAGTACAACCACTTTGAAAAGCTGACTTCCAGTTACTTATAAGATTAAACAAATACAAATCCTATGGATAGTCATTCCATTCCTAGGTATTTACACAGTATGTCTACAGAATTATCAGCATATGAATGTGTGTAATAGCTTTATTATTATGCCCCAATTATGACTGCCCCAAACTGGAAGTGACACAAAAGTCCAGTGACAGATGAATGTATAAACAGAGACGAAACACTTGAAATCCTGCCCAGCAATAAAAATGTCATGAAGTATTGGTGCATGTAGGAATATGGATGAATTTATTTTTTTCAAGATTTTATTTCCTTATTTGATAGAGCGAGAGAGCACAAGTGGGGGGGTGGCAGACAGAGGGGGGGAAGCAGGCTCCGTGGGGAGCAGAGAACCCCACACGGGGCTTGATCCCAAGATGCTGAGATTAAGACCTGAGCTGAAGGCAGACGCTTAACTGACAGAGCCACGCAGGTGCCCTGGAATATGGATGAATTTTAAAATCATTGCACTGCACTGTATGGTAGAAAGCAGATATAAAAGAGTATATATATGTATTTCCAGTTATATGAAGTTGTTAAAACTGCAATGATCTCCAGTATCGTTGGTTCCCTGGGTGTGAGGCTGGAGGCAGTGATGGACCGCAAAGGGGCACAAGGGAAGTTGTGAGGTAGTGGAAATGCCGTGTATCTTGAGTGTAACAGAAGTTTCATATGACCTCACTGATATGAGGAATTCTTAATCTCAGGAAACAAACTGAGGGTTGCTGGAGTGGTGGGGGGTGGGAGGGGTGGGGTGGCTGGGTGATAGACATTGGGTAGGGTATGTGCTATGGTGAGCTCTGTGAATTGTGCAAGACTGTTGAATCACAGATCTGTACTTCTGAAATAAATAATGCAACATAGGTTAAGAAAAAAGAAAAAGAAGAAGATAGCAGGAGGGGAAGAATGAAGGGGAGTAAGTCAGAGCGGGAGATGAACCATGAGAGACGATGGACTCTGAAAAACAAACTGAGGGTTCTAGAGGGGAGAAGCGTAGGGGGATGGGTTAGCCTGGTGATGGGTATTAAAGAGGGCACACTGTGTGTGGAGCACTGGGTGTTATGCACAAAAAAAGGAATCCTGGAACACTACATCAAAAACTAATGATGTAATATATGGTGATTAACGTAAGAATAAAAAATTAAAAAAGAAAAAGTTGGAAAACCGTCAGTTGTAGATTCTGAATAGAGGCCTTTAGGGAGTAGAGAAAAAAAAACACCAGCTCTGGTGAAAGCTGAAGCCAGAAACCCCTTCAAGCTCGGATTGACAAAACAATGCAGGTATATCAGTAGGGACAGTTTTGCTTGAGCCCGAGAGCTGCAGAAGCCACAAGGACCTTTGTCCTAGAGCTAACCTGCTGTTTGGGAAAGGTCTGTGGTGCCAAACCCAGCGGGTTCTTTGTGAGTAGACAGAGGTGCCTCTTTAAAAGCCTGTCAGGGGGCACCTGGCTGGCTCAGTCAGGAGAGCAGGGGAGTCTCCATCTGGCTTCATGACCCCTATCACTACTTTGGGTGTAGGGATTACTTCAACAAATAAACTTACAATAAATAAACTACATCAAGCTGGACCGTCTCTAGTCTCGGAAGGGTCCTCTGGAGCAAGGCTAAACTAGGTAGGCTACCAAGTGGCCTAATCAAGGATATGGAGTCTAGGGATTGGGTGAGGCTTTGCAGGGTGCCTGGGGGGATAGGTGGGGAGGGGAGGGAAGAAGGAGAAGGGACGCTGACCCATGTTCCCCAGGGAATGAAAAGAAAGCACCTTTGCTGGATCAGGGACTGCAAACCACCCACTGAAATATAAGCAGAGACATTGCTCTGCGAAAAACAGAAAAAGAAACCCGACAGCCAAGGTGGGATATATGACCAGTGGACAGAAACTGTCCTGCATGCTTTTGATTGAGAAAGAGCCAAACCCAGATTCTCAAGAAAGCAGCCCTTAAAAGCAGAGGTGTTTTATTCAGCGTCCTGGTGTCGCCTGAGTGAGCTTCTTCTTCAGCCAATGCCATCAGCCAAAGGCAGGGAAAAGACAAAACAAACAAACAGAAAAATGAATAAGAAAACAAAGGCTATTCTTAAACAACCAACAACAGGTGAAAAAGCAAAAGCAGCCCCCCACTGCCACTGCCACAAATAATGCAGAGGAGTTGTCCACACTCGGGGAAATCCCTGGGGTCAGCACGTCCGCGGTGCGATGGAGGGGCCTCGCGGGGGGAAAACCACCTGCTTGATCCCCATCTCCCCTGCTGGGTAAGTGTGAATCGCTCCGCCTCCACCCCACACCAGTCTCACCCGCCTTCCACCAGACACACACGCTCACTCGCCTAGGCGCACCCCAACACCCTAGGCACCCACTCCTGTCGCAAGCACCCTCACCCTCCACACGACGCTTCTGAATACAATGGAAGCAACAGCGCTGCTACCTCCTCAGTGCTGCGAATTCTAAGGGGCAGAACCGCACAGCAACGTTACCTGGTTTGCATCAGACACGCCCCGTCCGTGACTTCAAGGGCTTCACCTCAGTCCCCACCCCCACCCTGTATCCCTGCCCCCAGCTCCCCTCCCAACTTAGATTTCAGTGCTGGTGTTCCTCCTTCTCCTCCTCCAGCCACCCCTGCCCCCTTCCCCCTCTCCCCTTCCCGCCTTCTCCCTCCCCCTGCCCTGGCTCCCTTCCTCACCTGCCCAGTCTCCTCCATCTCCTGATTTGGTTACCACTCCTCCTTCCTCTCCCTGCAGCTCTGGCCCCCCCAAACCCTACACAACCCTCCCCCACCTCCCAGCACAGGGAAGGCTGTGCCATCCAGAGAGAAACATGAGGGAGGACTTTCCACCAGCCCGCGAAGCGCAGATACATCTCTGACTCTTGCTCTCTCTAGCTCTCTCTCTTCAGAACCGGGTTGGAGGACACGGAGTGCCATGGCCGCACCTGTGCAGCTCAAACCAGTCCCCACCGCCTCCCCCAGGCCTGGACACTGCGGGGGGGACGGGAGGACCAAAACTCCGCAACCCCTGGGTCCTCGGGCTGACACCTGCCCACAACAGCCCACACGCTGAACACGTTCTGGGGCCCGCTTCTTCCCCAGGCGGGCTCCTAGGACAGGGACGGCGCGCCCCCTCGTGGCCGCGCGGGGAGGAGCCCAAGGATCCTGCAGTTGAGGGCAGGGCCAAAGGAGACCACCCCTTCTACTTGCTTGGACCAGGCTCAGAGTTCTCAGCAGGGGTTTAGTGTCGTCCTAGGCTCCCCACTCTGCCACCGCCTTCCCTCCCTCCACCGCTGGGCGCTTCCCCCTGGAGGGGATTTCTACAGTCAAGGTCGGCCTTTGGAGGGAATACAGCCAGGTCTGGAAAACTAAACAGACTAACTACTTTGAAGAGATTCGGGTACTTGTATGGTCATGGATGGAGCGCCCTAGGGTTCTGATTTGCCTTGTCTTGATTGCGCCTTGAGGTAGTGGTTTACTTTTCCCGGAATGTTTAAATTAGAAAAGATTGGAGGGTGGAGAGGGGGCGTCCAACTTTAGTTGTCACCTGAGATCAATAGTGTGCTGCTGGGTAGAATAACGCGCCCTCCCTAGGAGCTGCCCAGGCTAATGCCAGGAACCTGTGCACATGTTCCACCCTGCAGCAAAAGGGACCCTACACAGGTGCTTATGTTAAGGACCTTGAGATGGGGAGATGATCCTGGATTATCCAGGCGGCGCCCTGCAATGACAAGGGGGTCCTAAAACACAAAGAGGCAGAGAAAGAGGTCAGATGGAGGCTGTGTGAGGAGGACTCTGCCTGCTGGGACTGGGGCTGGGGCTGAGCATGGAGGAGGGGCCTCTAGGAGCTGGAACGGGCAAAGAGACACACTGCCTGGTTAACCTAAAAAATAGAAAGCGCCAGGTATTTTACCAGCCAAATTGGGATTCCTGGGGAATAAAAGGGAAAGGTGATGTGGGACAAACCAGCTGGTCTGAGGAAAGTCACCTAACCAGAGTTGTGCAGGGTCACTGGTGTGGCATGCAGTGAGGTCCTGCTCAGGGCCTCCATGGGAGGAAAGGCCACCAAGTTAGGGGGCAATCATTTGAAAGCAGTAGAGGGAGCAGGACCTGGAGCTCTTGCAGGTGAAATAACTCCTAATAAGGAGCCAGATCAGTCATCTGAAAATAACCCAGAGCTGACACATGTGAGAACCGCCAGAGAAGGATATGAAAGCTTTTAGTATAAGTTTTCCATCAGTTGTAAATGTTAAACCGATAAATAGAAAATATAAACAAGACCCTCTCTATTTTTAAGAGATGAAAACTACAATGTCTGAAAGCAAATGTACTACAAGGGATTGACAGAATTTAGAAAATGCAGAAGAAAAATTTTTGATAGAATTGTATTGAATTTATAGATCTATTTGCGTAGTATTGAGATATGAACTACATTAAATCTTCCAATGCATGCATACAGTTGTTCTTTTTTCCCCCCATTTGGTCTTTTATCTCTTGCAGAAGCAATGCTTCTTATGCTTTTCAGTGAACAAGTCTTGCTCTCCTTGAATGAATTTACACCTGACACTTTTACTGTATTGTGTGCCATTGTAAATGGAATTGCTTTCTAAATTTCCTTCTCAGATTGTTCATTACTAGTGCATAGAAACACAACTGATTTTGTATATATGGTACCCTGCAACTTTACAGAATGAGTCTATGGACTCTAATATTTTTGTGTGTGGATGATTTGAGGTTTTTCTATCTTTAGGAGCATGTCCTCTGTAAATAGAGATACAGGTTGACCCTTGACCAATGTGGGGTAAGGATGGTGACTCTCAAGATCAAAAACCTGTGTTATAACTTTTGACTCCCCCAAAACTTAACTACTAATAGCCACTTGTAGACTAGAAGCCTGACTGATAACATAAAGTCCACTAACCCATGTTTTGCAAGTTATATTTATTCTACACTGTATACTTCTAATAAAGTAAGCTAGAGAAATGAAAATGTTATGAAGAAAATCATTCGGAAGAGAACATATATTTGGAGTAGTATACTGTGTTTATCAAATAATGCACATATAAGTGTACGCGTGCTGTTCCAACCTGTGTTGTACAAGGTCAACCATAGTTTTATTTCTTCCTTCCCCACTCTTTTTTCTCACTTTTAGTTTTGAATAGTATTTTGGCCGAGGATTGAATTCCATACCTAGAGACGGATTCTTGAGTCTCCTCTTGATTAGAACGAACTTTTCAAGTTCATCCCTGACATTAAATCTAAATTAGACCTGCTTTGGGGCTTGGAAATGGAGGGAAAAAAATCACCCTCCTTTCTTCTCACTGCATTTTAGACTTCCTCCTCAAAATGAATGTCAGGGGGCCCCTGGGTGGCTCAATCGTTAAGCCTCTGCTTTCCGCTCAGGTCGTGATACTGGGGTCCTGGGATCGAGCCCCGCATCGGGCTCCCTGCTCAGCAGAAAACCTGCTTGTCCGTCTCCCACACCCTCTGCTTGTGTTCCCTCTCTCAGTGTGTCTCTCTCTGTCAAATAAATAAAATCTTAAAAAATAAAAAAAATTCTTGCAAACAGTGCTGAGGACTCATACTGGCCATTGGTTTGCTCGTGCCTCCCAATGTTACCCTCAAAAATGTGAGGAAGACTTCATACTAGGTAAGATTTAGGACCTTGGTGGGCTAAATATTCAGCAGCCTTTATACCAAATATGTTGCTAACATACCTTTCATGACAAGTGGAGAGGACTGAACAAGAAAATATGAAGCGGAGCAGAGCCATCTTACCTTGAAAAAACATGGGCATTTTTGATTACTCAAGGTAGCATATGCAGAAATCTAGCCTGGGCTGCCCTGGAGCCTTGTAGGCTTTACATTGCACATTCAGGGTCTCTAGGATGCGCACGTGCACGCGCGCGCGCGCACACACACACACACACACACACACACACACTCCTCCAGTCCATCTACATAGGACTTGTGATCAAATCAGGAGCCAGTCCTAGAGTAGTAGGGCCCAGAGCCCGTGAGCAACAGATGCCTAAACAGGAGCCACTGTCCCTGCTTTTTCTATAGAAGACACACCTGTTGCGTGGCTCCCTTCTTTGTCACGGGCCCTCTGATCCATGCCCCGCCACGTGTTTCCCCACCCACCCCACCTCCTGGGCAATGGCCAGCCTGTGACCGGACAGGAAGTGACGTCCACACCCCCTGGATTTAGGCCTCCTATGGGTTCTCAGGCCTCGTTGGGAGAGCAGTGTAGCAAAATATCTCTTGGAAATGAAAACTATCATCGTAGGACTAAGAACAACAATAAATAGATTCGCAGAATCATGCGAAGGATCTGTACTGGAAATCAGAGCCAAAACTGTAAGAGAACAAAAGCAGAAGCTACACCCAAAAGGTGTGTCTGGTAAGGCCAGATGTGCGGAACAGGATTTCAAGTGGAGCAAGAGATGTTAGGCGAGTGTCCCGCTCAGCAGCGGGAAGGCGTGGGGACCAGCGCCCCACAGGGTCATGGGAAGGGCGAGGGAGGGCAGGGCCAGGCACCGATGTGGAAGGAGACCCGACAGAGCCGGCCAAGTCCTGGATGCGTTTGGCGGAGACCGCCGGGCACCAAAACTGGGAGCTCGGCCTTTGCCACAGATTCCAAAGAAATACATTCCCAACAGCTAACATTTAAGTGTTTGTGTGTGTGTGGGGGGGGGTGATGACATGTTCCATGACAAGAAAAGTAGCATTTCCTTCTGAATGTGGCATGCGAGAGTCCTGTCATTTTGTCGGCAACACAAGATTCCGATTCTATGACACCACATCGTTGTGGATACCATGACATGATTTTTGGGCTCAATGTGTTCCGAGCCGATGCAGTTAGACAAGGCCGAAGAGTCCAGAGTGGCAGCTTAGGGCTAGAGAGCCCCCAGAGAGGACCCGCGCTTGCCTCTGGCTGGGTAATCAGAGAGCTCGCTCCCCTGTGAACTGAAGGTTGGAGCTTCCAGCCCAGCTGGGAATACTGGGTTATAACTGATCCGAGGCCTTACTAAGCTATACTGTGCGAAACATTCTTTCTTAGCTAGCTTCTTCCCTGACTTATCCTCAGTATCTATTTTATTTTTGTTTTTAAAGCTTTAAAAGTTTTATTTATTTATTTATTTATTTATTTATTTATTTAGGAGAGAGAGAGCATGCCCCTGCAAGCCTATAAACGGTGTGGAGGGGCAGAGGGGGAGGCAAAGGGAGAGAATCTGAAGAGGTCTCTGCACTGAGCCTGGGGTTCAATTTCAGGACCCTGAGATCATGACCTGAGCCAAAACCAAGAGTTGAAAGCTTCACCAACTGAGCCACCCAGGTGCCCCATATGTTTTAAATGTTTCAGGGATTTTATTTTTAAGGAATCTCTACATGCAATGTGAGGCTCGAACTCACAATCCCAAGATCAAGAGCAATATCAAGTTTATTTTTATTTTTTTAAACAATTTTATTTAATTATTTGAGAGAGAGTGAGAGAGCGAGCAGGAGAGCATGGTGGGAGGCACAGGGAGAAGGAGACTCCTCGCTGAGCAGGGAGCCCGATGTGGGGCTCGATTCCCGAACCCTGGAATCATGATCTCAGCCAAAGCAGACGCTCAACCGGCTGAGCCTCCCAGGTGCCCCAGCAATCGCTAGTTTAAATCAGAGGTGGGAAGATCCTGCCTGAACACCTAAAGTTCCTTTTAGTTATTAGGGGGTTGGTAGAAAGAGTCTTTTTTCTTTCTTTCTTTCTTTTTTTAGGATAAAAACAAGTTCTGGATTTCTAGAGCCTAGGTATCTCATAGACAATATGACCTTTCTTCCTAAGAGTGGGTTTTTACACCTGTTCATTCCTGGAAATTTGGTGTGAATTCCTTTAAGCCAGATTAAACTGATTGGCTTTTTTATTCCTCACAGCCAGAAAGAATACACGCCAAGGTTTCAGTGAGAGGATCTCTTATAGGATTTGGGCTTTAGTTGGGAGATATGGGGAAGGATGGAAATAGGCAGGGTTTGTTCTATATTGAACACTGGCAGCACGGACAATTCTTTGATTGTGGTAAAGAAGTCATATGCGTTTCCTTAGGGAGGGAGGTCGATTTTTGGATGTAGGTCTTAACAGTATTGTGAATAGCCTTGTTTTGTCCCATTTCATCAAGGTCTCAAAGCAATCTTGTCTGAGGTTGATATTCTGCATGTAAGATTATTTATTTCACACATGGGAACAAAACAGCCAGGCTGGGAGTGCCAGAGCAGTTCAGGGCATCGGAGGCTGGGATTGTTCTTTGTCCCTGGAAATCCCTAAAACAGAGAACAAGAAAAGAGAGCCCTCTGGTCTCCCAAGCTGTAGCTGCAAACCTGAGTGGGAAAATGAGACTTGGACTAAGTATCTTGAATTTCCTGTGGCTCCATTTCCCATTTCAAAATGGGTCAAAAGGAATTGTTCCTGCATGGGTTGTCCCAGGTGTTAAATTGGTAGAGTAGGCAGCTAGATCTGAGCTGGAGGCAAGGAGGGTGGTACACAGTGCTTTCGTGGTTTCCCACCTGCTGGACTGTCAGATCCAGACCAGCAGGTGCAGAGCTTGTGCTCTCCTTAACAGCGTGTGTCCTACAATAACCTATGGCTTCCTTATAATATATTTACATTGCGGTTTCCATCCCCCAGTGGGGAAAATGGCCTTGACAGTTCCAGGAAGAACTTACTTAGGGCCAAAAACTCCCCCTATCAACCATTAGGCTGAGTCCCTTAGATGATTGGAAACATCTTCAGTTGGAAACCACCCTGGCTGTGACCCATAATCTATGAAACATAAAAAGAAAAAACACCCCTAACCCCGGTGCAGCTGCCACCCCAGGGCCTGTCTGCTCTGCCATCTTGAGAGTGGACTGAAGTTCAACCAGGAGTGTAAACCAACTGAGTATACAAGTATGACTGTATAATTGTGACAAAAGAGTATTCCCAGGAAAAGTCCTTCTGGACATTGTTGTTTGAACAGTGGGAATATGGATTGACCACTGTCCCCTGACATTCAGATTCGGGTTCCCGGAGGATATGTTAGGAGCCTCAACAGGGAAGCTCAGAGCCAAGGCCTGTGTGGCGGCAGTGCTGCCATCAACTGATGAAGGAGTTTGGGAAAATCTCTTTGTCTCTCTGGGCCTCAGCTTCTTCATGTGTAAGATAAGGTTGTTAATCAAATTATCACCGTCCCTTCCTGCTCAGTTTCTGTGAGTGTACGAGGGTCTGCAGTGCCTTTGAAGCAGCCCTGGGGACTTCAGCTGAAACCTGACTTGGTCCATTCAATGTGTGTCCCTTGCAGGAGTCTGAGCTGAGCCCACACTGAAAACAGAGAACAGAGGGAGCATTTGGGAGACATAAAATCAGCAGGTTTGGAGGATGAACATAACCCAAGGAAGGACAAGGCAATGGTGGAGCAGGTGGTTGCCAAAGGAAGTAAGAAAAAGGAGAAGTTGAGTCCAGAAAAATCAGGGGAAATTGAGGAATGCATACAGCAGCATCTAACTCTGGAAAGAGCAGCCTGAGCTGAGCAAGGAGAACTAGGAGAGTAAGTTTTCCGCTCACCTTCAGGTTTTTTCAAAATTGATTCATAACTGATTCCCCATGTGACATCAGTTTCACATGGCATCACAGGGATTGGGCGACTCTATAAATTATGTTAGGCTGACTACTAGTGTAGCTCCCACTCTAACCACGCAGATCTCTTACTGCACCTCCGACTATGTAATATGAGATCTGTCCTCTAACATTTTTTTTTAAATCTTCACTGTAGAGGATGTTTTGACAGAGTGTAGGTTTCTATGCCCTCCCCTCCCCCCACCACTACCATGGGCCTTCTTTGGATTTTGCCAGAGAGGGGCAGTAACATATAGGAAGTTCCCTATTTTAGGTCACTGCAGCCCCTGATCTTGGACCAGGATGTTCAGCCAAGGCCAGGGAAATATGGGTTAACAGGAACCCTTCTTTGCAAGCCCAGCCCCAATGTGAAGGACCAGAGTGTTTCTTCTAGGCCCCCGCAGGGATGGTTCAGTCCCCAGGAGCTAGCCCTACATAGAGGGCCAGAAAAGGGCAGATTCCCCTAAACCCAGCCCAAAGTGTTCCATTTAGACTCAGAAGAAGGTGAATAGCAGCACAGGCTCTTTTCCCTATGCTGAGCGGTGGGGCAGGGGGGAGCCTCAGTGCCAGTGCAGGAGGGAGCATCAAAGGGAACCTTTGGATGTTAACCTAAAGGTTAGTGCTTAGAGCCCACCCAGGGGACCAAACCTACTTAAGATCCATCCAGATCTTGCCAGCGGCTTCCATGGGTCCTGCAGCCCTGACTTCCTCTACGTATCTCCAGCCAGCTGCTGCCCCTGTCTTTGCCTGCTTCCCCCTGGTGTCCTTGGGCAACCTGAAGGTCTGTTCCCTTAAGTAGTCTGCTGCCTGGTGGATTCCAGGGGAACTGCCGGGGCCTGAGGCTGAAGGCACAGGCACTGAATCCCTGACTCCAGCTGGGAGGTCAGAAACCAGGCTCTGAGCCACCACCTGCTGGGACTCCAGGATGTGGCCCCTCACTAGGCAGTGTTTGCCTGGGGGCCCCAGGTCCCACTGATGTGTAACGGTCGCCTTCTTTCTTTTTTTAGGTGAAACTGACATACAATAAGTTTCACCCATTGTAAACAAAGACAGAGCTGTTCAGCTAGTGCCCTAGTATGTTTCAGAGTCTTGTTCACCTTCCCACACTCCCTCCAGCCCCTCTGCAGACAGTCTCCACTCCCTCCTCCAGCCCCAAGCAGCACTGATCTGCTTTCTGTCTCTGTGCATTGCTCCTTTCTGCACATTTTACATAAGCCGAATGAGACAGTCTGTAGTTCTTGGTGACTGGCTTCTTTCACTTAGCATCCTTTTGAGGTTCCTCCATGCTGTAGCTTGGATCAGATTTCTGTGCCTTTTGTTGCCCAATAGATGCCATGGTACAGATAGGCCACATTTGGTTTGTCCATTCACCAGCCGATGGCCCTTTGTGTTGCTGTCAGTTTTTGCCCATTGTGAATAACGCTGCCCGGAACATTTCTGACCGAGACTTGAGCGGACATATGTTTTTACTTCTCTCAGATAGATTCCTAGTTGTGGAATGGCTGGGTCCTATGGCAAGCTTGTGCTGAACTCTTAGGAACTCTCAAGGTGGCTTCCACAGGGCTCTTATATTTTAAGTTGCCACCAGCAATATAGGAGGGTCCAGTTTCTCCACATCCTCAGCAACACTTGGTATCGTCTTTGGAAAATAAGTGCACTAGTTGGTGTAAAATGGTACCTGGTTTTCCTTGCATTTCTTTGAGGACTAATAACATATTACTAATAACATTGATTACCTTTTTATGTGTCTCCTTTGGTACATGTGTATTCAACTCTTATACTGCCTTAAACAAGTGTGTTGCTTCTGCCCATTGAGAGAGTTCAAAGTCCTCTTGTCTCTGGTGAATGGTAGTCCTCATTGGGTATTTAATCCACAAATATTTTCTCCTAATCAGTGGCTCCTCTGTTCCTTTTCTCAGTGACAAAGTTTGTAGCAAAAAAGTTCTTCATCTTCAGGTTTCTCTTACGTATCGTGCTCTTGCCGTAGTGACTTAGAACTCTTTGATTACTGTGAATTCCTGACCATTTTCTCCCATGTATTCCTCTTGCACAATAGTTTTCGCTCTTATACATAGATCTGTTACCATTTTGAGTTCATTGTTGTGTAAGGTGTGATTTCCAGCAACAGCTGTGGGGGAGCTTTGTCCTGACAGGTGCAGGACAGCCTGAGGGACACTTGTGTTTCAGAGATAGTCACCCCTGGGCCAGGAATGGAGATTTCACCGTGCTGCACCTGTTAGTGAAAGGCTGAGTGCCTTTGGGGAGGGGAGATAAATGGGGCTGTGGTCATATACAGCATGTACTCCCTGGTTTCTGGGTCTGGGTACAAAGGAGCTCCAGGAGCCCCAGGGCAGTCCTGCTCACAGGTGTCTTTAGAAGCAGAAACACACTGAGAGCAGGAGAGAATAACACAGAAAAGACCACAGGGATCCCAGCGGATCTGGGTTGGGATCCTAGAGGGTCTTCTATGGGTGGGCACATTTTCCATATATATGTCCTTCTATGGGTGGGTGGGAAAGAGAATTCGCACACAGCCGGAACTCAGGAAACATGCCCAGAAGGAGTGGAACGGATTGAAGGCATGTCCCAGAGTTTGCACTATTTTTTCAACATGAAAATCATGGTATGTGCCTGCATCAAAGGTGCTGGAGGGACACATGCTGCCTCGGTCAGTAGAGCGTACATCTTTCATCTTAGGGTCATGCATAGAGTCCCACGTTAGTGATGGAGCCTAGCCGAACTCTAAAAAAATAATAATAAATAGAAAACAAAGAGGTGCATGCCTCAGGAATCAGAATTACTCCCCCTAAGGTAAGGAGGGGGCATCTACCTTGGTCCTTGCAGTTCAAGAGCCATTCTGAGCACTACAGAATCCTAAATGTACATCAACCTAAAGAACCTACACTTTTAATATTTGTTGGGTTTCCCCTGTGTGGTTAGAGGTCCACTGGCAGACAAAAGTTGACATGCTGAGCACAGAAGCAGACCAAGAAACAGACTATTACCTGGATCCAACACATTACTCTCTGTCCTCACTGCAGTCTCCCTGAAAATGGGAATGGGCAATCGAAATGCCTGGTATTCAACACAGGTTAAGAAAAAATGGAAAGTTTGGGTTAACAGTTTAAATTATTGTGTCCTCAGATTGACTTTGATGGCAAGTGGAGACTCTGTTGCACGTCTTCTAGGTTCTGCAGGTGGAAATGAGGGGCTAAGGGACAAACTAATTATACAACTCAGAGTAACTTTGGTAACTTACTATCTTCACACGTGACAGAGTTTTCTTTCATTTTGTCTGATCCCATAGTCTCATGCTTGAGTCTAAACACATTTGTACAAGGAAGTTGATATGAATACCACACCTAAAATCTGTACCGCTAAATGTTGCAGTGCTTATTCCTAATGGTACTTTAGGCTTGTTTCTAACTGCCTGTAGCTACGTTACGGCTGACTCTCAAGGCAGCCCATTCTAACCATGTGTGCACTTCTCTTTGGCCCCATCACCAGGTTAAGCAGTGCATCTGATCCATCTCCATCACTGCGGGAAAGATGTAGGTCAGATAGGTAATAAGGAGAAAGGGGGGACAGGGGTGCAGCAAAAAGAAAGCATGCTTATAAGTGGGTTGATTCCAGAGAGGACCATTGCATTGATTTTTTAAATTTTTTAATTTACTTATTTGAGACAGAGTACTTGAGAGATCAGGAGCGGTGGTGGGGGAGTGGAAGAGGAACAGAGAGAAGCAGACTCACCAATGAGCAGGGAGCTGGACATACGGGCTTATCCCAGGACCCTGGGATTCTGACCTGAGCCAAAGACTGACACTTAAACAACTGAGCCACCCAGGTGCGCTTTAAAATAATTTTTAAACTAATCTGGTGCACTTAACATACGGCATTGTATTAGTTTCACATAAGGTCATGGTATTTATTTTGTATTTCTTTTTTAAATATTATTTATTTATTTAGAACAGGGGTGATGGGCAGACGGACAGGAAGAAAGAATCCCAAGCTGACTCTGCACTGAGCATGAAGACAAAACTGGGGATCAATCGCATGACCCTGAGATCATGACCTGAACTGAAATCAAAAGTCAGACGCTGACCGAGTGAGCCACCTTGGTATATCTAAGAATAATATGTTTAGCTTTCTCTTTGAAATAGGCACTGAGTAATGAGCAAGGCTGAGAGAAACCATGGTACCCATAGGCGCCAAGGTCAAATTGCACAAAATGTACCACAATGGCATATTTGGGCGAAACAGAATGCCACAACCACCACTGGTGCATGTTCCTTCAGACTCCGAGATCTCTGAGAAAACTCGAGATTGCAGGGTTAAAAATAATCCGAAAGGATCAGAGTGAAATGCCCTTGGGATGTGTGTGGTCTGTTCTAAAGTACACAGCAGAAGATGTTTTGTAGATAGGAAGCCAGCGATAAACAACACACTGTGCATTCCCTTTTTTGTTCTCTTATCCTGTGTTAAGGTCCGAGTACAATGGTGTTTACAATTAATTGATCACAGCCAGTTGCAGATTTCTTTATTCCTTCTCCACTGCCATTACTTCACTTGACAAATCCTGTGTACGTGGAAGGTGCGCCTTACTAAGCCCCTGCTGTAAATCATTATAGATCTATATCACTGTAGAAGGTATATTAGATTATGGAAAATAAACCTCAGGATCTCGGGCTGTTTGCTCGGGGTCCCCTGTGCCTCGCTATACTGTCGTCTCTTTTTCTTTTCTTAAAAGATTTTATTTATTTATTTGAGAGAGAGAATGAGATAGAGAGAGAGAGAGCATGAGAGGGGGGAGGGCCAGAGGGAGAAGCAGACTCCCTGCTGAGCAGGGAGCCCGATGCGGGACTCAATCCCTGGAATCCAGGATCATGACCTGAGCGGAAGGCTGTCGCTTAACCAACTGAGCCACCCAGGCACCACTGTAGTCTCTTTTTCTCAGTTCCTTCGCCAACCCAGGTCCCCGACTCTCTGATGTCGACAATACTGATTATCTTGAATTGAAGCTACCCGAAAAGAAACCGGTGCAAGGGCACTCAAACCTTCCTCTGTCTCCCTGAAAGCAGGAATCCAATCTCCCATATGAAAAAGGCACCCCCTGTACTAAGAAGTAAAAAGACATCCTTCTCACCAGGGCCTTTAAAGCAGAGGTTCTAAATTTGGTCTAGACACTCTCTAAATTAAAACTCCCCAAAATCCCTGAGAAATGTATTTTCTCCTTGTCTAGAATGCATAAAAACTGTCTGCCTTAATACTTTGTATTTCTTTAAGGGTCTCCATTTCAATATCCGTTCTCCATGCGTATTCAATGACTCAGTGAAACTTAATTCTTACTTAAGCTGGGAGACCAGGACAGGTAACAGAGGAACTTCTCCTTCCTTGCATACCCTTTCTGTAATCCTAGTATCTTAGCCAATGATTTGTAAAGGAAAGAAGTAAGAGAATTATATACCTGGGAGAAAGATTTGTCCCCAGGAAGGACTTTCTGGTATTTTTAACAGTGGAAATATCTACATTTGATCCAAAGTCTCCTGAAAAGTATTTATTTATTTTTAAGTTGAACTTCTAATTTCAGTGTCCCCTGAAATTCGGATGTGCCTTCCCAGAGGGTATGTTAGGAGCCTTGAAAGGAAAGCTCACAACCAAGTCCTGTGTGGGGGCCGTGCTGCCATCAAGTGATGAAGGAGTTTGGGAAAATCTCTTCATCTCTCTGCACTCAGCTTCCTCACGTATAAGATAAGGTTGTTAATCAAATTCTCCACGGTCCCTTCCTGCTATGATTCTGTGAGTGCACAAGGGTCTGCGGTGCCTTTGAAGCAGCCCTGGGGACTGCAGCTGAGACCTGACTTGGTCCCTTCACTGTGTGTCTCTTGCAGGAGCCTGAGCTGAGCCCACACTGAAAACAGAGAACAGAGGGAGCATTTGGGAGACAGAAAATCAGCAGGTTTGGAGGATGAGAATAACGCAAAGAAGGACAAGGCAATGGTGGAGCAGGTGGTTGCCCAAAGGAGGTAAGAAGAAGGACAAGTTGGGTCCAGAAAAATCAGGGGAAACTGAGGAATGCATACAGCGGCATCCAACTCTGCAAGGAGCAGCCTGAGCTGAGCAAGGAGAACGAGGAGAGTAACTTCGTCCACGGTGAACCTGTGCACCTGCCGAGGAGCCCCACAGAATGGATCTGGGTTGGTTTGTACTTCAGGGAAGCACCAGTTCCAAGAGGAGGAGGGGGAGGAGTGGCACCTTGGTGGCTATATCCTTAAGCGTCTGCCTTTAGCTCAGGTCATGATCTCAGGGTCCTGGGATCGAGCCCCGCATGGGGCTCTCTGCTCGGCAGGAAGCCTGCTTCTCCCTCTCCCGCTCCCCCTGCTCGTGTTCCCTCTCTCGCTATGTCCTCTCTCTTAAATAAATAAAGAAAATCTTAAAAAAAAAAAAAAGAGGAGGACGATGTGACCATGAGCCTCTGCCCCAGACCCCTAGCTTTGACCTCAGAGCTGCCCTCATGGTGGATGTTCTCCAAGTCAGTGTGGGCTTAGAGGGATCAGTGATGTATGGATAAAGGTTGGACTTGTCCATTCTTACTGCAAGAGTTCTACCCTAAGGTCAGGAAGGGCCAGGGTAGGAGACCCTTGCCTCTGAGGCAGTGATACCAATTATATTCTTCTGAATTTATGGTTGTCAAAGACTTTACACACATTTGTCTTGACTGTGTGTTGAGTGTTTCATTTTCCTTAGTCTCTGTTAAGAACTTGGAATTCTGACATCAATAAGATTTCACTAAGGAGGTCAAAGCAGTGAGAGGAAGAATGCAAACAAAATCTTGTAGCTCAGCACACCTGGGTGGCTCAGTTCATCGAGAGTCTGCCTTCAGCTCAGGTCATGATCCCACGCTCCAGGGACCAAGCCCCATTGAGGGGGGTGGCTCCCTGCTCAGCAGTGGAGTCTGCTTCTCCCTGTCCCTTCCCCAGCTGTTCTCTTTCTCTCTGTCTCTCTCTCACTCTTGCTTTCTCCCTCACTCTCTCTCTCTCAAATAAATATATAAAATCTTTTTCAAAACTGTTGTAGCTCTCCTAACCTGGCATATGGTGGCAGTGCAGAGGATGGAGGGGGGAGGGAGCTAGGCCGAAGACATCTCTTCCTAATAACAGAACCATTGAGAGGAATCCAAGAGGACAGTCCCTCTTCATCAGAGCTCAACACAGGGGAGTGTCATGGGGCATTGAGAGTGTAGGGCAGGCTCCACTTTAAGGAAGGGTATTTGTTGCCTCCTGGAAGAAAACAGAGAGCGTTCGTGCAGGTATTTGGGGCAGGAATGTAGTTGAGATTAGAGATTTGCCACCCCCTTTATCAGATCCGTGAAGGAACGTCTCCGAGAGCTTCCTCAGTGCTTGGTTTGGTCCTAGGAGTCATGAGTACAGAGATGAGTAAAACATTATCCCAATTGTCGTGGGGCTCTCAGTCTAGTTACCAGAAGTCATGAAAAGTGTAGTGGTGGTGGATTCCTTGGAGGAAGTGGCCAGTGCTGCCTGGGGATGGCCTGGTCTCCCTCTGTGTTTTCCAACAGCTGGATGACCTGTCCTGACCCAGGGACCCTGGGCCTCAACTCAATTTCAGCCTCTCAGGACACAGCCAACACCTAGGTTCCATGTTAACCCAAAGCAGTCAACACTATGAAGGTCTGCAGAGGAAACTGCTGGTATGGGTAGCTCCCCACTTTGTCTTGGCCAACTGGAAAATAGAGGCGAGTTCACTAAGACTTGTAGGGTCATCCTTGCCCTAATGATCAGGGATTAGTCTTTCTCTCTGTTAAGTGAAATACTTTCTAGCTTCAGTATTGTCTCTCCACTTAAAAACTGTGGAACTATTGGCTAAAGTTTCGATCAAGTAGCTACAGTGAAAAAGGGGTAAAACAACTTCCAAGCTGCAGTGAGAATGTGCAGAAACTCTTATACTGAATAATAATCGGACAAATCACTTTTAAATTGCACAAAAGATTTATACAGTAATTCTGGAATAGACAATGTAAGTCTGTCGCTTTCTCCTTCTTCTTAACATTGCTTTGATAATTTAAGATCATTTCCATTTCCATATAAACATTTGGATCAGCTTAGAAATACTTACTAAAATGTCTGCTGGAAGGTTGATTGGCATTGTATTAGATTTGTTGATCAATTTGGGAAGAATTGACCTCTAAACCATAATGAGTCTTCCAATCCACCACAAATTTTATCTCCCCATGTATTTAGTTCTTTAATTTCTGGAAGTAATGCTCTGTAGTTTTCAGTGTAATATTCTGACACGTATTGTGTCTGATAAGACAATGCAGTAGGAAAACTGGTCAAAAGAATTGAAGAAGAAATGCTTCACAAAAGAAGATACAC
Organism: Eumetopias jubatus; assembly: GCF_037043125.1. Taxonomy (NCBI): domain Eukaryota; kingdom Metazoa; phylum Chordata; class Mammalia; order Carnivora; family Otariidae; genus Eumetopias; species Eumetopias jubatus. The sequence goes on from NW_028274845.1 coordinate 336,896, forward strand.
AAAAGGCCAAAAAGCACTTGAAAAGATGCTCCACTTGAAACCATTGAAAAGCATGAAGTTGAACATAAATCAAAAGGGCTTCATGAATGTCTCCGCAAGGCTCCATCTTAAACTAAGTAACCTGTTCCTTCTCTTCTGCAAACCTCTGCTCCTCTCTTCTAAGCCTTTTGTTTCAGGATCCTGGTACCACCCTAAAGACATGATGAAGGAGGCTGGCAGCAGACACACAATTTCTGTGAAAATATACCACCCCCCTGCCCCTTCCTCCAGGGGGAAGGGACTTACACTTTTTGAGGGCCTTGGCCTGTTCTAGACCCCTGTGCCCCGAAAAGCAATAAAGCTATTGTTCCTCAATATTCCAAACTCTGTCTTCGTCTTATATTTTGGCTCTGAAGCACAGAGGTCAGTTTTCGACGGCACACTCAGCCATTGGGAAGATAAATTAATACTACAGTGAGTTACCATTACACATCCATCCCCGTGGCTAAAATTACGAAGACCGAAAACATATGTGGTGAGAATGTAAAGTAACTAGACGTTTCATACACTTGTGGGAATGAAAAATGGTCCAACCACCGAGAAAAACTGAACCACAGGTAAACATTTACCAATCACGTGAACGGCCATTCCTCTCCTAAGGATTTACACAATATGGCCACACAGCAAACTGCACATGAATATTCATCATAGCTTTATTCCCCATGGCCAAACCCAGGAAACTGCATAGATGGCCATGAATAGGTGAATGTACAGACCAAATATATCCATACGGAGGAATACTCCTTAACAATGAAAAATTCTGAACTGGCGATCCATTAATAATATGGATAGATATAAGAATCCCTAGGCTGCAGGAAGGAATGTAGGCATAAAAGAGTTCCATTTCCATAACGTGGTTAAAAATGCAAGCCGACTTTGATACCCGTGGTTGCCTGGGACTGAGGGTGAAGGCAGTGAGAGACTTCAATGGAACCACCCAAGGGAAGCTGTGAGGTAGAGGAAATGCCCTGTGTCCTGAATGGAGCAGTAGTTTCAATTGTATGTACATCTGTGAAAATGCATTTAGTTGTACAGTTTATCTTTTTTAATTTTTATTTGTTGAGAAAGCACTCACACTGCGTCCTCTCTCTCTTACTCCTCCAAAGGAGGAGAAGAACGATCATCAGTGGCAATGGGCAGCTGTGGAAACAACACCTAAAACCAGGTTCATCTCAGGAGAGAACAATATGCCTCCTCCTTGAGGTTTCAGGTCCTCTACACGTTCAGAGAAACTTCTCTAGTAACAAACTGTAGAAATGAACTGGAGGGTATTATGCTAAGTGAAATTAAGTCAATCAGAGAAAGACACGTATCCTATGACCTCACTGATAGGAGGAATTCTTAATCTCAGGAAACAAACTGAGGGTTGCTGGAGTGGTGGGGGTGGGAGGGATGGGGTGCCTGGGTGATGGGCATTGGGGAGGGTATGTGCTATGGTGAGCGCTGTGAATTGTGTAAGACTGATGAATCACAGACCTGTACCTCTGAAACAACTAATACATTATATGTTTAAAGAAAAAGAGACAGAGAAGCTAGTAGGAAGGGAAAACTGAAGAGGAGGAAATAAGAGGGGGAGAGGAACCATGAGAGACCATGGACTCTGAAAAACAAACTGAGGGTTCTAGAGGGGAGGAGGGTGGGGGGATGGGTTAGCCTGGTGATGGGTATTAAAGAGGGCACATTCTGCATGGAGCACTGGGTGTTATGCAGAAACAATGAGTCATGGAACACTACATCAAAAACTATTGATGTACGGTGATTAACATAACAATAAAAATTAAAATCTAATGATGTAATATGATGATTAACACAACAATAAAAAATAAAAAAATAAAAAGAGAGAGAGAAGCTAGTAGGGAGGGAAAAATGAAGGGGAGGAAATTGGAGGGGGAGGCGAACCATGAGAGATGATGGACTCTGAGAAACAAACTGAGGGTTCTAGAGGGGAGGGGGTGGGGGAATGGGTTAGCCTGGTGGTGGGTATTAAAGAGGGCAGCATTGAAGGGAGCACTGGCTGTTATACGCAAACAATGAATCATGGAATACTCCATCAAAAACCAGTGATGTAATGTATAGTGATTAACAAAACAAAATAAAATTAAATTAAAAGAAAGAAAAAAGAAACGATCTCTGAAAGTACAGCCTTAATTGTACACTTTAAAGGGATGCATTCTACTGTACCTAAATTATACCTCAGTAACATTCATGTAATAATCTACTATATTTCTCCATATACTAGCAGGGAGCATTTAGAAAATGAAATTTTTAGAAAAAGGAAATGAAATTCAATAAACAGAGTGGAGATTCACATCCACCTTCATTTAATGTATGAGAACACATGTAACAAAGATCCCTGAAAACTCTTGCTGAAATAAATTAAAGGAAATCTAAATAATTAGAAAAAAATGTATCCACATGTATGGACTAGACCACTCAAAATTGTTGGAACATCAAATCAGCATTATTCTGAGTCATACTGCATTTGCACTTTGGGGGCAAATTTACAACCTAATTCTCAAATATATATGGTGATCAACATACCTAGAATAGCCAAGACAACCTTGAAGAATTAAATTGGAGAAATTTACTAAATTTTAAATCACCGTAAAGCTATAGTAATTAAGGTGCTCTTAATGGTGTAAGTAACACAATGTAAATAAATCAATGTGAGAGAGTAGAGAGTAAAAAATTTCCTGATACACCTATACATTTAAAAAATTTTTTTTATTTTAATTTTATTTCTTTTCAATTATTTTCTTTTTAAGTAATCTCTGCATACCACATGGCTCTCGAACTCAAAAAAAAAAAAAAAAGGGTGAGAGTTTTACCTGAGCCCCAATTAGTACAGCTGCATGGGACAGGCAATCTTTACACAGGAGAGAGTGTCCTGACAAAGGAAATTTGATATAGAGTTATATACCAAAATATATTTTTTTTACATAAAAAGTTACAAATTTTTATACAAAAGACATTGTAGAAAGACACTGCATTTCCCGGTCTTAAATTTCTAGTACATGTAGGGCTGTATGGCTTTAATGTTATGGGAACCAGGGAAGTGTCTTCCTTTTTCTTATCTTTTCCAGAATGCTCCTTTGGGTTCTTTTCTTTCATAAAGCAGATGTACAATGTGCGCTTGGGGTGAAATAGAGCCCATGCATTGAGATTTGTGGATTCATTTTGACCTTGGTAAATGTGAAAGCATCGCTTCCTTGGGAGCCCAGGGGCAGGACCCACAAATATTAAAGGTGGACAATTGCCTTTATCAGTGCTACAGCGACCTCCTAAGTCTCTGGCTCCTAAGATCTAGAGGGGAACCTGTGCTGAAGAAGTGAAGAGGTGCTTCAGGCACCACTTCCCCTGCCTGCCTGTTTCTCTCTCCTCAACCTCAGCTTCTATGTCACTGAACACCACTGTACTTCATCCATCAATGACCCATGACCTCGAACTGCCCATGTTTGCTTCCAGGAATACAACCCCAGGTCAATGGCATGAGGTCAACTCAAAGAAATCGAGCAAGCCATGTTCCATCCTTTTAAAATTGTTTCAAATTTTTAAAAAATATATTTCCAGTATAGTTAACATACAGTGTTCCATGAGTTTCCAGTATATAACATGGTGATTGAACATTTCCATACATTGCCCAGTGCTCATTACCACAAGTGCACTTCTTAATCCCCATCACCTCACCCATCCCCCAACCGTCCCTCCCCTCGGGCAACCATCAGTTTGTTCTCTATAGTTAAGGGTCTTTTTCGTGGTTTGTCTCTCTCCCTTTTCTATTTCCTTTGCTTACATGTTTTGTTTCTTAAATTCCACACAGGAGTGAGATCATGGGGTATTTATCCTTCTCTGACTGCCTTATTTCACTTAGCATAATACATGCCGGCTCCATCTGTATCCTTGCAAATGGCAAGATTTCATTCTTTTTTATGGCTGAATAATATTCCATGGTGTGTGTGTGTGTGTGTGTGTGTGTGTGTGTGTGTGTGTATTACATTGTCTTTATCATTCATCTGTTGATGGACATCTGGGCTCTTTCCATAATTTGTCTATGCTGCTATACAAAGGGCGCATGTATTCCTGCAAATGACTGTTTCTGTATTTTTGGAATAAATATCCAGTGGTAGGATTAATGGATCATAATCGTTCCTTTTTGAGGAACCTCCATACTGTTGTCCACAATGGCTACACCAGTTTGTATTCCCACCAATACTGTAAGAGGGTTCCTTTTCCTCCACATCCTGGCCCACACTTGTTGTTTCTTGTATTTTTGATTTTAGCCATTCTGACAGGTATGAGGTGATATCTCATTGGTTCTTTTTTTTTTCCAGATTTTACCTATTTGAGAATGAAGGAGAGAGAGCACAAGTGGGGGGAGGGGGAGAGGGAGTAGCAGGCTCCCCCCGAGCACGTAGCCCGATGTGGGACTCGATCCCAGGACCCCAAGGTCACCACCCGAGCCAAAGGCAGACGTGTAATGGACCGAGCCACTCAAGTGCCCTATCTTATTGTTTCGATTTGCTTTTTCCTGATGATGAGTGTTGTCGAGCATCTTTTCATGTGTCTGTTGGCCATCTGGATGTCTTCTTTGGAGTAATGTCTGTTCATTTCTTCTGCCTCTTTTTAAATTGGATTATTTGTGGCTTTTGGTGTTGAGTTGTATAAGCTCTTTATATATGTTGGATACTAACCATTCATTGGATATGTCATTTGCAAATATCTTCTCCCATTCAGTACGTTGCCTTCTACTTTGGTTGATTGTCATAAAATGGCTCTTTATCTCTCTTCTGTTAAATACGAGGGTGAACCAAATAAACACAACAACATAGCATCGAGGTTACAATCTGTCCAAACTTAGTGGTCACTATATATATTATGCATCTTACTAATGCATAAATTATTCATTTGACAATTTCAAAAGATCTCTTGTGAGAGGCGAATGAATCCCTAAGTGACATAAAATGTGGTGTTTAGTGACATTACAAAAACAACAAAGAAAACAGTTCACACATAGTGGAGGAGTCTGGGACATAGGGATATCAATATCAGTTTATTGAAAAGCCACAAATGCTGTCCCAGTAAGGCATAAGACGTCTCATAACATAGGTATACAGCCAGAAGAATATTGAGAGAGTCAGGACAAAACATTTTGAAAAATTAATATTTTATTCACTTAGTGTAATACTCTGCCTCTTGCCCTATACTTTTTAATGGATAGAGAAAAAAAATAAATAAGACACAAAGAGGAAGATCATGACAGTCTGGAATTGGCAGTGGTTGTGAGTGTATGTGAATGTATGAATATATATGAATACAAATAAGCCATTTCCCCGCTCTGTCCACTGGAAAGGCCTAAAAATAAACCAATTGCAATGAGAAGCCCAAGGAGACACATTTTGATCTGGGATTATGCCTTCCCAGGAAACAAAACCATAGATTCTTAGAGAAATGACTGAGACCAGGCCAGACGCAGCAAAACTTCTACATGAGACACAAACACCTCATCATACTGATATTAGGAAAGTTCTCAAAATTATGAGGGTCTTATCAAAAGGATATGGAAGCCAACCCGAAATCACTTTCACTGCTAAAAGAGAGGATAAATGGAGCACTCATAAGTCCATAATACAGTGGTTTGAAACACTTCGATATGATTGAAGCCTTGCTTTCATATTAACACAGTAAAAATAAGAAAATGAAGAGGAAAAGAAAGGAACTTACAGGTTCCCGTTAGAGATGCTAGGGGACCAGGGTTTCCTTACAAACTGTACCGCCAGGTGTATAGTATTGGGGGGAAATTTCTCTTCCTGCAGGTGTTCATACAAGGCTTCTAGGATCCAAACCATGATGATGAAGTATCATCATTTTGCTCCACAGAATCAATGGATGGATGGGCCTTGAACATAAGGCGACCTGAGGTGCTTCCAGATGGAAGAGCACACAGCACTTGAGAGGAAGTCTTGCCAACATGTCAAACCTGAAACTGATCAGTTTCTATATCTGCCAGGTCCGACACAGCAGTCGTTCCGATAATATTTGGAATGCAGTTAGCAGGACCTCTTTCCTTAGAAGTGCATTTTAATTATATTTCATTTACAGCGCACTTAAATGTAAACTTAAAACCTGAAGAAATACAGACTCTTTTTCTATTAATCGCATCTTTATTACTCTGGCAGAATTCGGTTTCCCTTAATGTGAAGTATTAAGCGGCAAGATGCAAAATTATTTTTGATTGTTTTGCGCTTATACTTTTTACTTTTCAACGTTCCTGCCAGAAAATCTTAAATTCCATGTGTGGCTTGCATTTTCTTTGTAATAGCACTGTTCTCCACGAACAGTGGAGATTCCTCCACGAACTGAGAGGAAGTATGATGGACTGTGTTAAAGTATATCTGGCTATAATGCATTCTGTGGGCATGCTCCCGAACAAACACCTAAGTATTTTCAAAAATGAGTAACAAAAAAGGAGAGAACAAGAGCTGGAGAGGGAGAAGCAGAGAGTGAGAGCCAGAGGGAGGGGGAGGGAAGGAGGGAGGAGGGCATTCGATGTAAAGAAAGGGAGAACCTGAGGAGAAATCTACACATTGCTAGGAGGCTTGAAGGCAGGTCCTACTCATGGGAGCGTGTGCATTTTATTTGGATCCTGATACAGAGAAAACAACTTAAAAACAACAATGGGAAATTTGAACACTATGTATTTTATATTACATATTTTAAATTAATTTATGAATATTTACAAGGTTATGATGATAATACCTTAAAAGGGTTCTCATTTAGGGAAACATACAGATACAACTGCAAATGAAATATGGTGTCTGCGATTTGCTTTAAATAATACAGGACAAAGTAAGTGGATGGGATTGTATTAAAACAAGTTCAGCCCTAAGTTGATAACTGTTGAACCTGGCTGGTGAGGACGGGGATGTTGTTCTACAATTCTGTCTACGTGTGTGTGCTACTGACAGTCTGCATCTAGAAAAGAGTGATAAAGAGTACAAGTCCACTGAGGATAATGGCAGCTGAATCTCTCAACACATGACTTTAAAGGGTTAGGGATTAACCTAGAGAGTCAGTAACACAGCTCATAACCCTGTCCCCAAACAGCCAGGGGCCAGAGAGAAGTGTGGACTCCAGATGGTTAGTACTTAGCCGGGTCTGGGAGCCAGAGACAGCAGGGCAGTCAGCACAGACCAGGCAGGCACTTAGAGGAGAGGACTTCAGGGAGGGCTTCTCAGCGGGGAACACAGGTGAATGATGGCAGAAAGAGAGTGGGAAGAGCTCAGAGGGTGCCTGAGACCTGCTGACTCCAGCTTCGGCTACTTGGATCCAAAGGAAGGGGCTGCATGGTGTGGAGGACAGAGGCGGCCCTCGGGGGAGGGCCAGACCTGGATGAAGGTAGTGTCCTTTGGAGGCTTGTGGTAAAGACAATGAAGCCACTGGTAGAAATGAAAGGACCTACTGGAAGAAAACAGGATCCCAGGAGCAGAAGACAAATGGCCCCATCCCCAGATATTTACATCTCTTGGAATAATTACACCAAAGAGAGGGATCCAGACCTCAGGCATCCACGAAGCTACTCAGAGCACTCATTCGTTCTTATGTGGAACTTTTGTTTCTCATTCCAGCAAACCCAGGTGTGTTAAAGGGAAAATGATAGAGCAGACCGGTGTTCCAAGGTGACAGAAGAAAACAAAACAAGCAGAAATAGAGAGTCAAACATTTCAGCTCAGTAAAGAACCCCCCTGAAATCAATCACAAAACATAGGAAAACTGTAAAATGACATCCTGACCTGAATGAAATGTACGAACAAGCATTTGTAGCCGTGAAAAGGTACAAGTTCCCTTAAACATATGACTCTAAAGAGCAGTGGGCAAGAAACAAGAAATGGGAAACGAGAATTGTAAAAACTGGGAAAAAACTGAAGAAAAATTCTCGGGAAAAGAGGCTGATCCACAAGATGCATAAGGGCAACACTGGTGCAAAATTATAGTGGACATTGAATACTGAAAAGAAAGCAGCCAAGAGACCAGATAATGAACAGAAGATACTGAGATAGGATCAGAGAGAAATTCCTGGATGCCTGCGGGAGACGGAACCAGAGGAGTCAACACTAAGACCTATCCTCATAGAAATAATAGATTTTATTTTATTTTTTTAAAGATTTTATTTTAAGATTTTACTTATTTATTTCACAGAGAGAGAATGAGAGAGAGAGAGCACGAGAGGGAGGAGGGTCAGAGGGAGAAGCAGACTCCTGCTGAGCAGGGAGCCCGATGCAGGACTCGATCCCGGGACTCCAGGATCATGACCTGAGCCGAAGGCAGTTGCTTAACCAACTGAGCCACCCAGGTGCCCCAGAACTAATAGATTTTAAAGAAATGAAGAAAACTCCTCTGAAGCTACAGACTTGCCCCCCGCAACCACCAAAAAAGACCAATTTATATCCACTGGAAAGAAAATCAGTTTACATTCTATATCCCAATCAAACATACAAAACAAGGCAATATATATATTTTTCTTTTAAAATTTTGTATTTAAATTCCATTTAATTACCTTATACTGTATTATTAGTTTCGAGGTAGAATTCAGTGATTCAGGGCACCTGGGTGGCTCAGTCAGTCTGCCTTGGGCTCAGGTCATCCTGGGATCAAATCTCATATCCAGCTCCCTGCTCCGCACAGAGTCTGGTCCTGCCTCTCCCTCTACCCCTCTCACTTGCTTGTATTCTCACTCTCTCATGCTGTCTTTCTCAAATAAAGAAATAAAATAATTTCCAGAAGAATTCCGTGATTTGTCAGTTGCATATAACATCCAGGGTTCATGACATCGAATGCCCTCCTTAATGCCCATCACCCAGTTTACGCCATCCCCTACCCACCTCCCCTCCAGCAACCCTCAGTTTGTATTCTATAGTTGAGTCTCTTATGCTTTGTCTCCCTCTCTTGTTTTCCTCTTCTTTTATTTTTCCTTGCCTTTCCCTATATTCCTCTGTTTTGTTTCTTAAATTCCATCTATCAGTGAAATCATATGGCATTTTGTCTTTTTCTGGCTGACTTATTTCACTTAGATTAATACCCTCTAGTTCCAACCATGTCGTCGCTAATGGCAAGATTTCATTTTTTTGGTGGCTGAGTAATATTCCGTTGTATGTATACATGCCACATTTTCTTTATGCATTCATCTGTCGATGGACATCGGAACTCCATCCATAGTTTGTTGTGGACATTGTTCCTATAAACAATGGGGTGCAGGTGACCCTCAAAACACTATGTTTGTATCCTTTGGATAAATACCTTTTTTTTAAATAAATACATTGAAGCTTAATAGGTAGCTCTATTTTTAACTTTTTAATTTTTTAAATTATTTTATTTATTTACTTGCCAGACAGAGAGCACGAGTTCACAAGCCGGGGGGGTGGCAGGCAGAAGGTACAGCAGGCTTCCCACTGAGCAGGGAGCCTGATGGGGGGCTTGACCTCAGGACCCAGGGATCATGACCTGAGCCAAAAGCAGATGCTTGACCGACTGAGCCACCCAGGCATTCCTATTTTTCTTTTTTCTTTTTTTTTTTCTACATACTAGATTCTAGTAGTACCCCATCCCCAGTTGAGATAACCAAAAATGTCTCCAGACATTGCAAAATGTCTCCTGGGCAGCAAAATTGCCCCCAGTTGAAAACCACTTGTCCAGGTTAACAAGAAAACTGGGAAATTGTGTTTATGAACTCCTGGTGAGAGTAGTATTTTAATTGGAGGGCAATGTGACAATGTGTCTTGAACTTCCTCAGACACCTTGCTCCAGCAATTTCACTTCTGCTAGGCCAGGGAAACAGCAAGAGAGCTTAGTGTAGCTTGGCTGTGAATGAAGAAAGGAAGCCTTGCTAGAAATTCTAACCCAAGTCTACACCCACCGGGATGTACACAAACTCAACACAGAAAACAGGTGAAATGTACCCATTACCAGATGCAACACAGTAAAATGAATATTGCCCAAGAAAAAGAGAAAAGTGTAATAGCAGCCGAGGAGCAAGTGATTCTCTACAAAGAAACAATAATCAGAGCAGAGAGCAACTTCTCCTCAGCCATAATAAAAGCCCACGGGAATGGAACGATATCTTTACGGACCAATGAGGAAAGAAAATCTAAAATTCTACATTACAATAAACTACTGTTCAAAAGTAAAGACAAAATTAAAACATTTTCAGACAAATAAAGATTGAAAGAAATGTTACCACTCACAGCATTAAAGACTTTTGGAAAGAAGCTGTTAACCAATAAGAAATGAGTAGCAAAGGCAGAGAATCAAGAGGCAGGGATCAAAATACCAGTAAACATATGGAGAACTAGTTCTTGTAATAAAAATAACCAGGATTACTAATTTAGGGAGGTTTAAAGATAAGGCCAAAGTAAAATACTGAAAACAGCATGTTGGAAAATAGAGTAAGTGGTCAAACTGCAAGGTTTCAATGTCTTCACGCTGTTGGGGGCGGGGGGGTAGCAGGCACAGTCCTGAGGTCCAGAGTTCACTAAAGCAAGTGTGCACGTCAAAGCTTACGGTCGGCCATGAAAAGAACTGCACTTGAATGGGGGACTTCCATACCAGCAGCAAAAGTAAAGGGAATAAAGGAACTTTGATCAGTTACTCAGTCTGTGCTAGGAGACTGAAAAGAAGGGAAAAAAATGTCAAAGAAAACTGCAATAAATAGAGAGTACAAAATACTGTTGTTGGAACTAGGTCTGAATTCATCAGTCATCACAGTAAATGCAAACGGATAAAATACTACAGTTAAAAGACAGATTTTGAGATAGGATTCATCCACCCATATGCTGCTTAAAGGAGCTGAAATAACATCAGAAAAGATGGATGTGAAAAGATGGGAAGAAGAAAAATGTCAGAAACGTGGCTGAGCAAGACAAAGGCCCAGTGGTCAACCTGAGACTAGGCCGAAAAAGAACCCCGCTGATAACCAGGGATTGTTGGCAAAGCCACATATGGCCTGGCCTGGAAGGAAGTCCCCAACATGCTCCAAAACTGGAGATCACCTCTGAGAAGCCAAAGCTTTAAAATTCCTTGGCGAAGGTGAACTTCAGGAACGGTCTGAAAGGGTCAACCACGCTGGCCTCAGAGCACAGCCTCAGTGTCTGCACCAGAAACACGCAGCTGCTGGGGTAGATACACAGGAAGGTTTACTAAACTGAACATCTTCAAAATCAAGAACTTATTACACAAACAGAAATGCCCAGGAAATGTTCTAATAGGAGCCGTGTGGTGTGTCTGGGAGAAAAGGTCCTGTGGTCGCATGTTAGTCTTAGGGTCCTCGTGAAGCTTAATAAGCTGTTCCTGAAATCCACATGGATAAATAAACGACATGGCCATGACAATTTTGGAGAAGAATGTAAAGGAGGTACTGAACTCTGTCCTCATCAGTTAAGACCACACTAACTTAAGACACATTATTGTCCTAAGGATAGAAAAGTAGACCTTGGAACAGGAGAGCACAGAGACGACCATCTGGGAAGCTGCTACGGGACAGAAGTAGTGTTACTATCTCAGGGTGAAAAGATGGATTGGTCAATTACTGGTGCAGGGACAGCAAGCCAGCCATACGGATGTCCATCCTGCACCAGAACTAAATTCCACATGGACTTAACACATGAATGTTAAAAGGAAAAGCAAAATTTCTGGGACAACAATGATCACCTCATGTTTCCTGGGTGATTTTCAGGCACTGGGCACTCTTTCAAGGAGATTACACTAAATCTGAAAAACAATGAAGCCAACACTATTATCCCCATTTTATAAAGGAGAAAGTGGGGTCCAGAGAGAGGTCTCACCCAAGTCACAGAGTCGCTAGGTACTGTGGCCTACCAGCACAGTGCTCTATATAATACAGGGGACTCTACAGAGCGGGAGCAGGTATGCACTTCATAAACAAGACACCCAAAGCACAAGCCATAAGAGAAAAGATGGGTAAGTGGGACTAGGTTAACTTCAAAATCTTTGACATAAGACACCATAAGCCACATGAAAGACAAGTTGTAGTCTAAAAAAAAAGTCTTTGGAATGCAACACAGTGAACAAAAAATAGCATCTAGACTACACAAAGAACTAAAACTTGGGCGCCTGGGTGGCTCGGTCGATTGGGCATCTGCCTTCAGCTTGGGTCATGATCCTGGGGTCCTGGGATCGAGTCCCATGTTGGGCTCCCTGCTCTGCGGGGAGCCTGCTTCTCCCTCTCCTCCCCACTTTTGCTCTATCTCTCTGTCTCTCTCTAATAAATAAAATCTAAAAAACATTAGAACTAAAAATTAATGAGAAAAATGCACCCAGGCCAATAGGAACACCAGCAGGTGACAGAGGGGAAGCGGGAGAACTATGCTCACATTTCTGAGCAACATGGAAAATGCAAATGAAGTAATAAGATATAACTTCCCCACAGTCAGGTCAGCAAAATGTGTACTTCGACAGTACCTTGCCGGAAAAGCCGTGAGCCGAGGGCAGTCTGACACCATGCCAGGGGAATATGGGAACGTGAACAGGAGCAACGCTTTGGCAGCTGTGCATCCTGGGGGAGCCGCTGGGAGCTCGCCCACCCTACCTCTCACCATCTCCGCTAGACAGTTTCTGCACAGTCTGCCATCAAAAAGCCTTCTCTCTCTCCCCACATCGGTAGGCATCAGTCAGTCCATCGGAGCCCCACAGAAACTCCCACACAGAACATAATGAGCCATTAAACACCACTTTGAAGACAAATGTTTAACCACGGGGGAAAACATTCACAGTACATTGTTTAAGAAGGGTTCAAAACATTATGTTCAATAAGATCCACATTTTAAGGAAAAATACAGGAAAGAGAAAATATGCAAAAACTATACACTAAATATTCACTGTGTTTATTTCTAACTAGTTTTATATGTACCCTTCTCCTAGTTGTATATCTTATTTCAAAAATTTAAATCTTCATTATTAACAGTGTAACTTTTGTGATTAAAAACAGTTTTTAAAACAATGAATCATGGAACACTACATCAAAAGCTAATGATGTAATGTATGGTGATTAACATAACAATAAAAAATTAAAAAAAGTTTTAAAATCAATGTTTCCAATACTCTTCTGCTTTACATATTTATTTATATGTTATGAATACCCATATATTTTTATATGCACACAAATATGTGAATATATACTATATTATTAAATACTTTTGTTTCTCCTATTCTGGGCTCTGTGCTCAGTGCTTTACCTGCACAACCTCAAGGCCCACTCCCTAACACCAAGGAGCATCTCAGAACTTGCCAGAAGCAGCAGCCAGGTCTGGCTGACTCCAACAAACACTTTTCTCGGCCATGCTTGACCAAAAACCCAGATGAAACCTCCAAACCTAAGTCTCTGGGTTGGTCAAGGTGGAGACAGAAACAGGTCTCCTGGCGGCAACGCTCCATGTCCCACTTCTGCACACAGGGTCTCCTCGTGTGCCGACAGCTGTGACCTCAGGTGTGCAATGGACAACGAATAGGATTCATCTCATTGTGGAAGAGTTCCCAGTCTTCCAGAGCATCAGAGAGCACATCAAGGGAAGAAGTCTCCCTAGACAACTAGCAAGACTCACGCACAGAGACTGAGACATAACTGAGCATGAGCTACGTGTCTGACAGATGTACATCACCTCCCAAAAGAAGATGGTCTGAGATTCAGTCCTGGCTGCGCCTCTGTCTTAGTCTCCTGAGGCTGTTGCAACAAAGGACCATAGACAGGGTGGTATGAAACAATAGAATTGTATTCTCTCCCAGTTCTGGAGGCTGGAAGTCTGAAATCAAGATGTCAACAGGGATGCAGACTCCAAGGGAGAATGTCTTCTTGCTCTCCCCCAGCTTCTGGTGGCTCCAGGCCCCCGGGCTGGTGGCTGCATCACTCCCATCCTGTCTCCACCTGCATGTGGCCCTCATCTCTGTGTGTCTCTCTGCCTTCTCTTCTGTCATTAGGACAGGGGTCACTGGATTCAGGGCCCACCTGGATAGTTCAGGATGATCTCATCTCAAGACCCTTAACTCAATGACATCTGCAAAAACCCACCTAAGGTCACATTCCCAGGTTCCTGGTGGCCATACCTTCCGGAGGATCACCACTTAACTCATTATAGCTTCTTTCTAGTATTTAGTGACAGAAGCAAGGTATTGAACCCCTCTTAGCACTGATTCTTTATCTAGAAAATTAGGATATCAATTCCTGGGTGATTCTGAAAGTCTGTTCAGGTTACGTGTATGTATATATACACAAATATATAAAAGGTGCTTAACAGAGTGCCTGGCACATAGTGAGTCTAAACTAAATGTCACTTACTAGAGTCACCATCATGATCATGTTCTTCATCCCCAGTTCAGCAATGCTAGCTTCCTCACGAATCAGCAGAGACAAGCCTTGGAGCTCAAAGAGGATGAGTAATTCACCCAAGGTTCCTACTGAACAATGTGGAGTCTGACACCAAACTCTTGCAGTCCACAGCTGTCAAAGGTCCATTCCAGGACCAAACTGCCTCTACTTCACAGTGGTGAGGCAGCAAAGCAGGTGCAGGGGGGCAGGGGGGCGGGGGAGTGGCCAATGGACAAAGAAGGCCACGCCAGCATTGAACGGGTAAATCTCCACGTGCAGCCCAGGGCCTGGCTGGCCTCAGGTCTGGGGCTCCTTCCAGTCAGGGGTGATACAGCAGTGCTTTGTAGATTCACATCAGCCCAGAACAGCAGGTGACGGCACACCCTGGATGCTCCGGAGAACAGACACAGGCAACAGACAGAGGCCACGCAAGGCTGGCTCCAAGGTCGGGCTCAGAGGCCACTGCCCCTTCCCAGCTGCTTCATCCGGGTACTGCTCCTCATTACAAAGTGGCTAGCTTGCGGAGGGGCATGGAGCGAGCTCTCACAATCCGTTCCTACATGGGACCTGTTGGTGGTCCATGTGCTTCCAGCTCCCAGTCCCCTGTGACAGCGAGGAAGTGGAGTTTTGGGGCCACTCCCTTGACCCTCAGCTGGGTCCAGACCAACGTTCCAGGCCCACGGAGTGAGTACTTCCAGTCACACTCACGACCACACAGGTGTCTCCCACACACAGACCCAGACAATGCCACCTCTACAAACCCCCAGTCCTTGGATACACATGGGATCTGACCTAGAAACGTCCCCACTCTAATGCAAGGACATGCCCGCAGATCCTGGCCGGTAGACCTCACCTCCCCAAACCACCGCACCTGCCTCCTCCCTAGCCAGCCTGGTGAGCCCCCTAACCGGGAGGACATCTGGAGATCTGAGACCACTCAGCACATTTCCCTGCTTCCTCCAGCTCCTTTCCTCCTTCTTATTTGGGACTCAAACACAGAATAATGAAAGATAACAGAACTTGTGACACCAAATGGCCAGAGTGCCACTTGCCTTTTTGATGATGGAACAAGGGAAGTGAAAGGTAGTGATCACATACGACTGGATCATCTGTGGTCCATCCTCAGCCGCTGCCGCGGGGGGCGACCTTTCCCCAGGCATTCGATGGTGCAGACCGCGATGGCAATGCTGACAGGCCAGGGGGGTACAGCCTCCACAACCCGGCGATGCCCTTCACTGTAGCTTTCTGAGCTGTGGTGAGCGGGACGGCTGCACAGAGGACTGGGATGAGGAGTAGGGGACACGACCCTAAAGCGCTCTGCAGTGTTTGGCACAAAAAAAACGCTCAGCCATGACGTACTGCTGTCATTGTCAGAAGCAGAATTTTCTAAGCTCTGTGCGCAGCCACCACATCAGGTCATGGTCATGGGATTCCATGGGGTCATTTCCAGTAGAGCTCAAACATCCCATGGCAACCAAACATTCTCCAGCTCTCAGCTCAAGTCAGCAAGTGTATACCGGGGGCCCACGACACGCCCAGCACCACACTAACGAGGGTCAGGAATGAAGGGGCCCAACCTCACGGAGAAGGCAGATGAACTCACAGGCAGGCAGCAGCAGGGTGGACAGATGTGGGCTCAGTCCCAGGGCACCTCTCGCCAGCGTGACGGCCTCGGCCAATTTCTGAAAGCTCTCTGGACCTCAGTCTCCTCGTCTGGCAATGGAGCGTGATGACAACTCGTCTTGTGAGGGAGGGCCCAATGAAGCAGCGCTTTCAGTGCTCTTAAAACAGTGTTTTCACAGAGTAAGCACTTCCTAAATGCTGGCGATTATCCACGGGCAGAGCACAAAGGGAGATGAGGAGAAGCAGGGAGGAGACGGGGTGGGGGAGACATCAGGGGTGGCTTTGGTCAAGGCAAGGTCTGCAGAGAAGGCAGGAATGAGGAGTGGCCACTTCACTTCCCAAACGCCCTAGGAAGGTGGGAAGGGCACGGTGCATCTGGGCACCGCCGGTACCCCATGACTAATGAAGCCTCAGAATATACCGGAGGCTATAATGGACGGGGGTTGGGGGGGCAGAGCAGACCTCAAACCCAAGCTGCGATGTTCCATCTAGTTTCAGGAAAAAGGAACTCCTGGTTGTGCTCCCTCTGGGATTCTCCGGGTACAAGAGTCTCTGGATGAAACACCCGTTCCTGTTCTGGAGCCTGTTTCTCCAGAAGAAAACTGCACTGAGTCTGTTGGGACTGGTGGTTTATCTTCTCTAGTAATGATGCAAATTTGAGCACTGCTTCTGCATTTACAAAGACTGTATATGACCTGAGAACAAATTCACCTCCAATCCCAGCCCCACTGGGGAAAAGCAGCTGGGAGACCATGGGCGCGTGCACCGTGACGCTGGTAAGCGACAGGATGGGGCCTCTCATGACCCCATGAGTCCAGATCCCACCGTGTCAGTGATACAGGCTGGCAAGGCCGACTCTCTCAGATTCAGTAACACTTGTATCAATGACAGATGCAGCAGTAATTTCTATAAGCTTCTGTCTTCTGAGCCATAAGATGTGGATGATAGCGGGTACCTACCTCATGGGGTTGTATCAGGTATTAAACACAGATGAGACAGCTAGCACATTGCCTCGCACACAGTGGGGAACCAACAAGTACTAGTTGCTATAGTAATAACAGTGCTTTCTTATGACTGCTGTATTTGTACTTCTAATGCATACACTGCCTTTCCATCACCCTCATCTGGGCTGCCATCACTGCCAGCCTCTCAGACATTCTCCAAATGGTCCCTTTACCTCCACGCCAGTCCCTCCAGTATAGTCTTGACATTGCAGAAAGAGGAACAAACCTAAAACACTTGCCACATTATGCTCCCTCCCTTGTTTCAAACCCTGCAATGATCCCCCACTGCCCTTCCCAAGCCCCTCCTGCCCACTTCACAGCCCCGCATGACCTGGCCCTCATACGTACTTCTCCCAGACACGTTCAGTCAATTTCCTTCACTTCCTGGAAAACAGTGGGCTCAGCCCTGCCTCAGGGCCTTTGCACAGGTTGTCTCCTCTGCTTGGCATTGCTCCTGTGTACGAATAGTTGTCTCCTGCTCGCCCTTTTGGCTTTCTCAAAGACAACATTCTCCATAACCACCACCGGTGAAGCATCCTGCCTCAGACACCCTCACTCACCACACTAAACAGTAAGACGATTGTTTGTTTAGTCATGTGCTTTTATACTGCCATTAACTCCAGTCTTGGGTACATACCCAACAGAAATAATTACACACATTCGCCAAAAGACACGGATAAAATGTTCACAGCGCAACTTATGATCCCCAAGCTGGAGGCTGCCCAAAAGCCCCCGGCCAATGGAATCAATCAATAAGTTGCTGTATTTTCAGGTGACGGAATGCTAGCTGATGAAAACAAACAAGCTAGAAGTACACACAATAACACGAGTGAACTTGACACAAGTACCGTAGAGGGAAAGGAGCCAGGTGCAAAAACATCATATTCTTCTTTATGAGTCCGTGTTATGAAGTTCAACAAAGCAGGCAAAACCAATCTGTGATGTTTGAAGTCAGGACAGTGGTGAATTTGGGGTGTGGAGGGGTGCTGCTCCTGTTCCAAACCTGCTGCTTGATTGGGGTGCTAGTTACATTCACAGGGGTTGTTTGCCCTGTGAAAATTCACCGCGCTGTGAACTTCCAATGTGTGCACTTCTGTCCGTGTGTCACTCGTCAGTGAAAACGTAGACATCACAAAGCTGGGTAAGGACATGTTCCGTCTGTGGCCTCTCTCAGAAGGAACACAGGATGGCTTCTCAGGTGGAGACGAAGGGGCCCTGGAAATAAGTAGGAGCTGCAGGACATGGAGGGCATGACAGACCCTGAACTCCCTCCTCTACACCTATCACCACACCATCTCGACTGCAAGGTCAGCGGCAGGGCCAACGCTGCCTTCCGGCTCCAGGGACATCGGCAGATGCCTGGAGTCACAACCGGGGGTTGATACTGGCCAGTGGGTAGAGGCCAGGGACGCAGCTCCCCAACACACAAGGAACCATGCTACCCCTGCTCCGCTGACAGAAAACCGACAGGATGCTGGTGCCCAAGGCCCTGTGGCTGATGAGCAGCCAGGTTTCCTGACTTCCGGCCTATTGCTGGGCCCGTGGTCTCGACCCAATTTTCTGAGTCCGGCTGTCTAAATCATGAGCTTTAAGATGCCCCATCCCACCCTTTCCCTGGAGATCATCATGTAAACTAAGAAGATTCTGCCCAGTTCAAGAAATCAGACAGTGAGAGCATTTTTAGGAGCAAAGAAATGCCCTGTTTTCCTTGTTACTGCTTTAGTTCTACAGAGAACTTAGGAGGAAAGTATGATCAGCCACAAAACATCACAAGAAGCTTGTGGTGTTAATGCACTGTGCCAGGCTGACTCTGGCTGAATAAAATGCTCAAGGAGTGGAACATTTCGCAGGAGGTAGAGACAGGTCATGAGTCATTTTTCTTCATCATCTGGTCATGTTTTCCAGGGGCAGGAAGGGAGAAATACCTTTCTCTCTGAAGCTATTCATCTTCTTTCACCGAGAAGATCATGTTTTGTAGCCGTGAAGCCCACACACACCATTACAAAATTCAGCAAGGAGCTTTCTGGAAATAGTCATGGTATTGATTAATCTGTACATTCAAAAAGAATGGAGCCTCCAGTATGGAATACTTTTATAAAAACAGTCATTGCAGATGGAGTCATACACCAGCTAGACATGTCTTGGATTATAATGAGGTTCCAACCTGTTGTTTTCCCCAGAACTCTGCCTTCTCAGCTCAAAAGGCTGACACATAAATGCATGCACAATCCTGTCACTATTAAAATGCACCAAGCCCAAACTATTGACTGAGCCCCTCATCTCTGCCCAAACTATTGGCTTAGCCCCTCATCTCTGCTAGGCAGTGTGCTAGGCACGGAGCGTTCTCCCCACCATGGGAGACCAAGAAGTGTTAGGTAGGTACCCAGCCTCCCTGCCCTTAGAAGGAAGGAAGACACCACCTCACGGCCGGTTACCTAAGAACACAATAAGAAATTGTCACAGGGCAGCCATGTGCAAGCAATTCCCAAAGACCAAGTTCCTCTATCGTCAATCTTTGTCGTTTTACAGACTCTCCGCATCCATCACCTACTGCTCCCTCCTTTATAACAGCAACTTAGCTTCCTCGGGGGACTTGTCTCTCTCCTGATGTGCTCATCTTTGTAAACCAAAGTGATGGTTTGCAAACCAAACATGATCCGAATGAGACCAGACAGACTCTCTCCTGGTCGTGGGAAATGGGGCAGTGTAGCTAAAGAACAGCTAGAACTTAGTTATTTGTTCAACAAATATTCACTGTACTCACTGACACCTGCTCCATGCCAGACCCATTCCAGGGGCTGAGGGTGCACAGGGGGGAAGGGGCCAGGCGGGTGCCCTTGCCACTTCCAAGTGGGCGGCAGGGAACAAACAGAAGGACACACCATGTCTCCTCAGGTAGCAGTTGGCTTATGACAACAAAGCAGCAGCAGATGTAAGAAGGGGCAGGGACTGAGGGGGCGCCGTGCGGGAGCCCCAGGGTGGACCCCCCCCAGGCCCCGCATGCAGAGGGGGCACTGGAGTGGGGCCTGATCTTCCTTCCTCCTTTGCATTTCCTGTTGAGACTCAGGGGTGGGTTCAACCCCCTAGGTCAGGGGTAGCAAACCTTTGTCAGTAAAGGGTCAAATGATTAGCTGTTTCCAGCTTCGCAGGGTGTGCCCGTCAGAACTCTGCCCTCGTGAAGGCAGCTACTGGCCACACATGGACAAATGGGGGCGGCTCTCTTCCAGTGTATTTACAACACAGACAGCTGGCCCTCGGTCCTGAACCCCTGCCCTGGACCGTCGCATCTGTGCTGAGTCTGTCCTTCCCCAGGTCAGTCCTCCAACGGTGGCTCGATTAATTCAGTGTAGTCCCTGCTATTCTTCAAATAAACTATCTTCCTGCCTAACCTGGCAAAGCAGCTTTCTCTTGTTTGCCACCAAGTGAACCTAATGGATCTAGAAGGTGCTTCTCAGATGAAGAAGGGCAGCATCACCCCTGAGTTATTTTACAAACAGCCTAAGTCATGAAGGACGGGTGGTGTCTTCAAGTCCCCACCGCCACACTTTAGAGGTTGAGAGGAAAAAACCTGCCTGAGGCCACTCAGCAAATCCAAAATAACCAGGGCGAGGACCCAAATCTACTGCTTCCCTAATTCAGTGCCCACATCTTAGGCCCCTATCTGCTAGAAATAGCAGAAAACCTACTCAACTTCAGTAAAGGCTAATTTTACCTGCGCGACAAGAAGTCTACAAAGGTGACTGCTGACATCATTCCACAGGTCTAAGGATATCAGGGCTGGGGTCTCTGCAATTTCCTTTGCCTTCCTTCATGAGTACAAAATGGCTGCCACAACTCCAGCCATCATGTAGATGGTCAAGGCCAGAAAGAAAAGGAAAGGGAAGTATCTAAATAAGTCCTTTCTCTCCCAAAAGCCAAAGTTTTGCAGCAATTGCCCAAAACACTTGTGTTTCTTATATATGGCCTCTTCTAAATGCTTAGGATTCTGAGAAAGTGCACATTCCCTTTTCAGCCTCTGAGGCAGACAGAGAAGGGAGAAGGGGCTTGGGAATGATGTCAGGTTTGTTAAAGCAGCAGCCTCAGTTTCCTTTCTACAAACACAAGACTGCAAACTGCTACCTGCAAGAGCAGCTGCTGATTCCAAACCACTATCCGGCAACCCTTACCCCTAAAGCAGGGGCTCCAGAGGCCAGTGGGTCATACACTCCACTTAGGGAAGGAACTTTGTAAAAAAACACATTCCCAGATTCCACTTGAAAACGATAGGGTCAGAATTCTGGAAACAGGATCCAGGAGACTGTATTTAGATGAGCTCTTCAGTTATAATGTAAAGTCATTAAAGCCGCCCCTCCAACCCAATCCCAGTCCCCTATTCCTGTGGGCTCCTTTGTGACAGTTCCATGTGGATCCTTCCGGAAACAGTGTGAACATGTATGAACAAGCATGTACCTGTATCTGGCCACTATTCTGCACAAGTAGAAACCCCTACACACTCAACGGCACTTTGCTTCCTCATCCAGTTACACACTCCAGAAATCGCGCCATGTTAGCATACAGAGATCTACTTCCACCACGGCTGCAGAGTGGACGATCAGTACCTTGTCCAAGTTCCCCAGGTAACTGAGGATCAGCCGGCTGTGGGAATGATGGGCTGCCAGGCACTAGTGACACCGTAGCCTATCAGTAAGGACAGCTGTCTGGATACGGGTCAGCCACTGAGCCACCACCAGCCACGGATTCACACACATGAGCATCTCCTTAAGCCCCGAAGGTAGGAGCATGATCCAATCCCATTTTACAGATGAGGATGTTGTGGCACAGAGAGATTAAGTCACGTACCCAATGTCGCACAGACAGGCTTCACCTGTGGTCTGGACTCAAAATCACACTTCACTTTGGTCAGCATGGTATGCAGCCCCACCCAGCAGCCCCGCACCACGGCAAATTCTCCTGAGCACTTGAAGCAAGATCAGGGTCTGGTCATCCAGGATCCTCCCCACCCATCATAATCCGAGCTCTTTCCTTCTCTCCCACATCACCTACCCACGCACGGCAACTTCCCCCAGACAGTCTCCCCTTAGCAGCTACAAAATCTACTGACCAGGATCCAGCTATTGGTACTTGGTCTTTACTACGTGAAAAATCGGTAGAAGCTTTTGCCTGGATGCCTGGTATGCATATTCATCCAACACCTCAGAAACAGAGATCCTTCAACACAGACTAGAAAGAAGCACTTGCTTTCCTTTCTAGCTGTGACCTTCTGAGGGGTGGGGATGATGTGATATTCACCTCCTTGTATACCCCAGGGTCCGGCCCACGGCCGGTGCTCAATAAATGTATGTGATACTGATTTACTTCCTGAAGAAGACAGTATTCCCCCAAATGCCCTCAAAATCACACCTGCAGTGATAGAGTTAAATTTGTCATCTGATTCTGAAACTACATGTGGTCTATTCTGCATCATGCCAGACACAGATGAAAAGCATATAGTCCTTGTTTTCAAAGAACTTTCTCCCCTATGATGAGGACAGATGTGCACAGCATTAAGTGTGTGTTAAGGCAGAATGGGGAAAATCCTGGAGCAAACACATAGAGGGGGTGTGAGGAGGTGTGAGAGCACAGATAGGAGTAACTGCCCAGGGCTGAGGCCACTTCCTGAGCGCCTGTCCCCCTTGGACTCTGAGACCTGTGCACCTGACCCCCAAGCAAAGAAAGCTGACTGGTAACGACTTGCCGAATGAATGAATGACAGTGACCTCCACGTGGTTGCCAAAACCATTCTACATGCTGCATTTCAGAAAGAAGACAGAGCAGTTCCACCAACCTGAGCCTCAGTCTGCATCCATAAAATGGGGAGAGTAATAGGCCTCCCTGGTGGAGCCGTCCTGAGGATTAAATGGGCTAATCCATAGAAAGTGTGCGACAAAAGGGGTGAAAACAGTGAGTGCCCAGTCTGGATTAGCTGTGCCTGCATCGCCTCCTTCACTCTGTGCATGAGCAAGCTCCACCTGTTTAGGGGTGCCTGGTGCTCATGCCCATGTCACCTGGGGTCCAGCCCACTCCCGTTCCCACAGCACCACACCCCCGGAACCCTGAGACCAGGACAAGGAATCAGTGCTCGTCGCCCAAGACACTGTGTCACGGAAGAACAGAAGCCACCATCACAGGGTGGGCACACAGCAGGTGCTTGCTAATCGCAGATGAGCTGAAGCCAAGGGAAGGGCAGAACCTACCTGGAAGTTCACTTCTCCTTAGTCAAATTCCTGCTCTCCTTTTATTTTAATTTCTTTCCCCTTAGTCTTTCCTAAGAGTTGAGCCGGGTAAAAGATGCAATTATACAATGAGCTATGAACTCTGTGTAACTGTGCCAACCTGTGCTGATTTTAAAGGAGATATAAATGACATAGATTTCTAAAATTCAACACTCATTTTTGAAAATTGATTATGTGCCAGGTACTGGGGATATGCAATTTCTAAAACCTCCTCTGCTCTCTGAGACTCACAGAAACTACGGGGAGGGGTGGGGGACAGTCATAAGACAGGAAGGGAGGGCCAAGAGATAGATATACAAAGGCTTATGGCAGCAACCGGGATAAAACATTTAGTGGGGTCAGTTGAAGTCTCAAAGCAGTGACTTTGCAGAACAGAGTCTCGAAGGGCAAGTAAGAGTTTGCAAGGCGATCCAATAAGGGAAGAGCATCCCACGAAATGAAAGGAACATTTGCAAAACTCACACAACAGCACACAGCACATTCAAGTGACCACAAGTAGTCCGAGAGAGACAAGGATAGACTGGCCCAACCCCCACTCGCCATGTCTGTGTCCCTGGCAGGCATTACCAGTCAACCATGGCCTGGCTCCAGGGAGCTCTGACCCAGCCTGGGATTCCTCCTCTGGGGGCTCCAGCAGCCTCCCCAACAAGAGCCGGAACAAGGACAGGAAGCAAGGCTACATTGGAGAGTTGGGTCAAAGGGGACGTCACTGCTGCTTCTTAGAGGAGCATTTAGCTTGTCAGTGCTTTGGAAAATCTGGCCAATGGAGAGACTGGGTTAGAGCAAGCAGCAGAGGGGAAAGTAGGGCAGAGGAAGGACAGGGAAGGCAGGCAGAGAGCAGCTCCTATGAGCGAGATCGCCCCAGGAGCCGCCAGACACTGCACGGACGGAGGCTGAGGCCGGGGAACACTTTGGAGGCAGAAGGGGAAGGATCTGGTGTGACTGAAGGTGGAGATTCAGAAGTCGGGAAAGGCCTTACCTGGGACTGGGAACTCGGAGCAGGAGAACACGAGAACCTGCCTGGGTGCCAGGCTTAGGGGCAGAGCAGCACGGCCAAGGCTGGGAGCCTGGGCCCCTCGGGGTCTGGCGGCTGGGATGGGAGTCCTGTCCGGAGTCGGGGCACCTGGGTTCCAACTCGGGCCTGGCTGTGAACCCTTGTCAAGGCTGCCTGACTCCTCAGCACTGAGCTCGGACTCCAGCCAATGCTGGAGCAGTAAATAAGGAAACCGTGGGAAGCCGGGAGGGATGCCCCATGCCACATGGCCCAGGAGCAGTGAGGGCTGGTGTGGCATCACCCTACCCTTTCATTCCTCCGGCCTTGTCACCAGGCTGCCTCCAGGATCTTGGCCAGGATCACCTGGCTACACCCCCTTCCTTCCTGCTTTGCTGACCTCCTGCCTCCCAGACCTGGAGTTTGCTGTCCTTGGTCTTGAAATCTAGGCTCCTAAAACACTTCTTTACTCCTGACCTCTGGCCAAACTCAGACATGACCTCAAGCTGTCCACTCCCGGACACCAGCCCAGGGTCCTCAGATGGGGCCAACCCTGCCTCCTGCACCTCACATTCTAGGTGATACTCTGAGATCAGTCCACCTTTGCCATCTATGACCTTGGGCTGAAAGGGGGTCTGAAATGAGACACAGTACCACCCTGGACACACACACACAGGGCCTGCTCAGCACCTTGCAGCCACTGTCAGTTCTGGGAACACCCACCCTTTAAAATCCCTCTGATTTTCTGACAGGTTTAGTATCAAGCAGAAGTATCAAGCATCACGTTTTCAAGGTATTGAGAGTGCTTCCTCTGCTTGTGTTAAGACTATAGTAACAACCAAGAAGCTCCCTTTCAGTAGAATAAGCATTTACACAAAGAAACAAATTAACTTTTAATAATGCCGACAAAGCAAAGCTCTGGCTGATGTACACTGGACCACCAATCAACCGCACATCTGTACTTGTAGACCAGGGGAGCCTCAGTAGGAAGAAGTTGAGACAGCCCACATAGAGACCCCCAAAGGATGGCAACCAGACAGGGGCTTGCTCTCTGTCTGGGTTTCATTACCCCTGAGTGACCATTAAGGTTGCTGCATCCCCGAACCCTCTGTGCTGAGAGGAACGTGTGAGTGCACTTCACCTCTAAAAGGATGCATGAAATAAAAATCTCTGAAGGCAGAGCGTCATCTGCTGATCCCTCCCTGCCGGTGTTCGCTCCCCTTCCAGAGCAAGTCCCAGCTTACCAGTGCTCTGAAGACGGAACCTGCTACAGGGCCTAGTGCTTTGCTTTGAGCTGAAAGGGAGGGCAATCTGGGCCATAGCGGGTCTGCTGTGCCTTGTCTGTGCCTTGTGCTGATCGCCTTTGCTCTGGGTTGGCCACTCCCACCAAGCATGTTGGAGCCGTCCCCAGCTCAGGAGCCTGACTGTGCAAACCTACCCACTTT
Organism: Eumetopias jubatus; assembly: GCF_037043125.1. Taxonomy (NCBI): domain Eukaryota; kingdom Metazoa; phylum Chordata; class Mammalia; order Carnivora; family Otariidae; genus Eumetopias; species Eumetopias jubatus. The sequence goes on from NW_028274845.1 coordinate 362,641, forward strand.
ACTCCCCAACGCCACCCCAGTTTCTGCCTGGGGAGAGAGGCACTCTGATTCACTACCAACCGGGATCTGTCACCCCGCACACTGGAGGAGACACAGCCAAAAGGCCAGGAGTGACCCTCCCTCCCTTGCCCAACAGACTGAATACCCCTCACTCCCATCATCACTGGGCTTTAGCCCTGGAGATTAAGCACCAGTGTGCACAGGACCATAGGGGCCAATGCCTTCTGAAATGCTCATTAATTCTGCAAAATCATCATATAGTTCTCCATTTGTTCTTTTTGGATCAAGAGCGATCCCGCCCCCTTTCCCCCCCCCTCTTTTTTTTGGAAGGAAGAGATGGGAAAAAAAAAAACTAAAAGTTGAAACCTAAATTATTTCTTCTCTCCTGAAATACACTGACTGGATGCACATTGTTGGAAATTCTCAAAGACTTATTTTCAAAGGATGAAATTCTAAAGATTTCAAAAAAGATGGTCAAATAGAATCTTTGCTTTTTTCTTCTGAAGAATAGTGGATCACAAAGTTATCTGAGTTTTACAGTCTGGAAGGTAAGGCAACGTAGATCTGGGCTGTCTCGTCATAAACATTAAAAACGCCGCAGTCCGCTTCTGCGAGCAGTTTAATTTCTTTTTGTTCTATAATTAGGATGCTTCCCTGTGGGCACGAGTGGCAAGAGCACCAGAAGGCAGCCCCACCTGCAGGACAAACATCACAGCCCTGGTCAGCTTCAGTAGCAGCACCCCTCCCCTCCCACCTCCCTGCCCCAAGGGCAAATGCAGGGCTCCCTCACCTACAGGACAAATGGTGAGGAGGGTGCTGGGCGGAGGGCACCAAGGTCCATTAGAGTCAGCTGCCCACTCCCTGTGGTCCAGCAAATACTCTGACTTGGACTCAAAGTCCAAGGGATATCCGCGGCAATACTCCTTTCATAGTGAAATATAAAGGCAATCTAAACACTTGCTAAGGGGACTGTTCAAATAAACTAGGGCCCTCCAATGCACAGAAGCCAAGCAATCTTTACAAAGAACAAGGGAATTTTGTAGGTAAAGCAGGACAGATTTCCACAGCAAAATGTCAAGTTACGGAAACAATTTTGCCAATATTATGTGGAACGCAGCCTTTTTGTAAAGCTACATGTTCATGAACATAACACCTATGAGTGAACTGTTGGCGCATACACAGGAAGTATGTGGAAGAATATTCCCTTTCTAGTGACTGTGTCCTAGAAGAAGGGGACAATGAAGACATTTCACTTTCCCACTTGACATGTTTCTATCATTATCTGACTGTGTTGCAAACATAGGCTCATTTTGGATTTATTCTACGTGTTGCTCGAGGACATACCCAGGCGATCCTCTGAGTATCTCTGGAAGGCAAACCTTCATCCTTGCGTATCTGAAATGCCTTCGTTCCACCCGCACCCCATGCTACTGCCCCCGTGCTGAAGATTCCACATGTGGTCTGCTTTGCTGGGAGCCGGGAGGCTGCTACTCAGGTCTCTCCGCACAGCACTCTGGAAGTGAGAGGATGAAGGCCAGTCTGATTTTTGCTCCTTAGCAGGAAACATCATTTTTGTGTCCAGGCTTTCAGGCATTCTGCGCCTCCTTGGTTTTCTAAAGGTCCAGTGCACATCCTGGGGTGGGGAGCGGGGGGGTGCGTCGTCCAGGCAGGGCTCTCACCTCGGGGATTTCCACGGATTCGTCTATTTCCATCTTGTCCTCGACTTGGGCCCTGGTCTGGGCTGCCAGAATTCTCTGGCTGGAGGCCACACTTGCGGACCCCCGCCCCTCCTCTCCTGGTCCCACACCTCTGCTGCGTGCTGGAATCCCCTCAGGCTCTGCTGCCCACAACGGAGCTTCCAATTTCAGAGCTTCACTGGTAACTTGCGCAGCTCTGGTTGGCGTTCACATCAGAGATGCTGCATCTCTGGGAACCCCTCCGTGAGTCTAGTCAGGTTCATTCTGGGTTCTCCTCTGCCGTGTGACCCCTGTTTTGTTAGTTTTAGCTTTTCTACCTGGTGCCTTGGAGCCACACGTGCCTAGAGATGATTCCCCTGAGTGTGTGCTAATGTGTGAATTATCTGCTTATCTTTCTGTCAATCCCTGGATTGTTGTCTATCCCATTCATTGATGCGTGGCAGGCTGAAGATCTTACTGCCAGGGTGTGGGGCTCCCTGGCCCTCCCCAGGCCTGGAGCTCCCTGACCTTGAGCCCTCACCAACTGCCCTGGCCTCAGGGAATGCCCACTCCCACCTAACACATGGAGAAGGGGAAGGGTCACCCCACCTAATTTATTAACTAATTAAGACCCTCAGTCAATCCCAGGAACCACCCCCCCCCCGCATCTCCAGGACCTTCAGCTCATTTCTTACCTTCTCAGCTGCCTCCCTCTGTGCCGCCTCTAGTCTTATTTCTCTGAATGTCTGATTCTATTTGCTTTCTATCTTTCAATACTTTCTGGCCCTTTGCTGTCTCTTTATCTTGTTTGGGTTTTTAAAATATCTTTTTGGGTTTTCCATATGTTACAGAATGGGATTTAATATGTAAAAAAAATAATATCCCTGTGGTTATATAGCTTCCTCAATGTGAAGAAGGCAAGAAAATGCACAAGATCATCATCACTGACCTCCAAGTGTGGAGTCTCTCGTCGACATCCCCCAATGGGTTTAAAGGGCACTTCATGGAGTCACCTAGCTTAATTCTGCTTCCTAGCATTATTGAATTTGGAGAAGGCAGTAACTCAAATAAATCCAAATGATAAATGTCAGGTTATAACAACTTATTTTATATCAAATTTGGCAATAACTCTTCACTTGTCAAAAGAAACATATACTCAAAATGAACCAATTAATCTTTTTCCTCCTTTTTTTCCTCCCCCTCCTTCAGTAGTAAAGAACATCTGAAGCCTAAGTTTATAAAACCTTGCTAAATAAACAAAGTATTTCAAAGCCTAAGTTTTTTCTTTTGTATTACAACCCAAGGTAATCTTCATGTTAAACCCAAAAGTTGGGTTTGGTTGCCGTGCCATAGAGTTCTGCATGGTGAGACTTTCAGATTTCTTATTGAATTCCTCGTTCACATTCAGTGTTCTCCAGACAGCACAAGAGAAGCTCACAGAAAGAAAGCATTATTAAAAAAAAAAAAAAAAAAAAAAAAGCAAGCATTCATTTCACAGGCTGTTTTTCCTGGGTTATAGCTTAGGAAGGAGCATCCCGACCTAGCCTTCTGTCTCCGGTGTCTTTGGGCAAGAAGCAAACATCAGCTGTTGAGATGATAAAGAAGCCATTGATGCCATTTGCTCTTTATCTGGTCATTTGTGCATAATCTCGAGAATACACTGGGCAATGATCCTGACAAGCAATTGAAAATGCAAGGTGAACGGTCCAAACAACACTTCTAACACAGACATGGAAAGAGTGTAATTTCTTTGAAAGCAAACTCAATGTCAAATCAAAGTCCCATTTCCAACATGCGCTTCAGGAATTCGCTAGAAGCCTGGAAGAAACGCCCTGTCACTGGTACTCAGGCACACATAGTAAGTCAGTCTCCTTCTTTCCACTCTTGGTCACTCTTGTGGCCATCCCCCAACCCCCTCCACAAGCAGAAAGACCCTCTCAAAACATGAGCCAGATCTTGTCATTCCCAACGCAAAACCTGTTGACAGCTTCCCATCATTCTTAAGATGATACCCAAAGTTCTCAACGTGGTTGACAAGGCCCTCTGTGCCCCAGCCCATCTTGTCCCCACGTGGCTGCCACCACACTGGCCTTCCTAATGCTCCTTGGACACCCTCCCAGGATCACTTCCAAGCATCCACACTCACTGCTCCTTCACCTTTTCCTGCAGCTTCACCCAGCATGACTGCTGGTTTCTGCTCAAATGTCATCCCCACAGGGGCCCTCCCAAAAACCCCACAGCGGTCACAGGAACTCTGTGCACTCTCCAGCCCCCTTCCTGGTCTGCTTTTCCTCGCAGGGCCTTCTCACTCTCTGATCTCATCTACTTCTTCTTTGCCTGCTTCATGTTTGCACATTAGAATGCATGTTCCAGGAGAACAAGGGCCGCATCTTGCTCTCTGCTATGGGCCCTGTCTAGAAGCCTGATGACGATCAGGAGGCGCTCCATGAAAATGAGTAAGTGAAGGAGGAAAAGAACACTGCTATTTAATGAAATAAGTAAGGGACACTCTCACAACAGATAGGCAGATTCAATTCCCAGGTAATTCATTTGGCACGAAAATATGGCAAAAGCATTCCTTAAACAGTTAAACACAGCATTACCATATGATCCAGGAAGTGGACTCCTAGGTGTGTAGCCCAAAGAGGCAAAAGCGGGGGCTCAGGCAGACACCTGCACACCACGGTGCATGGCTGCTTGAGTGACGATGGCCTGACAGTAGAAACAACCCAAGGTCCATCCACAGATGAAGGGATAAGCAAAATAAGGGCTATGCATACACTGGACTATCATTTAGCCCTCTAAAGGAATGAAATTATGAGCATGCTACAACAGGGATGGACCTTGAGGACAAGCTAAGTGGAGTAGGTGAGACACAGAAAGACACTGTATGCATGGTCCCTCTTACAGGAGGTGTAGGCAGCAGTCAGCTCCACACAGAAAGGAGCAGGAGGGTTTCCAGGGCTGGGCGAGGGAGGGAAAGGGAGTTGCTGTTTAATGGGACACAACTTCTGTTTGGGATGATGAAAAATTCTGGAGATGGAGGTGGTGACGGCTGCACACTGTTCTGAATGCACCTAATGTGATACACTCTGCATATATGTATATAATAAACAGGCTTAGACGTGTACATACACAGAGCAGTTATTCTATTTGCCTTGATCTTATGAAATTAGATGAATTTATCCTGAGTTTTTTATTAGATGAATCAGCACAAGGAAGAGTCTTTTACCATCTGTTTAACTTAAAATCTTAAAAAAAAAATTCCTGACTTAACATTATTGGTTTAATAAAAATGAGCTCTGATGATTATGTACATAAGCTAGTGATGCCTGATTTATTAGGCAAGCAAAACACGTCAGATGCTGAATTATTTTTCCCAATGTCATTTGTGAATATTACTCAAAGTTTTTATCCATATATTACTTCTGTTCCCTCAAGATAAAAAACAAAATCACTTCTACATATGTTTGTCAAAATTGGGAGCACTTTAACAAATAGCTTCCAATATAGCACCTTCTAACATGTCGTTAAATATTCTCCTTTGAATATAATTGAGACCTTTCCAGTTACATCAGGAAATTCTCTAATATATTTCCATAAATTACAATAAATACTGTCCTTTTAAACTTCTGGGGGGTTTTCAACTAATGTGTGATGTGAGTAATTCAAGTTCAGCTCTCTACTCTCACTGGGGGTTCCCGGTTCTTCATACCAGTCTCGCTCATTAGAGAAAGAAGCCACCTGCCTGGGGCATTTCAAAGGATGCCAAACCTGTGTGTGGTCATTGTGGGTGGAGAGGAGATGGGGACGGAGGCTGATTTAATGCTGCTCTGGGACCAGGCCACCTTTGTAAAACCCCTCAGAGCAATTACAAAAGCATCTGCACCCAGAAGCACACAATAAGCACTATTTGACTGAATACCCCAGGGGTGTCCCCAAGCCTGCCACCCACCATCCATGGAAGAAGAGGGGTTCTAGGTATCCTGAGGACAAACACTCATTTAATTCTCATACGTTGTTTAAAATGAATTACGGCAAGATTTTCCACTGAAGGTAATGATATAAAATGTTCTTTTAAAATAAATATGTTGAAATTTAGAATGGTTAGATTGAATGAAATTAATAAGTAATTGACCTGTGGTATAGGATTTGGAGAAAATCTAAAGGTCCACAGACGACTAGATTCGGGGCGACAGTAAACTGGTAAATGTTCCTTGTTCGCCATCAGAACCTAGAAGCTGGGAGGGTGGGGGAGGGGCCGTGCCCAGCTGGTGCTGGAGCCTCTGCAGGGGCAGCAGGAGGCCAGTTCTGGGGCATGGAAGGGAGAAGACGGTGCCATGGTGGTGTGAGTTGGGACAGGAGTGCAAAGGACTGTGTCCCCTTCTCCTTCAGGTGTGCTGTCTCCTGTTGTTGGGACCCCAAGGAAGCCAGCCGATGGAGAAGAAAGGAGCTCAAAGAGCCCCACCGCATGACAAGGCCAAGTACAGATGGCGGGCAAGGAGACCAGACGGGATTGGCCTGTACTGAGGCTCTTTGAATGAAACGGCTTCAGGCTGTCCTCCGGCCCTTCTGCACCACCACCTCCAGCCCACCACACACCTCTGCCCCAACAGGAATCCCTCACTCCTTAATGGCCCATCTCGTCGTTCCACCTGGAGCTGGGACCCACCAGCTTGGCACCATTCCCAGTCCACGGGATGGGCACCATCTTGCCAACAAAACTTTTGGCCCCCTTGCCTAGGATGGCCTTCCCCTTGCTGTAGGTTCTCAGGCCACCAAGCACAGCTCCACACCTGGAGGAAACCACCTTGTATGAACCTCAGAAGCTGGCATAATTCAACCTAGAGCTCATACACCTTGCAGGTCTAGAGAGCAGTTTTAGGGCGTTAAGGTCAATTCTCCATCATAGCAGGGGTTCTAGGAGAACTCGGCACCCAGCTGCATGTCCATCGGCTGTCAATCTTGGCTAAGTAACTGGTCCTTGCTATGCTTCACTTTCCACATCTGTAAAATGGGTTTAACAATGGTGTCTACCTGGTGTGAGGTTTTGAGAGGATTACGTGAGATAATCCAGGTGAAAGGCTGGATTTGCTATGTGCTGGCTCAGAGCAATGCTCCCTGAACATCAGCCAATTCGAAAAGAAATCAGGATTCAGAAATGAAAGTATAATCATGAGAGAGAAAGACATGAGACAAATCCCAGCTAAGGAACAGTCTACAAAAGCCCTGGCTAGTTCTCCCCAGCTGCATGGTCATCAAAAACAAGGAAAGTCTGAGAAACTGTCACAGCCCAGAGGAGCTTAAGGAAACATGATGAATACAATGTGATGTGGTGTCCTGGGTGGGATCCTGGACCAGAAAAAGGACCGGAGGAAAAAACTAGTAAAGTCTGAATAAAGTATGGACTTTAATAATGTATCAATAGTGCACACCTGGGTGGCTCAGTTGGTTAAGCGACTGCCTTCGGCTCAGGTCATGATCCTGGAGTCCCGCATAGGGCTCCCTGCTCGGCAGGGAGTCTGCTTCTCCCTCTGACCCTCCCCCCATCTCATGCGCTTTCTCTCTCATTCTCTCTCTCTCAAATAAATAAATAAAAATCTTTAAAAAAATAATAATGTATCAGTACTGACTCATTAACTGTAACAAATGTATCACACTGATGTAGGGTGCTAATAATAGGGGAAACTGGGTTTGGGGTAGATGAGAGTTCTTTGTCCTATCTTAGCAGTCTGTAAATCAAAACTATTCTACAATAAAAGGTTTGCCAAGACCAAAAACAAATAGAAAAAAAATTAAGTCTGTCTCTCTCAAAGACAAGCAGTTGGCATCAAACAAAGCTATGGTTTGGGCCCACTTGTCAGTGACCTGGGGGCCTGGCCTCCTTCCGTCCTGAGCCACATCTCGTCATTCCTTTAGCCAAACACAGACCGGGAAGAGCAGAAGCAGGAAAGCAGGTTCTTCCAGCTAGGGATCCAGGTCTACACATTTAGGTGGAAGTGCAGTGATGGAAAAGAACCTACGGATAGAGCAACCTGCAGGTGAAAAGCAGAGTCTGGGAGACCCAAAGCCTGCTTGTCCATAGGTCACTTAAAAAAATGCTTTGTGTCCACAGCAAGTCAGGTCACTGCAGCAGCCAACGCCCTGGCTGTGGAAAGGCTCGAGGGCAAGGCAGGCTTGTCAGGACGGCAGTTATCTGCCCGGAACCACAGTGAGCCTTGGCGAGAGGCTCCTGCAAATGCTGCCATCTCCTTGTCAGGGCTCTGCATGGCCCGTGGGAACCATGGAGACACAGGGGCCCCTCCAAGCCCAGTAGGGCCACAGCATTCCAAAGGCAAAGGTTGGATCAGTCTGGGGTTCCAGTGTTGGACTGTGGCAGATCCTGTGGGAACTGTACCTACTCTGTCCAGACTCTGGCACCGCCCCCCTTGCCTCTCCAAGGAGCCCAGGTGTCAAAGCCTCTGACTTCCAAACCAGTGAGGTGGAAGGTGGTCAACGTCTGTGCACCTTGCTAGAGACAATACAGTTTGCCATCAGCTGTTCCTACGATCATTTTTGCATCTAATATATTTCACAAAGACTTATGAAGCACCGGCCCAGGGACACCCCAAATGCATAGCAGTAGGGAGAACTTAATCTTGATCCCTGCTTCTCTTGCCACCTGGACCCATGTTCATCCTCCATTTTTCAGTGTTAATGTAATAGAGGTCTCTGCCCACAGCCAAGCAAGTGTTCCCCTCCTTCCGGCTGTGCCCTCATTTTAAGATCCTGCCTATTTGCCAATCTCAGAACTGACCCATACCACGTTTCCAGGAACACGTCCCCTGTCCCACATCCAGTCACAGAAATTAGTTCAGAGGTTGACGCATCACTAAATCCAGTTACATATGAACATCATCCTCTAACGGTTTGCTAGATTTATGCTCTTCTTCTGGTACGGGTGCTGGGCTGGTAGGATGTGAGCCTGGAGCTGTTAGCAGCACCTTTACTATGACTTGGAGAGATCCCCCAAGTAGGAGGCATCCCAGAAGTGAAACTAGCATCATGGTAGAGACAGAAAAGCGGCCTGAAGCCTGGGCTGGCCAGGCCTGTGGACGATTATGGCCCCTTGTCTTGGCCTAATCCTGTTTGAGCTGGATTCTATTTGTTTGTTTTGCCTAAAAAGTCCTGCCAAATGCACTCACTTTGATGGTATTGTCAAGACTGAAACAAGGGAGGTGCAGTGGCCTGTGTTCTGCCACATTATACCATCCTGCTTGAGACCCAGTGAGCTCGCCAACCCTCTGTCTTCAAAAGACTTGGTGTATTGGGGAAACACTTCCTTTCCACAAAGCGGTGAAGTCTCTCCACTTAAGAAGACGGCAACTTAGAGAAGAAAATTCTGATTTGGAAAGTCTTCTGCCATAGACATCAGCACTCCGTTCTCTAGATGGGGGGCCCAACTGGTGATTCAAAACCCAGGAAAAGAGCATCTCCAAAACGTACAATCCTTGGAATAAAGGAAATGTGTTTCCAACAAGTTCAAAAAACACTGGGTTTCAGAAAGTGAAACGAGTGTCTTTCGTGCAGGGTTTCTAAGAGACCTTACGGTACTGATGAATACAAATCTACACGGGGGTGACACGGGTTCCCTTACCCAACCACAGAACAATTCATTTATTTTCCTTTAAATTTTTTTATTGTTATGTTAATCACCATACATTACATCATTAGTTTTTGATATAGTGTTCCACGATTATTTGTTTGTGCATTACACCAAGTGCTCTACGCAGAACATGCCCTCTTTAAAACCCATCACCAGGCTAACCCAGCTCCCCCACTCCCCTCCCCTCTAGAACTCAGTTTGTTTTTCAAACTCCATCGTCTCTCCTGGTTTTTCTCCCCCTCTGATTTCCTCCCTTCTTCTTCCCCTCCTACTACCTTTTATTTTTTCTTAACATATATTGCATTATGTTTCAGAGGTACAGATCTGTGATTCAACAGCCTTGCACAATTCACAGCACTCACCCTAGCACATACCCTCCCCAATGTCTATCACCGAGCCACCCAATCCCTCCCACCCCCCACCAGTCCAGCAACCCTCAGTTTGTTTCCTGAGATTAAGAATTCCTCATATCAGGGAGGTCATATGATACATGTCTTTCTCTGATTGACTTATTCCACTCAGCATAACCCCCTCCAGTTCCATCCATGTCGTTGCAAATGACAAGATCTCATTCTTTTGATGGCTGCATAGTATTCCATTGTGTATATATACCACTTCTCCTTTATCCATTCCTCTGTCGATGGACATCTGGGCTCTTTCCACAGTTTGGCTATTGTGGACATTGCCGCTATAAACATTGGGGTGCACGTACCCCTTCGGATCACTACATTTGTATCTTTGGGGTAAATACCCAGTAGTGCAATTGCCGGATCTTATGGAAGCTCTATTTTCAACTTTTTGAGGAACCTCCATACTGTTTTCCAGAGTGGTTGCACCAGCTTGCATTCCCACCAACAGTTTAAGAGGGTTCCCCTTTCTCCACATCCCCGCCAACATCTGTCGTTTCCTGACTTAATTTTAGCCATTCTAACGGGTGTGAGGTGTAGATCACTGAGGTTTGATTTGGATTTCCCTGATGCCCAGCGATGTTGAGCACTTTTCCATGTGTCTGTCGGCCATTTGGATGTCTTCTGCCCATTTCTTGATTGGGTTATTTGTTCTTTGGGTGTTGAGTTTGATAAGTTCTTTATAGATTTTGGATACGAGCCCATTATCTGATATGTCATTTGTAAATATCTTCTCCCATTCTGTCGGTTGTCTTTGGTTTTGATGACTGTTTCTTTTGCTGTGCAAAAGCTTTTTATCTTGATGAAATCCCAATAGTCCTTTTTACCCTTGCTTCCCTTGCCTTTGGCGATGTTTCTAGGAAGAATTTGCGGCGGCTGAGGTCGAAGAGGTTGCTGCCTGGGTTCTCCTTTAGGACTTTGATGGACTGCTGTCTCACATTAAGGTCTTTCAACCATTTGAAGTTTATTTTTGTGTGTGGTGTAAGGAAATGGTCCAGTTTCATTCTTCTGCATGAGACTGTCCAATTTTCCCAACACCATTTGTTGAAGAGATCGTCTTTTTTCCATTGGACATTCTTTCCTGCTTTGTCAAAGATAAGTTCACCATAGAGTTGAAGGTCCATTTCTGCACTCTCTATTCTGTTCAATTGATCTATGTGTCTGTTTTTGTGCCAGTACCATACTGTCTTGATGATGACAGCTTTGTAATAGAGCTGGAAGTCCAGAATTGTGATGCCGCCAGCTTTGCTTTTCTTTTTCAACTTTCCTCTGTCTATTCGGGGTCTCTTCTGGTTCCATACAAATTTTAGGATTATTTGTTCCATTTCTTTGAAAAAAGTCGATGGTATTTTGATGGGGATTGCCTTGAATGTGTACATTGCTCTAGGTAGCGTTGACATCTTTACAATGTTGGTTCTCCCAATCCATGAGCATGGAACGTTTTTCCATTTCTTTGTGTCTTCTTCAATTTCTTTCATGAGTATTTTATAGTTCTCTGAGTACAGATCCTTTGCCTCTTTGGTTAGATTTATTCCTAGGTATCTTATGGTTTTGGGTGCAATTGTAAATTGGATTGACTCCTTCATTTCTCTCTCTTCAGTCTTGTTGTTGGTGTATAGGAATGCCACTGATATCTGTGCATTGATTTTATATCCTGCCACTTGACTGAATACCTGTACGAGTTCTAGCAGTTTTGGGGTAGAGTCTTTTGGGTTTCCACATACAGTATCATATCATCTGCAAAGAGTGAGAGTTTGACTTCCTCTCTGCCGATTTAGGTGCCTTTGATTTCCTTTTGTTGTCTGATTGCTGTGGCTAGGACTTCTAATACCATGTTGAATAGCAGTGGTGAGAGTGGACATCCCTGCTGCATTCCTGACCTTAGCGGGGAGCTCTCAGTTTTTCCCATTGAGAATGATATTCGCTGTAGGTTTTTCATAGATGGCTTTTATGATATTGAGGTTTGTACCCTCTCTCCCTATACTCTGAAGACTTTTGATCAAGAAAGGATGCTATACTTTGTCAAGTGCTTTTTCTGCATCTATTGAGAGGATCATATGACTCCTGTTCTTTCTTTTGTTAATGTAATGTAGCACGTTCATTGATTTGCGGATGTTGAACCAACCTTGCAGCCCAGGGATAAATCCCACTTGGTCGTGGTGAATGATTCTTTTAATGTACTGTTGGATCCTATTGGCTAGTATTTTGGTGAGAATTTTTGCATCCATGTTCATCAAGGATATTGGTCTGTAATTCTCCTTTTTGATGGGGTCTTTGGTTTTGGGATCAAGGTAATGGTGGCCTCATAAAATGAGTTTGGAAGTTTTCCTTCCTTTTCTATTTTTTGGAACAGTTTCAGGAGAACAGGTATTACTTCTTCTTGAAATGTTTGGTAGAATTCACTTGGGAAGCCACCTGGCCCTGGGCTTTTGTTTGTTCGGAGATTTTTGATGACTGCTTCAATTTCCTTAGTGGTTATAGGTCTGTTCAAGTTTTCTATTCCTTCCTGGTCCAATTTTGGTAGTTGATACATCTCTAGCAATGCACCCATTTCTTCCAGGTTATCTAATTTGCTGGCATAGAGTTGCTCATAATACGTTCCTATAATTGTTTGTATTTCTTTGGTGTTAGTTGTGATCTCTCCTCTTTCGTTCATGATTTTGTTGATTTGGGTCATTTCTCTTTTCTTTTGGATCAGTCTGGCCAGGGGTTTATCAATCTTATTAATTCTTTCAAAGAACCAGCTCCTAGGTTCATTGATCTGTTCTACTGTTCTTTTGGTTTCTAGTTCATTGATTTCTGCTCTGATCTTTATTATTTCTCTTCTCCTGCTGAGTTTAGGCTTTATTTGCTGTTTTTTCTCTAGCTCCCTTAGGTGTAGGGTTAGGCTGTGAATTGAAGACCTTTCTTGTTTCATGAGAAACGCTTGTATTGCTATATACTTTCCTCCTAGGACTGCCTTGCTGCATCCGAAAGATTTTGAACAGTTGTGTTTTCATTTTCATTGGTTTCCATGAATTTTTTTAATTCTTCTTTAATTTCCTGGTTGACCCATTCATTCTTTAGTAGGATGCTCTTTAGCCTCCATGTATTTGAGTTCTTTCTGACTTTCCTCTTGGGATTCAGTTCTAGTTTCAAAGCACTGTGGTCTGAAAATATGCAGGGAATAATTCCAATCTTTTGGTACTCGTGGAGACCTGATTTGTGACCTAGGATGTGATCTATTCTGGAGAATGTTCCATGGGCACTAGAGAAGAATGTGTATTCCATTGCTTTGGGATGGAATGTTCTGAATATGTCTGTGAAGTCCATTTGATCCAGTGTGTCATTGTTGATCTTTTGCTTAGATGATCTGTCCATTTCAGTTAGGGGGGTGTTAATGTCTCCCACTATTATTGTATTGTTGTCAATGTGTTTCTTTGCTTTTGTTATTAATTGCCTTAGATAATTGGCTGCTCCCACGTTAGGGGCATAGATATTTACAATTGTTAGATCTTCTTGTTGGATAGACCCTTTAAGTAGGATATAGTGTCCTTCCTCATCTCTTATTACACTCTTTGTTTTAAAATCTAATTTGTCTGACATAAGGATTGCCACCCCAGCTTTCTTTTGGTGTCCATTAGCATGGTAAATGGTTTTCCACCCCCTCACTTTCAATCTGGGGGTGTCTTTGGGTCTAAAATAAGTCTCTTGCAATCAGCATATTGATGGGTCTTGTTTTTTAATCCAATCTGATAGCTCGTGTCTTTTGATTGGGGCATTTAGCCCATTTACATTCAGGGTAACTATTGAAAGACAGAAATTTAGTGCCATTGTATTGCCTGTAAGGTGACTGTTACTGTATACTGTCTGTGTTCCTTTATGGTCTGTGCTGCTTTTAGGCTCTCTCTTTGCTTAGAGGACCCCTTTCAATATTTCTTGGAGGGCTGGTTCCGTGTTTGCAAATTCCTTTAGTTTTTGTTTGTCCTGGAAGCTTTTTATCTCTCCTTCAATTTTCAATGACAGCCTAGCTGGATATAGTACTCTTGGCTGCATATTGTTCTCCTTTAGTTCTCTAAATTTATCATGCCATTCCTTTCTGGCCTGCCAGGTCTCTGTGGATAGGTCTGTTGCCAATCTAATATTTCTACCATTATAGGTTACATATTTTTTCTCCCAAGCTGCTTTCAGGATTTTCTCTTTGTCTCTGAGACTCGTAAGTTTTACTATTAGATGTCGGGGTGTGGACCTATTTTTACTGATTTTGAGAGGGGTTCTCTGTGCCTCTCGGATTTTGATGCCTGTTTCCTTCCCCACATTAGGGAAGTTCTCTGGTATAATTTGCTCCAATATACCTTCTGCCCTTCTCTCTCTTTCTTCTTCTTCTGGGATCCCAATTATTCTAATGTTGTTTCTTCTTATGGTATTGCTTATCTCTCGAATTCTGCCCTCGTGATCCAGTAGTTGTTTATCTCTCTTTTTCTCAGCCTCTTCATTTTCCATCATTTGGTCTTCTATATCGCTGATTCTCTCTTCTGCCTCATTTATCCTAGCAGTTAGTGCCCCCATTTTTGATTGCACCTCATTAATAGCCTTTTTGATTTCGACTTGGTTAGATTGTAGTTCTTTTATTTCTCCAGAAAGCGTTTCTCTAATACCTTCCATGCTTTTTTCAAGCCCAACTAGTATTTTGAAAATCATGATTCTGAATTTTAGGTCCGACATCGTACTAATGTCCGTATTGAGTAGGTCCCTGGCAGATGGTACTACCTCTTGTTCTTTTTGTTGAGATGATTTTTTCCATCTTGTCATTTTGTCCAGAGGAGAAGAGATGAATGAGAGAACAAAATGCTAACAGGGTAACAACATCCCCAGAAAATATACTCTAAACAAATCAGAAAAGACCTGAAACCAGGGGAAAAGAAAGGGAAAGAAATAAAAAAAGAGAAAAAAAAAAGATAAAAACAAACAAAAACAGAAGAAAACAAAACAAAACAGAATATGATCAAATATGATCAGGCTAGTGCATAGATCAGTGCCACACACTAGATTTTGGGTATATTTTGGTCTTTAGAAGAAAGTGCCTCCTAAAATTTTAAAGAAAGAAAGACTTAAATATGTACAAAATAAGCATTGATACGATGAAGGGATGGAATATGACTGTAAAGATGAAAATTATAAAAAAATTTTAAAAAGGAATTGATAAGAAGGTGTTTGAAAAAAGAAAGAAGAGGATTAAAAAAAAAGAAAGAAAAAAAAGGGGGGAGAGAATGTGATCAGGCAGGAGACTAGAACAAAGCCCTACACTAGAGATTTAGGGTATATTTTGATCTGTTAGAAGAAACTGTATTTCAAAATTTTAAAGAGAGAACAACTTATATATATATGCCAAAAATAAAGGTAACTACTATGAAGGGATAGAATATGACTCTAAAAATGAAAAATAAAATTTATTTTTAAAAGGGGATTTATAAGATGTTGGTTGAAAAAGGGAAAAAGAAAAATTAAAAGAAAAAGACAGTTTAAAAAAATTAACTTTGAAAGACTAACGAATCATGGTAAAAAAGCCATGAATTCTATGTGCAGTAGTCCCCTAGCGCTGGAGTTCTCCCGTTCTTGATCAGTAAACTTGGTCTTGGCTTCCTGGCTGTTCATGCTGATCTTCTGGGGGAAGGGCCTGTTGCTGTGGTTCCCAAATGTCTTTGCGGAAGCGGAATTGCCCCGCCCTTTCCTGGTCTGGGCTAAGCAAGCTGCTCGGGTTTGCTCTTGGGGAGCTTTTGTTCCCTGCAAGCTCTCGGTACAGCTTTGGTGGACGAGAGTGAAAATGGTGGCCTCCCAATCTCCTCCCAGGAGGAGCCGAGAACTCGGGGCCCTGCCCCTCAGTGCGCCCCCAGAGAAAAGCTGTCACTCCCATCTCCCTGGTCTCCGGCAGCACTCCGTGCTCACCCGGCCTGTGACCGAGCGTTTCTATCTCTGGCACCCGACCCGTGTGGAGTCTCCAAACCCAGCAGATCCCTGAGATGCGCTCCCACGCCGCTCCTCCCGGGGGAGGAAGGGGAGTCTCCCGGGATCTCTCACTTGTTGGGTCCCTGATGGAGGAGCAGTGGCCCGACTGTGTTGCCGATCACAGTTTATGGCAACCCCGAACTGAGAGCCCACGCCTCGGCTCCGTCTCTGCAGCCGGCTTCCCTGCTCCGATACCTGGGAGCTCTGCCACACTCAGGCACCCCCAGTCTTCCTGGGACCCCGAGGGTCCTGAGAGCACGCTGTCCTGCGAGGGTTCCACCTCCCGCTTAGCCACTGGAGCGACGTCCCTCAGCGGAGCCGACTTCTAAAAGTTCCGATTTTGTGCTCCGCGGCTCTAGCACTTGCCAGAAGCGGCCGATGGGGGCCCCCTCTCCCGCCGTCTATCCTCCCGAATATCGCCTCGGATTCATTTCTCCGCACGTCCTACCTTCCAGTAAGCGGTTGCCTCTCTGTTCAGAGAGTTGTTGCTACTCTCTTCTTCGATCTTCTGTTGAGTTCGTAGGTGTTCAGAATGGTTTGGTCCCTATCCAGCTGAATTCCTAAGACCAGATGAAATCCAGGTCTCCTACTTCTCCACCATCTTGCTCCCTTCCCCGACAATTCATTTTTAATAAAATACTACACAGGACTGTTTTGTTTTGTTTTGTTTTTCTGGAAACCGATGTACTAAAAGTTCTTTTTACAAGACTCATTGAAGTCTTATGCCTCACAAGTACAGTTGCTGCCACCTCCCACCTCCCCAGCCAATCCTGCTGGAATTCCCGGCGGGGGTCAGGGGTGGGAGGGGCGTGGAGGGCGGTGGACAGAGGCCAGCCCAGCTCATCCTCTTTGGGAACTTTACTTTGAGAACACTTTCCCTACAAATTTCGCTACAACATTTCACGTTGAGGCAAAGCATCCCATTTTTTATGATTTCAAAGCCTTTATAAAAATTAAAAGCAGCTGCTCCCAGTAAAATATCTGGTCTTGCCTTTGGTGGGTATAAATATGCACAATGACCTCATCTCTCCTTAGGTACTACACTTTGCCTCAACACAGCGGAGGCAGGGGCCAAGTGCCTCCTGCAGACCGCTCCCCACAAATAGCCTTTTCTTCATGCTCAAAGGAATCATTTGGATACTTCTCATCTGAAGCTCTTTCCTTTTGAAGTATCTTTGAAGCATTTCATCTCCTTTTGCCTTTCTTTTTGATAAACCTTTCCTTCTTAAACTTCCAGAGACATCCCAATTTTTAGGGTAAACTCTTGGGTGATAAGGCAATTTTAAGGGACGCTGTCTGATTAGACACACCCAGCAAGGACCCTCTCACTTCATTGACGTCTTGGATGGATCTTACCCCGTTTGAGAACAAACGGTCATGGAAAGTAAAAGTAACGGAAGAGGAAATAAACGATGATTCTGGATTTATTTTTTTTTTACTTGAAAGAAAGTCAAATTAATACACCCAAAGTTTAGTAAAATGCTTTCATTGTTTCCACATTATTTTTGGAAACTTGAGTTCTCCTAGGGCCTGCAAGGTTCACTACGGAGACTGCGAACTTCCACAGAGGAACCGGCAGCAACATGGCAGGCTGTTTCCGCTTTCCTGCAGCCGCCGCCCCAGCTCTTTGCCTCTGGTGTTTCCTCCACTGTGGGGGCTGCAGGCCACGCACAACCAGGAGACGAGGCTCCCCACGCCCGAGTCCCCTTCTCTGAGGTCTGGGGCAATTACCTCTGCAGGCATTAAGTCAAGGTGCCTTGCCACTGCTTAGTGGGGTGTAGGTGGGGGGACTGGAACACCTGCTGGGACAGTCTCAGTGAGCTCTCTCTCCAGATATTTTATTCTGTTAACCAGAATGACACGAGATGGGAGAAAGTTGCCCTGATTCATACCAGGTGCACAGAGCCGAGGGGCCTGATGGGGGTTCCTGTGCCCCAGACCCCAGCTCTGCACAGGACGGCGCCCCTTATCCAGCCTGGTTCTCCAGCTTCCCCGCTGAGTATGTAAGCCCGTGGAACCTGCTCCCACTAGATCCCTCTCCTGCAGAACCGGAGTTTGTGATGACCTGATTAAATGATTCCTTCCCACCTGGGAAAAGCCAGCTGGAAGCCCTCTAGGCCACCTCCAGGCGCCTCATCTCCACCCACTGCCAGAGAGGTTGCAGGCGCCTGCCTTGCAGGATGCCTAGATGGGCCCCCAACCCGGGGCAGGCCGAGCTGCCTCAGTTCTGTCCTGGCTGCACGTAAGCGGGAAGTGCGTGTGCTCTGGGCGCAGGCAGTCCAGTTTGAACCCAGCTCTGTTACTGCTGTGTGACCTCGGGGGAGCTACCTAAACCCAGTGTGCCTCAGTTTCCTCCTCTGTGAAATGCAGCTGATGATCTTAATTATCTCTAAGGCTTGTTTTAAGATTTATGTATTTTAGGGTCAGAGCAGATGGAGAGGGAGAGAGAATCTCAAGCAGATTCCCGCTGAGCTGTAGCCTGATGAGGGGCTCCATCTCACAACCCTGAGATCATGACCTGAGTCGAAATCAAGAGCTGGACACTCAACCGACGGAGCCACCCAGGTGCCCCTCTCAAAGGCTTGTTTTAAAGACTGGTGACAACACACATAAAGCACAGAGTGCAGAGCTGGCCCAATACTCACTCCCTAAGCATCGGTAGCTTTATTCTCACTCTTCTCACTGTTATTACTATCATGATTCCTGCTCTCCCCTTCAGCCTGCAAGTTCCCTCTGGTTCAGGCTGTGGCCCTTGGTTTATAGATCAAAGACTGATTCGGCCAGCTCCTTGAGAGCTGATCCCTCTCCCAGGGACAGACTCAGATAAGCCAAGCTTTTACAGTGGAAGAGCAAGACCTGAATGCCAACGTTTTAGCTATGGTAATTCAGCTCTGTAGTTTTGTGGGTAAGAACCCAGATTGAAGTCAAACCACCTGGAGTTCAAATCCCAGCTCTGCCACTTGCTAGCTGCGGATGAAGGGGAGACACAACCTCTCTAAACGCTCCCTGGATTCCCAATCTGGGTAATCAGAACTTGTGGGGTTGAAGTAAGGATCAGCACAAGCTAATGCACACAAAAGGTTTCATAGGGAGCCCAGCACCTAGTAAGTATTCAATAAAGGGCATCAAAACGCCCTGTAATTATCATGGTAATTGGAAAATTTCACCTCTGCATGACCAAGCTTTCTCTCACCACAGACGCTAAATCATATTCAGAATATCACTTGTTGGATTTTACAATGGAAAGTAACTCTGACCGAGAAGAGAAGGCATACAGTCCCCATGACTTCTGCATTATCTCCCAGCAGACAGACCCACGGGGGCGTCAGAAATAATCAGCAGTACCCTGGGGATCCTGGAAAAGCTAGGGGTACTGAAGAGTTAATGTCATCAGGCTCAGAAGATGCATCAGCCTTACATGACAGGCTTTGTCACTCTGGGCAGAAGTGGCTCCAAAGGCTAAGTTCTCCTTACCCCTCACAGAGGCTCTGAAGGAAACTTCCAGTGTTTGCCAGTAGGATTCCTGCTTAGCTCTGCTTCCCTGACAGAGCAAAACTTTGAATTGCACAAACTCACCTTAGATATGTTAATAGATTCAATCAGGCGCCAGCTGAGCCAGTCTCCTGCCAGCGTCCTAAGCGGGCTGTGGTGTTCTGTTTCTGAGGCCAACTTAGGCCAGTATTGCTAAATTCTGGGGGATGAGAACGGTGCCTCAATCTGGCCTCCCAACACTGTTCACACCTGAACACATAGGACAGTGTAAGTGTGCTTGGATCACTTAAACTTCTAAAGTGGCTTGTGGAACTGTACTCTGTTTTAAACATTACACCATGTTTCTGCACAGAGAAATAGCACCAGCTTCAAATACGGGGTGTCCTGCTATGTGGCAGTCACTGTGGGAAGCAATTCACATAGGATATCTTTTCCTTTTTTAAGAGAGGGAGAGAGAGAGAAAGAGAGAGGGAGAGGAGGGGCAGAGGGAGAGCGAGAGAGACAATCTTAAGCAGACTCTGCACCCAGCATGGAGCCCAACACAGGGCTCCATCCCACGACCCTGAGATCATGACCTGAGCTGAAATCAAGACTTGGACGCTTAACCGACTAAGCCACCCGGGCGCCCCACCTCTTATTTAACCTTAAACTTTAATTCATGTGCAACACCACTAAACAATATAAAGGAATAAGCTATTAGTGCGTGCAAACTCTTGCAGGGGATTCAAGGGAATTATGCTGAATCATACAAGTCAATCTCAAAAGTTTACATACTGTATGATTCCATTTATAGAACATTCTTGAAACGACAAGATTAGAGAGATTATAGAGACAGAAAACAGGTTAGTGGTTGCCAGGGTCTGGTTGGGGGGAGTGCGGTCTGGGTTCTAATGGAGTAGCATGAGGGGTCCTTGGGTGGGAAGATTTCTATCTCGACTGTGCTGGGGGGTCACAGGAATCCACACATGGGATAAAATCACATAGGATGACATGCACACACACAGTTGAGTTACGTAAGAATAAAGCTGGTTGACTGTATTAATGTCAGTATTTTGGCTAATGTTGCACTACATAGCCTTTCAAGATGTTACCACTGGGGGAAGCTGAAGGAAGGGAAGGATTTCTCTGTATTATTTTAACAACTGCACAGGAATCTACGTAATTACTGGGGAATGGCAGTACACAGTGGTGTTTCAGAGTATTTCAAAGCCAGAGCGTCCGTCTGAATGCCCGCTCTGCAATTTACCATCTGTGTGATCTGCTATTTGACCTTCCGGAACCTCAGACCTTCAGGTCCACGTCGAAGGTGATGGAAGTGCCTATCCCAGAGGAAAGGTTTTGTTTTGATTTCCTTAATTTAACCATGGTCAGTTTCTGCTTCTTACTATAAAAAAAAAAAAAAAAAAACGTTTTGACTGATACATAGGATATTATTTTATAAGAGGCAACCAATTGACTACGATGATAAATTTTATCATCTGGTTAAAGGTATAAATGACTAATCTGCAGCAAGAAAAATCTTTTACAGAAAAACTATATAAAACACACACAAAGAAAAGTTGAATTTTACATAAATAGCTTAGTTTTTCAAGATAGAGAACTACCAAGGATGGAAGACCCAAGGTCCCAGAGAAAAGTAAAACACAGGTAGAGAAGGCCAATATTCTACAATGTTCTCACCTTGAGGTTCTCGCTAGTAGGCCAGCAGTGTGGACAGGGGGCTGAGAACACGGGCGGAAAGCCAGCAGGAAGTGGGGGCTGGGCAGAGCGCACAGAGCCAGAGACAGGCTGGTGTTACATGTGGGATGCACGTGGAGACAAAGGGAGCGCGGACAGTTCAACCTTTTGTTCTGACGCTCCCCGGAGACATCTGCTGACTGCTAAGTGGGGATCGCAAATGCCTAAGAAGACAAGCAGAAAGTGTCCTCGGTGCCAGAGAAACAGCACCCTTCCAGCCACCCTGTGCAGCTGAGATGAGCGCAGACTAGTCCCGGAAAGGGGCAAACAGGGGTCCTGGAATGGTAAGAGAAATTCCGGCTGGCGTGAGGTGCCCCTCCCTGACACAACTGTCCGCTGCAAACTAAAATAAACGTGACGTTCCTTTCTGGAGGTTGTAATAACATACAGAGGCCCTACTCCAGTATTCAATCAGAAACTTTTTAAAAACAGCATTCATACTATGTGTAAGACACAGAGAAAACACGAACAATGGAAACAGAGCCACCAGTGATCTATACATTGCAGTCATAATGCATGGATTTGGAAACAACTACAATGCATTCGGGAAAATAACAAAGAATTTTAGTGGAGAATTAGAACCTAGAAAGTGCTTGCAAATGGGCATTCTGGAACTCAAAAAGGCAGTACCTGAAGTTACATTTTTGAATAGATAGATGAGTCTGGCTACAGACCCATCACGGTGAGAACGGAGAGTAAGTAAGTGGCTGGGATGGGGACCATGCCCAGACTGACGTGAGAACAGGGACACAAGACGAAATCACACACGTGATTGGAAGATTAAGCGTACATCTCCCTAGAGTCTCAGCGGGATGAAGTAGGCAATCAGAGACAAACCCCAATTTTAAGAATTAATGGCAAGAATATTCCAAAACTGATACAAAATACAGAGTCATCTGTCAAAAATTTTATGAACCTTAAGAATGCAAATTTTTTAAAAGCCACAGCCAGGGACATCTTAATGAAAGCACTGAAAATCTAGGACAGGGGCGCCTGGGCGGCTCAGTTGGTTAAGTGTCTGACTCTTGATCTCGGCTCAGGTCATAATCTCAGGATCGTGAGTTCAAGTCCCGCACTGGGCTCCACGCTGGGCACGGAGCCTACAAGACAGAAAGAAAGAAAAGGAGGGAAGAAGGGAGGAAATCGAGGACAAAGAGAAAAGCTTAAAAGCAACCAGACAAAATAAACCACCTTATTTCATAGAAGTAACAACAAGATTGACAAGCCAGGGTAAATTAAAAGAAAGCCAAGATTCTCAAAACAAAGAGCAAGGCTGCCAGGAGCTAAGAGGCCTCACCTTCACGGCAGCAAACGGGGACAGTAACAGCTGACATCGGAGACAGTGGAGTCCAGCAGAATAAGGAATGGCACCTTCAAAGGGGCTAAAAAAACAAGATCCAACCAAGCATCCTATGCCCAGTGAAACTGTATTTGAAGGTGAGGACCAAATAAAGACTTTTCCAAATAAATGGAAATCAGCAAAGGTATCTACAGGGAGATCAAAGTGATCCCATACAGAAGTGCAGATTCAGGAAGAAGTGAGAACAAAAATAAATGTGTGACTACATGTGTCAATCTCAAGAGTTATTTAGATTACCTGCATATCATCACCATCATCATCCTGCTCTGTGGCATCTAAAACATATTTAGATATAAAGTATGCAAGTAACACAGAAGGTGAGAGAGGCCAAACAGGCAAAGTATTGTACGGTAATTAAATCATCTGGGAAGCTGTGAAAGTGCTCATTAAGTTGAGCAGATACACTGTAATGACTCAAGGATACAGGTTAGAATATCTAGTCAGACCATGAAAATAGCAACAGAGTGCATAATAAGCTAAAAAGGGAGAATATAAAATAACAAAAATATGTTCATTAATATAAAAGAAAGCAAGAGAGGAAAAAATAGAACATTAAAAGTGAACACACAACAGAGAAAACAAAATGTAAAACTGTAAATATAAACTCAAATATATTATTAGTACTTATATAAAATATGAATGGACTAAATACTGCAGTTAAAGTGAACAATGCCTGATTGGGTTTTTTCAGTGTATGCTGTAAAAGAGACCGGCTTTCTGCATATGGATGCCGGCAAGCTGGACATCAAAGCACAGGAAAAGATCCACGCACGCCAATCAAAAGAATGACAGCACACTATACTAATACTGTACAAAGACATTTTAAAGAAAGAAGCATTACTAGAAATACACAGGGATCTCTTATGGTGGTAAAGGAATCTATCGCAAAGATGTGACAATGTGAAATGTGCATATACCTAATTAACATATATTCAAAATATGTACAGCATTAATTGATAGAAATAAAAGAGGAAACAAAAAAATCTACAATTGCTTTGATAGATTTTAACACACCTCTCTCAGGAAATAATAGAACAAGCAGACAAAATGCCAAAGAGGATACAGACACTTCTGGCAATGTGATTAACAAACTTGACCTAATTTGCATGAACACTGCAGCCAGCAACTGCAGAATCTGCATATTTTTCAAATATATAGGAGACATTTTACATGTACATACATCAAAATGAAAATGTGTGGCACGCAGCTAAGCCATGTTTAAAATAAAATATATGGTCTTAAATGTACCTGGAAGAAAGAAAAACACTAAAACATCAATGGTCTGATCATCAATCTCAAGAAATTATATTTGAAAAACCAGAAAATTCCAAGAAGAAGGAAAGGAATATAAAGGAAAAAGCAGAACATAATCAAACAGAAAACAAATGTATAATGTAAAAAAAGGGGAAACAAACAAAGCCAAAGTTTACTATCTTGAGAAGACTAATAAAATTGGTAAATTCCCACAAAAATCAATCTAAAAAAACATAAAGAAGAAATAAATTACCAATATCAATAATATAAGAGATGATGTCTTTAGAGAACCTGCAGACTCTAAAAAATTATTCAGAGAATATTATGAATAACTTTACCCTGTAAGTATGGAAATTTACATGAAATTGATAATTTTCTTAAAAGCCAAAACTTTCCAAAATGGACAGAATAAGAAATAGAAATATGAGTAGCCCACGTCTCTTAAAGAATACATTAGGTCCAGAAAGTTTTATTGGTAAAAATGTTCCAAATGGTTAAGGCAGAAAGTGTCAATCTTACACAAGCTCTTCTAGAAAACAGGAAAAGAATACTTCCTAACACTTTCGTATAAGGCCAGAAAAACCTCAATAACAAAACCTAACACGGACATTATAGGAAAGGAAAATTCAGGCCAATCCCTCTTATGAACATAGATGTACAACACTTATCACGTATTAATAAATCTTTTCAGTAACATAAAGAGGATAATAAAAATAATGCATTGTGGCCAAGTTGAATTTATTCTAGAAAGGCAAAGTTGGTTTAACATTGAAAACAAATCTACATAATTCATCCTGCCATGACTTCTGGTGCCAACTACTCAGAGGTGGGCCAAACTTCACACGTTAGGGACAGTCTTCCACGGGCTGCCCTCACTCAGACAACAGCTGCATGTCCAACACACCCTGGGCCTCACTTATGCCCTGCAGGCTACAAATTCAGGAGTTCCCACAAACACCTTAAATCAGTAATTCACTGGAATGACTCAACGCAACTCTGGAAAGTGCTGCATTCACAATTACAGTTTTATTATAGCAAAAGAAGACAAATCAGAACTAACCAAAAGGAAGGACACATCAAGTGGAGCCTGAGAGGGTCTAAATGCAAAGTTTCTGATCTTCTCCCCATGGAGTCCCAAATACTGTTAGGCCCTTTAAGCTTCCATGTACAACAACGCTTCAGGGTATAGCCAATCTGGGAAGCTCACCCCAGCTTTCATGTCCAGAGTCCTAACTGGGGCTTGAACACACACTGCTTACTTGGCTGACATCTAGTCTCGCACGTGCCCGCAGGTTCCCCCAGTTCAAAACTGACATGAGGTGTCCTAAAGGTCCCATCATAAATCACACCACTGGACTGTCCAGTGGCCAAAGCCCCCAGCAAACAAGGATATTCCTGTTGTGCAAGATCACCTCCCCAAAACCGAGGGCAAACCTCTCTTTGGGTCAGGTTAATTCTTCACTACTCGACCCCATTAGTAGAATGAAGGGGGAAAACATTATATACTTGTCTCAATGTATATTTGCTAAAATTCAACAATATTCATGACTTAGAAAAGATCTGGGGAATCTGATTTCTGATTCAATGTTTAAAGAGCTTGGAAGTCACCACTCCATTCTAACAAGCAGTACAAAGTGGACCAGATTGAAACATTAACAACTCTTCTTGGATCTGAAAGACAGGGGAGGACACGGGGGCAAACTGCTGCCTCCAAGACTGCAGACAGACTGGTGACTACAGAGTCAAGGTTTCCAGAGCAAAGACTCATGCGCTCTGTGGGAACCAGCCCTGGAGTCGGAAAACCTCAACTGTAAGTAAGGAATTGCTGGAAGTTTGGTGTGGCCAAAACCCCGGGAAGGCCCAGCAATAGGGATACCCAGCCATGGTAGGCTCTGCACGTTTTTTACCTCCAGCACAACCAGACATTCACAATAAATATTGGACAAAACAATGCATTCCTGTTTCGGGCAGGAGGAGGGGAAGGCAGCATTCTGAAATACCTTAGAGCTCAGAGCTCTCTGTTCTTCAACACGGTCTGCCCTCAGAGGAGATCAGTTCACCAGAGCCTACCCTGCTCGGGTTTTATCAGAGCCTCACTGACCCAGGGAAGGAAAGCACCCACCTCCAGCCCACTCTAGCCCAAGAGGGAAGAAAAAAGGCCAAAACTCTTGTGAAGCTCACAGCTCAGATGCACAGGCTCACAGAGAGACTAGGGCCCAATCAGAGGAATGTGGAACACTTCCCTTCTCCCTACACCTCCACCACCATGTTACTACAGGCCTATTTACAGCAGTTCCTTTCCCCTTTTTCCTTTTTTGTCCTGCTATCAAGAAAAAGATTACTAGGCCTACTAAAAGGCCAAAATCACAATGTGAAGAGACAAAGCAAGCATAGAACCAGACATGACAGAGATGTTGGAATCATCAGACTGGGAATTGAAGTAAGTCTGATTAGCATGGTAAGGGTGCTAGGCGATAAAGGAGACAGCATGCAAGGAAAGATGGACAACATGAGCAGAGATGGAAATCCTAAGAAAGAACCACAAAGAGATGCTAGAGATAAAAAACACTGGAACAGAAATGAAGAATGCTTTTGATGGGCTTATTAGTAGAGTGGACACAGCTAAGGAAAGAATCTCTGAGCTTGAGGACATCTCAAATAGAAGCCTCCAAATCTGAAAAGCAAAGAAAACGAAGACTGAAAAAAAAAAAAAAAAAAAAAAAAAAAGAACAGAATATCAAGGACTGAAGGACAACTTTAAAAGTGTAATATACTTGTAATGGGAATTCCAGAAGAAGAAAGAAAGGAACAGAAGAAATATTTGAAACAGCAATGACTGAGAATTTCCCCCAAATTTGTGGCAGACACAAGACCACATATCCAAGCAGCTCAGAAACCACTGAGCAGTATACAATGCCAAAAAAACTATATGTAGGCATGTCATTTTCAAACTACAGAAAATAAAAGATAACAGAAAAAATCCTAAAAGAAGCCAAAGGATGGCGCTTGGGTGGTTCAGTCGGCTAAGCATCTGCCTTCGGCTGAAGTTGTGATCTCGGGGTCCTGGATGGAGCCCCATATTAGGCTCCCTGCTCAGCAGGGAGTCTGCTTGTCCCTCTCCTCTGCCCCTTCCCTCTCTTTCTCTCTCAAATAAATAAATAAAGTCTTTAAAAACATGATTTAAAAAAAAAGAAATTACATCCAACTTCGCCTCCAAGACTGTGTAAACAAGAAGAGAATGGAGTGAAATATTTCAAATGTTGAGAGAAAAAAACCCCACCAATCTAGAATTCTGCACTCTGTGAAATTACCCTTCAGAAGGGAAGGAGAAATAAAGACTCTCTAAAGCAAACAAAGTTGAGGGAACTTGTTGCCAGTAGACCTGCCTTCAAGAAATGTGAAAATAAGTTCTTTAGAGAGAAGGAAAATGATGTAGGTCAGAAACTGGGATGTGCAGAAAGGGAGGAAGAGCAATGAAGAAGGAATAAGTGAAAGTAAAATAAAAATTTTTATTTTTCTAATTTTTAATTGATCTACCAGATAACAGTTTGTTCAAAATAATAGCAACATGTCCTCAATTATGTATACTCTTGTATATATCATGCATTCCACAAGACATACTTATGTGCTGTTCTGCATGAGTGAAATGAATGATACAGGGGACAGGAAGAAGAGATTATTTTGTCATTATAGGGTATTTGCACTATCCATGAAGTATCTACTGTTACTGGAAAGTGGACTTGAATTAGTAGTAAATGCACATTGCAAATTCTTGTACAACCACTGACAAAAGTAAAAAAGAAAGTGTAACTAATATTTTAAGAAAGGAGAGAGAATGGAACCATATAAAATGCTCAGGTAAAACCAAAAAAGGCCGAAAAATAGTGAAAGAAAAAAATGGGAACAAAAACATAAGTAATAAACAAAACGGTAACAAATGCAATAGGTATTAATCCAACTATATCAACAACAAATTCGAACACCAATGGCCTGCATACACCAATTAAGAGGCAGAATGTCAGAGTGGATCAAAAAACAAGACTCAACTCTATGTTGTCTAAAGAACTCCACTTTAAAAATAAAGACAGTTGGGGCGCCTGGATGGCTCAGTCGTTAAGCGTCTGCCTTCGGCTCAGGTCATGATCCCAGGGTCCTGGGATCAAGCCCCACATTGGGCTCCCTGCTCGGCAGGAAGCCTGCTTCTCCCTCTCCCACTCCCCCTGCTTGTGTTCCCTCTCTCGCTGTCTCTCTCTCTGTCAAATAAATAAATGAAATCTTTAAAATAAATAAATAAAATAAAATAAAAACAAAGACACTTAAAATAAAGACATTTAAAAATAAAGATTAAAATTAAAAGTAAATGCATGGAGAAAAATATACCATGCTAATACTAATCAAAAGAAAGCAAGAGTAGCTATACTAATTTCAGACATTGCAGACTTTAAAGCAAGAAAAGTTACCAGGGATAAATTAATGGCAAAACACAGAAAATTTTCTGCCAAGACTGGAAACAAGCCAATGACAGTCACTATTCAAAAGTGTACTGGAGGTCCTAAGCAAGACAATCAGCAATAAATAAATACAATAAAACAATTAGAAAGGAAAAAATAAATCTCTCGTGTTTAATACTAATATGTAGAAAGTAAAAAAAAATAAATAAATACACAAGCTAATAGAACCACTAAGAGAATCCAGCATCATTGCCATGTGCATGCCAATATACAAAAGCAACTGCATTTTGTATACCAGTGATGAGTAACTAGAAGTTAAAATGGAAAGAATTTATAATATTTACAATATCAGTAGGAATATGAAATGTTTAGGAATAAATCTAACAAAAGCTTTGCAAGACACCTATCAAGAAAAATACAAACCATTTAAAAGAGCTAGATACACAGAAGGATATATCATATTCATGGACTATAAGACTTGTTTTAGGACTGACATCAATTTTCCAAAACTGATGTATGGGTTAGAGATTCTATCCAATCTCATCAAAATCCCAGATTTTTTTTTTTTTGGAAACTGTCAAGCTGGTTCAAAAATGTACGTAGAAAAACAAAAGCAAAAGAAGGGCCATGGTACACTTGGAAAGATGCAGAAAATGGTAGGTTCACAGGACCAAGAGTAGCAACATGGTGAAGCTAAGAAGTTCAGACAGTGTGGCACCAATGTGGGGACAGTGCAGGTCTCCCCACCTCGGGAGAGGTGACACTGGAGCCGGGGGACACTCTCATGCGGCTGCCCCTGTCCTGCAGGGTGTTCCGCTCCATCACTGGTATCTACCCATTAGATGCCTGTAGTGCACACACACACACACACACACAAACACACACACACACACACAGAGTCACGGCAACAAAAAAATGCCTCCAGAAATTGCAAAATGTCTCCGGGAGGGGGGGTAAAATTACCCCCAGGGAGGAAATACTGGAGTAGACAAAAACAGCCCATAAAACTACATTAAAAATGAGAAACAGACCACACATACATAGTTCCATGATTCATGACAAAAGCAACAATGCCTCATATTATAGACAAAACTCAATTCCAAATGACTTATAGATCTGTTAAAGGTAGAAATTAAAACAAAGTTTCTGGATGACAACATAAGAGAATATTTTCACAGCCTCGGGCCAAAGATTTCTTGAATAGGACACACAATAGCACAAACCACGGAGGGCAAACATGGTATACCAGGCTTTATTAAAAGTAAGAACTTCTGTTTAGCACAGGGCACGTTATGGAGTAAAAAGCCAAACCACTGTGCTGGAGAAAATAGTTCTAAAAATATCTGACGAGAACTGCTAGCCAGAAGAAAGAATTCACACGGTAGGAAAACGGAGACAACCCAACAGAAAAATTGGCCAAAGTCTTGAGACACTTCTTGAAAGAGAATATCCACATGGCACTAAACGTAAGAAAAGGGCTCAGCCTCCTTAGTCCTCAGGAAAATGCAAATTAAAATTATAATGAGATACTACTTTAGTTCTATTGAAATGGCTAAGACAGAAAAGTCAGATGATGCCTAGGGTTGGTGAGGATTTGGGACTGAAACACTCATAAGATGCTAAAGGATGTGTATACGGGCACTGCCCACCAAAGCTGATCATACACCGCCCCTCGACCTGGGATAGGGGCTGCAACTGGTGACTCATGCAGATCACTTTATAGGCCAGGATACCCATCTCCCACCTTCTCCGTCTGTTGACTGATGAAGGCTCACACCTTTTCCAGAGAATGACTTTTTGATGGGAGCCATCTCCTCTGCAAATGCCCACAATGTGATGACCACCCCTTGGGGAAGGTCCACAACCAATGCCTGGCTGATCACAAGTTATAAAAGTCCTCTAGGGGTGACTTGGCGGCGCCATTCATCCTCCAGAGCTCCCCATGGAGTCAGACTGAGGTGGACTCCAATCAAATCTGCAGGTTGGCTTGGCTCCTTCCCCTGGCCCTGCTCCTCCCTCACTCCCTCACAGGCTCCTCCAGAACAATCTTTCCATAAATCACCTGCACAGCAACCCCCTCTCAGGCTCTGTTCCTGGGCACTGTGACCTAAAACAATCAGCAAGTGCACTCCTCAGTGGAATCCACTCGACAGAAGTGTGTGCACAGGTGCACCACAGACACATAAGCAAGTTCATGGCAGTGCTCATCAGAATAGGCATGCCGGCTGCCCATCAACACCACAATGGATACATCACAGTTTCTTCTCACAGTGCAGCACCCACGACAACCACACAGAACATGACCGCCTCCCAAAGACATAATGATGAGTAAAAGGAGTCGGGCACAAAAGAAAGCATCCTCCTTGATTACACTTACATAAAGCTCAAAACAATCCGAAAGAACCCTAATGATAGAACTTCTGAGAGTGGTTGCCATTTGAGGTAGTAATGGGGGGAGGGGGGCATGGGAGAGGCGTTTTCAAGTGCTTTGGGAAGGTTCACGAAACTCTACAAGTATCATTCATAGACATCTATGGATGCATGTTATATTGTAATAAAATGCATTTTTATTTTTTTTAAAGTAACTGTCTTTTCTTTTTTTTTAATGATTTTATTTATTTGACAGAGAGAGAGCAAGCACAAGCAGGGGGAGCAGCAGACGGAGAGGGAGAGGGAGAAGCAGGCTCCCCACTGAGCAGAGAGTCCAATGTGGGGCTTGATCTCAGGACCCTGGAATCATGACCTGAGCCGAAGGCAGATGCTTAATGCACTAAGCCACCCAGGCACCCCTAAAATTCATTTTTAAAAAGAGATCTTATTCTTCTACTTTCGGTAATAACTTATACAAAAGTACTACATGCAGCAAGTTTACTGATAATTCTTTATAGGATTTGTTTCCGGTATTTTGTCAGCCCTCTGGCCTCTTTCCACTGAAAAGGGTAATTGGGTCTCAGACATGTTTTCTCCACTGAAGTTGGCTACCAGCCATTCCAGAAGGACCTGTATCCAGGTTATTCCTAAAACCCCAGAATTCCTGATTGAGTCAGCCCTGGGGCTTTTCCCGTGGACTCATTCATCCAGCAGGTATTCACTAAACACCTGCTATGCACGAGGCAGTGTTGTGGGCTCTGGGGATGCGGCAGTGAATAAGACAGGCCTGGCTCCTGCTCTTGAGGAGCTTACAACCCAGACAGGGATCACAGCCTGGAAACTAGCATTCACCGGTCACCCGGGAGGCCTGCGGGGACACAGTGGGAAATGTTCACACAAAATCACTTGTGAAAGCACACTCCTTGGTGGTTACAGTTTGTGAAAGAACACACAACAGGAGCTGTTGGAAACCTGTGCCTTTCTGGTTTTGTTTTTGGACTAATATCAGTCCAAATTTGTATTTGGACTGATACCAATTTTCCCAAACTGATGTATGGGTTAGAGATTCTATCCAGTCTCATCAAAATCCCAGATTTTTTTTTTTTTGGAAACTGACAAGTTGGTTCAAAAATATACGTGGAATGAGAGTATCAGCAAATGAGCCCACGGACCAAAGAGAAAGGGTTGCCTCTGATTTCACCTAAACCTCCACAAGTTTTGTGCCCCAAGAGTAAAGGGGTCCCAAACTGTGATCGGATTTCCCTCGAGCCCACCAGAACATTGCCTCAGACTCATTTAATTGTTTAAAGAAAATTTTAAAAGATGACATTTCTCGTGGGCCTGCGTTTGTGCACACAAGTCCCGTGTACAGCACAGCGGACAGCACCAGCGACAGTAAGCGCAGACACACACAGGGGTGCCACCACCCCGCCAGCTGACACACAGGAGACACAGCGAGGGACGCTGGCAACAACCATGGGCACATCACACTCCCACAGAGTATTAGTTTAATCTGATGAAAGTGCTGGTCCAACCCTGTGTCTGACATACAAACCCACCTACAAATGATGGCTTCAGAGCGTTCTATCTGATATCACTCAGCACGTTCTCTTAGTGGTCAGCAGAGAGCTCAGCGGGATCTCCTTAGCCAACCACTTTTGCCACATCAATCCTTTGGAGACTTCCTGTTGGAAACACCTCAACTACCTGCACAAACACCTCTCCAGGGCCACTGGGATTGAGACGGGCCCAGTCTCCTCCCTGTATTCCCTACAGGCATATCTTGACACATGAGTGGAGTGACCTTCCCAATAGTCAAAGGCTGCCCAAAGATAATGAACTAAGTCGAGAGAAATGTCTCATTTCATTACAGACAAGGCTCTGATCGCATCTGAAAAGCCTCTAGGTGCAACTCCACCCAGAACACGAACAA
Organism: Eumetopias jubatus; assembly: GCF_037043125.1. Lineage (NCBI taxonomy): Eukaryota > Metazoa > Chordata > Mammalia > Carnivora > Otariidae > Eumetopias > Eumetopias jubatus. The sequence goes on from NW_028274845.1 coordinate 394,951, forward strand.
TCCCAATGCCCCTGCCATGATGTGCTTTTATGCCTGGCTTACCATGAGAAGGTGTTTTTATCCTGGAGTAGAAAATGCAACAATTTCTACCTCCCTCTTCATGATTATAAAATCGCGTTTGCCCGTCTGTGTACGCATGAAGAGATTAGCATGGGAATCAGTAGGCCGAGTAAAGAAGATGCCTTAGCCAGTGCAGGCAGGCATCATCCACTCTACTGAGAGGCAGAATAGAACAAAAAGGCAGAAGAAGGGTAAATTCAGTCTGTCTACTTGAAGTGAGACATCCATCTTCTCCTGCCTTTGGACATTGGTGCTCCTGGTTCTCAGGCCTTCAGACTTGGACCGAACTGCACCGCTTCCCTGGTTCTCCACCTTGCTGATGGCAGATTGTGGGACTTTTTAATCACATGAGTGAATTCCTACAGTGACTCTTTGTGCACACAGATATGTGACCATATGCATACATACATATATACATCTGTATCTCCTACGGGTTCTTTTTCTCTGGAGAAACAGAAGAGCCCTGTAATGGCCCTGACTAATATACTAGGCTATTAATTACGAAGATCTAAATAAATCCTCTGCCCTACTTCCCTCCTAGTAGAAAAGCCAAAATGTATATTCATTAGAATTAGGTTCTCAGAGTGTCCCCTGCTGTGTTGATGTCTAGGGGATTTATCTATACTTCCTGATGCGTGAATAAAATCATTCTAACCACGGGTTTTGCATATCGCTCTCAAGGAAGACCTTAATGCTCATGCAATTCAAATCGCCATTCAGCTGTCTGTAATTTCAGTGACAACTGTCCCCTTCACACATATGTACACCACTAATCAAAGAGCTAAAGGGTAGGAAGATGATCCTCCAGTGGCAAATTCAGGGATTCTCTACAGCAATAGACTTCAAACTGAATACAAGAGGATCTTGTTAGCTGAGTATACATTAACCCAGTCCCCAGTTACAAGGTTGTGTCGGGGAGAGTTAGCGTAACATAAAGACATTCGCCTACAAGCACCTGGGAGAATATTAGCCCCTTTCAAGGAACCCAGCCCACTTACTTTCAGCGCCTGCCCTTGTCCACCGCACCAAGTCTTTCTCAGCCAGTTGCTTCCTTAAGAGGCAGATGTTGGCAGCATCTAAAAGGATAAGACAAATTGGTTTTGAAGGAAACGTGAAAATCTTGCAAATGAAGCAGGATTTTATACAGAAGACAACTGTGATTTTGGAAAACACAGAATTTCATCTGGAAGCATTCACACACGAAAGACACGGTGGAGTCAAGAACTGAAAAGAATACGTACAAGAACAATGAAAACGCACACACCTTAAAAGAAAAATTATTTGAGGGGCGCCTGGGTGGCTCAGTCGGTTAAGCGTCTGCCTTCGGCTCAGGTCATGGTCCCGGGGTCCTGGGATCGAGCCCCGCATCGGGCTCCCTGCTCCACGGGAGGCCTGCTTCTCCCTCTCCCACTCCCCCTGCTTGTGTTCCTGCTCTCGCTGTCTCTGTCAAATAAATAAATAAAATCTTAAAAAAAAGAAATTAAATTAAAAAAAGAAAAATTATTTGAATTAAGAACTGTTCTTGGCAGACTGGTCATAGCAACTTTATTTTTTTTTGTTGTTTTATTTTCTGTATTTATTAAACATTTAACTACCAAACAAAACACATGAATCCCAAGCACCCACGGGCCAGTACAGGCAAGAGATTAGGCCCTAGTCATGAAGTGGCAACCACTGCAGGCATCAGTGCCCTAGCGAGGTGCCTAGAACGGGACAGGCAGTTGGGTTTAGCCCCCTTTATCCTGCTGCGGCTTAGCAAAAAAGGGAGGCACAACGCGCTGCATGGTCCGAATCACCCGGGAAACCTGGTCAAGACAGGAGGTGATGGACATTTGGAGTTGGCCAGGGTCCTCAGCAGTCAATCGGACAGTCAGGACGGTGACGTTCACATCGAGCTCCTGCCGAACTGGCCCTCGGAGTTCAGCATGTGAAGTCAGGAACCAGTGGGCAATCTCCGCCCTCCACGGTGAGGGCGATCTAGAGCGGTTGGCCCCCAGGACCTCCAGCCGCCGGTGCCGCAGCTCCATCAGGCCCTGGCGCGCGGGGGGCCTGCTCCATCGGGGGCACGCCGGCAGAAGCGGCGCCCGCCTCTCCCTCAGTGCCGGGACTTCCGGGATTGCCCAGGCCTTCGGGGTCGCTGGGGTCACCAGGGTCACGGGGTTCACCAGGACCACCCGGCGCCCCCACCACAACGCCCACAGCACCTGTGCCTTCGTGTACCGCCCTCACGGCTCGCCCACCACCCGCCCCAGACCCCGTCTTGGATCCTCCCACCCTCCTCACGAGGCACAGAAGGACCTCATAGCAACTTTAATAATGGGCAGATAAAACAAACGTCTGAAAGAGGAGGATGGGTAACCAAAACAAAGCTCAAAAGTAAACCTGACGGTAGGCTACAAATGCTCGCTGGAGCCGCGGGGGACCCCAAGTTTCATCTGTGGCCTAGTCCCCCACCCGCAGTCCTGGGGGAGGTCACTGAGAGGCGTCGCCCACCGGCTGACCCCATGCTCGCTCAGGGAATCTGAGGCTCCTCCCCCCGCCCCTGTCCCTGGGAAGCGGCTCTACCCACCCTTCCCACCCTGGGAGCCTTTCCAAGGACTCAGACGTGACAGAGCGTGTGGCCTGGAGACCATGTGGGCCCTGTAGTGCCCGAGCTCAGTTGAACCTCTGTAAAGTCGAGGTTCCACAGGCAGGGTTAGTACCTCCTCATCTCCCGGCTGCCCACGCTGGGCCTCAGAAGGAAGTCCCTTTGCTTACTTACCCTGCCACCTACCCAGGCTACTGGCCTCCGTATCGGGGTCTCCCAGCCCTCCCGGTGCTCCCGTCTGCAACTTCCCGCGACAACTCCTGACGTCGCGTGCCCACAAGCTCCGCCCCAGATCCCCGGATGGAGCGCGGATGAGCCAATGAGCTCAGCCCATTTCTGGACACGTGACACAGCCTGCCCAAGTGACTCTCTGCACCTGCGCGACGGCACTGCCGTCCGCGCTGGCTGGCCGGCGGTCGGGGTGTGAGGCGCTGTGCCTTCAGAGTCCCTGATGCGAGAGCGGAAGGCTCTGGAAACCCCGAGCTGGCTGTGGCCTGGCAGGGTGCCTCAGGCCTCGCCCCCACTCCCGGCACCGCGGCCTGGCGCCCGCCCCCGAACCTCCCGGTGCAGTCCTGAGGCCCGCGGACCCAGAGCAGGTGCGCCGCGGCGGAGACACTCTCTGGATTCCCAAGACCAATCAACGGTAAGCTGTCTCCTTAAATTCTGTTTATACTGATGACATGTGGAAGTGGTAATATTTTGGACGTATGGGGTTAAAACATCGTGTCAGTACTTACGTTGGCCTTTTCGCTTTTAAGTTTTGACGGGGCTGCTAGACACGCGTGAGCTGCGCAGGTGGCCCCGCTCTCGGTGGACGGCGAGGACGCGGGGTGGCCGGGTGACGTGTCTGTCCAGCCAGGGCAGTCCGGACAGCTCGCGGGGCTCCCTGGCTTTCCAGGAGCAACACGCGTCAGCCAGAGGGTCCGCCGCCCTCCGGGAAAATGTAACCCAAGGAAAAGACTACTCTCGGAATCTCAGCTGCCGTTCGAGGGAGGCGTGCCTAGGAAAAAGGGGTGCCTGTTTGCCGGCTGGCTCCGGATGGGTCAGCTGCGGGGTCTCGGGGGGTGGGGGGAGCTGTGCAGAGAAGGCAGGTGTTCCAGGGCTGGGGAATTCCAGGACAAATCTGAGGACGGGGCAAGAAATACTGAGAGTGTTTGGGGAACCCCCCAGTGACCAGTGGCGTGGTCAGTGGGTATTCCAAGAGCAATGACCGTCTGTCTAGGCCCCTGGAAGTTATTTTTAATTATTCTATGATGCAGAGGGCTTCCGCATTCTCCCCACTCTCTAGTTTAAAAAAAAAAATTTAAAAACAAAAGTAGTTTGCTGTATTCACATATGCTGTATGTGAATAGGATCAGTTTATGGAACTGGTAAAGAAGTTTTTTTCCGTCTGGATCAACATGGAGCAGAACAGCCCACATTCACTAAAACTGCTAGCTAGGCGGCAAAGGCACCGGATAAACACCCCCAACCCCCACCGCTGACCCACCCATTCACCACTCTCTCCAGCTGCTGGGCAACAGGAGGGTTTTTTTCCTTTTGCAGAGTATGCGATTGGGGCCAGCACTGACCTTGCCCACATCTCAGAGGACTAGGAGGTCCCAGCTAACATCAGGGATATAATAGTAAAAGCCTAGTAATAATGGCAAAATAATACTCTGAAAATTATTTAGTAGTTTCCAACTACAATAGCTCTTCCTTCAGAAATGCTTAAGATTGGCGTCTATTTTGCTCTAGAGAGAACATTCCTTATTAGGGCAAAGTGAAAAGGAAAGCAACAATAGCCAAAAAGAGGCAGAAAATGAAAAGCCACAAGCTTCTACCGGCGTAGGGAATGCAATTTCTCTTTGCTCGTTCAAGAACAACTAGAATATACCGAGTACTCCATAAACAGCCGCTGTGGACTCACATGCTTTATCCCCCTCATTACAACATCAGTGTGTGATGCTGAAAATGGCCAATTCTATAGCAAAGAATCATTCCCCAGGGCAGCATCTGGGCCTCTGCTGTAGAAAATGCTTTGGAAACAGCATTGGGTTTCCTTCCAGATTCCTTAGGCCTCTGCCCAAGATGTGACCTGAGCTGATTCTCCAGAATCCATATAAAGAACGTTTTTACTTAATCTAGTCCAAATTCATACTGCTTTATTCAAAAGTTGTGTCCCTGAGGAGTTAAATATGCTACGTTTCTTCCTATCAACTCACCTGGTAATCCACTGTTTAAAGCTAACTAGGCCATCAAGCTCGGTAACAACATCCAGGGAACCCATGTTGTATTTCAGGCTGTGCTGTGCAGCTTACAAGCAGCTTTTCATTTTATCTTGGTAACACCATGAGGTAGGTATTTTTTATTATCCTCATTTTACACATGAGGAATGAAGAAACAGAAGTTAGGTAACTACCTTTTCAAAACAGAAGAGCAGACAAGAAAAAAGCCAGGTCTACTAACTACATGCTCATGAGGCACACGAGCCCACTTGCTGATACTCATCCCTTATGTTAATCACCTATAAACCCATTAGGAATAGTCGTTTGTTAACCTAACCTGGATTAGGTGCTTCCAGCTTCCAAGGATAACAAAGATAAAGTCAGGCCCCTTATGTCAAAAAAAATTCACCATCTGGCGGAGAATTATTTTGAAATGCAGGGGCTCAAACCCTCATTTATTTGTCTTCTGAATTTGAAATACTTTCTGTTCTCGGTTTGCCCATGTTAGGTTTTTGGTTGTTTTTGTTTTCTCTGAGCTTGGAGGCAGAAAGACCTGCAATCACAGACTGTAACTTTTTCATTGTTTCATCTTCTATTATATTTTGGATTCAGGACCACCTTTTCTGCCGACTGTTCCATTTGCACGTGTCTGCTGCACACATGCAAGTCCCAGTCAATGGGAAAGTAAAAGTTTTGTCAAACGAGTTTCATGACATTGCTGTATTTTACTGATTTCTAACTTTTGTGTTAGCTAGTGTGTGTAGACCAGTCTAAAGAGGCAGTCCAGGCTAACATGAGCTTTATTTCGCTTGTACAGTGTTTTACCGTTAATTCAATGTTTTAAAATTAGAGTTTATATAAAAATCCATACTTCTGGTTTCTTCTGAAAACTTGGAAGTTCTAGTAACAAAACACTGAGCCCACATGCCCACATGGCAACAAGGCCAGAGCTGAAAAGTAACCATCCCTTTTAGTAGGGTATGCCTACTCCAATTCCCCAGTCCCCACCATTCCCTAGAGTGTTCCTGTCACTGAGACTGTGCATGCACTTGTCATTAAGCATCCCACCTACCCTGTTTTCTTATGGTATGAGAGTATTTCTGTATCTGTGTCTTTATCCAAAGATGAAAAAAAAACTCAAGCTTTGTGATTATTTTTGTATCCAGTCTGCCTTGCTCATTTGCTTTGCCTGATCCCTGCAAATAGGCTCTAACCTGTAAGGTGGATAAATAAATTGTATTCCAAATCAGACTAGCAGGAGCATGTGTAATCAAGTCCTCCCGTGGAGCAAAAAAAGCGTGTGACTGAAAACTCTGTATTTCCCATGTGGATCACTTATCTATTGCTGTGTAACAAAACCTTCCCAAAACTCAGTAGCTTAAAACATCCACCTGTTTGGCTCTTCATTCTTTGGGTCAGCAGTTTGGGTTGGACTCAGCTACATAGCTCTTATATTGGTTACACCTGCTGGACTCATTCATGCATCTGTGGTCAATTGGTGGTCAGTGGCCTAACTCACATGCCTGCAGATTTGCTGGCTACAGGTTTAGGCAATGAAAGTCACTAGCTTTTGTGTCTTTCTTTGTCCAGAAGACTAGCCCTGGCTTGTTCCCGTCATGACTGTTAGGGGGTTCCTGAATTAGTCCCCTCCGTTGGCTATAACAAAATACCACAAACTGTGTGACTTCAATAACAGAAACATTCTCTCATGTTCTGAAGGCTAGAAGTCCAAGATCAAGGTTCTGGCAAGGTTGCTTTCTGGTGAGACCACGAGTCCTGGCTTGCAGACAGCTGCCTTCTTACTGTGTCCTCCTGCACATAGAGAATGTACTCGCTCTGGCATCTCCTCTTCTTCTTAACACACCAGCCCTATTGGATCAGGACCCTACCCCTATAACCCCATTTAACCTTAAGTACCTTCTTAAAGGCCCCATCCCCAAATAGAGTCACACTGGGGCTCAGGGCTTCAGCCTATGAATTTGGGGAGGACAAAGTTTAGTCTGCCACATGTCCCAAGAGCAACCAGAAGCCAAGCCCCTTAGGTAGCATTCACTGTTTTCTCATTGATCGAAACGAGTCCTGTAGCCAAGCTCTGAGTTGGTGTGGGACGGGACTACCCACGTGCATGGATACAGGGAGGCATGAGCAACTGGGGAACCATGATGGGAACAACCCACCAGACGCCAGGCCAATTCTCTTGAACTACTATATATTCAAACCATTTTACTGTTTTTTTTTAAAGATTTTATTTATTCATTTATTTGAGAGAGAGCGCGCATACAGAGTGGGGGAGGGCAGAGGGAAAGAATCTCAAGCAGACACTGCACTGAGTGCAGAACCCAAAATGGGGCTCCATCTCACCACCCTGAAATCATGACCTGAGTGGAAATCAACAGCTGGCCACTTGACCGACTGAGACACCCAGGGGCTCCTAAATCGTTTTATTTTAAACCAATGCAGTGGTAGTACTGACACTTACTATCTAACATTCAGTTGTGGTCTGCTGATTGTTGTAAGCAGATCATGGACACACCTTCTGCTTCCAACGGCTGGTTGAGGGGTGGGCATGGACCCAGTGCAGGACAAAATGGGAATGTTTGCTGGGGGTATTTGTAGGAAATACAATAAATACAGTACAATAGGGTGGCGCAAGATGGCGGAGGAGTAGGAAACCTGGATTTCATCTGGTCTCAGTGATTCAGCTGGATAGTGATCAAACCATTCTGAACACCTACAGACTCAACAGGAGATCGAAGAAAAGAATGGCAACAACTCTGAACAGAAAAGCAACCACTTTCTGGAAGGTGGGACGTGCGGAGAAGTGAATCCAAGGCGATATTCGGGAGGATAGAGGGCGGGGGAGGGGGCCTCCGTCGGCCGCTTCTGCTGCAGAGCACAAAATCGAAACATTTAGAAGTCAGCTCCGCTGAGTGACGTCACTCCAGTGGCTAAGCGGGAGGTGGAACCCTCACGGGACAGAGTGGTCTCGGGATCCTCGGGTCACAGAAAGACCGGGCGTGCCCGAGTGTGGCAGAGCTCCCAGGTATTGGAGCGAGGAAGCCGGCTGCAAAGACGGAGCCAAGGCGTTGGCTCTCAGCTGGGGGTTCCCATAAACCGTGATCCGCTGCACAGTCGGGCCACTGCTCCTCCAGCAGGGACCCAACGAGCGGCAGATCTGGGGAGACTCTCCTTCCTCCCCGGGGAGGAGCGGCGCGGGAGTGCACCGCAGGGATCTGCTGGGTTTGGAAACTCCACACGGGGTCGGGTGCCAGAGATAGAAACGCTCCGTCACAGGCTGGGTGAGCACGGAGCGCGGCCGGAGACCAGGGAGACGGGAGTGACTGACTGCTTTTCTCTGGGGGCGCACTGAGGAGCGGCCCCGAGTTCTCAGCTCCTCCGGGGCAGAGATTGGGAGGCTGCCATTTTCACTCTCATCCAACAAAGCTGTACGGAAAGCATGCAAGAAACAAAAGCTCCCCGAGAGTAAACCCGAGCAGATTACTTAGCCCTGATCAGAAAAGGGTGGGGCGATTCCGCCTCAGACAAAGACATTTGGGAACCATGGCAACAGGTCCCTCCCCCAGAAGATCAGCAAAAACAGCCAGCCAAGACCAAGTTTACCGATCAATGAGAATGGCAGAACTCCAGCACTAGGGGAATACTGCACATAGAATTCATGGTTTTCTTACCATGATTCTGTAGTCTTTCAGTGTTAATTTTTTTAACTGTCTTTTTTTTTTAATTTTACTTTTTCCCTTTTCCAACCAACATCTTATCAATCCCTTTTTAAAAAAAATTCTTTTTAATTTCTAGAGTCATAATCTATCCATTCATAGTAGTTACCCTTATTTTTGGCATATATATATGTTCTCTCCTTAAAATTTTGAGATACAGTTTCTTCTAACAGATCAAAATATACCCTAAATATCTACTGTATGCCTTTGTTCTAGGCTCCTGCCTGATCACATTCTCTCCCCCTTTTTTCTTTCTTTTTTTAAATCCTCTTCTTTTTTCAAACAGCTTCTTATCAATTCCTTTTAAAAATTTTTTTATATTTTCATTACAGTCATATTCCATCCCTTCATCATATCAACCTTTGTACATATTTAAGTCCTTCTTTCTTTAAAATTTTGGAAGGCACATTCTTCTAATGGAACAAAATACACCCAAAATCTAGTGTGTGGCACTGATCTATGCACCAGCCTGATCATATTTGATCATATTGTGTTTTGTTTTGTTCTCTTTTTGTTTTTATCTTTTTTGTTTTTTTTTTTTCACTGTTTCTTTTTTCTTTCTTCGCCTTTCTTTTCCCCTGGTTTCAGGTCTTCTCTGATTTGTTTTGAGTATACTTTCTGGGGACATTGTTACCCTGTTAGCAATTTGTTCTCTCAATCATCTGTTCTCCTCTGGACAAAATGACAAGATGGAAAAAAATCAACAACAACAACAACAACAAAAGAGGTAGTACCGTCTGCCAGGGACCTACTCAGTACAGACATTAGTAAGATGTTGGACCTAGAGTTCACAATCATGATTTTTAAGATACTAGCTGGGCTTGAAAAAAGCATGGAAGGTATTAGAGAAACCCTTTCTGGAGAAATGAAAGAACTACAATCTAACCAAGTCGAAATCAAAAAGGCTATTAAGGAGGTGCAATCAAAAATGGGGGCACTAACTGCTAGGATAAATGAGGCAGAAGAGAGAATCAGCGATATAGAAGACCAAATGATGGAAAATAAAGAAGCTGAGAAAAAGAGAGATAAACAACTACTGGATCACGAGGGCAGATTCGAGATATAAGCGATACAATAAGACGAAACAACATTAGAATAATTGGGATCCCAGAAGAAGAAGAAAGAGAGAGAGGGGCAGAAGGTATGTTGGAGCAAATTATACCAGAGAACTTCCCTAATGTGGGGAAGGAAACAGGCATCAAAATCCGAGAGGCACAGAGAACCCCTCTCAAAATCAATAAAAATAGGTCAACACCCCGACATGTAATAGTAAAATTTATGAGTCTCAGAGACAAAGAGAAAATCCTGAGAGCAGCTCGGGAGAAGAAGTATAGGTATAGGTATATAACCTGTAATGAAGAAACATTAAATTGGCAACAGACCTATCCACAGAGACGTGGCAGGCCACAAAGGACTGGCATGATATATTCAGAGCACTAAACAAGAAAAATATGCAGCCAAGGATACTATATCCATCTAGTCTGTCATTGAAAATAGAAGGAGAGATAAAAAGCTTCCAGGACAAACAAAAACTAAAGGAATTTGCAAACACAAAACCAACCCTACAAGAAATATTGAAAGGGGTCCTCTAAGCAAAGAGAGCACCTAAAACCAGCATGGACCAGAAAGGATCATAGACAATATACAGCTAACAGTCAACTTACAGGCAATATAGTGGCACTAAGTTCATAACTTTCAGTAGTTACCCTGAATGTAAATGGGTAAATGCTCCAATCAAAAGACACAGGCTATCAGATTAGATTAAAAAACAAGACTTGTCGATACGCTGTCTGCAAGAGACTCATTTTAGACCCAAAGACACCCCCAAATTGAAAGGGAGTGGAAAAACATTTACCATGCTAATGGACACCAAACGAAAGCTGGGGTGGCAATCTTTATATCAGAGAAATTAGATTTTAAACCAAAGACTGTAATAAGAGACAAGGAAAGACACTGTATCCTACTTAAAGGGTCTATCCAACAAGAAGATCTAACAGTTGTAAATATCTATGCCACTAACATGGAGCAGCCAATTATATAAGGCAATTAATAACAAAAGCAAAGAAACACATTGACAACAATACAATAATAGTGGGGGACGTTAACACCCCCCTGACTGAAATGGACAGATCATCTAAGCAAAAGATGAACAAGGAAATAAAGACTTTAAATGACACACTGGACCAAATGGACTTCACAGACATATTCAGAACATTCCATCCCAAAGCAACGGAATACACATTCTTCTCTAGTGCCCATGGAACATTCTCCAGGCTTGATCACATCCTAGGTCACAAATCAGGTCTCCACCAGTACCAAAAGATTGGGATTATTCCCTGCATATTTTCAGACCACAGTGCTTTGAAACTAGAACTCCATCACACGAGGAAAGTCGGAAAGAATTGAAATACATGGAGGCTAAAGAGCATCCTACTAAAGAATGAATGGGTCAACCAGGAAATTAAAGAAGAATTAAAAAAATTCATGGAAACAAAAGAAAATGAAAATACAACTTTTCAAAATCTTTGGGATGCAGCTAAGGCAGTCCTGAGAGGAAAGTATAGAGCAATACAAGCCTTTCTCAAGAAACAAAAAGGTCTCAAATACACAACCTAACCCTACACCTAAAGGAGCTAGAGAAAAAAACAGCAAATAAAGCCTAAACCCAACAGGAGAAGAGAAATAATAAAGATCAGAGCCGAAATCAATGAAATAGAGATCAAAAGAACAGTAGAACACATCAACGGAACTAGGAGCTGGTTCTTTGAAAGAATGAACAAGATTGATAAACCCCTGGCCAGACTTATCCAAAAGAAAAGAGAAATGACCCAAATCAACAAAATCATGAACGAAAGAGGAGCGATCACAACTAACGCCAAAGAAATACAATTATAAGAACATATTATGAGCAACTCTGTACCAGCAAATTAGATAACCTGGAAGAAATGGATGCATTTCTAGAGATGTATCAACTACCAAAATGGAACCAGGAAGGAGTAGAAAACTTGAAGAGACCTATAACCACTAAGGAAATTGAAGCAGTCATCAGAAATCTCCCAACAAACAAAAGCCCAGGGCCAGGTGGCTTCCCAGGGGAATTCTACCAAACATTTAATGAGAAATTAATATTTATTCTCCTGAAACTGTTCCAAAAAATAGAAATGGAAGGAAAACTTCCAAACTCGTTTTATGAGGCCACCATTACCTTGATCCCCAAACCAGAAAAAGACCCCATCAAAAAGGAGAATTAGACTAATATCCTTGATGAACATGGACGCAAAAATTCTCACGAAAATACTAGCCAATAGGATCCAACACTACATTAAAAGGATCATTCACCACGATCAAGTGGGATATATCCCTGGGCTGCAAGGTTGGTTCAACATCCGCAAATCAATCAACGTGCTACAATACATTAACAAAAGAAAGAACAGGAACCATATGATCCTCTCAATAGATGCAGAAAAGGCATTTGACAAAGTACAGCATCCTTTCTTGATCAAAAGGCTTCAGAGTATAGGGATAGAGGGTACCTACCTCAATATCCTAGAAGCCATCTATGAAAAACCTACAGCGAATATCATTCTCAATGGGGAAAGGCTGAGAACTTTGCCCCTAAGGTCAGGAATGCGGCAGGGATGTCCACTCTCACCAGTGCTATTCAACATAGTATTAGAAGTCCTAGCCACCGCAATCAGACAACAAGAAGAAATCAAAGGCATCCAAATCGGCCAAGAAGAAGTCAAACTCTCACTCGTTGTAGATGATATGATACTTTATGTGGAAAATCCAAAAGACTCCACCCCAAAACTGCTAGAACTCATTCAGGATTCAGTAAAGTGGCAGGATATAAGATCAATGTACAGAAATCAGTGGCATTCCTATACACCAACAACAAGACTGAAGAGAGAGAAATGAAGGAGTCGATCCCATTTAAAACTGCACCCAAACCATAAGATACCTAGGAATAAATCTAACCAAAGAGGCAAAGGATCTGTACTCAGAAAACTATAAAAGACTCATGAAAGAAATTGAGGAAGACAGAAATGGAAAAACGTTCCATGCTCATGGAGTAGAAGGACAAATATTGGGAAGGTGTCAATGCTACCTAGAGCAATCTACATATTCAGTGCAATCCCCATCAAAACACCATCCACTTTGTTCAAAGAAGTGGAACAAATAATCCTAAAATTTGTATGGAACCAGAAGAGAGCCCGAATAGTCAGAGGAATGTTGAAAAAGAAAAGCAAAGCTGGCAGCATCACAATTCCGGACTTCCAGCTCTATTACAAAGCTGTCATCATCAAGACAGTATGGTACTGGCACAAAAACAGACACATAGATCAACGGAGCAGAATAGAGAGCCCAGAAATGGACCCTCAATTACATGGTCTACTAATCTTTGACAAAGCAGGAAAGAATGTCCAATGGAAAAAAAGACAGTCTCTTCAACAAATGGTGTTGGGAGAATTGGACAGCCACATGCAGAAGAATGAAACTGGACCATTTCCTTACACCACATGCAAAAATAGACTCCAAATGGTTGAAAGACCTCAATGTGAGACAGGAGTCCATCAAAATCCTAAAGGAGAACACAGGCAGCAACCTCTTCGACCTCAGCCGCAGCAAATTCTTCCTAGAAACATCGCCAAAGGCAAGGGAAGCAAGGGCAAAAAAGGACTATTGGGATTTCATCCAGATAAAAAGCTTTTGCACAGCAAAAGAAACAGTCAACAAAACTAAAAGACAACCGACGGTATGGGAGAAGATATTTGCAAATGATGTATCAGATAAAGGGCTAGTATCCAAAATCTATAAAGAACTTATCAAACTCAACACCCAAAGAACAAATAATCCAATCAAAAAATGGGCAGAAGATATGAGCAGACATTTTTCCAAAGAAGACATCCAAATGGCCAACAGACACATGAAAAAGTGCTCAACATCGCTCGGCATCAGGGAAATCCAAAACAAAACCTCAATGGGATACCACCTCACACCAGTCAGAATGGCTAAAATTAACAAGTCAGGAAACGACAGATGTTGGTGAGGATGCAGACAAGGGGGATCCCTCCTACACTGTTGGTGGGAATGCAAGCTGGTGCAACCACTCTGGAAAACAGTATGGAGTTTCCTCAAACAGTTGAAAATAGAGCTACCATACGATCCAGCAATTGCACTATTGGGTATTTACCCCAAAGATACTAATGTAGGGATCCGAAGGGGTACATGCACCCCAATGTTTATAGCAGCAATGTCCACAATAGCCAAACTGTGGAAAGAGACAAGATGTCCGTTGACAGATGAATGGATAAAGGACAAGTGGTATATATACACAATGGAATATTATGCAGCCATCAAAAGAATGAGATCTTGCCATTTGCAACCACATGGATGGAACTGGAGGGTGTTATGCTGAGTGAAATAAGTCAATCAGAGAAAGACATGTATCATATGACCTCACTGATATGAGGAATTCTTAATCTCAGGAAACAAACTGAGGGTTGCTGGAGTGGTGGGGGGTGGGAGGGATGGGGTGGCTGGGTGATAGACATTGGGGAGGGTATGTGCTATCGTGAGCACTGTGAATTGTTCAAGACTGTTGAATCACAGATCTGTACCTCTGAAACAAATAATACAATATATGTTAAGGAAAAAAAAGCAGGAGGGGAAGAATGAAGGGTGGGAAATCGTAGGGGGAGATGAACCATGGGAGATGATGGACTCTGAAAAACAAACTGAGGGTTCTAGAGGGGAGGGAGTGGGGCGATGGGTCAGCCTGGTGATGAGTATTAAAGAGGGCACGTTCTGTATGGAGCACTGGGTGTTATACACAAACAATGAATCATGGAACACTACATTAAAAACTAATGATGTAATATATGGTGATTAACATAAAAATTTTTTAAAAATACACTACAATAATACCACAATATAAATAATAAATAATATAAAATAATATATATAAAATAATCCCTAAACCCCCAAGAAAAGGGGGAAGAAACGGTCCCTCTTTTTTCAGACATTGTTGTGTCTGTGTGTGATGCCTAAGAAGCTATAGCCATGCCACTGTCCAGTCGAGGATGAAGCCTATACCCAGAAGGGAAGGGAGCCCAGAGAAATGCAGATAAAAGCTCCTGATGTCCATGCCCAGATCCCATTTGCCTCTGGATTTCTGTTGCGCAGCCTCATAAATGTCCTTCTGTAGATTGGCCTGAGTCCCTGTGTTCTTTTACTTATGCATGGATACTAATTGGATTGGTCAACCAATGAGGAACCATAGAGGGCATACAGCCTTCCTGGGAAGCCTGGGACCTTATTCACACACTGGCCCAGGGCAGGTTCTTGTCTCAGCTTCCTTCTCTGAAAAAGCAGGAAATGCCTCTTCTATACGCCCTAAGCAAGGCTTTATGATCAGGTGAAATAATGCATGTGGAAACATTTCAAGCTGTATAAATTGTCAAATCAATGTAAAGAAGAGAGAAGACAGCCTATTTAAAGATGAAAGGATTGACAGTTAATAGCTAGAATTATGTCATATCAGCAATCCATCCCTTTAGTCAAGTCAGTAAGAGGACTTGTCAAATGTGTTTACAGTTACAGAGAACAAAACAACCACATACTATACAACAGACCTCCAGCTATAATTAATTTCTCAATTAAATAAAGATAGTCTTAGTATTGTGTGTGAGCTGAGTAGGAAAGGTAGGGGCAGTAGGTGGACCAGGTCTGTATCAGTGAGGAGAATTTCAGCTGCAAGCCAACACCCAGCTTGCCCTGACTTAGAAAATAAAGGAATCGTTTGGCTCAACTATATAGAGTCGGCAGCATGGCATCTACCAGATTTCTGGGGAGGTGTGACTCAGTGATTCAATTAGGGACTCAAGCACCCAGCTCTCTCTCTGTGCTTCTGCTTCTCATGGTATCAGCCTCACATTCACAAATGTCCAGCCAGTAATTGCTAGATGCATCATCAAGGAAGGTCATGTATAGTCATTGCACGTTGCTTTGAAAAAAAAGCATTGTTCAATGCAAATATTTAAAATATATTCCAATTTTTATAATATTGAATCAAGGTTCCTTTATTTTTCAATATTTTGGGAGCCTCGAGAACTGGATAAGACTCCAGACTTCCTTGATCACAGAGTTGTCCTGTGGTACTGATGCAACCAATGATTAGTCCTGAAACCATTTGCTTGAAAACTTTCTTCCTGGAGTGCAGTTTGTCTTAGTTTTGGTAAACACAAATTTGGAAATCTGCATTAGTCAAACAGGGCTTAAATGCCCCTGCATCAGATCCCCACCTCCACCCCACACATAAAAGAAATCTGTGTACCTGATGTGATAGCAACAGGGACCAATTCTAAAATCTCCCACTGAGATTTAAGGAAGTAAATAAAAAGAAGGAAGACCATGTTTACATTAATTTATCATCCACAGTAGTTAGAATGCTTATTAGAATGGCATTTCTAAAGAATTTTAAATTGGCACAGGTCTTCTGATCCATTACATGCGTGATTTCCCTGCACCAGGCATAGATGTTAAGACAATGGTCTTTACCATTTATCCAAAGAAGACATCCAAATGGTCAACAGACACATGAAAAAGTGCTCCACATCGCTCAGCATCAGGGAAATCCAAATCAAAACCTCAATGAGATACCACCTCACACCAGTCAGAATGGCTAAAATTAACAAGTCAGGATACGACAGATGTTGGCGGGGATGTGGAGAAAGGAGAAGCCTCCTACCCTGTTGGTGGGAATGCAAGCTGGTGCAGCCACACTGGATAAGAGTATGCAGGTTCCTCAAACAGTTGAAAATAGAGCTACCCTACGATCCAGCAATTGCACTACTGGGTATTTACCACAAAGATACAAATGTAGGGATCCGAAGGGGTACGTGCACCCCAATGTTTATAGCAGCAATGTCCACAATAGCCAAACTGTGGAAAGAGCCAAGATGTCCGTCGACAGATGAATGGATAAAGAAGACATACAATGGAATATTATGCAGCCATCAAAAGGAATGAGATCTTGTCATTTGCAACGACGTGGATGGAACTGGAGGGTATTATGCTGAGTGAAATAAGTCAAGTCAGAGAAAGACATGTATCATATGACCTCACTGATATGAGGAATTCTTAATCTCAGGAAACAAACTGAGGGTTGCTGGAGTGGGGATGGGGTGGGAGGGATGGGGTGGCTGGGTGATAGACATTGGGGAAGGTATGTGCCATGGTGAGCGCTATGAATTGTGCAAGACTGTTGAATCACAGATCTGTACCTCTGAAACAAATAATGCAATATATGTTAAGAAAAAAAAGAGGATAGCAGGAGGGGAAGAATGAAGGGGGGTAAATTGGAGGGGGAGACGATCCATGAGAGACGATGGACTTTGAAAAACAAACTGAGGGTTCTAGAGGGGAGGGGTGTGGGGGGATGGGTTAACCTGGTGATGGGTATTAAAGAGGGCACGTTCTGCGTGGAGCACTGGGTGTTACGCACAAACAATCATGGAACACTACATCAAAAGCTAATGATGTAATGTATGGTGATTAACATGACAATAAAACATTTGAAGAAAAAAAAGACAATGGTCTTGACACTCACGTAAATATTTTCCTGCTGACTTCTATGTCGAAGGTTGACAGTGAGCTTGGCGTATAAGAACCCGAGATAGCTGGGTGCTAACAAACATAAGCCACATCCCCAGGGTTTTTGAACCACCATGGTCTGGTCTTTCTCAACCCAATTAAATAATGTATTTCTGTACATAAGCAAGCCAAATACCAAATGGAAATCATTTTAGATATTCAGAAGCATCAGCAAACCTTGGTCTCTAGTCAAACAGAAAGAAACAGCCATCAAGGGGGCGCCTGAGTGGCTCAGTCGTTAAGCATCTGCCTTCGGCTCAGGTCATGATCCTGGGGTCCTGGGACTGAGCCCCGCATCGGGCTCCCTGCTCCGTGGGAAGCCTGCTTCTCCCTCTCCCACTCACCCCACTCCCCCTGCTTGTGTTCCCTTTCTTGCTGTGTCTCTCTCTGTCAAATAAATAACATCTTTAAAAAAAAAGCCATCAATTAAAGACTATCCTGATGCTACATAACATCAGACGAAATAAACTACCCTTTTCAGAGATTTATACCTGTGCTTCTCGAACTAAGGTGCTTTAGGACAAAAGTCTTAAAATCAAATATTTTTAACCTTTTCACTCTATCAGTAGATCTAGGAATAAAACTCTGTTTAAACACGAAAAGTTCCCCTTTGACTTATTCTGATGAGTCACCTGTTATAAGCAGGCCGAATCTATTAACACCAGGAGCCATATATTTGTACCCCAATTCTGAGACCAATAACCAGTGTCTGTGTTGGGGGGTTTCCCCCTAAAACACCCCTAAGCAATTCTCCAGGACACCAGCTGGGTGGTGTCCTATCATTGAACTCAATTCTGGCAGTGTCTACTGGGAGACAGCATCATATTCCCCATGTGAAGGGCTCAGTCCTGTGTGACACCCTTCCCTCCTCCACTTCAGATGCCAGTCACAAGCCCAAGTTGTTAAACTTGACCAACCTGGGTGGACTACAAACTGGAGGTTCCAACAACACCCTCCTTGTGCTCAAATGATTTGCTATAGCAGCTCACAGAGCTCAGAAACATTTTACTTACTAAATGACCGGTTTAGGGGCACCTGGGTGGCTCAGTTGTTAAGCGCCTGCCTTCAGCTCAGGTCATGATCCCAGGGTCCTGGGATCGAGCCCCGCATCGGGCTCCCTGCTCTGCTGGAAGTCTGCTTCTCCCTCTCCCACTCTCCCCACTCCCCCTGCTTGTCTTCCCTCTCTCACTGTGTCTCTCTCTGTCAAATAAAATCTTTAAAATAAATAACTTGTTTATTGCCAAAGATATTAGAGGATATGCATGAACAGCCAGACTGATGAGCTGCATAGGGTGAGGTATATGGGAAGGGGCATGGAGCTTCCATG
Organism: Eumetopias jubatus; assembly: GCF_037043125.1. Lineage (NCBI taxonomy): Eukaryota > Metazoa > Chordata > Mammalia > Carnivora > Otariidae > Eumetopias > Eumetopias jubatus. Next base: position 413,521 of record NW_028274845.1, read on the forward strand.
CTGTCAATGAGCACACCACTCTCCCCAGCTCCACGTGTTCACCAACCAAAAGAACTCCAAGCCTGTCCTTTGGGTTTTTATGGAGGCTTCATTACATAGGCCTGATTAGTTAACTCTCTGGCCAATGGTGATTGATTCGACTTCCACTCTCTCCCCTCTCCTGAGATTAAAGGGTGGGACTGAACATTCCAACCCTTGAATCACAATGTTGGTTCCCCTGGCAGCCAGCCCCTCCCTTCTTAGGTGCAAAAGCTATCTCATTAACATAACAAAAGACACTTAGGAAATTCCAAGGGTTTTAGGAACTCTGGGCCTGAAAAACCAAATATATATTTATAATTATAAATCATTGTATCGCACCAGTGCACGTTCATAATATTTCTATTTGTATCCCCAATGCATAGCAAATCATTTAGCATATAGTCAGTACTCAATACATGTGAGCTAAAGTTTTACTAGACTTAAAACTACCCACCTGTAGGACACTTCACTGAACATCTTATCTTCAAACATCACTTAGATACCACCTTTCCCAGGTGGCTGACCATATCTTTATGGATGTGTCACAGGCATTGTTTGACCAAGTAGAAAGTCATAGTGCAGCATTTTTCATGTTCTCCAGTAAGTCATTCCATCAGGTAGCCTTTGACAGTGCCAAAGCAAGAATGAATAAGCAATTGTCAAATGCTCCCCCTCAGGGAAGATATCTAGTGGGGATTTGCTTTAACATTGCTAAAATCTCAAAGAACAAAAAGCTTCTTTTTTATAAGCCTTTAGAAAAACTAAAGATCTGCCAGAAAAGGCACATCTGACAGACTGCCTTTGCATCCTCCAAGGAAGAAACAAACCAGATCAAGAGTTTGGCACCTGTGCTCTCATCAAACCCCTCCTCCTCTTACCTCTAAATACAGAGCAGCAAAGCTTCCATAAGCTTCCAAAGTCAGGCCTGCTACCATTCCCTTAACCTGCAAGTGACCAGGTTAGGCCATATTAATGTTGGAAAAGACATGAGGATTCAAAGCCAACAGCTAAGAAAGAATTCTTGAGACGTCTTTGGTGCAAAAAGGTGGTGTTACTAAAGCATGGGGACAGGACCCGTGGGCAGGAAGAGCGGCCCTGGGGTCATGAGGAGGGGCCCAGTATATACTTTGAAGTTGGGAGGGGGTTAGTCTTTCCTTAGGTCTCTAAGGAGACTTAGAGTCTCCTTAAGTCTCTAAGGAATTTTGGAAGCACGGTTTCCAGGACCTTGAGGGAGCTAGCTATTGTTGGGAAAAGGTCATTTATTCCCATCTAAAAAAAACCTTTGTTTGAGAACCTTCAGATGTGTATATGCTTGGGGAGTGATTGCCAACACATATCTTGGGGGGTTTAGAGATAAAAGGAAATTTCTCAAGGAATTTTTACATGTTAAAGAAGACTTACAGGATCCTGGGGGTCAGGCCAAGGTTGCCTTTTGCCCTTAGCAAAGTGTTAATATCCAGGCAGTTAAGTCCCTAGAGGAATGTCACTCTGCCTATTTCAAGGACTTGTCAGTGACCTGTAAGTAGTAAGGAAATTTAATAATTTTTCCTCTCCCTTTGTTTCCCACATCAATACCCTGTAGTGATTTGTATATATAAAATGACTTCACCTTCTGCAATAGATGTCCAATGTGGCATTTGCCTGCCTGGCGTGCATTTCCCCTTTCTAAGTAGCAAGGTATGAGGTTCCATCAAAGAACCACCCTCCACTGTTTATGGGTTGAACCCATAATATGATTCCAGAGCTATATGGAGGACCCAAACTTGACAAAGGGACAACATGCTCCTGGCTAAGTGATGTATTTAGGGATACAAATGTGACAGAAGTAAGGCAAACAAAAAGTTAGGGCCTTTTCAGTTGGGTAAGATGTGGCTGAAGCTACTGGTGACCTCCTGTGCCACTAGGGTAGAAAGAGTCTGCCAGGGAATGAAGTTGACACAGAAAACAGCAGAGCCAAGAGACTAGAGGAACAGATTCCTGAAGACATCCCTGTGCATCTGGTCAACCCTGCCTAAGAAGCTGGCCTCTGCTTATTCCATTCACTGAGGAAATATATTCCCTTTTAAAAGGAAAAATGAACCTATTTTTTGGACTGGATTTCAGTAACAGCTACCTGGAAGACTTTTAAGAACAACAGTATCTGTAGGGAAGTTCACAGAAAGACCTTTTAGGGAAAATAAATCAATTAAGCTTTGTAAACAAGTTAATTAGATCAGGAATATGGTTTGGGCTGTTTCAGTGCAATCCTTTTTAACAAATTCAATTTATCTGTCTTACAGTTATAGACACTGTGGAGGTATTTATCTGTAGTGTTCTGAAACCACCATCTTTACTCTAAAATTAGCCTGGTCCTATCTCATACATTTAGGTACACATGGGGAGTTGTGTCTTCATTAACCAACAGTTCTCTCAAATTCCTGTTCTAAAGCATTCCATTAGTATTTCCCAACAATGACAGATGTAAGTGTTGAGAGCATTACAGCACAATTAGTAGTTGACCCAAGAAAATAGAATTATTTGCTGCCTTTGTGTAATGGATTCAAATGCTTAATATTATTCCTAGTGATTCTGAAGCTCCTTGCTCAGGCTGCTTCTCTATAGCATAAAATATAACTTTTCTTTTTCATGTTTGAAGAGTCTTTTCCATTACAGAATTACGTAGCTGATGTACAATCTAGTTGCTGGCATATCCCATATCAGATAGAGTTGCTTTGGATCAACGTCACTTAATCCAAAGTAATAAAATTATCCTGGAATGATGAATTTAGAGAAGAAAAGAGAAACAGACTCAGGCTAGGTTACCTTATATACCCAAGGGAATTACAGAATTCAGAACCGGAATAAATGAAGATGTGGCAAGGATCAGTAAAATAATAGACCATTTCTGAACATTAAAAATATAAGTCTGGGGCACCTGGGTGGCTCATTCGAAGGCGTCTGCCTTTGGCTGGGATGGAGCCCAGCATCCCTGCTCAGCGGGAAGCCTGCTTCTCCCTCTCCCACTCCTCCTACTTGTGTTCCTGCTCTTGCTCTCGCTCGCTCTCTGTCAAATAAATAAATAAGATCTTAAAAAAAAAAGATATAAGTCTCATGTTGAGTCTTCAAAATGAAAAGATCCCAAGGACCTAAAAAAAATTAGTGAACATGCAGAAGAGCCTGCATCTGTTATGCGTTCCAGTGAGCTTATTCTTTCCAGAAATAATTTAGCATATATCTCCAAAAGATAAACATTTTTAAAAATAGTCACAATACCATCATTACATATAACACGTAACAATAACTTCTTAATATCTTTAAATATCCAGTGAGTATTAAAATTTCCCAGATGGCCTCTTTTTCTTTCTTTGTACCTTGCCTTATTCTTATTCTCAAATTAGGATCCAAACAAACCCATCCCTTGCTGTTAGCTAATACCTCTTAAATCTCTTTGTCTATAGGTTCTCAATCATCTCTTTAATTTCTTTGCTATTTCTTAGTTGATGATGTCAGAGTTTCCTATATTTTAAATATTGCTAATCACATCCCTGTGGTGCCATATAATGTGTATCTCTATAGGTTCAGTATTTTGGCTAGAAAACTCCACAAGTGGTGTCATCTATTTCCATCAAGAGGTGTAAGATGTCTGGTAGTTTCTCTTTTTGTGATGCCAGTAGTCATTGCGGGTGACTGCATGGTTCGGTGATTGCATTGGAGGGTGAAAAATTGGGACACTCTGATTCTATCATCCTGTCATCATTATTGAGTGGGAATACTTCCATTTAAAGAGAAATCTCAAGTAAACCATTTGGTTACTCTGAGGTACAGTATAAAATAAAGGCAGGAAAATGCTGGATTCTTTCCCTTTATTTGCTGGTTTTCAGAATAGTGAGCGGGTTCCCCTCCATTCTTCAGAAGAAACCAGTTGCTGTTGTTACATCTTCTGTGCATGGTTTTAACAGAGCTGATGTCTTTCAATCCACTGTTGAGCCCTCTCTGGCTAGGGAGTCTCTTTAAGCAGGCCATCAAGCCCTCTGACATGACCCAGGAGCCTTTTTTTTCTCATTTCCTTTGGAAAGATAAGATGATCCAGTACCTTCTTGTACATTTCCTGCCCCAGTTCTGGAATCAGCCATTTCTCTATGGAGCTCTGGCTTGTTTCAGTAGAAAATCTTGTTTAGTGATCACAGTACAGATGCTAGGAGCACCTGTATTGCTAGACTGCTCCTGGTTTCTGGGATTGTTCAGTGGACAGAGGTAGGAAATGTGTGTTTTAAGAGAAGATGCATCAGGGGCACCTGGCTGGCTCCGTTGGTTAACCTTCTGCCTTCGGCTCAGGTTATGATTCCAGGGTCCTGGGATCGAGTCCTGCGTTAGGCTCCCTGCTAAGCAGGGAGCCTGCTTCTTTGCCTCCTCCTTGCTCGTGCTCTCTGTCTCTCTCTCAAATGGCTATCTCTATCCCTGTCTCTGTCTCAAATAAATAAAATCTTTTAAAAAGAGGGAACATGCATCGGGAGACTATACTGATATTTCCAATTCAAATTTAGGGTTGCTGGTTTTTATTTAAATTCTTTTCTATTTTTCACTTGTTCTGTTAAGCTGAGTATCTTATTTACTGATGACATAAACATAATTCCTCGTGTCTTCATATAATTTACTTAACTAGCTTCCAAATAGAAATACCAATATAATAATTAACAATATAATTACTAAAAAGGAAATACATTTTATTTGATGTTCTTTTTGTCCTTAACGTACATCCCACTAAGATATACAGCCAAATGACTATTTTTTTATATTCACTTAAATTAATTCCTCTCTGCATGGCTTAAACCAGTGACTTAGTGCATAGGTTCATTTCATTTTGCTTTCGATTTTGAGGAAAGGTTACATTAAAAGCAAAATCTTACCACACCACAGGTAATAATTTCTTTAACATTTTAACATGCATGATTCTTGTCATTTCTGTACATGAATGTTATTACAAAAATAGAATCATGGTTACATAAGGCTTTGTATTTGCTTGATTCCCTCTGGAGTAGATCGTAAACCTCTTCCCATGTCATGAAAACATTTCTAAATTAATGTTTTAGCACCTTCATAGTATCCCATCATTTATGTAAATTGTAGCTCTCTCAGCTAATCCTCTGTTGTTGACCATTTAAGGGGCTAACAATTTTGCACAATTTAAACAACACTGTGATGAATATCTTTGGAACCAAATGTGTTCACATATTCCCAAATTACTGTTTTAGCATAAATTCCCATGAATGTATTCCCCAAGCCAAAAAATAAAATAATCATTTGAAGACTTTGCTTCATTCTGTGGAATCATTTTCCTAAGTGTTTGAGAGTTCTCATGTCCCTAAATTCTCGCCAACACTAGGGGTTGTAATTCACTTTTTAATTTGTCTAATTTGAAAAGTAATATAGCATATGATTGTTGATTATATAGACATTTCTTTAAATGGATGACTATAGGTATTCATTTGTTCACTTTTCAACAAAAATGTAATTCAGCTTTTACTATCTGCCATGCCTTGGACCGGGCACTGTCCAACACAGACACATTCCTCCCCTCCTCTGGCCCAGAGTCCGGAGGAGAAGAAAGACATTTGAATAAGTAGGGCTGGAAGGAGAAGTGCAAGGCATCATGAGAGTGCATGGTGGGAGACCAAGCTAGACAGGGAGGTGGGGGTCAGGAAGGATATGGAAATTTACACTGAGGCCAAAACAATGAGTAAGCTGTAACTAGGGACAAGCAGGTGATGTGAAGGAAGCACCACCGAAAGAGAGAGCACAGCATGTGCAAAGATCCTGAGGTGTGTTTCATATCTTTTCTTCATATGCAAAGACCTCATCATGAGAGAGGATCTAAGCCTGCAGGATCCAATTTGTATGACACAGAGATGCCCCTATAAAGAGTAAAAAAGAAGTAGGAGCAGCTTGAGCACCTTGTCTCAGACGCCCCTCCTGAGCCTGTGCTCCCAGGTCTCTATCCTCTTTGCCTACAAAAGCAACAAGTGCCTCTTCATCACCCCTAATATCTCCCAGCCAAACCACGGGATCGAGGTGATTTACAGCACCTGTGCATCCTGAGCAGATTAGATTTTTATATATTTAGTATTTAAATATTTAGTATTTATATATAATATAATATAAATATAATATATTTATATTATGCAAATTGCATAAACTTTATTTTCTTGTTGCCGCAAGCAGTGTATCCCAGGGCAGCCATTCACTAAGTTGAAACAGATAAAGTTTTAATAATAAATACTGATGATGAATAAGTCACAAAGTTTGTGCAATGCTAATGTACTCACTCACCGTAGGGTAGTTTATTAGATAAACAAGTAACATTTCCTGATTTGCTTTTGCTCAAGCGGCGTCGTTTTCCTGGAAATGTTTGCGCAATAAATTATTTCAACCCATTAGGTGTTAACGGACAAATCATAGTCACTTGCAATCTGTTGTGAATTGCTGAGAATTGAGATTTAAACACTGAAATTATACATTAATTTTGCTTTACAAAAACAAAGCTGGTTAAGGAAATTAAACTTGGTTGAAATGGGAACAAAACAGTATGTTTGATGCTGAATATTTTAAGCCTGCAAAGGAGGCTGTGAATGGTTTCATTAATATTCAGAACACTTGGGCATTCATGACAAGGAGAAAAGGCAAATAACAGCACCCTGCTTTGGGAATACCCATTAGCAGCAATGCAACTGTGCGGGCGGTGTTTGCCCACAGGATGCCTGTGCGGCTTCAGGATGGGTCAGGGCCCTACCCACCTGTGCAGTAGTCTGAAACAGGGCATCCTGCCTCTTGGTATCTCCAGGGCAGAATTGATTCTGTGCTCACGACAGCCTGCTTCCGTTTGGAAGGGTGATTAGAAAATGTCTTGGAAAATAGCATCCAGCAGCAAATAGCCGGAAACCACCTCACTGTGCATCAGAGGGGCAGTGGCGAGAGGGAAGTACAGTACAGGTCTCCACAGCTAGGAAAGAGAAGGAAGTAAACCCATGTGGTCTGAATTCAATTTCTAAGATAATGTGCTTTTTAAAATTTCTGGTATGAATTTCATTTAAGAAAATCATACTTACAGAAATGTGCACAAAACCATAAGTGATGATGAATTTTCTCAAAGTGCACACACACGGTTACCCAACACCCACATCGAGTGTTAGAACACTGCAATCCCCTAGAGCCCCTTCCTGCTCTCTCTGTCTCCCTCACCTAGGGGGGACGACCATCCTAACTTGTGACATCAGAGGTTAGTGCTGGAACCATCTACCCTTTCATGTCTGGATTCTTTCCATCAGGGGAATGTCTATCAGATTTGTCCACATCGTTACTTAGAGCTGTGGTTTGTGGATGCTCATTAATGGAACATATTCCGTTGTATAAATACACCACAATTTATTTACTCATTCTCCTGCTGATGGATATCTGGGTTCTTTCCAATTTTTTGCTATTACAAATAGTGCTGCTTTAAATATTCTTGAACACATCTCTGGTGAATGTGAAAATATGTGTTTTTAAAGTAAACATAGCCAGGTACAGAGCAGAGTGTTAATGGTACATTCACATCAGTATGGGGGATGTGGGCAAAAGGGACTGGGTATAGGCTCACGCACACCACGTACATTCACTGGTGTTGTGCAGAGGCCCTTTGGAAGTTGATAAAATGATGACCATGCCTGCCTTTGGGAAGAACGTGTAAGGAGGAGCCAGGGCAGCCTTACTTTTCACTGTTGATATGTATGTGCTATTCTGAATTTTTCAAAGGGACTTGATTAAGCTTTCAGTGTAAAATTACTTAATCCAAGTTGGAGGGATATAATGAATACAGAGTCATTTGGTGCCTACCTGAACATGTGGTCATTATTACAACATTAAAATTTACTTTCCTTCAGCTGTGTGTCTCCGTGCTTTTCCAAAGTGTATTTCATGCATTTCTCACTATAGGAGTGAAGAAAGCATTTGTGACCATTTCTGTAGACCGTGCATGTACCCTGATTTCATCAAATCATCAGAATCAACCCGTGAAATACGATTTATGAAATAACCCACTTCACTAATGAGGTGACTGGAGATCAAGGAGGTGGGGTGATAGCCTAGGGTCACATGGATTTTGTCATGCGCTCTTTTCAGTCATAAATGTCCAAAAGATCCTGGAACACACTGGCATCAAAATGAGAAGGAGCAAAAGAAGATGAGGGAAAGAGAAACTTTGAGGTTAATCCGGAGGGTTTAGAGGGGCCATCCTGGAATAACCATAGGTCCTTCTGTCCCCTCTCATCCCCCAGTGCAGGTCATATCCTTAGTGACCCCTATTTGTCAATGTTTTCTGCCTTAGGTGCTCTAGACCAGGGTCAGCCAACATTTCTGTAAAGGGCCAGACAGTAAATATTTTATGCTTGGTGGACCATGTGGTGTCAAACTTCTCAACTCTGCCTCATTGGAGCATAAAGTAGCCACAGACAATATAGAAAAGGATGGGCATGGTTGTCTTCCAATAGAACGTTATTTAGGACGCTGAAATCTGAATTTCATACAATTTTCACATCATGAAGTATCCTTTTTACTTTTCAACCATTTCAAAATGCAGTAACCATTCTTACTCTTAGCTCCTGGGCTGGACAAAAACGGTGATCCAATTTGGCACATTGGTTTCAGTTTGCCAACTGTTGCTTTAAACAGATGCAAAAAATAGGTTAACACAGTCACTGAACAGAAGCTTATCAGTTTTAGTCAGAATTCTTTCAGTTGTTAAATGGGAACCAGACTGAAACTAGAAAAATCAAAGTAGGGAATTCATGAACTTATAACTGGGAAGCCCGAGGGGTTGGTATTCAGACATGGCTGGTTTAGGGGTTTGGATAACAAGCTGCTCTCTCTGCCTCCATCCCTTCATCTTCGTCCTCCCTCTTCTCCTCTCCTTCCTCCTCTTCTCTCCTCCTCCCCCCATCCCCCTTCTTGTCTTCTCTTGGGCTTACTTAGTCTCCCTAAGACTGTATGGTCTTTATCGCTTGTAATCTCAGCAACATCCAAGTCCTCAGTGAAGGCAAAAACTCTTCCTCTTTACCAGCACGCAAAATCCTGTCCCAAATTATCCTAAAACAAACTCTGTTCAGACATCACCACCTGTTTCTTCCATTTGACACTTATCCTCAGCCATCTATTGAGCTTCCGGCTCTGTGTCCGATGAGAATAAAAAATGAATAAATGCAGACCCACCATCAGGAACTTGAGTCTCATGGGAGAGACAGCAAAGGGAACAGAATGTGACAATGACACACACTATACCTCGATTTGTCTCACATCCTTTGAGGTCCTTGTAATATTCTTGTCCATCTCCCCTATGATACAGGGGGCAGGGGGTGGACAGAAGTGTGAGGACTCATTCTAGTATTCCTGGTGCCTAGCATTCATTGATAAATTAATTCTTCCTTCATATGTTTTTTGGGTGTCTACAGTGTGCCAGACATTATATTAGGCATGGGATACAGAGAGGTAAAATGGAACAAATGCCGTCTTTGCTCACATGAAATGCATGGTCTACTACATAGCATTTCTTCATAAATTAGAATTATTCTAAATTTGGCCTAGAGTCAAACCCTAGCTGCATGCTACTAGCTTTGTAAACTCCAGAAAGTTACTTACCCTGTACAAGTCTCTAAGTATATAAAGCAGGCATAAGGGCAGCCCCTATCTCGTGGGGTTGTGGTGAAGATCCATTGAGATAATGCACATACAACATTTAGCAGACTTCCTGAGGAAACCACTGGTGTTCCATAAACACGATCTAATATTAATTTGTTCTAACCCATAGTCTGAAATGGAATAGATGCTCAGTAAATGCCTTTTGAATGGATTTTGCCCCTTAGATACTCTTACAAAAAGCCTAATTCTTATAGCCACCTCTATTACCCTCCCAGTCTGTTGTCCCATACCCCTGAAATGCATATGACCTGCATGTGGCTCTGGCTTCCTATTTAATCCCCACAATCCAGGAGCTCCCATCAGTCCCTTGCTGTGCCCTCATTCAAGCCCCAGCCTCTTTTCTCCAGAGCCTGGGCTCACTAAAGTCTCATTGGATTGTTTTTGGATCTTACCGTGTGACTCACAGCTGGCGTCAGACTACTCAGGTTGAGAGCAGAGTGATAGATATGGATTCCTTTTGTTGAGTGTAAATTTTTAAGTAGATACGGAAACCAACAGGCATCCAACAGTGCCTGCCATAAATTGTTACCTTGTTCAGTAAGAAACAATCAGCACCATATTCCACACAGCCCACAGGCTCCAAGCCCCATCCCAATTTTCCTGGAGACATGCAGCCTATCCATGCATTTATGTTATAGCTTAATTCCTTAACATTGATGAAAAACACTGTTGTGATTGATAACAATGTCACTATAATATAACAAAGATAATAGAAATCTACTGGCATACATACGTAGAAAGTCGCAAGAGACAGTCGATACCATGGTGATGAGCCATCATGATACCATGATGAGAGCAAGATAGATGTGCCACCGTGTCACAGTTCTTAAAGGTCCATGACAGAGGTGAGAGCAAATGAAACCTAACTGAGCGAATGTCCCTAATGAGATGAATGCTCTCAAAGACACAGCCCAGACCCACCACATATTAGACCACCCTGCCCACACACCAGCATCCTGACAAAGATATTTCAGGGACAGATGCTGTTTATTCAGTGTCTCCTATTCTTTTATGTACAATAGCTGGAGCATAACTAAAAACTATGAGACCTAGAAAAAGGAGGAAAAGGTGTCCCATTAACAAAAGAAAGCAGTCATTAGAACAAAGCCATAGATGGCCCACTATTGCATAGCAGATATGGACCTTAATACAGCTCTGACAAATGTGCTCAAAAATCCGGCTTAAAATGGGGGTGCCTGGCTAGCTCAGTTGGTAGTGTTGTGTGGGACTCTTGATTTTGGGGTCGTGAGTTTGAGCCCCACCTTGGGCACAGAGGTTACTTAATAAAAAATTTTAATCTAGCATCAAATGGACAACATGTGTGAATAGATAGGAAATTTTTGCAAAAAATCGAAAACCTTAAAATAGTTAGAAATGCAATAACTGGAAAACACCATACAAGATATTAATCGTTGATTCAACAGGCTTAAAAAGACAACACAGCAGAAGAAAGGATCAGTGTAGAGAGGATATAATAAACCATTCACACCGAAGCCCAAAGTGGAAAAAAAAGCAATTTTTAAAACTGGAGGAGAATGTTCTAGAAAGATGAGTGAATACCAAACAGTCTAATAGAAAAGTTTTTGAAATCATAGTTGGCAATTACTAAAAGCGATGAAGGACATCAACCTGGAGATCCAAAGATCTCTGCTAATCCTGAGCAGTGTGAACAGCAAGAGAACTATATCCGGGCACATCATAATCCGACTGCCGAAATCAAATATAGAAAGTCTTAAAAGTATCCATGGGGAGAAGATATATACAGTGAAACACTGAAAAGAGTGGAAGTTGACATCTCAACAGAAGCTATGGAGGGCCACATTTCAAAATTAAGAAATACAAGGGGTGCCTGGGTGGCTTAGGCAGTGAGGCATCTGCCTTCAGCTCGGGTCTTGATCCCAGGGTCCCGGGATCAAGCCCTGCATTGGGCTCCCTGCTCAGCAGGGAGTTTGCTTCTCCCTCTTTCTCCGCCCCTCCCTCTCCCCCTGCTCATGCTCTCTCTTGCTATCTCTCTCTCTCAAATGAAATCTTTTTAAAAAATTAAGACATATGGAAGATATTTGTGGGTAAAAGCTGAAATACTGCATATCCAGCAGATACGCACTACCAAAAGTAGGCTAGAAGACATTGTTTAGGGTTATGGGAAATGATACCAGACTCTTGACTGTTCAAAGCACAAATAACACAGTACTGAAAGGTTGGTAACATATGCAGAAGTAAAATATATGACAATAAAAGCACAGAGTGTTATGGGGAATAGATGGTTATATTATATGGTTATATTTACATGGTTTGTGAAGAGGTAAAATATTATTTGAAACTGTAATGATTTAAAGATGAATGTTGTGACATCTAGAGCAACCACTAAAACAAATACAAAAATAAAACTAACAAGGGTTGGGGAGGAATACTATCAAAATACTCAGTTAACCCAACAATAGGAGGAGAACAACAAAGAAAACATGAAACAAATAGAAAAAAAATGATAAAATGGTAGGCTTAAATCCAGCTATGTTGACAACTACATGAAAAGTTAGAAGACAGAATATTGCATTGGAAGAGAGAGATTGTCAAATTTAAGCAGGGAAAAATCAAGACCCAACTGTATGTTTGTTACTAGAAATCTGAATGTAGACATACAGATTGAAAGTAAATGGGTGGCAAAGATGTGTCAGGCAAAAAATAAGCATAAGAAATTACATTAATATCAGAAAAAAAACTTTAAGACAAGTAGCATTACGAGAGACAAAGAGGGCTATTTCATAATTATTCAAGAACAGTCCTGAATGTTATGCAAATAACAAGAGATTGAGAAAATGTAAGTAAAAATTGGCAAAGAGATGAGAGAAACAGACGAATCCACAGTCTTAGTTGGAGATTTTAACATTTCTCTCTTAGTAATTACTAGAACAACTAAAACACAAATGTATAAGGATGTAAAACCTTTGCCCAACACTACCAATAAACTTGAGTATTCAAATCCACATTCAACATTCACCAAGATAGAGTAAAATGATGGGTCGTAAAAACAAGTCTCTGTAAATATCAAAAGACTCGAAATATACAGAACATGCCTCTGACCAAAATAGTGTGAATAAAACAATGACATCTAAAAAAAAATCTCAAAATATTTGGAAATTAAGCAAAATACAGCAAAATGATGTGTGTGTCAAAGAATATATCACAAGGAAAAATAGAAAGTAGATCAACTGAATAATAAGGAAAACAAATATTAAGATTATATGAATAGAACACACATCAAAGGAGCAGAATGAAAGGTCCAGAAATAGACCACTGTATTGATTGTTGAGAAAGGCACCAAGTCAATCCACGTGGAAAGAAAAATGTGTTCAATAAGTGTGAAGCAACTGTATACCTGTATGGGGGGGGAAGAATGAATTTTTGACGCCCCACTGTTCCATACCAGATAATTATCATGATGGATTCTGGGAAGCTAGACCATAAACCTTCTAGAAGAAAACAAAATATTTTCACAACCTTCAGGTGGGCCACGATTTTTTAGACAAAACAAAATGTATAAAAAGCAAAAAAGGAAAATAAAGATTAAATGGGATTCATAAAAAAAAAATGTGCTCTTTTAAAAGACACCATTAGGGAAATAAATACACAACCATAGAAAGGGAGAAAATTTTCACAACACTTTTATCTAACAAAGGACTTGGATCCAGAGTGTTTAAATAGCTCCAACAACTCAATAATAAAAAGACAAATACCCAATTAAAACAGTGGGGAAAAGATTTGAACAGACACTTCACAAGAGGATAAATAAATGGCTAATGAGCACGTGAAAAGGCATTGAAAACCATCACTGTGGAAGTAAATACCACTTCACATGCATTGGTATGACTGAAATCAGAGTCCTGACAGTGCTCAGTGCTGGCGAAGATGTGGAACAGCTGGAACTCTCACACACTTCTGGGTAGCTGTGTAGAATAATACTTTAGATAACTGCTTGGCAGTTTTGTATAAAGTTAAATAACCAACTGCTCTAGAACCCGGCAATTCCACCCCTAGGAATTTACCCAAGAAAAATGAAAATATGTGTCCACAAAAAGACTTGTACAAGAAGGTTCATAATGATGTTCGTTATAATAGCCCAGAACTGGAAACAATCCAGATGTCTATCAACAGGTGAATGGATGAATAAATTCAGGTATGTTCATAAAATGAAATGCTACCTGTCAATAAAAAGGAGTGCACGATTGTTAAAACACAATAACCCTTGACTAGATTATAAAAAAAATACAAAAGAATGTGTTCTATATGATTCCATTGATATGAGATCTACGAAGAAAACTATAATGACAAATCAAAAAGCACTTGCCTTTTCAAGGGAATCAAGCTGGAAAGAGGACTAGGGAAGTATTATGGGGTGATATAGTGTTCCCCATCTTGTTTTGGATGATGATTACATGAGTATGTACAATGGACAAAACTCATTGAACTAAATGTTTAAGCCTTGTGCATGTTGTTGTTTGTTAAGTAATCCTTGATTATTAAAATTTTAAATATCTATTCTCTACACGCTGAACAGATAACAATTTAAGAGAGAGGTGGCAGAATTGATGGATTAAGATGAGGTAGGAGACTATGCAGCAGTCCAGTTCATTCAACAAAATCTCTAGGACATCTGGCTTTTACAACTCCTAACTCTTTGGGATGAACCCCGCCTCCTCAATGGAATCAAAGGAAAGGAAGTCAATGCCTGCTGGAAAAGCCACTCTTCCAAAAAAACGAGGTCTACCACTTCTCAGCTCCTTCCCATGCCACAGTGCTGTGAGTGTGGTCACACCCTGCTCTTCATTCTGTTGCCATTACACTGTTTCCTTGGCTCATCTCACTCATTCTGCAATCCCCTCCTCATCAGTTTCTCCTTTTCCAGTGTCTTCCTTGAATTTAACAACGTATCATTGTCTTTCTACTCAACATATTATATTTATTTCCCACCTCCACTTCAAAGTCAGGGGCAGGAATGGTGAGGTTCCTGTCTCTGGGGGGTTTTAAGCAGAGTGGACAATGATATGTACAAGGAATGAAAATCAGGAGAGCGAGGCACTTAATGGCGGGACTGGAGCAGCCAACAGGGTCCTCATGGCACATACCTTCTTCCATTTTATGGCAAGTGCTCCATATGTTCGTACAGCCTACTAAATCAAAACTATGGGTTAATTCATACTTAATTTAATTAGCTAAATTTAATTCTATCCTCTATGCATTTTGTTAGACTAGAGGATAGAATTTCATGCGTATTCATTCTGGCAAGAAATTCTGAAATTTTCTTTGATCATCTGCTAATTTTGCTGCTGTAACAATTAGCCGTTGTCAGCTGCCCTAGCTTCCAGGCAGAACCTGATGCTGATTTTAATTACTTAACCTAAGACCAAGGCAAAGTGAAATACCCACTGAGTCCTATTGCAATTGCACTTCATTTAATGTAAAATCTATCGCTTGTAGGCTTGGACATTGCTCTCTGAATTAAGCATCACATGTTGCGGGGCGCTTAGATATTAGTTTCCTCACTTCTTCAGTTCTTTCCTCATGACCTTTCATGGTCATCGTTATTAATTAGCCCAACAGTCACTGCATTGCCTCTGTTGCTGTGGTCCCAGTGACCCTCCCCCGTGGTCCTCTCTGGTGAGCCATACCACCTCTAGTGTGGGTTTCTAAGGATAGTTCCTTTCAACCCTCACAACAAAGACATCCAGGGCTTTTGGCTCTACCTAGTCAAGACATCCTTGTGATGGTTCTTGTCTTAAATCTTTCACCTTAGGTCTGCTTCTACCACCACTGAAAGGATTGTTTTTAGTCTTATCAGGTCATTTAAGATTAATGTGGGTGGAAGAAGGAGTAACCAGACTTTATTTCACTTTTCATGCTACCCACAGCCAGACCTAATGACCAAAGTGATGGTCCTGACTGGAGTTCAGTACTAATCTGGCTTAATGGATTTCTTGCATTCACTTCACTTTTAATTCAAACCCTAGTTTAAAAAACAAAAATAAAGTTTAAATGTCTTGATGCCACTGAGTTGGGGCATCTTTCCAATCCCATCAGCAAACAGGGTCTGTTTATGCTGGAAGGGTTTTCCTTCCCACTGTCCATGCCCACATTATGTCAAGTGGAAGCCAATCATCAGACTCATTTCCTGAGCAAACTGTGGCAGAGAATAGGCAGCACAGAAAATTTGCAGAGATACTCTGTTTTTGGATAACTTGCAAATATGCCTAAAGAAAGAGAAATCAAATTCTCTTCATTTTTTAAAGCAAAAAGAAGTGGGAACACACATGGGTGATCTCATAAGAAGTACTTATGTTGCCTGGTTTGCATCAGACACGCCCCGTCCGTGACGTCAAGGGCTTCGCCTCAGTCCCCAACCCCACCCCGTCTCCCTGCCCCCCAGCTCCCCTCCCAACTTGGATTTCAGTACTGGTGTTCCTCCTTCCCCTCCTCCAGTCCCCCTTCCCCCTCTGCCCTTCCCCTCTTCTCCCTGGCTTCCTTCCTCACCTGCCCAGTCTCCTCTGTCTCCTGAATTGGTTACCACTCCTCTTCCTCTCCCTGCAGCTATGGCCCCCCAAACCCTACACAACCCCCCCCCCGACCCAGCCCAGGGAAGGCTGTGCCAGCCAGAGAGAAACATGAGGGAGGACTTTCCAACAGCCCGCGAAGAGCAGATACAACGCTGTCTCTTGCTCTCTCTAGCTCTCTCTCTCTTTCTCTTCGGACCCTGGTTGGAGGACACCGAGTGCCATGGCTGCACCTGTACAGTTCAAACCAGTCCCCACAGCCTCCCCCAGGCCTGGACACTGCGGGGGGGAGGGGAGGACCAAAAGTCCGCAACCCCTGGGCCCTCGGGCTGACACCAGCGCACAACACCTCACACGCTGAACACATCCCAGGGCCTGCTTCTTCCCCAGGCGGGCTCCTAGGACAGGGCGGCGCGCCCCCTCGTGGCCGCGCGGGGAGGCGCCCAAGGATCCCGCTGTTGAGGGCAGGGCCAAAGGGGACCACTGCTTCTGCTCCCTTAGACCAGGCTCACAGTTCTCAGCAGGGGGTTAGTGGGGTCCCAGGCTCCCCACTCTGCCACCGCCTGCCCTCCCTCCACCACTTGGCGCTTCCCCCTGGAGGCGATTTCTGCAGTCAGGTCGGCCTTTGGAGGGAAAATAGCCAGGTCTGGAAAACTAAACAGACTACTTTGAAGAGATTTGGGCAATTGTATGGTCATGGATGGAGCGCCCTAGGGTTCTGATTTGCCTTGTCTTGCTTGCGCCTTGAGGTAGTGGTTTACTTTTCCCGGAATGTTTAAATTAGAAAAGATTGGAGGGTGGAGAGGGGGCGTCCAACTTTAGTTGTCACCTGAGATCAATAGTGTGCTGCTGGGTAGAATAATGCCCCCTCCCTAGGAGCTGCCCAGGCTAATGCCAGGAACCTGTGCACATGTTCCATCCTGCAGCAAAAGGGACCCTGCACAGGTGCTTATGTTAAGGACCTTGAGATGGGGAGATGATCCTGGATTATCCAGGCGACGCCCTGCAATGACAAGGGGGTCTTAAAACACAAAGAGGCAGAGAAGAGGTCAGAAGGAGGCTGTGTGAGGAGGACTCTGCCTGCTGGGACTGGGGCTAGGGCTGAGCATGGAGGAGGGGCCTCTAGGAGCTGGAACAGGCAAAGAGACACACTGCCTGCTTAACCTAAAAAATAGAAAGCGCCAGGTATTTTACCATCCAAATTGGGATTCCTGGGGAATAAAAGGGAAAGGTGATGTGGGACAAACCAGCTGGTCTGAGGAAAGTCACCTAACCGGAGCTGTGCAGGGTCCCTGGTGTGGCTTGCAGTGAGGTCCTGCTCAGGGCCTCCATGGGAGGAAAGGCCAGCAAGTCAGGGGGCAATCATTTGAAAGCAGTAGAGGGAACAGGGCCTGGAGCTCTTCCAGGCAAAATGACCCCTAATCAGGAGCCAGATCCGTCATCGGAAAATAATCCAGAGCTGACACATGTGAGAACCGCCAGAGAAGGATATGAAAGCTTTTAGTATAAGTTTTCCATCAGTTGTAAATGTTAAACCGAGAAATAGAAAATATAAACAACACCCTCTCTATCTTTAAGAGATGAAAACTACAACGTCTGAAAGGAAATATACTACAAGGTATTGACAGAATTTAGAAAATGCAGAAGAAAAATTTTTGATAGAATTGTATTGACTCTGTAGATCTATTTGCGTAGTATTGCCATATGAACTATATTAAATCTTCCAATGCATGCATACAGTTGTTTTTTTTCCCCCATTTGGTCTTTCATCTCTCGTAGAACCATTGCTTCTTATGCTTTTCAGTGAACAAGTCTTGCTCTCCTTGAATGAATTTACACCTGACACATTTACTGTGTTGTGTGCCATTGTAAATGGAATTGCTTTCTAAATTTCCTTCTCAGATTGTTCATTGATAGTGCATAGGAACACAACTGATTTTGTATATATGGTACCCTGCAACTTTACGGAATGAGTCTATGGACTCTAATATTTTTGTGTGTGGATGATTTGAGGTTTTTCTATCTTTAGGAACATGTCCTCTGTAAATAGAGATACAGGTTGACCCTTGACCAATGCGGAGTAAGGATGGTGACTCTCAAGATCAAAAACCTGTGTATAGAGGTGCCGTGAGGGGCGGTAGTGGCGGCGGTGGCGGTGATAGCGGCGGCAGCTGTGAGGGGGTTCCAGGAAGATGGTGCTGATTAAGGAATTCCGTGTGGCTTTGCCATGTTCTGTTCAGGAGCAAAGTTCCTGCATTCGTCAGGATGATTGCTCCAGAGGGCTCCTTGGTGTTTCACGAGAAAGCCTGGAACGCATACCCTTACAGTAGAACAAACCATTATGCCTCAGTTGTAACGAATGTATATATGAAAGATGATTTCTTCATTAAAATTGAAACATGGCACAAACCAGACTTGGGAACATTAGAAAATGTACACGGTTTAGATCCGAACACATGGAAAACTGTTGAAATTGTCCGCATAGATATTGCAGATCGAAGTCAAGTTGAACCAGCAGACTACAAAGCTGATGAAGACCCAGCATTATTCCAGTCAGTCAAGACCAAGAGAGGCCCTTTGGGACCCAACTGGAAGAAGGAGCTGGCAAACAACTCTGACTGTCCTCAGATGTGTGCCTACAAGCTGGTGACCATCAATTTCAAGTGGTGGGGACTGCAAAGCAAAGTAGAAAACTTCATTCAGAAGCAAGAGAAAAGGATATTTACAAACTTCATCGCCAGCTTTTTTGTTGGATTGACAAGTGGAATGATCTGACAATGGAAGACATTAGGAGAATGGAGGATGAAACTCAGAAAGAACTAGAAACAATGCGTAAGAAGGGTTCCGTTCGAGGCACGTCGGCTGCTGATTTCTAGATGAGTCCCGTGTAGGGTCAGAGACAATATCAAACTGTTTACGTAATCAAGGTCAAGTGAGGGGAACAAGTGCAGCCAGTGATGAGTGAAGAAGGATCTGACCAGTATCTGGCAGTGCTGACGTTTCCCAGATGTGTGCTTGTGATGACATACTCACAGGTTCCCAACCACCTGTGTGTGTGTGTGTGTGTGTGTGTGTCTGTGGCTGCATATAAAACGCATGTAGAGCTACAGATCAAGATACACACACTTGTGTATATATGTACATACAAACATACTGAAAGGATTAGTACAATTTCTCCAAAGTACTGTACCTATCTTCAAGAATGCAAAAGAAAATATTTTCAATATATATACCTGGAACAGATTTTAATAATTATCAGAGTAATACCATTGATGGACAAATTGACTGCAATTTAATACTAGCTGGTATGTTTCATAAATGTCAAATTGTGGACCAATATATTTAGCCTTTTATTACTTTTCTGTTCTTTTAAATCTTCCTGTTCTTTTAAATCTTACAAATTCTTATTTTAGTCCCATAAGCAACAGACTCCCACAGAAAAATTTATTCAAAATCTTTTGGTATTCCAGTGAATCTGGAATGTGAACTCTGAATGTATTTATAATGATTTATTTCTGGATGGTTATTATCTTAAATTCAAATTGGACACTGTCTATTAGTAAGGAGTATAGTTACCAGCCAAGTTTTACCTGTTTTCCCTGAGAGAAAAAATCCTTTAAAAAAAATTCTGGTTTTTATTGGATTTTTGTATTTTAAATTTCAATATTTTTCTACATCAAACCTAGCAAAAATGGAGATGATGGTTTGTGATTTATAATAAGCACTATACAATTTTCAGGCTACTCGTAGGCAAACAAAGAAATTGATGAAGAAATGAATAGCATCGTAGGCTGTAGGAAAACTTTCGGAAGTCGAGCACTTCCATGGAGTCTTGTTTCTGAAATGACTGTTTTCTGAAATTAGAGCTTGGAAACTATGCAAATGACCTAGATTCCTCAGAGCTGACAGGCTAGAATACAGATAGTGGTGATGGTTTTGTTTTTGTTTTTGTTTTGTGCTTTTCATATTGAAATACACCCCAAGGGGGAGAAGCTGCCTTTGAGATAGTGGAATTTCAGAGGCAGCACAGGCTGATCTCCTTGCCTGGGAGGCCCTGCTGAGGGGCCAGTGCTCCACCGCCCATGGGGAGGACACCATTGGAACCTGTCACGAGTGAGCATCACGAACGTGCTGTTAGCAGCTGCTGCCACCTTGTCCTCCTCCTCCTCCTCCTTTAAGAAAGGCACCATAGCTAGGTAAGATTTTTATCAGCTCTCTCTGTCCAAATCCAGGTTTTCTCCTGTCAGTCCTGGAAGCTTGACTAGAATGATATTGTTGGAGCCTTCCGGTCACAAACTATCTTCTTTAATCTCGTCCTTCCTGCAACACGCTGGCTCCTGTAGTCCTATCACGTTTGTAATCTGACTTGCTGACAGTCCTGCCCACCCTGCTCCTCGTTTTCCCACACGCCATGTCCCCACTGAGGTGGTGGCAGTGAGTCAGACGAGGGTGTTGAGGATCACTGCCGCACCGCGATGCCCTCTTAGCCTTGGCTCCGAACCCCACGTCGAATATGTCCTCCGTGTACTCAGGATCAAGACTGATGTTTACTCTCTGGGCAGTGTTATAAGACAGGTGTTGTCAAAGCATAATCATTGTCTGCAAAGTGTTTGGTGCAAGGAAGATTATTGCTAATTTTGTGAAATAAAGAGTCTCACTCTCTCCTTTTAATGGACTAAACTCTCACTGGCATCTGTAGCTTCGTTGGGAGCTTGGGCGCACATGGAAATCCATGCCCAGCGCACGGATTCTAATGTTTTCCTAACAACTGTGGAGATTTGAGGGAATGCGTGGTGAATGTAAAATACCTAGTTTACTTGGCAGTCTCTTGTGTAAATTACAGTAAAACAAAGTAAATGAAATTGAAACAAAAAATAAATTTGATCACAAAATGCCAAAAAAAAAAAAAAAAAAACCTGTGTATAACTTTTGACTCCCCGAAAACTTAACTACTAATAGCCACTTCTTGACTGGAAGCCTGACTGATAAGATAAAGATGACTAACCCATACTTTGCAAGTTATATGTATTCTACACTGTATACTTCTAATAAAGTAAGCTAGATAAATGAAAATGTTATTAAGAAAATCATTCGGAAGAGAACATATATTTAGAGTAGTATACTGTGTTTATAGAAAAATGCACGTAGAAGTGTACATGTGCTGTTCCAACCTGTGTTGTACAAGGTCAACCCTAGTTTTATTTCTTCCTTCCCCCACTCTTTTTCTCACTTTCAGTTTTTAATAGTATTTTGGCCGAGGATCGAATTCCATACCTAGAGACGGATTCTTGAGTCTCCTCTTGATTAGAACGAACTTTTCAAGTTCATCCCTGACATTAAATCTAAATTAGACCTGCTTTGGGGCTTGGAAATGGAGGGAAAAATCACCCTCCTTTCTTCTCACTGCATTTTAGACTTCCTCCTCAAAATGAATGTCAGGGGGCACCTGGGTGGCTCAGTCGTTAAGCTTCTGCTTTCCGCTCAGGTCGTGATACTGGGGTCCTGGGATGGAGCCCTGCGTCAGCAGAAAGCCTGCTACTCCCTCTCCCACACCCTCTGTTTGTGTTCCCTCTCTCATCGTGTCTCTCTCTGTCAAATAAAAAAATAAAATCTTAAAAAATAAAAAAAGTTCTTGCAAATAGTGCTGAGGACTCAGACTGGCCATTGCTTTGCTCGTGCCTCTCAATATTACCCTCAAAAATATGAGCAAGACTTCATACTAGGTAAGACTTAGGACCTTGGTGGGCTAAATATTCAGCAGCCTTTATACCAAACATGTTCCTACCCTACCTTTGATAACATGTGGAGAGGACTGAACAAGAAAATATGAAGTGCAACAGAGTCATCTTACCTTGAAAAAACATGGCCATTTTGAATACTCACGGTAGCATATGCAGAAATCTAGCCTGGGCTGCCCTGGAGCCTTGTAAGCTTTACACTACACATTCAGTGTTTCTAGAACGCGCACGTGCACGTGCACACACAGACGCACACACACACACTCACACACACACTCCTCCAGTCCATCTCCGTAGGACTTGTGATCAAATCAGGAGCCAGTCCTCGAGTAGTAGGGCCCAGAGCGCGTGAGCAACAGATGCCTAAACAGGAGCCACTATCCCTGCTTTTTCTACAGAAGACACGCCTGTTGCGCGGGGCCCTTCCTTGTCACGTGCCCTCTGATCCACGCCCCGCCATGTCTTTCCCTACCCACCCTACCCTCCTGGCCAATGGCCAGCCTGTGACCAGACAGGAAGTGATGTCCACGCCCCCTGGGTTTAGGCCTCCTGTGGGTTCTCAGGCCTGGTTGGGAGAGCAGTGTAGCAAAATAGCTCTTGAAAATGAAAACTAACATCGTAGGACTAAGAACAACAATAAATAGATTCGCAGAATCATGCGAAGGATCTGTACTGGAAATCAGAGCCAAAACTGTAAGAGAACAAAAGGAGAAGCTAGACCCAAAAGGTGTGTCTGGTAAGGCCAGATGTGCGGAACAGGATTTCGAGCGGAGCAAGAGATGTTAGGCGAGTGTCCCGCTCAGCAGCGGGAAGGCGTGGGGATCAACACCCCACAGGGTCATGGGAAGAGCGAGGGAGGGCAGGGCCAGGCACCGATGTGAAAGGAGACCTGACAGAGCCGGCCAAGTCCTGGATGCATTTGGCGGAGACTGCCGGGCACCAAAACTGGGAGCTCGTCCTTTGCCACAGATTCCAAAGAAATACATTCCCAAAGGCTAACATTTAAGTGTGTGTGTGTTTGGGGGGGGTGATGACATGTTCCATGACAAGAAATGTAGCATTTCCTTCTGAATGTGGCATGCGAGACTCCTGTCATTTTGTCGGCAACACAAGATTCCGATTCAGTGACACCACATCGTTGTGGATACCGTGACATGATTTTCGGGCTCAATGTGTTCTGAGCCGATGCAGTTAGACAAGGCCGAAGAGTCCAGAGTGGCAGCTTAGGGCTAGAGAGCCCCCAGAGAGGACCCGCGCTCGCCTCTGGCTGGGTAATCAGAGAGCTCGCTCCCCTGTGAACTGAAGGTTGGAGGTTCCAGCCCAGCTGGGAATACTGGGTTATAAGTGATCCGAGGCCTTACTAAGCTATACTGTGCGAAACATTCTTTTTTAGCTAGCTTCTTCGCTGACTTATCCTCAGTATCTATTTTATTTTTGTTTTTTAAGCTTTAAAAGTTTTCTTTCTTTCTTTCTTCCTTCCTTCCTTCCTTCCTTCCTTCCTTCCTTCCTTCCTTCCTTCCTTCCTTCCTTCCTTCCTTCCTTCTTTCTTTCTTTCTTTCCTTTCGAGAGAGCACGCCCCTGCAAGCCTATAAACGGTGTGGAGGGGCAGAGGGGGAGGCAAAGGGGGAGAATCTGAAGAGGACTCTGCACTGAGCCTGGGGTTCAATTTCAGGACCCTGAGATCATGACCTGAGCCAAAACCAAGAGTTGAAGGCTTCACCAACTGAGCCACCCAGGTGCCCCATATGTTTTAAATGTTTCAGGGATTTTATTTTTAAGGAATCTCTACATGCAATGTGAGGCTCGAACTCACAATCCCGAGATCAAGAGCAATATCTAGTTTATTTTTGTTTATTTTTTTAAATATTTTATTTAATTATTTGAGAGAGAGTGAGAGAGCAAGCAGGAGAGCATGGTGGGAGACACAGGGAGAAGGAGACTCCTCGCTGAGCAGGGAGCCCGATGTGGGGCTCGATTCCCGGACTTTGGAATCATGACCTGAGCCAAAGCAGACGCTCAACCGGCTGAGCCTCCCAGGTGCCCCAGCAATCCCTAGTTTAAATCAGAGGTGGGAAGATCCTGCCTGAAAACCTAAAGTTCATGTTAGTTACTAAGGGGGTTGGTAGAAAGAGTCTTTTCTTTTTCTTTCTTTTTTTAGGATAAAAACAAGTTCTGGAGTTTCAGAGCCTAGGTATCTCATAGACAATATGACCTTTCTTCCTGAGAATGGGTTTTTACACCTGTTCGTTCCTGGAAAGTTGGTGTCAATTCCTCTAAGCCAGTTTAAAGGAATTGGCTTTTTTATTCCTCACAGCCAAAAAGAACACACGCCAAGGTCTCAGTGAGAGGATCGCTTATAGGATACGGGCTTTAGTTGTGAGATGTGGGAAAGGATGGGAAGAGGCAGGGTTTGTTCTATATTGAACACTGGCAGCACTGACAATTCTGTGATTGTGGTAAAGAAGTCATAGGCGTTTCCTTAGGGAGGGAGGTCGATGTTTGAATGTCGGTCTGAACAGTATTGTGAGTAGCCTTGTTTTGTCTCATTTCATCAAGGTCTCAAAGCAATCTTGTCTGAGGTTGATATTCTACATGTAAGATTATTTATTTCAATCATGGAAACAAAACAGTCCGGCTGGGAGTGCCAGAGCAGTTCAGGGCATCGGAGGCTGGGATTGTTCTTTGTCCCTGGAAATCCCTAAAACAGAGAACAAGGAAAGAGAGCCCTCTGGTCTCCCAAGCTGTAGCTGCAAACCTGAGTGGGAAACTGAGACTTGGACTAAGTATCTTGAATTTCCTGTGGCTCCATTTCCCATTTCAAAATGGGTCAAAAGGAATTGTTCCTGCATGGGTTGTCCCAGGTGTTAAATTGGTAGAGTAGGCAGCTAGATCTGAGCTGGAGGCAAGGAGGGTGGTACACAGTGCTTTTGTGGTTTCCCACCTGCTGGACTGTCAGATCCAGACCAGCAGGGACAGAGCATGTGCTCTCCTTTCCAGCGTGTGTCCTACAATAACGTATGGCTTCTTTATAATATATTTACATTGCGGTTTCCATCCCCCAGTAGGGGAAGATGGCCTTGACAGTTCCAGGAAGACCTTTGTTAGGGCCCAAATCTCCCCCTATCAACCAGTAGGCTGAGTCCCTTAGATGATTGGAAACATCTTCAGTTGGAGACCACCCTGGCTGTGACCCATAATCTATGAGACATAAAAAGAAAAGACACCCCTAACCCCGGTGCAGCTCCACCCCGGGGCCTGTCTGCTCTCCCATCTTGAGAGTGGACTGAAGTTCAACCAGGAGTGTAAACCAACTGAGTATACAAGTGGGACTGTACAATTGTGAACAAGAGTATTCCCAGGAAAAGTCCTTCTGGACATTGTTGTTTGAACAGTGGGAATACGGATTGACCACTGTCCCCTGACATTCAGATGTGGGTTCCCGGAGGATATGTTAGGATCCTCGACAGGGAAGCTCGCAGCCAAGGCCTGTGTGGCGGCCGTACTGCCATCAACTGTTGAAGGAGTTTGGGAAAATCTCTTCTTCTCTCTGGGCCTCACTTTCCTCATGTGTAAGATAAGGTTGTTATTCAAATCCTCCACGGTCCCTTCCTGCTCAGTTTCTGTGAGTGCATGTGGGTCTGCGGTGCCTTTTAAGCAGCCCTAGGGACTGCAGCTGAGACCTGACTTGGTCCCTTCACTGTGTGTCCTTTTCAGGAGCCTGATCTGAGCCCACACTGAAAACAGAGAACAGAGGGAGCATTTGGGAGACAGAAAATCAGCAGATTTGGAGGATGAGCATAACCCAAGGAAGGACAAGGCAATGGTGGAGCAGGTGATTGCCAAAGGAGGTAAGATTAAGGACAAGTTGAGTCCAGAAAACTCAGGGGAACCTGAGGAATGCATACAGCAGCATCCAACTCTGCAAGGAGCAGCCTGAGCTGAGCAAGGAGAACTAGGAGAGTAAGTTTTCCCCTCACCTTCAGGTCTTTTAAACATTGATTCATAACGGATTCCCGTGTGGCATCAGTTTCACCTGGCAACACAGGGATTGGACGACTCTATAAATTATGTTAGGCTGACTACTAGTGTAGCTACCCTCTGTCACCACGCAGAGCTGTTACTGCACCACCGACTACATAATATGAGATCTGTCCTCTAACATTTTTTTAAAATCTTCACTGTGGACGATGTTTTGACAGAGTGTAGGTTTCTATGCCCTCCCCTCCCCCCACCACTACCATGGGCCTTCTTTGGACTTTCCCAGAGAGGAGCAGTGACATATAGGAGGTTCCCTATTTTAGGTCACTGCAGCCCCTGATCTTGGACCAGGATGCTCAGCCAGGGCCAGGGAAATATGGATTAGCAGGAACCCTTCTTTGCAAGCCCAGCTCCAATGTGAAGGACCACAGTGCCTCTTCTAGGCCCCCGCAGGAATGGTTCAGCACCCAGGAGCTGGCCCTACATAGAGGGCCAGAAAAGGGCAGATTCCCCTAAACCCAGCCCAAAGTGTTCCATTTAGACTCAGAAGAAGGTGAATAGCAGCACAGGCTCTTTTCCCTATGCTGAGCGGGGGGACTGGGGGGAGCCTCAGTGCCAGTGCAGGAGGGAGCATCAAAGGGAACCTTTGGATGTTAACCTAAAGGTTCGTGGCTAGAGCCCACCCAGGGGACCAAACCTACTTAAGATCCATCCAGATCTTGCCAGCGGCTTCCGTGGGTCCTGCAGCCCTGACTTCCTCTAGGTATCTCCAGCCAGCTACTGCCCCTGTCTTTGCCTGCTTCCCCCTGGTGTCCTTGGGCAACCTGAAGGTCTGTTCCCTTAAGTAGTCTGCCACCTGGGGGATTCCAGGGGAACTGCCGGGGCCTGAGGCTGAAGGCACAGGCACTGAATCCCTGAGTCCAGCTGGGAGGTCAGAAACCAGGCTCTGAGCCACCACCTGCTGAGACTCCAGGATGTGGCCCCTCACCAGGCAGTGTTTGCCTGGGGGTCCCAGGACCCACTGATGTGCGAAGGTCACCTTCAATAACGCTGCCTGGAACATTTCTGAGCGAGACTTGAGCAGACATATGCTTTTACTTCTCTCAGATAGATTCCTAGTTGTGGAATGGCTGGGTCCTATGGCAAGCTTGTGCTGAACTCTTAAGAACTCTCAAAGTGGCTTCCGCAGGGGCTCTTATATTTTACGTTGCCACCAGCAATATAGGAGGGTCCAGTTTCTCCACATCCTCAGCAACACTTGGTATCGTCTTTGGAACAGAAGCGCACTAGTTGATGTAAAATGGTACGTGGTTGTCCTTGCATTTCCTTGAGCACTAATAACATATTACTAATAACCTTGATTACCTTTTTATGTGTCTCCTTTGGTACATGTGTATTCAACTCTTATACTGGCTTAAACGAGTGTGTTGCTTCGGCCCATTGAGTGAGTTCAAAGTCCTCTTGTCTCTCGTGAATGTGAGTCCTCACTGGGTATTTAATCCACAAATATTTCCTCCTAATCAGTGGCTTCTCTGTTCCTTTTCTCAGTGGCAAAGTTTGATGCAAAAAACTTCTCCATCTTCAATTTTCTCTTACGTATCGTGCTCTTGCCGTAGTGACTTAGAACTCTTTGCTTACTGTGAATTCCTGACCATTTTCTCCCATGTAGTCCTCTTGCACAATAGTTTTGGCTCTTATACTTAGATCTGTGACCATTTTGAGTTCATTGCTGTGTAAGGTGTGATTTCCTGCAACGGCAGTGGGGGAGCTTTGTCCTGACAGGTACAGGAGAGCCTGGGGGACACCTTTGTTTCAGAGTTAGTCTCCCCTGGGCCAGGAATGGAGATTTGACCCTGCTGCACCTGTTAGTGAAAGGCTGAGTGCCTTTGGGGAGGGGAGATACATGGGGCTGGAGTCATATATGGCTTGTACTCCCCGTTCTCTGGGAAGGGGTAAAAAGTAGCTCCTGGAGCCCCAGGGCAGTCCTGCTCACAGGTGTCTTTAGAAGCACAAACACACTGAGAGCAGGAGAGGCTAACACAGAAAGGACCCCAGGGATCCCAGGGGATCTGGGTTGGGATCCGAGAGGGTCTTCTGTGGGTGGGTGGGAAAGAGGACTCCCACACAATTGGAACTCAGGAAACATACCCAGAAGGAGTGGAGCAGATTGAAGACATTTCCCAGAGTTTGCCCTATTTTTTCCAACATGAAAATCATGGTGTGTGCCTGCATCAAAGGTGCTCGGGGGACCCATGCTGCCTCAGTTGGTAGAGCGTGCAACTCTTCATCTCAAGGTCATGCGTTAGAGCTCCACGTTGGTCATGGAGCCTAGCTGAAATTAAAAAAAATAATAATAATAAATAAAAAATATACAGGTGCATGCGTCAGGAATCTGGAATTACTCCCCCTAAGGAAAGGATGGGGCAGCTCCCTTAGTAGTACTTGCAGGTCAAGAGCCATTCTGCGCCTTAGAGAATCCTAAAAGTTGCTTGATATTTCCTCAGATCAACCCAGAGATTCTATACTTTTAGTATTTGTTGGGTTTCCCGTGTTTGGCCAGAGGTCCACTGGCAGACAAAAGTTGATACACGGAGTACAGAGTAGACCAAAACACAGAATAGTACCTGGATGCACCACATTAGTCTCTGTCCTCACTGCGGCCTCACTGAAAATGAGAATGGGCAATCGAAATACCTGGTATTCAACACACATTAGGAAAAAATGGAAAGTTTGGGTTAACAGTTTAAATTATTGTGTCCCCAGATTGAATCTGATGGCAAGTGGAGACTCTGTTGAACGTCTTCTAGGTTCTGCAGGTGGAAATGAGGGGCTGAGGGACAAAGCAATTTACAACTGAGAGTAACTTTGGTAACTTAGTACCTTCACACTTGACACAGTTTTCTTTCATTTTGTCTGATGCCCTGCTGTCATGTTTGATTCTAACCATATTTGTACAAGGAAGTTGATATCAATAGCAAACCTAAAATCCATACCACTAAATATCACAGTGCTTATTCCTAATGGTACTTTAGGCTCGTTTCTAACTGCCTGTAGTTTCGTTATGACTGACTCTGAAGGCAGCCCATTCTAGCCATGTGTGCACTTCTCTTTGGCCCCACCTCCAGGTTAAGCAGTGCACCTGAGAGGGCTCTATCACTGGGGGAAGGACGTAGGTCAGACAGGTAATAAAGAGAAATGGGGGGACTGGGAGTCAGCAAAAAGAAAGCATAATTATCAGTGCATTGATTCCAGAGAGGACCATTATATTGCTTTTTAAAAACTATTTTCTTTACTTCTTTGAGAGAGAGCGATTGGGAGAGCAGAGTGGTGGAGGGAGGGGGAGAGAGAGAGAGAAGCCGACTCACCCCTGAGCAGGGAGCTGGACATGGGGCTTATCCCAGGACCCTGGGATCCTGACCTGAGCCAAAGACTGACACTTAACCAATTGAGCCACCCAGGTGACCCTTAAAATAATTTTAAAAAATTTCTGGAATACTTAACATACAGCGTTACATTAGTTTCAGGTAAGATCATGGTATTTATTTTTTATTTTTTTTTAAAGATTTTATTTATTTATTTATTTATTTATTTATTTATTTATTTAGAGCAGGGATTACGGGCAGAGGGAGAGGGAGAAAGAATCCCAAGGAGATTCTGCATTGAGCATAGAGCCCAAACGTGGGGTTCCCACGACCCTGAGATCATGACCTGAGCCAAAATCAAGAGTCAGATGCTTATCCGACGTAGCCACCTGGATGCCCCTTGGTATTTCTAAGAATAATATGTTTAGTTTTCTCTCTGAAAGAGGTACTGAGTAATGAGCAAGGCTAAGAGAAACCATGGTACCCATAGGGGCCAAGGTCAGATTGCCCAATATGTACCACAATGGCATATTGATTATTTTGAATTGTAGCTATTTGAATAGCAACTGGTGCAAGGACCTCAAACCCTCCTCTGTCTCCCTGAAAGCAGGAAACCCATCTCCCCTATGAAAAAGGCACCCCCTGTACTAAGAAGTAAAAAGACATCCTTCTCACCAAGGCCTTTAAAGCAGAGGGTCTGAATTCTGCATAGGACTCACTCCAAATTAGAGCTCCCAAACGTCCCTCGGAAATGTATTGTCTCCTTGTCTAAAATGTATAAAAAATGTCTGCCTTAATACTTTCTATTTCTTTAAAGTTCTGAATTTCAATATCAGTTCTTCATGCATATTCAATATCTCAGGTAAACTTAATTCTTAGTTAAGCTGGAAGACCTTGAAGGGTAATGGAGGAACTTGTCCTTCCCTGCATATATTTTCCTAGGGAAATTATTGGATTCTTGCTGATTTACAAGCTCCACCTAAACAATGTGTGGAAAAGAAGGGAAACTGTGTTCTTTCATTTGGTCATTTCCCTTCAGTGGATCTGGCCTGGAAATAAGAAAGAAAGAAAGAAGAAAGGAAGGAAAAAAAAAGAAGGAAAGAAGGAAAAGAAAGAAAGGAAGGAAGAAGAAAGAAAGAAAAGAAAGAAGGAAGGAAGGAAGGAAAGGAAGGAAGGAAGGAAGGAAGGAAAGAAAGAAAGAAAAAGAAAGAAAGAAAAGAAAGAAGGAAGGAAGGAAGGAAAGAAAGAAAGAAAGAAAGAAAAGAAAGAACGTAAAGAAAGAGAGAGAAAGAAAGAAAAAGAAAGACAGACAAAAAAGAAAGGGGGAAGGAGGGAGGGAAGAAAGTGTCCTGGTCAATTTTCCTTGTAAACATCTCGTGAGGAATCTGTTGGTGAACACCCAAATGGTGGTGAATGTTGGGAAGGCCCGTCCCTGGCATGCTTTCAGGAGGGTGATTTGGTGTGTATAGAACTATTTAGGGAAACAAACTAAGAATCTGTGGATTAATATGGCCTTATTCGCTAGAAAAAGTCACATCAGCTATGTAAGCATAGCCATGGGAAATCAACCCAAAGAGTTCCACTTTGTGTGGTAACCTCACACAACATTTAGAGACCATGTATGTTTTGCCTGGGTCAGAGCATGTCCTCATGTGGGAATTCGGTTCTTGCAGTTAGTGTTAGTGGTCTCAGTTGCTTTGCTGGTACCTCACAATTTCCCTTTGAAAATGTGAGTAAAACTTGATCCTGGGTAAGTAAGACTTATGATTAGTGGGGCCTGATTTGGCAATGCAACCTTTTACATCATCCCCATATTTGTTGGATGTGCTCTTATGCAATTATCTGGTCTTTCTTGAAATAGTTGCCATTCGCCAAAATTAAACCTGGATAACCTGTGTACAGAGTGACTGGTGGATGATGGATTTTGTGGCCATTATGGCCAAAATTGTTGCTAAGGTATCTCCCAAAACCATGTATTGTTCTTTGACACATGCCCATTTGCAACTCCAAAAGCCCAAAGCCATTTTTCCCTGCTACCCTGGGGTCCTTGTCATCAATTCCCCAGAAGTTCAGGATTATAACAGCTCTCATTATCTTTTTTAAGATTTTACTTACTTATTTGACAGAGACACAGAGAGAGAACACAAGCAGGGGGAGCAGCAGAGGGTGGGGAAGAAGCAGGCTTCCTACCGAGCAGGGAACCCAATGTGGGGCTGGATCCCAGGACTCTGGGATCATGACCTGAGCTGAAGGAAGATGCTTAACCGACTAAGGCACCCAGGTGCCCCAACAGCTCTTCTTAAATCCCAAACCCTGTCTATCTTGTTTTTGTTTTATACACTATTGTTTTGTGTATGTTGTGTATATTGTTTTATATCACTATTTTGTTTTATACAATTTCCCATAGTTAGGAAGACAGCAGGGATAAGAAAAGATGAAGTACAGGGGGCAATCTTACCTTGAAAAAGTACGTCATTTTTGGGAAATCCGCCACCACACATGAGTGAAAAATTGAACCCTGAGACCTAGCATAACCTTAGCTGACGGTAATTCCCTTAAGCTAAATCAATAGGAACACACCTCCCATGAAGTAAGTTGGGGTTTTTTTTCCTTGCGGCCAGAAAGAACACACCTCATGGTCTCAGGAAGAGGGTGTTAGAAAGAACCTATTGTAGATAGGAAATGCCCTTCACGGCATCCTTCATGTGACAAGGGCTAACAAACATCACGTGAAGGTGAGGAACAGAGGTTTACTGTGGTTATTGGGTTTTTGTGTTTTTTTTTTCTACATCCAACATCACCAAATAATTTATTTGGAATCAGAATTCAAAAGAACATTTGACAGTTGAGAACTGTTTATTCTGATCCAGTTGTACAACTAATCTAGGTGAAATTTCCAAATAAATTTTACATGGGTTTTCCAGGACTGGGGCTTCTCGATGACTTCAAATTTAGGATTTTCAAATGTGAATTCTGGGAACGTATTCATGTCTGTTTTACCATATGTGTATTTAAGCTTCAGAAGCTCCCTCCCTAGGTCTTGCTGGTGCTCTGGGCCAGTATCAATGGGTCCTGCAGATGCCTGTAGCTTAGTTCTGTATTCTCTAATCTTGTCCATGATGAGTTTCTGTACAGGACCAAGTTCTTTATTAAATGCCACCGCGGTAACACCAGTGTTGCTCCTCAAATGAACTGAGACTGCAGACTGAATGAGAGAGGAGAAACTGAAGAGCCTCTGAAGCATCAGGGTAATTCTGACTTGCTCTCAGTCCTGAGCTGCCAGAGCTTCCACTGCCTCCACTATTCTACTTCTGGACGTGGCTCCGCCCCCACCCGCCTACCCGCCCTCCCAGTGCAGTCTCAAAATTTTTTCCTTGGTAGAGATTAGCATACATGTTTCTAAACATTAAAAACCCGGGGAAGTAGAGATAAGCATCTGAACTAGTTCTCTATTGATGCATATTAACAATTAGAAAAGCAGTGGTTTAAAGCAACCAACATGTGTTATCTTGCAGTCCTTTGGCTCAGGAGTTTGGAATGACGAGGGTGGGTTCTCTGCTCACGGAATGGGTCAGTAAGTCGTCCCCCACCTGAACAGGTCTGATAGTGACCTTGTAGTGGTTCTCTCTCCGAAGAGGGCCTGCCCTCAGCATCTCACTCCTCTGGGAATCTCTTCTCTGACCTCATTTCGATCTGTCATGATGCTTTCAGCTCAGCCAGGTGGCTTAGGAGGAATGCTAGAACTGTGGAACCCCAGACCTGATCTCCGCTGTCCCTTGTCCAGGAGGAGAATAAATGACAGAGGTCTTCATAAAGAAATGACCCCCATGAGGGCTGACATTCCCCAGCAATTAGAGCAGAGGAGGAAACCTACAGGCAAACGGAGGGCCTAAAAACCGAAATCACGGAAGCAGGACACAGATCAAGTAGGATCCCTTCCCAGAAATGTCCCCATTCTCCACTGAAAGCCAGTTTGGGTGAAGGGTGTGAGCACTGGGTCTTTCAGAGTCTCCATCCTCGGCTCTTTGTTTAAAACGGGCTTTTTCCATACATGAGAATCTCCTTGGAGCTTTTGTCAGAAATGCAGATTTGGGGGCCTTATCCCCAGGGCATTCTAAGAGGCACACAGTGACTCTGATGGAGGTGTTCTTTAGCTCTGCAGCTGGTGCCCAGGGACGGGACCCCTGTCTGCTGCATGATACCCCATTTCCCGTCTAACATTCCAGTGGTCCATGCTGCCTTCTCGAAGTTATATTCTACATTCTCTATCATACACGAGATAAATATGCTCAAAGAGATAATTAAATGATCCACAAAAGCATATGGGACATGTGGTGAAGCTGCTATTGGCATCTTGGACTGCTTTTCTGAAGGCTGTGCTTCTATTGCTTCAGCCCAGAACCGGGATTGGGTTTGAATGGAAAGATGGTTGGGACTGGAGATCAGTAAAATCTCGTTATTGCTGGTAACTGTTATCTATCTGCTTGACAAGTATTTACTGAATGTTTCACCTGGCAGGCTCTCGGAGGCACGGGGGACATGGGGTGAGCAGGCAGACCCAGTGCCAGCTCTCAGGAAAAAGAACTTTAGCACAGGAGTCAGATATTTTATAGATAATCATTGAAGTGCCTTTTATTTGTGACTATGGTAAGTATTATTTAACACTTTTGTGTTCTGTGATCCTAATCCCTGAGCCAGTGATGGAAAAGCTAATATAACTAACAGAATTATATAATTGGGAGAAAAGATTGGTCCCCAGAAAGGCCTTTTTTTTTTAAGATTTTATTTATTTATTTGACCAAGAGAGACACAGCGAGAGAGGAAACACAAGCAGGGGGAGTGGGAGAGGGAGAAACAGGCTTCCTGCCAAGCAGGAGCCCGATCCAGGACTCGATCCCAGGACCCTGCGGATCCTGACCTGAACCAAAGGCAGAGGCTTTATGACTGAGTCACCCAGGCACCCCAGAAAGGCCTTGTTTTTAACAGTGGAGATACCAAAATTTGATCCAAAGTCTCCTGAAAATGAATTTTTTATTTTTAAGCTGAGCTTTTAATTTTAGTGTTCCCTGAATTTCAAATGTGGGGTTCTCGAGGGTGTGTTCCGGAGCCTCCACAGGGAAGCTTGCAGCCAAGGCCTGTGTGGGGGCACCGTTGCCACTAGGTGTTGAAGGTGTTTGGGAAAATCTCTTCACGTCTCTGGGCCTCAGCTTCCTCTCCTGTATGGTGAGGTTGTTATTCAAATTCTCCAAAGTGCCTTCCTGCTCAGTTTCTGTGAGTGCAGGAGGGTCTGAGGTGCCTGTTAAGCAGCCCTGGGGACTGCAGCTGAGACCTGACTTGGTCCCTTCCCTGTGTGTCTCCTGCAGGATCCTGAGCTGAGCCCACACTGAAAACGGAGAACGGAGGGAGCAGATGGAAGATAGAAAATCAGCAGGTTTGGAGGATGAGAATAACCCTAGGAAGGACAAGACAATGGTGGAGCAGGTGGTTGCCAAAGGAGGTAAAAATAAGGACAAGTTGATTTCAGAAAAATCCAGGGAAACTGAGGAATGTATACAGCAGCATCCAACTCTGCAAGGAGCAGCCTGAGCTAGGCAAAGAGGTTGGAAGAGTAACTTCGTCCATGGTGAACCTGTGCATCTGCCGAGGAGCCCCAGAAGATGGATTGTGGTGGTTTATACTGCTGGGAAGCACCGGTTCCAAGAGGAGGAGGATGTGACCATGAGCCCAGACACCTAGCTCCGACTTGGAGCTACCCACACTGTAGGTGTCCTCCAAGAAAGTGTGTACTGAGAGGGATCAGTGATGTTTGGATAAGGGTTGGAGTTGTCCATTCTTACTGCAGATAGTTGTGCCCTAAGGTCAGGAAGGGCCAGGGTAGGGGACCCTTGCATCTGAAGCCACATGATTTTAATAATAATCTTAATAATGCTGCCTGGGTGGGCCTTGAATAAAAAGAGTAACGATCTACTCAGAAAGTGAAGTTTTAGGGAATATTATACATGAGTGGGGTCAAGTGTAGTGTAGTGGGAGGAAAGTTACTGCATTTAATAGCACCTAATGACTTCTGGGGAGACAAACTTCACCCTAATCATGGCTCTAGATGCCAAATAACGAAGCAAACCACTTACTTCCATTGGTAACAGAAACGGGAGACCCTTAATGCCCATAACAAGCTGGAAAGTTGCTCTGCCTGTTGGGTCATGCAAGAAAACTGATCACTTGAAATGTGGTTCAAGAAGGGGCTGGGTTGAGTTTGTGACAGTATGCCCTAGGTCTTGGAGAAAAAGGTTTGGGGCTTTGGAAGTTGCCGGTGAGCTGGCTCATAGTAACTTTACACAATCTTGGGAAAACATGTCTAGCAAAATTTTGGATTCATTGGACACTAAATAGTTAGTCCATGATCTGCAATCATTCTTCACAGATTACCCTCTATTTGCTTGAGCGAAAAATGACTTTTCTATTCTTAGAAACACCAAGGGTGCGTGAGTGGCTCGGGCACTTAAGGGTCTGACTCTTGGTTTTAGCTCGGGTCATGATGTCGTGGTAGTGGGGTCAAGACCCATATTCGGCTCCATGCTCAGCACAGGGTCTACTTAGTTTCTTTCTACCTTTCCCTCCTCTCTGTTCTCCCAGCTCACACTTACTATCTCCAAAATAAATAAAATCTTTCAAAAGGAATGATGCCCCCCCAAATGCAGATTTAAACACCTCCTATGATGACTTTGATGAATAACAAGGTAAAGCAGCCTTTTTTTTTTTTTTAAACAGAGAGCAGAATTGTAATTCAGGATGTCAGTGGAAGAAGCAAGTAACCTCCCATCATCTCAACATCTGAAAGTAAACAGGTAAAAGAAGGAATGTATAGAATTATATGTCATGTACACAATGATTGGTTCATTATAAACAAATTGGAATAAATCTATGTGTATATTGACTCGTGGGTCCTGTCAAAAAGGCAGAGCATTGGGAAAAACAAAAACAACAAACCGTCCTGAAAGTCATTTGGGTAATTGGACTTTAAAAAACCATTAGACAAACATATATCAAACACATTTCAAGCTGTTTGTGAGCCACATTTTTGCCCTTCAAGAGTGAACTTTAGGAGAGACACCTAATACTGAGTGGATGCTTTGGTTTCTTTGAGACATGTCACCTGAGCCACTGGGAATGTGACCTTGTGAGTCACACAGCTGTGCGAGCTTTACCTGACAGGATGTTAAGTTCAGTGCCTAAAGAGTTAACATAAATATGCTACACACACCAATCTTTACTTAAACCAAAGATCATTTCCTCTCTGTTGGGGGTATGAAGCTGACACAAAGGACTACAGATTCTGTTGCAGAATCA
The DNA here is from genome assembly GCF_037043125.1 of Eumetopias jubatus. Classification (NCBI taxonomy): domain Eukaryota; kingdom Metazoa; phylum Chordata; class Mammalia; order Carnivora; family Otariidae; genus Eumetopias; species Eumetopias jubatus. Next base: position 450,217 of record NW_028274845.1, read on the forward strand.
GGACCCGAGGCTTACAGTCTGATGGGAGTGGACACCTACTTCCGATTTGGAGTCGGAGCCATTGTCTCCTAAGGCAACTGAGTCAGACAACCAAACTCCCTCAGTCTGCCACTATTAGTTGTTTAAATGCTGTCGGTGTCACTTTATAATAGATCACATAGAAATAAGACGGATCAGACTGGGGCACAATTCATGGTATTCGATGGATATTTCATTGCACAGCGATCTAAATCTTCTGGCAGTACATCATGATGGGAATAGATGATTGAAGACTAAATTACATAACAAGAGAGAACATTGGCCTCTAAATTTTGCCACTGTGGTATTGCAGCTAAACACAAGCTAAACTGGCAGCCTTACCAACTGAATGGTGACTCTCAAGGAAAGTTTATTACTGAACATACACAACATTTCACATGCATTGTTCCATTAGACCCTGTACAATCTGCCCAGCCACAGGACTTGATATGGGTTGGGTTATTCCTTTTTCTTCGGCTGCTGAGAAATGTCCTTCTCACCCGGCAAATACCTAAATCTCCAAAGATATGGTCACTGCCAGATCTAGCTTGAATCTGAAATGCATTTGATTGTATCAAGATATAACACCAATATATAAAACTCAACTGTGCTTTATGTGATCGCAATCCCTAACTGAAATGTGAAAAGTGATATCATTTATAATAGCATGAAGCATGAAATACTGAGGGATAGATTTATTTATTTATTTGACAGAGAGAGAGCACAAGCAAGGGAGCTGCAGAGGGAGAGGGAGAGGCAGGGTCCCCGCTGAGCAAGGAGCCCGATGGTGGGCTAGATCCCAGGACTCTGGGATCCTGAACTGAATCGAGGGCAGACACTCAACAGAATGAGCCACCCAGGAGCCCTGGGACAATGATCTCTTAGATATGACACCAAAATTGTGATTGATGAAAGAACAAATGGATACATTGGACTTAGTTAAAATTTAAAACTTTTGTTCTTCACAAGACATTGGTGAGAGGATGAAAAGTCAAGTCACACATAGGGAGAAAATATTGATAAATTTCATATCTAATGAAGGTCTCCTAATAGAACACTGAAAGAACTCTCCAAAGACAATAGTAAGAAGGCAAACAATCCAATTTAAAAATGGGTAAAAGAAAAGTACCTGGGTGGCTCAGTTGGTGAAGCAGCTGCCTTTGGCTCAGGTCTTTATCTCAGGGACCTGGGATCTAGCCCTGCCCCCCTCTGTCAGTCTCCCCACTGACAGGGGAGTGTGTTTCTCCTCTCTCTGCCCTCCCCACCCCACCCCACACCCCCGCTCTTGCTCTCTCTCTCTCTCTTTCAAATAAGAAAATAAGAAAATAATTTGGGTAAAAGCTTTGTAGACGGTTCAGCCGAGAACATATATGGAAGGCATGTAAGAACATGACAAGATCTACACCATTAGTCATTAGCAAAATGCAAACTTAAAACACTATCTGCCAATTAAAATGGCAAAAATGAAAAGAATTTCCATTCCAAGTATTGGCAAAGATGTGTAGGAGCTGAAATTCTCATACACTGCTGAGAGGAATGTTAAGTTCTACAACTCCTCTAGGAAATAGTTTGGAAATCTTTTTTTTTCTATTCAAGATTGATTTCTTTGTGTGAGAGGGAGTGAAAGTGAGTGGGGTGAGGGGCAGAGGGAGGGGCAGAGGGAGAGAATCTCAAGGGGATTCCCCACTGAGCATGGAGCCCTATTTGGGGCTTCATCTCATCACCAAGGAGATCATGACCTGAGCCAAAATCAATGTCAGACACTTCACCGACTCAGCAACCCAAGCACCCCAACAGCGGCGACCTGCTTCAAAATATTAAACCTCTCTACCAAACCCCCTGGCATAGGCCACCACCATTCCATTCAAATGAAAAAAAAGAGTGATATATTCATAAAAATCTATTGATAGAAACTCTATTTTTAATTGCCATTCTAATCCATTCACAGGTAAATGACCAAAAGAAGTTGTGGCATATCCAGTCCAAGGAATACTACTTGGTTTAGCAGAGTAATCTCTTCACATACATAACAAAATTGGTAAAGATTTTATTTTTTGCTCAGATAATTTTTCTGAGCAAAAAAAACATCAAAGCAAAATAATGTCCATAGCATATGATTTCAAAATATAACACCTTAGGAAATGGAAATAATTCTATTGTAACTGAAAGCCAATCAGTGGTTTCCTGAGGTGGGAATGTGAGGGAGGACTTGGCCGGAGCACAAGGAAACTTTCTGGGGTGATAGATATATCCACTGTGTGGGTGATGCATATATATGTTCAAACGGACTAAACTTTAGACTTTAATTATATACACTTTCTTGCTTGGAAATTATATCTCAATATGCCCGTTGAAACAGTTTAAATTACAAAAACAAAAAATTTCATACCCTGACATTCAATAAATGATTTTATATTTTCCAAAAAGTTCAACCGTATGTTTTTGCAAGCTTAAAGTAGGCAATGAATTATTTCTTTGGATATGAAAATGAATTGATCTATCTTTATCTTTCTATATGTAACTCTCGAAGAAAGACAACCTTAAGAGAACATAAAGGGAAGCCACAGTATAGAAGTATGTTTATGTCCTACAAAGGACCATTCTCTAGAATTAGATATCATATAGTCTGATAAGATAATGAACACAATACAATAATTGGTCAAAAGATTTGAATAGAAACTTCAGGAAACAAGATATGGGAATGGTTCATTAGCACATGAAAAGATGCACAATGCATTGGTCATGAGGGTAAAAAGTCAGTACTGCAATGAGGTATCATTGCATATCTGTTGGTATGGCTAAAGTCAGAAAGTCTGAAATCTCACATAAAACACCTGGATGTCTCATATAGCTGTGGGAATGAAAAATAGTACAACCACTTTGAAAAGCTGACTTCCAGTTACTTATAAGATTAAACAAATACAAATCCTATGGATAGTCATTCCATTCCTAGGTATTTACACAGTATGTCTACAGAATTATCAGCATATGAATGTGTGTAATAGCTTTATTATTATGCCCCAATTATGACTGCCCCAAACTGGAAGTGACACAAAAGTCCAGTGACAGATGAATGTATAAACAGAGACGAAACACTTGAAATCCTACCCAGCAATAAAAATGTCATGAAGTATTGGTGCATGTAGGAATATGGATGAATTTATTTTTTTCAAGATTTTATTTCTTTATTTGATAGAGTGAGAGAGCACAAGTGGGGGGGTGGCAGACAGAGGGGGGGAAGCAGGCTCCGTGGGGAGCAGAGAACCCCACACGGGGCTTGATCCCAAGACGCTGAGATTAAGACCTGAGCTGAAGGCAGACGCTTAACTGACAGAGCCACGCAGGTGCCCTGGAATATGGATAAATTTTAAAATCATTGCACTGCACTGTATGATAGAAAGCAGATATAAAAGAGGATATATATATGTATTTCCAGTTATATGAAGTTGTTAAAACTGCAATGATCTCTAGTATCGTTGGTTCCCTGGGTGTGAGGCTGGAGGCAGTGATGGACCGCAAAGGGGCACAAGGGAAGTTGTGAGGTAGTGGAAATGCCCTGTATCTTGACTGTAACAGAAGTTTCATATGACCTCACTGATATGAGGAATTCTTAATCTCAGGAAAAAAACTGAGGGTTGCTGGAGTGGTGGGGGGTGGGAGGCATTGGATGGCTGGGTGATAGACATTGGGGAGGGTATGTGCTATGGTGAGCGCTGTGAATTGTACAAGACTGATGAATCACGGATCTATACTTCTGAAAAAATTAATGCAATATATGTTAAGAAAAAAAAAAGAAGATAGCAGGAGGGGAAGAATGAAGGGGAGTAAGTTGGAGGGGGAGACGAACCATTAGAGAGGATGGACTCTGAAAAACAAACTGAGGGTTCTAGAGGGGAGAGGGTGGGGGATGGGTTAGCCTGGTGAAGGGTATTAAAGAGGACACATTCTGCATGGAGCACTGGGTGTTATGCACAAACAGTGAATCATGGAACACTACATCAAAACCTAATGATGTAATGTATGGTGATTAACATAACAATAAAAAATTATTTTAAAAAAATAACTGTATGCTTTAAAGCCATGCAGTCTATTGTACCCAAATTATACCTTAAGTAAGTTGATTTCACAATCTATTGTACCTCTCTGCAGGGACAATTAGTAGTGAGAAAATGAAATTCAGTAAAACGCAATAGAGATTAGCATCCAAAATTATTAAATGCTTATGAATATATAAAAATGAAGCAGACCCAAGACCCCTAAAAACTACTGCTGTGAGAAATTGAAGAAGACTAGTAAACAGAGAAATAGGTAGCATGTTCATTGATTGCAAGACTCAGTTCTGTTAGGATAACAAAGTAACATTATTTTGGTAAATATTGCTGTAGATATTTGTGAAGAAAATGACAAACCAATTTTAAAATGTATATGAAGGGACGCCTGGGTGGCTTAGTCGGTTAAGCGTCTGCTTTCAGCTCACGTCATGATCCTGGCATCCATTCTTTAAAATGCAAAGGCCATCTACAGCCCAGAAATGATTATTTTCAATGTATGTATGTGACTAAACACTCATCCAAAATATGTCAAGAACTCTTATAAATCACAAAGAAAATGAGAAACAACCTAGTGTATTAATGAGCAGAAATATTTTAAAAAGCCCATCCCAAAAGAAGATATCCAAATGATTAATAAGCATATGAAAACCCAATAGGATATCTGCGAGATTGGTTTCTTTCTTTTTCTTTTCTTTTTTTTTTTAGTGGACCCCGACACAGGGCTCCGATTCGCAACCCTAAGATGAAGACCTGAACTGAGATCAAGAGTTGGATGGTGCCCCCAGAAATGGTTTCTAATGCACCCTCCTCTCTTCACTAGATATGTGGCCTTGGGGAGGTTTGTAATCTTCTTGAGTTCTTGTTTTTTTTTTTTTTTCTTTTCTCATCAGGAAAATGATAGCATCTTAATAATAAGATAGTTCATTGGATTCTTTACGATCACCCGGAAGTTTACATGAACTGTACTTTTTGCTAAGAATGTATTGACCTTGAATTCTCCTTTATACATCTTTAAAAGCACAGACAGACAATTGGCAAGGAATAGACAAGTTGTTCTAAAATTTCACCTTTTCTAGAGAGAAATCATATATATAATAGAAAATTGGAGAGGAACGAATTTGTATTGAACAACTTTCCCAATACCCTGAAGCATGTCTACTTTCCATTAAGACCGGAGATGAAAGTCTTGACTAGGTCCAACTCCTGCAGTCTTCTTGGTCTGGAGGGGTCTGAGAAAGTCCATTCTAGACCTAGAAAGATCTGGACTCCTGGACAAGTGTTCCTCAGAAAGATAATCAACTACTTACCTCTAAAAGCCCTGAGCAATTTGTGAAACTGTGGGTGAGGTTCAGACCAGCTCAACTCTATAAGCAGGACTCTCCCCTGAATCAAAGCTGGAATATTGATAGATATCATTTCCAAAATCTCTGGTATAGGTCATGGCATGCTCCATAGGAGAGAAAACAGGCACATGAATATCAATTGAGAGAAATATCAATCAACACACAGAGCCATTATTAAATAATGTCCACCCCCACTACAACCCAGGAAAGTTCTCATTCAAAAGCCATGTTTTAAGGAATATGTAGTTAGAAATCTTCACGATTTGGGGCTAGAAGCCAGTTTCTTTAATGGACAAGCAACTCCAAGAATAAATAGATAAGCTGGATTTCATCAAAATTACAAGCTTTTTGTTTCAGAGGACACTATCAAGGAAGTGAAAAGACAATGCATGGAATGGGAGAAATTTGCAAATTGTATATCTGATGGAGGTCTGCTATCTAGAATAAATTAAAAAAAAAAATGATACAACTAAGCAGTAAAAGACAGCCAATTAAAAAAATGGGAAGAAGAGTTTGAGTCGACTCTCTCTAAAGGATAAGACCAATCTAACAACAAATACTTGAAAAGGTGCTCAATAACATTAGTCATTAGGAAAATACAAATCTAAAGCACAGTGTGATCCCTCTTCCCCCCACTAGTATGACTTAAAAAAAAAAAAAAGATAATGTATGCGTTGGGAAGATTGTAGAGAAATGGAATTCTTACACCTTCCTGGTGGGAATGTCAAATGGTGTAGTTGCTTTCCTTTGAAAAAGAGTTTGGTAGTTTCTGAAAAAGTTAAATATAGGGTTACATATGATCTAGCAATTCCACTCCTAGGTATATAGCTAAGAAAATTGAAAATATATGTGAACATAAGGGGAAAAGAAGACTACATAACACATAGATGCAGGAAGAAGAATACTGAGAGAGTTAGAATAGAAAACAGTTTCATAATCAATTGCATAAATTAACTTTGGTTTTTCCCCTGTGTTTTGGGGTGTGTGTGTGTGTGTGTGTGTGTGTGTTTTGCTGTAAAGAAAGTTTCCTTTACTACATATTGTAAATGGAGGAAGATCCAAATAAATTTAAAAGCTTGTCAAATACAAAGGAAACAAAGATAACGAAAGTGCTAGCATGCTTCTCTTGTGTTTTTAACGCACAGAGGAAAAAATAAAACACTAAAAGACACAGGGAAGAACATCATGACAGTCTAAGACATTGGAATCTATCCCTTATTATAAAAGCCTTAAGATCTGTTTGCCCTTAAAGGCAAGTGGGATGAGTTCATGACAGCCCTAAGAAAACCCGTTGGGAGGGGTGCCTGAGCAGTTCAGTTGGTTGAGCATCTGACTCTTGGTTTAGGCTAGGGTCATGATCTCACGGATGGTCAGATTGAGCGCCTTGTCCCACTCTCTCCCTCTACCCACCCCCCATTCTCTCTCTCAAATAAATGAAGATGAACAAAACAGTAAACTACTTGGGAAACTATTTCTGCCTTGGTGATTTATACACACACAAGAATGAACAATCAGAACTATGCTGAGATAATTTTTTAGAAAGAGATGGGAACTGTGGTATCAGCACAAGGGTAGACAGCAACTGAGAGTGGCCAGTGAGGGGTGGTTCCCATCAGTGGGGACCTTCGGGGGGACCGGGCAGTCTTGTGTATCAGCACGGCCTTGGCAACTGGAAGGCAGCAGCTCCCCAGGTTCCATGTCATCTCGGACGTTCCAACTCTGTTATTTCAAGTGCAGACCGTTACCTGGCATTCTGAGTGCTCCCTCTGTCATTCCGTTTGGAGTGTGAGCTAGGGGCAGTGCCTTCAGCTCTCAGCTGTGGCATCTTGAACCTTGGTTTTGTGGTTCCTGAATCTCAGGTGCTGTGGGGTGTTGTTCAAATTGTTCCCAACAGTAAGTAAAGACTTCCTGTATCCTCACCCCTCAGTCCTGATGAAACCTACTTGATTTCACTGGTTTTTAACCATCCTGTGTTTGGGTTTCTTCTCCTCAGTCCCCAGCTCTACCTCCTCGGCCACACGTCACCATGGCAGCACCTCTTGGCCCTCTGTCTGATCCAGGGGCAGAAATCAGCCTCCTGGAAATCAACCAGGAGCTTCAATCCCAGCTGGAAAAAAGCAAGCAGGACTTCCGAGACCTCAAGGAGAAATTCCTTATATCCGAATGTACTGCCTACTCCCTGGCCAAGCAGCTGCAGAAATACAGTAAGTCCTACAAGATCATGGCCACCAAAGACATGTCTGTCTGTATTCCTTCTGAGAAACTAAAAACCTCTCCAGATGCTGTCTTCTCTCTTCCAATGTCACATAAATTTCATTCTGACCACAATCCGGGAAATGTAGAAGTGGGTATTTTATCCTCAGTTTGCTGAGGATGGGAAAACTGAAGACAAAGAGGTTAACAGTGACATGTCAGGTGGGGTTAGAGTTAACATCCCAGTTCCTGCTTCCTGGTGCGGACACAGAAACGCCTGGTCCTCTCAGGATGGTCTCTGTGCTGTATCAGATCCTGCATGCCTGCAGGCCTAAGTGTCAGGGACTAAGGAACTCTCTCAGGTCCCGCTTCTCTGAGGTCCCATTGGTAAAGCACCAAGTTAGTTACACTGGGGAAACATCCTGATGGCACACCCGGGGGCGAGAGGGAGGGTAGCAGGTGACACTACCTGCTTTCAAGGAGATGGAAGTAGTAAGTGGAAAGTGGAAAGAAGGTCTCCTTTCCCCCTAAAACTGTGGTATCTGTGAGTGACGCCATCCACACAGTGACTTCCCTTGTGAGAGGGAACCGGTGCAGAGCCTCTGCTTCCTGAGTCCACGGAGGCCATTTGATACCCAGTGGCAAGGGTGAGGGTGTTTCAGGGAACATCACGGTCTCTCCCTGAGCTGGGGACCTTCAGACGTGCAGGATGGCCAGCAGGTCCAGGCCTGGGCCAGGAGACATGTGGCCTAGTGAGAAGGAGGGTGAGTGGGGGAGACCACAGCCCCGGGAACCAGCCAAGCCAGGGTGTGGGGCAGGCCTTCCCCCACAGTCAGCCTGAAATGGGGAGCTCAGCTGCCTGTTCATTAGGAGGGGCCTGCGCTGGCAGAAGGAGTCATGAGAACGGGGCACGTGCACAGCCGAGCGATAGGAAGGAATCCTGACAACTCTCAGCCCGCATTTTTGTCATTTTCTCACAATTTGCTTTCAATAGAACAAGGGGAGGTGTAATTAAAAACGAATGACGCAGAGAAAAAAAAAAACTGAGGCATGCTTTTTACGAAAGGGAAGAGATGATGAACTTTCAGGGAAGGACAAGCAGTTTTGTTTACAACTTTCCTGAAAATCATCACATAAGTGTGGGAAACCAGTTGTGAAGATGATGCAAACAGATATCACCTGAGGGCGTGGGGTGGCGGTAACACAGCACAGGGGAGAAAAGCATGGGTTGTAGGTCAGTCAGCCTGGGCTAAATCCATGGTGCCCAACGTCCTGTGCCTCAGTTTCCTCCTTGTTAACCTGTTAGTGTTGTGGGACCTACTTCTCTGAGTCAGAATGAATACTGAGTAATTTCTTGTAACGCTCTAAGAGCAGAACCTGGAACTGTGTAACTCTGTTCATCATTCTACTGCTTCTCATAACACAAACTGTATTAGGATTGGGCCATATTCCTCTCCGGTGCTTCTGGTTTTATGCATTGTGGTTTCCACAAGTGTAACCGGATGAATTTTTACCTTTGAGATACTTGCTCAGTATAGAAATCCCAGCTCAGGGGACCCATCAGTCCAGTAGCCCTGGGGGCCTTATGTCATGTCCCTGCTTAGTGTTTCACTTAGGAGTCTCCAAGGCTTGCTAGAGTGACCATGATCAGGGGAACCCAAATTCTGACTCTACCAAATACCAGTTCATCACCGTGTCCAGTTCCTCTCTGTGCCTTGGGGCTGTTCTTTCCTGGGCTCTGAAACAGGGAGTAATCGACTGCCCTGTAGTTGGGAGGCTGAAGAATGTGATGTGGAGCTCCCAGCGCAGAGCCAGGTGGCCGGGGTTCCAGTTGTCCTAGGATGGACCCTGCCTCGTCCCTTGAAGGCAGCGAGCACAGCAGCATGTCCAGCTTTCCCCTGAGGCAGGCGTCTCTGTTTCTCAGAGTGTGAAGAGTCCACCGACCTCATCGAATCCGTGCTGGGAGAGAAGGTGCAGTTTGAGAAGGGGAAGCAGGCAGACACGGTGGCTGAGAAGCTCAGGTAAGGAAGGCTCCATGTGGGAGGCTGCAGGGACGCTGTGGGCATCTTTGACTTGGGGCAGCAACAAGTCTGGGCCAGGAAAGGGCAGAAACGTCATGGCAGGCACGTGACCCAAATATTTCTAAAACAACTAAGACAACAGTGATTGGTAAATGATGGACTCCAATGACTCAAAGTCTCGCTCTCTCTCTGGAAAAAAATATCAAAGTCCCCAAGTTCAAGGGAACAATTCGTGGCTTTTAGCACATTCACAGTGTTGCGAGATCACCACCTCACTTACCTTTCACAGAGTCATGACCTGGCTGACCACAGCTTGAGCCTGCCATTCTCCTGAGCTCACCAGTTCACACCAGCTCTACTGGACATGCTTCTGCGTCTGGCGCTGTGTCCTTTCACTGCACGCCGCGCTGTGTGTAGTTTTCCAGGGAAACGGGTGTCCCCGAAGTTAGCAGCTGAAGGGACATCTCTCTGGCGTGTGCTTAGGAGAACCCCTGGCTCTGTTTACAGAAGGAAAAGGTGTAAGGGATGTGCAGGGTTCACGGCTCCTTTGGGGAAATTCTGCCAGAAATCATCACGAAAGATCTTATTGTCTGTTGTTCAACTCTTTGCATTTTAAAATTTTTTCTCTGCCCTGCCTTAGGCTATGTCATACCCTCATTAAAGACCAGGCTAAAGAGCTGACCCGTTTGTATCAGAAGTTACGGAAAGGGAAAGACGTTTCCCAACTGCTCAATAAGCTCCTCGAGGACCTCCTCACCCATGATGACCCTGAGCATTCCCAAGGGCAGGGCTTCCAAGAGCAACTGGCTGAGGGGCGCAGGCTGGCCAAGTGCCTTGCCCGAAAGCTCAGCCCAGGTAAGGCGGCCACCGGCCCTGATGCCCGGAGCTGCGCCAAGGCCCTGGGCTCACAAGAGACTCCCCGCCTGGCCTCACGCCGTGTGCAGCAGCCCTCCTGGATTCCCCATAGCAAGTGGGGCCATGAGAGAACCAGGAGTGGAAGGTGGTAACAGAGAGCAGAAATGCACAGTGTGGAGGTAATAGTGCTCCACGTGTCTGCTTCCTCCCTGAGGGAATGCAGCCTTTGGAGCGGGAGGCAGCCTCCACCAGTCTTTGAGCCAGAGAGCAAAATGTGACAGGAGGATGCTTGTTAGTGTGCAAGGATCCCTGCACTAAGTGGGAGGTTCCCAGAGTCAGCGTGGTCTGTATTAATTGTGGGTGAGAAAGTGAGTTTTACTTTCTCCATATCTGTCTCCTCATCTGGAAAGTATATCAAATAACCTGTTGATACTGTAGTGATCAGATAGGGAAAATTCATGAATGCATGTCAGGAAAAAATAATGCTCCTGACTGTGTGGAGTTGGATGAGGTCCTTGATGCAGTAGGACTTGGAGGTGGGAGTGCTGTTTAGACGGGACCGCTTTTCGTAGACGGATGTCCCCTTGATAACACTGAAGCCCACGTGGGGGCCCTTGAAGTCCCCGGTGGAGGGATGTGGGACAGGGTGGTTGTCCTGTCGTGAGGGCAAGGAGGCGGCTCTATGTGAGAGCTGTGAACCCACAGAGAGTCTGTGGCTATGGTGGGACCTGTGGCACTCTGCAAGACACGGTGCAGAAATGAAGCTGACAAGCATTCCCTGATATGGACAACAAGAGCCGGTAGAACGTGTTGCCCAGGTTCAGTGATGCTGATCCTCAGAATCAGAGACACACTGCCTGACGCATCAGAAATCCATGCCACAGCAGTTCTTAAAGACAGTGCCCTAAACTCAGTAGAATACCTAGTCATTCATAGACCCTTAGGTCTCCAGGGACATAGAAGCCGCTGTGTTTATAGTGGTGATGTGGGAAATAGCTGATGGGACATTTCTGAATTTATTTGCAGAAAATTATGAGGATGAGGAGGATGAAGAAGAACAAGGAACCCTCACTCCCAGGTGACAATGAAAATTCTGGAACCAATAATGTGTGGGTCAAAATGGACAGGGTCTCAGAAAGTAAAGTAAGTGAGGTCAAGAGAGTGACAGATGTCAGATGCAAGGTTAAGCAAAACTGCAGATGGTCCCCAAAGGATGGCCGTTTTGGCTTGGTTGCCTGTTGTCTCTGTGGTGTTGTAAGACCGAGATGAATTCACCAGCCTTAGGATTCCCCGTGGGGACAAAAATACCCATTCTTTCCTGTAAATGGACACCGGGAGGAGATGCATATCTACTTCCTACACAGTTCTCTAAGGTCCTTGGTAGGAAGGTAACTCACCAAGGAATTGGTAAACAGACAACTAGCAAAATTAAAACCAAGAGAAGTACCTAACCAAACTCCAAAAACTTGGGGTGTCATGTGACACTATTAATGACAAAGTGCCTAGAAGGCACACATTTCTGCAGTCTGCAGGTACTCCAGAGCTGTAAGTAATTGACCAATCTATGTAAAAATCATCCTGACTCAGGCCCGTGGTGGTTGCCCCTGGTCTGGTCTCCACTGTGCTTCTTGTTGTGACCGCATCCTGCTGGGAGGGTGGAGTCTCATTCCTAGTCAGTGCTTCTGTGGCCAGTGCTCTGAGGATCAGCTCCTGCTCTCCCAGCCCCGGGCAGCCACACTCTGCCTCTTATAGGTTGGTGTGCTTGTTCCCTCTCCAGCCGGTGCCCTGTGCCTCTTGTGACCACTCCATATAACTCCCATCCAACCAGCTAGGAAGCCACAGTGTCTGATCCTCCTGGTTTGATCTCTTGTCATTCCTGTCCTACCCGGCACAGCATGGAGCAGCAGCAAGTTGAAAAGAAGGAAGCCCTACAGGACACAGTGGATGAGTTTGTTTTGACTCCTTCAACTCTGCAAGAAGAGTGTGACAACGACCAGTCCTACAGTGCTGGCGAATTCCCATTAGATGAACAGGAATTCGGCTCTGCTCTGGATTTCGCCTGTGAATGCTCCCACACCCAAGGGGATGAAACGTCACGTGGTCCCCCAGGTAGTGTCCATGTTGTTTGTTCTGCACACCTTGTCTACACTGAGGAAGGTCATCTCTATACACGGGCGTTACAGACACACTTTGCTTTAAATCAGGACATAATGGATGTGGAGACACAGACATCAGGTGGGTCAGGGAGCCTTCAACCATCCTAGGCAGCGGCCATGCCTCTGTCAACCTGGCCCCCGTGTCAGGCCATTGAACCTATGTCATGGGTGACAAGCTCTACCCACCTCAGTAGGACATCCACAAAGTCTTGTCAGATACCCTACGTGGATCAACTGTCTTTTGTTCCATGCAATGACACTTTCTTTTTAGGATCAATATCTCTCGAGGGCCTAGACCTGTCCAATGTTTTTGGCTCACATACCTGCATATCAAGGAAAGGTGCTTTCCCTGGTTTCACTGCTCTCAGGCCCAGGCACAATCTTCTCTATGTGGGTTCAACTTAGCCAAGTGGTCATCTGAAAACAACTGTGTCATTACCTTGCCTGGATGTTCCTATGAAGCCAAGCTGGGCTCTGGCATCACTCAGACCAAATGGCTTTTGTGTCGGTAGAACACCAAAGATTCTTTTTGATTTGAGGTTTTCTACAGTTGATTCATTAGTCTAGTTTCAAGAATAAATTCCTGGGAAGCATCAAGAGCCATGGTATGTCATGGAATAACCCCATTTTGCAGCAACACTTCAAGAAAGTGCTTGGACTCCTCCGCAGGACCTCTGGGGAAAATATATTCGGAACTCTTTTTACAGACTCCCATCAGAGGAGGATATTGGGATAATTTGTGGGGGAGAAGAAAGTGAATTTCTGCAGCAGGTTAGGGAGCAGTCCTGTGCACTGCTCGTAAGACTTAACCTTGGCCATCCTGGAATATCCCTGCCAGAGCACTAGGGTCTTGCCCTGAGAATCTTAATGTCCTTGCAGTGTGGGTGGTCACTGTGTTGGTAATATGGGAAGTATGATTTCCTTAGTGTCACCTGCTGTCTTGGAACTGATTTTCAGAAAGTCAAGATGATCGAAGGGAAAGAAATGGACAACAGCCAATGTGCCCCAGGTAAGTGTGAAGACTGTGGACTACGAATTTTCCTGGTGACCTCTGGAGACCTCACATCGGGGATAGAGAGAAAGTGCTGCCTAGAAGTATTCCATCCATTCAGTCAATAGCAGAATATGGCCTTTAACCATGTCATCTATTTTCATGTGGTAGTTGTGTAGGTGTCACTTTCTTACTCCCTTTCATGTTGAATAACCTACAGAGAGTGGACACACATGAATTGACCAAAGCCAGGGATTCCGGTAATCAGCTGTTGTCTCCTGTGTGGTTAAAACCAAAGTGAGATGCGTATTAACTTTGTGTCTGTTTGACATCATCATGTTGGAGGAGTTTGGATAGCAAGAGAGGAAGTTGAAGAATAAATGCATGTCCCATCAGAATATTGAGAAAATATTCCTTGGAGTCAGAATGTCTGAGAGGCAGTAAGGCCTCAGGATATTTAGTCCCTTGGACACTGCATGTACAAGTCAATGCAACGTATGCAGAAGGGTTGAAGCCACTTGTTTTGATAACCTCTGTGTGCTGGGAGTCATAATTATGACATGAGTATGACAGGGATGTTTTAGTCTCCTCCTCCGTCACCTGGTTGTGAGGCCAGTACACAGAATATCTCCTGCTCTGTCTCCCACTGCTCCTCATATCGGAGGCCACACTCTGCTCCTTAGATAGGGGGATAGTATTTTCCCTCCAAGGGGACAGCCCCATTGCTTTCTGGGACCACTCGCTATCACACCCATCAACACCAGCTAGGAAGCCATGGTGTCTGATCCTCCTGGTTTGATCTTCTATCATTGTTGTCTCCCCCGGCATAGCATGGAGCCCCAGGATGTTGAAAAGAAGGAATTCCTACAGGACACAGTGGATGAATGTGTTTTCGCTCCTTCAACTGAGCAAGAAAGGCATGACAGCGGCCAGTCTTACCGTGATGGCAAATTCCTGTTTGATGAACCTGAAATTGGGTCTACTCTGGATATGGCCTATGAATGCTCCCATTCCAAAGGGGCTATAACTCCACGTGGTCCCCCAGGTGGTGTCCATATTCCTTGTTCCTCACACCCTGCCAGACTCATACACCTCTCCAGCCCAGGCCCACGAGGTCACTGCCAGACCTCCTAATTATGAATTCAGCTCGTGTCCTCTCTTGCAAGGCTCTAATTTCCATTCTTGAAACATGCCCCTGAATTTGGATGCCTGCCAAGGCTGTTGGCAGCCTTTTCTATATCTCTGGAGATGGCACTCCCCTGGTTCACGCTCTTCACTTCGTCTAGGTCTTCATTTGTCTTATCTCATCTCAAGTCAGCTGAGAACCCGAACTGGACCACTGCTATGGGACAGTGTATGTTTCTCTGGAGCAATGCAGGGTCCTGAAACTTCCCTACCCCATGAGTGTCCCCTGTTTCTTTGTAGCTTTCAAGATTGTTCTGATTTGATGGCGTGTAGAATCCATTCATTGGTTTAATCTGCATGGCTGATTCCTCTAAACCATTCACCTGTTGGAATTTCAGATGGAAAAAGCCTCAATATTGCAGCAACTGTCTAGGAAGCAGCCAGGGAGTTCCCCCAGGATCTCTGAGAAACAGAATCGGTTTGTTTGCCTAGACTCAAGATTTAGGATGCTATGAGGATGGCTTGTTTTATCAGGGATATTGGTTTAATGACTCAAGAGTACCATCCCAATTTTTGCCCGCGAGGCCTTACCTAAGCGCTCCTGGATGTTTACACTCACAGTTGCCTGGTATTGCTGTGCTTATATGTCAGTCCTGTGCTATGCAGGATATAGGAGTGGGCATCTGTGAAGGCGAATGTGCTTAACGTAATTGTTTCTCTTCATTATTTGCAGAAGACCGAACTGATCAGGAGGGTCTGGGAAGACAAGAGCCGGCTGCCCCCAGGTAATTCTGGACACTCGGGGGCTGGGGATTCAAAAGTGGCACCCGGGGAGAAGCAGAAAGTGCTGACGAGCACGGTATTATCCATGCGGTCCAGGACAAATTACCAGTTTCACAATGTTCTCTGTCTTCACCGTTGTACTGGGATTGTTTCCCATTTCTTAATGACTTCTCGAGTTGAGTAAGCCACAGTCCGCTGACCCGGGTGAACGAATATGTCACAGGGACCACGGTGCTTGCTCATTCTTGTGTGCTTTAGAGAGCCATGCACATCTGCTCTCTGTCTTTAGATTTCGTGTGGACAAGTGTTCATAACATTAAAATATCATAGCAAGTAGACAAACATGTTCTATGATGCCACAAGGTTGAGAGAAAGAGGGCTTCCTGGCATGAGATTTCTGTGACAGTCCACTGCCCCCAGAGCTGCCCGTGCTTGGCCACTACATGCAGAACTCAATGCCATTTGCATGGAAGGGGAAAGGCCACCATTGTGGGACTCGTGTGGTATGAGTCATAAGTGGACGGCACAGAGATAATTCAGTCTCTTTCGCCAGAAGCTTGCTATTTGGCCCGTGCACGAGCACTTATTTTCCTTTCGAACAGCTGCCCCTGTGTGAAACACAACGTGTCCCACGAAAACAAGAATCGTTTCTCTTCTTAATGGGTCCTTCCCCTCTTTGCTTTCTTGACCACTCCCTTCCGCCTTGCATCAAAGCCTGACAGGACTTATGACTTCAGATCCCTCTTAGGTTAATCTTCACTTGTCCCTACCCTGCAGGCTCAGCAGACAGCTGGTAGAGGTGGTACAGCAGGACGTCTCAAGGGACTCTCAGGATGAACACTACTTGACATACTCAGTTCTTCCCGACCTGTCTGACTCCTACTGGCCTTACAGGAGCACCAACATCTTCCTACCCGAGGAACTGGAAGTCTGTTCCTCTCTGGAAGTGACCAGTGAGTACTCCATTGTCCAGGTGATCAAGCTCCACCTGGACACCCACAAAGATCTCCTGTTCTTTGTACCCCAGACCTCTGCTGTGCCGAGAGAGGTCATCCCTGTGGGCAGGCCCTGTAGAGACAAACTGATCTGCACTGGGCTCTAGGATTGAGTTTTAAGCACAGACATCAGGTGGGCGAGGCACATTTGCTCTCTTCTTAGTCCCAGGGCATGCCCATGTTACCTTGAATTCTCTGTCACTTCGTTGTTGGGCCAAGGCAGGCACGACAAGCTCAACTCACCTCAGCAACACGACCATAAAACCTGTCTGTCAGACCTAATTTGGATGAAATGTCTCTTTTCACCTCTAATAAGCTCTATGTTTCATCTCGGAGGTGGGTCCGTTAAGAATCTGTGCCTGCCGCAGTCACTTGGCATTCTTGTCCAGGGTTAACTGGTTTTGCTATTCTTAGCCCCATTCTCTGTCTCCTTTAGGTTGGCTTGTCTTCCTAAACAGTTGTCTGAAAACCCACCCTAAGTGTCTCTACTGATAGCTTGATTGTGTGTTTCCAGAAGCAGAGCTGTGCCTTGGCATTCTCCCACCACATGAATCAGGCCAATGTTCTGAGTAGCACCAAAGACTCACTTGAATTTCAGTGTCTGTAGTTGCATTCCATCTGTTCAGTCTCAGTGTACAAATTCCACGGAGCCTTCAACAACCAGGCTATCTGACGAGAGAAGGGTGAATGCTGCAGCGATCCTTTTAGAATGCAGGGAGGCTGGCTCCCCAGAATCTGTGTCAAAGAGAGAAGTTCAAGTGCTTGCACAGACGACAGGGGAGACTGTGATGTTAATCTCCTAGATAGAATAAATTTTTCCAAATGGCTCAGGCCGGAAATCAAGCCAGTTATCACATGACAATATTGGAGGCACCCTGACATATTCTTCTGACTGAACCTGTTCTCACATGGAACGTATCTGAGTGTGTGGGTAACATGAGACCCTGGATTATTAACGTACCGAGAAGGATCTCATTCATGACCAGCCCTGTCTCTATATAATTACAGAAAATCAATTCCACCATGAGGAGGAAGAAGACCAGGACCAGGCATGCCCCAGGTAACTCTGATGAATCATGGGTTGTTATTTCAGTGGTTAAACTGAAGGATTGCATCTCGAGGAAAAAATAGAAATGGCCGAACATATCTATTGCATCCATTCTTCAATTACAAAGTATCTCTTTTAACTTTGATGTATGTCTTCACCGTGTAACACGGTTACGTTCCTTTTATTGACCCCTCCGTTTCAATAACCTGCAGTCAGTTGAACTTTGTGAACTAATCCTTCACAGGGATTCTCCGCATTCCCCTCTTCTCTTTTTGGTAAAACCAGAGTGAGAGGCATATCTGCCTCTAACTCTTTGGTGTTACCACATTGAGGATATATTATAGGAAAAGAACACCTCCTGTCACAGTAGTTAGAGAAAGAGACACTGAAGACACAAGATGTCTCCATTTTGAAGATGCCTTTTAACACCCGCGTTCACTTGGTCAGTGAAGGTAGTATCGACAACATTTACGTAAATGTGTTGAAGTCACCTTTAGGATTATCCATGCAGGCTGTGAGTCATGACTTCCTTTCCACACTAGTTCAGGTTGTTGCTCAGAAGCTTAGTTCTGTGGCCACTGCCCTGAGCACCTTCCGTTCTCTATATCTACTGCCCCCACAGCACCACACTGCCGCCTGAAACAGGAGCAGAGTTGTTGCTGTCAAAAATTGGTGTGCCCCTTTTTTATGAGTGTAATTCCCAGCTGCCCATCAAAACGGTTAGGATGGTGGGAGGTCCACCTTTCTTGTCTTAATATTCAGATCTCCCCACCCTACCAGGTTCAGCAGGGAGCTGCCAGTGGTGGAAGTGCAGGACAACCCATGGGACTCAATGGATGAATGCTGTATGATTTCCTCAGCATTTCCTGGCCTGTCTGACCCCCACGGGAATTCTAGGAGGGCTGACATTCACTCTTTCCAAGATCTGGACATCTGTTCTCCTCTGGAAGCCGCTCGTGAGTCCTCCACTGTCCATGTGATAAAGCTCCAACTGGCCTCCCAAGTTGCCCCGCTATTTTTGGTATCCAACCTCTGGTTCCGCTGAGATGTGTCATCGCTGTGTAGAAGCCCGCTAGACATAGGGATCTGAGTCAGGCCCCAGGATAGACTTTTCACCATAGACATCAGGTGAGTCAGGGACCTACCGTTTGTTCCGCATCTCCGGCCATGCTTACGGCTCCTGACAGAAGTTAGGACATTGGAGTCAAGGCAGATATGACGAACTCACTCTCAGTTGAGCTGCATATGCAGAGGTGTCTGTCTTTGTTCCTGATTTCCTTTAAATGCCTCTCCTCATCTGCACTGCTCTCCTTTGTAGACCCGAAAAACATCCCTTGAATTTTTGTGCCTGTCCAAAGATGTTGTCAGCCTTACCTGTATCTTTGGATTTGTCATTTCCCTGCTTTCACTGCACCGATCCCCAGTGTCTGTATCCTCTGTGTTGTCTGTCTACACTGAGTCATCGTCGGAGTATTGCACATCAACGCTTCTACCATCAGCCTCCTTGTATGTTTTCCTCGAAGCAAAGCTGAGCCTGGGCATCGCCCCTCCCCATGCATGGCTCATATGTCTGTGTAGCACAAAGGACTGTACACAATAGATTCCTTTTGCTGTGAGGGTTTGCAGATTCCATCCATCAGCCTGGTCTTTGTGTCTAAATTCCCTTAAACCCTCACACCTAGAGCATCTCATACTATACTATAAGGGAATGAGAGTTTGTTCCAGTAAGGTTTTAGAATGCATGTAAGCTGTTCCCCAGAATCTGTGGTAAAACAGATGTTTCACTCTGTACACAGACACTTGAGATGTGGCCCTATCACATTAGGGAGCTCATGCCCAATGGTATAGGAAAGCAAACCAAGGCACAATCCCAAGGTACTACCTGAGGCCTCCAGGAGGATTTCTCTCAGAGTATCCTGCTGCCCCACTAAGGGTAATTATGCCCATGCACTAGTTGTATTGGATACTTAATTTTAACGTACAAATGTTCTGTTTATGTGACTGGACCGGTCTGTATTTGTTTGTAGAAAATCATAATGATCTTTTGGAGGAAGACCAAGACCGGATATGCCCCAGGTAACTCTGAAGAATCATGGGCTTTAATTCAATGGTGACATCTCGTGATCTCAGATCTAGGCAAATCTAGAAAGTGCTAAACGTACCTATTTTACCCATTCAGCCACCCACAAAATCTTCCGTTAGCAGTGTTCTCTGTTTCACTGTGGTACTTCTAGAGGCCCCTTTCTTAATCCCCCCCCAAAAGCAGGAACCTCTTGTCCATTGATGCAGGTATCCTAAGCAGTCACAGGGACACTTTGTATTGGATCCATCCAAAATGCCCATCTGTCGCTGCGGGTTTCGCATTATGATGATGGCAGGAATTCATGGCAAGGGAAGTGTTTAGGAAAACGAAAATTCATGTCTCAGTATTTAGACAAGTAGGCCTTGGACATACGAGCTTTCTAGGAATCTACAATGCTGCCAATCTGGGGTTGTCTTGGTGATTTCTGTAAATTTCAACAAAATGTATGCAAAAGTGTTGATGCCGGTTTTATTGTTTTCTGAGTGTGCTATGTGTTGTGACTGTTGTGCACAGGGCTGGTTCAGGCTCCTTCCCTTAAGCTCCCATTCTGTCCATGCTCTGAGCACCTCCTGCTCTCGCTCCCTCCCCGCCTCCGTGATCTCTCCCCAGTGCAGCCACACTCTGGCCCCAGATAGAGGCAGAATGGTTCATCTCCCTTGATGGGGACTTCCCATTGGTTTCCTGTGACCAGTCCCTCCTCCCTGCCACCAAAACCAGCTGGGACTCCGTGTTGACTCAACCTTCTCGTTGCATCTCCTGTCCTCCCTGTAACACCAGGTTCCCCAGGGAGCTGCCAGTAGCAGAAGAGAATGAAGTCCCACAGGACTCACTGGACGAATGTTGTTTGACTTCTTCAGTTGGCCATGACCTGCCAGACACCTGGAGGCCGTATGCAAGTGCCTCATCCATATTTGATACTCTGGAAACTTTCTTGGGTCTGGATGTAGATGGTAAGTACTCCCACGTGAGGGGCACAAGGTTCCTGGGGCGGGGGCTCCAAGGAAGCCTGTCTTCTCTGTATCCAACACCCTAAATAGGCTGAGACATGCACCCGTGGCAACAGGCCCTGTAGACTCAAACTGGTTTGAACTTTGCCCTTGGAGTTAATTTTGAAAACACTGGGACACCTGGGTGTTTCAGTTGGTTATGCATCCAGCTCTTGATGTCCACTCAGATCTTCATCTCAGGGTTGTGAGTTCAAGCCCCAGGTTAAGCTCCACACTGGTTGTGGAGCCTACTTCAAAAAAAAAAAAGTGTGTTTTGAATCAGACAAATTTCCTTTCCTTCTGTCTCAGACTACCCTCTGTCACCCGGCCCCCTCACAAGTGCAGGCTGTTGGTACCAAGTCAGGTTGGAGAGGAGAAATGGAGGGAAAAGGGCAAAAACTCAGCCACCACTATCTCACCTGGAGACATCTGGGTCACAGACCTCTTTTTATTTCTTGCAAGAAGAATTCTGTGCTACCCATGAAATTCTGTTGCCAGTTCTATTTCCTGTGTGCTTCCTGCAAAGTCTCTGGCTCTCCACACAGGTTTCCAGTCAGCTCCATATTTGTAGCATCGGAAATCAGCATTTGTTGCTGATTTTAAAGTTTTTGCTCCTGGGGTGCCTACGTTCCTCTGGAGCATATAGATCGAAAATCCTCAGCCTCGAATCCTGTCTGTACACCATGGTTTCAGTGAAGCCAGAGCCCTAGCCCCGGTTTTCCATCCTCCACGGATGGCGTGCTTTTTACCCTTCCTGCAGCGTCAGTGACTTTTCCCCCATGTGGATATGTTTTCAGTCAAGTGTCTGCTCAGTGGCATAATGTCCTATCAATGATCAATGGCCCGTGCACCTGACGTGGGCGTGGCCTCATTCAGGAGCAAAGCAGAGTTGTTCCCCTCTCCAGATTCTTCAGAAAATGCTGCCTGCTGAGCCAGACCCCCTTGGGGCCACACTCTCAGAGGAGTGCAGGCTAAAACCCAATTTCCCTTTCTTCCCACTCAGGGTATTTTTCGGCCTTCCCTTCTGGGAGAAGAATTGGCATCGTTAGGAGTCTTTCTTTGCTCATCAAATCACTTTGAAGGAGCAGCAAGGAGTATAAGATGTTCCTTGCCGTGTCAATGTTGTATAGTGAAATTGGCCGTGAAACGATTTGTCCCTCAACTTATTTGGTCAGTAACATCCTTTCCACACTAGGACCACTTTCTCCCCTGTTTCCTATCCCTCTCCGAGGGGTAAGGAAGCCAAGGCTTCCTAGGGGTTACAGCAATTCAGGAAGCAGAAATGAAACACAGAGTTATTTACTCTTGTGCTCTACCATGCCCCTCCCCGTGCCCACTCAGCAGCACCTCTATTTCTCTGGAAGCATCGGGTCCTCACAGGGACACTCTCGAGTCCATGTGGCATCTCCTGTGACAGCTGAGGGTGCTGAGGCTCAGCAAGGTCACGTCACTTGCTCAAGACTTCTGGCCAGTGGGTGGTGGGACATCAGACTCACCAGATCAGGCTGTCCATTGATCTCAACTCAGTCCTGTCAGGGAGTAGGTGGGGAGGAGCTCACACTTTCATCTCTGCTTTTGTACCAAATTATTTGAAACAGTTGTGAATGTAAACAAAAATGTTGCAAGACTGCCCCAAAGACCCCTGTGACTCAGCCATGCATCTGCCAACCCCTACCCTGTGTGTCACTCTGTGGTGTAAGCAGAACCAGCGGCTCGTCCAGCCCCTCTGCGAGATCAAGGTCTCAAAGAGGCTCTCCATCCCAAAGCAATCAGGGCTGAGAGGTCCCCAGGCTTTTCTGTTTTCACCAGGGGTCCCATGGAGGCTCCTCACTTGGCTGCCTGTCACCCTTGTAAGGCTGCACATTCCCTCAGAGATGCTGACGGCCAAGTGTGGGTTCCCATGGGCAGTGGGATGAGAAAGGTTCAGACACATGTCTCAGAAGGCAGGTGTGTGTGATACGGCCTTCCATTCACCCTGGACCATGGGGGCAACGTTCAGCCACGTGGATGGGCTGAGATGAGTGAATGCAGCGTCTATATTATACACGGCCCGTCCAGGGTAGGGGTTCTGACGGCAGCGTGTGATCAGTGTGCATAGGCTGTGATTCCAGCAACAGGGCCGCAGGAGGGCTACTCAGGCCCATCCTGCCTGCACAGGGAGAACCCTTGTAGAAACAGGCCAATCTCATGGAAGTGCCAACCTTAGCTTTCATCCAGGGCTTTTCCCCACTAGCCAAACTAAAAATAGTGGACGGTCCTTCAGAGTTTGATAAAATATTTTCCCTTTCTTCTGCATGTGCAAAGCACATTGTTTGAGTAGATTAAATGAACCCTAGTAGTTGAGAAAAGAGCCATAAAAGAACGTGAGGAAATTAGGAGTCATAACTTTAAGCACACTTAGACCTTCATTCAAGATAACATTTGAGAATGGGGAACCTGGTTTTGACAACTCCTTCTCCAACCAGATTTGCTAATTGCAGATGATTTAGCCTTTCCCCCAGTAGGAAGTATCATAAAGTCATATGACATGTCCTAAATTGTGCTTAACAATGACTGGTGACAGTGTGCCTCGAGGAATGATGGAAGGCCTACCCATCTGAGAGACGGCTTGGGGCAGAAGCCCTGGGAGCTGGGGAGGCACCTGGTGTGGGGTGGGGAGAAGTGATTCTGGAGGACAGAGAGGGACCAGAGGACCAAGCGACCCCAGAGGCAGGGTGAGGAGTGGAGAGTATGTGCAGCAGAGAGGAGACTGAGCGTTCCCCAGCACGGTGGGCGTTTGGGAGGACAGGACTTGGGGGCGTTGCTAGCGCAGGCAGGAAAGAGCAGATAGAAGGAGGTGGGAGAACGCACGGTGAGAGGAGATACAGGGCGTTGCCAGGGAGGCTAAACAGTCATAGACTCATGGAATCGTTTGTAGTGACAGATGAAAAGACTAGGGAGAATGAGATGCACACAAGGGACCAGGAATCATGGCAGGGAGCCGCCAGGCCCCGCTGAGGCTGACCTGCTCTGGCGAGAGGCTGTGGCACGTCTCTGGTTAGCCCCCTTTCTGAGAACACGGACTCCCTTCACAGTAGCAATCTGAGTGGGTTTGATTACGGAGTGCGGTCCACACCTCACTGAGGGGTGTGTGATGCGAGGACTGGGTGCTGTATGCCCTCCCTGAAGACCCACAAGTCTGATCCTGTAGTACTTCTGGCCTGGAAGTTTCCAAAGGGACTCAGACCGCTGCTACGTTACTCAGAGCTCTTAGCCCCTCCTCCAATGGCAATAGAATATATCGCATACAGATGTGTGGGTGGGGGGAAAGCAATCAGATATTGCAGATAAGAAACCTCAAAAGGCTCCAGAGCTGTGAAATGTTCCCATAAATTGGTCCGTGGTCCCGTCTCTAGTGGTACCTAAAGCATCTAGAGGTACCCTTCGCAACTCCCTTCTCTAGTGGTACCTGAAGCCTGGAGGTCGAACTTGTTTCCCTGTTCGTTTTCTTGAGGGGGAAACAACCGACAACTCCTTCTCCACATGCCCTGAGGCCTCTCTAGGATCTTCTCCCTAGGCTGTAGGACCAAGGTTACTACTAACTGAATGATAGGCATGAACTCATGTGCCCATCCAAAGGCCCGGTGGCGTCAAGGGGGTATTTTCACCTCAGGGACTTTGCCGGCTTGGAACCTGCCATCCCAGCATCCCCAGGCTGGGGCATAATGGTGACATCTCCTTCATACATATCATGTGTGCCTTTGTGCTTGCTCACAGTGTGGTCTTAAAGGCAGACGGGGACATCAGACATGGGTGGTCTGGGAGTGCTCAGCTAAGGAGCCCGGGGATTGAGCCCATTGAGATCTCTTCTTGCTTCAGCTCCGATGCAGGCTCCCTGTCACCAAGGGCCATCAAGCGGAAACTGGACTTTCCAAAGGGCAGAGGTGCAGACTTCAGGAGCACGGACACAGCCAAGCACCCAGGTGGCCAATATTCTGCCACTGCAGTTGGACCAGCAGTTGGATTGTGGTGACAACAGAGCCAGGCTCGGGCTCTCCTGCACCCTCGGGAGCCTGGACGCCGAGTTGGGTCCTGGGAACCAATGGCCGCCCTTCCAAGGTGAGTGGGGACAGGAGTAGGCCGTTCTGGTCCCCGCATTGGTCATCACCGGCTCATGGCTGGAGGCCGCAGTGGGGTGAGGTCAAACCCCACGATGCTCCAATACAGCGAGGTGAGCAAGAGCCTGTGTTTAGTGGCAGCTGTGTCCCAGGGCCTGGGCTTGCGACTTCCTGGCTGTTTAACTTAGTCATCTTCTTACGTATTGTCCCCTCGGTCCCCTCATCAGAACCTGTGCAGATGGTATCTCCGTTCCATCAATGCTGGGAGCATGAAACCACATCGTTTCTAGGGGGGCTGATTCAACAACAATTGCTTGATAACATCTGTGAATTTGTCATGTCTAATTTTGGGGTCTCTGTGGTGCTTGCACACTTGGAAAATGGTGTCAGGGCATGATTCATGGGGCTGGAGCGGTTCCTACTGGCCCCACTTCCACGGACCCCATCTCCCCTGGCTTTCTCAGGAAGGCTCCTGTGCCCGGTTTTCTCTCCGTCAGCATCTCCAAGCCCATCTTCCCTATTTGGCGCTCACATTCACAATAGAAATACTGGTCTCCGGCTTATTTCTGTTTTTTCCCTTTTCTAAACAAATAAGGGGCCACTTTCTTACATAAAGTGCACACGTCACTCTCTCCTCTGATCCTCCGTCTAGTTCGTCATCTCCCCTCATCTCTGGGGCCTCGTTCCCAGCTTCCTGCTCATCAGAATCCGCCTCTGCTCAGATTTCCTGACGTCTGAGCTTTTCCACCCTCCCCTGGGTCGTGTCTTCCTTACCCTCCCGCACTCAGTGTCCCTTCCTGGAGCCTGGGGTGGCCCGGGACTCCTCTGTCAGGCGCCGAACTACCTGAGAAATGGGGAGGCGCCGTTCCCACGTGGCGGAGACATAAGCAGCAGCTCGGTGGCACCGGGGAGAGGCCCCCGAGAAAGAGCTCAGTGAGTTTTCGGGGATGCACAGCCCCAACAATGGCCTTTGAACGGGACCTACTTACCGTCTTCCCCCTTGAGCCTCTCTGTCACTTCTCCTTGTCGCCCACGGTCCGGGTCCCGACTCACCTTGCTGGCTCAGTCCCTCTCTCGGTGACTCACCTTCCACGGAGGCCTGAGCAGGAAACCAGGCTCCATGCGAGATTCTTTGTCCTTTCCGGCGATTATAACAGAAATGCCACAGACAGGCTGAGTTGTCAACAGCAGAAATCAATAGCTCACAGTTCTGCAGGCGCGGTAGATCCACAATCCACCTAGGTGCATATTCGGTGCTGTTGACACTGCCTTCCTGGTTCAGAGGTGGCCACCTTCTTGCTCTGTCCTCACAGGGCGGAGGGGACAGAGAGCTCTGTGGGGCCTTTTTGTAGGGCATGAGTCCCGTTTATGGGATGATCTGTCTCCCAAAGTCTCACCCCACAACACCATCCCATTACAATCACATCACATAGGTTTCAACTCATGAAATGGGGGTGAATACAAACTATCTCTCTGTGGCAGGTGGTTTTACTCTCTTTTGTTCCCACCTGCTCCCCCTGAAATCCATCCATGGTGTTGAACAGGTCACCTGTTTCTTACCACTGCTTTTCTCATTCTTCTTGAATTTGTGTATTTTTTCCACTTTCAGCTGACCAGGAAGGGGGTTAGAATGTCATGTTCCATGTCCCCCAACCCCTATTTAATCATTTTCTCCATTAGATACATACGTGCATACAGACACACACCTTTATATCTTTAGTCACATACATGACATATATTATACCTGGTGTTCCTATAGGAAATATACCACACGTTGGGGCGTGCTGTGTAAATTCCCCAGCTTTCTCTTCCCTGGTTGCTCCCCAAAGGCTTCCTTTCAACTTGGTCTTTGGATGGTCTCTATAATCTCTTCCCTCCAATTGTACATCCTCGTTCCAGCATGATTTCCTTGCCTTTGTCTTCTCTTCCCCGGAACTACTTCTCTTTACCAATTCTGTTTCGCTCGATTTCACTTTTGTCGATTGTGAGCACGTTGGCCTCGTGGCACTCTTATCCTTACAGACTAGTGTGAGAGAGAAGAAGAAAACAGGAAATAATCAAAGTCTGTCCACTGGCTTCTCCTTTCTTCTGTCCTGTCGGATGGCCTTTCTCATTCTGCCCACCGTCCTTCTTTGGCATCATTGCAGGTGGAGGCTCAGAAAGATCATGAATAACAGCGCATCCTGTTAATGTGCTTTTCTTTTCAGAGCTGGGTTTGGAAGCTTCCATCTGCATGAAGAACCCTCCCATGCCGGACGGTGATACTACAGAGGGATCGAAGGACAGCCAGTGTGCGTGTCAAGTCTTTAGCCCAATGAAAGCCCTCGGTGCCATGAAACGGAAGATTATCAAGAGAAAAGTGCAGTTTCGCAAGTGGAGGCTCGCATGCATATTCCGTGGCCTTCACGCTAGGGCACAGAGGTAATCACACATTTGTAGCTCTGGGGCATGGATTCCTATTGCTCTCCTTCTGATTCTACCTCCACCCACCCCCAAACACACACACTGTTCTCTTCCTCGATTGGACACTCTCACAGCTGGTGCCACCTCTGTTTCCCACGGGGCTGCCTCCTCGCCTTTGAGCCCCCTTCATCAGAAACCAGTGGCCCGAAGGCCCTTCCATCTCCATCACCTGGTTGCAGCTGGCCGTCCTCAGCCGAGCGGCATCATTGACACAGGTCGCCGCGCAAGTGGGACTTTGCGGGAAATCGCATAATTCCTTGGCCTCTGCCTTCCTTCCCTGCTTCCCCAACTCCAAGGCCCTGTTCTCCCAGGAGCATTGTCTTAATGAATGCCTTGCACAAGGATTCTCCTCGGGGGTCTATCGGGAAATCTGACCTAGGAGGACAAATAACCCTCAACTTCTCCATGTGAATAAGAAGTGTTAAAGCTGAGGAGAAAGAGCCCCCCTTACAAAGTCTAAATGAGAACCCAAGTCACAGCTGGGAGTGCCACACTGGACCCGCTGGAGTCAGGTTTCTCCTCAGCCCCTCTAATATAGGATACAGGAGAATTACATATTGCATAAAAAGCCACTGTCCAAAACCTAATCCCTTCCCTGATCAAAGGTGAAGGAATTGAGTGCTTTCTTTCCTCCTACGACAATGCAAACGACAGTTCCCTGGTCACTGAGTGGATTGCACAGCCCCTGACAGGTTCAGTGCAGACTGAAAGACAATATTTTATTCCAAATTTGTCCTTTTCCACCATCTCAGTAAAGAAGCTTAGGTCTCACTCCCCTATTAATCCATTTGCAGGCCCTTCTTTACACTAGTGAACACTGAGAGGCTCTTTCCTTCGGAAAAGTTTGGAAAAGAAGGGATGAGGCCCTAGAGAGCTCAAACTAATGCTTTCTCATTTTCACTTCCGCGTTTGCGAGTCTAGGTAACGAGCATATTCCTAGAAATGCCCTGAGGTCTATCCTGCTGAGATTACCTTCCGAGGATGTGGGTGTCGCTGAGTGAAAATGACTAGGGCCATGGTTACACCCCTGCTCTCTTTTTGTGGATTCGCCCTTGAGTTTCTCATTCTTGGGTTCTTCCCTCAGCCCCTCTGGCCTTGTTCCTGTCCAGCCAAGTGACCAACAGTGTCTCCTGCCGACCCACGACTCCAGATCAGAGGCTTTGCTCTCCCTTCACCCACATGTTTGCACAGGGCCTGAGCCTGAGTTCCAGTCCAGGGGTTTCAGTCACAGGTCACATGGCTTTAGGGGGTCCTTAGTCCTTGGACCACGGCTCCTCATCTGCACATGGCAGAAAGGAACTTGGAGATATTCAGAGGCCCCTATTGGCTCTCACAGTCTGGGACTCATTCCGTAGCCTGGACTTCTTCTCAGGAGACCGGGACAAGGGTGAGAAGGGGGTGTGTTTGTCTGCCAAGGGTCTCCTCCTTCCTACAGCACTCTGTGTTTGAACGTATGTGTGGGTGCTAGGTGCATCCCTCCCTGGGAGGCGTGAGAAAGCCATCACTTGGCTTCTGATGAAGGGGGCTCAAGAGTGAAGTGGCTGCTGAGGGAGAGGTACTTGGGATCTGGCAAAAGCTCACAGCAGCCTTGAGCTGTGATATCACCAGGCTCCCGCTGGGGGAGCACAGGGGTCCCTGGATCCTGCAACACAGGCTGCCTGTCAGTTTGGTGAGGTATTGCTTCTGACCTGTGGCTCTCACTCTCCCGCTCAGCCTACCTGCGGCTCCCCCTTCAGCTTCTTCTCTGGACAAGGGTTCAAGTTGCACCTGGCCTCTGTCACCATGTAGCCACCCCTCCAGGCTCAGCTATCAGCAGGATCTGAGCAAGACTCACAGTTGAGTTCTCTCTCTCTTCCTCTCTCAGATACCAAGTACTTCAGAAATGAAGAAAAGAGATTCTTCACTTGAATGGAACCCCATTATAAAACCCCATCATAAAACCCCATATTTTCCACTTGATGAAGTAAATCTAGAGCAGCACATCAAGTTAAAGGCCAAACAGAGCACAGGAGGGATCCTTTGCTGAGAATCAACAGCACGATCACAAGCCATTCTGTATGACGTTGGCTACAAAAGACCGCTTTGAGGAGAGAAGTTCTAGCCCTTCAGCTGCAGTTGCGATCGATAGCGAAGGAGACCAATGCCTGAGTAGATCACACACAGTTTTGAGAGACCATAAGTCTCGCTGCTCTAAATTTCATCCTACAGAGAATCAGAGTCAGGAGCACCATGGAAAAAGACCACATGTCAGACTGGACACTCTGGGCCACCAGATGGGCTGCGCTATGAGGAGCCAGCGTGAACGATGCAGTGTTCTTGCTGGAGAGCTTTAGCTTGAATTTGAGCACGAGGTAGTTATCAGACAAGTTCAGAATGTAGACCACTGAACAAGATGACCGGCCTGTGTCTTCAAACAGTCAATGTCACCACAAATAAGAAACAACCAAAAGGAGAAGAGATATTTTGGGTTTCAAAGGAGTAAAAAGAACGTGTGACTGTATTTATTTAGTCCTTTTGAACGCAAAACATCTCCTCACCTTTAGGTGGCTGTCTGTGGTGATGGTGACATTCCCTTGTTTGTAGGGGACAGGCCAAAAGTCCAGCTTAATGGCCTACATCCTGAAGTTGTCTGATCATGTCCTCCTGATTAAATTCAGCCTAACCCTTTGGCCAGGACACTGCATAGTTCCCGCTGTGTGTGTCCTAGCTCAGCCTACCCCGAGAGCACGAGTGTCCCGTGGGCCCACCACCATTCTTGTGATAGCAGCACTGCTTACTTTGCTAGGGAAGGGCCTATCAGATCTGTGCAGAGCGAGACACCTGATTTTCTTTATAAAATTAGTGATTTGGTAAGTGATACTCTGAGAATGTATGCAGACCCTCTTCTCTACAGTCTTTCTCTAAAACGTCGCCATCCTTTAAGGATCCTGACGGTGTGTCCTAACCCTGTGTGTGTTTGTACATTGGAAGAATTCTAACTGTGCCGTTCCTATACAACGCGTATTTGCTGGCAATGTGATGTGGAAAAGAACATTCCCTCCCTGTTCATTATCATTAAAGTTTTTGTTTTGACAATCCCATGGACTCATGATTTTTTTACATTGGATGCTCTAATCTGTTCCTATCGTGGTGATTTGGTGGATCTGGATACACAGTAATGGAAATATTCTTGGTTCTCTTCGTCATATTTAATGCTGAGTCTCCGTCTCTTTTCGGCTAAACGTACCCTACGGGGAACTAATTTTGGCTGTGTTTGTCTCTCTGTGGTACGGGGTTTCTTTCCTGTGTGTGCACCTATGTGTGTCTATATGTGAGTCTGGGGTTTAGGAAGGTTGTGTAGGTAGGGCTGAGCCCTGCACCCAAAGGTTTTGGACATGTCTGGTTCCTTATTAGCTTCTGAAACTTTTCACATTCAGTCTCTAAGTTTTAAGTGATCTCTTAACCTCAAACCGTTGACATTATTCTATTTTCTCTTTCCTTCTGTCTTCACCTGCCTCTTCTTATGCTCTTGTTTTCACTGGGTGGAAACCAGCCAAACAGATGCCATTTACATCCTATTTTTCCCACACGCTCCACCCCCAGATTTTGGTTTTAGATCCACAGTTAAGTAGCTTCAACAGTGATCAGCTGTTTGAAAGTCGAAATTTCCTCAGTCATCTCTCGTCAGGTGAAGTTCACCTTCGAAGGTCTCCTAGGGATGGAATCAGGACTCCTTGGGGGTTGCGTATCGGACACTGTTTCTCCTGCCTGTGTACATGGACATCTAGCTGATTAGAAAGTACTGGCACAATGAGTTTTGACTGAGCTTTAAAAATAGAGTGCTTTCTCAGGGAAATTCAAGTCAAAACCACAGTGAGATACCACCTCACAGCAGTCAGAATGGCTAAAATGGCCAACTCAGGAAACAACAGATGTTGGCAAGAAGAGGGAGAGAGGGGAACCCTCTCACACTGTTGGTGGGAATGCAAACTGGGGCAGCCACTCTGGGAAACACTTTGAAGTTTCCTCCAGCAGTGAAAAATAGGAATGCCTGGGTGGCTCAGTTGGTCAAGCATCTGCTTTTTGCTCAGGTCATGATCCCTGGGTCCCGAGGGGAAGCCCCCCATCAGGTTCCCTGCTCAGCGGGAAGCCTGCTGTACCTTGTGCCTGCCATCCCCTCTGCTTGTGCACCCGTGCTCTCTGTCTGGCAAGTAAATAAATAAAATATTTTAAAAAATTAAAAAGTTAAAAATAGAGCTACCTATTAAGCTGCAATTTATTTATTTAAAAAAAAGGTATTTATCCAAAGGATACAAACATGGTGTTTTTTTTTAATTTTTTTATTGTTATGTTAATCACCTTATATTACATCATTAGTTTTTGATGCAGTGTTCCATGATTCATTGTTTATTCACAACACCCAGTGCTCCATGCAGAACGTGCCCTCCTCAATACCCATCACCAGGCTAACCCATCCCCCTACCCCCCTCCCCTCTAGAACCCTCAGTTTCTTTTTCAGAGTCCATCAGCTCTCATGGTTCGTCTCCCCCTCTGCCATACTCACCTTTTCTTCCAAACATGGTGTTTTGAAGGGGCACCTGCACCCCAATGTTCATAGGAACAATGTCCACAACAAACTATGGATAGAGTTGCGATGTCCATCGACAGGTGAATGGATAAACAATATGTGGCGTATATACGTACAATGGAATATTACTCAGCCACCAAAAAATGAAATTTTGCCATTTGCGACGACATGGTTGGAACTAGAGGGTATTATACTAAGTGAAATAAGTCAGCCAGAAAAAGACAAAATACCATATGATTTCACTCATAGATGGAATTTAAGAAACAAAACAGAGGAATATAGGGAAAGACAAGGAAAAATAAAAGAGGAAAACAAGAGAGGGAGACAAAGCATAAGAGACTCAACTATAGAATAGAAACTGAGGGTTGCAGGAGGGGAGGTGGGTAGGGGATGGCGTAAACTGGGTGATGGGCATTAAGGAGGGCATTCGATGTCATGAACCCTGGGTGTTATGTGCAACTGACAAATCACGGAATTCTTTTGTAAATTATTTCTTTATTTGAGAAAGAGAGCATGAGAGAGTGAGAACACAAGCAGGTGAGGGGGTAGAGGGAGAGGGAGAAGCAGACTCTTTGTGGAGCAGGGAGCCGGATATGAGCCTTGATCCCAGGATGACCTGAGCCCAAGGCAGACTGACTGAGCCACCCAGGTGCCCTGAATCACTGAATTCTACCTCTGAAACTAATAATACAGTATATGGTAATTAAATGGAATTTAAATACAAAATTTTAAAAGAAAAATATATATATTGCCTTGTTTTGTATGTTTGATTGGGATATAGAATGTAAACTGTTTTTCTTTCCAGTGGATATAAATTGGGGTTTTTTGGTGGTTGGCGGGGGGCAAGTCTGTAGCTTCAGAGGAGATTTCTTCTTTTTCTTTAAAATCTATTAGTTCTGGGGTGCCTGGGTGGCTCAGTTGGTTAAGCAACTGCCTTCAGCTCAGGTCATGATCCTGGAGTCCCGGGTTCGAGTCCCGCATCGGGCTCCCTGCTCAGTAGGGAGTCTGCTTCTCCCTCTGACCCTCGTCCCTCTCATGCTCTCTCTCTCTCATTCTCTCTCTGTCAAATAAATCAATAAAATCTTAAAAAATATCTTTAAAAAACAATAAAATAAATAAAATAATATCTATTATTTCTATGAGGATAGGTCTTATTGTTGACTCCTTTGTTTCCGTCTCCTGCAGGCATCCAGGACTTTCTCTCTGATCCTGTCTCACTATCTTCTGTTCATTTTCTGTTCTCTTGGCTGCTTTCTTTTCAGTATTCAAAGTCCACTCTAATTTTGCACGAATGTTGCCCTTATGAATCTTGTGGATCAGCCTCTTTCCCGAGAAATTTTCTTCAATTTTTTCCCAGTTTTGACAATTCTCGTTTCCCATTTCTTGTTTCTTGCCCACTTCTCTTTGGAGTCGTGTGTTTAAGGGAACTTTTACCTTTTCACGGCTACAAATGCTTGTTCGCACATTTCATTCAGGTCGGGGTGTCATTTTAACCATTTTAGTTTTCCTATGTTTTGTGATTGATTTCAGGGGGGATCTTTACTGAGCTGAAATGTTTGACTCTCTATTTCTGCTTGTTTGTTTTCTTCTGTCACCTTGGAACACCGGTCTGCTCTATCATTTTCCCTTTAACACACCTGGGTTTGCTGGAATGAGAAACAAAAGTTCCATGTAGGAAGGAATGAGTGCTCTGAGTAGCTTTGTGGATTCCTGAGGTCTGGATCCCTCTCTTTGGTGTAATTGTTCTAATAGATGTAAATAGCTGGGGATGGGGCCATTTGTCTTCTGCTCCGGGATCCTGCTTGCTTCCAGTATGTCCTTTCATTTCTACCAGTGGCTTCATTGTCTTTACCACAAGCCTCCAAAGGACACTACTTTCATCCAGGTCTGGCCCTCCCCCGAGGGCCACCTCTGTCCTGCACACCATGCAGCCCCTTCCTTCGGATCCAAGTAGCCGAAGCTGGAGTCAGCAGGTCTCAGGCACCCTCTGAGCTCTTCCCACTCTCTTTCTGCCATCATTCACCTGTGTTCCCCGCTGAGAAGCCCTCCCTGAAGTCCTCTCCTCTAAGTGCCTGCCTGGTCTGTGCTGACTGCCCTGCTGTCTCTGGCTCCCAGACCCGGCTAAGTACTAACCATCTGGAGTCCACACTTCTCTCTGGCCCCTGGCTGTTCGGGGACAGGGTTATGAGCTGTGTTACTGACTCTCTAGGTTAATCCCTAACCCTTTAAAGTCATGTGTTGAGAGATTCAGCTGCCATTATTCTCAGTGGACTGGTACTCTTTATCTCTCTTTTCTAGATGCAGACTGTCAGTAGCACACACACGTAGACAGAATTGTAGAACAGAACATCCCCGTCCTCATCAGCCAGGTTCAACAGTTATCAACTTAGGGCTGACCTTGTTTTAATACAATCCCATCCACTTACTTTGTCCTGTATTATTATTTTTTTAAAGGTTGGGGTTTCTTTTTTTTTTTCTAAGATTTTATTTATTCATTTGAGACACAGAGATAGAGAGAGAGAGAAAGCATGAGCAGGGAGAGAGGCAGAGGGAGACGCAGGCTCCTCGCTGAGCCAGGAACCCGATGTGGGGCTCGATCCCGTGACTCTGGGATCATGACCTGAGCCGAAGGCAGACGCTTAACCATCTGAGCCACCCAGGCGCCCCTGTCCTTTATTATTTAAAGCAAATCGCAGACACCATATTTCATTTGCAGTTGTATCTGTATGTTTCCCTAAATGAGAACCCTTTTAAAGTATTATCATCATAACCTTGTAAATATTCATAAATTAATTTAAAATATGTAATATAAAATACATAGTGTTCAAATTTCCCATTGTTGTTTTTAAGTTGTTTTCTCTGCATCAGGATCCAAATAAAATGCACACGCTCCCATGAGTAGGACCTGTCTTCAAGCCTCCTAGCAATGTGTAGATTTCTTCTCAGTTTCTCCCTTTCCTTCCTCCTCCCTCGTTCCCTCCCCCTCCCTCTGGCTCTCACTCTCTGCTTCGCCCTCTCCAGCTCTTGTTCTCTCCTTTTTTGTTAATCATTTTTGAAAATACTGAGGTGTTTGTGCGGGAGCATGGCCACGGAATGCATTATAGCCAGATATACTTTAACACAGTCCATCATACTTCCTCTCAGTTCGTGGTGGAATCTCCACTGTTCGTGGAGAACAGTGCTATTACAAAGAAAAGGCAAGCCACACATGGAATTTAACATTTTCTGGCAGGAACGTTGAAAAGTAAAAAGTATAAGCGCACAACAATCCAAAATAATCTTGCATCTTGCCGCTTAATGCTTCACATTAAGGGAAACCGAATTCTGCCAGAGTAATAAAGATGCGATTAATAGAAAAATCGTCTGTATTTCTTCAGGTTTTAAGTTTATATTTAAGGGAGCTGTAAATGAAATATAATTAAAATGCATTTCTAAGGAAAGAGGTCCTGCTAACTGCATTCCAAATATTATCGGAACGACTGCTCTGTCGGACCTGGCAGATGTAGAAACTGATCAGTTTCAGGTTTGAATTGTTGGCAAGACTTCCTCTCAAGTGCTGTGTGCGCTTCCATCAGAAAGCACCTCAGGTCCCCTTATGTTCAAGGCCCATCCATCCATTGATTCTGTGGAGCAAAATGATGATACTTCATCATCATGGTTTGGATCCTAGAAGCCTTGTATGAACACCTGCAGGAAAAGAAATTTCCCCCCAATACTATATACCTGGTGGTACATTTTGTAAGGAAAACTCTGGTCCCCTAGCATCTCTAACGGGAACCTGTAAGTTCCGTTCTTTTCCTCTTCATTTTCTTTTATTACTGTGTTAATATGAAAGCAAGGCTTCAGTCATATCGAAGTGTTTCAAACCACTGTATTATGGACTTATGAGTGCTCCATTTATCCTCTCTTTTAGCAGTGAAAGTGATTTCAGGTTGGCTTTCATATCCTTTTGATAAGACCCTCATAGTTTTGAGAACTTTCCTAATATCAGTATGATGAGGTATTTGTGTCTCATATAGAAGATTTGTTGCGTCTGGCCTGGTCTCGGTCATTTCTCTAAGAATCTGTGGTTTTGTTTCCTGGGAAACCATACTCCCAGATCAAAATGTGTCTCCTCGGGCACTCATTGCAATTGGTTTATTTTTAGGCATTTCCAGTGGACAGAGCTGGAAAATGGCTTATTTGTAGTCATATATATTCATACATTCACATACACTCACATACACTGCCAATTCCAGACTGTCATGATGTTCCTCTTTGGGTCTTCTTTATTTTTTTTTTTCTCTATCCATAAAAAGTATAGGGCAAGAGGCAGAGTATTAAACTAAGTGAATAAAATACTAATTTTTCAAAATGTTTTGTCCTGACTCTCAATATTCTTCTGGCTGTACACCTATGTTATGAGACGTCTTATGCCTTACTGGGACACCATTTGTGGCTTTTCATTAAACTGATATTGACATCCCTATGTCCCAGACTCCTCCACTATGTGTGAACTGTTTTCTTTGTTGTTTTTGTAATGTCACTGAACACCACATTACATGTCACTTACGGATTCATTCACCTCTCACAAGAGATCTTTTGAAATTGTCAAAGGATCAATTTATGCATTAGTAAGATGCATAATATATATAGTGACCACTAAGTTTGGAAAGATTGTAACCTCGATGCCATATTGTGTTTATTTGGTTCACCCTCATATTTAACAGAAGAGAGATAAAGAGCCATTTTATGACAATCAACCAAAGTAGAAGGGAACGTACTGAATGGGAGAAGATATTTGCAAATGACATATCCAATGAATGGTTAGTATCCAACATATATAAAGAGCTTATACAACTCAACACCAAAAGCCACAAATAATCCAATTTAAAAAGAGGCAGAAGAAATGAACAGACATTACTCCAAAGAAGACATCCAGATGGCCAACAGACACATGAAGAGATGCTTGACAACACTCATCATCAGGAAAAAGCAAATCGAAACAATTGGATAGGGCACCAGGGTGGCTCGGTCCGTTACCCGTCTGCCTTTGGCTCGGGTGGTGACCTTGGGGTCCTGGGATCTAGTCCCACATCGGGCTACCTGCTCAGTGGGGAGCCTGCTTCTCCCTCTCCGCCTCCCCCCACTTGTGCTCTCTCCCCTTCATTCTCAAATAAATAGGTAAAATCAGGAAATAGAAAAAAAGAACCAACGAGCTATCACCTCACACCTGTCAGAATGGCTAAAATCAAAAACACAAGAAACAACAAGTGTGGGCAAGGATGTGGAGGAAAAGGAACCCTCTTACAGTATTGGTGGGAATACAAACTGGTGTAGCCATTGTGGAAAGCAGTATGGAGGGTCCTCAAAAAGGAACGATTAAGATCCATTAATCCTACCACTGGATATTTATCCCCAAAATACAGAAACACTAATTTGCAGGAATACATGGGCCCTTTGTACAGCAGCATAGCCAAATTATGGAAAGAGCCCAGACGTCCATCAACAGATGAATGATAAAGACAATGTAGTGTGTGTGTGTGTATATATATATATATATATACACACACATCTATATCTATCTATCATCTATCTATCTATCTATCTATCTATTTATACCATGGAATATTATTCAGCCAAAAAAAAGAATGAAATCTTGCCATTAGCAAGGACACAGATGGAGCCAGAGTGTATTCTGC
Source organism: Eumetopias jubatus (assembly GCF_037043125.1). Lineage (NCBI taxonomy): Eukaryota > Metazoa > Chordata > Mammalia > Carnivora > Otariidae > Eumetopias > Eumetopias jubatus. The sequence continues at coordinate 487,674 of NW_028274845.1, forward strand.
TAAGTGAAATAAGTCAGTGAGAGAAAGATAAATACCCCATGATCTCACTCCTATGTGGAATTTAAGAAACAAAACATGTAAGCAAAGGAAATAGAAAAGGGAGAGAGACAAACCAGGAAAGAGACCCTTAACTATAGAGAACTAACTGATGGTTGCCGAGGGTAGGGGGGCTTGGGGGATGGGTGAGGTGATGGGGATTAAGAAGTGTACTTGTGGTAATGAGCACTGGGCAATGTATGGAAATGTTCAATCACCATGTTATATACTGGAAACTCATGGAACTGTATGTTAACTATACTGGAAAAATATTTTTTAAAAATTTGGAACAATTTTAAAAAGGTGGACCATGGCTTGCTAGATTTCTTTGAGTTGACCTCATGCCATTGACCTGTGGTTGTATTCCTGGAAGCAAACATGGGCAGTTCGAGGTCATGGGTCAATGATGGATGATGTCCACAGTAGATGTGTGCAGTGGTGTTCAGTGGCATAGAAGCTGAGGTTGAGGAGAGAGAAACAGGCAGGCAGGGGAAGTGGTGCCCTGAAGCACCTCTTCACTTCTTCAGCACAGGTTCCCCCCTAGATCTTAGGAGCCAGAGACTTAGGAGGTCGCTGTAGCACTGATAAAGGCAATTGTCCACCTTTAATGTTTGTGGGTCCTGCCCCTGGGCTCCCAAGGAAGCGATGCTTTCACATTTACCAAGGTCAAAATGAATCCACAAAACCTCAATGCATGGGCTCTATTTCACCCCAAGCACACATTGGACATCTGCTTTATGAAAGAAAAGAACCCAAAAGGAGCATTCTGGAAAAGATAAGAAAAAGGAAGACACTTCCCTGGTTCCCATAACATTAAAGCCATACAGCCCTACATGTACTAGAAATTTAAGACCGGGAAATGCAGTGACTTTCTACAATGTCTTTTGTATAAAAATTTGTCACTTTTTATGTAAAAAATATATTTTGGTATATAACCCTTTATCAAAATTTCCTTTGTCATGACACTCTCTCCTGGTAAAGATTCCCTGTCCCATGCAGCTGTACTAATCAGTGCTCAGGTAAAACTCACAACCTTTTATTTTTTTTTTTTTTGAGTTTGAGCGCCATGTGGGATGCAGAGATTACTTAAAAAGAAAATAATTGAAAAGAAGTAAAATTAAAAGAAAAATTTTAAAAATGTATATGCGTATCAGGAAATTTTATTACTCTCTGCTCTCTCACATTGATATATTTACATTGTGTTACTTACACCATTAAGAGCACCTTAATTACTGTAGCTTTACGGTGAGTTTTAAAATTTAGTAAATTTCTCCAATTTAATTCTTCAAGGTTGTCTTGGCTGTTTAGGTATGTTGATTTCCAAATACATTTGAGAATTAGCTTGTAAATTTGCCCCCAAATTGCCTTCTCCAGTATGAATCAGAATAATGCTGATTTGATGTTCCAACAAATTTGAGTGGTCTAGTCCATGAATGTGATATATTTTTTCCTAATTATTTAGTATCCTTTAATTTATTTCAGCAAGAGTTTTCAGGCATCTTTGTTACATGTGTTCTCATACATTTAATGAAGGTGGACATGAATCTCCACTCTGTTTATTGAATTTCATTTCCTTTTTTTAAAAATTTCATTTTCTAAATGCTCACTGCTAGTATAGAGAAATATAGTAGATTATTACATGAATGTTGCTGAGGTATAATTTAGGTACAGTAGACGGCATCCCTTTAAAGTGTACAATTAAGGCTGTACTTTCAGAGATCATTTCTTTCTTTCTTTCTTTTAATTTTATTTTATTATGTTATGTTAATCACCATACATTACATCAATAGTTTTTGATGTAGTGTTCCATGATTCATTGTTTGCCTATAACAGCCAGTGCTCCCTTCAATGCTGCCCTCTTTAATACCCACCACCAGGCTAACCCATCCCCCCACCCCCTCCCCTCTAGAACCCTCTGTCTGTTTCTCAGAGTCCATCGTCTCTCATGGTTCGTCTCCCCCTCTGATTTCCTCCCCTTCATTTTTCCCTTCCTACTAGCTTCTCTCTCTCTTTTTTATTATTTTTTAAAATTTTTTATTGTTATGTTAATCAACATACATTACATCATTAGTTTTTCATGTAGAGTTCCATGATTCATTGTTTGTGCATAACACCCAGTGCTCCATGCAGAATGTGCCCTCTTTAATACCCATCACCAGGTAACCCATCCCCCCACCCCTCCCCTCTAGAACCCTCAGTTTGTTTCTCAGAGTCCATCTTCTCTCATGGCTTATCTCCCCCTCCGATTTCCTCCCCTTCATTTTTCCCTTCCTACTAGCTTCTCTCTCTCTCTCTTTTTTTAAACATATAATATATTATTTGTTTCAGAGGTACAGGTCTGTGATTCATCAGTCTTACACAATTCACAGCGCTCACCATAGCACATACCCTCCCCAATGCCCATCACCCAGGCACCCCATCCCTCCCACCCCCACCACTCCAGCAACCCTCAATTTGTTTCCTAAGATTAAGAATTCCTCCTATCAGTGAGGTCATAGGATACATGTCTTTCTCTGATTGACTTAATTTCACTTAGCATAATACCCTCCAGTTCATTTCTACAGTTTGTTACTAGAGAATTTTCTCTGAACGTGTAGAGGACCTGAAACCTCAAGGAGGAGGCACATTGTTCTCTCCTGAGCATGAACGTGATTTTAGGTGTTGTTTCCACAGCTGCCCATTGCCACTGATGATCGTTCTTCTCCTCCTTTGGACGGTAAGAGAGAGAGGACGCAGTGTGAGTGCTTTCTCAACAAATAAAAATTTAAAAAGATAAACTGTACAACTAAATGCATTTTCACAGATGTACATACAATTGAAACTACTGCTCCATTCAGGACACAGGGCATTTCTTCTACCTCACAGCTTCCCTTGGGTGGATCCATTGAAGTCTCTCACTGCCTTCACCCTCAGCCCCAGGCAACCACTGGCATCAAAGACGGCTTGATTTTTAACCACGTTATGGAAATGGAACTCTTTTATGCCTACATTCCTCCGTGCAGCCTAAGGATTCTTATATCTATCCATATTACTAATGGATCACCAGTTCAGAATTTTTCATTGCTAAGGAGTATTCCTCTGTATGGATATATTTGGTCTGTACATTCACCTATTTATGGCCATCTATGCAGTTTCCTGGGTTTGGCCATGGGGAATAAAGCTATGATGAATATTCATGTGCAGTTTGCTGTGTGGCCATATTGTGTAAATCCTTAGGAGAGGAATGGCCGTTCACGTGATTGGTAAATGTTTATCTGTGGTTCAGCTTTTCTCGGTGGTTGGACCATTTTTCATTCCCACAAGTGTATGAAACGTCTAGTTACTTTACATCCTCACCACATATGTTTTCGGTCTTCGTAATTTTAGCCACGGGGATGGTTGTGTAATGGTAACTCACTGTAGTATTAATTTATCTTCCCAATGGCTGAGTGTACCGTCGAAAACTGACCTCTGTGCTTCAGAGCCAAAATATAAGACGAAGACAGAGTTTGGAATATTGAGGAACAATAGCTTTATTGCTTTTCGGGGCACAGGGGGCTAGAACAGGCCAAGGCCCTCAAAAACTGTAAGTCCCCTCCCCCTGAAGGAAGGGGCGGGGGGGTGTTTTATTTTGACAGAAATTGTGTGCATGCTGCCAGCCTCCCTCAACCTGTCTTTAGGGTGGTACCAGGCTCCTGAAACAAAAGGCTTAGAAGGGAGGAGCAGAGGTTTGCAGAAGACAAGGAAAAGGTTACTTAGTTTAAGATGGAGCCTTGCAGAGACATTAGTGAATCCCTTTTGATTTATGTTCAACTTCATGCTTTTCAATGGTTTCAAGTGGAGCATCTTTTCAAGTGCTTTTTGGCCATTTGTGTATCTTCTTTTGTGAAGCATTTCTTCTTCAAGTCTTTTGACCAGTTTTCCTATTGCATTGTCTTATCAGACACAATATGTGTCAGAACATTACACTGAAAACTGCAGAGCACTACTTCCAGAAATTAAAGAACTAAATACATGGGGAGATAAAATTTGTGGTGGATTGGAAGACTCATTATGGTTAGAGGACAACTCTTCCCAAATTGATCAAAAGATCTAATACAATGCCAATCAACCTTCTAGCAGACATTTTAGTAAGTATTTCTAAGCTGATCCAAATGTTTATATGGAAATGGAAATGATCTTAAATTATCAAAGCAATGTTAAGAAGAAGGAGAAAGCGACAGACTTACATTGTCTATTCCAGAATTACTGTATAAACCTTTTGTGCAATTTAAAAGTGATTTGTCCGATTATTATTCAGTATAAGAGTTTCTGCACATTCTCACTGCAGCTTGGAAGTTGCTTTACCCCTTTTTCACTGTAGCTACTTGATCTATACTTTAGCCAATAGTTCCAAAGTTTTTAAGTGGAGAGAGAATACTGAAGCTAGAAAGTATTTCACTTAACAGAGAGAAAGACTAATCCCTGATCATTAGGGCAAGGATGACCCTACAAGACTTAATGAACTCGCCTCTATTTTCCAGTTGGCCAAGACAAAGTGGGGAGCTACTGATACCAGCAGTTTCCTCTGCAGACCTTCATAGTGTTGACTGCTTTGGGTTTACATGGAACCTAGGTGTTGGCTGTGTCCTGAGAGGCTGAAATTGAGTTGAGGCCCAGGGTCCCTGGGTCAGGACAGGTCATCCAGCTGTTGGAAAACACGGAGGGAGACCAGGCCATCCCCAGGCAGCACTGGCCACTTCCTCCAAGGAATCCACCACCACTACACTTTTCATGACTTCTGGTAACTAGACTGAGAGCCCCACGACAATTGGGATAATGTTTTACTCATCTCTGTACTCATGACTCCTAGGACCAAACCAAGCACTGAGGAAGCTCTCAGAGACATTCCTTCATGGATCTGATAAAGGGGGTGGCAAATTTCTAATCTCAACTACATTCCTGTCCCAAATACATGCACGAATGCTCTCTGCTTTCTTCCAGGAGGCAACAAATACCCTTCCTTCCAGAGGAGCCTGCCCTACACTCTCAATGCCCCATGACACTCCCCTGTGGTGAGCTCTGGTGAAGAGGGACTGTCCTCTTGGATTCCTCTCAATGGTTCTCTCAGTAGGAAGAGATGTCTTCGGCCTAGCCCCCTCCCCCCTCCATCCTCTGCACTGCCACCATACCCCAGGTTAGGACAGCTACAACAGTTTTTAAAATGATTTTATATATTTATTTGAGAGACAGCGTGAGGGAGAAAGCAAGAGTGAGAGAGAGACAGAGAGAAAGATAGAGAACAGCTGGGGAAGGGACAGGGGGAAGCAGACTCCACTGCTGAGCAGGGAGCCACCCCCCTCAATGGGGCTTGATCCCTGGAGCCTGGGATCATGACCTGAGCTGAAGGCAGGCTCTCGATGAACTGAGCCACCCAGGGGCGCTGAGCTACAAGATTTTGTTTGCATTCTTCCTCTCACTGCTTTGACCTCCTCTGTGAAATCTTATTGATGTCAGAATTCCAAGTTCATAACAGAGACTAAGGAAAATGAAACACTCAACACACGGTCAAGACAAAGGTGTGTAAAGTCTTTGACAACCATAAATTCAGAAGAATATAATTGGTATCACTGCCTCAGAGGCAAGGGTCTCCTAACCTGGCCCTTCCTGACCTTAGGGTAGAACTCTTTGTGGTAAGAATGGACAAGTCCAACCTTTATCCAAACATAACTGATCCCTCTAAGCCCACACTTACTTGGAGAACATCGACCGTGAGGGAGCTCCAAGGTCAAAGCTAGGGGTCTGGGGCAGAACCTCATGGTCACATCGTCCACCTCTTTTTTTTTTTAAGATTTTCTTTATTTATTTGACAGAGAGAGACATAGCGAGAGAGGGAACACAAGCAGGGGGAGCGGGAGAGGGAGAAGCAGGCTTCCCGCCGAGCAGAGAGCCCCATGCGGGGCTCGATCCCAGGACCCTTAGATTATGACCTGAGCTGAAGGCAGACGCTTAAAGATGTAGCCACCCAGGTGCCCCTCCTCCTCCTCCTCCTCTTGGAACTGGTGCTTCCCTGCAGTACAAACCAACCCCGATCCATTCCGTGGGGCTCCTCGGGAGGTGCACAGGTTCACTGTGGACAAAGTTACTCTCCTCGTTCTCCTTGCTCAGCTCAGGCTGCTCCTTGCAGAGTTGGATGCCGCTGTATGCATTCCTCAGTTTCCCCTGATTTTTCTGGACCCAACTTGTCCTTCTTCTTACCTCCTTTGGGCAACCACCTGCTCCACCATTGCCTTGTCCTTCTTTGCGTTATTCTCATCCTCCAAACCTGCTGATTTTCTGTCTCCCAAATGCTCCCTCTGTTCTCTGTTTTCAGTGTGGGCTCAGCTCAGGCTCCTGCAAGAGACACACAGTGAAGGGACCAAGTCAGGTCTCAGCTGCAGTCCCCAGGGCTGCTTCAAAGGCACCGCAGACCCTTGTGCACTCACAGAAACTGAGCAGGAAGGGACCGTGGAGAATTTGAATAACAACCTTATCTTACATATGAGGAAGCTGAGCGCAGAGAGATGAAGAGATTTTCCCAAACTCCTTCAGCACTTGATGGCAGCACGGCCCCCACACAGGACTTGGCTGCGAGCTTCCCTGTGGAGTCTCCTAACGTACCCTCTGGGAAGGCACATCTGAATTTCAGGGGACACTTAAATTAGAAGTTCAACTTAAAAATAAATACTTTTTAGGAGACTTTGGATCAAATGTAGATATTTCCACTGTTAAAAATACCAGAAATTCCTTCCTGGGGACAAATCTTTTTCCCAGGTATATAATTCTGTTACTTCTTTCCTTTACAAATCATTGGCTAAGATATTAGGATCACAAAAAAGGTATGCAGGGAAGGAGAAGTTCCTCTGTTACCTGTCCTGGTCTCCCAGCTTAAGTAAGAATTAAGTTTCACTGAGACATTGAATACGCATGGAGAACGGATATTGAAATGGAGACCCTTAAAGAAATATAAAGTATTAAGGCAGACAGTTTTTATGCATTTTAGACAAGGAGAAAATACATTTCTCAGGGATTTGGGGGAGTTTTAATTTAGAGAGTGTCTAGACCGAATTTAGAAACCCTGGTGAGAAGGATGTCTTTTTACTTCTTAGTACAGTGGGTGCCTTTTTCATATGGGAGATTGGTTTCCTGCTTTCAGGGAGACAGAGGAGGGTTTGAGTGTCCTGGTACCAGTTTCTTTTTGGGTAGCTTCAATTCAAAATAATCAATATTGTCGACCTCAGAGAGTCGGGGACCTGGGGTGGCGAAGGAAATGAGAAAAAGAGACTACCGCGGCGCCTGGGTGGCTCAGTTGGTTAAGCGGCTGCCTTCCGCTCAGGTCATGATCCTGGATTCCAGGGATCGAGTCCCGCATCGGGCTCCCTGCTCAGCAGGGAGTCTGCTTCTCCCTCTGACCCTCCCCCCCTCATGCTCACTCTCTCTCTATCTCATTCTCTCTCTCAAATAAATAAATAAAATCTTTTAAAAAAAGAAAAAGAGACGACAGTATAGCGAGGCACAGGGGACCCCAAGCAAACAGCCCGAGGTCCTGAGGTTTATTTTCCATAATCTAATATACCTTCTACAGTGATATAGTACTATAATGATTTACAGCAGGGGCTTAGTAAGGCGCATCTTCCACGTACACAGGGTTAGTCAAGTGAAGCAATGGCAGTGGAGAAGGAATAAAGAAATCTGCAACTGGCTGTGATCAATTAATTGTAAACAGCATTGTACTCGGTCTTTAACACAGGATAAGAAAACAAAAAAGGGAATGCACAGTGTGCTGTTTACAGCTGGCTTCCTATCTACAAAACATCTTCTGCTGTGTACTTTAGATCAGACCACACACATCCCAAGGGCATTTCACTCTGATCCTTTCAGGTTATTTTTAACCCTGCAATCTCGAGTTTTCTCAGAGATCTTGGAGTCTGAATGAACATGCACCAGTGGTCGTTGTGGCATTCTGTTTCCCCCAAATATGCCATTGTGGTACATTTTGGGCAATCTGACCTTGGCGCCTATGGGTACTATGGTTTCTCTCCGCCTTGCTCATTACTCAGTGCCTATTTCAGAGAGAAAGGTAAACATATCATTCTTAGAAATACCAAGGTGGCTCTCTCGGTTCAGCGTCTGACTCTTGATTTCAGCTCAGGTCATGATCTCAGGGTCATGCGATTGAGCCCCAGTTTAGTCTTCATGCTCAGTGCAGAGTCAGCTTGGGATTCTTTCTTCCTCTCCGTCTGCCCATCACCCCTGCTCTAAATAAATAAATAATATTTAAAAAAGAAATACAAAATAAATCCCATGACCTTATGTGAAACTAATACAATGCCTATGTTAAGTGGACCAGATTAGTTTAAAAATTATTTTAAAACGCACCTGGGTGGCTCAGTTGTTTAAGTGTCAGTCTTTGGCTCAGGTCAGAATCCCGGGGTCCTGGGATAAGCCCGTATGTCCAGCTCCCTGTTCAGTGGTGAGTCAGCTTCTCTCTGTTCCTCTTCCACTACCCCCAACACCGCTCCTGATATCTCAAGTACTCTCTCTCAAATAAGTAAATTAAAAAATTTTAAAAAGAAATGCAATGGTCCTCTCTGGAATCAACCCACACATAAGCATGCTTTCTTTTTGCTGCACCCCAGTCCCCCTTTCTCTTTATTACCTATTTGACCTACATCCTTCCCCCAGCGATGGAGACAGCTCAGATGCACTGCTTCACCTGGTGGTGGGGCCAAAGAGAAGTGCACACATGGTTAGAATGGGCTGCCTTGAGAGTCAGCCGAAACGTAGCTACAGGCAGTTAGAAACAAGCCTAAAGTACCATTAGGAATAAGCACTACAACATTTAGCGGTACAGATTTTAGGTGTGGTATTGATATCACCTTCCTTGTACAAATGTGTTTAGACTCAAGCATGAGACTATGGGATCAGACAAAATGAAAGAAAACTGTGTCAAGTGTGAAGATACTAAGTTACCAAAGTTATTCTGAGTTGTATAATTAGTTTGTCCCTTAGCCCCTCATTTCCACCTGCAGAACCTAGAAGACGTGCAACAGAGTCTCCACTTGCCATCAAAGTCAATCTGAGGACACAATAATTTAAACTGTTAACCCAAACTTTCCATTTTTTCTTAACCTGTGTTGAATACCAGGCATTTCGATTGCCCATTCCCATTTCCAGGGAGACTGCAGTGAGGACGGAGAATAATGTGGTGCATCCAGGTAATAGTCTGTTTCTTGGTCCGCTTCTGTGCTCAGCATATCAACTTTTGTCTGCCAGTGGACCTCTAACCACACAGGGGAAACCCAACAAATATTAAAAGTGTAGGTTCTCTAGGTTAATCTACATTTAGGATTCTGTAGTGCTCAGAATGGCTCTTGAACTGCAAGGACCAAGGTAGATGCCCCCTCCTTACCTTAGGGGGAGTAATTCTGATTCCTGAAGCATGCACCTCTTCGTTTTCTATTTATTATTATTTTTTTTAAAATTTCAGCTAGGCTCCATCACCTACGTGGGACTCTAATGCATGACCCTGAGATGAAAGTTGCACGCTCTACTGACCGAGGCAGCATGCGTCCCCCCAGCACCTTTGATGCAGGCAAATACCATGATTTTCATGTTGGAAAAATACTGCAAACTGTGGGACATGCCTTCAATCCGCTCCACTCCTTCTGGGCATGTTTCCTGAGTTCCGACTGTGTGCGAGTCCTCTTTCCCACCCACCCATAGAAGGGCATATACATGGAAAATGTGCCCGTCCATAGAAGACCCTCTAGGATCCCAACCCAGATCCGCTGGGATCCCTGGGGTCTTTTCTGTGTTATGCTCTCCTGCTCTCAGTGTGTTTCTGCCTCTAAAGGCACCTGTGAGCAGGACTGCCCTGGGGCTCCTGGAGCTCCTTTGTACCCAGTCCCAGAGAACGGGGAGTACATGCCGTATATGACCACAGCCCCCATGTATCTCCCCTCCCCAAAGGCACTCAGCCTTTCACTAACAGGTGCAGCAGGGTGAAATCTCCATTCCTGGCCCAGGGGAGACTAACTCTGAAACACAAGTGTCCCCTAGGCTCTCCTAAACCTGTCAGGACAAAGCTCCCCCACAGCTGTTGCTGGAAATCACAACTTACACAGCAATGAACTCAAAATGGTCACAGATCTAAGTATAAGAGCCAAAACTATTGTGCAAGAGGACTACATGGGAGAAAATGGTCAGGAATTCACAGTAAGCAAAGAGTTCTAAGTCACTACGGCAAGAGCACGATACGTAAGAGAAAATTGAAGATGAAGAAGTTTTTTGCATCAAACATTGCCACTGAGAAAAGGAACAGAGAAGCCACTGATTAGGAGAAAATATTTGTGGATTAAATACCCAATGGGGACTCACGTTCACGAGAGACAAGAGGACTTTGAACTCACTCAATGGGCAGAAGCAACACACTCGTTTAAGCCAGTATAAGAGTCGAATACACATGTACCAAAGGAGACACATAAAAAGGTAATCAATGTTATTAGTAATATGTTATTATTTCTCAAAGAAATGCAAGGAAAACCAGGTACCATTTTACACCAACTAGTGTGCTTACGTCCCAAAGACGATACCAAGTGTTGCTAAGGATGAGCAGAAACTGGACCCTCCTATATTGCTGGTCGCAACGTAAAATATAACAGCTCCTGCAGAAGCCACTTTGAGAGTTCTTAAGAGTTCAGCACAAGCTTGCCATAGGACCCAGCCATTCCACAACTAGGAATCTATCTGAGAGAATAAAAACATATGTCCGCTCAAGTCTCGGTCAGAAATGTTCCGGGCAGCGTTATTCACAATGGGCAAAAACTGACAGCAACACAAAGGGCCATCGGCTGGTGAATGGACAAACCAAATGTTTCCTATGTGTACCATGGCATCTATTCCGCAACAAAAGGCACAGAAATCTGATCCAAGCTACAGCATGGAGGAACCTCAAAAGGATGCTAAGTGAAAGAAGCCAGTCACCAAGAACTACAGACTGTCTCATTCGGCTTATGTAAAATGTGCAGAAAGGAGCAATGCACAGAGACAGAAAGCAAATCAGTGCTGCTTGGGGCTGGAGGAGGGAGCGGAGACTGTCTGCAGAGGGGCTGGAGGGAGTGTGGGAAGGTGAAGGAAGCCTCTGAAACAAACTAGGGCACTAGCTGAACAACTCTGTCATTGTTGACAATGGGTGAAATTTATTGTATGTCAATTTCACCTAAAAAAAAAAGAAAGAAGGCGACCCTCGCACATCAGTGGGTCCTGGGGTCCCCAGGCAAACACTGCCTGGTGAGGGGCCACATCCTGGAGTCCCAGCAGGTGGTGGCTCAGAGCCTGGTTTCTGACCTCCCAGCTGGAGTCAGGGGTTCAGTGACTGTGCCTTCAGCCTCAGGCCCTGGCAGTTCCCCTGGAATCCACCAGGCGGCAGACTACTTAAGGGAACAGACCTTCAGGTGGCCCAAGGACACCAGGGGGAAGCAAGCAAAGATAGGGCACCAGCTGGCTGGAGATTCCTAAAGGAAGTGAAGGCTGCAGGACCCATGGAAGCTGCTGGCAAGATCTGGATGGATCTTAAGTAGGTTTGGTCCCCTGGGTGGGCTCTAAGCACTAAGCTTTAGGTTAACATCCAAAGGTTCCCTTTGATGCTCCCTCCTGCAGTGGCACTGAGGCTCCCCCCGTGGAAGCTCAGCATAGGGAAAAGAACCTGTGCTGCTATTCACCTTCTTCTGAGTCGAAATGGAACACTTGGTCTGCGTTTAGGGGAATCTGCCCTTTTCTGGCCCTCTATGTAGGGCCAGCTCCTGGGTGCTGAACCATCCCTGCAGGAGGCTAGAAGAGGCACTCTGGTCCTTCACATTGGAGCTGGGCTTGCAAAGAAGGGTTCCTGCTAATCCATATTTCCCTGGCCCTGGCTGAGCATCCTGGTCCAAGATCAGGGGCTGCAGTGGCCTAAAATAGGGACTTCCTACATGTCACTGCTCCTCTCTGGAAAGTCCAAAGGCGGCCCATGGTAGTGGTGGGGGGAGGGGAGGGCATAGAAACCTATACTCTGTCAAAACATCATCCACAGTGAAGATTTAAAAACAATGTTAGAGGACAGATCTCATATTATGTAGTCGGTGGTGCAGTAACAGCTCTGCGAGGTGAAAGAGGGTAGCTACACTAGTAATCAGCCTAACATAATTTATAGAGTCGTCCAATCCCTGTGTTGCCATGTGAAACTGATCTCACATGGGGAATCAGTTATGACTCAATTGTTTAAAAACCTGAAGGTGAGGGGAAAACATTTGAAAACGAAGCAATAAAACTATAGTTGACTGGGGAACAACATGGCTTTGAATTTTAGTGAACAATGTCGGTCCACTCATGGGTTGATTATTTTTTTTTTTTTTTACAAATACAGTCTAGTACAAATGTAGAAATACATTTTCTCTTCCTTATGATTTTCTCAATGATATTTTCACTCTAACTCACTGTATCAAAAGAATAAAGTACATAATTCAAGTAACCCACAAAATATGTATTAATCAACCGTTTTTGTTATCTGTAAGACTTCAGTAGGCTATTAGTAGCTATGTTTTCTGGGACTCAAATGTTATACAAAGATTTTCAATTGTGGGACTCTGTACCCCTAACCCCCAGGTTCTTCAAGGGACAATTTGTATCTGGATTTGCAAATGACATACTCCTGTATACAGAAAAATACCAAATACACACACACAGAAACCACGACTATTAGAGTCCATAACCTATTTCAGCAGAGTTGCAGCGTACAAGGCAGACAAATCAGGTGTTTCTATAACCTAGGAATGGACACCGGGAAAGTCAATTAAGAAAACGATTCCATGGACAACAGCACCCACCCGAATGGTATCGAAGAATAATTGAGTCAAGGAGGCACAAAACCTGTACACTGAAAACTACACAATATTGCTGCAAGAGATTAAGGAAGACCTCAACAAGTGGAAAGACATCCTGTGTTCATGGATTGGAATGGTTAAGGTGGTTCAGAAGGCAACAGCAGGATCTGCAGATTCTTTTGGATTCCTATTGAACGTTTTTCTTCTGCCTTCCCTAATCACCATCAGCCCCTTGCAGTACATTTCCTTTCAGACATTGTGGTTTTCATCTCTTCATGTGAGATTGGGTCCTTTTTTTTTTTTTTTTTTTTAACATTTTCCATGTATCTGCTGAATGTTTTCACCAATGGGATGCAGTTAGAACAAATGCTTTCTTGTGCTCTGGTGATTCCCATCTTGCTGTCAGCTCTGGGTCATTTTCAGATGAGTGATCCATCTCTTCAGGAGGGCTCATTTCCCCCCTTTGTCTGCATACCTCAAACTGTTGGATGGAACGCCAGACACTGTGAATGTTACCTTGCTGTTTGCTGGATATTTTTGTGTTTTCTATAATATTGAGCTTTGTTCAGGGATGCACTGAAGTTACTTGGAAACATTTCTGCTGTTGCTTCAATGCATAGTTCAGTGGCCCAGAGCAGGGCTCCGTGGAGGACTCACCATGAGTTCCAGGTACTGTAGCAAGCCCTCCCCCTGTCTTCCACCCTATTCCTCACAAATTAAGAGGGTTACTTTTGCTTAGTCTATCTGTTGGACACAGGCACTATTCCCAGCACCGTGTGAGCACCAGGCCCTGTGCAAAGGATTACCCCCTGACTTGCTGTCCATGCCTCCCCAGGGCCCCTCCACAGCTCTGGCTAGGTGACTTCCTGCAGCTCTGTCCTCCCTGAGACTCAGTCCTGGGTTCTCTCAGATCAGTGTCCTCAATTCCAGGAGCTCCATGGGGCTCCTATTCAAGTTCCCCTCCCCCCAGTGCCTTGCTTGGAAACTCTCTAGAGCCAGTACCTCTGAGCAGCTCTAGGGCTCTGCTCACCATTGTGTTGCCATGTGTCCGGGATGGCTGTCCCCTTTGCCTGATGCCCAGGATCTTGGAAATCTCCACTTCGCGCATCTTGTGTGACGCTGTTGCTCTTTTGTTTAATTGTTTCTGGCAGAAGAGTAACCCGTTGCTGAGTCCCAGTTGGTGTGGCTCCCCTAAGTGAAAATCAAAGTTGGAAGACCCTCAGTTGTAGATTCTGAATAGAGGCCTTTAGGGAGTAGAGAAAAAAACACCAGCTCTGGTGAAAGCCTGAAGCCAGAAACCCCTTCAAGCTCAGTTTGACAAAGCAATGCAGGTACATCAGTAGGGACAGTTTTGGCTTGAGCCCAAGAGCTGCAGAAGGCCCACGGCCCTTTGTCCTAGAGCTAACCTGCTGTTTGGGAAAGGTCTGTGGTGCCAAACCCAGCGGGTTCTTTGTGAGTACACAGAGGTGCCTCTTTAAAAGCCTGTCAGGGGGCATCTGGCTGGCTCAGTCAGGAGAGCAGGGGAGTCTCCATCTGGCTTCATGAGCCCTATCCCTACTTTGGGTGTAGGGATTACTTCAACAAATAAACTTACAATAAATAAACAGTACATCAAGCCGGACCCTCTCTAGTCTCGGAAGGGTCCTCTGGAGCAAGGCTATACTAGGTAGGCTACCAAGTGGCCTAATCAAGGGTACGGAGTCTGGGGATTGGGTGAGGCTTTGCAGGGTGCCTGGGGGGATAGGTGGGGAGGGGAGGGAGGAAGGAGAAGGGATGCAAACCCCTGTTCCCTGGGGAATGAAAAGAAAGCACCTTTGCTGGATCAGGGACTGCAAACCACATACTGAAATATAAGCAGAGAAATTGCTCTGCGAAAAACAGAAAAAACCCCGACAGCCAAGGTGGGATGTATGACCAGTGGACAGAAACTGTCCTGCATGCTTTTGATTGAGAAACAGCCAAACCCAGATTCTCAAGAAAGCAGCCCTTAAAAGCAGAGGTGTTTTCTTCAGGGTCCTGGTGTCCCCTGAGTGAGCTTCCTCTTCAGCCCATGTCATCAGCCAAAGTCATGGAAAAGACAAAACAAACAAACAGAAAAATGAATAAGAAAACAAAGGCTATTCTTAAACAACCAACAACAGGTGAAAGAGCAAAAGCAGCCCCCCACTGCCACTGCCACAAATAATGCAGAGGAGTTGTCCATACTCGGGGAAATCGCGGGGGTCAGCATGTCCCTGGTATGATGGAAGGGCCTCCCCTGGGAAAACCACCTGCTTGATCCCGGCGTCTCCCCTGCCGGGTAAGTGTGACTCCCTCCGCCTCCGCCCCACACCAGTCTCACCCCCCTTCCACCGGACACACAGGCTCACTCGCCTAGGCGCACCCCAACACCCTCGGCACCCACTCCTGTCGCAAGCATCCTCACCCTCCACACGACGCTTCCGAATAGGATGGACGCAACAGCGCTGCTACCTCCTCAGCCCCAGGAATTCTAAGTTGCAGAACCCCACCGCCATGTTGCCTGGTTTGCATCAGACAAGCCCAGTCCCTGAAGTCAAGGGCTTCGCCTCAGTCCCCAACCCCACCCCATCTCCCTGCCCCCCAGCTCCCCTCCCAACTTGGATTTCAGTACTGGTGTTCCTCCTTCTCCTCCTCCAGTCCCCCTTCCCCTTCTCCCTTCCCGTGCCCTGGCTTCCTTCCTCACCTGCCCAGTCTCCTCTGTCTCCTGAATTGGTTACCACTCTTTCCTCTCCCTGCAGCTATGGCCCCCCAAACCCTACACAACCCCCCCCACCCAGCCCAGGGAAGGCTGTGCCAGCCAGAGAGAAACATGAGGGAGGACTTTCCAACAGCCCGCGAAGAGCAGATACAACTCTCTCTTGCTCTCTCTAGCTCTCTCTCTCTTTCCCTTCGGACCCTGGTTGGAGGACACCGAGTGCCATGGCTGCACCTGTACAGTTCAAACCAGTCCCCACAGCCTCCCCCAGGCCTGGACACTGCGGGGGGGAGGGGAGGACCAAAAGTCCGCAACCCCTGGGCCCTCGGGCTGACACCAGCCCACAACACTCCACACGCTGAACACATCCCAGGGCCTGCTTCTTCCCCAGGAGGGCTCCTAGGACAGGGACGGCGCGCCCCCTCGTGGCTTCGCGGGGAGACGCCCAAGGATCCCGCTGTTGAGGGCAGGGCCAAAGGGGACCACTGCTTCTGCTCCCTTAAACCAGGCTCAGAGTTCTCAGCAGGGGGTTAGTGGGGTCCCAGGCTCCCCACTCTGCCACCGCCTGCCCTCCCTCCATCGCTGGGCGCTTCCCCCTGGAGGGGATTTCTGCAGTCAGGTCGGCCTTTGGAGGGAAAATAGCCAGGTCTGGAAAACTAAACACACTACTTTGAAGAGATTTGGGCAATTGTATGGTCATGGATGGAGCGCCCTAGGGTTCTGATTTGCCTTGTCTTGCTTGCACCTTGAGGTAGTGGTTTACTTTTCCCGGAATGTTTAAATTAGAAAAGATTGGAGGGTGGAGAGGGGGCGTCCAACTTTAGTTGTCACCTGAGATCAATAGTGTGCTGCTGGGTAGAATAATGCCCCCTCCCTAGGAGCTGCCCAGGCTAATGCCAGGAACCTGTGCACATGTTCCATCCTGCAGCAAAAGGGACCCTGCACAGGTGCTTATGTTAAGGACCTTGAGATGGGGAGATGATCCTGGATTATCCAGGCGGCGCCCTGCAATGACAAGGGGGTCTTAAAACACAAAGAGGCAGAGAAGAGGTCAGAAGGAGGCTGTGTGAGGAGGACTCTGCCTGCTGGGGCTGGGGCTGGGGCTGAGCATGGAGGAGGGGCCTCTAGGAGCTGGAACAGGCAAAGAGACACACTGCCTGCTTAACCTAAAAAATAGAAAGCGCCAGGTATTTTACCAGCCAAATTGGGATTCCTGGGGAATAAAAGGGAAAGGTGATGTGGGACAACCAGCTGGTCTGAGGAAAGTCACCTAACCAGAGCTGTGCAGGGTCCCTGGTGTGGCTTGCAGTGAGGTCCTGCTCAGGGCCTCCATGGGAGGAAAGGCCAGCAAGTCAGGGGGCAATCATTTGAAAGCAGTTGAGGGAACAGGACCTGGAGCTCTCCCAGGCAAAATGACCCCTAATCAGGAGCCAGATCCGTCATCGGAAAATAATCCAGAGCTGACACATGTGAGAACCGCCAGAGAAGGATATGAAAGCTTTTAGTATAAGTTTTCCATCAGTTGTAAATGTTAAACCGAGAAATAGAAAATATAAACAACACCCTCTCTATCTTTAAGAGATGAAAACTACAACGTCTGAAAGGAAATATACTACAAGGTATTGACAGAATTTAGAAAATGCAGAAGAAAAATTTTTGATAGAATTGTATTGACTCTGTAGATCTATTTGCATAGTATTGCCATATGAATGATATTAAATCTTCCAATGCATGCATACAGTTGTTTTTTTCCCCCCATTTGGTCTTTCATCTCTCGCAGAACCATTGCTTCTTATGCTTTTCAGTGAACAAGTCTTGCTCTCCTTGAATGAATTTACACCTGACACTTTTACTGTGTTGTGTGCCATTGTAAATAGAATTGCTTTCTAAATTTCCTTCTCAGATTGTTCATTGCTAGTGCATAGAAACACAACTGATTTTGTATATATGGTACCCTGCAACTTTACGGAATGAGTCTATGGACTCTAATATTTTTGTGTGTGGATGATTTGAGGTTTTTCTATCTTTAGGAGCATGTCCTCTGTAAATAGAGATACAGGTTGACCCTTGACCAATGCGGAGTAAGGATGGTGACTCTCAAGATCAAAAACCTGTGTATAGAGGCGCCGTGAGGGGCGGTAGCAGCGGCGGTGGTGGTGATAGTGGCGGTAGCTGTGAGGGGATTCCGGGAAGATGGTGCTGATTAAGGAATTCCGTGTGGTTTTGCCATGTTCTGTTCAGGAGCAAAGTTCCTGCATTCGTCAGGATGATTGCTCCGGAGGGCTCCTTGCTGTTTCACGAGGAAGCCTGGAACGCATACCCCTACTGTAGAACAAACCATTATGCCTCAGTTGTAACGAGTGTATATATGAAAGATGATTTCTTCATTAAAATTGAAACATGGCACAAACCAGACTTGGGAACATTAGAAAATGTACACGGTTTAGATCCGAACGCATGGAAAACTGTTGAAATTGTCCGCATAGATATTGCAGATCGAAGTCAAGTTGAACCAGCAGACTACAAAGCTGATGAAGACCCAGCATTATTCCAGTCAGTCAAGACCAAGAGAGGGCCTTTGGGACCCAACTGGAAGAAGGAGCTGGCAAACAACTCTGACTGTCCTCAGATGTGTGCCTACAAGCTGGTGACCATCAAATTCAAGTGGTGGGGACTGCAAAGCAAAGTAGAAAACTTCATTCAGAAGCAAGAGAAAAGGATATTTACAAACTTCATCGCCAGCTTTTTTGTTGGATTGACAAGTGGAATGATCTGACAATGGAAGACATTAGGAGAATGGAGGATGAAACTCAGAAAGTACTAGAAACAATGCGTAAGAAGGGTTCCGTCCGAGGCACGTCGGCTGCTGATGTCTAGATGAGTCCCCTGTAGGGTCAGAGACAATATCAAACTGTTTACGTAATCAAGGTCAAGTGAGGGGAACAAGTGCAGCCAGTGATGAGTGAAGAAGGATCTGACCAGTATCTGGCAGTGCTGACGTTTCCCAGATGTGTGCTTGTGATGACATACTCACAGGTTCCCAACCACGTGTGTGTGTGTGTGTGTGTGTGTGTGTGTGTCTGTGGCTGCATATAAAACACATGTAGAGCTACAGATCAAGATACACACACTTGTGTATATATGTACATACAAACATACTGAAAGGATTAGTACAATTTCTCCAAAGTACTGTACCTATCTTCAAGAATGGAAAAGAAAATATTTTCAATATATATACCTGGAACAGATTTTAATAATTATCAGAGTAATACCATTGATGGACAAATTGACTGCAATTTAATACTAGCTGGTATGTTTCATAAATGTCAAAT
Source organism: Eumetopias jubatus (assembly GCF_037043125.1). Taxonomy (NCBI): domain Eukaryota; kingdom Metazoa; phylum Chordata; class Mammalia; order Carnivora; family Otariidae; genus Eumetopias; species Eumetopias jubatus. The sequence goes on from NW_028274845.1 coordinate 506,618, forward strand.
TGTGGACCAATATATTTAGCCTTTTATTACTTTTCTGTTCTTTTAAATCTTCCTGTTCTTTTAAATCTTACAAATTCTTATTTTAGTCCCATAAGCAACAGACTCCCACAGAAAAATTTATTCAAAATCTTTTGGTATTCCAGTGAATCTGGAATGTGAACTCTGAATGTATTTATAATGATTTATTTCTGGATGGTTATTATCTTAAATTCAAATTGGACACTGTCTATTAGTAAGGAGTATAGTTACCAGCCAATTTTTACCTGTTTTCCCTGAGGGAAAAAATCCTTTAAAAAAAATTCTGGTTTTTATTGGATTTTTGTATTTTAAATTTCAATATTTCTCTACATCAAACCTAGCAAAAATGGAGATGATGGTTTGTGATTTATAATAAGCACTATACAATTTTTCAGGCTACTCGTAGGCAAACAAAGAAATTGATGAAGAAATGAATAGCATCGTAGGCTGTAGGAAAACTTTCGGAAGTCGAGCACTTCCATGGAGTCTTGTTTCTGAAATGACTGTTTTCTGAAATTAGAGCTTGGAAACTATGCAAATGACCTAGATTCCTCAGAGCTGACAGGCTAGAATACAGATAGTGGTGATGGTTTTGTTTTTGTTTTTGTTTTGTGCTTTTCATATTGAAATACACCCCAAGGGGGAGAAGCTGCCTTTGAGATAGTGGAATTTCAGAGGCAGCACAGGCTGATCTCCTTGCCTGGGAGGCCCTGCTGAGGGGCCAGTGCTCCACCGCCCATGGGGAGGACACCATTGGAACCTGTCACGAGTGAGCATCAGGAACGTGCTGTTAGCAGCTCCTGCCACCTTGTCCTCCTCCTCCTCCTTCTTTAAGAAAGGCACCATAGCTAGGTAAGATTTTTATCAGCTCTCTCTGTCCAAATCCAGGTTTTCTCCTGTCAGTCCTGGAAGCTTGACTAGAATGATATTGTTGGAGCCTTCCGGTCACAAACTATCTTCTTTAATCTCATCCTTCCTGCAACACGCTGGCTCCTGTAGTCCTATCACGTTTGTAATCTGACTTGCTGACAGTCCTGCCCACCCTGCTCCTCGTTTTCCCACACGCCATGTCCCCACTGAGGTGGTGGCAGTGAGTCGGACGAGGGTGTTGAGGATCACTGCCGCGCCGCGATGCCCTCTTAGCCTTGGCTCCGAACCCCACGTCGAATATGTCCTCCGTGTACTCAGGATCAAGACTGATGTTTACTCTCTGGGCAGTGTTATAAGACAGGTGTTGTCAAAGCATAATCATTGTCTGCAAAGTGTTTGGTGCAAGGAAGATTATTGCTAATTTTGTGAAATAAAGAGTCTCACTCTCTCCTTTTAATGGACTAAACTCTCACTGGCATCTGTAGCTTCGTTGGGAGCTTGGGCGCACATGGAAATCCATGCCCAGCGCACGGATTCTAATGTTTTCCTAACAACTGTGGAGATTTGAGGGAATGCGTGGTGAATGTAAAATACCTAGTTTACTTGGCAGTCTCTTGTGTAAATTACAGTAAAACAAAGTAAATGAAATTGAAACAAAAAATAAATTTGATCACAAAATGCCAAAAAAAAAAAAAAAAAACCTGTGTATAACTTTTGACTCCCCGAAAACTTAACTACTAATAGCCACTTCTTGACTGGAAGCCTGACTGATAAGATAAAGATGACTAACCCATACTTTGCAAGTTATATGTATTCTACACTGTATACTTCTAATAAAGTAAGCTAGATAAATGAAAATGTTATTAAGAAAATCATTCGGAAGAGAACATATATTTAGAGTAGTATACTGTGTTTATAGAAAAATGCACGTAGAAGTGTACATGTGCTGTTCCAACCTGTGTTGTACAAGGTCAACCCTAGTTTTATTTCTTCCTTCCCCCACTCTTTTTCTCACTTTCAGTTTTGAATAGTATTTTGGCCGAGGATCGAATTCCATACCTAGAGACGGATTCTTGAGTCTCCTCTTGATTAGAACGAACTTTTCAAGTTCATCCCTGACATTAAATCTAAATTAGACCTGCTTTGGGGCTTGGAAATGGAGGGAAAAATCACCCTCCTTTCTTCTCACTGCATTTTAGACTTCCTCCTCAAAATGAATGTCAGGGGGCACCTGGGTGGCTCAGTCGTTAAGCTTCTGCTTTCCGCTCAGGTCGTGATACTGGGGTCCTGGGATGGAGCCCCGCGTCAGCAGAAAGCCTGCTACTCCCTCTCCCACACCCTCTGTTTGTGTTCCCTCTCTCATCGTGTCTCTCTCTGTCAAATAAAAAAATAAAATCTTAAAAAATAAAAAAAGTTCTTGCAAATAGTGCTGAGGACTCAGACTGGCCATTGCTTTGCTCGTGCCTCTCAATATTACCCTCAAAAATATGAGCAAGACTTCATACTAGGTAAGACTTAGGACCTTGGTGGGCTAAATATTCAGCAGCCTTTATACCAAACATGTTCCTACCCTACCTTTGATAACATGTGGAGAGGACTGAACAAGAAAATATGAAGTGCAACAGAGTCATCTTACCTTGAAAAAACATGGCCATTTTGAATACTCACGGTAGCATATGCAGAAATCTAGCCTGGGCTGCCCTGGAGCCTTGTAAGCTTTACACTGCACATTCAGTGTTTCTAGAACGCGCACGTGCACACACAGACGCACACACACACACTCACACACACACTCCTCCAGTCCATCTCCGTAGGACTTGTGATCAAATCAGGAGCCAGTCCTCGAGTAGTAGGGCCCAGAGCGCGTGAGCAACAGATGCCTAAACAGGAGCCACTATCCCTGCTTTTTCTACAGAAGACACGCCTGTTGCGCGGGGCCCTTCCTTGTCACGTGCCCTCTGATCCACGCCCCGCCATGTCTTTCCCTACCCACCCTACCCTCCTGGCCAATGGCCAGCCTGTGACCGGACAGGAAGTGATGTCCACGCCCCCTGGGTTTAGGCCTCCTGTGGGTTCTCAGGCCTGGTTGGGAGAGCAGTGTAGCAAAATAGCTCTTGAAAATGAAAACTAACATCGTAGGACTAAGAACAACAATAAATAGATTCGCAGAATCATGCGAAGGATCTGTACTGGAAATCAGAGCCAAAACTGTAAGAGAACAAAAGGAGAAGCTAGACCCAAAAGGTGTGTCTGGTAAGGCCAGATGTGCGGAACAGGATTTCGAGCGGAGCAAGAGATGTTAGGCGAGTGTCCCGCTCAGCAGCGGGAAGGCGTGGGGATCAACACCCCACAGGGTCGTGGGAAGAGCGAGGGAGGGCAGGGCCAGGCACCGATGTGAAAGGAGACCTGACAGAGCCGGCCAAGTCCTGGATGCATTTGGCGGAGACTGCCGGGCACCAAAACTGGGAGCTCGTCCTTTGCCACAGATTCCAAAGAAATACATTCCCAAAGGCTAACATTTAAGTGTGTGTGTGTTTGGGGGGGGTGATGACATGTTCCATGACAAGAAATGTAGCATTTCCTTCTGAATGTGGCATGCGAGACTCCTGTCATTTTGTCGGCAACACAAGATTCCGATTCAATGACACCACATCGTTGTGGATACCGTGACATGATTTTCGGGCTCAATGTGTTCTGAGCCGATGCAGTTAGACAAGGCCGAAGAGTCCAGAGTGGCAGCTTAGGGCTAGAGAGCCCCCAGAGAGGACCCGTGCTCGCCTCTGGCTGGGTAATCAGAGAGCTCGCTCCCCTGTGAACTGAAGGTTGGAGGTTCCAGCCCAGCTGGGAATACTGGGTTATAAGTGATCCGAGGCCTTACTAAGCTATACTGTGCGAAACATTCTTTTTTAGCTAGCTTCTTCGCTGACTTATCCTCAGTATCTATTTTATTTTTGTTTTTTAAGCTTTAAAAGTTTTCTTTCTTCCTTCCTTCCTTCCTTCCTTCCTTCCTTCCTTCCTTCCTTCCTTCCTTCTTCTTTCTTTCTTTCTTTCTTTCTTTCTTTCCTTTCGAGAGAGCACGCCCCTGCAAGCCTATAAACGGTGTGGAGGGGCAGAGGGGGAGGCAAAGGGGGAGAATCTGAAGAGGACTCTGCACTGAGCCTGGGGTTCAATTTCAGGACCCTGAGATCATGACCTGAGCCAAAACCAAGAGTTGAAGGCTTCACCAACTGAGCCACCCAGGTGCCCCATATGTTTTAAATGTTTCAGGGATTTTATTTTTAAGGAATCTCTACATGCAATGTGAGGCTCGAACTCACAATCCCGAGATCAAGAGCAATATCTAGTTTATTTTTGTTTATTTTTTTAAATATTTTATTTAATTATTAGAGAGTGAGAGAGCGAGCAGGAGAGCATGGTGGGAGACACAGGGAGAAGGAGACTCCTCGCTGAGCAGGGAGCCCGATGTGGGGCTCGATTCCCGGACTTTGGAATCATGACCTGAGCCAAAGCAGACGCTCAACCGGCTGAGCCTCCCAGGTGCCCCAGCAATCCCTAGTTTAAATCAGAGGTGGGAAGATCCTGCCTGAAAACCTAAAGTTCATGTTAGTTACTAAGGGGGTTGGTAGAAAGAGTCTTTTCTTTTTATTTCTTTTTTTAGGATAAAAACAAGTTCTGGAGTTCCAGAGCCTAGGTATCTCATAGACAATATGACCTTTCTTCCTGAGAATGGGTTTTTACACCTGTTCGTTCCTGGAAAGTTGGTGTCAATTCCTCTAAGCCAGTTTAAAGGAATTGGCTTTTTTATTCCTCACAGCCAAAAAGAACACACGCCAAGGTCTCAGTGAGAGGATCGCTTATAGGATACGGGCTTTAGTTGTGAGATGTGGGAAAGGATGGGAAGAGGCAGGGTTTGTTCTATATTGAACACTGGCAGCACTGACAATTCTGTGATTGTGGTAAAGAAGTCATAGGCGTTTCCTTAGAGAGGGAGGTCGATGTTTGGATGTCGGTCTGAACAGTATTGTGAGTAGCCTTGTTTTGTCTCATTTCATCAAGGTCTCAAAGCAATCTTGTCTGAGGTTGATATTCTACATGTAATATTATTTATTTCAATCATGGAAACAAAACAGTCAGGCTGGGAGTGCCAGAGCAGTTCAGGGCATCGGAGGCTGGGATTGTTCTTTGTCCCTGGAAATCCCTAAAACAGAGAACAAGGAAAGAGAGCCCTCTGGTCTCCCAAGCTGTAGCTGCAAACCTGAGTGGGAAACTGAGACTTGGACTAAGTATCTTGAATTTCCTGTGGCTCCATTTCCCATTTCAAAATGGGTCAAAAGGAATTGTTCCTGCATGGGTTGTCGCAGGTGTTAAATTGGTAGAGTAGGCAGCTAGATCTGAGCTGGAGGCAAGGAGGGTGGTACACAGTGCTTTCGTGGTTTCCCACCTGCTGGACTGTCAGATCCAGACCAGCAGGGGCAGAGCATGTGCTCTCCTTTCCAGCGTGTGTCCTACAATAACGTATGGCTTCTTTATAATATATTTACATTGCGGTTTCCATCCCCCAGTAGGGGAAGATGGCCTTGACAGTTCCAGGAAGACCTTTGTTAGGGCCCAAATCTCCCCCTATCAACCAGTAGGCTGAGTCCCTTAGATGATTGGAAACATCTTCAGTTGGAGACCACCCTGGCTGTGACCCATAATCTATGAGACATAAAAAGAAAAGACACCCCTAACCCCGGTGCAGCTCCACCCCGGGGCCTGTCTGCTCTCCCATCTTGAGAGTGGACTGAAGTTCAACCAGGAGTGTAAACCAACTGAGTATACAAGTGGGACTGTACAATTGTGAACAAGAGTATTCCCAGGAAAAGTCCTTCTGGACATTGTTGTTTGAACAGTGGGAATACGGATTGACCACTGTCCCCTGACATTCAGATGTGGGTTCCCGGAGGATATGTTAGGATCCTCGACAGGGAAGCTCGCAGCCAAGGCCTGTGTGGCGGCCGTACTGCCATCAACTGTTGAAGGAGTTTGGGAAAATCTCTTCTTCTCTCTGGGCCTCACTTTCCTCATGTGTAAGATAAGGTTGTTATTCAAATCCTCCACGGTCCCTTCCTGCTCAGTTTCTATGAGTGCATGAGGGTCTGCGGTGCCTTTTAAGCAGCCCTAGGGACTGCAGCTGAGACCTGACTTGGTCCCTTCACTGTGTGTCCTTTTCAGGAGCCTGATCTGAGCCCACACTGAAAACAGAGAACAGAGGGAGCATTTGGGAGACAGAAAATCAGCAGATTTGGAGGATGAGCATAACCCAAGGAAGGACAAGGCAATGGTGGAGCAGGTGATTGCCAAAGGAGGTAAGATTAAGGACAAGTTGAGTCCAGAAAACTCAGGGGAACCTGAGGAATGCATACAGCAGCATCCAACTCTGCAAGGAGCAGCCTGAGCTGAGCAAGGAGAACTAGGAGAGTAAGTTTTCCCCTCACCTTCAGGTCTTTTAAACATTGATTCATAACGGATTCCCGTGTGGCATCAGTTTCACCTGGCAACACAGGGATTGGACGACTCTATAAATTATGTTAGGCTTACTACTAGTGTAGCTACCCTCTGTCACCACGCAGAGCTGTTACTGCACCACCGACTACATAATATGAGATCTGTCCTCTAACATTTTTTTAAAATCTTCACTGTGGATGATGTTTTGACAGAGTGTAGTTTTCTATGTCCTCCCCTCCCCCCCACCACTACCATGGGCCTTCTTTGGACTTTCCCAGAGAGGAGCAGTGACATATAGGAGGTTCCCTATTTTAGGTCACTGCAGCCCCTGATCTTGGACCAGGATGCTCAGCCAGGGCCAGGGAAATATGGATTAGCAGGAACCCTTCTTTGCAAGCCCAGCTCCAATGTGAAGGACCAGAGTGCCTCTTCTAGGCCCCCGCAGGAATGGTTCAGCACCCAGGAGCTGGCCCTACATAGAGGGCCAGAAAAGGGCAGATTCCCCTAAACCCAGCCCAAAGTGTTCCATTTAGACTCAGAAGAAGGTGAATAGCAGCACAGGCTCTTTTCCCTATGCTGAGCGGGGGCACTGGGGGGAGCCTCAGTGCCAGTGCAGGAGGGAGCATCAAAGGGAACCTTTGGATGTTAACCTAAAGGTTCGTGGCTAGAGCCCACCCAGGGGACCAAACATACTTAAGATCCATCCAGATCTTGCCAGCGGCTTCCGTGGGTCCTGCAGCCCTGACTTCCTCTAGGTATCTCCAGCCAGCTACTGCCCCTGTCTTTGCCTGCTTCCCCCTGGTGTCCTTGGGCCACCTGAAGGTCTCTTCCCTTAAGTAGTCTGCCACCTGGGGGATTCCAGGGGAACTGCTGGGGCCTGAGGCTGAAGGCACAGGCACTGAATCCCTGACTCCAGCTGGGAGGTCAGAAACCAGGCTCTGAGCCACCACCTGCTGAGACTCCAGGATGTGGCCCCTCACCAGGCAGTGTTTGCCTGGGGGTCCCAGGACCCACTGATGTGCGAAGGTCACCTTCAATAACGCTGCCCGGAACATTTCTGAGCGAGACTTGAGCAGACATATGCTTTTACTTCTCTCAGATAGATTCCTAGTTGTGGAATGGCTGGGTCCTATGGCAAGCTTGTGCTGAACTCTTAAGAACTCTCAAAGTGGCTTCCGCAGGGGCTCTTATATTTTACCTTGCCACCAGCAATATAGGAGGGTCCAGTTTCTCCACATCCTCAGCAACACTTGGTATCGTCTTTGGAACAGAAGCGCACTAGTTGATGTAAAATGGTACGTGGTTGTCCTTGCATTTCCTTGAGCACTAATAACATATTACTAATAACCTTGATTACCTTTTTATGTGTCTCCTTTGGTACATGTGTATTCAACTCTTATACTGGCTTAAACGAGTGTGTTGCTTCGGCCCATTGAGTGAGTTCAAAGTCCTCTTGTCTCTCGTGAATGTGAGTCCTCACTGGGTATTTAATCCACAAATATTTCCTCCTAATCAGTGGCTTCTCTGTTCCTTTTCTCAGTGGCAAAGTTTGATGCAAAAAACTTCTTCATCTTCAATTTTCTCTTACGTATCGTGCTCTTGCCGTAGTGACTTAGAACTCTTTGCTTACTGTGAATTCCTGACCATTTTCTCCCATGTAGTCCTCTTGCACAATAGTTTTGGCTCTTATACGTAGATCTGTGACCATTTTGAGTTCATTGCTGTGTAAGGTGTGATTTCCTGCAACGGCAGTGGGGGAGCTTTGTCCTGACAGGTACAGGAGAGCCTGGGGGACACCTTTGTTTCAGAGTTAGTCTCCCCTGGGCCAGGAATGGAGATTTGACCCTGCTGCACCTGTTAGTGAAAGGCTGAGTGCCTTTGGGGAGGGGAGATACATGGGGCTGGAGTCATATATGGCTTGTACTCCCCGTTCTCTGGGAAGGGGTAAAAAGTAGCTCCTGGAGCCCCAGGGCAGTCCTGCTCACAGGTGTCTTTAGAAGCACAAACACACTGAGAGCAGGAGAGGCTAACACAGAAAGGACCCCAGGGATCCCAGGGGATCTGGGTTGGGATCCGAGAGGGTCTTCTGTGGGTGGGTGGGAAAGAGGACTCCCACACAATTGGAACTCAGGAAACATACCCAGAAGGAGTGGAGCAGATTGAAGACATTTCCCAGAGTTTGCCCTATTTTTTCCAACATGAAAATCATGGTGTGTGCCTGCATCAAAGGTGCTCGGGGGACCCATGCTGCCTCAGTTGGTAGAGCGTGCAACTCTTCATCTCAAGGTCATGCGTTAGAGCTCCACGTTGGTCATGGAGCCTAGCTGAAATTAAAAAAAATAATAATAATAAATAAAAAATATACAGGTGCATGCGTCAGGAATCTGGAATTACTCCCCCTAAGGAAAGGATGGCGCAGCTCCCTTAGTACTTGCAGGTCAAGAGCCATTCTGCGCCTTAGAGAATCCTAAACGTTGCTTGATATTTCCTCAGATCAACCCAGAGATTCTACACTTTTAGTATTTGTTGGGTTTCCCGTGTTTGGCCAGAGGTCCACTGGCAGACAAAAGTTGATACACGGAGTACAGAGTAGACCAAAACACAGAATAGTACCTGGATGCACCACATTAGTCTCTGTCCTCACTGCGGCCTCACTGAAAATGAGAATGGGCAATCGAAATACCTGGTATTCAACACACATTAGGAAAAAATGGAAAGTTTGGGTTAACAGTTTAAATTATTGTGTCCCCAGATTGAATCTGATGGCAAGTGGAGACTCTGTTGAACGTCTTCTAGGTTCTGCAGGTGGAAATGAGGGGCTGAGGGACAAAGCAATTTACAACTGAGAGTAACTTTGGTAACTTAGTACCTTCACACTTGACACAGTTTTCTTTCATTTTGTCTGATGCCCTGCTGTCATGTTTGATTCTAACCATATTTGTACAAGGAAGTTGATATCAATAGCAAACCTAAAATCCATACCACTAAATATCACAGTGCTTATTCCTAATGGTACTTTAGGCTCGTTTCTAACTGCCTGTAGTTTCGTTATGACTGACTCTGAAGGCAGCCCATTCTAGCCATGTGTGCACTTCTCTTTGGCCCCACCTCCAGGTTAAGCAGTGCACCTGAGAGGGCTCTATCACTGGGGGAAGGACGTAGGTCAGACAGGTAATAAAGAGAAATGGGGGGACTGGGAGTCAGCAAAAAGAAAGCATAATTATCAGTGCATTGATTCCAGAGAGGACCATTATATTGCTTTTTAAAAACTATTTTCTTTACTTCTTTGAGAGAGAGCGATTGGGAGAGCAGAGTGGTGGAGGGAGGGGGAGAGAGAGAGAGAAGCAAACTCACCCCTGAGCAGGGAGCTGGACATGGGGCTTATCCCAGGACCCTGGGATCCTGACCTGAGCCAAAGACTGACACTTAACCAATTGAGCCACCCAGGTGACCCTTAAAATAATTTTAAAAAATTTCTGGAATACTTAACATACAGCGTTACATTAGTTTCAGGTAAGATCATGGTATTTATTTTTTATTTTTTTTTAAAGATTTTATTTATTTATTTATTTATTTATTTATTTATTTATTTATTTAGAGCAGGGATTACGGGCAGAGGGAGAGGGAGAAAGAATCCCAAGGAGATTCTGCATTGAGCATAGAGCCCAAACGTGGGGTTCCCACGACCCTGAGATCATGACCTGAGCCAAAATCAAGAGTCAGATGCTTATCCGACGTAGCCACCTGGATGCCCCTTGGTATTTCTAAGAATAATATGTTTAGTTTTCTCTCTGAAAGAGGTACTGAGTAATGAGCAAGGCTAAGAGAAACCATGGTACCCATAGGGGCCAAGGTCAGATTGCCCAATATGTACCACAATGGCATATTGATTATTTTGAATTGTAGCTATTTGAATAGCAACTGGTGCAAGGACCTCAAACCCTCCTCTGTCTCCCTGAAAGCAGGAAACCCATCTCCCCTATGAAAAAGGCACCCCCTGTACTAAGAAGTAAAAAGACATCCTTCTCACCAAGGCCTTTAAAGCAGAGGGTCTGAATTCTGCATAGGACTCACTCCAAATTAGAGCTCCCAAACGTCCCTCGGAAATGTATTGTCTCCTTGTCTAAAATGTATAAAAAATGTCTGCCTTAATACTTTCTATTTCTTTAAAGTTCTGAATTTCAATATCAGTTCTTCATGCATATTCAATATCTCAGGTAAACTTAATTCTTAGTTAAGCTGGAAGACCTTGAAGGGTAATGGAGGAACTTGTCCTTCCCTGCATATATTTTCCTAGGGAAATTATTGGATTCTTGCTGATTTACAAGCTCCACCTAAACAATGTGTGGAAAAGAAGGGAAACTGTGTTCTTTCATTTGGGCATTTCCCTTCAGTGGATCTGGCCTGGAAATAAGAAAGAAAGAAAGAAGAAAGGAAGGAAAAAAAAAGAAGGAAAGAAGGAAAAGAAAGAAAGGAAGGAAGAAGAAAGAAAGAGAAAGAAAGAAAGAAAAGAAAGAAAGAAGGAAGGAAGGAAAGGAAGGAAGGAAGGAAAGAAAGAAAGAGAAAGAAAGAAAAGAAAGAACGTAAAGAAAGAGAGAGAGAGAGAAAGAAAAAGAAAGACAGACAAAAAAGAAAGGGGGAAGGAGGGAGGGAAGAAAGTGTCCTGGTCAATTTTCCTTGTAAACATCTCGTGAGGAATCTGTTGGTGAACACCCAAATGGTGGTGAATGTTGGGAAGGCCCGTCCCTGGCATGCTTTCAGGAGGGTGATTTGGTGTGTATAGAACTCTTTAGGGAAACAAACTAAGAATCTGTGGATTAATATGGCCTTATTCGCTAGAAAAAGTCACATCAGCTATGTAAGCATAGCCATGGGAAATCAACCCAAAGAGTTCCACTTTGTGTGGTAACCTCACACAACATTTAGAGACCATGTATGTTTTGCCTGGGTCAGAGCATGTCCTCATGTGGGAATTCGGTTCTTGCAGTTAGTGTTAGTGGTCTCAGTTGCTTTGCTGGTACCTCACAATTTCCCTTTGAAAATGTGAGTAAAACTTGATCCTGGGTAAGACTTATGATTAGTGGGGCCTGATTTGGCAATGCAACCTTTTACATCATCCCCATATTTGTTGGATGTGCTCTTATGCAATTATCTGGTCTTTCTTGATATAGTTGCCATTCGCCAAAATTAAACCTGGATAACCTGTGTACAGAGTGACTGGTGGATGATGGATTTTGTGGCCATTATGGCCAAAATTGTTGCTAAGGTATCTCCCAAAACCATGTATTGTTCTTTGACACATGCCCATTTGCAACTCCAAAAGCCCAAAGCCATTTTTTCCCTGCTACCCTGGGGTCCTTGTCATCAATTCCCCAGAAGTTCAGGATTATAACAGCTCTCATTATCTTTTTTAAGATTTTACTTACTTATTTGACAGAGACACAGAGAGAGAACACAAGCAGGGGGAGCAGCAGAGGGTGGGGAAGAAGCAGGCTTCCTACCGAGCAGGGAACCCAATGTGGGGCTGGATCCCAGGACTCTGGGATCATGACCTGAGCTGAAGGAAGATGCTTAACCGACTGAGGCACCCAGGTGCCCCAACAGCTCTTCTTAAATCCCAAACCCTGTCTATCTTGTTTTTGTTTTATACACTATTGTTTTGTGTATATTGTGTATATTGTTTTATATCACTATTTTGTTTTATACAATTTCCCATAGTTAGGAAGACAGCAGGGATAAGAAAAGATGAAGTACAGGGGGCAATCTTACCTTGAAAAAGTACGTCATTTTTGGGAAATCCGCCACCACACATGAGTGAAAAATTGAACCCTGAGACCTAGCATAACCTTAGCTGACGGTAATTCCCTTAAGCTAAATCAATAGGAACACACCTCCCATGAAGTAAGTTGGGGTTTTTATTCCTTGCGGCCAGAAAGAACACACCTCATGGTCTCAGGAAGAGGGTGTTAGAAAGAACCTCTTGTAGATAGGAAATGCCCTTCACGGCGTCCTTCATGTGACAAGGGCTAACGAACATCACGTGAAGGTGAGGAACAGAGGTTTACTGTGGTTATTGGGTTTTTGTGTTTTTTTTTTTTTCTACATCCAACATCACCAAATAATTTATTTGGAATCAGAATTCAAAAGAACATTTCACAGTTGAGAACTGTTTATTCTGATCCAGTTGTACAACTAATCTAGGTGAAATTTCCAAATAAACTTTACATGGGTTTTCCAGGACTGGGGCTTCTCGATGACTTCAAATTTAGGATTTTCAAATGTGAATTCTGGGAACGTATTCATGTCTGTTTTACCATATGTGTATTTAAGCTTCAGAAGCTCCCTCCCTAGGTCTTGCTGGTGCTCTGGGCCAGTATCAATGGGTCCTCCAGATGCCTGTAGCTTAGTTCTGTATTCTCTAATCTTGTCCATGATGAGTTTCTGTACAGGACCAAGTTCTTTATTAAATGCCACCGCGGTAACACCAGTGTTGCTCCTCAAATGAACTGAGACTGCAGACTGAATGAGAGAGGAGAAACTGAAGAGCCTCTGAAGCATCAGGGTAATTCTGACTTGCTCTCAGTCCTGAGCTGCCAGAGCTTCCACTGCCTCCACTATTCTACTTCTGGCCGTGGCTCCGCCCCCACCCGCCTACCCGCCGTCCCAGTGCAATCTCAAAATTTTTTCCTTGGTAGAGATTAGCATACATGTTTCTAAACATTAAAAACCCGGGGAAGTAGAGATAAGCATCTGAACTAGTTCTCTATTGATGCATATTAACAATTAGAAAAGCAGTGGTTTAAAGCAAACAACATGTGTTATCTTGCAGTCCTTTGGCTCAGGAGTTTGGAATGACGAGGGTGGGTTCTCTGCTCACGGAATTGGTCAGTAAGTCGTCCCCCACCTGAACAGGTCTGATAGTGACCTTGTAGTGGTTCTCTCTCCGAAGAGGGCCTGCCCTCAGCATCTCACTCCTCTGGGATCCTCTTCTCTGACCTCATTTCGATCTGTCATGATGCTTTCAGCTCAGCCAGGTGGCTTAGGAGGAATGCTAGAACTGTGGAACCCCAGACCTGATCTCCGCTGTCCCTTGTCCAGGAGGAGAATAAATGACAGAGGTCTTCATAAAGAAATGACCCCCATGAGGGCTGACATTCCCCAGCAATTAGAGCAGAGGAGGAAACCTACAGGCAAACGGAGGGCCTAAAAACCGAAATCACGGAAGCAGGACACAGATCAAGTAGGGTCCCTTCCCAGAAATGTCCCCATTCTCCACTGAAAGCCACTTTGGGTGAAGGGTGTGAGCACTGGGTCTTTCAGAGTCTCCATCCTCGGCTCTTTGTTTAAAACGGGCTTTTTCCATACATGAGAATCTCCTTGGAGCTTTTGTCAGAAATGCAGATTTGGGGGCCTTATCCCCAGGGCATTCTAAGAGGCACACAGTGACTCTGATGGAGGTGTTCTTTAGCTCTGCAGCTGGAGCCCAGGGACGGGACCCCTGTCTGCTGCATGATACCCCATTTCCCGTCTAACATTCCAGTGGTCCATGCTGCCTTCTCGAAGTTAATTCTACATTCTCTATCATACATGAGATAAATATGCTCAAAGAGATAATTAAATGATCCACAAAAGCATATGGGACATGTGGTGAAGCTGCTATTGGCATCTTGGACTGCTTTTCTGAAGGCTGTGCTTCTATTGCTTCAGCCCAGAACCGGGATTGGGTTTGAATGGAAAGATGGTTGGGACTGGAGATCAGTAAAAGCTCGTTATTGCTGGTAACTGTTATCTATCTGCTTGACAAGTATTTACTGAATGTTTCACCTGGCAGGCTCTCGGAGGCACGGGGGACATGGGGTGAGCAGGCAGACCCAGTGCCAGCTCTCAGGAAAAAGAACTTTAGCACAGGAGTCAGATATTTTATAGATAATCATTGAAGTGCCTTTTATTTGTGACTATGGTAAGTATTATTTAACACTTTTGTGTTCTGTGATCCTAATCCCTGAGCCAGTGATGGAAAAGCTAATATAACTAACAGAATTATATAATTGGGAGAAAAGATTGGTCCCCAGAAAGGCCTTTTTTTTTTTAAGATTTTATTTATTTATTTGACCAAGAGAGACACAGCGAGAGAGGAAACACAAGCAGGGGGAGTGGGAGAGGGAGAAACAGGCTTCCTGCCAAGCAGGAGCCCGATCCAGGACTCGATCCCAGGACCCTGCGGATCCTGACCTGAACCAAAGGCAGAGGCTTTATGACTGAGTCACCCAGGCACCCCAGAAAGGCCTTGTTTTTAACAGTGGAGATACCAACATTTGATCCAAAGTCTCCTGAAAATGAATTTTTTATTTTTAAGCTGAACTTTTAATTTTAGTGTTCCCTGAATTTCAAATGTGGGGTTCTCGAGGGTGTGTTCCGGAGCCTCCACAGGGAAGCTTGCAGCCAAGGCCTGTGTGGGGGCACCGTTGCCACTAGGTGTTGAAGGTGTTTGGGAAAATCTCTTCACGTCTCTGGGCCTCAGCTTCCTCTCCTGTATGGTGAGGTTGTTATTCAAATTCTCCAAAGTGCCTTCCTGCTCAGTTTCTGTGAGTGCAGGAGGGTCTGAGGTGCCTGTTAAGCAGCCCTGGGGACTGCAGCTGAGACCTGACTTGGTCCCTTCCCTGTGTGTCTCCTGCAGGATCCTGAGCTGAGCCCACACTGAAAACGGAGAACGGAGGGAGCAGATGGAAGATAGAAAATCAGCAGGTTTGGAGGATGAGAATAACCCTAGGAAGGACAAGACAATGGTGGAGCAGGTGGTTGCCAAAGGAGGTAAAAATAAGGACAAGTTGATTTCAGAAAAATCCAGGGAAACTGAGGAATGTATACAGCAGCATCCAACTCTGCAAGGAGCAGCCTGAGCTAGGCAAAGAGGTTGGAAGAGTAACTTCGTCCATGGTGAACCTGTGCATCTGCCGAGGAGCCCCAGAAGATGGATTGTGGTGGTTTATACTGCTGGGAAGCACCGGTTCCAAGAGGAGGAGGATGTGACCATGAGCCCAGACACCTAGCTCCGACTTGGAGCTACCCACACTGTAGGTGTCCTCCAAGAAAGTGTGTACTGAGAGGGATCAGTGATGTTTGGATAAGGGTTGGAGTTGTCCATTCTTACTGCAGATAGTTGTGCCCTAAGGTCAGGAAGGGCCAGGGTAGGGGACCCTTGCATCTGAAGCCACATGATTTTAATAATAATCTTAATAATGCTGCCTGGGTGGGCCTTGAATAAAAAGAGTAACGATCTACTCAGAAAGTGAAGTTTTAGGGAATATTATACATGAGTGGGGTCAAGTGTAGTGTAGTGGGAGGAAAGTTACTGCATTTAATAGCACCTAATGACTTCTGGGGAGACAAACTTCACCCTAATCATGGCTCTAGATGCCAAATAACGAAGCAAACCACTTACTTCCATTGGTAACAGAAACGGGAGACCCTTAATGCCCATAACAAGCTGGAAAGTTGCTCTGCCTGTTGGGTCATGCAAGAAAACTGATCACTTGAAATGTGGTTCAAGAAGGGGCTGGGTTGAGTTTGTGACAGTATGCCCTAGGTCTTGGAGAAAAAGGTTTGGGGCTTTGGAAGTTGCCGGTGAGCTGGCTCATAGTAACTTTACACAATCTTGGGAAAACATGTCTAGCAAAATTTTGGATTCATTGGACACTAAATATTTAGTCCATGATCTGCAATCATTCTTCACAGATTACCCTCTATTTGCTTGAGCGAAAAATGACTTTTCTATTCTTAGAAACACCAAGGGTGCGTGAGTGGCTCGGGCACTTAAGGGTCTGACTCTTGGTTTTAGCTCGGGTCATGATGTCGTGGTAGTGGGGTCAAGACCCATATTCGGCTCCATGCTCAGCACAGGGTCTACTTAGTTTCTTTCTACCTTTCCCTCCTCTCTGTTCTCCCAGCTCACACTTACTATCTCCAAAATAAATAAAATCTTTCAAAAGGAATGATGCCCCCCCAAATGCAGATTTAAACACCTCCTATGATGACTTTGTTGAATAACAAGGTAAAGCAGCCTTTTTTGTTTTTTTTTTTTTTTAACAGAGAGCAGAATTGTAATTCAGGATGTCAGTGGAAGAAGCAAGTAACCTCCCATCATCTCAACATCTAAAAGTAAACAGGTAAAAGAAGGAATGTATAGAATTATATGTCATGTACACAATGATTGGTTCATTATAAACAAATTGGAATAAATCTATGTGTATATTGACTCGTGGGTCCTGTCAAAAAGGCAGAGCATTTGGAAAAACAAAAACAACAAACCGTCCTGAAAGTCATTTGGGTAATTGGACTTTAAAAAACCATTAGACAAACATATATCAAACACATTTCAAGCTGTTTGTGAGCCACATTTTTGCCCATCAAGAGTGAACTTTAGGAGAGACACCTAATACTGAGTGGATGCTTTGGTTTCTTTGAGACATGTCACCGGAGCCACTGGGAATGTGACCTTGTGAGTCACACAGCTGTGCGAGCTTTACCTGACAGGATGTTAAGTTCAGTGCCTAAAGAGTTAACATAAACATGCTACACACACCAATCTTTACTTAAACCAAAGATCATTTCCTCTCTGTTGGGGGTATGAAGCTGACACAAAGGACTACAGATTCTGTTGCAGAATCAGGACCCGAGGCTTACAGTCTGATGGGAGTGGACACCTACTTCCGATTTGGAGTCGGAGCCATTGTCTCCTAAGGCAACTGAGTCAGAGAACCAAACTCCCTCAGTCTGCCACTATTAGTTGTTTAAATGCTGTCGGTGTCACTTTATAATAGATCACATAGAAATAAGACGGATCAGACTGGGGCACAATTCATGGTATTCGATGGATATTTCATTGCACAGCGATCTAAATCTTCTGGCAGTACATCATGATGGGAATAGATGATTGAAGACTAAATTACATAATAAGAGAGAACATTGGCCTCTAAATTTTGCCACTGTGGTATTGCAGCTAAACGCAAGCTAAACTGGCAGCCTTACCAACTGAATGGTGACTCTCAAGGAAAGTTTATTACTGAACATACACAACATTTCACATGCATTGTTCCATTAGACCCTGTACAATCTGCCCAGCCACAGGACTTGATATGGGTTGGGTTATTCCTTCTTCTTCGGCTGCTGAGAAATGTTCTTCTCACCCGGCAAATACCTAAATCTCCAAAGATATGGTCACTGCCAGATCTAGCTTGAATCTGAAATGCATTTGATTGTATCAAGATATAACACCAATATATAAAACTCAACTGTGCTTTATGTGATCGCAATCCCTAACTGAAATGTGAAAAGTGATATCATTTATAATAGCATGAAGCATGAAATACTGAGGGATAGATTTATTTATTTATTTGACAGAGAGAGAGCACAAGCAAGGGAGCTGCAGAGGGAGAGGGAGAGGCAGGGTCCCCGCTGAGCAAGGAGCCCGATGGTGGGCTAGATCCCAGGACTCTGGGATCCTGAACTGAATCGAGGGCAGACACTCAACAGAATGAGCCACCCAGGAGCCCTGGGACAATGATCTCTTAGATATGACACCAAAATTGTGATTGATGAAAGAACAAATGGATACATTGGACTTAGTTAAAATTTAAAACTTTTGTTCTTCACAAGACATTGGTGAGAGGATGAAAAGTCAAGTCACACATAGGGAGAAAATATTGATAAATTTCATATCTAATGAAGGTCTCCTAATAGAACACTGAAAGAACTCTCCAAAGACAATAGTAAGAAGGCAAACAATCCAATTTAAAAATGGGTAAAAGAAAAGTACCTGGGTGGCTCAGTTGGTGAAGCAGCTGCCTTTGGCTCAGGTCTTTATCTCAGGGACCTGGGATCTAGCCCTGCCCCCCTCTGTCAGTCTCCCCACTGACAGGGGAGTGTGTTTCTCCTCTCTCTGCCCTCCCCACCCCACCCCACACCCCCGCTCTTGCTCTCTCTCTCTCTCTTTCAAATAAGAAAATAAGAAAATAATTTGGGTAAAAGCTTTGTAGACAGTTCAGCCGAGAACATATATGGAAGGCATGTAAGAACATGACAAGATCTACACCATTAGTCATTAGCAAAATGCAAACTTAAAACACTATCTGCCAATTAAAATGGCAAAAATGAAAAGAATTTCCATTCCAAGTATTGGCAAAGATGTGTAGGAGCTGAAATTCTCATACACTGCTGAGAGGAATGTTAAGTTCTACAACTCCTCTAGGAAATAGTTTGGAAATCTTTTTTTTTCTATTCAAGATTGATTTCTTTGTGTGAGAGGGAGTGAAAGTGAGTGGGGTGAGGGGCAGAGGGAGGGGCAGAGGGAGAGAATCTCAAGGGGATTCCCCACTGAGCATGGAGCCCTATTTGGGGCTTCATCTCATCACCAAGGAGATCATGACCTGAGCCAAAATCAATGTCAGACACTTCACCGACTCAGCAACCCAAGCACCCCAACAGCGGTGACCTGCTTCAAAATATTAAACCTCTCTACCAAACCCCCTGGCATAGGCCACCACCATTCCATTCAAATGAAAAAAAAGAGTGATATATTCATAAAAATCTATTGATAGAAACTCTATTTTTAATTGCCATTCTAATCCATTCACAGGTAAATGACCAAAAGAAGTTGTGGCATATCCAGTCCAAGGAATACTACTTGGTTTAGCAGAGTAATCTCTTCACATACATAACAAAATTGGTAAAGATTTTATTTTTTGCTCAGATAATTTTTCTGAGCAAAAAAAACATCAAAGCAAAATAATGTCCATAGCATATGATTTCAAAATATAACACCTTAGGAAATGGAAATAATTCTATTGTAACTGAAAGCCAATCAGTGGTTTCCTGAGGTGGGAATGTGAGGGAGGACTTGGCCGGAGCACAAGGAAACTTTCTGGGGTGATAGATATATCCACTGTGTGGGTGATGCATATATATGTTCAAACGGACTAAACTTTAGACTTTAATTATATACACTTTCTTGCTTGGAAATTATATCTCAATATGCCCGTGGAAACAGTTTAAATTACAAAAACAAAAAATTTCATACCCGGAAATTCAATAAATGATTTTATATTTTCCAAAAAGTTCAACCGTATGTTTTTGCAAGCTTAAAGTAGGCAATGAATTATTTCTTTGGATATGAAAATGAATTGATCTATCTTTATCTTTCTATATGTAACTCTCGAAGAAAGACAACCTTAAGAGAACATAAAGGGAAGCCACAGCATAGAAGTATGTTTATGTCCTACAAAGGACCATTCTCTAGAATTAGATATCATATAGTCTGATAAGATAATGAACACAATACAATAATTGGTCAAAAGATTTGAATAGAAACTTCAGGAAACAAGATATGGGAATGGTTCATTAGCACATGAAAAGATGCACAATGCATTGGTCATGAGGGTAAAAAGTCAGTACTGCAATGAGGTATCATTGCATATCTGTTGGTATGGCTAAAGTCAGAAAGTCTGAAATCTCACACAAAACACCTGGATGTCTCATATAGCTGTGGGAATGAAAAATAGTACAACCACTTTGAAAAGCTGACTTCCAGTTACTTATAAGATTAAACAAATACAAATCCTATGGATAGTCATTCCATTCCTAGGTATTTACACAATATGTCTACAGAATTATCAGCATATGAATGTGTGTAATAGCTTTATTATTATGCCCCAATTATGACTGCCCCAAACTGGAAGTGACACAAAAGTCCAGTGACAGATGAATGTATAAACAGAGACGAAACACTTGAAATCCTACCCAGCAATAAAAATGTCATGAAGTATTGGTGCATGTAGGAATATGGATGAATTTATTTTTTTCAAGATTTTATTTCTTTATTTGATAGAGTGAGAGAGCACAAGTGGGGGGGTGGCAGACAGAGGGGGGGAAGCAGGCTCCGTGGGGAGCAGAGAACCCCACACGGGGCTTGATCCCAAGACGCTGAGATTAAGACCTGAGCTGAAGGCAGACGCTTAACTGACAGAGCCACGCAGGTGCCCTGGAATATGGATAAATTTTAAAATCATTGCACTGCACTGTATGATAGAAAGCAGATATAAAAGAGGATATATATATGTATTTCCAGTTATATGAAGTTGTTAAAACTGCAATGATCTCTAGTATCGTTGGTTCCCTGGGTGTGAGGCTGGAGGCAGTGATGGACCGCAAAGGGGCACAAGGGAAGTTGTGAGGTAGTGGAAATGCCCTGTATCTTGACTGTAACAGAAGTTTCATATGACCTCACTGATATGAGGAATTCTTAATCTCAGGAAAAAAACTGAGGGTTGCTGGAGTGGTGGGGGGTGGGAGGCATTGGATGGCTGGGTGATAGACATTGGGGAGGGTATGTGCTATGGTGAGCGCTGTGAATTGTACAAGACTGATGAATCACGGATCTATACTTCTGAAAAAATTAATGCAATATATGTTAAGAAAAAAAAAGAAGATAGCAGGAGGGGAAGAATGAAGGGGAGTAAGTTGGAGGGGGAGACGAACCATTAGAGAGGATGGACTCTGAAAAACAAACTGAGGGTTCTAGAGGGGAGAGGGTGGGGGGATGGGTTAGCCTGGTGATGGGTATTAAAGAGGACACATTCTGCGTGGAGCACTGGGTGTTATGCACAAACAGTGAATCATGGAACACTACATCAAAAACTAATGATGTAATGTATGGTGATTAACATAACAATAAAAAATTATTTTAAAAAAATAACTGTATGCTTTAAAGCCATGCAGTCTATTGTACCCAAATTATACCTTAAGTAAGTTGATTTCACAATCTATTGTACCTCTCTGCAGGGACAATTAGTAGTGAGAAAATGAAATTCAGTAAAACGCAATAGAGATTAGCATCCAAAATTATTAAATGCTTATGAATATATAAAAATGAAGCAGACCCAAGACCCCTAAAAACTACTGCTGTGAGAAAGTGAAGAAGACTAGTAAACAGAGAAATAGGTAGCATGTTCATTGATTGCAAGACTCAGTTCTGTTAGGATAACAAAGTAACATTATTTTGGTAAATATTGCTGTAGATATTTGTGAAGAAAATGACAAACCAATTTTAAAATGTATATGAAGGGACGCCTGGGTGGCTTAGTCGGTTAAGCGTCTGCTTTCAGCTCACGTCATGATCCTGGCATCCATTCTTTAAAATGCAAAGGCCATCTACAGCCCAGAAATGATTATTTTCAATGTATGTATGTGACTAAACACTCATCCAAAATATGTCAAGAAATCTTATAAATCACAAAGAAAATGAGAAACAACCTAGTGTATTAATGAGCAGAAATATTTTAAAAAGCCCATCCCAAAAGAAGATATCCAAATGATTAATAAGCATATGAAAACCCAATAGGATATCTGCGAGATTGGTTTCTTTCTTTTTCTTTTCTTTTTTTTTTAGTGGACCCCGACACAGGGCTCCGATTCGCAACCCTAAGATGAAGACCTGAACTGAGATCAAGAGTTGGATGGTGCCCCCAGAAATGGTTTCTAATGCACCCTCCTCTCTTCACTAGATATGTGGCCTTGGGGAGGTTTGTAATCTTCTTGAGTTCTTGTTTTTTTTTTTTTTTTCTTTTCTCATCAGGAAAATGATAGCATCTTAATAATAAGATAGTTCATTGGATTCTTTACGATCACCCGGAAGTTTACATGAACTGTACTTTTTGCTAAGAATGTATTGACCTTGAATTCTCCTTTATACATCTTTAAAAGCACAGACAGACAATTGGCAAGGAATAGACAGGTTGTTCTAAAATTTCACCTTTTCTAGAGAGAAATCATATATATAATAGAAAATTGGAGAGGAACGAATTTGTATTGAACAACTTTCCCAGTACCCTGAAGCATGTCTACTTTCCATTAAGACCGGAGATGAAAGTCTTGACTAGGTCCAACTCCTGCAGTCTTCTTGGTCTGGAGGGGTCTGAGAAAGTCCATTCTAGACCTAGAAAGATCTGGACTCCTGGACAAGTGTTCCTCAGAAAGATAATCAACTACTTACCTCTAAAAGCCCTGAGCAATTTGTGAAACTGTGGGTGAGGTTCAGACCAGCTCAACTCTATAAGCAGGACTCTCCCCTGAATCAAAGCTGGAATATTGATAGATATCATTTCCAAAATCTCTGGTATAGGTCATGGCATGCTCCATAGGAGAGAAAACAGGCACATGAATATCAATTGAGAGAAATATCAATCAACACACAGAGCCATTATTAAATAATGTCCACCCCCACTACAACCCAGGAAAGTTCTCATTCAAAAGCCATGTTTTAAGGAATATGTAGTTAGAAATCTTCACGATTTGGGGCTAGAAGCCAGTTTCTTTAATGGACAAGCAACTCCAAGAATAAATAGATAAGCTGGATTTCATCAAAATTACAAGCTTTTTGTTTCAGAGGACACTATCAAGGAAGTGAAAAGACAATGCATGGAATGGGAGAAATTTGCAAATTGTATATCTGATGGAGGTCTGCTATCTAGAATAAATTAAAAAAAAAACGATACAACTAAGCAGTAAAAGACAGCCAATTAAAAAAATGGGAAGAAGAGTTTGAGTCGACTCTCTCTAAAGGATAAGACCAATCTAACAACAAATACTTGAAAAGGTGCTCAATAACATTAGTCATTAGGAAAATACAAATCTAAAGCACAGTGTGATCCCTCTTCCCCCCACTAGTATGACTTAAAAAAAAAAAAAAAAGATAATGTATGCGTTGGGAAGATTGTAGAGAAATGGAATTCTTACACCTTCCTGGTGGGAATGTCAAATGGTGTAGTTGCTTTCCTTTGAAAAAGAGTTTGGTAGTTTCTGAAAAAGTTAAATATAGGGTTACATATGATCTAGCAATTCCACTCCTAGGTATATAGCTAAGAAAATTGAAAATATATGTGAACATAAGGGGAAAAGAAGACTACATAACACATAGATGCAGGAAGAAGAATACTGAGAGAGTTAGAATAGAAAACAGTTTCATAATCAATTGCATAAATTAACTTTGGTTTTTCCCCTGTGTTTTGGGGTGTGTGTGTGTGTGTGTGTGTGTGTGTGTTTTGCTGTAAAGAAAGTTTCCTTTACTACATATTGTAAATGGAGGAAGATCCAAATAAATTTAAAAGCTTGTCAAATACAAAGGAAACAAAGATAACGAAAGTGCTAGCATGCTTCTCTTGTGTTTTTAACGCACAGAGGAAAAAATAAAACACTAAAAGACACAGGGAAGAACATCATGACAGTCTAAGACATTGGAATCTATCCCTTATTATAAAAGCCTTAAGATCTGTTTGCCCTTAAAGGCAAGTGGGATGAGTTCATGACAGCCCTAAGAAAACCCGTTGGGAGGGGTGCCTGAGCAGTTCAGTTGGTTGAGCATCTGACTCTTGGTTTAGGCTAGGGTCATGATCTCACGGATGGTCAGATTGAGCGCCTTGTCCCACTCTCTCCCTCTACCCACCCCCCATTCTCTCTCTCAAATAAATGAAGATGAACAAAACAGTAAACTACTTGGGAAACTATTTCTGCCTTGGTGATTTATACACACACAAGAATGAACAATCAGAACTATGCTGAGATAATTTTTTAGAAAGAGATGGGAACTGTGGTATCAGCACAAGGGTACACAGCAACTGAGAGTGGCCAGTGAGGGGTGGTTCCCATCAGTGGGGACCTTCGGGGGGACCGGGCAGTCTTGTGTATCAGCACGGCCTTGGCAACTGGAAGGCAGCAGCTCCCCAGGTTCCATGTCATCTCGGACGTTCCAACTCTGTTATTTCAAGTGCAGACCGTTACCTGGCATTCTGAGTGCTCCCTCTGTCATTCCGTTTGGAGTGTGAGCTAGGGGCAGTGCCTTCAGCTCTCAGCTGTGGCATCTTGAACCTTGGTTTTGTGGTTCCTGAATCTCAGGTGCTGTGGGGTGTTGTTCAAATTGTTCCCAACAGTAAGTAAAGACTTCCTGTATCCTCACCCCTCAGTCCTGATGAAACCTACTTGATTTCACTGGTTTTTAACCATCCTGTGTTTGGGTTTCTTCTCCTCAGTCCCCAGCTCTACCTCCTCGGCCACACGTCACCATGGCAGCACCTCTTGGCCCTCTGTCTGATCCAGGGGCAGAAATCAGCCTCCTGGAAATCAACCAGGAGCTTCAATCCCAGCTGGAAAAAAGCAAGCAGGACTTCCGAGACCTCAAGGAGAAATTCCTTATATCCGAATGTACTGCCTACTCCCTGGCCAACCAGCTGCAGAAATACAGTAAGTCCTACAAGATCATGGCCACCAAAGACATATCTGTCTGTATTCCTTCTGAGAAACTAAAAACCTCTCCAGATGCTGTCTTCTCTCTTCCAATGTCACATAAATTTCATTCTGACCACAATCCGGGAAATGTAGAAGTGGGTATTTTATCCTCAGTTTGCTGAGGATGGGAAAACTGAAGACAAAGAGGTTAACAGTGACATGTCAGGTGGGGTTAGAGTTAACATCCCAGTTCCTGCTTCCTGGTGCGGACACAGAAACGCCTGGTCCTCTCAGGATGGTCTCTGTGCTGTATCAGATCCTGCATGCCTGCAGGCCTAAGTGTCAGGGACTAAGGAACTCTCTCAGGTCCCGCTTCTCTGAGGTCCCATTGGTAAAGCACCAAGTTAGTTACACTAGGGAAACATCCTGATGGCACACCCGGGGGCGAGAGGGAGGGTAGCAGGTGACACTACCTGCTTTCAAGGAGATGGAAGTGGTAAGTGGAAAGTGGAAAGAAGGTCTCCTTTCCCCCTAAAACTGTGGTATCTGTGAGTGACGCCATCCACACAGTGACTTCCCTTGTGAGAGGGAACCGGTGCAGAGCCTCTGCTTCCTGAGTCCACGGAGGCCATTTGATACCCACTGGCAAGGGTGAGGGTGTTTCAGGGAACATCACGGTCTCTCCCTGAGCTGGGGACCTTCAGACGTGCAGGATGGCCAGCAGGTCCAGGCCTGGGCCAGGAGACATGTGGCCTAGTGAGAAGGAGGGTGAGTGGGGGAGACCACAGCCCCGGGAACCAGCCAAGCCAGGGTGTGGGGCAGGCCTTCCCCCACAGTCAGCCTGAAATGGGGAGCTCAGCTGCCTGTTCATTAGGAGGGGCCTGCGCTGGCAGAAGGAGTCATGAGAACGGGGCACGTGCACAGCCGAGCGATAGGAAGGAATCCTGACAACTCTCAGCCCGCATTTTTGTCATTTTCTCACAATTTGCTTTCAATAGAACAAGGGGAGGTGTAATTAAAAACGAATGACGCAGAGAAAAAAAAAACTGAGGCATGCTTTTTACGAAAGGGAAGAGATGATGAACTTTCAGGGAAGGACAAGCAGTTTTGTTTACAACTTTCCTGAAAATCATCACATAAGTGTGGGAAACCAGTTGTGAAGATGATGCAAACAGATATCACCTGAGGGCGTGGGGTGGCGGTAACACAGCACAGGGGAGAAAAGCATGGGTTGTAGGTCAGTCAGCCTGGGCTAAATCCATGGTGCCCAACGTCCTGTGCCTCAGTTTCCTCCTTGTTAACCTGTTAGTGTTGTGGGACCTACTTCTCTGAGTCAGAATGAATACTGAGTAATTTCTTGTAACGCTCTAAGAGCAGAACCTGGAACTGTGTAACTCTGTTCATCATTCTACTGCTTCTCATAACACAAACTGTATTAGGATTGGGCCATATTCCTCTCCGGTGCTTCTGGTTTTATGCATTGTGGTTTCCACAAGTGTAACCGGATGAATTTTTACCTTTGAGATACTTGCTCAGTATAGAAATCCCAGCTCAGGGGACCCATCAGTCCAGTAGCCCTGGGGGCCTTATGTCATGTCCCTGCTTAGTGTTTCACTTAGGAGTCTCCAAGGCTTGCTAGAGTGACCATGATCAGGGGAACCCAAATTCTGACTCTACCAAATACCAGTTCATCACCGTGTCCAGTTCCTCTCTGTGCCTTGGGGCTGTTCTTTCCTGGGCTCTGAAACAGGGAGTAATCGACTGCCCTGTAGTTGGGAGGCTGAAGAATGTGATGTGGAGCTCCCAGCGCAGAGCCAGGTGGCCGGGGTTCCAGTTGTCCTAGGATGGACCCTGCCTCGTCCCTTGAAGGCAGCGAGCACAGCAGCATGTCCAGCTTTCCCCTGAGGCAGGCGTCTCTGTTTCTCAGAGTGTGAAGAGTCCACCGACCTCATCGAATCCGTGCTGGGAGAGAAGGTGCAGTTTGAGAAGGGGAAGCAGGCAGACACGGTGGCTGAGAAGCTCAGGTAAGGAAGGCTCCATGTGGGAGGCTGCAGGGACGCTGTGGGCATCTTTGACTTGGGGCAGCAACAAGTCTGGGCCAGGAAAGGGCAGAAACGTCATGGCAGGCACGTGACCCAAATATTTCTAAAACAACTAAGACAACAGTGATTGGTAAATGATGGACTCCAATGACTCAAAGTCTCGCTCTCTCTCTGGAAAAAAATATCAAAGTCCCCAAGTTCAAGGGAACAATTCGTGGCTTTTAGCACATTCACAGTGTTGCGAGATCACCACCTCACTTACCTTTCACAGAGTCATGACCTGGCTGACCACAGCTTGAGCCTGCCATTCTCCTGAGCTCACCAGTTCACACCAGCTCTACTGGACATGCTTCTGCGTCTGGCGCTGTGTCCTTTCACTGCACGCCGCGCTGTGTGTAGTTTTCCAGGGAAACGGGTGTCCCCGAAGTTAGCAGCTGAAGGGACATCTCTCTGGCGTGTGCTTAGGAGAACCCCTGGCTCTGTTTACAGAAGGAAAAGGTGTAAGGGATGTGCAGGGTTCACGGCTCCTTTGGGGAAATTCTGCCAGAAATCATCACGAAAGATCTTATTGTCTGTTGTTCAACTCTTTGCATTTTAAAATTTTCTCTCTGCCCTGCCTTAGGCTATGTCATACCCTCATTAAAGACCAGGCTAAAGAGCTGACCCGTTTGTATCAGAAGTTACGGAAAGGGAAAGACGTTTCCCAACTGCTCAATAACCTCCTCGAGGACCTCCTCACCCATGATGACCCTGAGCATTCCCAAGGGCAGGGCTTCCAAGAGCAACTGGCTGAGGGGCGCAGGCTGGCCAAGTGCCTTGCCCGAAAGCTCAGCCCAGGTAAGGTGGCCACCGGCCCTGATGCCCGGAGCTGCGCCAAGGCCCTGGGCTCACAAGAGACTCCCCGCCTGGCCTCACGCCGTGTGCAGCAGCCCTCCTGGATTCCCCATAGCAAGTGGGGCCATGAGAGAACCAGGAGTGGAAGGTGGTAACAGAGAGCAGAAATGCACAGTGTGGAGGTAATAGTGCTCCACGTGTCTGCTTCCTCCCTGAGGGAATGCAGCCTTTGGAGCGGGAGGCAGCCTCCACCAGTCTTTGAGCCAGAGAGCAAAATGTGACAGGAGGATGCTTGTTAGTGTGCAAGGATCCCTGCACTAAGTGGGAGGTTCCCAGAGTCAGCGTGGTCTGTATTAATTGTGGGTGAGAAAGTGAGTTTTACTTTCTCCATATCTGTCTCCTCATCTGGAAAGTATATCAAATAACCTGTTGATACTGTAGTGATCAGATAGGGAAAATTCATGAATGAATGTCAGGAAAAAATAATGCTCCTGACTGTGTGGAGTTGGATGAGGTCCTTGATGCAGTAGGACTTGGAGGTGGGAGTGCTGTTTAGACGGGACCGCTTTTCGTAGACGGATGTCCCCTTGATAACACTGAAGCCCACGTGGGGGCCCTTGAAGTCCCCGGTGGAGGGATGTGGGACAGGGTGGTTGTCCTGTCGTGAGGGCAAGGAGGCGGCTCTATGTGAGAGCTGTGAACCCACAGAGAGTCTGTGGCTGTGGTGGGACCTGTGGCACTCTGCAAGACACGGTGCAGAAATGAAGCTGACAAGCATTCCCTGATATGGACAACAAGAGCCGGTAGAACGTGTTGCCCAGGTTCAGTGATGCTGATCCTCAGAATCAGAGACACACTGCCTGACGCATCAGAAATCCATGCCACAGCAGTTCTTAAAGACAGTGCCCTAAACTCAGTAGAATACCTAGTCATTCATAGACCCTTAGGTCTCCAGGGACATAGAAGCCGCTGTGTTTATAGTGGTGATGTGGGAAATAGCTGATGGGACATTTCTGAATTTATTTGCAGAAAATTATGAGGATGAGGAGGATGAAGAAGAACAAGGAACCCTCACTCCCAGGTGACAATGAAAATTCTGGAACCAATAATGTGTGGGTCAAAATGGACAGGGTCTCAGAAAGTAAAGTAAGTGAGGTCAAGAGAGTGACAGATGTCAGATGCAAGGTTAAGCAAAACTGCAGATGGTCCCCAAAGGATGGCCGTTTTGGCTTGGTTGCCTGTTGTCTCTGTGGTGTTGTAAGACCGAGATGAATTCACCAGCCTTAGGATTCCCCGTGGGGACAAAAATACCCATTCTTTCCTGTAAATGGACACCGGGAGGAGATGCATATCTACTTCCTACACAGTTCTCTAAGGTCCTTGGTAAGAAGGTAACTCACCAAGGAATTGGTAAACAGACAACTAGCAAAATTAAAACCAAGAGAAGTACCTAACCAAACTCCAAAAACTTGGGGTGTCATGTGACACTATTAATGACAAAGTGCCTAGAAGGCACACATTTCTGCAGTCTGCAGGTACTCCAGAGCTGTAAGTAATTGACCAATCTATGTAAAAATCATCCTGACTCAGGCCCGTGGTGGTTGCCCCTGGTCTGGTCTCCACTGTGCTTCTTGTTGTGACCGCATCCTGCTGGGAGGGTGGAGTCTCATTCCTAGTCAGTGCTTCTGTGGCCAGTGCTCTGAGGATCAGCTCCTGCTCTCCCAGCCCCGGGCAGCCACACTCTGCCTCTTATAGGTTGGTGTGCTTGTTCCCTCTCCAGCCGGTGCCCTGTGCCTCTTGTGACCACTCCATATAACTCCCATCCAACCAGCTAGGAAGCCACAGTGTCTGATCCTCCTGGTTTGATCTCTTGTCATTCCTGTCCTACCCGGCACAGCATGGAGCAGCAGCAAGTTGAAAAGAAGGAAGCCCTACAGGACACAGTGGATGAGTTTGTTTTGACTCCTTCAACTCTGCAAGAAGAGTGTGACAACGACCAGTCCTACAGTGCTGGCGAATTCCCATTAGATGAACAGGAATTCGGCTCTGCTCTGGATTTCGCCTGTGAATGCTCCCACACCCAAGGGGATGAAACGTCACGTGGTCCCCCAGGTAGTGTCCATGTTGTTTGTTCTGCACACCTTGTCTACACTGAGGAAGGTCATCTCTATACACGGGCGTTACAGACACACTTTGCTTTAAATCAGGACATAATGGATGTGGAGACACAGACATCAGGTGGGTCAGGGAGCCTTCAACCATCCTAGGCAGCGGCCATGCCTCTGTCAACCTGGCCCCCGTGTCAGGCCATTGAACCTATGTCATGGGTGACAAGCTCTACCCACCTCAGTAGGACATCCACAAAGTCTTGTCAGATACCCTACGTGGATCAACTGTCTTTTGTTCCATGCAATGACACTTTCTTTTTAGGATCAATATCTCTCGAGGGCCTAGACCTGTCCAATGTTTTTGGCTCACATACCTGCATATCAAGGAAAGGTGCTTTCCCTGGTTTCACTGCTCTCAGGCCCAGGCACAATCTTCTCTATGTGGGTTCAACTTAGCCAAGTGGTCATCTGAAAACAACTGTGTCATTACCTTGCCTGGATGTTCCTATGAAGCCAAGCTGGGCTCTGGCATCACTCAGACCAAATGGCTTTTGTGTCGGTAGAACACCAAAGATTCTTTTTGATTTGAGGTTTTCTACATTTGATTCATTAGCCTAGTTTCAAGAATAAATTCCTGGGAAGCATCAAGAGCCATGGTATGTCATGGAATAACCCCATTTTGCAGCAACACTTCAAGAAAGTGCTTGGACTCCTCCGCAGGACCTCTGGGGAAAATATATTCGGAACTCTTTTTACAGACTCCCATCAGAGGAGGATATTGGGATAATTTGTGGGGGAGAAGAAAGTGAATTTCTGCAGCAGGTTAGGGAGCAGTCCTGTGCACTGCTCGTAAGACTTAACCTTGGCCATCCTGGAATATCCCTGCCAGAGCACTAGGGTCTTGCCCTGAGAATCTTAATGTCCTTGCAGTGTGGGTGGTCACTGTGTTGGTAATATGGGAAGTATGATTTCCTTAGTGTCACCTGCTGTCTTGGAACTGATTTTCAGAAAGTCAAGATGATCGAAGGGAAAGAAATGGACAACAGCCAATGTGCCCCAGGTAAGTGTGAAGACTGTGGACTACGAATTTTCCTGGTGACCTCTGGAGACCTCACATCGGGGATAGAGAGAAAGTGCTGCCTAGAAGTATTCCATCCATTCAGTCAATAGCAGAATATGGCCTTTAACCATGTCATCTATTTTCATGTGGTAGTTGTGTAGGTGTCACTTTCTTACTCCCTTTCATGTTGAATAACCTACAGAGAGTGGACACACATGAAT
Source organism: Eumetopias jubatus (assembly GCF_037043125.1). Taxonomy (NCBI): domain Eukaryota; kingdom Metazoa; phylum Chordata; class Mammalia; order Carnivora; family Otariidae; genus Eumetopias; species Eumetopias jubatus. Next base: position 537,531 of record NW_028274845.1, read on the forward strand.
TGACCAAAGCCAGGGATTCCGGTAATCAGCTGTTGTCTCCTGTGTGGTTAAAACCAAAGTGAGATGCGTATTAACTTTGTGTCTGTTTGACATCATCATGTTGGAGGAGTTTGGATAGCAAGAGAGGAAGTTGAAGAATAAATGCATGTCCCATCAGAATATTGAGAAAATATTCCTTGGAGTCAGAATGTCTGAGAGGCAGTAAGGCCTCAGGATATTTAGTCCCTTGGACACTGCATGTACAAGTCAATGCAACGTATGCAGAAGGGTTGAAGCCACTTGTTTTGATAACCTCTGTGTGCTGGGAGTCATAATTATGACATGAGTATGACAGGGATGTTTTAGTCTCCTCCTCCGTCACCTGGTTGTGAGGCCAGTGCACAGAATATCTCCTGTTCTGTCTCCCACTGCTCCTCATATCGGAGGCCACACTCTGCTCCTTATATAGGGGGATAGTTTTTCCCTCCAAGGGGACAGCCCCATTGCTTTCTGGGACCACTCGCTATCACACCCATCAACACCAGCTAGGAAGCCATGGTGTCTGATCCTCCTGGTTTGATCTTCTATCATTGTTGTCTCCCCCGGCATAGCATGGAGCCCCAGGATGTTGAAAAGAAGGAATTCCTACAGGACACAGTGGATGAATGTGTTTTCGCTCCTTCAACTGAGCAAGAAAGGCGTGACAGCGGCCAGTCTTACCGTGATGGCAAATTCCTGTTTGATGAACCTGAAATTGGGTCTACTCTGGATATGGCCTATGAATGCTCCCATTCCAAAGGGGCTATAACTCCACGTGGTCCCCCAGGTGGTGTCCATATTCCTTGTTCCTCACACCCTGCCAGACTCATACACCTCTCCAGCCCAGGCCCACGAGGTCACTGCCAGACCTCCTAATTATGAATTCAGCTCGTGTCCTCTCTTGCAAGGCTCTAATTTCCATTCTTGAAACATGCCCCTGAATTTGGATGCCTGCCAAGGCTGTTGGCAGCCTTTTCTGTATCTCTGGAGATGGCACTCCCCTGGTTCACGCTCTTCACTTCGTCTGTGTCTTCATTTGTCTTATCTCATCTCAAGTCAGCTGAGAACCCGAACTGGACCACTGCTATGGGACAGTGTATGTTTCTCTGGAGCAATGCAGGGTCCTGAAACTTCCCTACCCCATGAATGGCCCCTGTTTCTTTGTAGCTTTCAAGATTGTTCTGATTTGATGGCGTGTAGAATCCATTCATTGGTTTAATCTGCATGGCTGATTCCTCTAAACCATTCACCTGTTGGAATTTCAGATGGAAAAAGCCTCAATATTGCAGCAAATGTCTAGGAAGCAGCCAGGGAGTTCCCCCAGGATCTCTGAGAAACAGAATCGGTTTGTTTGCCTAGACTCAAGATTTAGGATGCTATGAGGATGGCTTGTTTTATCAGGGATATTGCTTTAATAACTCAAGAGTACCATCCCAATTTTTGCCTGCGAGGCCTTACCTAAGCGCTCCTGGATGTTTACACTCACAGTTGCCTGGTATTGCTGTGCTTATATGTCTGTCCTGTGCTATGCAGGATATAGGAGTGGGCATCTGTGAAGGCGAATGTGCTTAACGTAATTCTTTCTCTTCATTATTTGCAGAAGACCGAACTGATCAGGAGGGTCTGGGAAGACAAGAGCCGGCTGCCCCCAGGTAACTCTGGACACTCGGGGTCTGGGGATTCAAAAGTGGCACCCGGGGAGAAGCAGAAAGTGCTGACGAGCACGGTATTATCCATGCGGTCAAGGACAAATTACCAGTTTCACAATGTTCTCTGTCTTCACCGTTGTACTGGGATTGCTTCCCATTTCTTAATGACTTCTCGAGTTGAGTAAGCCACAGTCCGCTGACCCGGGTGAACGAATATGTCACAGGGACCACGGTGCTTGCTCATTCTTGTGTGCTTTAGAGAGCCATGCACATCTGCTCTCTGTCTTTAGATTTCGCTTTTTGACATGTGTTCATAACATTAAAATATCATAGCAAGTAGACAAACCTGTTCTATGATGCCACAAGGTTGAGAGAAAGAGGGCTTCGTGGCATGAGATTTCTGTGACACTCCACTGCCCCCAGAGCTGCCCGTGCTTGGCCACTACATGCAAAACTCAACGCCCTTTGCATGGAAGGGGGAAGGCCACCATTGTGGGACTCGTGTGTTATGAGTCATAAGTGGACGGCACAGAGATAATTCAGTCTCTTTCGTCAGAAGCTTGCTATTTGGCCCGTGCACGAGCACTTATTTTCCTTTCGAACAGCTGCCCCTGTGTGAAACACAACGTGTCCCACAAAAACAAGAATCGTTTCTCTTTTTAATGGGTCCTTCCCCTCTTTGCTTTCTTGACCACTCCTTTCCGCCTTGCATCAAAGCCTGACAGGACTTATGACTTCAGATCCCTCTTAGGTTAATCTTCACTTGTCCCTACCCTGCAGGCTCAGCAGACAGCTGGTAGAGGTGGTACAGCAGGACGTCTCAAGGGACTCTCAGGATGAACACTACTTGACATACTCAGTTCTTCCCGACCTGTCTGACTCCTACTGGCCTTACAGGAGCACCACCATCTTCCTACCCGAGGAACTGGAAGTCTGTTCCTCTCTGGAAGTGACCAGTGAGTACTCCATTGTCCAGGTGATCAACCTCCACCTGGACACTCACAAAGATCTCCTGTTCTTTGTACCCCAGACCTCTGCTGTGCCGAGAGAGGTCATCCCTGTGGGCAGGCCCTGTAGAGACAAACTGATCTGAACTGGGCTCTAGGATTGAGTTTTAAGCACAGACGTCAGGTGGGCGAGGCACATTTGCTCTCTTCTTAGTCCCAGGGCATGCCCATGTTACGTTGATTTCTCTGTCACTTCGTTGTTGGGCCAAGGCAGGCACGACAAGCTCAAATCACCTCAGCCACACGACCATAAAACCTGTCTGTCAGACCTAATTTGGATGAAATGTCTCTTTTCACCTCTAATAAGCTCTATGTTTCATCTCGGAGGTGGGTCCGTTAAGAATCTGTGCCTGCCGCAGTCACTTGGCATTCTTGTCCAGGGTTAACTGGTTTTGGTATTCTTAGCCCCATTCTCTGTCTCCTTTAGGTTTGCTTGTCTTCCTAAACAGTTGTCTGAAAACCCACCCTAAGTGTCTCTACTGATAGCTTGATTGTGTGTTTCCAGAAGCAGAGCTGTGCCTTGGCATTCTCCCACCACATGAATCAGGCCAATGTTCTGAGTAGCACCAAAGATTCACTTGAATTTGTGTGTCTGTAGTTGCATTCCATCTGTTCAGTCTCAGTGTACAAATTCCACGGAGCCTTCAACAACCAGGCTATCTGACGAGAGAAGGGTGAATGCTGCAGCGATCCTTTTAGAATGCAGGGAGGCTGGCTCCCCAGAATCTGTGTCAAAGAGAGAAGTTCAAGTGCTTGCACAGACGACAGGGGAGACTGTGATGTTAATCTCCTAGAGAGAATAAATTTCTCCAAATGGCTCAGGCCGGGAAATCAAGCCAGTTATCACATGACAATATCGGAGGCACCCTGACATATTCTTCTGACTGAACCTGTTCTCACATGGAACGTATCTGAGTGTGTGGGTAACATGAGACTCTGGATTATTAACGTACCGAGAAGGATCTCATTCATGACCAGCCCTGTCTCTATATAATTACAGAAAATCAATTCCACCATGAGGAGGAAGAAGACCAGGACCAGGCATGCCCCAGGTAACTCTGATGAATCATGGGTTGTTATTTCAGTGGTTAAACTGAAGGATTACATCTCGAGGAAAAAATAGAAATGGCCGAACATATCTATTGCATCCATTCTCCAATTACAAAGTATCTCTTTTAACTTTGATGTATGTCTTCACCTTGTAACACGGTTACGTTCCTTTTATTGACCCCTCCATTTCAATAACCTGCAGTCAGTTGAACTTTGTGAACTAATCCTTCACAGGGATTCTCCGCATTCCCCTCTTCTCTTTTTGGTAAAACCAGAGTGAGAGGCATATCTGCCTCTAACTCTTTGGTGTTACCACATTGAGGATATATTATAGGAAAAGAACACCTCCTGTCACAGTAGTTAGAGAAAGAGACACTGAAGACACAAGATGTCTCCATTTTGAAGATGCCTTTTAACACCCGCGTTCACTTGGTCAGTGAAGGTAGTATCGACAACATTTACGTAAATGTGTTGAAGTCACCTTTAGGATTATCCATGCAGGCTGTGAGTCATGACTTCCACACTAGTTCAGGTTGTTGCTCAGAAGCTTAGTTCTGTGGCCACTGCCCTGAGCACCTTCCGTTCTCTATATCTACTGCCCCCACAGCACCACACTGCCGCCTGGAACAGGAGCAGAGTTGTTGCTGTCAAAAATTGGTGTGCCCCTTTGTTATGAGTGTAATTCCCAGCTGCCCATCAAAACCGTTAGGATGGTGGGAGGTCCACCTTTCTTGTCTTAATGTTCAGATCTCCCCACCCTACCAGGTTCAGCAGGGAGCTGCCAGTGGTGGAAGAGCAGGACAACCCATGGGACTCACTGGATGAATACTATATGATTTCCTCAGCATTTCCTGGCCTGTCTGACCCCCACGGGAATTCTAGGAGGGCTGACATTCACTCTTTCCAAAATCTGGACATCTGTTCTCCTCTGGAAGCCGCTCGTGAGTCCTCCACTGTCAATGTGATAAACCTCCAACTGGCCTCCCAAGTTGCCCCACTATTTTTGGTATCCAACCTCTGGTTCCGTTGAGATGTGTCATCGCTGTGTAGAAGCCCGCTAGACATAGGGATCTGAGTCAGGCCCCAGGATAGACTTTTCACCATAGACATCAGGTGAGTCAGGGACCTACCGTTTGTTCCTCATCTCCAGCCATGCTTACGGCTCCTGACAGAAGTTAGGACATTGGAGTCAAGGCAGATGTGACGAACTCACTCTCACTTGAGCTGCATATGCAGAGGTGTCTGTCTTTGTTCCTGATTTCCTTTAAATGCCTCTCCTTATCTGCACTGCTCTCCTTTGTAGACCCGAAAAACATCCCTTGAATTTTTGTGCCTGTCCAAAGATGTTGTCAGCCTTACCTGTATCTTTGGATTTGTCATTTCCCTGCTTTCACTGCACCGATCCCCAGTGTCTATATCCTCTGTGTTGTCTGTCTACACTGAGTCATCGTCGGAGTATTGCACGTCAACGCTTCTACCATCAGCCTCCTTGTATGTTTTCCTCGAAGCAAAGCTGAGCCTGGGCATCGCCCCTCCCCATGCATGGCTCATATGTCTGTGTAGCACAAAGGACTGTACACAATAGATTCCTTTTGCTGTGAGGGTTTGCAGATTCCATCCATCAGCCTGGTCTTTGTGTCTAAATTCCCTTAAACCCTCACACCTAGAGCATCTCATACTATATTATAAGGGAATGAGAGATTGTTGCAGTAAGGTTTTAGAATGCATGTAAGCTGTTCCCCAGAATCTGTGGTAAAACAGATGTTTCACTCTGTACACAGACACTTGAGATGTGGCCCTATCACATTAGGGAGCTCATGCCCAATGGTATAGGAAAGCAAACCAAGGCACAATCCCAAGGTACTACCTGAGGCCTCCAGGAGGATTTCTCTCAGAGTATCCTGCTGCCCCACTAAGGGTAATTATGCCCATGCACTAGTTGTATTGGATACTTAATTTTAACGTACAAATGTTCTGTTTATGTGACTGGACCGGTCTGTATTTGTTTGTAGAAAATCATAATGATCTTTTGGAGGAAGACCATGACCGGATATGCCCCAGGTAACTCTGAAGAATCATGGGCTTTAATTCAATGGTGACATCTCGTGATCTCAGATCTAGGCAAATCTAGAAAGTGCTAAACGTACCTATTTTACCCATTCAGCCACCCACAAAATCTTCCGTTAGCAGTGTTCTCTGTTTCACTGTGGTACTTCTAGAGGCCCCTTTCTTAATCCCCCCCAAAAGCAGGAACCTCTTGTCCATTGATGCAGGTATCCTAAGCAGTCACAGGGACACTTTGTATTGGATCCATCCAAAATGCCCATCTGTCGCTGCTGGTTTCGCATTATGATGTTGGCAGGAACTCATGGCAAGGGAAGTGTTTAGGAAAACGAAAATTCATGTCTCAGTATTTAGACAAGTAGGCCTTGGACATACGAGCTTTCTAGGAATCTACAATGCTGCCAATCTGGGGTTGTCTTGGTGATTTCTGTAAATTTCAACAAAATGTATGCAAAAGTGTTGATGCCGGTTTTATTGTTTTCTGAGTGTGCTATGTGTTGTGACTGTTGTGCACAGGGCTGGTTCAGGCTCCTTCCCTTAAGCTCCCATTCTGTCCATGCTCTGAGCACCTCCTGCTCTCGCTCCCTCCCCGCCTCCGTGATCTCTCCCCAGTGCAGCCACACTCTGGCCCCAGATAGAGGCAGAATGGTTCATCTCCCTTGATGGGGACTTCCCATTGGTTTCCTGTGACCAGTCCCTCCTCCCTGCCACCAAAACCAGCTGGGACTCCGTGTTGACTCAACCTTCTCGTTGCATCTCCTGTCCTCCCTGTAACACCAGGTTCCCCAGGGAGCTGCCAGTAGCAGAAGAGAATGAAGTCCCACAGGACTCACTGGACGAATGTTGTTTGACTTCTTCAGTTGGCCATGACCTGCCAGACACCTGGAGGCCGTATACAAGTGCCTCATCCATATTTGATACTCTGGAAACTTTCTTGGGTCTGGATGTAGATGGTAAGTACTCCCACGTGAGGGGCACAAGGTTCCTGGGGCGGGGGCTCCAAGGAAGCCTGTCTTCTCTGTATCCAACAACCTAAATAGGCTGAGACATGCACCCGTGGCAACAGGCCCTGTAGACTCAAACTGGTTTGAACTTTGCCCTTGGAGTTAATTTTGAAAACACTGGGACACCTGGGTGTTTCAGTTGGTTATGCATCCAGCTCTTGATGTCCACTCAGATCTTCATCTCAGGGTTGTGAGTTCAAGCCCCAGGTTAAGCTCCACACTGGTTGTGGAGCCTACTTCAAAAAAAAAAAAAAAGTGTGTTTTGAATCAGACAAATTTCCTTTCCTTCTGTCTCAGACTACCCTCTGTCACCCGGCCCCCTCACAAGTGCAGGCTGTTGGTACCAAGTCAGGTTGGAGAGGAGAAATGGAGGGAAAAGGGCAAAAACTCAGCCACCACTATCTCACCTGGAGACATCTGGGTCACAGACCTCTTTTTATTTCTTGCAAGAAGAATTCTGTGCTACCCATGAAATTCTGTTGCCAGTTCTATTTCCTGTGTGCTTCCTGCAAAGTCTCTGGCTCTCCACACAGGTTTCCAGTCAGCTCCATATTTGTAGCATCGGAAATCAGCATTTGTTGCTGATTTTAAAGTTTTTGCTCCTGGGGTGCCTACGTTCCTCTGGAGCATATAGATCGAAAATCCTCAGCCTCGAATCCTGTCTGTACACCATGGTTTCAGTGAAGCCAGAGCCCTAGCCCCGGTTTTCCATCCTCCACGGATGGCGTGCTTTTTACCCTTCCTGCAGCGTCAGTGACTTTTCCCCCATGTGGATATGTTTTCAGTCAAGTGTCTGCTCAGTGGCATAATGTCCTATCAATGATCAATGGCCCGTGCACCTGACGTGGGTGTGGCCTCATTCAGGAGCAAAGCAGAGTTGTTCCCCTCTCCAGATTCTTCAGAAAATGCTGCCTGCTGAGCCAGACCCCTTTGGGGCCACACTCTCACAGGAGTGCAGGCTAAAACCCAATTTCCCTTTCTTCCCACTCAGGGTATTTTTCGGCCTTCCCTTCTGGGAGAAGCATTGGCATCGTTAGGAGTCTTTCTTTGCTCATCAAATCACTTTGAAGGAGCAGCAAGGAGTATAAGATGTTCCTTGCCGTGTCAATGTTGTATAGTGAAATTGGCCGTGAAACGATTTGTCCCTCACCTTATTTGGTCAGTAACAGCCTTTCCACACTAGGACCACTTTCTCCCCTGTTTCCTATCCCTCTCCGAGGGGTAAGGAAGCCAAGGCTTCCTAGGGGTTACAGCAATTCAGGAAGCAGAAATGAAACACAGAGTTATTTACTCTTGTGCTCTACCATGCCCCTTCCCGTGCCCACTCAGCAGCACCTCTATTTCTCTGGAAGCATCGGGTCTTCACAGGGACACTCTCGAGTCCATGTGGCATCTCCTGTGACAGCTGAGGGTGCTGAGCCTCAGCAAGGTCACGTCACTTGCCCAAGACTTCTGGCCAGTGGGTAGTGGGACATCAGACTCACCAGATCAAGCTGTCCATTGATCTCAACTCAGTCCTGTCAGGGAGTAGGTGGGGATGGAGCTCACACTTTCATCTCTGCTTTTGTACCAAATTATTTGAAACAGTTGTGAATGTAAACAAAAATGTTGCAAGACTGTCCCAAAGACCCCTGTGACTCAGCCATGCATCTGCCAACCCCTACCCTGTGTGTCACTCTGTGGTGTAAACAGAGCCAGCGGCTCGTCCAGCCCCTCTGCGAGATCAAGGTCTCAAAGAGGCTCTCCATCCCAAAGCAATCAGGGCTGAGAGGTCCCCAGGCTTTTCTGTTTTCAGAAGGGGTCCCATGGAGGCTCCTCACTTGGCTGCCTGTCACCCTTGTAAGGCTGCACATTCCCTCAGAGATGCTGACGGCCAAGTGTGGGTTCCCATGGGCAGTGGGATGAGAAAGGTTCAGACACATGTCTCAGAAGGCAGGTGTGTATGATACGGCCTTCCATTCACCCTGGACTTTGGGGGCAACTTTCAGCCACGTGGATGGGCTGAGATGAGTGAATGCAGCGTCTATATTATACACGGCCCGTCCAGGGTAGGGGTTCTGACGGCAGCGTGTGATCAGTGTGCATAGGCTGTGATTCCAGCAACAGGGCCGCAGGAGGGCTACTCAGGCCCATCCTGCCTGCACAGGGAGAACCCTTGTAGAAACAGGCCAATCTCATGGAAGTGCCAACCTTAGCTTTCATCCAGGGCTTTTCCCCACTAGCCAAACTAAAAATAGTGGACGGTCCTTCAGAGTTTGATAAAATATTTTCCCTTTCTTCTGCATGTGCAAAGCACATTGTTTGAGTAGATTAAATGAACCCTGGTAGTTGAGAAAAGAGCCATAAAAGAACGTGAGGAAATTAGGAGTCATAACTTTAAGCACACTTAGACCTTCATTCAAGATATCATTTGAGAATGGGGAACCTGGTTTTGACAACTCCTTCTCCAACCAGATTTGCTAATTGCAGATGATTTAGCCTTTCCCCCAGTAGGAAGTATCATAAAGTCATATGACATGTCCTAAATTGTGCTTAACAATGACTGGTGACAGTGTGCCTCGAGGAATGATGGAAGGCCTACCCATCTGAGAGACGTGCTTGGGGCAGAAGCCCTGGGAGCTGGGGAGGCACCTGGTGTGGCGTGGGGAGAAGTGATTCTGGAGGACAGAGAGGGACCAGAGGACCAAGCGACCCCAGAGGCAGGGTGAGGAGTGGAGAGTGTGTGCAGCAGAGAGGGGACTGAGCGCTCCCCAGCACGGTGGGCGTTTGGGAGGACAGGACTTGGGGGCGTTGCTAGCGCTGGCAGGAAAGAGCAGATAGAAGGAGGTGGGAGAACGCACGGTGAGAGGAGATACAGGGCGTTGCCAGGGAGGCTAAACAGTCACAGACTCATGGAATCGTTTGTAGTGACAGATGAAAAGATTAGGGAGAATGAGATGCACACAAGGGACCAGGAATCATGGCAGGGAGCCGCCAGGCCCCGCTGAGGCTGACCTGCTCTGGCGAGAGGCTGTGGCACGTCTCTGGTTAGCCCCCTTTCTGAGAACACGGACTCCCTTCACAGTAGCAATCTGAGCGGGTTTGATTACGGAGTGCGGTCCACACCTCACTGAGGGGTGTGTGATGCGAGGACTGGGTGCTGTATGCCCTCCCTGAAGACCCACAAGTCTGATCCTGTAGTACTTCTGGCCTGGAAGTTTCCAAAGGGACTCAGACCGCTGCTACGTTACTCAGAGCTGTTAGCCCCTCCTCCAATGGCAATAGAATATATCGCATACAGATGTGTGGGTGGGGGGAAAGCAATCAGATATTGCAGATAAGAAACCTCAAAAGGCTCCAGAGCTGTGAAATGTTCCCATAACTTGGTCCGTGGTCCCGTCTCTAGTGGTACCTAAAGCATCTAGAGGTACCCTTCGCAACTCCCTTCTCTAGTGGTACCTGAAGCCTGGAGGTCGAACTTGTTTCCCTGTTCGTTTTCTTGAGGGGGAAACAACCGACAACTCCTTCTCCACATGCCCTGAGGCCTCTCTAGGATCTTCTCCCTAGGCTGTAGGACCAAGGTTACTACTAACTGAATGATAGGCATGAACTCATGTGCCCATCCAAAGGCCCGGTGGCGTCAAGGGGGTATTTTCACCTCAGGGACTTTGCTGGCTTGGAACCTGCCATCCCAGCATCCCCAGGCTGGGACATAATGGTGACATCTCCTTCATACATATCATGTGTGCCTTTGTGCTTGCTCACAGTGTGGTCTTAAAGGCAGACGGGGACATCAGACATGGGTGGTCTGGGAGTGCTCAGCTAAGGAGCCCGGGGATTGAGCCCATTGAGATGTCTTCTTGCTTCAGCTCCGATGCAGGCTCCCTGTCACCAAGGGCCATCAAGCGGAAACTGGACTTTCCAAAGGGCAGAGGTGCAGACTTCAGGAGCACGGACACAGCCAAGCACCCAGGTGGCCAATATTCTGCCACTGCAGTTGGACCAGCAGTTGGATTGTGGTGACAACAGAGCCAGGCTCGGCCTCTCCTGCACCCTCGGGAGCCTGGACGCCGAGTTGGGTCCTGGGAACCAATGGCCGCCCTTCCAAGGTGAGTGGGGACAGGAGTAGGCCGTTCTGGTCCCCGCATTGGTCATCACCGGCTCATGGCTGGAGGCCGCAGTGGGGTGAGGTCGAACCCCACGATGCTCCAATACAGCGAGGTGAGCAAGAGCCTGTGTTTAGTGGCAGCTGTGTCCCAGGGCCTGGGCTTGCGACTTCCTGGCTGTTTAACTTAGTCATCTTCTTACGTATTGTCCCCTCGGTCCCCTCATCAGAACCTGTGCAGATGGTATCTCCGTTCCTTCAGTGCTGGGAGCATGAAACCACGTCGTTTCTAGGGGGGCTGATTCAACAACAATTGCTTGATAACATCTATGAATTTGTCATGTCTAATTTTGGGGTCTCTGTGGTGCTTGCACACTTGGAAAATGGTGTCAGGGCATGATTCATGGGGGTGGAGCGGTTCCTACTGGCCCCACTTCCCCGGACCCCATCTCCACTGGCTTTCTCAGGAAGGCTCCTGTGCCCGGTTTTCTCTCCGTCAGCATCTCCAAGCCCATCTTCTCTGTTTGGCGCTCACATTCACAATAGAAATACTGGTCTCCGGCTTATTTCTGTTTTTTCCCTTTTCTAAACAAATAAGGGGCCACTTTCTTACACAAAGTGCACATGTCACTCTCTCCTCTGATCCTCTGTCTAGTTCGTCATCTCCCCTCATCCCTGGGGCCTCGTTCCCAGCTTCCTGCTCATCAGAATCCGCCTCTGCTCGGATTTCCTGACGTCTGAGCTTTTCCACCCTCCCCTGGGTCGTGTCCTCCTTACCCTCCCACACTCAGTGTCCCTTCCTGGGGCCTGGGGTGACCCGGGACTCCTCTGTCAGGCGCCGAACTACCTGAGAATTGGGGAGGCGCCGTTCCCACGTGGCGGAGACATAAGCAGCAGCTCGGTGGCACCAGGGAGAGGCCCTCGAGAAAGAGCTCAGTGAGTGTTCGGGGATGCACAGCCCCAACAAGGGCCTTTGAACGGGACCTACTTACCGTCTTCCCCCTTGAGCCTCTCTGTCACTTCTCCTTGTCGCCCACGGTCCGGGTCCCGACTCACCTCGCTGGCTCACATCCAGGGATAGAGAGAAAGTGCTGCCTAGAACTATTCCATCCATTCAGTCAATAGCAGAATATGCCCTTTAACCATGTCATCTATTTTCATGTGGTAGTTGTGTAGGTGTCACTTTCTTACTCCCTTTCATGTTGAATAACCTACAGAGAGTGGACACACATGAATTGACCATACCCAGGGATTCCGGTAATCAGCTGTTTTCTCCTGTGTGGTTAAAACCAAAGTGAGATGCGTATTAATTTTGCGTCTGTTTGACATTATCATGTTGGAGGATTTTGGATAGCAAGAGAGGAAATTGAAGAATAAATGCATGTCCCATCACAATATTGAGAAAATATTCCTTGGAGTCAGAATGTCTGAGAGGCAGTAAGGCCTCAGGATATTTAGTCCCTTGGACACTGCATGTACAAGTCAGTGCAATGTATGCAGAAGGGTTGAAGCCACTTGTTTTGATAACCTCTGTGTGTTGGGAGTCATAATTATGACATGAGTATGACAGGGATATTTTAGTCACCTCCTCCGTCACCTGGTTATGAGGCCAGTGCACAGAATATCTCCTGCTCTGTCTCCCACTGCTCCTCATATCGGAGGCCGCACTCTGCTCCTTATATAGGGGGATAGTATTTTCCCTCCAAGGGGACAGCCCCATTGCTTTCTGGGACCACTCGCTATCACACCCATCAACACCAGCTAGGAAGCCATGGTGTCTGATCCTCCTGGTTTGATCTTCTATCATTGTTGTCTCCCCCGGCATAGCATGGAGCCCCAGGATGTTGAAAAGAAGGAATTCCTACAGGACACAGTGGATGAATGTGTTTTGGCTCCTTCAAATGTGCAAGAAAGGCGTGACAGCGGCCAGTCTTACCGTGATGGCAAATTCCTGTTTGATGAACCTGAATTTGGGTCTACTCTGGATATGGCCTATGAATGCTCCCATTCCAAAGGGGCTATAACTCCACGTGGTCCCCCAGGTGGTGTCCATATTCCTTGTTCCTCACACCCTGCCAGACTCATACACCTCTCCAGCCCAGGCACACGAGGTCACTGCCAGACCTCCTAATTATGAATTCAGCTCGAGTCCTCTCTTGCAGGGCTCTAATTTCCATTCATGAAACATGCCCCTGAATTTCGATGCCTGCCAAGGCTGTTGGCAGCCTTTTCTATATCTCTGGAGATGGCACTCCCCTGGTTCACGCTCTTCACTTCGTCTATGTCTTCATTTGTCTTATCTCATCTCAAGTCAGCTGAGAACCCGAACTGGACCACTGCTATGGGACAGTGTATGTTTCTCTGGAGCAATGCAGGGTCCTGAAACTTCCCTACCCCATGAGTGTCCCCTGTTTCTTTGTAGCTTTCAAGATTGTTCTGATTTGATGGCGTGTAGAATCCATTCATTGGTTTAATCTGCATGGCTGATTCCTCTAAACCATTCACCTGTTGGAATTTCAGATGGAAAAAGCCTCAATATTGCAGCAACTGTCTAGGAAGCAGCCAGGGAGTTCCCCCAGGATCTCTGAGAAACAGAATCGGTTTGTTTGCCTAGACTCAAGATTTAGGATGCTATGAGGATGGCTTGTTTTATCAGGGATATTGGTTTAATGACTCAAGAGTACCATCCCAATTTTTGCCCGCGAGGCCTTACCTAAGCGCTCCTGGATGTTTACACTCACAGTTGCCTGGTATTGCTGTGCTTATATGTCTGTCCTGTGCTATGCAGGATATAGGAGTGGGCATCTGTGAAGGCGAATGTGCTTAACGTAATTCTTTCTCTTCATTATTTGCAGAAGACCGAACTGATCAGGAGGGTCTGGGAAGACAAGAGCCGGCTGCCCCCAGGTAATTCTGGACACTCGGGGGCTGGGGATTGAAAAGTGGCACCCGGGGAGAAGCAGAAAGTGCTGACGAGCACGGTATTATCCATGCGGTCCAGGACAAATTACCAGTTTCACAATGTTCTCTGTCTTCACCGTTGTACTGGCATTGCTTCCCATTTCTTAATGACTTCTCGAGTTGAGTAAGCTACAGTCCGCTGACCCGGGTGAACAAATATGTCACAGGGACCACGGTGCTTGCTCATTCTTGTGTGCTTTAGAGAGCCATGCACATCTGCTCTCTGTCTTTAGATTTCGTGTGGACAAGTGTTCATAACATTAAAATATCATAGCAAGTAGACAAACATGTTCTATGATGCCACAAGGTTGAGAGAAAGAGGGCTTCCTGGCATGAGATTTCTGTGACAGTCCACTGCCCCCAGAGCTGCCCGTGCTTGGCCACTAGATGCAGAACTCAATGCCATTTGCATGGAAGGGGAAAGGCCACCATTGTGGGACTCGTGTGGTATGAGTCATAAGTGGACGGCACAGAGATAATTCAGTCTCTTTCATCAGAAGCTTGGTATTTGGCCCGTGCATGAGCACTTACTTTCCTTTCGAACAGCTGCCCCTGTGTGAAACACAACGTATCCCCCAAAAACAAGAATCGTTTCTCTTCTTAATGGGTCCTTCCCCTCTTTACTTTCTTGACCACTCCTTTCCGCCTTGCATCAAAGCCTGACAGGACTTATGACTTCAGATCCCTCTTAGGTTAATCTTCACTTGTCCCTACCCTGCAGATTCAGCAGACAGCTGGTAGAGGTGGTACAGCAGGACATCTCAAGGGACTCTCAGGATGAACACTACTTGACATACTCAGTTCTTCCCGACCTGTCTGACTCCTACTGGCCTTACAGGAGCACCACCATCATCCTACCCGAGGAACTGGAAGTCTGTTCCTCTCTGGAAGTGACCAGTGAGTACTCCATTGTCCAGGTGATCAAGCTCCACCTGGACACCCACAAAGATCTCCTGTTCTTTGTACCCCAGACCTCTGCTGTGCCGAGAGAGGTCATCCCTGTGGGCAGGCCCTGTAGAGACAAACTGATCTGAACTGGGCTCTAGGATTGAGTTTTAAGCACAGACATCAGGTGGGCGAGGCACATTTGCTCTCTTCTTAGTCCCAGGGCATGCCCATGTTACCTTGATTTCTCTGTCACTTCGTTGTTGGGCCAAGGCAGGCACGACAAGCTCAACTCACCTCCGCAACACGACCATAAAACCTGTCTGTCAGGCCTAATGTGGATGAAATGTCTCTTTTCACCTCTAATAAGCTCTACGTTTCATCTCGGAGGTGGGTCCGTTAAGAATCTGTGCCTGCCGCAGTCACTTGGCATTCTTGTCCAGGGTTAACTGGTTTTGCTGTTCTTAGCCCCATTCTCTGTTTCCTTTAGGTTGGCTTGTCTTCCTAAACAGTTGTCTGAAAACCCACCCTAAGTGTCTCTACTGATAGCTTGATTGTGTGTTTCCAGAAGCAGAGCTGTGCCTTGGCATTCTCCCACCACATGAATCAGGCCAATGTTCTGAGTAGCACCAAAGACTCACTTGAATTTGAGTGTCTGTAGTTGCATTCCATCTGTTCAGTCTCAGTGTACAAATTCCACTGAGCCTTCAACAACCAGGCTATCTGACGAGAGAAGGGTGAATGCTGCAGCGATCCTTTTAGAATGCAGGGAGGCTGGCTCCCCAGAATCTGTGTCAAAGAGAGAAGTTCAAGTGCTTGCACAGACGACAGGGAAGACTGTGATGTTAATCTCCTAGATAGAATAAATTTTTCCAAATGGCTCAGGCCGGGAAATCAAGCCAGTTATCACATGACAATATCGGAGGCACCCTGACATATTCTTCTGACTGAACCTGTTCTCACATGGAACGTATCTGAGTGTGTGGGTAACATGAGACTCTGGATTATTAACGTACCGAGAAGGATCTCATTCATGACCAGCCCTGTCTCTATATAATTACAGAAAATCAATTCCACCATGAGGAGGAAGAAGACCAGGACCAGGCATGCCCCAGGTAACTCTGATGAATCATGGGTTGTTATTTCAGTGGTTAAACTGAAGGATTACATCTCGAGGAAAAAATAGAAATGGCCGAACATATCTATTGCATCCATTCTCCAATTACAAAGTATCTCTTTTAACTTTGATGTATGTCTTCACCTTGTAACACGGTTACGTTCCTTTTATTGACCCCTCCATTTCAATAACCTGCAGTCAGTTGAACTTTGTGAACTAATCCTTCACAGGGATTCTCCGCATTCCCCTCTTCTCTTTTTGGTAAAACCAGAGTGAGAGGCATATCTGCCTCTAACTCTTTGGTGTTACCACATTGAGGATATATTATAGGAAAAGAACACCTCCTGTCACAGTAGTTAGAGAAAGAGACACTGAAGACACAAGATGTCTCCATTTTGAAGATGCCTTTTAACACCCGCGTTCACTTGGTCAGTGAAGGTAGTATCGACAACATTTACGTAAATGTGTTGAAGTCACCTTTAGGATTATCCATGCAGGCTGTGAGTCATGACTTCCTTTCCACACTAGTTCAGGTTGTTGCTCAGAAGCTTAGTTCTGTGGCCACTGCCCTGAGCACCTTCCGTTCTCTATATCTACTGCCCCCACAGCACCACACTGCCGCCTGAAACAGGAGCAGAGTTGTTCCTGTCAAAAATTGGTGTGCCCCTTTGTTATGAGTGTAATTCCCAGCTGCCCATCAAAACCGTTAGGATGGTGGGAGGTCCACCTTTCTTGTCTTAATGTTCAGATCTCCCCACCCTACCAGGTTCAGCAGGGAGCTGCCAGTGGTGGAAGAGCAGGACAACCCATGGGACTCACTGGATGAATGCTATATGATTTCCTCAGCATTTCCTGGCCTGTCTGACCCCCACGGGAATTCTAGGAGGGCTGACATTCACTCTTTCCAAAATCTGGACATCTGTTCTCCTCTGGAAGCCGCTCGTGAGTCCTCCACTATCAATGTGATAAACCTCCAACTGGCCTCCCAAGTTGCCCCACTATTTTTGGTATCCAACCTCTGGTTCCGTTGAGATGTGTCATCGCTGTGTAGAAGCCCGCTAGACATAGGGATCTGAGTCAGGCCCCAGGATAGACTTTTCACCATAGACATCAGGTGAGTCAGGGACCTACCGTTTGTTCCTCATCTCCGGCCATGCTTACGGCTCCTGACAGAAGTTAGGACATTGGAGTCAAGGCAGATGTGACGAACTCACTCTCACTTGAGCTGCATATGCAGAGGTGTCTGTCTTTGTTCCTGATTTCCTTTAAATGCCTCTCCTTATCTGCACTGCTCTCCTTTGTAGACCCGAAAAACATCCCTTGAATTTTTGTGCCTGTCCAAAGATGTTGTCAGCCTTACCTGTATCTTTGGATTTGTCATTTCCCTGCTTTCACTGCACCGATCCCCAGTGTCTGTATCCTCTGTGTTGTCTGTCTACACTGAGTCATCGTCGGAGTATTGCACATCAACGCTTCTACCATCAGCCTCCTTGTATGTTTTCCTCGAAGCAAAGCTGAGCCTGGGCATCGCCCCTCCCCATGCATGGCTCATATGTCTGTGTAGCACAAAGGACTGTACACAATAGATTCCTTTTGCTGTGAGGGTTTGCAGATTCCATCCATCAGCCTGGTCTTTGTGTCTAAATTCCCTTAAACCCTCACACCTAGAGCATCTCATACTATACTATAAGGGAATGAGAGATTGTTGCAGTAAGGTTTTAGAATGCATGTAAGCTGTTCCCCAGAATCTGTGGTAAAACAGATGTTTCACTCTGTACACAGACACTAGAGATGTGGCCCTATCACATTAGGGAGCTCATGCCCAATGGTATAGGAAAGCAAACCAAGGCACAATCCCAAGGTACTACCTGAGGCCTCCAGGAGGATTTCTCTCAGAGTATCCTGCTGCCCCACTAAGGGTAATTATGCCCATGCACTAGTTGTATTGGATACTTAATTTTAACATACAAATGTTCTGTTTATGTGACTGGACCGGTCTGTATTTGTTTGTAGAAAATCATAATGATCTTTTGGAGGAAGACCAAGACCGGATATGCCCCAGGTAACTCTGAAGAATCATGGGCTTTAATTCAATGGTGACATCTCGTGATCTCAGATCTAGGCAAATCTAGAAAGTGCTAAACGTACCTATTTTACCCATTCAGCCACCCACAAAATCTTCCGTTAGCAGTGTTCTCTGTTTCACTGTGGTACTTCTAGAGGCCCCTTTCTTAATCCCCCCCCAAAAGCAGGAACCTCTTGTCCATTGATGCAGGTATCCTAAGCAGTCACAGGGACACTTTGTATTGGATCCATCCAAAATGCCCATCTGTCGTTGCTGGTTTCTCATTATGATGTTGGCAGGAACTCATGGCAAGGGAAGTGTTTAGGAAAACGAAAATTCATGTCTCAGTATTTAGACAAGTAGGCCTTGGACATACGAGCTTTCTAGGAATCTACAATGCTGCCAATCTGGGGTTGTCTTGGTGATTTCTGTAAATTTCAACAAAATGTATGCAAAAGTGTTGATGCCGGTTTTATTGTTTTCTGAGTGTGCTATGTGTTGTGACTGTTGTGCACAGGGCTGGTTCAGGCTCCTTCCCTTAAGCTCCCATTCTGTCCATGCTCTGAGCTCCTCCTGCTCTCGCTCCCTCCCCGCCTCCGTAATCTATCCCCAGTGCAGCCACACTCTGGCCCCAGATAGAGGCAGAATGGTTCATCTCCCTTGATGGGGACTTCCCATTGGTTTCCTGTGACCAGTCCCTCCCCCCCCCACCAAAACCAGCTGGGACTCCGTGTTGACTCAACCTTCTCGTTGCATCTCCTGTCCTCCCTGTAACACCAGGTTCCCCAGGGAGCTGCCAGTAGCAGAAGAGAATGAAGTCCCACAGGACTCACTGGACGAATGTTGTTTGACTTCTTCAGTTGGCCATGGCCTACCAGACACCTGGAGGCCGTATACAAGTGCCTCATCCATATTTGATACTCTGGAAACTTTCTTGGGTCTGGATGTAGATGGTAAGTACTCCCACGTGAGGGGCACAAGGTTCCTGGGGCGGGGGCTCCAAGGAAGCCTGTCTTCTCTGTATCCAACCACCTAAATAGGTTGAGACATGCACCCGTGGCAACAGGCCCTGTAGACTCAAACTGGTTTGAACTTTGCCCTTGGAGTTAATTTTGAAAACACTGGGACACCTGGGTGTTTCAGTTGGTTATGCATCCAGCTCTTGATGTCCACTCAGATCTTCATCTCAGGGTTGTGAGTTCAAGCCCCAGGTTAAGCTCCACACTGGTTGTGGAGACTACTTCAAAAAAAAAAAAGTGTGTTTTGAATCAGACAAATTTCCTTTCCTTCTGTCTCAGACTACCCTCTGTCACCCGGCCCCCTCACAAGTGCAGGCTGTTGGTACCAAGTCAGGTTGGAGAGGAGAAATGGAGGGAAAAGGGCAAAAACTCAGCCACCACTATCTCACCTGGAGACATCTGGGTCACAGACCTCTTTTTATTTCTTGCAAGAAGAATTCTGTGCTACCCATGAAATTCTGTTGCCAGTTCTATTTCCTGTGTGCTTCCTGCAAAGTCTCTGGCTCTCCACACAGGTTTCCAGTCAGCTCCATATTTGTAGCATCGGAAATCAGCATTTGTTGCTGATTTTAAAGTTTTTGCTCCTGGGGTGCCTACGTTCCTCTGGAGCATATAGATCGAAAATCCTCAGCCTCGAATCCTGTCTGTGCACCATGGTTTCAGTGAAGCCAGAGCCCTAGCCCCGGTTTTCCATCCTCCACGGATGGCGTGCTTTTTACCCTTCCTGCAGCGTCAGTGACTTTTCCCCCATGTGGATATGTTTTCAGTCAAGTGTCTGCTCAGTGGCATAATGTCCTATCAATGATCAATGGCCCGTGCACCTGACGTGGGCGTGGCCTCATTCAGGAGCAAAGCAGAGTTGTTCCCCTCTCCAGATTCTTCAGAAAATGCTGCCTGCTGAGCAAGACCCCCTTGGGGCCACACTCTCACAGGAGTGCAGGCTAAAACCCAATTTCCCTTTCTTCCCACTCAGGGTATTTTTCGGCCTTCCCTTCTGGGAGAAGCATTGGCATCGTTAGGAGTCTTTCTTTGCTCATCAAATCACTTTGAAGGAGCAGCAAGGAGTATAAGATGTTCCTTGCCGTGTCAATGTTGTATAGTGAAATTGGCCATGAAACGATTTGTCCCTCACCTTATTTGGTCAGTAACAGCCTTTCCACACTAGGACCACTTTCTCCCCTGTTTCCTATCCCTCCCCGAGGGGTAAGGAAGCCAAGGCTTCCTAGGGGTTACAGCAATTCAGGAAGCAGAAATGAAACACAGAGTTATTTACTCTTGTGCTCTACCATGCCCCTTCCCGTGCCCACTCAGCAGCACCTCTATTTCTCTGGAAGCATCGGGTCCTCACAGGGACACTCTCGAGTCCATGTGGCACCTCCTGTGACAGCTGAGGGTGCTGAGCCTCAGCAAGGTCACGTCACTTGCCCAAGACTTCTGGCCAGTGGGTAGTGGGACATCAGACTCACCAGATCAGGCTGTCCATTGATCTCAACTCAGTCCTGTCAGGGTGTAGGTGGGGATGGAGCTCACACTTTCATCTCTGCTTTTGTACCAAATTATTTGAAACAGTTGTGAATGTAAACAAAAATGTTGCAAGACTGTCCCAAAGACCCCTGTGACTCAGCCATGCATCTGCCAACCCCTACCCTGTGTGTCACTCTGTGGTGTAAGCAGAACCAGCGGCTCGTCCAGCCCCTCTGCGAGATCAAGGTCTCAAAGAGGCTCTCCATCCCAAAGCAATCAGGGCTTAGAGGTCCCCAGGCTTTTCTGTTTTCACCAGGGGTCCCATGGAGGCTCCTCACTTGGCTGCCTGTCACCCTTGTAAGGCTGCACATTCCCTCAGAGATGCTGACGGCCAAGTGTGGGTTCCCATGGGCAGTGGGATGAGAAAGGTTCAGACACATGTCTCAGAAGGCAGGTGTGTGTGATACGGCCTTCCATTCACCCTGGACCATGGGGGCAACGTTCAGCCACGTGGATGGGCTGAGATGAGTGAATGCAGCGTCTATATTATACACGGCCCGTCCAGGGTAGGGGTTGTGATGGCAGCGTGTGATCAGTGTGCATAGGCTGTGATTCCAGCAACAGGGCCGCAGGAGGGCTACTCAGGCCCATCCTGCCTGCACAGGGAGAACCCTTGTAGAAACAGGCCAAACTCATGGAAGTGCCAACCTTAGCTTTCATCCAGGGCTTTTCCCCACTAGCCAAACTAAAAATAGTGGACGGTCCTTCAGAGTTTGATAAAATATTTTCCCTTTATTTCTGCATGTGCAAAGCACATTGTTTGAGTAGATTAAATGAACCCTGGTAGTTGAGAAAAGAGCCATAAAAGAACGTGAGGAAATTAGGAGTCATAACTTTAAGCACACTTAGACCTTCATTCAAGATAACATTTGAGAATGGGGAACCTGGTTTTGACAACTCCTTCTCCAACCAGATTTGCTAATTGCAGATGATTTAGCCTTTCCTCCAGTAGGAAGTATCATAAAGTCATATGACATGTCCTAAATTGTGCTTAACCATGACTGGTGACAGTGTGCCTCGAGGAATGATGGAAGGCCTACCCATCTGAGAGACGTGCTTGGGGCAGAAGCCCTGGGAGCTGGGGAGGCACCTGGTGTGGGGTGGGGAGAAGTGATTCTGGAGGACAGAGAGGGACCAGAGGACCAAGCGACCCCAGAGGCAGGGTGAGGTGTGGAGAGTGTGTGCAGCAGAGAGGGGACTGAGCGTTCCCCAGCACGGTGGGCGTTTGGGAGGACAGGACTTGGGGGCGTTGCTAGCGCAGGCAGGAAAGAGCAGATAGAAGGAGGTGGGAGAACGCACGGTGAGAGGAGATACAGGGCGTTGCCAGGGAGGCTAAACAGTCACAGACTCATGGAATCGTTTGTAGTGACAGATGAAAAGACTAGGGAGAATGAGATGCACACAAGGGACCAGGAATCTTGGCAGGGAGCCGCCAGGCCCCGCTGAGGCTGACCTGCTCTGGCGAGAGGCTGTGGCACGTCTCTGGTTAGCCCCCTCTCTGAGAACACGGACTCCCTTCACAGTCGCAATCTGAGCGGGTTTGATTACGGAGTGCGGTCCACACCTCTCTGAGGGGTGTGTGATGCGAGGACTGGGTGCTGTATGCCCTCCCTGAAGACCCACAAGTCTGATCCTATAGTACTTCTGGCCTGGAAGTTTCCAAAGGGACTCAGACCGCTGCTACGTTACTCAGAGCTGTTAGCCCTTTCTCCAATGGCAATAGAATATATCGCATACAGATGTGTGGGTGGGGGGAAAGCAATCAGATATTGCAGATAAGAAACCTCAAAAGGCTCCAGAGCTGTGAAATGTTCCCATAACTTGGTCCGTGGTCCCGTCTCTAGTGGTACCTAAAGCATCTAGAGGTACCCTTCGCAACTCCCTTCTCTAGTGGTACCTGAAGCCTGGAGGTCGAACTTGTTTCCCTGTTCGTTTTCTTGAGGGGGAAACAACCGACAACTCCTTCTCCACATGCCCTGAGGCCTCTCTAGGATCTTCTCCCTAGGCTGTAGGACCAAGGTTACTACTAACTGAATGATAGGCATGAACTCATGTGCCCATCCAAAGGCCCGGTGGCGTCAAGGGGGTATTTTCACCTCAGGGACTTTGCTGGCTTGGAACCTGCCATCCCAGCATCCCCAGGCTGGGACATAATGGTGACATCTCCTTCATACATATCATGTGTGCCTTTGTGCTTGCTCACAGTGTGGTCTTAAAGGCAGACGGGGACATCAGACATGGGTGGTCTGGGAGTGCTCAGCTAAGGAGCCCGGGGATTGAGCCCATTGAGATCTCTTCTTGCTTCAGCTCCGATGCAGGCTCCCTGTCACCAAGGGCCATCAAGCGGAAACTGGACTTTCCAAAGGGCAGAGGTGCAGACTTCAGGAGCACGGACACAGCCAAGCACCCAGGTGGCCAATATTCTGCCACTGCAGTTGGACCAGCAGTTGGATTGTGGTGACAACAGAGCCAGGCTCGGCCTCTCCTGCACCCTCGGGAGCCTGGACGCCGAGTTGGGTCCTGGGAACCAATGGCCGCCCTTCCAAGGTGAGTGGGGACAGGAGTAGGCCGTTCTGGTCCCCGCATTGGTCATCACCGGCTCATGGCTGGAGGCCGCAGTGGGGTGAGGTCGAACCCCACGATGCTCCAATACAGCGAGGTGAGCAAGAGCCTGTGTTTAGTGGCAGCTGTGTCCCAGGGCCTGGGCTTGCGACTTCCTGGCTGTTTAACTTAGTCATCTTCTTACGTATTGTCCCCTCGGTCCCCTCATCGGAACCTGTGCAGATGGTATCTCCGTTCCATCAATGCTGGGAGCATGAAACCACATCGTTGCTAGGGGGGCTGATTCAACAACAATTGCTTGATAACATCTATGAATTTGTCATGTTTAATTTTGGGGTCTCTGTGGTGCTTGCACACTTGGAAAATGGTGTCAGGGCATGATTCATGGGGGTGGAGCGGTTCCTACTGGCCCCACTTCCCCGGACCCCATCTCCACTGGCTTTCTCAGGAAGGCTCCTGTGCCCGATTTTCTCTCCGTCAGCATCTCCAAGCCCATCTTCTCTGTTTGGCGCTCACATTCACAATAGAAATACTGGTCTCCGGCTTATTTCTGTTTTTTCCCTTTTCTAAACAAATAAGGGGCCACTTTCTTACATAAAGTGCACACGTCACTCTCTCCTCTGATCCTCCGTCTAGTTCGTCATCTCCCCTCATCTCTGGGGCCTCGTTCCCAGCTTCCTGCTCATCAGAATCCGCCTCTGCTCAGATTTCCTGACGTCTGAGCTTTTCCACCCTCCCCTGGGTCGTGTCTTCCTTACCCTCCCGCACTCAGTGTCCCTTCCTGGAGCCTGGGGTGGCCCGGGACTCCTCTGTCAGGCGCCGAACTACCTGAGAAATGGGGAGGCGCCGTTCCCACGTGGCGGAGACATAAGCAGCAGCTCGGTGGCACCAGGGAGAGGCCCCCGAGAAAGAGCTCAGTGAGTTTTCGGGGATGCACAGCCCCAACAAGGGCCTTTGAACGGGACCTACTTACCGTCTTCCCCCTTGAGCCTCTCTGTCACTTCTCCTTGTCGCCCACGGTCCGGGTCCCGACTCACCTTGCTGGCTCAGTCCCTCTCCCGGTGACTCACCTTCCACGGAGGCCTGAGCAGGAAACCAGGCTCCATGCGAGGTTCTTTGTCCTTTCCGGCGATTATAACAGAAATGCCACAGACAGGCTGAGTTGTCAACAGCAGAAATCAATAGCTCACAGTTCTGCAGGCGCGGTAGATCCACAAACCACCTAGGTGCATATTCGGGGCTGTTGACACTGCCTTCCTGGTTCAGAGGTGGCCACCTTCTTGCTCTGTCCTCACAGGGCGGAGGGGACAGAGAGCTCTGTGGGGCCTTTTTGTAGGGCATGAGTCCCGTTTATGGGATGATCTGTCTCCCAAAGTCTCACCCCACAACACCATCCCATTACAATCACATCACATAGGTTTCAACTCATGAAATGGGGGTGAATACAAACTATCTCTCTGTGGCAGGTGGTTTTACTCTCTTTTGTTCCCACCTGCTCCCCCTGAAATCCATCCATGGTGTTGAACAGGTCACCTGTTTCTCACCACTGCTTTTCTCATTCTTCTTGAATTTGTGTATTTTTTCCACTTTCAGCTGACCAGGAAGGGGGTTAGAATGTCATGTTCCATGTCCCCCAACCTCTATTTAATCATTTTCTCCATTAGATACATACGTACATACAGACACACACCTTTATATCTTTAGTCACATACATGACATATATTATACCCGGTGTTCCTATAGGAAATGTACCACACGTTGGGGCGTGCTGTGTAAATTCCCCAGCTTTCTCTTCCCTGGTTGCTCCCCAAAGGCTTCCTTTCAACTTGGTCTTTGGATGGTCTCTATAATCTCTTCCCTCCAATTGTACAGCCTCGTTCCAGCATGATTTCCTTGCCTTTGTCTTCTCTTCCCCGGAACTACTTCTCTTTACCAATTCTGTTTCGCTCGATTTCACTTTTGTCGATTGTGAGCACGTTGGCCTCGTGGCACTCTTATCCTTACAGACTAGTGTGAGAGAGAAGAAGAAAACAGGAAATAATCAAAGTCTGTCCACTGGCTTCTCCTTTCTTGTGTCCTGTCGGATGGCCTTTCTCATTCTGCCCACCGTCCTTCTTTGGCATCAGTGCAGGTGGAGGCTCAGAAAGATCATGAATAACAGCGCATCCTGTTAATGTGCTTTTCTTTTCAGAGCTGGGTTTGGAAGCTTCCATCTGCATGAAGAACCCTCCCATGCCGGACGGTGATACTACAGAGGGATCGAAGGACAGCCAGTGTGCGTGTCAAGTCTTTAGCCCAATGAAAGCCCTCGGTGCCATGAAACGGAAGATTATCAAGAGAAAAGTGCAGTTTCGCAAGTGGAGGCTCGCATGCATATTCCGTGGCCTTCACGCTAGGGCACAGAGGTAATCACACATTTGTAGCTCTGGGGCATGGATTCCTATTGCTCTCCTTCTGATTCTACCTCCACCCACCCCCAAACACACACACTGTTCTCTTCCTCGATTGGACACTCTCACAGCTGGTGCCACCTCTGTTTCCCACGGGGCTGCCTCCTCGCCTTTGAGCCCCCTTCATCAGAAACCAGTGGCCCAAAGGCCCTTCCATCTCCATCACCTGGTTGCAGCTGGCCGTCCTCAGCCGAGCGGCATCATTGACACAGGTCGCCGCGCAAGTGGGACTTTGCGGGAAATCGCATAATTCCTTGGCCTCTGCCTTCCTTCCCTGCTTCCCCAACTCCAAGGCCCTGTTCTCCCAGGAGCATTGTCTTAATGAGTGCCTTGCACAAGGATTCTCCTCGGGGGTCTATCGGGAAATCTGACCTAGGAGGACAAATAACCCTCAACTTCTCCATGTGAATAAGAAGTGTTAAAGCTGAGGAGAAAGAGCCCCCCTTACAAAGTCTAAATGAGAACCCAAGTCACAGCTGGGAGTGCCACACTGGACCCGCTGGAGTCAGGTTTCTCCTCAGCCCCTATAATATAGGATACAGGAGAATTACATATTGCATAAAAAGCCACTGTCCAAAACCTAATCCCTTCCCTGATCAAAGGTGAAGGAATTGAGTGCTTTCTTTCCTCCTACGACAATGCAAACGACAGTTCCCTGGTCACTGAGTGGATTGCACAGCCCCTGACAGGTTCAGTGCAGACTGAAAGACAATATTTTATTCCAAATTTGTCCTTTTCCACCATCTCAGTAAAGAAGCTTAGGTCTCACTCCCCTATTAATCCATTTGCAGGCCCTTCTTTACACTAGTGAACACTGAGAGGCTCTTTCCTTCGGAAAAGTTTGGAAAAGAAGGGATGAGGCCCTAGAGAGCTGAAACTAATGCTTTCTCATTTTCACTTCCGCGTTTGCGAGTCTAGGTAACGAGCATATTCCTAGAAATGCCCTGAGGTCTATCCTGCTGAGATTACCTTCCGAGGATGTGGGTGTCGCTGAGTGAAAATGACTAGGGCCATGGTTACACCCCTGCTCTCTTTTTGTGGATTCGCCCTTGAGTTTCTCATTCTTGGGTTCTTCCCTCAGCCCCTCTGGCCTTGTTCCTGTCCAGCCAAGTGACCAACAGTGTCTCCTGCCGGCTCACGACTCCAGATCAGAGGCTTTGCTCTCCCTTCACCCACATGTTTGCACAGGGCCTGAGCCTGAGTTCCAGTCCAGGGGTTTCAGTCACAGGTCACATGGCTTTAGGGGGTCCTTAGTCCTTGGACCACGGCTCCTCATCTGCACATGGCAGAAAGGAACTTGGAGATATTCAGAGGCCCCTATTGGCTCTCACAGTCTGGGACTCATTCCGTAGCCTGGACTTCTTCTCAGGAGACCGGGACAAGGGTGAGAAGGGGGTGTGTTTGTCTGCCAAGGGTCCCCTCCTTCCTACAGCACTCTGTGTTTGAACGTATGTGTGGGTGCTAGGTGCATCCCTCCCTGGGAGGCGTGAGAAAGCCATCACTTGGCTTCTGATGAAGGGGGCTCAAGAGTGAAGTGGCTGCTGAGGGAGAGGTACTTGGGATCTGGCAAAAGCTCACAGCAGCCTTGAGCTGTGATATCACCAGGCTCCCGCTGGGGGAGCACAGGGGTCCCTGGATCCTGCAACACAGGCTGCCTGTCAGTTTGGTGAGGTATTGCTTCTGACCTGTGGCTCTCACTCTCCCGCTCAGCCTACCTGCGGCTCCCCCTTCAGCTTCTTCTCTGGACAAGGGTTCAAGTTGCACCTGGCCTCTGTCACCATGTAGCCACCCCTCCAGGCTCAGCTATCAGCAGGATCTGAGCAAGACTCACAGTTGAGTTCTCTCTCTCTTCCTCTCTCAGATACCAAGTACTTCAGAAATGAAGAAAAGAGATTCTTCACTTGAATGGAACCCCATTATAAAACCCCATCATAAAACCCCATATTTTCCACTTGATGAAGTAAATCTAGAGCAGCACATCAAGTTAAAGGCCAAACAGAGCACAGGAGGGATCCTTTGCTGAGAATCAACAGCACGATCACAAGCCATTCTGTATGACGTTGGCTACAAAAGACCGCTTTGAGGAGAGAAATTCTAGCCCTTCAGCTGCAGTTGCGATCGATAGCGAAGGAGACCAATGCCTGAGTAGATCACACACAGTTTTGAGAGACCATAAGTCTCGCTGCTCTAAATTTCATCCTACAGAGAATCAGAGTCAGGAGCACCATGGAAAAAGACCACATGTCAGACTGGACACTCTGGGCCACCAGGTGGGCTGCGCTATGAGGAGCCGGCGTGAACGATGCAGTGTTCTTGCTGGAGAGCTTTAGCTTGAATTTGAGCACGAGGTAGTTATCAGACAAGTTCAGAATGTAGACCACTGAACAAGATGACTGGCCTGTGTCTTCAAACAGTCAATGTCACCACAAATAAGAAACAACCAAAAGGAGAAGAGATATTTTGGGTTTCAAAGGAGTAAAAAGAACGTGTGACTGTATTTATTTAGTCCTTTTGAACGCAAAACATCTCCTCACCTTTAGGTGGCTGTCTGTGGTGATGGTGACATTCCCTTGTTTGTAGGGGACAGGCCAAAAGTCCAGCTTAATGGCCTACATCCTGAAGTTGTCTGATCATGTCCTCCTGATTAAATTCAGCCTAACCCTTTGGCCAGGACACTGCATAGTTCCCGCTGTGTGTGTCCTAGCTCAGCCTACCCCGAGAGCACGAGTGTCCCGTGGGCCCACCACCATTCTTGTGATAGCAGCACTGCTTACTTTGCTAGGGAAGGGCCTATCAGATCTGTGCAGAGCGAGACACCTGATTTTCTTTATAAAATTAGTGATTTGGTAAGTGATACTCTGAGAATGTATGCAGACCCTCTTCTCTACAGTCTTTCTCTAAAACGTCGCCATCCTTTAAGGATCCTGACGGTGTGTCCTAACCCTGTGTGTGTTTGTACATTGGAAGAATTCTAACCGTGCCATTCCTATACAACGCGTATTTGCTGGCAATGTGATGTGGAAAAGAACATTCCCTCCCTGTTCATTATCATTAAAGTTTTTGTTTTGACAATCCCATGGACTCATGATTTTTTTACATTGGATGCTCTAATCTGTTCCTATCGTGGTGATTTGGTGGATCTGGATACACAGTAATGGAAATATTCTTGGTTCTCTTCGTCATATTTAATGCTGAGTCTCCGTCTCTTTTCGGCTAAACGTACCCTACGGGGAACTAATTTTGGCTGTGTTTGTCTCTCTGTGGTACGGGGTTTCTTTCCTGTGTGTGCACCTATGTGTGTCTATATGTGAGTCTGGGGTTTAGGAAGGTTGTGTAGGTAGGGCTGAGCCCTGCACCCAAAGGTTTTGGACATGTCTGGTTCCTTATTAGCTTCTGAAACTTTTCACATTCAGTCTCTAAGTTTTAAGTGATCTCTTAACCTCAAACCGTTGACATTATTCTATTTTCTCTTTCCTTCTGTCTTCACCTGCCTCTTCTTATGCTCTTGTTTTCACTGGGTGGAAACCAGCCAAACAGATGCCATTTACATCCTATTTTTCCCACACGCTCCACCCCCAGATTTTGGTTTTAGATCCACAGTTAAGTAGCTTCAACAGTGATCAGCTGTTTGAAAGTCGAAATTTCCTCAGTCATCTCTCGTCAGGTGAAGTTCACCTTCGAAGGTCTCCTAGGGATGGAATCAGGACTCCTTGGGGGTTGCGTATCGGACACTGTTTCTCCTGCCTGTGTACATGGACATCTAGCTGATTAGAAAGTACTGGCACAATGAGTTTTGACTGAGCTTTAAAAATAGAGTGCTTTCTCAGGGAAATTCAAGTCAAAACCACAGTGAGATACCACCTCACAGCAGTCAGAATGGCTAAAATGGCCAACTCAGGAAACAACAGATGTTGGCAAGAAGAGGGAGAGAGGGGAACCCTCTCACACTGTTGGTGGGAATGCAAACTGGGGCAGCCACTCTGGGAAACACTTTGACGTTTCCTCCAGCAGTGAAACATAGGAATGCCTGGGTGGCTCAGTTGGTCAAGCATCTGCTTTTTGCTCAGGTCATGATCCTTGGGTCCCGAGGTGAAGCCCCCCATCAGGTTCCCTGCTCAGCAGGAAGCCTGCTGTACCTTGCGCCTGCCATCCCCTCTGCTTGTGCACCCGTGCTCTCTGTCTGGCAAGTAAATAAATAAAATATTTTAAAAAATTAAAAAGTTAAAAATAGAGCTACCTATTAAGCTGCAATTTATTTATTTAAAAAAAAAGGTATTTATCCAAAGGATACAAACATGGTGTTTTTTTTAATTTTTTTATTGTTATGTTAATCACCTTATATTACATCATTAGTTTTTGATGCAGTGTTCCATGATTCATTGTTTATTCACAACACCCAGTGCTCCATGCAGAACGTGCCCTCCTCAATACCCATCACCAGGCTAACCCATCCCCCTACCCCCCTCCCCTCTAGAACCCTCAGTTTCTTTTTCAGAGTCCATCATCTCTCATGGTTCGTCTCCCCCTCTGCCATACTCACCTTTTCTTCCAAACATGGTGTTTTGAAGGGGCACCTGCACCCCAATGTTCATAGGAACAATGTCCACAACAAACTATGGATAGAGTTGCGATGTCCATCGACAGGTGAATGGATAAACAATATGTGGCGTATATACGTACAATGGAATATTACTCAGCCACCAAAAAATGAAATTTTGCCATTTGCGACGACATGGTTGGAACTAGAGGGTATTATACTAAGTGAAATAAGTCAGCCAGAAAAAGACAAAATACCATATGATTTCACTCATAGATGGAATTTAAGAAACAAAACAGAGGAATATAGGGAAAGACAAGGAAAAATAAAAGAGGAAAACAAGAGAGGGAGACAAAGCATAAGAGACTCAACTATAGAATAGAAACTGAGGGTTGCAGGAGGGGAGGTGGGTAGGGGATGGCGTAAACTGGGTGATGGGCATTAAGGAGGGCATTCGATGTCATGAACCCTGGGTGTTATGTGCAACTGACAAATCACGGAATTCTTTTGTAAATTATTTCTTTATTTGAGAAAGAGAGCATGAGAGAGTGAGAACACAAGCAGGTGAGGGGGTAGAGGGAGAGGGAGAAGCAGACTCTTTGTGGAGCAGGGAGCCGGATATGAGCCTTGATCCCAGGATGACCTGAGCCCAAGGCAGACTGACTGAGCCACCCAGGTGCCCTGAATCACTGAATTCTACCTCTGAAACTAATAATACAGTATATGGTAATTAAATGGAATTTAAATACAAAATTTTAAAAGAAAAATATATATATTGCCTTGTTTTGTATGTTTGATTGGGATATAGAATGTAAACTGTTTTTCTTTCCAGTGGATATAAATTGGGGTTTTTTGGTGGTTGGCGGGGGGCAAGTCTGTAGCTTCAGAGGAGATTTCTTCTTTTTCTTTAAAATCTATTAGTTCTGGGGTGCCTGGGTGGCTCAGTTGGTTAAGCAACTGCCTTCAGCTCAGGTCATGATCCTGGAGTCCCGGGTTCGAGTCCCGCATCGGGCTCCCTGCTCAGTAGGGAGTCTGCTTCTCCCTCTGACCCTCGTCCCTCTCATGCTCTCTCTCTCTCATTCTCTCTCTGTCAAATAAATCAATAAAATCTTAAAAAATATCTTTAAAAAACAATAAAATAAATAAAATAATATCTATTAGTTCTATGAGGATAGGTCTTATTGTTGACTCCTTTGTTTCCGTCTCCCGCAGGCATCCAGGACTTTCTCTCTGATCCTGTCTCACTATCTTCTGTTCATTTTCTGTTCTCTTGGCTGCTTTCTTTTCAGTATTCAAAGTCCACTCTAATTTTGCACGAATGTTGCCCTTATGAATCTTGTGGATCAGCCTCTTTCCCGAGAAATTTTCTTCAATTTTTTCCCAGTTTTGACAATTCTCGTTTCCCATTTCTTGTTTCTTGCCCACTTCTCTTTGGAGTCGTGTGTTTAAGGGAACTTTTACCTTTTCACGGCTACAAATGCTTGTTCGCACATTTCATTCAGGTCGGGGTGTCATTTTAACCATTTTAGTTTTCCTATGTTTTGTGATTGATTTCAGGGGGGATCTTTACTGAGCTGAAATGTTTGACTCTCTATTTCTGCTTGTTTGTTTTCTTCTGTCACCTTGGAACACCGGTCTGCTCTATCATTTTCCCTTTAACACACCTGGGTTTGCTGGAATGAGAAACAAAAGTTCCATGTAGGAAGGAATGAGTGCTCTGAGTAGCTTTGTGGATTCCTGAGGTCTGGATCCCTCTCTTTGGTGTAATTGTTCTAATAGATGTAAATAGCTGGGGATGGGGCCATTTGTCTTCTGCTCCGGGATCCTGTTTGCTTCCAGTATGTCCTTTCATTTCTACCAGTGGCTTCATTGTCTTTACCACAAGCCTCCAAAGGACACTACTTTCATCCAGGTCTGGCCCTCCCCCGAGGGCCACCTCTGTCCTGCACACCATGCAGCCCCTTCCTTCGGATCCAAGTAGCCGAAGCTGGAGTCAGCAGGTCTCAGGCACCCTCTGAGCTCTTCCCACTCTCTTTCTGCCATCATTCACCTGTGTTCCCCGCTGAGAAGCCCTCCCTGAAGTCCTCTCCTCTAAGTGCCTGCCTGGTCTGTGCTGACTGCCCTGCTGTCTCTGGCTCCCAGACCCGGCTAAGTACTAACCATCTGGAGTCCACACTTCTCTCTGGCCCCTGGCTGTTCGGGGACAGGGTTATGAGCTGTGTTACTGACTCTCTAGGTTAATCCCTAACCCTTTAAAGTCATGTGTTGAGAGATTCAGCTGCCATTATTCTCAGTGGACTGGTACTCTTTATCTCTCTTTTCTAGATGCAGACTGTCAGTAGCACACACACGTAGACAGAATTGTAGAACAGAACATCCCCGTCCTCATCAGCCAGGTTCAACAGTTATCAACTTAGGGCTGACCTTGTTTTAATACAATCCCATCCACTTACTTTGTCCTGTATTATTATTTTTTTAAAGGTTGGGGTTTCTTTCTTTTTTTTTTTCTAAGATTTTATTTATTCATTTGAGACACAGAGATAGAGAGAGAGAGAAAGCATGAGCAGGGAGAGAGGCAGAGGGAGACGCAGGCTCCTCGCTGAGCCAGGAACCCGATGTGGGGCTCGATCCCGTGACTCTGGGATCATGACCTGAGCCGAAGGCAGACGCTTAACCATCTGAGCCACCCAGGCGCCCCTGTCCTTTATTATTTAAAGCAAATCGCAGACACCATATTTCATTTGCAGTTGTATCTGTATGTTTCCCTAAATGAGAACCCTTTTAAAGTATTATCATCATAACCTTGTAAATATTCATAAATTAATTTAAAATATGTAATGTAAAATACATAGTGTTCAAATTTCCCATTGTTGTTTTTAAGTTGTTTTCTCTGTATCAGGATCCAAATAAAATGCACACGCTCCCATGAGTAGGACCTGTATTCAAGCCTCCTAGCAATGTGTAGATTTCTTCTCAGTTTCTCCCTTTCCTTCCTCCTCCCTCGTTCCCTCCCCCTCCCTCTGGCTCTCACTCTCTGCTTCGCCCTCTCCAGCTCTTGTTCTCTCCTTTTTTGTTAATCATTTTTGAAAATACTGAGGTGTTTGTGGGGGAGCATGGCCACGGAATGCATTATAGCCAGATATACTTTAACACAGTCCATCATACTTCCTCTTACTTCGTGGTGGAATCTCCACTGTTCGTGGAGAACAGTGCTATTACAAAGAAAAGGCAAGCCACACATGGAATTTAACATTTTCTGGCAGGAACGTTGAAAAGTAAAAAGTATAAGCGCACAACAATCCAAAATAATCTTGCATCTTGCCGCTTAATGCTTCACATTAAGGGAAACCGAATTCTGCCAGAGTAATAAAGATGCGATTAATAGAAAAATCGTCTGTATTTCTTCAGGTTTTAAGTTTACATTTAAGGGAGCTGTAAATGAAATATAATTAAAATGCATTTCTAAGGAAAGAGGTCCTGCTAACTGCATTCCAAATATTATCGGAACGACTGCTCTGTCGGACCTGGCAGACGTAGAAACTGATCAGTTTCAGGTTTGAATTGTTGGCAAGACTTCCTCTCAAGTGCTGTGTGCGCTTCCATCAGGAAGCACCTCAGGTCCCCTTATGTTCAAGGCCCATCCATCCATTGATTCTGTGGAGCAAAATGATGATCCTTCATCATCATGGTTTGGATCCTAGAAGCCTTGTATGAACACCTGCAGGAAAAGAAATTTCCCCCCAATACTATATACCTGGCGGTACATTTTGTAAGGAAAACTCTGGTCCCCTAGCATCTCTAACGGGAACCTGTAAGTTCCGTTCTTTTCCTCTTCATTTTCTTTTATTACTGTGTTAATATGAAAGCAAGGCTTCAGTCATATCGAAGTGTTTCAAACCACTGTATTATGGACTTATGAGTGCTCCATTTATCCTCTCTTTTAGCAGTGAAAGTGATTTCAGGTTGGCTTTCATATCCTTTTGATAAGACCCTCATAGTTTTGAGAACTTTCCTAATATCAGTATGATGAGGTGTTTGTGTCTCATATAGAAGATTTGTTGCGTCTGGCCTGGTCTCGGTCATTTCTCTAAGAATCTGTGGTTTTGTTTCCTGGGAAACCATACTCCCAGATCAAAATGTGTCTCCTCGGGCACTCATTGCAATTGGTTTATTTTTAGGCATTTCCAGTGGACAGAGCTGGAAAATGGCTTATTTGTATTCATATATATTCATACATTCACATACACTCACATACACTGCCAATTCCAGACTGTCATGATGTTCCTCTTTGGGTCTTCTTTATTTTTTTTTTCTCTATCCATAAAAAGTATAGGGCAAGAGGCAGAGTATTAAACTAAGTGAATAAAATACTAATTTTTCAAAATGTTTTGTCCTGACTCTCAATATTCTTCTGGCTGTACACCTATGTTATGAGACGTCTTATGCCTTACTGGGACACCATTTGTGGCTTTTCATTAAACTGATATTGACATCCCTATGTCCCAGACTCCTCCACTATGTGTGAACTGTTTTCTTTGTTGTTTTTGTAATGTCACTGAACACCACATTACATGTCACTTATGGATTAATTCACCTCTCACAAGAGATCTTTTGAAATTGTCAAAGGATTAATTTGTGCATTAGTAAGATGCATAATATATATAGTGACCACTAAGTTTGGAAAGATTGTAACCTCGATGCCATATTGTGTTTATTTGGTTCACCCTCATATTTAACAGAAGAGAGATAAAGAGCCATTTTATGACAATCAACCAAAGTAGAAGGGAACGTACTGAATGGGAGAAGATATTTGCAAATGACATATCCAATGAATGGTTAGTATCCAACATATATAAAGAGCTTATACAACTCAACACCAAAAGCCACAAATAATCCAATTTAAAAAGAGGCAGAAGAAATGAACAGACATTACTCCAAAGAAGACATCCAGATGGCCAACAGACACATGAAGAGATGCTCGACAACACTCCTCATCAGGAAAATGCAAATCGAAACAATTGGATAGGGCACCAGGGTGGCTCGGTCCGTTACCCGTCTGCCTTTGGCTCGGGTGGTGACCTTGGGGTCCTGGGATCTAGTCCCACATCGGGCTACCTGCTCAGTGGGGAGCCTGCTTCTCCCTCTCCGCCTCCCCCCACTTGTGCTCTCCTTCATTCTCAAATAAATAGGTAAAATCAAGAAATAGAAAAAAAGAACCAACGAGCTATGACCTCACACCTGTCAGAATGGCTAAAATCAAAAACACAAGAAACAACAAGTGTGGGCAAGGATGTGGAGGAAAAGGAACCCTCTTACAGTATTGGTGGGAATACAAACTGGTGTAGCCATTGTGGAAAGCAGTATGGAGGGTCCTCAAAAAGGAACGATTAAGATCCATTAATCCTACCACTGGATATTTATCCCCAAAATACAGAAACACTAATTTGCAGGAATACATGGGCCCTTTGTACAGCAGCATAGCCAAATTATGGAAAGAGCCCAGACGTCCATCAACAGATGAATGATAAAGACAACGTTGTGTGTGTGTGTGTATATATATATATATATATATACACAGACACATATCTATATCTATCTATCTATCTATCTATCTATCTATCTATCTATCTGTCTATCTATCTATTTATACCATGGAATATTATTCAGCCAAAAAAAAGAATGAAATCTTGCCATTAGCAAGGACACAGATGGAGCCAGAGTGTATTCTGCTAAGTGAAATAAGTCAGTGAGAGAAAGATAAATACCCCATGATCTCACTCCTATGTGGAATTTAAGAAACAAAACATGTAAGCAAAGGAAATAGAAAAGGGAGAGAGACAAACCAGGAAAGAGACCCTTAACTATAGAGAACTAACTGATGGTTGCCGAGGGTAGGGGGGCTTGGGGGATGGGTGAGGTGATGGGGATTAAGAAGTGTACTTGTGGTAATGAGCACTGGGCAATGTATGGAAATGTTCAATCACCATGTTATATACTGGAAACTCATGGAACTGTATGCTAACTATACTGGAAAAATATTTTTTAAAAATTTGGAACAATTTTAAAAAGGTGGACCATGGCTTGCTAGATTTCTTTGAGTTGACCTCATGCCATTGACCTGTGGTTGTATTCCTGGAAGCAAACATGGGCAGTTCGAGGTCATGGGTCAATGATGGATGATGTCCACAGTAGATGTGTGCAGTGGTGTTCAGTGGCATAGAAGCTGAGGTTGAGGAGAGAGAAACAGGCAGGCAGGGGAAGTGGTGCCCTGAAGCACCTCTTCACTTCTTCAGCACAGGTTCCCCCCTAGATCTTAGGAGCCAGAGACTTAGGAGGTCGCTGTAGCACTGATAAAGGCAATTGTCCACCTTTAATGTTTGTGGGTCCTGCCCCTGGGCTCCCAAGGAAGCGATGCTTTCACATTTACCAAGGTCAAAATGAATCCACAAAACCTCAATGCATGGGCTCTATTTCACCCCAAGCACACATTGGACATCTGCTTTATGAAAGAAAAGAACCCAAAAGGAGCATTCTGGAAAAGATAAGAAAAAGGAAGACACTTCCCTGGTTCCCATAACATTAAAGCCATACAGCCCTACATGTACTAGAAATTTAAGACCGGGAAATGCAGTGACTTTCTACAATGTCTTTTGTATAAAAATTTGTCACTTTTTATGTAAAAAATATATTTTGGTATATAACCCTTTATCAAAATTTCCTTTGTCATGACACTCTCTCCTGGTAAAGATTCCCTGTC
Organism: Eumetopias jubatus; assembly: GCF_037043125.1. Taxonomy (NCBI): domain Eukaryota; kingdom Metazoa; phylum Chordata; class Mammalia; order Carnivora; family Otariidae; genus Eumetopias; species Eumetopias jubatus. The sequence goes on from NW_028274845.1 coordinate 574,284, forward strand.
CCATGCAGCTGTACTAATCAGTGCTCAGGTAAAACTCACAACCTTTTATTTTTTTTTTGAGTTTGAGCGCCATGTGGGATGCAGAGATTACTTAAAAAGAAAATAATTGAAAAGAAGTAAAATTAAAAGAAAAATTTTAAAAATGTATATGCGTATCAGGAAATTTTATTACTCTCTGCTCTCTCACATTGATATATTTACATTGTGTTACTTACACCATTAAGAGCACCTTAATTACTGTAGCTTTACGGTGAGGTTTAAAATTTAGTAAATTTCTCCAATTTAATTCTTCAAGGTTGTCTTGGCTATTTAGGTATGTTGATTTCCAAATACATTTGAGAATTAGCTTGTAAATTTGCCCCCAAATTGCCTTCTCCAGTATGAATCAGAATAATGCTGATTTGATGTTCCAACAAATTTGAGTGGTCTAGTCCATGAATGTGATATATTTTTTCCTAATTATTTAGTATCCTTTAATTTATTTCAGCAAGAGTTTTCAGGCATCTTTGTTACATGTGTTCTCATACATTTAATGAAGGTGGACATGAATCTCCACTCTGTTTATTGAATTTCATTTCCTTTTTTTAAAAATTTCATTTTCTAAATGCTCACTGCTAGTATAGAGAAATATAGTAGATTATTACATGAATGTTGCTGAGGTATAATTTAGGTACAGTAGACGGCATCCCTTTAAAGTGTACAATTAAGGCTGTACTTTCAGAGATCATTTCTTTCTTTCTTTCTTTTAATTTTATTTTATTATGTTATGTTAATCACCATACATTACATCAATAGTTTTTGATGTAGTGTTCCATGATTCATTGTTTGCCTATAACAGCCAGTGCTCCCTTCAATGCTGCCCTCTTTAATACCCACCACCAGGCTAACCCATCCCCCCACCCCCTCCCCTCTAGAACCCTCTGTTTGTTTCTCAGAGTCCATCGTCTCTCATGGTTCGTCTCCCCCTCTGATTTCCTCCCCTTCATTTTTCCCTTCCTACTAGCTTCTCTCTCTCTTTTTTATTATTTTTTAAAATTTTTTATTGTTATGTTAATCAACATACATTACATCATTAGTTTTTCATGTAGAGTTCCATGATTCATTGTTTGTGCATAACACCCAGTGCTCCATGCAGAATGTGCCCTCTTTAATACCCATCACCAGGTAACCCATCCCCCCACCCCTCCCCTCTAGAACCCTCAGTTTGTTTCTCAGAGTCCATCTTCTCTCATGGCTTATCTCCCCCTCCGATTTCCTCCCCTTCATTTTTCCCTTCCTACTAGCTTCTCTCTCTCTCTCTTTTTTTAAACATATAATATATTATTTGTTTCAGAGGTACAGGTCTGTGATTCATCAGTCTTACACAATTCACAGCGCTCACCATAGCACATACCCTCCCCAATGCCCATCACCCAGGCACCCCATCCCTCCCACCCCCACCACTCCAGCAACCCTCAATTTGTTTCCTAAGATTAAGAATCCCTCCTATCAGTGAGGTCATAGGATACATGTCTTTCTCTGATTGACTTAATTTCACTTAGCATAATACCCTCCAGTTCATTTCTACAGTTTGTTACTAGAGAATTTTCTCTGAACGTGTAGAGGACCTGAAACCTCAAGGAGGAGGCACATTGTTCTCTCCTGAGCATGAACGTGATTTTAGGTGTTGTTTCCACAGCTGCCCATTGCCACTGATGATCGTTCTTCTCCTCCTTTGGAGGGTAAGAGAGAGAGGATGCAGTGTGAGTGCTTTCTCAACAAATAAAAATTAAAAAAGATAAACTGTACAACTAAATGCATTTTCACAGATGTACATACAATTGACACTACTGCTCCATTCAGGACACAGGGCATTTCTTCTACCTCACAGCTTCCCTTGGGTGGATCCATTGAAGTCTCTCACTGCCTTCACCCTCAGCCCCAGGCAACCACTGGCATCAAAGACGGCTTGATTTTTAACCACGTTATGGAAATGGAACTCTTTTATGCCTACATTCCTCCGTGCAGCCTAAGGATTCTTATATCTATCCATATTACTAATGGATCACCAGTTCAGAATTTTTCATTGCTAAGGAGTATTCCTCTGTATGGATATATTTGGTCTGTACATTCACCTATTCATGGCCATCTATGCAGTTTCCTGGGTTTGGCCATGGGGAATAAAGCTATGATGAATATTCATGTGCAGTTTGCTGTGTGGCCATATTGTGTAAATCCTTAGGAGAGGAATGGCCGTTCACGTGATTGGTAAATGTTTATCTGTGGTTCAGCTTTTCTCGGTGGTTGGACCATTTTTCATTCCCACAAGTGTATGAAACGTCTAGTTACTTTACATCCTCACCACATATGTTTTCGGTCTTCGTAATTTTAGCCACGGGGATGGTTGTGTAATGGTAACTCACTGTAGTATTAATTTATCTTCCCAATGGCTGAGTGTACCGTCGAAAACTGACCTCTGTGCTTCAGAGCCAAAATATAAGACGAAGACAGAGTTTGGAATATTGAGGAACAATAGCTTTATTGCTTTTCGGGGCACAGGGGGCTAGAACAGGCCAAGGCCCTCAAAAACTGTAAGTCCCCTCCCCCTGAAGGAAGGGGCGGGGGGGTGTTTTATTTTGACAGAAATTGTGTGCATGCTGCCAGCCTCCTTCATCCTGTCTTTAGGGTGGTACCAGGCTCCTGAAACAAAAGGCTTAGAAGGGAGGAGCAGAGGTTTGCAGAAGAGAAGGAAAAGGTTACTTAGTTTAAGATGGAGCCTTGCAGAGACATTAGTGAATCCCTTTTGATTTATGTTCAACTTCATGCTTTTCAATGGTTTCAAGTGGAGCATCTTTTCAAGTGCTTTTTGGCCATTTGTGTATCTTCTTTTGTGAAGCATTTCTTCTTCAAGTCTTTTGACCAGTTTTCCTATTGCATTGTCTTATCAGACACAATATGTGTCAGAACATTACACTGAAAACTGCAGAGCACTACTTCCAGAAATTAAAGAACTAAATACATGGGGAGATAAAATTTGTGGTGGATTGGAAGACTCATTATGGTTAGAGGACAATTCTTCCCAAATTGATCAAAAGATCTAATACAATGCCAATCAACCTTCTAGCAGACATTTTAGTAAGTATTTCTAAGCTGATCCAAATGTTTATATGGAAATGGAAATGATCTTAAATTATCAAAGCAATGTTAAGAAGAAGGAGAAAGCGACAGACTTACATTGTCTATTCCAGAATTACTGTATAAACCTTTTGTGCAATTTAAAAGTGATTTGTCCGATTATTATTCAGTATAAGAGTTTCTGCGCATTCTCACTGCAGCTTGGAAGTTGCTTTACCCCTTTTTCACTGTAGCTACTTGATCTATACTTTAGCCAATAGTTCCAAAGTTTTTAAGTGGAGAGAGAATACTGAAGCTAGAAAGTATTTCACTTAACAGAGAGAAAGACTAATCCCTGATCATTAGGGCAAGGATGACCCTACAAGACTTAATGAACTCGCCTCTATTTTCCAGTTGGCCAAGACAAAGTGGGGAGCTACTGATACCAGCAGTTTCCTCTGCAGACCTTCATAGTGTTGACTGCTTTGGGTTTACATGGAACCTAGGTGTTGGCTGTGTCCTGAGAGGCTGAAATTGAGTTGAGGCCCAGGGTCCCTGGGTCAGGACAGGTCATCCAGCTGTTGGAAAACACGGAGGGAGACCAGGCCATCCCCAGGCAGCACTGGCCACTTCCTCCAAGGAATCCACCACCACTACACTTTTCATGACTTCTGGTTACTAGACTGAGAGGCCCACGACAATTGGGATAATGTTTTACTCATCTCTGTACTCATGACTCCTAGGACCAAACCAAGCACTGAGGAAGCTCTCAGAGACACTCCTTCATGGATCTGATAAAGGGGGTGGCAAATTTCTAATCTCAACTACATTCCTGTCCCAAATACATGCACGAATGCTCTCTGCTTTCTTCCAGGAGGCAACAAATACCCTTCCTTCCAGAGGAGCCTGCCCTACACTCTCAATGCCCCATGACACTCCCCTGTGGTGAGCTCTGGTGAAGAGGGACTGTCCTCTTGGATTCCTCTCAATGGTTCTCTCAGTAGGAAGAGATGTCTTCGGCCTAGCCCCCTCCCCCCTCCATCCTCTGCACTGCCACCATACCCCAGGTTAGGACAGCTACAACAGTTTTTAAAATGATTTTATATATTTATTTGAGAGACAGCGTGAGGGAGAAAGCAAGAGTGAGAGAGAGACAGAGAGAAAGATAGAGAACAGCTGGGGAAGGGACAGGGGGAAGCAGACTCCACTGCTGAGCAGGGAGCCACCCCCCTCAATGGGGCTTGATCCCTGGAGCCTGGGATCATGACCTGAGCTGAAGGCAGGCTCTCGATGAACTGAGCCACCCAGGGGCGCTGAGCTACAAGATTTTGTTTGCATTCTTCCTCTCACTGCTTTGACCTCCTCTGTGAAATCTTATTGATGTCAGAATTCCAAGTTCATAACAGAGACTAAGGAAAATGAAACACTCAACACACGGTCAAGACAAAGGTGTGTAAAGTCTTTGACAACCATAAATTCAGAAGAATATAATTGGTATCACTGCCTCAGAGGCAAGGGTCTCCTAACCTGGCCCTTCCTGACCTTAGGGTAGAACTCTTTGTGGTAAGAATGGACAAGTCCAACCTTTATCCAAACATCACTGATCCCTCTAAGCCCACACTTACTTGGAGAACATCGACCGTGAGGGAGCTCCAAGGTCAAAGCTAGGGGTCTGGGGCAGAACCTCATGGTCACATCGTCCACCTCTTTTTTTTTTTTTAAGATTTTCTTTATTTATTTGACAGAGAGAGACATAGCGAGAGAGGGAACACAAGCAGGGGGAGCGGGAGAGGGAGAAGCAGGCTTCCCGCCGAGCAGAGAGCCCCATGCGGGGCTCGATCCCAGGACCCTTAGATTATGACCTGAGCTGAAGGCAGACGCTTAAAGATGTAGCCACCCAGGTGCCCCTCCTCCTCCTCCTCCTCTTGGAACTGGTGCTTCCCTGCAGTACAAACCAACCCCGATCCATTCTGTGGGGCTCCTCGGGAGGTGCACAGGTTCACCGTGGACGAAGTTACTCTCCTCGTTCTCCTTGCTCAGCTCAGGCTGCTCCTTGCAGAGTTGGATGCCGCTGTATGCATTCCTCAGTTTCCCCTGATTTTTCTGGACCCAACTTGTCCTTCTTCTTACCTCCTTTGGGCAACCACCTGCTCCACCATTGCCTTGTCCTTCTTTGCGTTATTCTCATCCTCCAAACCTGCTGATTTTCTGTCTCCCAAATGCTCCCTCTGTTCTCTGTTTTCAGTGTGGGCTCAGCTCAGGCTCCTGCAAGAGACACACAGTGAAGGGACCAAGTCAGGTCTCAGCTGCAGTCCCCAGGGCTGCTTCAAAGGCACCGCAGACCCTTGTGCACTCAGAGAAACTGAGCAGGAAGGGACCGTGGAGAATTTGAATAACAACCTTATCTTACACATGAGGAAGCTGAGCGCAGAGAGATGAAGAGATTTTCCCAAACTCCTTCAGCACTTGATGGCAGCACGGCCCCCACACAGGACTTGGCTGCGAGCTTCCCTGTGGAGTCTCCTAACGTACCCTCTGGGAAGGCACATCTGAATTTCAGGGGACACTTAAATTAGAAGTTCAACTTAAAAATAAATACTTTTTAGGAGACTTTGGATCAAATGTAGATATTTCCACTGTTAAAAATACCAGAAATTCCTTCCTGGGGACAAATCTTTTTCCCAGGTATATAATTCTGTTACTTCTTTCCTTTACAAATCATTGGCTAAGATATTAGGATCACAAAAAAGGTATGCAGGGAAGGAGAAGTTCCTCTGTTACCTGTCCTGGTCTCCCAGCTTAAGTAAGAATTAAGTTTCACTGAGACATTGAATACGCATGGAGAACGGATATTGAAATGGAGACCCTTAAAGAAAATATAAAGTATTAAGGCAGACAGTTTTTATGCATTTTAGACAAGGAGAAAATACATTTCTCAGGGATTTGGGGGAGTTTTAATTTAGAGAGTGTCTAGACCGAATTTAGAAACCCTGGTGAGAAGGATGTCTTTTTACTTCTTAGTACAGGGGGTGCCTTTTTCATATGGGAGATTGGTTTCCTGCTTTCAGGGAGACAGAGGAGGGTTTGAGTGTCCTGGTACCAGTTTCTTTTTGGGTAGCTTCAATTCAAAATAATCAATATTGTCGACCTCAGAGAGTCGGGGACCTGGGGTGGCGAAGGAACTGAGAAAAAGAGACTACCGCGGCGCCTGGGTGGCTCAGTTGGTTAAGCGGCTGCCTTCCGCTCAGGTCATGATCCTGGATTCCAGGGATCGAGTCCCGCATCGGGCTCCCTGCTCAGCAGGGAGTCTGCTTCTCCCTCTGACCCTCCCCCCCTCATGCTCTCTCTCTCTCTATCTCATTCTCTCTCTCAAATAAATAAATAAAATCTTTTAAAAAAAGAAAAAGAGACGACAGTATAGCGAGGCACAGGGGACCCCAAGCAAACAGCCCGAGGTCCTGAGGTTTATTTTCCATAATCTAATATACCTTCTACAGTGATATAGTACTATAATGATTTACAGCAGGGGCTTAGCAAGGCGCATCTTCCACGTACACAGGGTTAGTCAAGTGAAGCAATGGCAGTGGAGAAGGAATAAAGAAATCTGCAACTGGCTGTGATCAATTAATTGTAAACAGCATTGTACTCGGTCTTTAACACAGGATAAGAAAACAAAAAAGGGAATGCACAGTGTGCTGTTTACAGCTGGCTTCCTATCTACAAAACATCTTCTGATGTGTACTTTAGATCAGACCACACACATCCCAAGGGCATTTCACTCTGATCCTTTCAGGTTATTTTTAACCCTGCAATCTCGAGTTTTCTCAGAGATCTTGGAGTCTGAATGAACATGCACCAGTGGTCGTTGTGGCATTCTGTTTCCCCCAAATATGCCATTGTGGTACATTTTGGGCAATCTGACCTTGGCGCCTATGGGTACTATGGTTTCTCTCCGCCTTGCTCATTACTCAGTGCCTATTTCAGAGAGAAGGCTAAACATATCATTCTTAGAAATACCAAGGTGGCTCTCTCGGTTCAGCGTCTGACTCTTGATTTCAGCTCAGGTCATGATCTCAGGGTCATGCGATTGAGCCCCAGTTTAGTCTTCATGCTCAGTGCAGTCAGCTTGGGATTCTTTCTTCCTCTCCGTCTGCCCATCACCCCTGCTCTAAATAAATAAATAATATTTAAAAAAGAAATACAAAATAAATCCCATGACCTTATGTGAAACTAATACAATGCCTATGTTAAGTGGACCAGATTAGTTTAAAAATTATTTTAAAACGCACCTGGGTGGCTCAGTTGTTTAAGTGTCAGTCTTTGGCTCAGGTCAGAATCCCGGGGTCCTGGGATAAGCCCGTATGTCCAGCTCCCTGTTCAGTGGTGAGTCAGCTTCTCTCTGTTCCTCTTCCACTACCCCCACCACCGCTCCTGATATCTCAAGTACTCTCTCTCAAATAAGTAAATTAAAAAAATTTAAAAAGAAATGCAATGGTCCTCTCTGGAATCAACCCACACATAAGTATGCTTTCTTTTTGCTGCACCCCAGTCCCCCTTTCTCTTTATTACCTATCTGACCTACATCCTTCCCCCAGCGATGGAGACAGCTCAGATGCACTGCTTCACCTGGTGGTGGGGCCAAAGAGAAGTGCGCACATGGTTAGAATGGGCTGCCTTGAGAGTCAGCCGAAACGTAGCTACAGGCAGTTAGAAACAAGCCTAAAGTACCATTAGGAATAAGCACTACAACATTTAGCGGTACAGATTTTAGGTGTGGTATTGATATCACCTTCCTTGTACAAATGTGTTTAGACTCAAGCATGAGACTATGGGATCAGACAAAATGAAAGAAAACTGTGTCAAGTGTGAAGATACTAAGTTACCAAAGTTATTCTGAGTTGTATAATTAGTTTGTCCCTTAGCCCCTCATTTCCACCTGCAGAACCTAGAAGACGTGCAACAGAGTCTCCACTTGCCATCAAAGTCAATCTGAGGACACAATAATTTAAACTGTTAACCCAAACTTTCCATTTTTTCTTAACCTGTGTTGAATACCAGGCATTTCGATTGCCCATTCCCATTTCCAGGGAGACTGCAGTGAGGACGGAGAATAATGTGGTGCATCCAGGTAACAGTCTGTTTCTTGGTCCGCTTCTGTGCTCAGCATGTCAACTTTTGTCTGCCAGTGGACCTCTAACCACACAGGGGAAACCCAACAAATATTAAAAGTGTAGGTTCTCTAGGTTAATCTACATTTAGGATTCTGTAGTGCTCAGAATGGCTCTTGAACTGCAAGGACCAAGGTAGATGCCCCCTCCTTACCTTAGGGGGAGTAATTCTGATTCCTGAAGCATGCACCTCTTCGTTTTCTATTTATTATTATTTTTTTTAAATTTCAGCTAGGCTCCATCACCTACGTGGGACTCTAATGCATGACCCTGAGATGAAAGTTGCACGCTCTACTGACCGAGGCAGCATGCGTCCCCCCAGCACCTTTGATGCAGGCAAATACCATGATTTTCATGTTGGAAAAATACTGCAAACTGTGGGACATGCCTTCAATCCGCTCCACTCCTTCTGGGCATGTTTCCTGAGTTCCGACTGTGTGCGAGTCCTCTTTCCCACCCACCCATAGAAGGGCATATACATGGAAAATGTGCCCATCCATAGAAGACCCTCTAGGATCCCAACCCAGATCCGCTGGGATCCCTGGGGTCTTTTCTGTGTTATGCTCTCCTGCTCTCAGTGTGTTTCTGCCTCTAAAGGCACCTGTGAGCAGGACTGCCCTGGGGCTCCTGGAGCTCCTTTGTACCCAGTCCCAGAGAACGGGGAGGACGTGCCATATATGACCACAGCCCCTTGTATCTCCCCTCCCCAAAGGCACTCAGCCTTTCACTAACAGGTGCAGCAGGGTGAAATCTCCATTCCTGGTCCAGGGGAGACTAACTCTGAAACACAAGTGTCCCCTAGGCTCTCCTAAACCTGTCAGGACAAAGCTCCCCCACAGCTGTTGCTGGAAATCACAACTTACACAGCAATGAACTCAAAATGGTCACAGATCTAAGTATAAGAGCCAAAACTATTGTGCAAGAGGACTACATGGGAGAAAATGGTCAGGAATTCACAGTAAGCAAAGAGTTCTAAGTCACTACGGCAAGAGCACGATACGTAAGAGAAAATTGAAGATGAAGAAGTTTTTTGCATCAAACATTGCCACTGAGAAAAGGAACAGAGAAGCCACTGATTAGGAGAAAATATTTGTGGATTAAATACCCAATGGGGACTCACGTTCACGAGAGACAAGAGGACTTTGAACTCACTCAATGGGCAGAAGCAACACACTCGTTTAAGCCAGTATAAGAGTCGAATACACATGTACCAAAGGAGACACATAAAAAGGTATTCAATGTTATTAGTAATATGTTATTAGTTCTCAAAGAAATGCAAGGAAAACCAGGTACCATTTTACACCAACTAGTGCGCTTACGTCCCAAAGACGATACCAAGTGTTGCTGAGGATGAGCAGAAACTGGACCCTCCTATATTGCTGGTCGCAACGTAAAATATAACAGCTCCTGCAGAAGCCACTTTGAGAGTTCTTAAGAGCTCAGCACAAGCTTGCCATAGGACCCAGCCATTCCACAACTAGGAATCTATCTGAGAGAATAAAAACATATGTCCGCTCAAGTCTCGGTCAGAAATGTTCTGGGCAGCGTTATTCACAATGGGCAAAAACTGACAGCAACACAAAGGGCCATCGGCTGGTGAATGGACAAACCAAATGTTTCCTATGTGTACCATGGCATCTATTCCGCAACAAAAGGCACAGAAATCTGATCCAAGCTACAGCAGGGAGGAACCTCAAAAGGATGCTAAGTGAAAGAAGCCAGTCACCAAGAACTACAGACCGTCTCATTCGGCTTATGTAAAATGTGCAGAAAGGAGCAATGCACAGAGACAGAGAGCAAATCAGTGCTGCTTGGGGCTGGAGGAGGGAGCGGAGACTGTCTGCAGAGGGGCTGGAGGGAGTGTGGGAAGGTGAAGGAAGCCTCTGAAACAAACTAGGGCACTAGCTGAACAACTCTGTCATTGTTGACAATGGGTGAAATTTATTCTATGTCAATTTCACCTAAAAAAAAAAGAAAGAAGGTGACCTTCGCACATCAGTGGGTCCTGGGGTCCCCAGGCAAACACTGCCTGGTGAGGGGCCACATCCTGGAGTCCCAGCAGGTGGTGGCTCAGAGCCTGGTTTCTGACCTCCCAGCTGGAGTCAGGGGTTCAGTGCCTGTGCCTTCAGCCTCAGGCCCTGGCAGTTCCCCTGGAATCCACCAGGCGGCAGACTACTTAAGGGAACAGACCTTCAGGTGGCCCAAGGACACCAGGGGGAAGCAAGCAAAGATAGGGCACCAGCTGGCTGGAGATTCCTAGAGGAAGTGAAGGCTGCAGGACCCATGGAAGCTGCTGGCAAGATCTGGATGGATCTTAGGTAGGCTTGGTCCCCTGGGTGGGCTCTAAGCACTAAGCTTTAGGTTAACATCCAAAGGTTCCCTTTGATGCTCCCTCCTGCAGTGGCACTGAGGCTCCCCCCGTGGAAGCTCAGCATAGGGAAAAGAACCTGTGCTGCTATTCACCTTCTTCTGAGTCTAAATGGAACACTTGGGCTGCGTTTAGGGGAATCTGCCCTTTTCTGGCCCTCTATGTAGGGCCAGCTCCTGGGTGCTGAACCATCCCTGCAGGAGGCTAGAAGAGGCACTCTGGTCCTTCACATTGGAGCTGGGCTTGCAAAGAAGGGTTCCTGCTAATCCATATTTCCCTGGCCCTGGCTGAGCATCCTGGTCCAAGATCAGGGGCTGCAGTGGCCTAAAATAGGGACTTCCTACATGTCACTGCTCCTCTCTGGAAAGTCCAAAGGCGGCCCATGGTAGTGGTGGGGGGAGGGGAGGGCATAGAAACCTATACTCTGTCAAAACATCATCCACAGTGAAGATTTAAAAACAATGTTAGAGGACAGATCTCATATTATGTAGTCGGTGGTGCAGTAACAGCTCTGCGAGGTGAAAGAGGGTAGCTACGCTAGTAGTCAGCCTAACATAATTTATAGAGTCGTCCAATCCCTGTGTTGCCATGTGAAACTGATCTCACATGGGGAATCAGTTATGACTCAATTGTTTAAAAACCTGAAGGTGAGGGGAAAACATTTGAACACGAAGCAATAAAACTATAGTTGACTGGGGAACAACATGGCTTTGAATTTTAGTGAACAATGTCGGTCCACTCATGGGTTGATTATTTTTTTTTTTTTTACAAATACAGTCTAGTACAAATGTAGAAATACATTTTCTCTTCCTTATGATTTTCTCAATGATATTTTCACTCTAACTCACTGTATCAAAAGAATAAAGTACATAATTCAAGTAACACACAAAATATGTATTAATCAACCATTTTTGTTATCTGTAAGACTTCAGTAGGCTATTAGTAGCTATGTTTTCTGGGACTCAAATGTTATACAAAGATTTTCAATTGTGGGACTCTGTACCCCTAACCCCCAGGTTCTTCAAGGGACAATTTGTATCTGGATTTGCAAATGACATACTCCTGTATACAGAAAAATACCAAATACACACACACAGAAACCACGACTATTAGAGTCCATAACCTATTTCAGCAGAGTTGCAGCGTACAAGGCAGACAAATCAGGTGTTTCTATAACCTAGGAATGGACACCGGGAAAGTCAATTAAGAAAACGATTCCATGGACAACAGCACCCACCCGAATGGTATCGAAGAATAATTGAGTCAAGGAGGCACAAAACCTGTACACTGAAAACTACACAATATTGCTGCAAGAGATTAAGGAAGACCTCAACAAGTGGAAAGACATCCTGTGTTCATGGATTGGAATGGTTAAGGTGGTTCAGAAGGCAACAGCAGGATCTGCAGATTCTTTTGGATTCCTATTGAACGTTTTTCTTCTGCCTTCCCTAATCACCATCAGCCCCTTGCAGTACATTTCCTTTCAGACATTGTGGTTTTCATCTCTTCATGTGAGATTGGGTCCTTTTTTTTTTTTTTTTTTAACATTTTCCATGTATCTGCTGAATGTTTTCACCAATGGGATGCAGTTAGAACAAATGCTTTCTTGTGCTCTGGTGATTCCCATCTTGCTGTCAGCTCTGGGTCATTTTCAGATGAGTGATCCATCTCTTCAGGAGGGCTCATTTCCCCCCTTTGTCTGCATACCTCAAACTGTTGGATGGAACGCCAGACACTGTGAATGTTACCTTGCTGTTTGCTGGATATTTTTGTGTTTTCTATAATATTGAGCTTTGTTCAGGGATGCACTGAAGTTACTTGGAAACATTTCTGCTGTTGCTTCAATGCATAGTTCAGTGGCCCAGAGCAGGGCTCCGTGGAGGACTCACCATGAGTTCCAGGTACTGTAGCAAGCCCTCCCCCTGTCTTCCACCCTATTCCTCACAAATTAAGAGGGTTACTTTTGCTTAGTCTATCTGTTGGACACAGGCACTATTCCCAGCACCGTGTGAGCACCAGGCCCTGTGCAAAGGATTACCCCCTGACTTGCTGTCCATGCCTCCCCAGGGCCCCTCCACAGCTCTGGCTAGGTGACTTCCTGCAGCTCTGTCCTCCCTGAGACTCAGTCCTGGGTTCTCTCAGATCAGTGTCCTCCATTCCAGGAGCTCCATGGGGCTCCTATTCAAGTTCCCCTCCCCCCAGTGCCTTGCTTGGAAACTCTCTAGAGCCAGTACCTCTGAGCAGCTCTAGGGCTCTGCTCACCATTGTGTTGCCATGTGTCCGGGATGGCTGTCCCCTTTGCCTGATGCCCAGGATCTTGGAAATCTCCACTTCGCGCATCTTGTGTGACGCTGTTGCTCTTTTGTTTAATTGTTTCTGGCAGAAGAGTAACCCGTTGCTGAGTCCCAGTTGGTGTGGCTCCCCTAAGTGAAAATCAAAGTTGGAAGACCCTCAGTTGTAGATTCTGAATAGAGGCCTTTAGGGAGTAGAGAAAAAAACACCAGCTCTGGTGAAAGCCTGAAGCCAGAAACCCCTTCAAGCTCAGTTTGACAAAGCAATGCAGGTACATCAGTAGGGACAGTTTTGGCTTGAGCCCAAGAACTGCAGAAGGCCCACGGCCCTTTGTCCTAGAGCTAACCTGCTGTTTGGGAAAGGTCTGTGGTGCCAAACCCAGCGGGTTCTTTGTGAGTAGACAGAGGTGCCTCTTTAAAAGCCTGTCAGGGGGCATCTGGCTGGCTCAGTCAGGAGAGCAGGGGAGTCTCCATCTGGCTTCATGAGCCCTATCCCTACTTTGGGTGTAGGGATTACTTCAACAAATAAACTTACAATAAATAAACAGTACATCAAGCCGGACCCTCTCTAGTCTCGGAAGGGTCCTCTGGAGCAAGGCTATACTAGCTAGGCTACCAAGTGGCCTAATCAAGGATACGGAGTCTGGGGATTGGGTGAGGCTTTGCAGGGTGCCTGGGGGGATAGGTGGGGAGGGGAGGGAGGAAGGAGAAGGGATGCAAACCCCTGTTCCCTGGGGAATGAAAAGAAAGCACCTTTGCTGGATCAGGGACTGCAAACCACATACTGAAATATAAGCAGAGAAATTGCTCTGCGAAAAACAGAAAAAACCCCGACAGCCAAGGTGGGATGTATGACCAGTGGACAGAAACTGTCCTGCATGCTTTTGATTGAGAAACAGCCAAACCCAGATTCTCAAGAAAGCAGCCCTTAAAAGCAGAGGTGTTTTCTTCAGGGTCCTGGTGTCCCCTGAGTGAGCTTCCTCTTCAGCCCATGTCATCAGCCAAAGTCATGGAAAAGACAAAACAAACAAACAGAAAAATGAATAAGAAAACAAAGGCTATTCTTAAACAACCAACAACAGGTGAAAGAGCAAAAGCAGCCCCCCACTGCCACTGCCACAAATAATGCAGAGGAGTTGTCCATACTCGGGGAAATCGCGGGGGTCAGCATGTCCCTGGTATGATGGAAGGGCCTCCCCTGGGAAAACCACCTGCTTGATCCCGGCGTCTCCCCTGCCGGGTAAGTGTGACTCGCTCCGCCTCCGCCCCACACCAGTCTCACCCGCCTTCCACCGGACACACAGGCTCACTCGCCTAGGCGCACCCCAACACCCTCGGCACCCACTCCTGTCGCAAGCATCCTCACCCTCCACACGACGCTTCCGAATAGGATGGACGCAACAGCGCTGCTACCTCCTCAGCCCCGCGAATTCTAAGTTGCAGAACCCCACCGCCGTGTTGCCTGGTTTGCATCAGACAAGCCCAGTCCCTGAAGTCAAGGGCTTCGCCTCAGTCCCCAACCCCACCCCATCTCCCGGCCCCCCAGCTCCCCTCCCAACTTGGATTTCAGTACTGGTGTTCCTCCTTCTCCTCCTCCAGTCCCCCTTCCCCTTCGCCCTTCCCGTGCCCTGGCTTCCTTCCTCACCTGCCCAGTCTCCTCTGTCTCCTGAATTGGTTACCACTCTTTCCTCTCCCTGCAGCTATGGCCCCCCAAACCCTACACAACCCCCCCACCCAGCCCAGGGAAGGCTGTGCCAGCCAGAGAGAAACATGAGGGAGGACTTTCCAACAGCCCACGAAGAGCAGATACAACTCTGTCTCTTGCTCTCTCTAGCTCTCTCTCTCTTTCTCTTCAGACCCTGGTTGGAGGACACCGAGTGCCATGGCTGCACCTGTACAGTTCAAACCAGTCCCCACAGCCTCCCCCAGGCCTGGACACTGCGGGGGGGAGGGGAGGACCAAAAGTCCGCAACCCCTGGGCCCTCGGGCTGACACCAGCCCACAACACTCCACACGCTGAACACATCCCAGGGCCTGCTTCTTCCCCAGGCGGGCTCCTAGGACAGGGACGGCGCGCCCCCTCGTGGCCGCGCGGGGAGGCGCCCAAGGATCCCGCTGTTGAGGGCAGGGCCAAAGGGGACCACTGCTTCTGCTCCCTTAGACCAGGCTCAGAGTTCTCAGCAGGGGGTTAGTGGGGTCCCAGGCTCCCCACTCTGCCACCGCCTGCCCTCCCTCCACCGCTGGGCGCTTCCCCCTGGAGGGGATTTCTGCAGTCAGGTCGGCCTTTGGAGGGAAAATAGCCAGGTCTGGAAAACTAAACAGACTACTTTGAAGAGATTTGGGCAATTGTATGGTCATGGATGGAGCGCCCTAGGGTTCTGATTTGCCTTGTCTTGATTGCGCCTTGAGGTAGCGGTTTACTTTTCCCGGAATGTTTAAATTAGAAAAGATTGGAGGGTGGAGAGGGGGCGTCCAACTTTAGTTGTCACCTGAGATCAATAGTGTCCTGCTGGGTAGAATAATGCCCCCTCCCTAGGAGCTGCCCAGACTAATGCCAGGAAACTGTGCACATGTTCCATCCTGCAGCAAAAGGGACCCTGCACAGGTGCTTATGTTAAGGACCTTGAGATGGGGAGATGATCCTGGATTATCCAGGCGGCGCCCTGCAATGACAAGGGGGTCTTAAAACACAAAGAGGCAGAGAAGAGGTCAGAAGGAGGCTGTGTGAGGAGGACTCTGCCTGCTGGGGCTGGGGCTGGGGCTGAGCATGGAGGAGGGGCCTCTAGGAGCTGGAACAGGCAAAGAGACACACTGCCTGCTTAACCTAAAAAATAGAAAGCGCCAGGTATTTTACCAGCCAAATTGGGATTCCTGGGGAATAAAAGGGAAAGGTGATGTGGGACAAACCAGCTGGTCTGAGGAAAGTCACCTAACCAGAGCTGTGCAGGGTCCCTGGTGTGGCTTGCAGTGAGGTCCTGCTCAGGGCCTCCATGGGAGGAAAGGCCAGCAAGTCAGGGGGCAATCATTTGAAAGCAGTAGAGGGAACAGGGCCTGGAGCTCTCCCAGGCAAAATGACCCCTAATCAGGAGCCAGATCCGTCATCGGAAAATAATCCAGAGCTGACACATGTGAGAACCGCCAGAGAAGGATATGAAAGCTTTTAGTATAAGTTTTCCATCAGTTGTAAATGTTAAACCGAGAATTAGAAAATATAAACAACACCCTCTCTATCTTTAAGAGATGAAAACTACAACGTCTGAAAGGAAATATACTACAAGGTATTGACAGAATTTAGAAAATGCAGAAGAAAAATTTTTGATAGAATTGTATTGACTCTGTAGATCTATTTGCGTAGTATTGCCATATGAACTATATTAAATCTTCCAATGCATGCATACAGTTGTTTTTTTTCCCCCATTTGGTCTTTCATCTCTCGCAGAACCATTGCTTCTTATGCTTTTCAGTGAACAAGTCTTGCTCTCCTTGAATGAATTTACACCTGACACTTTTACTGTGTTGTGTGCCATTGTAAATAGAATTGCTTTCTAAATTTCCTTCTCAGATTGTTCATTGCTAGTGCATAGAAACACAACTGATTTTGTATATATGGTACCCTGCAACTTTACGGAATGAGTCTATGGACTCTAATATTTTTGTGTGTGGATGATTTGAGGTTTTTCTATCTTTAGGAGCATGTCCTCTGTAAATAGAGATACAGGTTGACCCTTGACCAATGCGGAGTAAGGATGGTGACTCTCAAGATCAAAAACCTGTGTATAGAGGCGCCGTGAGGGGCGGTAGCAGCGGCGGTGGTGGTGATAGTGGCGGTAGCTGTGAGGGGGTTCCAGGAAGATGGTGCTGATTAAGGAATTCTGTGTGGTTTTGCCATGTTCTGTTCAGGAGCAAAGTTCCTGCATTCGTCAGGATGATTGCTCCGGAGGGCTCCTTGGTGTTTCACGAGAAAGCCTGGAACGCATACCCCTACTGTAGAACAAACCATTATGCCTCAGTTGTAACGAATGTATATATGAAAGATGATTTCTTCATTAAAATTGAAACATGGCACAAACCAGACTTGGGAACATTAGAAAATGTACACGGTTTAGATCCGAACACATGGAAAACTGTTGAAATTGTCCGCATAGATATTGCAGATCGAAGTCAAGTTGAACCAGCAGACTACAAAGCTGATGAAGACCCAGCATTATTCCAGTCAGTCAAGACCAAGAGAGGGCCTTTGGGACCCAACTGGAAGAAGGAGCTGGCAAACAACTCTGACTGTCCTCAGATGTGTGCCTACAAGCTGGTGACCATCAAATTCAAGTGGTGGGGACTGCAAAGCAAAGGAAAACTTCATTCAGAAGCAAGAGAAAAGGATATTTACAAAGTTCATCGCCAGCTTTTTTGTTGGATTGACAAGTGGAATGATCTGACAATGGAAGACATTAGGAGAATGGAGGATGAAACTCAGAAAGAACTAGAAACAATGCGTAAGAAGGGTTCCGTCCGAGGGACGTCGGCTGCTGATGTCTAGATGAGTCCCGTGTAGGGTCAGAGACAATATCAAACTGTTTATGTAATCAAGGTCAAGTGAGGGGAACAAGTGCAGCCAGTGATGAGTGAAGAAGGATCTGACCAGTATCTGGCAGTGCTGACGTTTCCCAGATGTGTGCTTGTGATGACATACTCACAGGTTCCCAACCACGTGTGTGTGTGTGTGTGTGTGTGTGTGTGTGTGTGTGTCTGTCTGTGGCTGCATATAAAACGCATGTAGAGCTACAGATCAAGATACACACACTTGTGTATATATGTACATACAAACATACTGAAAGGTTTAGTACAATTTCTCCAAAGTACTGTACCTATGTTCAAGAATGCAAAAGAAAATATTTTCAATATATATACCTGGAACAGATTTTAATAATTATCAGAGTAATACCATTGATGGACAAATTGACTGCAATGTAATACTAGCTGGTATGTTTCATAAATGTCAAATTGTGGACCAATATATTTAGCCTTTTATAACTTTTCTGTTCTTTTAAATCTTCCTGTTCTTTTAAATCTTACAAATTTTTATTTTAGTCCCATAAGCAACAGACTCCCACAGAAAAATTTATTCAAAATCTTTTGGTATTCCAGTGAATCTGGAATGTGAACTCTGAATGTATTTATAATGATTTATTTCTGGATGGTTATTATCTTAAATTCAAATTGGACACTGTCTATTAGTAAGGAGTATAGTTACCAGCCAATTTTTACCTGTTTGCCCTGAGGGAAAAAATCCTTTAAAAAAAAATTCTGGTTTTTATTGGATTTTTGTATTTTAAATTTCAATATTTTTCTACATCAAACCTAGCAAAAATGGAGATGATGGTTTGTGATTTATAATAAGCACTATACAATTTTCAGGCTACTCTTAGGCAAACAAAGAAATTGATGAAGAAATGAATAGCATCGTAGGCTGTAGGAAACTTTCCGGAAGTCGAGCACTTCCATGGAGTCTTGTTTCTGAAATGACTGTTTTCTGAAATTAGAGCTTGGAAACTATGCAAATGATCTAGATTCCTCACAGCTGACAGGCTAGAATACAGATAGTGGTGATGGTTTTGTTTTTGTTTTGTGCTTTTCATATTGAAATACACCCCAAGGGGGAGAAGCTGCCTTTGAGATAGTGGAATTTCAGAGGCAGCACAGGCTGATCTCCTTGCCTGGGAGGCCCTGCTGAGAGGCCAGTGCTCCACCGCCCATGGGGAGGACACCACTGGAACCTGTCACGAGTGAGCATCAGGAACGTGCTGTTAGCAGCTGCTGCCACCTTGTCCTCCTCCTCCTCCTTCTTTAAGAAAGGCACCATAGCTAGGTAAGATTTTTATCAGCTCTCTCTGTCCAAATCCAGGTTTTCTCCTGTCAGTCCTGGAAGCTTGACCAGAATGATATTGTTGGAGCCTTCCGGTCACAAACTATCTCCCTTAATCTCGTCCTTCCTGCAACACGCTGGCTCCTGTAGTCCTATCACGTTTGTAATCTGACTTGCTGACAGTCCTGCCCACCCTGCTCCTCGTTTTCCCACACGCCATGTCCCCACTAAGGTGGTGGCAGTGATTCGGACGAAGGTGTTGAGGATCACTGCCGCACCGCGATGCCCTCTTAGCCTTGGCTCCGAACCCCACGTCGAATATGTCCTCCGTGTACTCAGGATCAAGACTGATGTTTACTCTCTGGGCAGTGTTATAAGACAGGTGTTGTCAAAGCATAATCATTGTCTGCAAAATGTTTGCTGCAAGGAAGATTATTGCTAATTTTGTGAAATAAAGAGTCTCACTCTCTCCTTTTAATGGACTAAACTCTCACTGGCATCTGTAGCTTCGTTGGGAGTTTGGGCGCACATGGAAATCCATGCTCAGCGCACGGATTCTAATGTTTTCCTAACAACTGTGGAGATTTGAGGGAATGCGTGGTGAATGTAAAATACCTAGTTTACTTGGCAGTCTCTTGTGTAAATTACAGTAAAACAAAGTAAATGAAATTGAAACAAAAAATAAATTTGATCACAAAATGCCAAAAAAAAAAAAAAAAAACCTGTGTATAACTTTTGACTCCCGAAAACTTAACTACTAATAGCCACTTGTTGACTGGAAGCCTGACTGATAAGATAAAGATGACTAACCCATATTTTGCAAGTTATATGTATTCTACACTGTATACTTCTAATAAAGTAAGTTAGATAAATGAAAATGTTATTAAGAAAATCATTCGGAAGAGAACATATATTTAGAGTAGTATACTGTGTTTATAGAAAAATGCACGTAGAATTGTACATGTGCTGTTCCAACCTGTGTTGTACAAGGTCAACCCTAGTTTTATTTCTTCCTTCCCCCACTCTTTTTTCTCACTTTCAGTTTTGAATAGTATTTTGGCCGAGGATCGAATTCCATGCCTAGAGAGGGATTCTTGAGTCTCCTCTTGATTAGAACGAACTTTTCAAGTTCATCCCTGACATTAAATCTAAATTAGACCTGCTTTGGGGCTTGGAAATGGAGGGAAAAATCACCCTCCTTTCTTCTCACTGCATTTTAGACTTCCTCCTCAAAATGAATGTCAGGGGGCACCTGGGTGGCTCAGTCGTTAAGCTTCTGCTTTCCGCTCAGGTCGTGATACTGGGGTCCTGGGATGGAGCCCCGCGTCAGCAGAAAGCCTGCTACTCCCTCTCCCACACCCTCTGTTTGTGTTCCCTCTCTCATCGTGTCTCTCTCTGTCAAATAAAAAAATAAAATCTTAAAAAATAAAAAAAGTTCTTGCAAATAGTGCTGAGGACTCAGACTGGCCATTGCTTTGCTCGTGCCTCTCAATATTACCCTCAAAAATGTGAGCAAGACTTCATACTAGGTAAGCCTTAGGACCTTGGTGGGCTAAATATTCAGCAGCCTTTATACCAAACATGTTCCTACCGTACCTTTGATAACATGTGGAGAGGACTGAACAAGAAAATATGAAGTGCAACAGAGCATTCTTACCTTGAAAAAACATGGCCATTTTTGAATACTCATGGTAGCATATGCAGAAATCTAGCCTGGGCTGCCCTGGAGCCTTGTAGGCTTTACACTGCACATTCAGGGTTTCTAGAACACACACGTGCACGCGCTCACACACACACACACACACACACACACACACACACACTCCTCCAGTCCATCTCCGTAGGACTTGTGATCAAATCAGGAGCCAGTCCTCGAGTAGTAGGGCCCAGAGCCCGTGAGCAACAGATGCCTAAACAGGAGCCGCTGTCCCTGCTTTTTCTACAGAAGACAGGCCTGTTGCGCGGCGCCCTTCCTTGTCCCGTGCCCTCTGATCCACGCCCCGCCACGTCTTTCCCCACCCACCCCACCCTCCTGGCCAATGGCCTGCCTGTGACCTGAAAGGAAGTGACGTCCACGCCCCCTGGGTTTAGGCTTCCTGTGGGTTTCAGGCCTCCTCCTTGGGAGAGCAGTGTAGCAAAATAGCTCTTGAAAATGAAAACTATCGGGCGCCTGGGTGGCTCAGTTGGTTAAGCAAATGCCTTCGGCTCAGGTCATGATCCTGGAGTCCCGGGATCGAGTCCCGCATCCGGCTCCCTTCTCAGGGGGAGTCTGATTCTCCCTCTGCCCCTCCCCCCTCATGTGCGTGCTCTCTCTCTCTCTCTCTCTCTCATTCTCTCTCGCAAATAAATAAATAAAATTAAAAAAAAGAAAGAAAATGAAAACTATCATCTTAGGACTAAGAACAACAATAAACAGATTCTAAGAATCATGTGAACGATCTGTACTGGAAATCAGAGCTCAAACTGTAAGAGAACGAATGGAGAATCTAGACTCAAAAGGTGTTTCTGGTAAGGCCAGATGTGCAGAACAGGATTTCGAGCGGAGCAAGAGATGTTAAGCGAGTGTCCTGCTCAGCAGCGGGAAGGTGTAGGGACCAGTGCCCCACAGGGTCGTGGGAAGAACGAGGGAGGGCAGGGCCAGGCACCGATGTGGAAGGAGACCCGACAGAGCCGGCTAAGTCCTGGATGCGTTTGGCGGAGACCGCCGGGCACCAAAACTGGGAGCTCGGCCTTTGCCACAGATTCCAAAGAAATACATTCCCAACAGCTAACATTTAAGTGTTTGTGTGTGTGTGTGGGGGGGTGATGACATGTTCCATGACAAGAAATGTAGCATTTCCTTCTGAATGTGGCATGCGAGAGTCCTGTCATTTTGTCGGCAACACAAGATTCCGATTCTATGACACCACATCGTTGTGGATACCGTGACATGATTTTCGGGCTCAATGTGTTCCGAGCCGATGTAGTTAGACAAGGCGGAAGAGTCCAGAGTGGCAGCTTGGGGCTAGAGAGCCCCCAGAGAGGACCCGTGCTTGCCTCTGGCTGGGTAATCAGAGAGCTCGCTCCCCTGTGAACTGAAGGTTGGAGCTTCCAGCCCAGCTGGGAATACTGGGTTATAAGTGATCCGAGGCATTACTAAGCTATACTGTGCAAAACATTCTTTCTTAGCTAGCTTCTTCCCTGACTTATCCTCAGTATCTATTTTATTTTTGTTTTTTAAGCTTTAAAAGTTTTATTTATTTATTTATTTATTTATTTATTTATTTATTTATTTAGGAGAGAGAGAGCACGCCCCTGCAAGCCTATAAACGGTGTGGAGGGGTAGAGGGGGAGGCAAAGGGGGAGAATCTGAAGAGGACTCTGCACTGAGCCTGGGGTTCAATTTCAGGACCCTGAGATCATGACCTGAGCCAAAACCAAGAGTTGAAGGCTTCACCAACTGAGCCACCCAGGTGCCCCATATGTTTTAAATGTTTCAGGGATTTTATTTTTAAGGAATCTCTACATGCAATGTGAGGCTCGAACTCACAATCCCGAGATCAAGAGCAATATCTAGTTTATTTTTGTTTATTTTTTAAAATATTTTATTTAATTATTTGAGAGAGAGTGAGAGAGCGAGCAGGAGAGCATGGTGGGAGGCACAGGGAGAAGGAGACTCCTCGCTGAGCAGGGAGCCCGATGTGGGGCTCGATTCCCGAACCCTGGAATCATGATGTCAGCCAAAGCAGACGCTCAACCGGCTGAGCCTCCCAGGTGCCCCAGCAATCGCTAGTTTAAATCAGAGGTGGGAAGATCCTGCCTGAACACCTAAAGTTCATGTTAGTTACTAAGGGGGTTGTTAGAAAGAGTCTCTTCTTTTTCTTTCTTTTTTTAGGATAAAATAAGTTCTGGAGTTCCAGAGTCTAGGTATCTCATAGACAATATGACCTTTCTTCCTGAGAATGGGTTTTTACACCTGTTCGTTCCTGGAAAGTTGGTGTCAATTCCTCTAAGCCAGTTTAAAGGAATTGGCTTTTTTATTCCTCACAGCCAAAAAGAACACACGCCAAGGTCTCAGTGAGAGGATCGCTTATAGGATACGGGCTTTAGTTGTGAGATGTGGGAAAGGATGGGAAGAGGCAGGGTTTGTTCTACATTGAACACTGGCAGCACTGACAATTCTGTGATTGTGGTAAAGAAGTCATAGGCGTTTCCTTAGGGAGGGAGGTCGATGTTTGGATGTCGGTCTGAACAGTATTGTGAGTAGCCTTGTTTTGTCTCATTTCATCAAGGTCTCAAAGCAATCTTGTCTGAGGTTGATATTCTACATGTAAGATTATTTATTTCAATCATGGAAACAAAACAGTCAGGCTGGGAGTGCCACAGCAGTTCAGGGCATCGGAGGCTGGGATTGTTCTTTGTCCCTGGAAATCCCTAAAACAGAGAACAAGGAAAGAGAGCCCTCAGGTCTCCCAAGCTGTAGCTGCAAACCTGAGTGGGAAACTGAGACTTGGACTAAGTATCTTGAATTTCCTGTGGCTCCATTTCCCATTTCAAAATGGGTCAAAAGGAATTGTTCCTGCATGGGTTGTCCCAGGTGTTAAATTGGTAGAGTAGGCAGCTAGATCTGAGCTGGAGGCAAGGAGGGTGGTACACAGTGCTTTCGTGGTTTCCCACCTGCTGGACTGTTAGATCCAGACCAGCAGGTGCAGAGCATGTGCTCTCCTTTCCAGCGTGTGTCCTACAATAACGTATGGCTTCCTTACAATATATTTACATTGCGGTTTCCATCCCCCAGTGGGGGAAGATGGCCTTGACAGTTCCAGGAAGACCTTTGTTAGGGCCAAAATCTCCCCCTATCAACCAGTAGGCTGAGTCCCTTAGATGATTGGAAACATCTTCAGTTGGAGACCACCCTGGCTGTGACCCATAATCTATGAGACATAAAAAGAAAAGACACCCCTAACCCCAGTGCAGCTGCCACCCCGGGGCCTGTCTGCTCTCCCATCTTGAGAGTGGACTGAAGTTCAACCAGGAGTGTAAACCAACTGAGTATACAAGTGGGACTGTACAATTGTGAACAAGAGTATTCCCAGGAAAAGTCCTTCTGGACATTGTTGTTTGAACAGTGGGGATACGGATTGACCACTGTCCCCTGACATTCAGATGTGGGTTCCCGGAGGATATGTTAGGATCCTCGACAGGGAAGCTCGCAGCCAAGGCCTGTGTGGCGGCCGTACTGCCATCAACTGTTGAAGGAGTTTGGGAAAATCTCTTCTTCTCTCTGGGCCTCACTTTCCTCATGTGTAAGATAAGGTTGTTATTCAAATCCTCCACGGTCCCTTCCTGCTCAGTTTCTGTGAGTGCATGAGGGTCTGCGGTGCCTTTTAAGCAGCCCTAGGGACTGCAGCTGAGACCTGACTTGGTCCCCTCACTGTGTGTCCTTTTCAGGAGCCTGATCTGAGCCCACACTGGAAACAGAGAACAGAGGGAGCATTTGGGAGACAGAAAATCAGATTTGGAGGATGAGCATAACCCAAGGAAGGACAAGGCAATGGTGGAGCAGGTGATTGCCAAAGGAGGTAAGAATAAGGACAAGTTGAGTCCAGAAAACTCAGGGGAACCTGAGGAATGCATACAGCAGCATCCAACTCTGCAAGGAGCAGCCTGAGCTGAGCAAGGAGAACTAGGAGAGTAAGTTTTCCCCTCACCTTCAGGTCTTTTAAACATTGATTCATAACGGATTCCCGTGTGGCATCAGTTTCACGTCGCAACACAGGGATTGGACGACTCTATAAATTATGTTAGGCTGACTACTAGTGTAGCTACCCTCTGTCACCACGCAGAGCTGTTACTGCACCACCGACTACATAATATGAGATCTGTCCTCTAACATTTTTTTAAAATCTTCACTGTGGACGATGTTTTGACAGAGTGTAGGTTTCTATGCCCTCCCCTCCCCCCACCACTACCATGGGCCTTCTTTGGACTTTCCCAGAGAGGAGCAGTGACATATAGGAGGTTCCCTATTTTAGGTCACTGCAGCCCCTGATCTTGGACCAGGATGCTCAGCCAGGGCCAGGGAAATATGGATTAGCAGGAACCCTTCTTTGCAAGCCCAGCTCCAATGTGAAGGACCAGAGTGCCTCTTCTAGGCCCCCGCAGGAATGGTTCAGCACCCAGGAGCTGGCCCTACATAGAGGGCCAGAAAAGGGCAGATTCCCCTAAACCCAGCCCAAAGTGTTCCATTTAGACTCAGAAGAAGGTGAATAGCAGCACAGGCTCTTTTCCCTATGCTGAGCGGGGTGACTGGGCGGAGCCTCAGAGCCAGTGCAGGAGGGAGCATCAAAGGGAACCTTTGGATGTTAACCTAAAGGTTCGTGGCTAGAGCCCACCCAGGGGACCAAACCTACTTAAGATCCATCCAGATCTTGCCAGCGGCTTCCGTGGGTCCTGCAGCCCTGACTTCCTCTAGGTATCTCCAGCCAGCTGCTGCCCCTGTCTTTGCCTGCTTCCCCCTGGTGTCCTTGGGCTAACTGAAGGTCTGTTCCCTTAAGTCGTCTGCCACCTGGTGGATTCCAGGGAAACTGCCGGGGCCTGAGGCTGAAGGCACATGCACTGAATCCCTGACTCCAGCTGGGAGGTCAGAAACCAGGCTCTGAGCCACCACCTGCTGAGACTCCAGGATGTGGCCCCTCAGCAGGTTGTGTTTGCCTGGGGGTCCCAGGACCCACTGATGTGCGAAGGTCACCTTCTTTCTTTTTTTTAGGTGAAAATGAAATACAATAAATTTCACCCCTTGTCAACAATGACAGAGTTGTTCAGCTAGTGCCCTAATGTGTTTCAGAGGCTTCCTTCACCTTCCCACACTCCCTCCAGCCCCTCTGCAGATAGTCTCCGTTCCCTCCTCCAGCCCCAAGCAGCACTGATCTGCTTTCTGTCTCTGTGCATTGCTCCTTTCTGCTCATGTTACATAAGCCGAATGAGAATGTTTGTAGTTCTTGGTGACTGGCTTCTTTCACTGAGCATCCTTTTGAGGTTCCTCCATGCTGTAGCTTGGATCAGATTTCTGTGCCTTTTGTTGCCCAATAGATGCCATGGTACAGATAGGCCTCATTGGGTTTGTCCATTCACCAGCCGATGGCCCTTTGTGTTGCTGTCAGGTGTTCCCTATTGTGAATAACCCTGCCCGGAACATTTCTGACCGAGACTTGAGCAGACATATGCTTTTACTTCTCTCAGATAGATTCCTAGTTGTCGAATGGCTGGATCCTATGGCAAGCTTGTGCTGAACTCTTAAGAACTCTCAAAGTGGCTTCCGCAGGGGCTCTTATATTTTACGTTGCCACCAGCAATATAGGAGGGTCCAGTTTCTCCACATCCTCAGCAACACTTGGTATCGTCTTTGGAACAGAAGCGCACTAGTTGATGTAAAATGGTACGTGGTTGTCCTTGCATTTCCTTGAGCACTAATAACATATTACTAATAACCTTGATTACCTTTTTATGTGTCTCCTTTGGTACATGTGTATTCAACTCTTATACTGGCTTAAACGAGTGTGTTGCTTCGGCCCATTGAGTGAGTTCAAAGTCCTCTTGTCTCTCGTGAATGTGAGTCCTCACTGGGTATTTAATCCACAAATATTTCCTCCTAATCAGTGGCTTCTCTGTTCCTTTTCTCAGTGGCAAAGTTTGATGCAAAAAACTTCTCCATCTTCAATTTTCTCTTACATATCGTGCTCTTGCCGTAGTGACTTAGAACTCTTTGCTTACTGTGAATTCCTGACCATTTTCTCCCATGTAGTCCTCTTGCACAATAGTTTTGGCTCTTATACTTAGATCTGTGACCATTTTGAGTTCATTGCTGTGTAAGGTGTGATTTCCTGCAACAGCAGTGGGGGAGCTTTGTCCTGACAGGTACAGGAGAGCCTGGGGGACACCTTTGTTTCAGAGTTAGTCTCCCCTGGGCCAGGAATGGAGATTTCACCGTGCTGCACCTGTTAGTGAAAGGCTGAGTGCCTTTGGGGAGGGGAGATACGTGGGGCTGGGGTCATATACGGCATGTACTCCCCGTTCTCTGGGACTGGGTACAAAGGAGCTCCTGGAGCCCCAGGGCAGTCCTGCTCACAGGTGTCTTTAGAAGCACAAACACACTGAGAGCAGGAGAGGCTAACACAGAAAGGACCCCAGGGATCCCAGGGGATCTGGGTTGGGATCCGATAGGGTCTTCTGTGGGTGGGTGGGAAAGAGGACTCCCACACAATTGGAACTCAGGAAACATACCCAGAAGGAGTGGAGCAGATTGAAGACATTTCCCAGAGTTTGCACTCTTTTTCCAACATGAAAATCATGGTGTGTGCCTGCATCAAAGGTGCTCGGGGGACACATGCTGCCTCAGTGGGTAGAGCGTGCAACTCTTCATCTCAAGGTCATGAGTTAGAGCTCCACGTTGGTCATGGAGCCTAGCTGAAATTAAAAAAATAATAATAATAAATAAAAAATACACAGGTGCATGCGTCAGGAATCTGGAATTACTCCCCCTAAGGAAAGGATGGGGCAGCTCCCTTAGTCCTTGCAGGTCAAGAGCCATTCTGCGCCTTAGAGAATCCTAAAAGTTGCTTGATATTTCCTCAGATCAACCCAGAGATTCTACACTTTCAGTATTTGTTGGGTTTTCCGTGTATGGTCAGAGGTCCACTGGCAGAAAAAAGTTGACACACGGAGTACAGAGTAGACCAAAACACAGAATAGTACCTGGATGCACCACATTAGTCTCTGTCCTCACTGCGGCCTCACTGAAAATGAGAATGGGCAATCGAAATACCTGGTATTCAACACACATTAGGAAAAAATGGAAAGTTTGGGTTAACAGTTTAAATTATTGTGTCCCCAGATTGAATCTGATGGCAAGTGGAGACTCTGTTGAACGTCTTCTAGGTTCTGCAGGTGGAAATGAGGGGCTGAGGGACAAAGCAATTTACAACTGAGAGTAACTTTGGTAACTTAGTACCTTCACACTTGACACAGTTTTCTTTCATTTTGTCTGATGCCCTGCTGTCATGTTTGATTCTAACCATATTTGTACAAGGAAGTTGATATCAATAGCAAACCTAAAATCCATACCACTAAATATCACAGTGCTTATTCCTAATGGTACTTTAGGCTCGTTTCTAACTGCCTGTAGTTTCGTTATGACTGACTCTGAAGGCAGCCCATTCTAGCCATGTGTGCACTTCTCTTTGGCCCCACCTCCAGGTTAAGCAGTGCACCTGAGAGGGCTCTATCACTGGGGGAAGGACGTAGGTCAGACAGGTAATAAAGAGAAATGGGGGGACTGGGAGTCAGCAAAAAGAAAGCATAATTATCAGTGCATTGATTCCAGAGAGGACCATTATATTGCTTTTTAAAAACTATTTTCTTTACTTCTTTGAGAGAGAGCGATTGGGAGAGCAGAGTGGTGGAGGGAGGGGGAGAGAGAGAGAGAAGCAAACTCACCCCTGAGCAGGGAGCTGGACATGGGGCTTATCCCAGGACCCTGGGATCCTGACCTGAGCCAAAGACTGACACTTAACCAATTGAGCCACCCAGGTGACCCTTAAAATAATTTTAAAAAATTTCTGGAATACTTAACATACAGCGTTACATTAGTTTCAGGTAAGATCATGGTATTTATTTTTTATTTGTTTTTTTTAAAGATTTTATGTATGTATGTATGTATGTATGTATTTATTTATTTATTTAGAGCAGGGATTATGGGCAGAGGGAGAGGGAGAAAGAATCCCAAGGAGATTCTGCATTGAGCATAGAGCCCAAACGTGGGGTTCCCACGACCCTGAGATCATGACCTGGGCCAAAATCAAGAGTCAGATGCTTATCCGACGTAGCCACCTGGATGCCCCTTGGTATTTCTAAGAATAATATGTTTAGCTTTCTCTCTGAAAGAGGTACTGAGTAATGAGCAAGGCTAAGAGAAACCATGGTACCCATAGGGGCCAAGGTCAGATTGCCCAATATGTACCACAATGGCATATTGATTATTTTGAATTGTAGCTCTTTGAATAGCAACTGTGCAAGGACCTCAAACCCTCCTCTGTCTCCCTGAAAGCAGGAAACCCATCTCCCCTATGAAAAAGGCACCCCCTGTACTAAGAAGTAAAAAGACATCCTTCTCACCAAGGCCTTTAAAGCAGAGGGTCTGAATTCTGCATAGGACTCACTCCAAATTAGAGCTCCCAAACGTCCCTCGGAAATGTATTGTCTCCTTGTCTAAAATGTATAAAAAATGTCTGCCTTAATACTTTCTATTTCTTTAAAGGTCTGAATTTCAATATCAGTTCTTCATGCATATTCAATATCTCAGGTAAACTTAATTCTTAGGTAAGCTGGAACACCTTGAACGGTAATGGAGGAACTTGTCCTTCCCTGCATATATTTTCCTAGGGAAATTATTGGATTCTTGCTGATTTACAAACTCCACCTAAACAATGTGTGGAAAAGAAGGGAAACTGTGTTCTTTCATTTGGTCATTTCCCTTCAGTGGATCTGCCTGGAAATAAGAAAGAAAGAAAGAAGAAAGGAAGGAAGGAAGGAAAGGAAAGAAGGAAAGGAAGGAAGGAAGGAAGGAAGGAAGGAAGGAAGGAAGGAAGGAAGGAAGAAGGAAGGAAGGAAAGAAAGAAAGAAAGCAAGAAAGAACGTAAAGAAAGAAAGAGAGAGAGAGAAAGAAAGAAAAAGAGAGAAAGAAAGACAAAAAAGAAAGGGGGAAGGAGGGAGGGAAGAAAGTGTCCTGGTCAATTTTCCTTGTAAACATCTCGTGAGGAATCTGTTGGTGAACACCCAAATGGTGGTGAATGTTGGGAAGGCCCGTCCCTGACATGCTTTCAGGAGGGTGATTTGCTGTGTATAGAACTATTTAGGGAAACAAACTAAGAATCAGTGGATTAATATGGCCTTATTCGCAAGAAAAAGTCACATCAGCTATGTAAGCATAGCCATGGGAAATCAACCCAAAGAGTTCCACTTTGTGTGGTAACCTCACACAACATTTAGAGACCATGTATGTTTTGCCTGGGTCAGAGCATGTCCTCATGTGGGAAATCGGTTCTTGCAGTTAGTGTTAGTGGTCTCAGTTGCTTTGCTGGTACCTCACAATTTCTCTTTGAAAATGTGAGTAAAACCTGATCCTGGGTAAGACTTATGATTAGTGGGGCCTGATTTGGCAATGCAACCTTTTACATCATCCCCATATTTGTTGGATGTGCTCTTATGCAATTATCTGGTCTTTCTTGAAATAGTTGCCATTGGCCAAAATTAAACCTGGATAACCTGTGTACAGAGTGACTGGTGGATGATGGATTTTGTGGCCATTATGGCCAAAATTGTTGCTAAGGTATCTCCCAAAACCATGTATTGTTCTTTGGCACATGCCCATTTGCAACTCCAAAAGCCCAAAGCCATTGTTCCCTGCTACCCTGGGGTCCTTGTCATCAATTCCCCAGAAGTTCAGGATTATAACAGCTCTCATTATCTTTTTTAAGATTTTACTTACTTATTTGACAGAGACACAGAGAGAGAAAACAAGCAGGGGGAGCAGCAGAGGGTGGGGAAGAAGCAGGCTTCCTACCGAGCAGGGAACCCAATGTGGGGCTGGATCCCAGGACTCTGGGATCATAACCTGAGCTGAGGGAAGATGCTTAACCGACTGAGGCACCCAGGTGCCCCAACAGCTCTTATTAAATCCCAAATCCTGTCTATCTTTTGTTTTATATACTATTGTTTTGTGTATATTGTGTATATTGTTTTATATCACTATTTTGTTTTATACAATTTCCCATAGTTAGGAAGACAGCAGGGATAAGAAAAGATGAAGTACAGGGAGCAATCTTACCTTGAAAACCTACGTCATTTTTGGGAAATCTGCCACCACACACGAGTGAAAAATTGAACCCTGAGACCTAGCATAACCTTAGCTGACGGTAATTCCCTTAAGCTAAATCAAAAGGAACACACCTCCCATGAAGCAAGTTGGGGTTTTTATTCCTTGCGGCCAGAAAGAACACACCTCATGGTCTCAGGAAGAGGGTGTTAGAAAGAACCTATTGTAGATAGGAAATGCCCTTCACAGTGTCCTTCATGTGACAAGGGCTAGGGAACATCACGTGAAGGTGACGAACAGATGTTTACCGTGGTTATTGGATTTTTGTGTTTTTTTTTTTCTACATCCAACATCACCAAATAATTTATTTGGAATCAGAATTCAAAAGAACATTTGACAGTTGAGAACTGTTTATTCTGATCCAGTTGTACAACTAATCTAGGTGAAATTTCCAAATAAACTTTACATGGGTTTTCCAGGACTGGGGCTTCTCGATGACTTCAAATTTAGGATTTTCAAATGTGAAGTCTGGGAACGTATTCATGTCTGTTTTAACATATGTGTATTTAAGCTTCAGAAGCTCCCTCCCTAGGTCTTGCTGGTGCTCTGGGCCAGTATCAACGGGTCCTCCAGATGCCCATAGTTTAGTTCTGTGTTCTCTAATCTTGTCCACGATGAGTTTCTGTACAGGACCAAGTTCTTTATTAAATGCCACCGCGGTAACACCAGTGTCGCTCCTCAAATGAACTGAGACTGCAGACCGAATGAGAGAGGAGAAACTGAAGAGCCTCTGAAGCATCAGGGTAATTCTGATTTGCTCTCAGTCCTGAGCTGCCAGAGCTTCCACTGCCTCCACTATTCTACTTCTGGCCGTGGCTCTGCCCCCACCCGCCTACCCGCCCTCCCAGTGCATTCTCAAATTTTTTTCCTTGATAGAGATTAGCATACATGTTTCTAAACATTAAAAACCCGGGGAAGTAGAGATAAGCATCTGAACTAGTTCTCTATTGATGCATATTAACAATTAGAAAAGCAGTGGTTTAAAGCAACCAACATGTGTTATCTTGCAGTCCTTTGGCTCAGGAGTTTGGAATGACGAGGGTGGGTTCTCTGCTCACGGAATTGGTCAGTAAGTCGTCCCCCACCTGAACAGGTCTGATAGTGACCTTGTAGTGGTTCTCTCTCCGAAGAGGGCCTGCCCTCAGCATCTCACTCCTCTGGGATCCTCTTCCCTGACCTCATTTCGATCTGTCATGATGCTTTCAGCTTAGCCAGGTGGCTTAGGAGGAATGCTAGAACTGTGGAACCCCAGACCTGATCTCTGCTGTCCCTTGTCCAGGAGGAGAATAAATGACAGAGGTCTTCATAAAGAAATGACCCCCATGAGGGCTGACATTCCCCAGCAATTAGAGCAGAGGAGGAAACCTACAGGCAAACGGAGGGCCTAAAAACCAAAATCACGGAAGCAGGACACAGATCAAGTAGGAGCCCTTCCCAGAAATGTCCCCATTCTCCATTGAAAGCCACTTTGGTTGAAGGGTGTGAGCACTGGGTCTTTCAGAGTCTGCCTCCTCGGCTCTTTGTTTAAAACGGGCTTTTTCCATACGTGAGAATCTCCTTGGAGCTTTTGTCAGAAATGCAGATTCGTGGGCCTTATCCCCAGGGCATTCCAAGAGGCACACAATGACTCTGATGAAGGTGTTCTTTAGCTCTGCAGCTGGTGCCCAGGGACGGGACCCCTGTCTGCTGCATGATACCCCATTTCCCGTCTAACATTCCAGCGGTCCATGCTGCCTTCTCGAAGTTATATTCTACATTCTCTATCATACACGAGATAAATATGCTCAAAGAGATAATTAAATGATCCACGAAAGCATATGGGACATGTGGTGAAGCTGCTATTGGCATCTTGGAATGCTTTTCTGAAGGCTGTGCTTCTATTGCTTCGGCCCAGAACCGGGATTGGGTTTGAATGGAAAGATGGTTGGGACTGGAGATCAGTAAAAGCTCGTTATTGCTGGTAACTTTTATCTATCTGCTTCACAAGTATTTACTGAATGTTTCACCTGGCAGTCTCTCGGAGGCACGGGGGACATGGGGTGAGCAGGCAGACCCAGTGCCAGCTCTCAGGAAAAAGAACTTTAGCACAGGAGTCAGATATTTTATAGATAATCATCGAAGTGCCTTTTATTTGTGACTATGGTAAATATTATTTAACACTTTTGTGTTCTGTGATCAGAACATCAGATCAGTTGGTGAAATGTCTGACTCTTGATTTTAGCTCAGGTCATGATCTCAGGGTCCTGGGATCGAGCCACCTTCTGGCTCCATCCTCATCAGGGACTCTGCTTGGGATTCTCTCTCTCTCTCTGCCTCTCCACCCCAAAATAAAGAAATAAATCTTTAAAAAAAAGTATAACCTTTCAGCAAGTGGTAAAGTATAATCTTTTCAACACATGGATATGGATATGACATATGCGTGTGCATATGAAAATAAGTAAATACATAAAATTGGATCCATAACTCACACCACCCCAAAATTAGCCTAGGAGAGAGTAAGGGCCTAAGTAGAAACGTTAAAATGTTAAAACTTTTACAAGAAAACATAGTAGAAAAATCTTTAGGAGCCCCTGCGTGACACAGTTGGTGGCTCATCTGACTCCTGATTTTGACTCAGGTCCTGATCTCATGGGTTGTGGGATCAAGCCCAGAGTTGGCTGTGCACTCAGTGGAGAGTCTGCTTCAATTTCTCTCCCTCTCTCCCTCTGTCCCGCACTTGCTCTCTTTCTGTCACTCTCTCTAAAATTAAATAAATAGAATCTTTTTAAACAAAGATTTTATTTGTTTATTGGAGATAGAGAGAACACAAGCAGAAGGGCAGGCAGAGGGAGAGGGAGAAGCATACTCCCTGCTGAGCAGGGATCCTGCCGGTGGGCTCAATCCCAGAACCCTGGGATCATGACCTCAGCTAAAGGCAGATGCATAATGAACCAAGCCTCCCCCGGCTCCCTAGTAAATAAATCGTTAAAAAAATCTTTATAACCTTAAGTTGGACAATGATTTCTTTTTTTTTTAAGATTTTATTTATTTATTTGACAGAGAGAGAGCACAAGCAGGGGAGCTGCAGAGGGAGAGGGAGAGGCAGGCTCCCCGCTGAGCAAGGAGCCCGATGGTGGGCTAGATCCCAGGACTCTGGGATCCTGAACTGAGTCGAGGGCAGACACTCAACAGAATGAGCCACCCAGGAGCCCTGGGACAATGATCTCTTAGATATGACACCAAAATTGTGATTGATGAAAGAACAAATGGATACATTGGACTTAGTTAAAATTTAAAACTTTTGTTCTTCACAAGACATTGGTGAGAGGATGAAAAGTCAAGTCACACATAGGGAGAAAATATTGATAAATTACATATCTAATGAAGGTCTCCTAATAGAACACTGAAAGAACTCTCCAAAGACAATAGTAAGAAGGCAAACAATCCAATTTAAAAATGGGTAAAAGAGAAGTACTTGGGTGGCTCAGTTGGTGAAGCAGCTGCCTTTGGCTCAGGTCTTTATCTCAGGGACCTGGGATCTAGCCCTGCCCCCCTCTGTCAGTCTCCCCACTGACAGGGGAGTGTGTTTCTCCTCTCTCTGCCCTCCCCACCCCACCCCACACCCCCGCTCTTGCTCTCTCTCTCTCTTTCAAGTAAGAAAATAAGAAAATAATTTGGGTAAAAGATTTGTAGACAGTTCAGCCGAGAACATATATGGAAGGCATGTAAGAACATGACAAGATCTACATCATTAGTCATTAGAAAAATGTAAACTTAAACCACTATCTGCCAATTAAAATGGCAAAAATGAAAAGAATTTCCATTCCAAGTATTGGCAAAGATGTGTAGGAGCTGAAATTCTCATACACTGCTGATAGGAATGTTAAATTCTACAACTCCTCTAGGAAATAGTTTGGAAATCTTTTTTTTCTTTTCAAGGTTGATTTCTTTGTGTGAGAGGGAGTGAAAGTGAGTGGGGTGAGGGGCAGAGGGAGAGGCAGAGGGACAGAATCTCAACCGGACTCCCCACTGAGCATGGAGCCCTATTTGGGGCTTCATCTCATCACCAAGGAGATCATGACCTGAGCCAAAATCAGACACTTAACCGACTCAGCAACCCAAGCACCCCAACAGCTGCGACCTGCTTCAAAATATTAAACCTCTCTACCAAACCCCCTGGCATAGGCCACCACCATTCCACTCAAATGAAAAAAAAGAGTGATATATTCATAAAAATCTATTGATAGAAACTCTATTTTTAATTGCCATTCTAATCCATTCACAGGTAAATGACCAAAAGAAGTTGTGGCATATCCAGTTCAAGGAATACTCCTTGGTTTAGCAGAGTAATCTCTTCACATACATAACAAAATTGGTAAAGATTTTATTTTTTGCTCAGATAATTTTTGAGCAAAAAAAACATCCAAGCAAAATAATGTCCATAGCATATGATTTCAAAATATAAAACCTTAGGAATTGGAAATAATTCTATTGTAACAGAAAGCCAATCGGTGGTTTCCTGAGGTGGGAATGTGAGGGAGGAATTGGCCAGAGCACAAGGAAACTTTCTGGGGTGATAGATATATCCACTGTGTGGGTGATGCATATATATGTTCAAACGGACTAAACTTTAGACTTAAATTATATAAACTTTCTTGCTTGTAAATTATATCTCAATATGCCCATTGAAACAGTTTAAATTATAAAAACAAAAAATTTCATACCCGGAAATTCAATAAATGATTTTATATTTTCCAAAAAGTTCAACCGTATGTTTTTGCAAGCTTAAAGTGGCAATGAATTATTTCTTTGGATATGAAAATGAATTGATCTATCTTTATCTTTCTATATGTAACTCTCGAAGAAAGACAACCTTAAGAGGACATAAAGGGAAGCCACAGTATAGAAGTATGTTTATCTCCTACAAAGGACCATTCTCTAGAATTAGATATCATATAGTCTGATAAGATAATGAACACAATACAATAATTGGTCAAAAGATTTGAATAGAAACTTCAGGAAACAAGATATGGGAATGGTTCATTAGCACATGAAAAGATGCACAATGCATTGGTCATGAGGGTAAAAAGTCAGTACTGCAATGAGGTATCATGGCATATCTGTTGGTATGGCTAAAGTCAGAAAGTCTGAAATCTCACACAAAACACCTGGATGTCTCATATAGCTGTGGGAATGAAAAATAGTACAACCACTTTGAAAAGCTGACTTCCAGTTACTTATAAGATTAAACAAATACAAATCCTATGGATAGTCATTCCATTCCTAGGTATTTACACAGTATGTCTACAGAATTATCAGCATATGAATGTGTGTAATAGCTTTATTATTATGCCCCAATTATGACTGCCCCAAACTGGAAGTGACACAAAAGTCCAGTGACAGATGAATGTATAAACAGAGACGAAACACTTGAAATCCTGCCCAGCAATAAAAATGTCATGAAGTATTGGTGCATGTAGGAATATGGATGAATTTATTTTTTTCAAGATTTTATTTCCTTATTTGATAGAGCGAGAGAGCACAAGTGGGGGGGTGGCAGACAGAGGGGGGGAAGCAGGCTCCGTGGGGAGCAGAGAACCCCACACGGGGCTTGATCCCAAGATGCTGAGATTAAGACCTGAGCTGAAGGCAGACGCTTAACTGACAGAGCCACGCAGGTGCCCTGGAATATGGATGAATTTTAAAATCATTGCACTGCACTGTATGGTAGAAAGCAGATATAAAAGAGTATATATATGTATTTCCAGTTATATGAAGTTGTTAAAACTGCAATGATCTCCAGTATCGTTGGTTCCCTGGGTGTGAGGCTGGAGGCAGTGATGGACCGCAAAGGGGCACAAGGGAAGTTGTGAGGTAGTGGAAATGCCGTGTATCTTGAGTGTAACAGAAGTTTCATATGACCTCACTGATATGAGGAATTCTTAATCTCAGGAAACAAACTGAGGGTTGCTGGAGTGGTGGGGGGTGGGAGGGGTGGGGTGGCTGGGTGATAGACATTGGGTAGGGTATGTGCTATGGTGAGCTCTGTGAATTGTGCAAGACTGTTGAATCACAGATCTGTACTTCTGAAATAAATAATGCAACATAGGTTAAGAAAAAAGAAAAAGAAGAAGATAGCAGGAGGGGAAGAATGAAGGGGAGTAAGTCAGAGCGGGAGATGAACCATGAGAGACGATGGACTCTGAAAAACAAACTGAGGGTTCTAGAGGGGAGAAGCGTAGGGGGATGGGTTAGCCTGGTGATGGGTATTAAAGAGGGCACACTGTGTGTGGAGCACTGGGTGTTATGCACAAAAAAAGGAATCCTGGAACACTACATCAAAAACTAATGATGTAATATATGGTGATTAACGTAAGAATAAAAAATTAAAAAAGAAAAAGTTGGAAAACCGTCAGTTGTAGATTCTGAATAGAGGCCTTTAGGGAGTAGAGAAAAAAAAACACCAGCTCTGGTGAAAGCTGAAGCCAGAAACCCCTTCAAGCTCGGATTGACAAAACAATGCAGGTATATCAGTAGGGACAGTTTTGCTTGAGCCCGAGAGCTGCAGAAGCCACAAGGACCTTTGTCCTAGAGCTAACCTGCTGTTTGGGAAAGGTCTGTGGTGCCAAACCCAGCGGGTTCTTTGTGAGTAGACAGAGGTGCCTCTTTAAAAGCCTGTCAGGGGGCACCTGGCTGGCTCAGTCAGGAGAGCAGGGGAGTCTCCATCTGGCTTCATGACCCCTATCACTACTTTGGGTGTAGGGATTACTTCAACAAATAAACTTACAATAAATAAACTACATCAAGCTGGACCGTCTCTAGTCTCGGAAGGGTCCTCTGGAGCAAGGCTAAACTAGGTAGGCTACCAAGTGGCCTAATCAAGG
The DNA here is from genome assembly GCF_037043125.1 of Eumetopias jubatus. Lineage (NCBI taxonomy): Eukaryota > Metazoa > Chordata > Mammalia > Carnivora > Otariidae > Eumetopias > Eumetopias jubatus. The sequence continues at coordinate 611,838 of NW_028274845.1, forward strand.
ATATGGAGTCTAGGGATTGGGTGAGGCTTTGCAGGGTGCCTGGGGGGATAGGTGGGGAGGGGAGGGAAGAAGGAGAAGGGACGCTGACCCATGTTCCCCAGGGAATGAAAAGAAAGCACCTTTGCTGGATCAGGGACTGCAAACCACCCACTGAAATATAAGCAGAGACATTGCTCTGCGAAAAACAGAAAAAGAAACCCGACAGCCAAGGTGGGATATATGACCAGTGGACAGAAACTGTCCTGCATGCTTTTGATTGAGAAAGAGCCAAACCCAGATTCTCAAGAAAGCAGCCCTTAAAAGCAGAGGTGTTTTATTCAGCGTCCTGGTGTCGCCTGAGTGAGCTTCTTCTTCAGCCAATGCCATCAGCCAAAGGCAGGGAAAAGACAAAACAAACAAACAGAAAAATGAATAAGAAAACAAAGGCTATTCTTAAACAACCAACAACAGGTGAAAAAGCAAAAGCAGCCCCCCACTGCCACTGCCACAAATAATGCAGAGGAGTTGTCCACACTCGGGGAAATCCCTGGGGTCAGCACGTCCGCGGTGCGATGGAGGGGCCTCGCGGGGGGAAAACCACCTGCTTGATCCCCATCTCCCCTGCTGGGTAAGTGTGAATCGCTCCGCCTCCACCCCACACCAGTCTCACCCGCCTTCCACCAGACACACACGCTCACTCGCCTAGGCGCACCCCAACACCCTAGGCACCCACTCCTGTCGCAAGCACCCTCACCCTCCACACGACGCTTCTGAATACAATGGAAGCAACAGCGCTGCTACCTCCTCAGTGCTGCGAATTCTAAGGGGCAGAACCGCACAGCAACGTTACCTGGTTTGCATCAGACACGCCCCGTCCGTGACTTCAAGGGCTTCACCTCAGTCCCCACCCCCACCCTGTATCCCTGCCCCCAGCTCCCCTCCCAACTTAGATTTCAGTGCTGGTGTTCCTCCTTCTCCTCCTCCAGCCACCCCTGCCCCCTTCCCCCTCTCCCCTTCCCGCCTTCTCCCTCCCCCTGCCCTGGCTTCCTTCCTCACCTGCCCAGTCTCCTCCATCTCCTGATTTGGTTACCACTCCTCCTTCCTCTCCCTGCAGCTCTGGCCCCCCCAAACCCTACACAACCCTCCCCCACCTCCCAGCACAGGGAAGGCTGTGCCATCCAGAGAGAAACATGAGGGAGGACTTTCCACCAGCCCGCGAAGCGCAGATACATCTCTGACTCTTGCTCTCTCTAGCTCTCTCTCTTCAGAACCGGGTTGGAGGACACGGAGTGCCATGGCCGCACCTGTGCAGCTCAAACCAGTCCCCACCGCCTCCCCCAGGCCTGGACACTGCGGGGGGGACGGGAGGACCAAAACTCCGCAACCCCTGGGTCCTCGGGCTGACACCTGCCCACAACAGCCCACACGCTGAACACGTTCTGGGGCCCGCTTCTTCCCCAGGCGGGCTCCTAGGACAGGGACGGCGCGCCCCCTCGTGGCCGCGCGGGGAGGAGCCCAAGGATCCTGCAGTTGAGGGCAGGGCCAAAGGAGACCACCCCTTCTACTTGCTTGGACCAGGCTCAGAGTTCTCAGCAGGGGTTTAGTGTCGTCCTAGGCTCCCCACTCTGCCACCGCCTTCCCTCCCTCCACCGCTGGGCGCTTCCCCCTGGAGGGGATTTCTACAGTCAAGGTCGGCCTTTGGAGGGAATACAGCCAGGTCTGGAAAACTAAACAGACTAACTACTTTGAAGAGATTCGGGTACTTGTATGGTCATGGATGGAGCGCCCTAGGGTTCTGATTTGCCTTGTCTTGATTGCGCCTTGAGGTAGTGGTTTACTTTTCCCGGAATGTTTAAATTAGAAAAGATTGGAGGGTGGAGAGGGGGCGTCCAACTTTAGTTGTCACCTGAGATCAATAGTGTGCTGCTGGGTAGAATAACGCGCCCTCCCTAGGAGCTGCCCAGGCTAATGCCAGGAACCTGTGCACATGTTCCACCCTGCAGCAAAAGGGACCCTACACAGGTGCTTATGTTAAGGACCTTGAGATGGGGAGATGATCCTGGATTATCCAGGCGGCGCCCTGCAATGACAAGGGGGTCCTAAAACACAAAGAGGCAGAGAAAGAGGTCAGATGGAGGCTGTGTGAGGAGGACTCTGCCTGCTGGGACTGGGGCTGGGGCTGAGCATGGAGGAGGGGCCTCTAGGAGCTGGAACGGGCAAAGAGACACACTGCCTGGTTAACCTAAAAAATAGAAAGCGCCAGGTATTTTACCAGCCAAATTGGGATTCCTGGGGAATAAAAGGGAAAGGTGATGTGGGACAAACCAGCTGGTCTGAGGAAAGTCACCTAACCAGAGTTGTGCAGGGTCACTGGTGTGGCATGCAGTGAGGTCCTGCTCAGGGCCTCCATGGGAGGAAAGGCCACCAAGTTAGGGGGCAATCATTTGAAAGCAGTAGAGGGAGCAGGACCTGGAGCTCTTGCAGGTGAAATAACTCCTAATAAGGAGCCAGATCAGTCATCTGAAAATAACCCAGAGCTGACACATGTGAGAACCGCCAGAGAAGGATATGAAAGCTTTTAGTATAAGTTTTCCATCAGTTGTAAATGTTAAACCGATAAATAGAAAATATAAACAAGACCCTCTCTATTTTTAAGAGATGAAAACTACAATGTCTGAAAGCAAATGTACTACAAGGGATTGACAGAATTTAGAAAATGCAGAAGAAAAATTTTTGATAGAATTGTATTGAATTTATAGATCTATTTGCGTAGTATTGAGATATGAACTACATTAAATCTTCCAATGCATGCATACAGTTGTTCTTTTTTCCCCCCATTTGGTCTTTTATCTCTTGCAGAAGCAATGCTTCTTATGCTTTTCAGTGAACAAGTCTTGCTCTCCTTGAATGAATTTACACCTGACACTTTTACTGTATTGTGTGCCATTGTAAATGGAATTGCTTTCTAAATTTCCTTCTCAGATTGTTCATTACTAGTGCATAGAAACACAACTGATTTTGTATATATGGTACCCTGCAACTTTACAGAATGAGTCTATGGACTCTAATATTTTTGTGTGTGGATGATTTGAGGTTTTTCTATCTTTAGGAGCATGTCCTCTGTAAATAGAGATACAGGTTGACCCTTGACCAATGTGGGGTAAGGATGGTGACTCTCAAGATCAAAAACCTGTGTTATAACTTTTGACTCCCCCAAAACTTAACTACTAATAGCCACTTGTAGACTAGAAGCCTGACTGATAACATAAAGTCCACTAACCCATGTTTTGCAAGTTATATTTATTCTACACTGTATACTTCTAATAAAGTAAGCTAGAGAAATGAAAATGTTATGAAGAAAATCATTCGGAAGAGAACATATATTTGGAGTAGTATACTGTGTTTATCAAATAATGCACATATAAGTGTACGCGTGCTGTTCCAACCTGTGTTGTACAAGGTCAACCATAGTTTTATTTCTTCCTTCCCCACTCTTTTTTCTCACTTTTAGTTTTGAATAGTATTTTGGCCGAGGATTGAATTCCATACCTAGAGACGGATTCTTGAGTCTCCTCTTGATTAGAACGAACTTTTCAAGTTCATCCCTGACATTAAATCTAAATTAGACCTGCTTTGGGGCTTGGAAATGGAGGGAAAAAAATCACCCTCCTTTCTTCTCACTGCATTTTAGACTTCCTCCTCAAAATGAATGTCAGGGGGCCCCTGGGTGGCTCAATCGTTAAGCCTCTGCTTTCCGCTCAGGTCGTGATACTGGGGTCCTGGGATCGAGCCCCGCATCGGGCTCCCTGCTCAGCAGAAAACCTGCTTGTCCGTCTCCCACACCCTCTGCTTGTGTTCCCTCTCTCAGTGTGTCTCTCTCTGTCAAATAAATAAAATCTTAAAAAATAAAAAAAATTCTTGCAAACAGTGCTGAGGACTCATACTGGCCATTGGTTTGCTCGTGCCTCCCAATGTTACCCTCAAAAATGTGAGGAAGACTTCATACTAGGTAAGATTTAGGACCTTGGTGGGCTAAATATTCAGCAGCCTTTATACCAAATATGTTGCTAACATACCTTTCATGACAAGTGGAGAGGACTGAACAAGAAAATATGAAGCGGAGCAGAGCCATCTTACCTTGAAAAAACATGGGCATTTTTGATTACTCAAGGTAGCATATGCAGAAATCTAGCCTGGGCTGCCCTGGAGCCTTGTAGGCTTTACATTGCACATTCAGGGTCTCTAGGATGCGCACGTGCACGCGCGCGCGCACACACACACACACACACACACACACACACACACACACTCCTCCAGTCCATCTACATAGGACTTGTGATCAAATCAGGAGCCAGTCCTAGAGTAGTAGGGCCCAGAGCCCGTGAGCAACAGATGCCTAAACAGGAGCCACTGTCCCTGCTTTTTCTATAGAAGACACACCTGTTGCGTGGCTCCCTTCTTTGTCACGGGCCCTCTGATCCATGCCCCGCCACGTGTTTCCCCACCCACCCCACCTCCTGGGCAATGGCCAGCCTGTGACCGGACAGGAAGTGACGTCCACACCCCCTGGATTTAGGCCTCCTATGGGTTCTCAGGCCTCGTTGGGAGAGCAGTGTAGCAAAATATCTCTTGGAAATGAAAACTATCATCGTAGGACTAAGAACAACAATAAATAGATTCGCAGAATCATGCGAAGGATCTGTACTGGAAATCAGAGCCAAAACTGTAAGAGAACAAAAGCAGAAGCTACACCCAAAAGGTGTGTCTGGTAAGGCCAGATGTGCGGAACAGGATTTCAAGTGGAGCAAGAGATGTTAGGCGAGTGTCCCGCTCAGCAGCGGGAAGGCGTGGGGACCAGCGCCCCACAGGGTCATGGGAAGGGCGAGGGAGGGCAGGGCCAGGCACCGATGTGGAAGGAGACCCGACAGAGCCGGCCAAGTCCTGGATGCGTTTGGCGGAGACCGCCGGGCACCAAAACTGGGAGCTCGGCCTTTGCCACAGATTCCAAAGAAATACATTCCCAACAGCTAACATTTAAGTGTTTGTGTGTGTGTGTGGGGGGGTGATGACATGTTCCATGACAAGAAAAGTAGCATTTCCTTCTGAATGTGGCATGCGAGAGTCCTGTCATTTTGTCGGCAACACAAGATTCCGATTCTATGACACCACATCGTTGTGGATACCGTGACATGATTTTTGGGCTCAATGTGTTCCGAGCCGATGCAGTTAGACAAGGCCGAAGAGTCCAGAGTGGCAGCTTAGGGCTAGAGAGCCCCCAGAGAGGACCCGCGCTCGCCTCTGGCTGGGTAATCAGAGAGCTCGCTCCCCTGTGAACTGAAGGTTGGAGCTTCCAGCCCAGCTGGGAATACTGGGTTATAACTGATCCGAGGCCTTACTAAGCTATACTGTGCGAAACATTCTTTCTTAGCTAGCTTCTTCCCTGACTTATCCTCAGTATCTATTTTATTTTTGTTTTTAAAGCTTTAAAAGTTTTATTTATTTATTTATTTATTTATTTATTTATTTATTTATTTAGGAGAGAGAGAGCATGCCCCTGCAAGCCTATAAACGGTGTGGAGGGGCAGAGGGGGAGGCAAAGGGAGAGAATCTGAAGAGGTCTCTGCACTGAGCCTGGGGTTCAATTTCAGGACCCTGAGATCATGACCTGAGCCAAAACCAAGAGTTGAAAGCTTCACCAACTGAGCCACCCAGGTGCCCCATATGTTTTAAATGTTTCAGGGATTTTATTTTTAAGGAATCTCTACATGCAATGTGAGGCTCGAACTCACAATCCCAAGATCAAGAGCAATATCAAGTTTATTTTTATTTTTTTAAACAATTTTATTTAATTATTTGAGAGAGAGTGAGAGAGCGAGCAGGAGAGCATGGTGGGAGGCACAGGGAGAAGGAGACTCCTCGCTGAGCAGGGAGCCCGATGTGGGGCTCGATTCCCGAACCCTGGAATCATGATCTCAGCCAAAGCAGACGCTCAACCGGCTGAGCCTCCCAGGTGCCCCAGCAATCGCTAGTTTAAATCAGAGGTGGGAAGATCCTGCCTGAACACCTAAAGTTCCTTTTAGTTATTAGGGGGTTGGTAGAAAGAGTCTTTTTTCTTTCTTTCTTTCTTTTTTTAGGATAAAAACAAGTTCTGGATTTCTAGAGCCTAGGTATCTCATAGACAATATGACCTTTCTTCCTAAGAGTGGGTTTTTACACCTGTTCATTCCTGGAAATTTGGTGTGAATTCCTTTAAGCCAGATTAAACTGATTGGCTTTTTTATTCCTCACAGCCAGAAAGAATACACGCCAAGGTTTCAGTGAGAGGATCTCTTATAGGATTTGGGCTTTAGTTGGGAGATATGGGGAAGGATGGAAATAGGCAGGGTTTGTTCTATATTGAACACTGGCAGCACGGACAATTCTTTGATTGTGGTAAAGAAGTCATATGCGTTTCCTTAGGGAGGGAGGTCGATTTTTGGATGTAGGTCTTAACAGTATTGTGAATAGCCTTGTTTTGTCCCATTTCATCAAGGTCTCAAAGCAATCTTGTCTGAGGTTGATATTCTGCATGTAAGATTATTTATTTCACACATGGGAACAAAACAGCCAGGCTGGGAGTGCCAGAGCAGTTCAGGGCATCGGAGGCTGGGATTGTTCTTTGTCCCTGGAAATCCCTAAAACAGAGAACAAGAAAAGAGAGCCCTCTGGTCTCCCAAGCTGTAGCTGCAAACCTGAGTGGGAAAATGAGACTTGGACTAAGTATCTTGAATTTCCTGTGGCTCCATTTCCCATTTCAAAATGGGTCAAAAGGAATTGTTCCTGCATGGGTTGTCCCAGGTGTTAAATTGGTAGAGTAGGCAGCTAGATCTGAGCTGGAGGCAAGGAGGGTGGTACACAGTGCTTTCGTGGTTTCCCACCTGCTGGACTGTCAGATCCAGACCAGCAGGTGCAGAGCTTGTGCTCTCCTTAACAGCGTGTGTCCTACAATAACCTATGGCTTCCTTATAATATATTTACATTGCGGTTTCCATCCCCCAGTGGGGAAAATGGCCTTGACAGTTCCAGGAAGAACTTACTTAGGGCCAAAAACTCCCCCTATCAACCATTAGGCTGAGTCCCTTAGATGATTGGAAACATCTTCAGTTGGAAACCACCCTGGCTGTGACCCATAATCTATGAAACATAAAAAGAAAAAACACCCCTAACCCCGGTGCAGCTGCCACCCCAGGGCCTGTCTGCTCTCCCATCTTGAGAGTGGACTGAAGTTCAACCAGGAGTGTAAACCAACTGAGTATACAAGTATGACTGTATAATTGTGACAAAAGAGTATTCCCAGGAAAAGTCCTTCTGGACATTGTTGTTTGAACAGTGGGAATATGGATTGACCACTGTCCCCTGACATTCAGATTCGGGTTCCCGGAGGATATGTTAGGAGCCTCAACAGGGAAGCTCAGAGCCAAGGCCTGTGTGGCGGCAGTGCTGCCATCAACTGATGAAGGAGTTTGGGAAAATCTCTTTGTCTCTCTGGGCCTCAGCTTCTTCATGTGTAAGATAAGGTTGTTAATCAAATTATCACCGTCCCTTCCTGCTCAGTTTCTGTGAGTGTACGAGGGTCTGCAGTGCCTTTGAAGCAGCCCTGGGGACTTCAGCTGAAACCTGACTTGGTCCATTCAATGTGTGTCCCTTGCAGGAGTCTGAGCTGAGCCCACACTGAAAACAGAGAACAGAGGGAGCATTTGGGAGACATAAAATCAGCAGGTTTGGAGGATGAACATAACCCAAGGAAGGACAAGGCAATGGTGGAGCAGGTGGTTGCCAAAGGAAGTAAGAAAAAGGAGAAGTTGAGTCCAGAAAAATCAGGGGAAATTGAGGAATGCATACAGCAGCATCTAACTCTGGAAAGAGCAGCCTGAGCTGAGCAAGGAGAACTAGGAGAGTAAGTTTTCCGCTCACCTTCAGGTTTTTTCAAAATTGATTCATAACTGATTCCCCATGTGACATCAGTTTCACATGGCATCACAGGGATTGGGCGACTCTATAAATTATGTTAGGCTGACTACTCGTGTAGCTCCCACTCTAACCACGCAGATCTCTTACTGCACCTCCGACTATGTAATATGAGATCTGTCCTCTAACATTTTTTTTTAAATCTTCACTGTAGAGGATGTTTTGACAGAGTGTAGGTTTCTATGCCCTCCCCTCCCCCCACCACTACCATGGGCCTTCTTTGGATTTTGCCAGAGAGGGGCAGTAACATATAGGAAGTTCCCTATTTTAGGTCACTGCAGCCCCTGATCTTGGACCAGGATGTTCAGCCAAGGCCAGGGAAATATGGGTTAACAGGAACCCTTCTTTGCAAGCCCAGCCCCAATGTGAAGGACCAGAGTGTTTCTTCTAGGCCCCCGCAGGGATGGTTCAGTCCCCAGGAGCTAGCCCTACATAGAGGGCCAGAAAAGGGCAGATTCCCCTAAACCCAGCCCAAAGTGTTCCATTTAGACTCAGAAGAAGGTGAATAGCAGCACAGGCTCTTTTCCCTATGCTGAGCGGTGGGGCAGGGGGGAGCCTCAGTGCCAGTGCAGGAGGGAGCATCAAAGGGAACCTTTGGATGTTAACCTAAAGGTTAGTGCTTAGAGCCCACCCAGGGGACCAAACCTACTTAAGATCCATCCAGATCTTGCCAGCGGCTTCCATGGGTCCTGCAGCCCTGACTTCCTCTACGTATCTCCAGCCAGCTGCTGCCCCTGTCTTTGCCTGCTTCCCCCTGGTGTCCTTGGGCAACCTGAAGGTCTGTTCCCTTAAGTAGTCTGCTGCCTGGTGGATTCCAGGGGAACTGCCGGGGCCTGAGGCTGAAGGCACAGGCACTGAATCCCTGACTCCAGCTGGGAGGTCAGAAACCAGGCTCTGAGCCACCACCTGCTGGGACTCCAGGATGTGGCCCCTCACTAGGCAGTGTTTGCCTGGGGGCCCCAGGTCCCACTGATGTGTAACGGTCACCTTCTTTCTTTTTTTAGGTGAAACTGACATACAATAAGTTTCACCCATTGTAAACAAAGACAGAGCTGTTCAGCTAGTGCCCTAGTATGTTTCAGAGTCTTGTTCACCTTCCCACACTCCCTCCAGCCCCTCTGCAGACAGTCTCCACTCCCTCCTCCAGCCCCAAGCAGCACTGATCTGCTTTCTGTCTCTGTGCATTGCTCCTTTCTGCACATTTTACATAAGCCGAATGAGACAGTCTGTAGTTCTTGGTGACTGGCTTCTTTCACTTAGCATCCTTTTGAGGTTCCTCCATGCTGTAGCTTGGATCAGATTTCTGTGCCTTTTGTTGCCCAATAGATGCCATGGTACAGATAGGCCACATTTGGTTTGTCCATTCACCAGCCGATGGCCCTTTGTGTTGCTGTCAGTTTTTGCCCATTGTGAATAACGCTGCCCGGAACATTTCTGACCGAGACTTGAGCGGACATATGTTTTTACTTCTCTCAGATAGATTCCTAGTTGTGGAATGGCTGGGTCCTATGGCAAGCTTGTGCTGAACTCTTAGGAACTCTCAAGGTGGCTTCCACAGGGCTCTTATATTTTACGTTGCCACCAGCAATATAGGAGGGTCCAGTTTCTCCACATCCTCAGCAACACTTGGTATCGTCTTTGGAAAATAAGTGCACTAGTTGGTGTAAAATGGTACCTGGTTTTCCTTGCATTTCTTTGAGGACTAATAACATATTACTAATAACATTGATTACCTTTTTATGTGTCTCCTTTGGTACATGTGTATTCAACTCTTATACTGCCTTAAACAAGTGTGTTGCTTCTGCCCATTGAGAGAGTTCAAAGTCCTCTTGTCTCTGGTGAATGGTAGTCCTCATTGGGTATTTAATCCACAAATATTTTCTCCTAATCAGTGGCTCCTCTGTTCCTTTTCTCAGTGACAAAGTTTGTAGCAAAAAAGTTCTTCATCTTCAGGTTTCTCTTACGTATCGTGCTCTTGCCGTAGTGACTTAGAACTCTTTGATTACTGTGAATTCCTGACCATTTTCTCCCATGTATTCCTCTTGCACAATAGTTTTGGCTCTTATACATAGATCTGTTACCATTTTGAGTTCATTGTTGTGTAAGGTGTGATTTCCAGCAACAGCTGTGGGGGAGCTTTGTCCTGACAGGTGCAGGACAGCCTGAGGGACACTTGTGTTTCAGAGATAGTCACCCCTGGGCCAGGAATGGAGATTTCACCGTGCTGCACCTGTTAGTGAAAGGCTGAGTGCCTTTGGGGAGGGGAGATAAATGGGGCTGTGGTCATATACAGCATGTACTCCCTGGTTTCTGGGTCTGGGTACAAAGGAGCTCCAGGAGCCCCAGGGCAGTCCTGCTCACAGGTGTCTTTAGAAGCAGAAACACACTGAGAGCAGGAGAGAATAACACAGAAAAGACCACAGGGATCCCAGCGGATCTGGGTTGGGATCCTAGAGGGTCTTCTATGGGTGGGCACATTTTCCATATATATGTCCTTCTATGGGTGGGTGGGAAAGAGAATTCGCACACAGCCGGAACTCAGGAAACATGCCCAGAAGGAGTGGAACGGATTGAAGGCATGTCCCAGAGTTTGCACTATTTTTTCAACATGAAAATCATGGTATGTGCCTGCATCAAAGGTGCTGGAGGGACACATGCTGCCTCGGTCAGTAGAGCGTACATCTTTCATCTTAGGGTCATGCATAGAGTCCCACGTTAGTGATGGAGCCTAGCCGAACTCTAAAAAAATAATAATAAATAGAAAACAAAGAGGTGCATGCCTCAGGAATCAGAATTACTCCCCCTAAGGTAAGGAGGGGGCATCTACCTTGGTCCTTGCAGTTCAAGAGCCATTCTGAGCACTACAGAATCCTAAATGTACATCAACCTAAAGAACCTACACTTTTAATATTTGTTGGGTTTCCCCTGTGTGGTTAGAGGTCCACTGGCAGACAAAAGTTGACATGCTGAGCACAGAAGCAGACCAAGAAACAGACTATTACCTGGATCCAACACATTACTCTCTGTCCTCACTGCAGTCTCCCTGAAAATGGGAATGGGCAATCGAAATGCCTGGTATTCAACACAGGTTAAGAAAAAATGGAAAGTTTGGGTTAACAGTTTAAATTATTGTGTCCTCAGATTGACTTTGATGGCAAGTGGAGACTCTGTTGCACGTCTTCTAGGTTCTGCAGGTGGAAATGAGGGGCTAAGGGACAAACTAATTATACAACTCAGAGTAACTTTGGTAACTTACTATCTTCACACGTGACAGAGTTTTCTTTCATTTTGTCTGATCCCATAGTCTCATGCTTGAGTCTAAACACATTTGTACAAGGAAGTTGATATGAATACCACACCTAAAATCTGTACCGCTAAATGTTGCAGTGCTTATTCCTAATGGTACTTTAGGCTTGTTTCTAACTGCCTGTAGCTACGTTACGGCTGACTCTCAAGGCAGCCCATTCTAACCATGTGTGCACTTCTCTTTGGCCCCATCACCAGGTTAAGCAGTGCATCTGATCCATCTCCATCACTGCGGGAAAGATGTAGGTCAGATAGGTAATAAGGAGAAAGGGGGGACAGGGGTGCAGCAAAAAGAAAGCATGCTTATAAGTGGGTTGATTCCAGAGAGGACCATTGCATTGATTTTTTAAATTTTTTAATTTACTTATTTGAGACAGAGTACTTGAGAGATCAGGAGCGGTGGTGGGGGAGTGGAAGAGGAACAGAGAGAAGCAGACTCACCAATGAGCAGGGAGCTGGACATACGGGCTTATCCCAGGACCCTGGGATTCTGACCTGAGCCAAAGACTGACACTTAAACAACTGAGCCACCCAGGTGCGCTTTAAAATAATTTTTAAACTAATCTGGTGCACTTAACATACGGCATTGTATTAGTTTCACATAAGGTCATGGTATTTATTTTGTATTTCTTTTTTAAATATTATTTATTTATTTAGAACAGGGGTGATGGGCAGACGGACAGGAAGAAAGAATCCCAAGCTGACTCTGCACTGAGCATGAAGACAAAACTGGGGATCAATCGCATGACCCTGAGATCATGACCTGAACTGAAATCAAAAGTCAGACGCTGACCGAGTGAGCCACCTTGGTATATCTAAGAATAATATGTTTAGCTTTCTCTTTGAAATAGGCACTGAGTAATGAGCAAGGCTGAGAGAAACCATGGTACCCATAGGCGCCAAGGTCAAATTGCACAAAATGTACCACAATGGCATATTTGGGCGAAACAGAATGCCACAACCACCACTGGTGCATGTTCCTTCAGACTCCGAGATCTCTGAGAAAACTCGAGATTGCAGGGTTAAAAATAATCCGAAAGGATCAGAGTGAAATGCCCTTGGGATGTGTGTGGTCTGTTCTAAAGTACACAGCAGAAGATGTTTTGTAGATAGGAAGCCAGCGATAAACAACACACTGTGCATTCCCTTTTTTGTTCTCTTATCCTGTGTTAAGGTCCGAGTACAATGGTGTTTACAATTAATTGATCACAGCCAGTTGCAGATTTCTTTATTCCTTCTCCACTGCCATTACTTCACTTGACAAATCCTGTGTACGTGGAAGGTGCGCCTTACTAAGCCCCTGCTGTAAATCATTATAGATCTATATCACTGTAGAAGGCATATTAGATTATGGAAAATAAACCTCAGGATCTCGGGCTGTTTGCTCGGGGTCCCCTGTGCCTCGCTATACTGTCGTCTCTTTTTCTTTTCTTAAAAGATTTTATTTATTTATTTGAGAGAGAGAATGAGATAGAGAGAGAGAGAGCATGAGAGGGGGGAGGGCCAGAGGGAGAAGCAGACTCCCTGCTGAGCAGGGAGCCCGATGCGGGACTCAATCCCTGGAATCCAGGATCATGACCTGAGCGGAAGGCTGTCGCTTAACCAACTGAGCCACCCAGGCACCACTGTAGTCTCTTTTTCTCAGTTCCTTCGCCAACCCAGGTCCCCGACTCTCTGATGTCGACAATACTGATTATCTTGAATTGAAGCTACCCGAAAAGAAACCGGTGCAAGGGCACTCAAACCTTCCTCTGTCTCCCTGAAAGCAGGAATCCAATCTCCCATATGAAAAAGGCACCCCCTGTACTAAGAAGTAAAAAGACATCCTTCTCACCAGGGCCTTTAAAGCAGAGGTTCTAAATTTGGTCTAGACACTCTCTAAATTAAAACTCCCCAAAATCCCTGAGAAATGTATTTTCTCCTTGTCTAGAATGCATAAAAACTGTCTGCCTTAATACTTTGTATTTCTTTAAGGGTCTCCATTTCAATATCCGTTCTCCATGCGTATTCAATGACTCAGTGAAACTTAATTCTTACTTAAGCTGGGAGACCAGGACAGGTAACAGAGGAACTTCTCCTTCCTTGCATACCCTTTCTGTAATCCTAGTATCTTAGCCAATGATTTGTAAAGGAAAGAAGTAAGAGAATTATATACCTGGGAGAAAGATTTGTCCCCAGGAAGGACTTTCTGGTATTTTTAACAGTGGAAATATCTACATTTGATCCAAAGTCTCCTGAAAAGTATTTATTTATTTTTAAGTTGAACTTCTAATTTCAGTGTCCCCTGAAATTCGGATGTGCCTTCCCAGAGGGTATGTTAGGAGCCTTGAAAGGAAAGCTCACAACCAAGTCCTGTGTGGGGGCCGTGCTGCCATCAAGTGATGAAGGAGTTTGGGAAAATCTCTTCATCTCTCTGCACTCAGCTTCCTCACGTATAAGATAAGGTTGTTAATCAAATTCTCCACGGTCCCTTCCTGCTATGATTCTGTGAGTGCACAAGGGTCTGCGGTGCCTTTGAAGCAGCCCTGGGGACTGCAGCTGAGACCTGACTTGGTCCCTTCACTGTGTGTCTCTTGCAGGAGCCTGAGCTGAGCCCACACTGAAAACAGAGAACAGAGGGAGCATTTGGGAGACAGAAAATCAGCAGGTTTGGAGGATGAGAATAACGCAAAGAAGGACAAGGCAATGGTGGAGCAGGTGGTTGCCCAAAGGAGGTAAGAAGAAGGACAAGTTGGGTCCAGAAAAATCAGGGGAAACTGAGGAATGCATACAGCGGCATCCAACTCTGCAAGGAGCAGCCTGAGCTGAGCAAGGAGAACGAGGAGAGTAACTTCGTCCACGGTGAACCTGTGCACCTGCCGAGGAGCCCCACAGAATGGATCTGGGTTGGTTTGTACTTCAGGGAAGCACCAGTTCCAAGAGGAGGAGGGGGAGGAGTGGCACCTTGGTGGCTATATCCTTAAGCGTCTGCCTTTAGCTCAGGTCATGATCTCAGGGTCCTGGGATCGAGCCCCGCATGGGGCTCTCTGCTCGGCAGGAAGCCTGCTTCTCCCTCTCCCGCTCCCCCTGCTCGTGTTCCCTCTCTCGCTATGTCCTCTCTCTTAAATAAATAAAGAAAATCTTAAAAAAAAAAAAAGAGGAGGACGATGTGACCATGAGCCTCTGCCCCAGACCCCTAGCTTTGACCTCAGAGCTGCCCTCATGGTGGATGTTCTCCAAGTCTGTGTGGGCTTAGAGGGATCAGTGATGTATGGATAAAGGTTGGACTTGTCCATTCTTACTGCAAGAGTTCTACCCTAAGGTCAGGAAGGGCCAGGGTAGGAGACCCTTGCCTCTGAGGCAGTGATACCAATTATATTCTTCTGAATTTATGGTTGTCAAAGACTTTACACACATTTGTCTTGACTGTGTGTTGAGTGTTTCATTTTCCTTAGTCTCTGTTAAGAACTTGGAATTCTGACATCAATAAGATTTCACTAAGGAGGTCAAAGCAGTGAGAGGAAGAATGCAAACAAAATCTTGTAGCTCAGCACACCTGGGTGGCTCAGTTCATCGAGAGTCTGCCTTCAGCTCAGGTCATGATCCCACGCTCCAGGGACCAAGCCCCATTGAGGGGGGTGGCTCCCTGCTCAGCAGTGGAGTCTGCTTCTCCCTGTCCCTTCCCCAGCTGTTCTCTTTCTCTCTGTCTCTCTCTCACTCTTGCTTTCTCCCTCACTCTCTCTCTCAAATAAATATATAAAATCTTTTTCAAAACTGTTGTAGCTCTCCTAACCTGGCATATGGTGGCAGTGCAGAGGATGGAGGGGGGAGGGAGCTAGGCCGAAGACATCTCTTCCTAATAACAGAACCATTGAGAGGAATCCAAGAGGACAGTCCCTCTTCATCAGAGCTCACCACAGGGGAGTGTCATGGGGCATTGAGAGTGTAGGGCAGGCTCCACTTTAAGGAAGGGTATTTGTTGCCTCCTGGAAGAAAACAGAGAGCGTTCGTGCAGGTATTTGGGGCAGGAATGTAGTTGAGATTAGAGATTTGCCACCCCCTTTATCAGATCCGTGAAGGAACGTCTCCGAGAGCTTCCTCAGTGCTTGGTTTGGTCCTAGGAGTCATGAGTACAGAGATGAGTAAAACATTATCCCAATTGTCGTGGGGCTCTCAGTCTAGTTACCAGAAGTCATGAAAAGTGTAGTGGTGGTGGATTCCTTGGAGGAAGTGGCCAGTGCTGCCTGGGGATGGCCTGGTCTCCCTCTGTGTTTTCCAACAGCTGGATGACCTGTCCTGACCCAGGGACCCTGGGCCTCAACTCAATTTCAGCCTCTCAGGACACAGCCAACACCTAGGTTCCATGTTAACCCAAAGCAGTCAACACTATGAAGGTCTGCAGAGGAAACTGCTGGTATGGGTAGCTCCCCACTTTGTCTTGGCCAACTGGAAAATAGAGGCGAGTTCACTAAGACTTGTAGGGTCATCCTTGCCCTAATGATCAGGGATTAGTCTTTCTCTCTGTTAAGTGAAATACTTTCTAGCTTCAGTATTGTCTCTCCACTTAAAAACTGTGGAACTATTGGCTAAAGTTTCGATCAAGTAGCTACAGTGAAAAAGGGGTAAAACAACTTCCAAGCTGCAGTGAGAATGTGCAGAAACTCTTATACTGAATAATAATCGGACAAATCACTTTTAAATTGCACAAAAGATTTATACAGTAATTCTGGAATAGACAATGTAAGTCTGTCGCTTTCTCCTTCTTCTTAACATTGCTTTGATAATTTAAGATCATTTCCATTTCCATATAAACATTTGGATCAGCTTAGAAATACTTACTAAAATGTCTGCTAGAAGGTTGATTGGCATTGTATTAGATTTGTTGATCAATTTGGGAAGAATTGACCTCTAAACCATAATGAGTCTTCCAATCCACCACAAATTTTATCTCCCCATGTATTTAGTTCTTTAATTTCTGGAAGTAATGCTCTGTAGTTTTCAGTGTAATATTCTGACACGTATTGTGTCTGATAAGACAATGCAGTAGGAAAACTGGTCAAAAGAATTGAAGAAGAAATGCTTCACAAAAGAAGATACACAAAAGGCCAAAAAGCACTTGAAAAGATGCTCCACTTGAAACCATTGAAAAGCATGAAGTTGAACATAAATCAAAAGGGCTTCATGAATGTCTCCGCAAGGCTCCATCTTAAACTAAGTAACCTTTTCCTTCTCTTCTGCAAACCTCTGCTCCTCTCTTCTAAGCCTTTTGTTTCAGGATCCTGGTACCACCCTAAAGACATGATGAAGGAGGCTGGCAGCAGACACACAATTTCTGTGAAAATATACCACCCCCCTGCCCCTTCCTCCAGGGGGAAGGGACTTACCCTTTTTGAGGGCCTTGGCCTGTTCTAGACCCCTGTGCCCCGAAAAGCAATAAAGCTATTGTTCCTCAATATTCCAAACTCTGTCTTCGTCTTATATTTTGGCTCTGAAGCACAGAGGTCAGTTTTCGACGGCACACTCAGCCATTGGGAAGATAAATTAATACTACAGTGAGTTACCATTACACATCCATCCCCGTGGCTAAAATTACGAAGACCGAAAACATATGTGGTGAGAATGTAAAGTAACTAGACGTTTCATACACTTGTGGGAATGAAAAATGGTCCAACCACCGAGAAAAACTGAACCACAGGTAAACATTTACCAATCACGTGAACGGCCATTCCTCTCCTAAGGATTTACACAATATGGCCACACAGCAAACTGCACATGAATATTCATCATAGCTTTATTCCCCATGGCCAAACCCAGGAAACTGCATAGATGGCCATGAATAGGTGAATGTACAGACCAAATATATCCATACGGAGGAATACTCCTTAACAATGAAAAATTCTGAACTGGCGATCCATTAATAATATGGATAGATATAAGAATCCCTAGGCTGCAGGAAGGAATGTAGGCATAAAAGAGTTCCATTTCCATAACGTGGTTAAAAATGCAAGCCGACTTTGATACCCGTGGTTGCCTGGGACTGAGGGTGAAGGCAGTGAGAGACTTCAATGGAACCACCCAAGGGAAGCTGTGAGGTAGAGGAAATGCCCTGTGTCCTGAATGGAGCAGTAGTTTCAATTGTATGTACATCTGTGAAAATGCATTTAGTTGTACAGTTTATCTTTTTTAATTTTTATTTGTTGAGAAAGCACTCACACTGCGTCCTCTCTCTCTTACTCCTCCAAAGGAGGAGAAGAACGATCATCAGTGGCAATGGGCAGCTGTGGAAACAACACCTAAAACCAGGTTCATCTCAGGAGAGAACAATATGCCTCCTCCTTGAGGTTTCAGGTCCTCTACACGTTCAGAGAAACTTCTCTAGTAACAAACTGTAGAAATGAACTGGAGGGTATTATGCTAAGTGAAATTAAGTCAATCAGAGAAAGACACGTATCCTATGACCTCACTGATAGGAGGAATTCTTAATCTCAGGAAACAAACTGAGGGTTGCTGGAGTGGTGGGGGTGGGAGGGATGGGGTGCCTGGGTGATGGGCATTGGGGAGGGTATGTGCTATGGTGAGCGCTGTGAATTGTGTAAGACTGATGAATCACAGACCTGTACCTCTGAAACAACTAATACATTATATGTTTAAAGAAAAAGAGACAGAGAAGCTAGTAGGAAGGGAAAACTGAAGAGGAGGAAATAAGAGGGGGAGAGGAACCATGAGAGACCATGGACTCTGAAAAACAAACTGAGGGTTCTAGAGGGGAGGAGGGTGGGGGGATGGGTTAGCCTGGTGATGGGTATTAAAGAGGGCACATTCTGCATGGAGCACTGGGTGTTATGCAGAAACAATGAGTCATGGAACACTACATCAAAAACTATTGATGTACGGTGATTAACATAACAATAAAAATTAAAATCTAATGATGTAATATGATGATTAACACAACAATAAAAAATAAAAAAATAAAAAGAGAGAGAGAAGCTAGTAGGGAGGGAAAAATGAAGGGGAGGAAATTGGAGGGGGAGGCGAACCATGAGAGATGATGGACTCTGAGAAACAAACTGAGGGTTCTAGAGGGGAGGGGGTGGGGGAATGGGTTAGCCTGGTGGTGGGTATTAAAGAGGGCAGCATTGAAGGGAGCACTGGCTGTTATACGCAAACAATGAATCATGGAATACTCCATCAAAAACCAGTGATGTAATGTATAGTGATTAACATAACAAAATAAAATTAAATTAAAAGAAAGAAAAAAGAAACGATCTCTGAAAGTACAGCCTTAATTGTACACTTTAAAGGGATGCATTCTACTGTACCTAAATTATACCTCAGTAACATTCATGTAATAATCTACTATATTTCTCCATATACTAGCAGGGAGCATTTAGAAAATGAAATTTTTAGAAAAAGGAAATGAAATTCAATAAACAGAGTGGAGATTCACATCCACCTTCATTTAATGTATGAGAACACATGTAACAAAGATCCCTGAAAACTCTTGCTGAAATAAATTAAAGGAAATCTAAATAATTAGAAAAAAATGTATCCACATGTATGGACTAGACCACTCAAAATTGTTGGAACATCAAATCAGCATTATTCTGAGTCATACTGCATTTGCACTTTGGGGGCAAATTTACAACCTAATTCTCAAATATATATGGTGATCAACATACCTAGAATAGCCAAGACAACCTTGAAGAATTAAATTGGAGAAATTTACTAAATTTTAAATCACCGTAAAGCTATAGTAATTAAGGTGCTCTTAATGGTGTAAGTAACACAATGTAAATAAATCAATGTGAGAGAGAGTAAAAAATTTCCTGATACACCTATACATTTAAAAAAAATTTTTTATTTTAATTTTATTTCTTTTCAATTATTTTCTTTTTAAGTAATCTCTGCATACCACATGGCTCTCGAACTCAAAAAAAAAAAAAAAAGGGTGAGAGTTTTACCTGAGCCCCAATTAGTACAGCTGCATGGGACAGGCAATCTTTACACAGGAGAGAGTGTCCTGACAAAGGAAATTTGATATAGAGTTATATACCAAAATATATTTTTTTTACATAAAAAGTTACAAATTTTTATACAAAAGACATTGTAGAAAGACACTGCATTTCCCGGTCTTAAATTTCTAGTACATGTAGGGCTGTATGGCTTTAATGTTATGGGAACCAGGGAAGTGTCTTCCTTTTTCTTATCTTTTCCAGAATGCTCCTTTGGGTTCTTTTCTTTCATAAAGCAGATGTACAATGTGCGCTTGGGGTGAAATAGAGCCCATGCATTGAGATTTGTGGATTCATTTTGACCTTGGTAAATGTGAAAGCATCGCTTTCTTGGGAGCCCAGGTGCAGGACCCACAAATATTAAAGGTGGACAATTGCCTTTATCAGTGCTACAGCGACCTCCTAAGTCTCTGGCTCCTAAGATCTAGAGGGGAACCTGTGCTGAAGAAGTGAAGAGGTGCTTCAGGCACCACTTCCCCTGCCTGCCTGTTTCTCTCTCCTCAACCTCAGCTTCTATGTCACTGAACACCACTGTACTTCATCCATCAATGACCCATGACCTCGAACTGCCCATGTTTGCTTCCAGGAATACAACCCCAGGTCAATGGCATGAGGTCAACTCAAAGAAATCGAGCAAGCCATGTTCCATCCTTTTAAAATTGTTTCAAATTTTTAAAAAATATATTTCCAGTATAGTTAACATACAGTGTTCCATGAGTTTCCAGTATATAACATGGTGATTGAACATTTCCATACATTGCCCAGTGCTCATTACCACAAGTGCACTTCTTAATCCCCATCACCTCACCCATCCCCCAACCGTCCCTCCCCTCGGGCAACCATCAGTTTGTTCTCTATAGTTAAGGGTCTTTTTCGTGGTTTGTCTCTCTCCCTTTTCTATTTCCTTTGCTTACATGTTTTGTTTCTTAAATTCCACACAGGAGTGAGATCATGGGGTATTTATCCTTCTCTGACTGCCTTATTTCACTTAGCATAATACATGCCGGCTCCATCTGTATCCTTGCAAATGGCAAGATTTCATTCTTTTTTATGGCTGAATAATATTCCATGGTGTGTGTGTGTGTGTGTGTGTGTGTGTGTGTGTGTATTACATTGTCTTTATCATTCATCTGTTGATGGACATCTGGGCTCTTTCCATAATTTGTCTATGCTGCTATACAAAGGGCGCATGTATTCCTGCAAATGACTGTTTCTGTATTTTTGGAATAAATATCCAGTGGTAGGATTAATGGATCATAATCGTTCCTTTTTGAGGAACCTCCATACTGTTGTCCACAATGGCTACACCAGTTTGTATTCCCACCAATACTGTAAGAGGGTTCCTTTTCCTCCACATCCTGGCCCACACTTGTTGTTTCTTGTATTTTTGATTTTAGCCATTCTGACAGGTGTGAGGTGATATCTCATTGGTTCTTTTTTTTTTCCAGATTTTACCTATTTGAAAATGAAGGAGAGAGAGCACAAGTGGGGGGAGGGGGAGAGGGAGTAGCAGGCTCCCCCCGAGCACGTAGCCCGATGTGGGACTCGATCCCAGGACCCCAAGGTCACCACCCGAGCCAAAGGCAGACGTGTAATGGACCGAGCCACTCAGGTGCCCTATCTTATTGTTTCGATTTGCTTTTTCCTGATGATGAGTGTTGTCGAGCATCTTTTCATGTGTCTGTTGGCCATCTGGATGTCTTCTTTGGAGTAATGTCTGTTCATTTCTTCTGCCTCTTTTTAAATTGGATTATTTGTGGCTTTTGGTGTTGAGTTGTATAAGCTCTTTATATATGTTGGATACTAACCATTCATTGGATATGTCATTTGCAAATATCTTCTCCCATTCAGTACGTTGCCTTCTACTTTGGTTGATTGTCATAAAATGGCTCTTTATCTCTCTTCTGTTAAATACGAGGGTGAACCAAATAAACACAACAACATAGCATCGAGGTTACAATCTGTCCAAACTTAGTGGTCACTATATATATTATGCATCTTACTAATGCATAAATTATTCATTTGACAATTTCAAAAGATCTCTTGTGAGAGGCGAATGAATCCCTAAGTGACATAAAATGTGGTGTTTAGTGACATTACAAAAACAACAAAGAAAACAGTTCACACATAGTGGAGGAGTCTGGGACATAGGGATATCAATATCAGTTTATTGAAAAGCCACAAATGCTGTCCCAGTAAGGCATAAGACGTCTCATAACATAGGTATACAGCCAGAAGAATATTGAGAGAGTCAGGACAAAACATTTTGAAAAATTAATATTTTATTCACTTAGTGTAATACTCTGCCTCTTGCCCTATACTTTTTAATGGATAGAGAAAAAAAATAAAGAAGACACAAAGAGGAAGATCATGACAGTCTGGAATTGGCAGTGGTTGTGAGTGTATGTGAATGTATGAATATATATGAATACAAATAAGCCATTTCCCCGCTCTGTCCACTGGAAAGGCCTAAAAATAAACCAATTGCAATGAGAAGCCCAAGGAGACACATTTTGATCTGGGATTATGCCTTCCCAGGAAACAAAACCATAGATTCTTAGAGAAATGACTGAGACCAGGCCAGACGCAGCAAAACTTCTACATGAGACACAAACACCTCATCATACTGATATTAGGAAAGTTCTCAAAATTATGAGGGTCTTATCAAAAGGATATGGAAGCCAACCCGAAATCACTTTCACTGCTAAAAGAGAGGATAAATGGAGCACTCATAAGTCCATAATACAGTGGTTTGAAACACTTCGATATGATTGAAGCCTTGCTTTCATATTAACACAGTAAAAATAAGAAAATGAAGAGGAAAAGAAAGGAACTTACAGGTTCCCGTTAGAGATGCTAGGGGACCAGGGTTTCCTTACAAACTGTACCGCCAGGTGTATAGTATTGGGGGGAAATTTCTCTTCCTGCAGGTGTTCATACAAGGCTTCTAGGATCCAAACCATGATGATGAAGGATCATCATTTTGCTCCACAGGATCAATGGATGGATGGGCCTTGAACATAAGGCGACCTGAGGTGCTTCCAGATGGAAGAGCACACAGCACTTGAGAGGAAGTCTTGCCAACATGTCAAACCTGAAACTGATCAGTTTCTATATCTGCCAGGTCCGACACAGCAGTCGTTCCGATAATATTTGGAATGCAGTTAGCAGGACCTCTTTCCTTAGAAGTGCATTTTAATTATATTTCATTTACAGCGCACTTAAATGTAAACTTAAAACCTGAAGAAATACAGACTCTTTTTCTATTAATCGCATCTTTATTACTCTGGCAGAATTCGGTTTCCCTTAATGTGAAGTATTAAGCGGCAAGATGCAAAATTATTTTTGATTGTTTTGCGCTTATACTTTTTACTTTTCAACGTTCCTGCCAGAAAATCTTAAATTCCATGTGTGGCTTGCATTTTCTTTGTAATAGCACTGTTCTCCACGAACAGTGGAGATTCCTCCACGAACTGAGAGGAAGTATGATGGACTGTGTTAAAGTATATCTGGCTATAATGCATTCTGTGGGCATGCTCCCGAACAAACACCTAAGTATTTTCAAAAATGAGTAACAAAAAAGGAGAGAACAAGAGCTGGAGAGGGAGAAGCAGAGAGTGAGAGCCAGAGGGAGGGGGAGGGAAGGAGGGAGGAGGGCATTCGATGTAAAGAAAGGGAGAACCTGAGGAGAAATCTACACATTGCTAGGAGGCTTGAAGGCAGGTCCTACTCATGGGAGCGTGTGCATTTTATTTGGATCCTGATACAGAGAAAACAACTTAAAAACAACAATGGGAAATTTGAACACTATGTATTTTATATTACATATTTTAAATTAATTTATGAATATTTACAAGGTTATGATGATAATACCTTAAAAGGGTTCTCATTTAGGGAAACATACAGATACAACTGCAAATGAAATATGGTGTCTGCGATTTGCTTTAAATAATACAGGACAAAGTAAGTGGATGGGATTGTATTAAAACAAGTTCAGCCCTAAGTTGATAACTGTTGAACCTGGCTGGTGAGGACGGGGATGTTCTGTTCTACAATTCTGTCTACGTGTGTGTGCTACTGACAGTCTGCATCTAGAAAAGAGTGATAAAGAGTACAAGTCCACTGAGGATAATGGCAGCTGAATCTCTCAACACATGACTTTAAAGGGTTAGGGATTAACCTAGAGAGTCAGTAACACAGCTCATAACCCTGTCCCCAAACAGCCAGGGGCCAGAGAGAAGTGTGGACTCCAGATGGTTAGTACTTAGCCGGGTCTGGGAGCCAGAGACAGCAGGGCAGTCAGCACAGACCAGGCAGGCACTTAGAGGAGAGGACTTCAGGGAGGGCTTCTCAGCGGGGAACACAGGTGAATGATGGCAGAAAGAGAGTGGGAAGAGCTCAGAGGGTGCCTGAGACCTGCTGACTCCAGCTTCGGCTACTTGGATCCAAAGGAAGGGGCTGCATGGTGTGGAGGACAGAGGCGGCCCTCGGGGGAGGGCCAGACCTGGATGAAGGTAGTGTCCTTTGGAGGCTTGTGGTAAAGACAATGAAGCCACTGGTAGAAATGAAAGGACCTACTGGAAGAAAACAGGATCCCAGGAGCAGAAGACAAATGGCCCCATCCCCAGATATTTACATCTCTTGGAATAATTACACCAAAGAGAGGGATCCAGACCTCAGGCATCCACGAAGCTACTCAGAGCACTCATTCGTTCTTATGTGGAACTTTTGTTTCTCATTCCAGCAAACCCAGGTGTGTTAAAGGGAAAATGATAGAGCAGACCGGTGTTCCAAGGTGACAGAAGAAAACAAAACAAGCAGAAATAGAGAGTCAAACATTTCAGCTCAGTAAAGAACCCCCCTGAAATCAATCACAAAACATAGGAAAACTGTAAAATGACATCCTGACCTGAATGAAATGTACGAACAAGCATTTGTAGCCGTGAAAAGGTACAAGTTCCCTTAAACATATGACTCTAAAGAGCAGTGGGCAAGAAACAAGAAATGGGAAACGAGAATTGTAAAAACTGGGAAAAAACTGAAGAAAAATTCTCGGGAAAAGAGGCTGATCCACAAGATGCATAAGGGCAACACTGGTGCAAAATTATAGTGGACATTGAATACTGAAAAGAAAGCAGCCAAGAGACCAGATAATGAACAGAAGATACTGAGATAGGATCAGAGAGAAATTCCTGGATGCCTGCGGGAGACGGAACCAGAGGAGTCAACACTAAGACCTATCCTCATAGAAATAATAGATTTTATTTTATTTTTTTAAAGATTTTATTTTAAGATTTTACTTATTTATTTCACAGAGAGAGAATGAGAGAGAGAGAGCACGAGAGGGAGGAGGGTCAGAGGGAGAAGCAGACTCCTGCTGAGCAGGGAGCCCGATGCAGGACTCGATCCCGGGACTCCAGGATCATGACCTGAGCTGAAGGCAGTTGCTTAACCAACTGAGCCACCCAGGTGCCCCAGAACTAATAGATTTTAAAGAAATGAAGAAAACTCCTCTGAAGCTACAGACTTGCCCCCCGCAACCACCAAAAAAGACCAATTTATATCCACTGGAAAGAAAATCAGTTTACATTCTATATCCCAATCAAACATACAAAACAAGGCAATATATATATTTTTCTTTTAAAATTTTGTATTTAAATTCCATTTAATTACCTTATACTGTATTATTAGTTTCGAGGTAGAATTCAGTGATTCAGGGCACCTGGGTGGCTCAGTCAGTCTGCCTTGGGCTCAGGTCATCCTGGGATCAAATCTCATATCCAGCTCCCTGCTCCGCACAGAGTCTGGTCCTGCCTCTCCCTCTACCCCTCTCACTTGCTTGTATTCTCACTCTCTCATGCTGTCTTTCTCAAATAAAGAAATAAAATAATTTCCAGAAGAATTCCGTGATTTGTCAGTTGCATATAACATCCAGGGTTCATGACATCGAATGCCCTCCTTAATGCCCATCACCCAGTTTACGCCATCCCCTACCCACCTCCCCTCCAGCAACCCTCAGTTTGTATTCTATAGTTGAGTCTCTTATGCTTTGTCTCCCTCTCTTGTTTTCCTCTTCTTTTATTTTTCCTTGCCTTTCCCTATATTCCTCTGTTTTGTTTCTTAAATTCCATCTATCAGTGAAATCATATGGCATTTTGTCTTTTTCTGGCTGACTTATTTCACTTAGATTAATACCCTCTAGTTCCAACCATGTCGTCGCTAATGGCAAGATTTCATTTTTTTGGTGGCTGAGTAATATTCCGTTGTATGTATACATGCCACATTTTCTTTATGCATTCATCTGTCGATGGACATCGGAACTCCATCCATAGTTTGTTGTGGACATTGTTCCTATAAACAATGGGGTGCAGGTGCCCCTCAAAACACTATGTTTGTATCCTTTGGATAAATACCTTTTTTTTAAATAAATACATTGAAGCTTAATAGGTAGCTCTATTTTTAACTTTTTAATTTTTTAAATTATTTTATTTATTTACTTGCCAGACAGAGAGCACGAGTTCACAAGCCGGGGGGGTGGCAGGCAGAAGGTACAGCAGGCTTCCCACTGAGCAGGGAGCCTGATGGGGGGCTTGACCTCAGGACCCAGGGATCATGACCTGAGCCAAAAGCAGATGCTTGACCGACTGAGCCACCCAGGCATTCCTATTTTTCTTTTTTCTTTTTTTTTTTCTACATACTAGATTCTAGTAGTACCCCATCCCCAGTTGAGATAACCAAAAATGTCTCCAGACATTGCAAAATGTCTCCTGGGCAGCAAAATTGCCCCCAGTTGAAAACCACTTGTCCAGGTTAACAAGAAAACTGGGAAATTGTGTTTATGAACTCCTGGTGAGAGTAGTATTTTAATTGGAGGGCAATGTGACAATGTGTCTTGAACTTCCTCAGACACCTTGCTCCAGCAATTTCACTTCTGCTAGGCCAGGGAAACAGCAAGAGAGCTTAGTGTAGCTTGGCTGTGAATGAAGAAAGGAAGCCTTGCTAGAAATTCTAACCCAAGTCTACACCCACCGGGATGTACACAAACTCAACACAGAAAACAGGTGAAATGTACCCATTACCAGATGCAACACAGTAAAATGAATATTGCCCAAGAAAAAGAGAAAAGTGTAATAGCAGCCGAGGAGCAAGTGATTCTCTACAAAGAAACAATAATCAGAGCAGAGAGCAACTTCTCCTCAGCCATAATAAAAGCCCACGGGAATGGAACGATATCTTTACGGACCAATGAGGAAAGAAAATCTAAAATTCTACATTACAATAAACTACTGTTCAAAAGTAAAGACAAAATTAAAACATTTTCAGACAAATAAAGATTGAAAGAAATGTTACCACTCACAGCATTAAAGACTTTTGGAAAGAAGCTGTTGACCAATAAGAAATGAGTAGCAAAGGCAGAGAATCAAGAGGCAGGGATCAAAATACCAGTAAACATATGGAGAACTAGTTCTTGTAATAAAAATAACCAGGATTACTAATTTAGGGAGGTTTAAAGATAAGGCCAAAGTAAAATACTGAAAACAGCATGTTGGAAAATAGAGTAAGTGGTCAAACTGCAAGGTTTCAATGTCTTCACGCTGTTGGGGGCGGGGGGGTAGCAGGCACAGTCCTGAGGTCCAGAGTTCACTAAAGCAAGTGTGCACGTCAAAGCTTACGGTCGGCCATGAAAAGAACTGCACTTGAATGGGGGACTTCCATACCAGCAGCAAAAGTAAAGGGAATAAAGGAACTTTGATCAGTTACTCAGTCTGTGCTAGGAGACTGAAAAGAAGGGAAAAAAATGTCAAAGAAAACTGCAATAAATAGAGAGTACAAAATACTGTTGTTGGAACTAGGTCTGAATTCATCAGTCATCACAGTAAATGCAAACGGATAAAATACTACAGTTAAAAGACAGATTTTGAGATAGGATTCATCCACCCATATGCTGCTTAAAGGAGCTGAAATAACATCAGAAAAGATGGATGTGAAAAGATGGGAAGAAGAAAAATGTCAGAAACGTGGCTGAGCAAGACAAAGGCCCAGTGGTCAACCTGAGACTAGGCCGAAAAAGAACCCCGCTGATAACCAGGGATTGTTGGCAAAGCCACATATGGCCTGGCCTGGAAGGAAGTCCCCAACATGCTCCAAAACTGGAGATCACCTCTGAGAAGCCAAAGCTTTAAAATTCCTTGGCGAAGGTGAACTTCAGGAACGGTCTGAAAGGGTCAACCACGCTGGCCTCAGAGCACAGCCTCAGTGTCTGCACCAGAAACACGCAGCTGCTGGGGTAGATACACAGGAAGGTTTACTAAACTGAACATCTTCAAAATCAAGAACTTATTACACAAACAGAAATGCCCAGGAAATGTTCTAATAGGAGCCGTGTGGTGTGTCTGGGAGAAAAGGTCCTGTGGTCGCATGTTAGTCTTAGGGTCCTCGTGAAGCTTAATAAGCTGTTCCTGAAATCCACATGGATAAATAAACGACATGGCCATGACAATTTTGGAGAAGAATGTAAAGGAGGTACTGAACTCTGTCCTCATCAGTTAAGACCACACTAACTTAAGACACATTATTGTCCTAAGGATAGAAAAGTAGACCTTGGAACAGGAGAGCACAGAGACGACCATCTGGGAAGCTGCTACGGGACAGAAGTAGTGTTACTATCTCAGGGTGAAAAGATGGATTGGTCAATTACTGGTGCAGGGACAGCAAGCCAGCCATACGGATGTCCATCCTGCACCAGAACTAAATTCCACATGGACTTAACACATGAATGTTAAAAGGAAAAGCAAAATTTCTGGGACAACAATGATCACCTCATGTTTCCTGGGTGATTTTCAGGCACTGGGCACTCTTTCAAGGAGATTACACTAAATCTGAAAAACAATGAAGCCAACACTATTATCCCCATTTTATAAAGGAGAAAGTGGGGTCCAGAGAGAGGTCTCACCCAAGTCACAGAGTCGCTAGGTACTGTGGCCTACCAGCACAGTGCTCTATATAATACAGGGGACTCTACAGAGCGGGAGCAGGTATGCACTTCATAAACAAGACACCCAAAGCACAAGCCATAAGAGAAAAGATGGGTAAGTGGGACTAGGTTAACTTCAAAATCTTTGACATAAGACACCATAAGCCACATGAAAGACAAGTTGTAGTCTAAAAAAAAAGTCTTTGGAATGCAACACAGTGAACAAAAAATAGCATCTAGACTACACAAAGAACTAAAACTTGGGCGCCTGGGTGGCTCGGTCGATTGGGCATCTGCCTTCAGCTTGGGTCATGATCCTGGGGTCCTGGGATCGAGTCCCATGTTGGGCTCCCTGCTCTGCGGGGAGCCTGCTTCTCCCTCTCCTCCCCACTTTTGCTCTATCTCTCTGTCTCTCTCTAATAAATAAAATCTAAAAAACATTAGAACTAAAAATTAATGAGAAAAATGCACCCAGGCCAATAGGAACACCAGCAGGTGACAGAGGGGAAGCGGGAGAACTATGCTCACATTTCTGAGCAACATGGAAAATGCAAATGAAGTAATAAGATATAACTTCCCCACAGTCAGGTCAGCAAAATGTGTACTTCGACAGTACCTTGCCGGAAAAGCCGTGAGCCGAGGGCAGTCTGACACCATGCCAGGGGAATATGGGAACGTGAACAGGAGCAACGCTTTGGCAGCTGTGCATCCTGGGGGAGCCGCTGGGAGCTCGCCCACCCTACCTCTCACCATCTCCGCTAGACAGTTTCTGCACAGTCTGCCATCAAAAAGCCTTCTCTCTCTCCCCACATCGGTAGGCATCAGTCAGTCCATCGGAGCCCCACAGAAACTCCCACACAGAACATAATGAGCCATTAAACACCACTTTGAAGACAAATGTTTAACCACGGGGGAAAACATTCACAGTACATTGTTTAAGAAGGGTTCAAAACATTATGTTCAATAAGATCCACATTTTAAGGAAAAATACAGGAAAGAGAAAATATGCAAAAACTATACACTAAATATTCACTGTGTTTATTTCTAACTAGTTTTATATGTACCCTTCTCCTAGTTGTATATCTTATTTCAAAAATTTAAATCTTCATTATTAACAGTGTAACTTTTGTGATTAAAAACAGTTTTTAAAACAATGAATCATGGAACACTACATCAAAAGCTAATGATGTAATGTATGGTGATTAACATAACAATAAAAAATTAAAAAAAGTTTTAAAATCAATGTTTCCAATACTCTTCTGCTTTACATATTTATTTATATGTTATGAATACCCATATATTTTTATATGCACACAAATATGTGAATATATACTATATTATTAAATACTTTTGTTTCTCCTATTCTGGGCTCTGTGCTCAGTGCTTTACCTGCACAACCTCAAGGCCCACTCCCTAACACCAAGGAGCATCTCAGAACTTGCCAGAAGCAGCAGCCAGGTCTGGCTGACTCCAACAAACACTTTTCTCGGCCATGCTTGACCAAAAACCCAGATGAAACCTCCAAACCTAAGTCTCTGGGTTGGTCAAGGTGGAGACAGAAACAGGTCTCCTGGCGGCAACGCTCCATGTCCCACTTCTGCACACAGGGTCTCCTCGTGTGCCGACAGCTGTGACCTCAGGTGTGCAATGGACAACGAATAGGATTCATCTCATTGTGGAAGAGTTCCCAGTCTTCCAGAGCATCAGAGAGCACATCAAGGGAAGAAGTCTCCCTAGACAACTAGCAAGACTCACGCACAGAGACTGAGACATAACTGAGCATGAGCTACGTGTCTGACAGATGTACATCACCTCCCAAAAGAAGATGGTCTGAGATTCAGTCCTGGCTGTGCCTCTGTCTTAGTCTCCTGAGGCTGTTGCAACAAAGGACCATAGACAGGGTGGTATGAAACAATAGAATTGTATTCTCTCCCAGTTCTGGAGGCTGGAAGTCTGAAATCAAGATGTCAACAGGGATGCAGACTCCAAGGGAGAATGTCTTCTTGCTCTCCCCCAGCTTCTGGTGGCTCCAGGCCCCCGGGCTGGTGGCTGCATCACTCCCATCCTGTCTCCACCTGCATGTGGCCCTCATCTCTGTGTGTCTCTCTGCCTTCTCTTCTGTCATTAGGACAGGGGTCACTGGATTCAGGGCCCACCTGGATAGTTCAGGATGATCTCATCTCAAGACCCTTAACTCAATGACATCTGCAAAAACCCACCTAAGGTCACATTCCCAGGTTCCTGGTGGCCATACCTTCCGGAGGATCACCACTTAACTCATTATAGCTTCTTTCTAGTATTTAGTGACAGAAGCAAGGTATTGAACCCCTCTTAGCACTGATTCTTTATCTAGAAAATTAGGATATCAATTCCTGGGTGATTCTGAAAGTCTGTTCAGGTTACGTGTATGTATATATACACAAATATATAAAAGGTGCTTAACAGAGTGCCTGGCACATAGTGAGTCTAAACTAAATGTCACTTACTAGAGTCACCATCATGATCATGTTCTTCATCCCCAGTTCAGCAATGCTAGCTTCCTCACGAATCAGCAGAGACAAGCCTTGGAGCTCAAAGAGGATGAGTAATTCACCCAAGGTTCCTACTGAACAATGTGGAGTCTGACACCAAACTCTTGCAGTCCACAGCTGTCAAAGGTCCATTCCAGGACCAAACTGCCTCTACTTCACAGTGGTGAGGCAGCAAAGCAGGTGCAGGGGGGCAGGGGGGCGGGGGAGTGGCCAATGGACAAAGAAGGCCACGCCAGCATTGAACGGGTAAATCTCCACGTGCAGCCCAGGGCCTGGCTGGCCTCAGGTCTGGGGCTCCTTCCAGTCAGGGGTGATACAGCAGTGCTTTGTAGATTCACATCAGCCCAGAACAGCAGGTGACGGCACACCCTGGATGCTCCGGAGAACAGACACAGGCAACAGACAGAGGCCACGCAAGGCTGGCTCCAAGGTCGGGCTCAGAGGCCACTGCCCCTTCCCAGCTGCTTCATCCGGGTACTGCTCCTCATTACAAAGTGGCTAGCTTGCGGAGGGGCATGGAGCGAGCTCTCACAATCCGTTCCTACATGGGACCTGTTGGTGGTCCATGTGCTTCCAGCTCCCAGTCCCCTGTGACAGCGAGGAAGTGGAGTTTTGGGGCCACTCCCTTGACCCTCAGCTGGGTCCAGACCAACGTTCCAGGCCCACGGAGTGAGTACTTCCAGTCACACTCACGACCACACAGGTGTCTCCCACACACAGACCCAGACAATGCCACCTCTACAAACCCCCAGTCCTTGGATACACATGGGATCTGACCTAGAAACGTCCCCACTCTAATGCAAGGACATGCCCGCAGATCCTGGCCGGTAGACCTCACCTCCCCAAACCATCGCACCTGCCTCCTCCCTAGCCAGCCTGGTGAGCCCCCTAACCGGGAGGACATCTGGAGATCTGAGACCACTCAGCACATTTCCCTGCTTCCTCCAGCTCCTTTCCTCCTTCTTATTTGGGACTCAAACACAGAATAATGAAAGATAACAGAACTTGTGACACCAAATGGCCAGAGTGCCACTTGCCTTTTTGATGATGGAACAAGGGAAGTGAAAGGTAGTGATCACATACGACTGGATCATCTGTGGTCCATCCTCAGCCGCTGCCGCGGGGGGCGACCTTTCCCCAGGCATTCGATGGTGCAGACCGCGATGGCAATGCTGACAGGCCAGGGGGGTACAGCCTCCACAACCCGGCGATGCCCTTCACTGTAGCTTTCTGAGCTGTGGTGAGCGGGACGGCTGCACAGAGGACTGGGATGAGGAGTAGGGGACACGACCCTAAAGCGCTCTGCAGTGTTTGGCACAAAAAAAACGCTCAGCCATGACGTACTGCTGTCATTGTCAGAAGCAGAATTTTCTAAGCTCTGTGCGCAGCCACCACATCAGGTCATGGTCATGGGATTCCATGGGGTCATTTCCAGTAGAGCTCAAACATCCCATGGCAACCAAACATTCTCCAGCTCTCAGCTCAAGTCAGCAAGTGTATACCGGGGGCCCACGACACGCCCAGCACCACACTAACGAGGGTCAGGAATGAAGGGGCCCAACCTCACTGAGAAGGCAGATGAACTCACAGGCAGGCAGCAGCAGGGTGGACAGATGTGGGCTCAGTCCCAGGGCACCTCTCGCCAGCGTGACGGCCTCGGCCAATTTCTGAAAGCTCTCTGGACCTCAGTCTCCTCGTCTGGCAATGGAGCGTGATGACAACTCGTCTTGTGAGGGAGGGCCCAATGAAGCAGCGCTTTCAGTGCTCTTAAAACAGTGTTTTCACAGAGTAAGCACTTCCTAAATGCTGGCGATTATCCACGGGCAGAGCACAAAGGGAGATGAGGAGAAGCAGGGAGGAGACAGGGTGGGGGAGACATCAGGGGTGGCTTTGGTCAAGGCAAGGTCTGCAGAGAAGGCAGGAATGAGGAGTGGCCACTTCACTTCCCAAACGCCCTAGGAAGGTGGGAAGGGCACGGTGCATCTGGGCACCGCCGGTACCCCATGACTAATGAAGCCTCAGAATATACCGGAGGCTATAATGGACGGGGGTTGGGGGGGCAGAGCAGACCTCAAACCCAAGCTGCGATGTTCCATCTAGTTTCAGGAAAAAGGAACTCCTGGTTGTGCTCCCTCTGGGATTCTCCGGGTACAAGAGTCTCTGGATGAAACACCCGTTCCTGTTCTGGAGCCTGTTTCTCCAGAAGAAAACTGCACTGAGTCTGTTGGGACTGGTGGTTTATCTTCTCTAGTAATGATGCAAATTTGAGCACTGCTTCTGCATTTACAAAGACTGTATATGACCTGAGAACAAATTCACCTCCAATCCCAGCCCCACTGGGGAAAAGCAGCTGGGAGACCATGGGCGCGTGCACCGTGACGCTGGTAAGCGACAGGATGGGGCCTCTCATGACCCCATGAGTCCAGATCCCACCGTGTCAGTGATACAGGCTGGCAAGGCCGACTCTCTCAGATTCAGTAACACTTGTATCAATGACAGATGCAGCAGTAATTTCTATAAGCTTCTGTCTTCTGAGCCATAAGATGTGGATGATAGCGGGTACCTACCTCATGGGGTTGTATCAGGTATTAAACACAGATGAGACAGCTAGCACATTGCCTCGCACACAGTGGGGAACCAACAAGTACTAGTTGCTATAGTAATAACAGTGCTTTCTTATGACTGCTGTATTTGTACTTCTAATGCATACACTGCCTTTCCATCACCCTCATCTGGGCTGCCATCACTGCCAGCCTCTCAGACATTCTCCAAATGGTCCCTTTACCTCCACGCCAGTCCCTCCAGTATAGTCTTGACATTGCAGAAAGAGGAACAAACCTAAAACACTTGCCACATTATGCTCCCTCCCTTGTTTCAAACCCTGCAATGATCCCCCACTGCCCTTCCCAAGCCCCTCCTGCCCACTTCACAGCCCCGCATGACCTGGCCCTCATACGTACTTCTCCCAGACACGTTCAGTCAATTTCCTTCACTTCCTGGAAAACAGTGGGCTCAGCCCTGCCTCAGGGCCTTTGCACAGGTTGTCTCCTCTGCTTGGCATTGCTCCTGTGTACGAATAGTTGTCTCCTGCTCGCCCTTTTGGCTTTCTCAAAGACAACATTCTCCATAACCACCACCGGTGAAGCATCCTGCCTCAGACACCCTCACTCACCACACTAAACAGTAAGACGATTGTTTGTTTAGTCATGTGCTTTTATACTGCCATTAACTCCAGTCTTGGGTACATACCCAACAGAAATAATTACACACATTCGCCAAAAGACACGGATAAAATGTTCACAGCGCAACTTATGATCCCCAAGCTGGAGGCTGCCCAAAAGCCCCCGGCCAATGGAATCAATCAATAAGTTGCTGTATTTTCAGGTGACGGAATGCTAGCTGATGAAAACAAACAAGCTAGAAGTACACACAATAACACGAGTGAACTTGACACAAGTACCGTAGAGGGAAAGGAGCCAGGTGCAAAAACATCATATTCTTCTTTATGAGTCCGTGTTATGAAGTTCAACAAAGCAGGCAAAACCAATCTGTGATGTTTGAAGTCAGGACAGTGGTGAATTTGGGGTGTGGAGGGGTGCTGCTCCTGTTCCAAACCTGCTGCTTGATTGGGGTGCTAGTTACATTCACAGGGGTTGTTTGCCCTGTGAAAATTCACCGCGCTGTGAACTTCCAATGTGTGCACTTCTGTCCGTGTGTCACTCGTCAGTGAAAACGTAGACATCACAAAGCTGGGTAAGGACATGTTCCGTCTGTGGCCTCTCTCAGAAGGAACACAGGATGGCTTCTCAGGTGGAGACGAAGGGGCCCTGGAAATAAGTAGGAGCTGCAGGACATGGAGGGCATGACAGACCCTGAACTCCCTCCTCTACACCTATCACCACACCATCTCGACTGCAAGGTCAGCGGCAGGGCCAACGCTGCCTTCCGGCTCCAGGGACATCGGCAGATGCCTGGAGTCACAACCGGGGGTTGATACTGGCCAGTGGGTAGAGGCCAGGGACGCAGCTCCCCAACACACAAGGAACCATGCTACCCCTGCTCCGCTGACAGAAAACCGACAGGATGCTGGTGCCCAAGGCCCTGTGGCTGATGAGCAGCCAGGTTTCCTGACTTCCGGCCTATTGCTGGGCCCGTGGTCTCGACCCAATTTTCTGAGTCCGGCTGTCTAAATCATGAGCTTTAAGATGCCCCATCCCACCCTTTCCCTGGAGATCATCATGTAAACTAAGAAGATTCTGCCCAGTTCAAGAAATCAGACAGTGAGAGCATTTTTAGGAGCAAAGAAATGCCCTGTTTTCCTTGTTACTGCTTTAGTTCTACAGAGAACTTAGGAGGAAAGTATGATCAGCCAGAAAACATCACAAGAAGCTTGTGGTGTTAATGCACTGTGCCAGGCTGACTCTGGCTGAATAAAATGCTCAAGGAGTGGAACATTTCGCAGGAGGTAGAGACAGGTCATGAGTCATTTTTCTTCATCATCTGGTCATGTTTTCCAGGGGCAGGAAGGGAGAAATACCTTTCTCTCTGAAGCTATTCATCTTCTTTCACCGAGAAGATCATGTTTTGTAGCCGTGAAGCCCACACACACCATTACAAAATTCAGCAAGGAGCTTTCTGGAAATAGTCATGGTATTGATTAATCTGTACATTCAAAAAGAATGGAGCCTCCAGTATGGAATACTTTTATAAAAACAGTCATTGCAGATGGAGTCATACACCAGCTAGACATGTCTTGGATTATAATGAGGTTCCAACCTGTTGTTTTCCCCAGAACTCTGCCTTCTCAGCTCAAAAGGCTGACACATAAATGCATGCACAATCCTGTCACTATTAAAATGCACCAAGCCCAAACTATTGACTGAGCCCCTCATCTCTGCCCAAACTATTGGCTTAGCCCCTCATCTCTGCTAGGCAGTGTGCTAGGCACGGAGCGTTCTCCCCACCATGGGAGACCAAGAAGTGTTAGGTAGGTACCCAGCCTCCCTGCCCTTAGAAGGAAGGAAGACACCACCTCACGGCCGGTTACCTAAGAACACAATAAGAAATTGTCACAGGGCAGCCATGTGCAAGCAATTCCCAAAGACCAAGTTCCTCTATCGTCAATCTTTGTCGTTTTACAGACTCTCCGCATCCATCACCTACTGCTCCCTCCTTTATAACAGCAACTTAGCTTCCTCGGGGGACTTGTCTCTCTCCTGATGTGCTCATCTTTGTAAACCAAAGTGATGGTTTGCAAACCAAACATGATCCGAATGAGACCAGACAGACTCTCTCCTGGTCGTGGGAAATGGGGCAGTGTAGCTAAAGAACAGCTAGAACTTAGTTATTTGTTCAACAAATATTCACTGTACTCACTGACACCTGCTCCATGCCAGACCCATTCCAGGGGCTGAGGGTGCACAGGGGGGAAGGGGCCAGGCGGGTGCCCTTGCCACTTCCAAGTGGGCGGCAGGGAACAAACAGAAGGACACACCATGTCTCCTCAGGTAGCAGTTGGCTTATGACAACAAAGCAGCAGCAGATGTAAGAAGGGGCAGGGACTGAGGGGGCGCCGTGCGGGAGCCCCAGGGTGGACCCCCCCCAGGCCCCGCATGCAGAGGGGGCACTGGAGTGGGGCCTGATCTTCCTTCCTCCTTTGCATTTCCTGTTGAGACTCAGGGGTGGGTTCAACCCCCTAGGTCAGGGGTAGCAAACCTTTGTCAGTAAAGGGTCAAATGATTAGCTGTTTCCAGCTTCGCAGGGTGTGCCCGTCAGAACTCTGCCCTCGTGAAGGCAGCTACTGGCCACACATGGACAAATGGGGGCGGCTCTCTTCCAGTGTATTTACAACACAGACAGCTGGCCCTCGGTCCTGAACCCCTGCCCTGGACCGTCGCATCTGTGCTGAGTCTGTCCTTCCCCAGGTCAGTCCTCCAACGGTGGCTCGATTAATTCAGTGTAGTCCCTGCTATTCTTCAAATAAACTATCTTCCTGCCTAACCTGGCAAAGCAGCTTTCTCTTGTTTGCCACCAAGTGAACCTAATGGATCTAGAAGGTGCTTCTCAGATGAAGAAGGGCAGCATCACCCCTGAGTTATTTTACAAACAGCCTAAGTCATGAAGGACGGGTGGTGTCTTCAAGTCCCCACCGCCACACTTTAGAGGTTGAGAGGAAAAAACCTGCCTGAGGCCACTCAGCAAATCCAAAATAACCAGGGCGAGGACCCAAATCTACTGCTTCCCTAATTCAGTGCCCACATCTTAGGCCCCTATCTGCTAGAAATAGCAGAAAACCTACTCAACTTCAGTAAAGGCTAATTTTACCTGCGCGACAAGAAGTCTACAAAGGTGACTGCTGACATCATTCCACAGGTCTAAGGATATCAGGGCTGGGGTCTCTGCAATTTCCTTTGCCTTCCTTCATGAGTACAAAATGGCTGCCACAACTCCAGCCATCATGTAGATGGTCAAGGCCAGAAAGAAAAGGAAAGGGAAGTATCTAAATAAGTCCTTTCTCTCCCAAAAGCCAAAGTTTTGCAGCAATTGCCCAAAACACTTGTGTTTCTTATATATGGCCTCTTCTAAATGCTTAGGATTCTGAGAAAGTGCACATTCCCTTTTCAGCCTCTGAGGCAGACAGAGAAGGGAGAAGGGGCTTGGGAATGATGTCAGGTTTGTTAAAGCAGCAGCCTCAGTTTCCTTTCTACAAACACAAGACTGCAAACTGCTACCTGCAAGAGCAGCTGCTGATTCCAAACCACTATCCGGCAACCCTTACCCCTAAAGCAGGGGCTCCAGAGGCCAGTGGGTCATACACTCCACTTAGGGAAGGAACTTTGTAAAAAAACACATTCCCAGATTCCACTTGAAAACGATAGGGTCAGAATTCTGGAAACAGGATCCAGGAGACTGTATTTAGATGAGCTCTTCAGTTATAATGTAAAGTCATTAAAGCCGCCCCTCCAACCCAATCCCAGTCCCCTATTCCTGTGGGCTCCTTTGTGACAGTTCCATGTGGATCCTTCCGGAAACAGTGTGAACATGTATGAACAAGCATGTACCTGTATCTGGCCACTATTCTGCACAAGTAGAAACCCCTACACACTCAACGGCACTTTGCTTCCTCATCCAGTTACACACTCCAGAAATCGCGCCATGTTAGCATACAGAGATCTACTTCCACCACGGCTGCAGAGTGGACGATCAGTACCTTGTCCAAGTTCCCCAGGTAACTGAGGATCAGCCGGCTGTGGGAATGATGGGCTGCCAGGCACTAGTGACACCGTAGCCTATCAGTAAGGACAGCTGTCTGGATACGGGTCAGCCACTGAGCCACCACCAGCCACGGATTCACACACATGAGCATCTCCTTAAGCCCCGAAGGTAGGAGCATGATCCAATCCCATTTTACAGATGAGGATGTTGTGGCACAGAGAGATTAAGTCACGTACCCAATGTCGCACAGACAGGCTTCACCTGTGGTCTGGACTCAAAATCACACTTCACTTTGGTCAGCATGGTATGCAGCCCCACCCAGCAGCCCCGCACCACGGCAAATTCTCCTGAGCACTTGAAGCAAGATCAGGGTCTGGTCATCCAGGATCCTCCCCACCCATCATAATCCGAGCTCTTTCCTTCTCTCCCACATCACCTACCCACGCACGGCAACTTCCCCCAGACAGTCTCCCCTTAGCAGCTACAAAATCTACTGACCAGGATCCAGCTATTGGTACTTGGTCTTTACTACGTGAAAAATCGGTAGAAGCTTTTGCCTGGATGCCTGGTATGCATATTCATCCAACACCTCAGAAACAGAGATCCTTCAACACAGACTAGAAAGAAGCACTTGCTTTCCTTTCTAGCTGTGACCTTCTGAGGGGTGGGGATGATGTGATATTCACCTCCTTGTATACCCCAGGGTCCGGCCCACGGCCGGTGCTCAATAAATGTATGTGATACTGATTTACTTCCTGAAGAAGACAGTATTCCCCCAAATGCCCTCAAAATCACACCTGCAGTGATAGAGTTAAATTTGTCATCTGATTCTGAAACTACATGTGGTCTATTCTGCATCATGCCAGACACAGATGAAAAGCATATAGTCCTTGTTTTCAAAGAACTTTCTCCCCTATGATGAGGACAGATGTGCACAGCATTAAGTGTGTGTTAAGGCAGAATGGGGAAAATCCTGGAGCAAACACATAGAGGGGGTGTGAGGAGGTGTGAGAGCACAGATAGGAGTAACTGCCCAGGGCTGAGGCCACTTCCTGAGCGCCTGTCCCCCTTGGACTCTGAGACCTGTGCACCTGACCCCCAAGCAAAGAAAGCTGACTGGTAACGACTTGCCGAATGAATGAATGACAGTGACCTCCACGTGGTTGCCAAAACCATTCTACATGCTGCATTTCAGAAAGAAGACAGAGCAGTTCCACCAACCTGAGCCTCAGTCTGCATCCATAAAATGGGGAGAGTAATAGGCCTCCCTGGTGGAGCCGTCCTGAGGATTAAATGGGCTAATCCATAGAAAGTGTGCGACAAAAGGGGTGAAAACAGTGAGTGCCCAGTCTGGATTAGCTGTGCCTGCATCGCCTCCTTCACTCTGTGCATGAGCAAGCTCCACCTGTTTAGGGGTGCCTGGTGCTCATGCCCATGTCACCTGGGGTCCAGCCCACTCCCGTTCCCACAGCACCACACCCCCGGAACCCTGAGACCAGGACAAGGAATCAGTGCTCGTCGCCCAAGACACTGTGTCACGGAAGAACAGAAGCCACCATCACAGGGTGGGCACACAGCAGGTGCTTGCTAATCGCAGATGAGCTGAAGCCAAGGGAAGGGCAGAACCTACCTGGAAGTTCACTTCTCCTTAGTCAAATTCCTGCTCTCCTTTTATTTTAATTTCTTTCCCCTTAGTCTTTCCTAAGAGTTGAGCCGGGTAAAAGATGCAATTATACAATGAGCTATGAACTCTGTGTAACTGTGCCAACCTGTGCTGATTTTAAAGGAGATATAAATGACATAGATTTCTAAAATTCAACACTCATTTTTGAAAATTGATTATGTGCCAGGTACTGGGGATATGCAATTTCTAAAACCTCCTCTGCTCTCTGAGACTCACAGAAACTACGGGGAGGGGTGGGGGACAGTCATAAGACAGGAAGGGAGGGCCAAGAGATAGATATACAAAGGCTTATGGCAGCAACCGGGATAAAACATTTAGTGGGGTCAGTTGAAGTCTCAAAGCAGTGACTTTGCAGAACAGAGTCTCGAAGGGCAAGTAAGAGTTTGCAAGGCGATCCAATAAGGGAAGAGCATCCCACGAAATGAAAGGAACATTTGCAAAACTCACACAACAGCACACAGCACATTCAAGTGACCACAAGTAGTCCGAGAGAGACAAGGATAGACTGGCCCAACCCCCACTCGCCATGTCTGTGTCCCTGGCAGGCATTACCAGTCAACCATGGCCTGGCTCCAGGGAGCTCTGACCCAGCCTGGGATTCCTCCTCTGGGGGCTCCAGCAGCCTCCCCAACAAGAGCCGGAACAAGGACAGGAAGCAAGGCTACATTGGAGAGTTGGGTCAAAGGGGACGTCACTGCTGCTTCTTAGAGGAGCATTTAGCTTGTCAGTGCTTTGGAAAATCTGGCCAATGGAGAGACTGGGTTAGAGCAAGCAGCAGAGGGGAAAGTAGGGCAGAGGAAGGACAGGGAAGGCAGGCAGAGAGCAGCTCCTATGAGCGAGATCGCCCCAGGAGCCGCCAGACACTGCACGGACGGAGGCTGAGGCCGGGGAACACTTTGGAGGCAGAAGGGGAAGGATCTGGTGTGACTGAAGGTGGAGATTCAGAAGTCGGGAAAGGCCTTACCTGGGACTGGGAACTCGGAGCAGGAGAACACGAGAACCTGCCTGGGTGCCAGGCTTAGGGGCAGAGCAGCACGGCCAAGGCTGGGAGCCTGGGCCCCTCGGGGTCTGGCGGCTGGGATGGGAGTCCTGTCCGGAGTCGGGGCACCTGGGTTCCAACTCGGGCCTGGCTGTGAACCCTTGTCAAGGCTGCCTGACTCCTCAGCACTGAGCTCGGACTCCAGCCAATGCTGGAGCAGTAAATAAGGAAACCGTGGGAAGCCGGGAGGGATGCCCCATGCCACATGGCCCAGGAGCAGTGAGGGCTGGTGTGGCATCACCCTACCCTTTCATTCCTCCGGCCTTGTCACCAGGCTGCCTCCAGGATCTTGGCCAGGATCACCTGGCTACACCCCCTTCCTTCCTGCTTTGCTGACCTCCTGCCTCCCAGACCTGGAGTTTGCTGTCCTTGGTCTTGAAATCTAGGCTCCTAAAACACTTCTTTACTCCTGACCTCTGGCCAAACTCAGACATGACCTCAAGCTGTCCACTCCCGGACACCAGCCCAGGGTCCTCAGATGGGGCCAACCCTGCCTCCTGCACCTCACATTCTAGGTGATACTCTGAGATCAGTCCACCTTTGCCATCTATGACCTTGGGCTGAAAGGGGGTCTGAAATGAGACACAGTACCACCCTGGACACACACACACAGGGCCTGCTCAGCACCTTGCAGCCACTGTCAGTTCTGGGAACACCCACCCTTTAAAATCCCTCTGATTTTCTGACAGGTTTAGTATCAAGCAGAAGTATCAAGCATCACGTTTTCAAGGTATTGAGAGTGCTTCCTCTGCTTGTGTTAAGACTATAGTAACAACCAAGAAGCTCCCTTTCAGTAGAATAAGCATTTACACAAAGAAACAAATTAACTTTTAATAATGCCGACAAAGCAAAGCTCTGGCTGATGTACACTGGACCACCAATCAACCGCACATCTGTACTTGTAGACCAGGGGAGCCTCAGTAGGAAGAAGTTGAGACAGCCCACATAGAGACCCCCAAAGGATGGCAACCAGACAGGGGCTTGCTCTCTGTCTGGGTTTCATTACCCCTGAGTGACCATTAAGGTTGCTGCATCCCCGAACCCTCTGTGCTGAGAGGAACGTGTGAGTGCACTTCACCTCTAAAAGGATGCATGAAATAAAAATCTCTGAAGGCAGAGCGTCATCTGCTGATCCCTCCCTGCCGGTGTTCGCTCCCCTTCCAGAGCAAGTCCCAGCTTACCAGTGCTCTGAAGACGGAACCTGCTACAGGGCCTAGTGCTTTGCTTTGAGCTGAAAGGGAGGGCAATCTGGGCCATAGCGGGTCTGCTGTGCCTTGTCTGTGCCTTGTGCTGATCGCCTTTGCTCTGGGTTGGCCACTCCCACCAAGCATGTTGGAGCCGTCCCCAGCTCAGGAGCCTGACTGTGCAAACCTACCCACTTTACTCCCCAACGCCACCCCAGTTTCTGCCTGGGGAGAGAGGCACTCTGATTCACTACCAACCGGGATCTGTCACCCCGCACACTGGAGGAGACACAGCCAAAAGGCCAGGAGTGACCCTCCCTCCCTTGCCCAACAGACTGAATACCCCTC
The DNA here is from genome assembly GCF_037043125.1 of Eumetopias jubatus. Lineage (NCBI taxonomy): Eukaryota > Metazoa > Chordata > Mammalia > Carnivora > Otariidae > Eumetopias > Eumetopias jubatus. The sequence continues at coordinate 654,096 of NW_028274845.1, forward strand.
ACTCCCATCATCACTGGGCTTTAGCCCTGGAGATTAAGCACCAGTGTGCACAGGACCATAGGGGCCAATGCCTTCTGAAATGCTCATTAATTCTGCAAAATCATCATATAGTTCTCCATTTGTTCTTTTTGGATCAAGAGCGATCCCGCCCCCTTTCCCCCCCCCTCTTTTTTTTGGAAGGAAGAGATGGGAAAAAAAAAAACTAAAAGTTGAAACCTAAATTATTTCTTCTCTCCTGAAATACACTGACTGGATGCACATTGTTGGAAATTCTCAAAGACTTATTTTCAAAGGATGAAATTCTAAAGATTTCAAAAAAGATGGTCAAATAGAATCTTTGCTTTTTTCTTCTGAAGAATAGTGGATCACAAAGTTATCTGAGTTTTACAGTCTGGAAGGTAAGGCAACGTAGATCTGGGCTGTCTCGTCATAAACATTAAAAACGCCGCAGTCCGCTTCTGCGAGCAGTTTAATTTCTTTTTGTTCTATAATTAGGATGCTTCCCTGTGGGCACGAGTGGCAAGAGCACCAGAAGGCAGCCCCACCTGCAGGACAAACATCACAGCCCTGGTCAGCTTCAGTAGCAGCACCCCTCCCCTCCCACCTCCCTGCCCCAAGGGCAAATGCAGGGCTCCCTCACCTACAGGACAAATGGTGAGGAGGGTGCTGGGCGGAGGGCACCAAGGTCCATTAGAGTCAGCTGCCCACTCCCTGTGGTCCAGCAAATACTCTGACTTGGACTCAAAGTCCAAGGGATATCCGCGGCAATACTCCTTTCATAGTGAAATATAAAGGCAATCTAAACACTTGCTAAGGGGACTGTTCAAATAAACTAGGGCCCTCCAATGCACAGAAGCCAAGCAATCTTTACAAAGAACAAGGGAATTTTGTAGGTAAAGCAGGACAGATTTCCACAGCAAAATGTCAAGTTACGGAAACAATTTTGCCAATATTATGTGGAACGCAGCCTTTTTGTAAAGCTACATGTTCATGAACATAACACCTATGAGTGAACTGTTGGCGCATACACAGGAAGTATGTGGAAGAATATTCCCTTTCTAGTGACTGTGTCCTAGAAGAAGGGGACAATGAAGACATTTCACTTTCCCACTTGACATGTTTCTATCATTATCTGACTGTGTTGCAAACATAGGCTCATTTTGGATTTATTCTACGTGTTGCTCGAGGACATACCCAGGCGATCCTCTGAGTATCTCTGGAAGGCAAACCTTCATCCTTGCGTATCTGAAATGCCTTCGTTCCACCCGCACCCCATGCTACTGCCCCCGTGCTGAAGATTCCACATGTGGTCTGCTTTGCTGGGAGCCGGGAGGCTGCTACTCAGGTCTCTCCGCACAGCACTCTGGAAGTGAGAGGATGAAGGCCAGTCTGATTTTTGCTCCTTAGCAGGAAACATCATTTTTGTGTCCAGGCTTTCAGGCATTCTGCGCCTCCTTGGTTTTCTAAAGGTCCAGTGCACATCCTGGGGTGGGGAGCGGGGGGGTGCGTCGTCCAGGCAGGGCTCTCACCTCGGGGATTTCCACGGATTCGTCTATTTCCATCTTGTCCTCGACTTGGGCCCTGGTCTGGGCTGCCAGAATTCTCTGGCTGGAGGCCACACTTGCGGACCCCCGCCCCTCCTCTCCTGGTCCCACACCTCTGCTGCGTGCTGGAATCCCCTCAGGCTCTGCTGCCCACAACGGAGCTTCCAATTTCAGAGCTTCACTGGTAACTTGCGCAGCTCTGGTTGGCGTTCACATCAGAGATGCTGCATCTCTGGGAACCCCTCCGTGAGTCTAGTCAGGTTCATTCTGGGTTCTCCTCTGCCGTGTGACCCCTGTTTTGTTAGTTTTAGCTTTTCTACCTGGTGCCTTGGAGCCACACGTGCCTAGAGATGATTCCCCTGAGTGTGTGCTAATGTGTGAATTATCTGCTTATCTTTCTGTCAATCCCTGGATTGTTGTCTATCCCATTCATTGATGCGTGGCAGGCTGAAGATCTTACTGCCAGGGTGTGGGGCTCCCTGGCCCTCCCCAGGCCTGGAGCTCCCTGACCTTGAGCCCTCACCAACTGCCCTGGCCTCAGGGAATGCCCACTCCCACCTAACACATGGAGAAGGGGAAGGGTCACCCCACCTAATTTATTAACTAATTAAGACCCTCAGTCAATCCCAGGAACCACCCCCCCCCCGCATCTCCAGGACCTTCAGCTCATTTCTTACCTTCTCAGCTGCCTCCCTCTGTGCCGCCTCTAGTCTTATTTCTCTGAATGTCTGATTCTATTTGCTTTCTATCTTTCAATACTTTCTGGCCCTTTGCTGTCTCTTTATCTTGTTTGGGTTTTTAAAATATCTTTTTGGGTTTTCCATATGTTACAGAATGGGATTTAATATGTAAAAAAAATAATATCCCTGTGGTTATATAGCTTCCTCAATGTGAAGAAGGCAAGAAAATGCACAAGATCATCATCACTGACCTCCAAGTGTGGAGTCTCTCGTCGACATCCCCCAATGGGTTTAAAGGGCACTTCATGGAGTCACCTAGCTTAATTCTGCTTCCTAGCATTATTGAATTTGGAGAAGGCAGTAACTCAAATAAATCCAAATGATAAATGTCAGGTTATAACAACTTATTTTATATCAAATTTGGCAATAACTCTTCACTTGTCAAAAGAAACATATACTCAAAATGAACCAATTAATCTTTTTCCTCCTTTTTTTCCTCCCCCTCCTTCAGTAGTAAAGAACATCTGAAGCCTAAGTTTATAAAACCTTGCTAAATAAACAAAGTATTTCAAAGCCTAAGTTTTTTCTTTTGTATTACAACCCAAGGTAATCTTCATGTTAAACCCAAAAGTTGGGTTTGGTTGCCGTGCCATAGAGTTCTGCATGGTGAGACTTTCAGATTTCTTATTGAATTCCTCGTTCACATTCAGTGTTCTCCAGACAGCACAAGAGAAGCTCACAGAAAGAAAGCATTATTAAAAAAAAAAAAAAAAAAAAAAAAGCAAGCATTCATTTCACAGGCTGTTTTTCCTGGGTTATAGCTTAGGAAGGAGCATCCCGACCTAGCCTTCTGTCTCCGGTGTCTTTGGGCAAGAAGCAAACATCAGCTGTTGAGATGATAAAGAAGCCATTGATGCCATTTGCTCTTTATCTGGTCATTTGTGCATAATCTCGAGAATACACTGGGCAATGATCCTGACAAGCAATTGAAAATGCAAGGTGAACGGTCCAAACAACACTTCTAACACAGACATGGAAAGAGTGTAATTTCTTTGAAAGCAAACTCAATGTCAAATCAAAGTCCCATTTCCAACATGCGCTTCAGGAATTCGCTAGAAGCCTGGAAGAAACGCCCTGTCACTGGTACTCAGGCACACATAGTAAGTCAGTCTCCTTCTTTCCACTCTTGGTCACTCTTGTGGCCATCCCCCAACCCCCTCCACAAGCAGAAAGACCCTCTCAAAACATGAGCCAGATCTTGTCATTCCCAACGCAAAACCTGTTGACAGCTTCCCATCATTCTTAAGATGATACCCAAAGTTCTCAACGTGGTTGACAAGGCCCTCTGTGCCCCAGCCCATCTTGTCCCCACGTGGCTGCCACCACACTGGCCTTCCTAATGCTCCTTGGACACCCTCCCAGGATCACTTCCAAGCATCCACACTCACTGCTCCTTCACCTTTTCCTGCAGCTTCACCCAGCATGACTGCTGGTTTCTGCTCAAATGTCATCCCCACAGGGGCCCTCCCAAAAACCCCACAGCGGTCACAGGAACTCTGTGCACTCTCCAGCCCCCTTCCTGGTCTGCTTTTCCTCGCAGGGCCTTCTCACTCTCTGATCTCATCTACTTCTTCTTTGCCTGCTTCATGTTTGCACATTAGAATGCATGTTCCAGGAGAACAAGGGCCGCATCTTGCTCTCTGCTATGGGCCCTGTCTAGAAGCCTGATGACGATCAGGAGGCGCTCCATGAAAATGAGTAAGTGAAGGAGGAAAAGAACACTGCTATTTAATGAAATAAGTAAGGGACACTCTCACAACAGATAGGCAGATTCAATTCCCAGGTAATTCATTTGGCACGAAAATATGGCAAAAGCATTCCTTAAACAGTTAAACACAGCATTACCATATGATCCAGGAAGTGGACTCCTAGGTGTGTAGCCCAAAGAGGCAAAAGCGGGGGCTCAGGCAGACACCTGCACACCACGGTGCATGGCTGCTTGAGTGACGATGGCCTGACAGTAGAAACAACCCAAGGTCCATCCACAGATGAAGGGATAAGCAAAATAAGGGCTATGCATACACTGGACTATCATTTAGCCCTCTAAAGGAATGAAATTATGAGCATGCTACAACAGGGATGGACCTTGAGGACAAGCTAAGTGGAGTAGGTGAGACACAGAAAGACACTGTATGCATGGTCCCTCTTACAGGAGGTGTAGGCAGCAGTCAGCTCCACACAGAAAGGAGCAGGAGGGTTTCCAGGGCTGGGCGAGGGAGGGAAAGGGAGTTGCTGTTTAATGGGACACAACTTCTGTTTGGGATGATGAAAAATTCTGGAGATGGAGGTGGTGACGGCTGCACACTGTTCTGAATGCACCTAATGTGATACACTCTGCATATATGTATATAATAAACAGGCTTAGACGTGTACATACACAGAGCAGTTATTCTATTTGCCTTGATCTTATGAAATTAGATGAATTTATCCTGAGTTTTTTATTAGATGAATCAGCACAAGGAAGAGTCTTTTACCATCTGTTTAACTTAAAATCTTAAAAAAAAAATTCCTGACTTAACATTATTGGTTTAATAAAAATGAGCTCTGATGATTATGTACATAAGCTAGTGATGCCTGATTTATTAGGCAAGCAAAACACGTCAGATGCTGAATTATTTTTCCCAATGTCATTTGTGAATATTACTCAAAGTTTTTATCCATATATTACTTCTGTTCCCTCAAGATAAAAAACAAAATCACTTCTACATATGTTTGTCAAAATTGGGAGCACTTTAACAAATAGCTTCCAATATAGCACCTTCTAACATGTCGTTAAATATTCTCCTTTGAATATAATTGAGACCTTTCCAGTTACATCAGGAAATTCTCTAATATATTTCCATAAATTACAATAAATACTGTCCTTTTAAACTTCTGGGGGGTTTTCAACTAATGTGTGATGTGAGTAATTCAAGTTCAGCTCTCTACTCTCACTGGGGGTTCCCGGTTCTTCATACCAGTCTCGCTCATTAGAGAAAGAAGCCACCTGCCTGGGGCATTTCAAAGGATGCCAAACCTGTGTGTGGTCATTGTGGGTGGAGAGGAGATGGGGACGGAGGCTGATTTAATGCTGCTCTGGGACCAGGCCACCTTTGTAAAACCCCTCAGAGCAATTACAAAAGCATCTGCACCCAGAAGCACACAATAAGCACTATTTGACTGAATACCCCAGGGGTGTCCCCAAGCCTGCCACCCACCATCCATGGAAGAAGAGGGGTTCTAGGTATCCTGAGGACAAACACTCATTTAATTCTCATACGTTGTTTAAAATGAATTACGGCAAGATTTTCCACTGAAGGTAATGATATAAAATGTTCTTTTAAAATAAATATGTTGAAATTTAGAATGGTTAGATTGAATGAAATTAATAAGTAATTGACCTGTGGTATAGGATTTGGAGAAAATCTAAAGGTCCACAGACGACTAGATTCGGGGCGACAGTAAACTGGTAAATGTTCCTTGTTCGCCATCAGAACCTAGAAGCTGGGAGGGTGGGGGAGGGGCCGTGCCCAGCTGGTGCTGGAGCCTCTGCAGGGGCAGCAGGAGGCCAGTTCTGGGGCATGGAAGGGAGAAGACGGTGCCATGGTGGTGTGAGTTGGGACAGGAGTGCAAAGGACTGTGTCCCCTTCTCCTTCAGGTGTGCTGTCTCCTGTTGTTGGGACCCCAAGGAAGCCAGCCGATGGAGAAGAAAGGAGCTCAAAGAGCCCCACCGCATGACAAGGCCAAGTACAGATGGCGGGCAAGGAGACCAGACGGGATTGGCCTGTACTGAGGCTCTTTGAATGAAACGGCTTCAGGCTGTCCTCCGGCCCTTCTGCACCACCACCTCCAGCCCACCACACACCTCTGCCCCAACAGGAATCCCTCACTCCTTAATGGCCCATCTCGTCGTTCCACCTGGAGCTGGGACCCACCAGCTTGGCACCATTCCCAGTCCACGGGATGGGCACCATCTTGCCAACAAAACTTTTGGCCCCCTTGCCTAGGATGGCCTTCCCCTTGCTGTAGGTTCTCAGGCCACCAAGCACAGCTCCACACCTGGAGGAAACCACCTTGTATGAACCTCAGAAGCTGGCATAATTCAACCTAGAGCTCATACACCTTGCAGGTCTAGAGAGCAGTTTTAGGGCGTTAAGGTCAATTCTCCATCATAGCAGGGGTTCTAGGAGAACTCGGCACCCAGCTGCATGTCCATCGGCTGTCAATCTTGGCTAAGTAACTGGTCCTTGCTATGCTTCACTTTCCACATCTGTAAAATGGGTTTAACAATGGTGTCTACCTGGTGTGAGGTTTTGAGAGGATTACGTGAGATAATCCAGGTGAAAGGCTGGATTTGCTATGTGCTGGCTCAGAGCAATGCTCCCTGAACATCAGCCAATTCGAAAAGAAATCAGGATTCAGAAATGAAAGTATAATCATGAGAGAGAAAGACATGAGACAAATCCCAGCTAAGGAACAGTCTACAAAAGCCCTGGCTAGTTCTCCCCAGCTGCATGGTCATCAAAAACAAGGAAAGTCTGAGAAACTGTCACAGCCCAGAGGAGCTTAAGGAAACATGATGAATACAATGTGATGTGGTGTCCTGGGTGGGATCCTGGACCAGAAAAAGGACCGGAGGAAAAAACTAGTAAAGTCTGAATAAAGTATGGACTTTAATAATGTATCAATAGTGCACACCTGGGTGGCTCAGTTGGTTAAGCGACTGCCTTCGGCTCAGGTCATGATCCTGGAGTCCCGCATAGGGCTCCCTGCTCGGCAGGGAGTCTGCTTCTCCCTCTGACCCTCCCCCCATCTCATGCGCTTTCTCTCTCATTCTCTCTCTCTCAAATAAATAAATAAAAATCTTTAAAAAAATAATAATGTATCAGTACTGACTCATTAACTGTAACAAATGTATCACACTGATGTAGGGTGCTAATAATAGGGGAAACTGGGTTTGGGGTAGATGAGAGTTCTTTGTCCTATCTTAGCAGTCTGTAAATCAAAACTATTCTACAATAAAAGGTTTGCCAAGACCAAAAACAAATAGAAAAAAAATTAAGTCTGTCTCTCTCAAAGACAAGCAGTTGGCATCAAACAAAGCTATGGTTTGGGCCCACTTGTCAGTGACCTGGGGGCCTGGCCTCCTTCCGTCCTGAGCCATATCTCGTCATTCCTTTAGCCAAACACAGACCGGGAAGAGCAGAAGCAGGAAAGCAGGTTCTTCCAGCTAGGGATCCAGGTCTACACATTTAGGTGGAAGTGCAGTGATGGAAAAGAACCTACGGATAGAGCAACCTGCAGGTGAAAAGCAGAGTCTGGGAGACCCAAAGCCTGCTTGTCCATAGGTCACTTAAAAAAATGCTTTGTGTCCACAGCAAGTCAGGTCACTGCAGCAGCCAACGCCCTGGCTGTGGAAAGGCTCGAGGGCAAGGCAGGCTTGTCAGGACGGCAGTTATCTGCCCGGAACCACAGTGAGCCTTGGCGAGAGGCTCCTGCAAATGCTGCCATCTCCTTGTCAGGGCTCTGCATGGCCCGTGGGAACCATGGAGACACAGGGGCCCCTCCAAGCCCAGTAGGGCCACAGCATTCCAAAGGCAAAGGTTGGATCAGTCTGGGGTTCCAGTGTTGGACTGTGGCAGATCCTGTGGGAACTGTACCTACTCTGTCCAGACTCTGGCACCGCCCCCCTTGCCTCTCCAAGGAGCCCAGGTGTCAAAGCCTCTGACTTCCAAACCAGTGAGGTGGAAGGTGGTCAACGTCTGTGCACCTTGCTAGAGACAATACAGTTTGCCATCAGCTGTTCCTACGATCATTTTTGCATCTAATATATTTCACAAAGACTTATGAAGCACCGGCCCAGGGACACCCCAAATGCATAGCAGTAGGGAGAACTTAATCTTGATCCCTGCTTCTCTTGCCACCTGGACCCATGTTCATCCTCCATTTTTCAGTGTTAATGTAATAGAGGTCTCTGCCCACAGCCAAGCAAGTGTTCCCCTCCTTCCGGCTGTGCCCTCATTTTAAGATCCTGCCTATTTGCCAATCTCAGAACTGACCCATACCACGTTTCCAGGAACACGTCCCCTGTCCCACATCCAGTCACAGAAATTAGTTCAGAGGTTGACGCATCACTAAATCCAGTTACATATGAACATCATCCTCTAACGGTTTGCTAGATTTATGCTCTTCTTCTGGTACGGGTGCTGGGCTGGTAGGATGTGAGCCTGGAGCTGTTAGCAGCACCTTTACTATGACTTGGAGAGATCCCCCAAGTAGGAGGCATCCCAGAAGTGAAACTAGCATCATGGTAGAGACAGAAAAGCGGCCTGAAGCCTGGGCTGGCCAGGCCTGTGGACGATTATGGCCCCTTGTCTTGGCCTAATCCTGTTTGAGCTGGATTCTATTTGTTTGTTTTGCCTAAAAAGTCCTGCCAAATGCACTCACTTTGATGGTATTGTCAAGACTGAAACAAGGGAGGTGCAGTGGCCTGTGTTCTGCCACATTATACCATCCTGCTTGAGACCCAGTGAGCTCGCCAACCCTCTGTCTTCAAAAGACTTGGTGTATTGGGGAAACACTTCCTTTCCACAAAGCGGTGAAGTCTCTCCACTTAAGAAGACGGCAACTTAGAGAAGAAAATTCTGATTTGGAAAGTCTTCTGCCATAGACATCAGCACTCCGTTCTCTAGATGGGGGGCCCAACTGGTGATTCAAAACCCAGGAAAAGAGCATCTCCAAAACGTACAATCCTTGGAATAAAGGAAATGTGTTTCCAACAAGTTCAAAAAACACTGGGTTTCAGAAAGTGAAACGAGTGTCTTTCGTGCAGGGTTTCTAAGAGACCTTACGGTACTGATGAATACAAATCTACACGGGGGTGACACGGGTTCCCTTACCCAACCACAGAACAATTCATTTATTTTCCTTTAAATTTTTTTATTGTTATGTTAATCACCATACATTACATCATTAGTTTTTGATATAGTGTTCCACGATTATTTGTTTGTGCATTACACCAAGTGCTCTACGCAGAACATGCCCTCTTTAAAACCCATCACCAGGCTAACCCAGCTCCCCCACTCCCCTCCCCTCTAGAACTCAGTTTGTTTTTCAAACTCCATCGTCTCTCCTGGTTTTTCTCCCCCTCTGATTTCCTCCCTTCTTCTTCCCCTCCTACTACCTTTTATTTTTTCTTAACATATATTGCATTATGTTTCAGAGGTACAGATCTGTGATTCAACAGCCTTGCACAATTCACAGCACTCACCCTAGCACATACCCTCCCCAATGTCTATCACCGAGCCACCCAATCCCTCCCACCCCCCACCAGTCCAGCAACCCTCAGTTTGTTTCCTGAGATTAAGAATTCCTCATATCAGGGAGGTCATATGATACATGTCTTTCTCTGATTGACTTATTCCACTCAGCATAACCCCCTCCAGTTCCATCCATGTCGTTGCAAATGACAAGATCTCATTCTTTTGATGGCTGCATAGTATTCCATTGTGTATATATACCACTTCTCCTTTATCCATTCCTCTGTCGATGGACATCTGGGCTCTTTCCACAGTTTGGCTATTGTGGACATTGCCGCTATAAACATTGGGGTGCACGTACCCCTTCGGATCACTACATTTGTATCTTTGGGGTAAATACCCAGTAGTGCAATTGCCGGATCTTATGGAAGCTCTATTTTCAACTTTTTGAGGAACCTCCATACTGTTTTCCAGAGTGGTTGCACCAGCTTGCATTCCCACCAACAGTTTAAGAGGGTTCCCCTTTCTCCACATCCCCGCCAACATCTGTCGTTTCCTGACTTAATTTTAGCCATTCTAACGGGTGTGAGGTGTAGATCACTGAGGTTTGATTTGGATTTCCCTGATGCCCAGCGATGTTGAGCACTTTTCCATGTGTCTGTCGGCCATTTGGATGTCTTCTGCCCATTTCTTGATTGGGTTATTTGTTCTTTGGGTGTTGAGTTTGATAAGTTCTTTATAGATTTTGGATACGAGCCCATTATCTGATATGTCATTTGTAAATATCTTCTCCCATTCTGTCGGTTGTCTTTGGTTTTGATGACTGTTTCTTTTGCTGTGCAAAAGCTTTTTATCTTGATGAAATCCCAATAGTCCTTTTTACCCTTGCTTCCCTTGCCTTTGGCGATGTTTCTAGGAAGAATTTGCGGCGGCTGAGGTCGAAGAGGTTGCTGCCTGGGTTCTCCTTTAGGACTTTGATGGACTGCTGTCTCACATTAAGGTCTTTCAACCATTTGAAGTTTATTTTTGTGTGTGGTGTAAGGAAATGGTCCAGTTTCATTCTTCTGCATGAGACTGTCCAATTTTCCCAACACCATTTGTTGAAGAGATCGTCTTTTTTCCATTGGACATTCTTTCCTGCTTTGTCAAAGATAAGTTCACCATAGAGTTGAAGGTCCATTTCTGCACTCTCTATTCTGTTCAATTGATCTATGTGTCTGTTTTTGTGCCAGTACCATACTGTCTTGATGATGACAGCTTTGTAATAGAGCTGGAAGTCCAGAATTGTGATGCCGCCAGCTTTGCTTTTCTTTTTCAACTTTCCTCTGTCTATTCGGGGTCTCTTCTGGTTCCATACAAATTTTAGGATTATTTGTTCCATTTCTTTGAAAAAAGTCGATGGTATTTTGATGGGGATTGCCTTGAATGTGTACATTGCTCTAGGTAGCGTTGACATCTTTACAATGTTGGTTCTCCCAATCCATGAGCATGGAACGTTTTTCCATTTCTTTGTGTCTTCTTCAATTTCTTTCATGAGTATTTTATAGTTCTCTGAGTACAGATCCTTTGCCTCTTTGGTTAGATTTATTCCTAGGTATCTTATGGTTTTGGGTGCAATTGTAAATTGGATTGACTCCTTCATTTCTCTCTCTTCAGTCTTGTTGTTGGTGTATAGGAATGCCACTGATATCTGTGCATTGATTTTATATCCTGCCACTTGACTGAATACCTGTACGAGTTCTAGCAGTTTTGGGGTAGAGTCTTTTGGGTTTCCACATACAGTATCATATCATCTGCAAAGAGTGAGAGTTTGACTTCCTCTCTGCCGATTTAGGTGCCTTTGATTTCCTTTTGTTGTCTGATTGCTGTGGCTAGGACTTCTAATACCATGTTGAATAGCAGTGGTGAGAGTGGACATCCCTGCTGCATTCCTGACCTTAGCGGGGAGCTCTCAGTTTTTCCCATTGAGAATGATATTCGCTGTAGGTTTTTCATAGATGGCTTTTATGATATTGAGGTTTGTACCCTCTCTCCCTATACTCTGAAGACTTTTGATCAAGAAAGGATGCTATACTTTGTCAAGTGCTTTTTCTGCATCTATTGAGAGAATCATATGACTCCTGTTCTTTCTTTTGTTAATGTAATGTAGCACGTTCATTGATTTGCGGATGTTGAACCAACCTTGCAGCCCAGGGATAAATCCCACTTGGTCGTGGTGAATGATTCTTTTAATGTACTGTTGGATCCTATTGGCTAGTATTTTGGTGAGAATTTTTGCATCCATGTTCATCAAGGATATTGGTCTGTAATTCTCCTTTTTGATGGGGTCTTTGGTTTTGGGATCAAGGTAATGGTGGCCTCATAAAATGAGTTTGGAAGTTTTCCTTCCTTTTCTATTTTTTGGAACAGTTTCAGGAGAACAGGTATTACTTCTTCTTGAAATGTTTGGTAGAATTCACTTGGGAAGCCACCTGGCCCTGGGCTTTTGTTTGTTCGGAGATTTTTGATGACTGCTTCAATTTCCTTAGTGGTTATAGGTCTGTTCAAGTTTTCTATTCCTTCCTGGTCCAATTTTGGTAGTTGATACATCTCTAGCAATGCACCCATTTCTTCCAGGTTATCTAATTTGCTGGCATAGAGTTGCTCATAATACGTTCCTATAATTGTTTGTATTTCTTTGGTGTTAGTTGTGATCTCTCCTCTTTCGTTCATGATTTTGTTGATTTGGGTCATTTCTCTTTTCTTTTGGATCAGTCTGGCCAGGGGTTTATCAATCTTATTAATTCTTTCAAAGAACCAGCTCCTAGGTTCATTGATCTGTTCTACTGTTCTTTTGGTTTCTAGTTCATTGATTTCTGCTCTGATCTTTATTATTTCTCTTCTCCTGCTGAGTTTAGGCTTTATTTGCTGTTTTTTCTCTAGCTCCCTTAGGTGTAGGGTTAGGCTGTGAATTGAAGACCTTTCTTGTTTCATGAGAAACGCTTGTATTGCTATATACTTTCCTCCTAGGACTGCCTTGCTGCATCCGAAAGATTTTGAACAGTTGTGTTTTCATTTTCATTGGTTTCCATGAATTTTTTTAATTCTTCTTTAATTTCCTGGTTGACCCATTCATTCTTTAGTAGGATGCTCTTTAGCCTCCATGTATTTGAGTTCTTTCTGACTTTCCTCTTGGGATTCAGTTCTAGTTTCAAAGCACTGTGGTCTGAAAATATGCAGGGAATAATTCCAATCTTTTGGTACTCGTGGAGACCTGATTTGTGACCTAGGATGTGATCTATTCTGGAGAATGTTCCATGGGCACTAGAGAAGAATGTGTATTCCATTGCTTTGGGATGGAATGTTCTGAATATGTCTGTGAAGTCCATTTGATCCAGTGTGTCATTGTTGATCTTTTGCTTAGATGATCTGTCCATTTCAGTTAGGGGGGTGTTAATGTCTCCCACTATTATTGTATTGTTGTCAATGTGTTTCTTTGCTTTTGTTATTAATTGCCTTAGATAATTGGCTGCTCCCACGTTAGGGGCATAGATATTTACAATTGTTAGATCTTCTTGTTGGATAGACCCTTTAAGTAGGATATAGTGTCCTTCCTCATCTCTTATTACACTCTTTGTTTTAAAATCTAATTTGTCTGACATAAGGATTGCCACCCCAGCTTTCTTTTGGTGTCCATTAGCATGGTAAATGGTTTTCCACCCCCTCACTTTCAATCTGGGGGTGTCTTTGGGTCTAAAATAAGTCTCTTGCAATCAGCATATTGATGGGTCTTGTTTTTTAATCCAATCTGATAGCTCGTGTCTTTTGATTGGGGCATTTAGCCCATTTACATTCAGGGTAACTATTGAAAGACAGAAATTTAGTGCCATTGTATTGCCTGTAAGGTGACTGTTACTGTATACTGTCTGTGTTCCTTTATGGTCTGTGCTGCTTTTAGGCTCTCTCTTTGCTTAGAGGACCCCTTTCAATATTTCTTGGAGGGCTGGTTCCGTGTTTGCAAATTCCTTTAGTTTTTGTTTGTCCTGGAAGCTTTTTATCTCTCCTTCAATTTTCAATGACAGCCTAGCTGGATATAGTACTCTTGGCTGCATATTGTTCTCCTTTAGTTCTCTAAATTTATCATGCCATTCCTTTCTGGCCTGCCAGGTCTCTGTGGATAGGTCTGTTGCCAATCTAATATTTCTACCATTATAGGTTACATATTTTTTCTCCCAAGCTGCTTTCAGGATTTTCTCTTTGTCTCTGAGACTCGTAAGTTTTACTATTAGATGTCGGGGTGTGGACCTATTTTTACTGATTTTGAGAGGGGTTCTCTGTGCCTCTCGGATTTTGATGCCTGTTTCCTTCCCCACATTAGGGAAGTTCTCTGGTATAATTTGCTCCAATATACCTTCTGCCCTTCTCTCTCTTTCTTCTTCTTCTGGGATCCCAATTATTCTAATGTTGTTTCTTCTTATGGTATTGCTTATCTCTCGAATTCTGCCCTCGTGATCCAGTAGTTGTTTATCTCTCTTTTTCTCAGCCTCTTCATTTTCCATCATTTGGTCTTCTATATCGCTGATTCTCTCTTCTGCCTCATTTATCCTAGCAGTTAGTGCCCCCATTTTTGATTGCACCTCATTAATAGCCTTTTTGATTTCGACTTGGTTAGATTGTAGTTCTTTTATTTCTCCAGAAAGCGTTTCTCTAATACCTTCCATGCTTTTTTCAAGCCCAACTAGTATTTTGAAAATCATGATTCTGAATTTTAGGTCCGACATCGTACTAATGTCCGTATTGAGTAGGTCCCTGGCAGATGGTACTACCTCTTGTTCTTTTTGTTGAGATGATTTTTTCCATCTTGTCATTTTGTCCAGAGGAGAAGAGATGAATGAGAGAACAAAATGCTAACAGGGTAACAACATCCCCAGAAAATATACTCTAAACAAATCAGAAAAGACCTGAAACCAGGGGAAAAGAAAGGGAAAGAAATAAAAAAAGAGAAAAAAAAAAGATAAAAACAAACAAAAACAGAAGAAAACAAAACAAAACAGAATATGATCAAATATGATCAGGCTAGTGCATAGATCAGTGCCACACACTAGATTTTGGGTATATTTTGGTCTTTAGAAGAAAGTGCCTCCTAAAATTTTAAAGAAAGAAAGACTTAAATATGTACAAAATAAGCATTGATACGATGAAGGGATGGAATATGACTGTAAAGATGAAAATTATAAAAAAATTTTAAAAAGGAATTGATAAGAAGGTGTTTGAAAAAAGAAAGAAGAGGATTAAAAAAAAGAAAGAAAAAAAAGGGGGGAGAGAATGTGATCAGGCAGGAGACTAGAACAAAGCCCTACACTAGAGATTTAGGGTATATTTTGATCTGTTAGAAGAAACTGTATTTCAAAATTTTAAAGAGAGAACAACTTATATATATATGCCAAAAATAAAGGTAACTACTATGAAGGGATAGAATATGACTCTAAAAATGAAAAATAAAATTTATTTTTAAAAGGGGATTTATAAGATGTTGGTTGAAAAAGGGAAAAAGAAAAATTAAAAGAAAAAGACAGTTTAAAAAAATTAACTTTGAAAGACTAACGAATCATGGTAAAAAAGCCATGAATTCTATGTGCAGTAGTCCCCTAGCGCTGGAGTTCTCCCGTTCTTGATCAGTAAACTTGGTCTTGGCTTCCTGGCTGTTCATGCTGATCTTCTGGGGGAAGGGCCTGTTGCTGTGGTTCCCAAATGTCTTTGCGGAAGCGGAATTGCCCCGCCCTTTCCTGGTCTGGGCTAAGCAAGCTGCTCGGGTTTGCTCTTGGGGAGCTTTTGTTCCCTGCAAGCTCTCGGTACAGCTTTGGTGGACGAGAGTGAAAATGGTGGCCTCCCAATCTCCTCCCAGGAGGAGCCGAGAACTCGGGGCCCTGCCCCTCAGTGCGCCCCCAGAGAAAAGCTGTCACTCCCATCTCCCTGGTCTCCGGCAGCACTCCGTGCTCACCCGGCCTGTGACCGAGCGTTTCTATCTCTGGCACCCGACCCGTGTGGAGTCTCCAAACCCAGCAGATCCCTGAGATGCGCTCCCACGCCGCTCCTCCCGGGGGAGGAAGGGGAGTCTCCCGGGATCTCTCACTTGTTGGGTCCCTGATGGAGGAGCAGTGGCCCGACTGTGTTGCCGATCACAGTTTATGGCAACCCCGAACTGAGAGCCCACGCCTCGGCTCCGTCTCTGCAGCCGGCTTCCCTGCTCCGATACCTGGGAGCTCTGCCACACTCAGGCACCCCCAGTCTTCCTGGGACCCCGAGGGTCCTGAGAGCACGCTGTCCTGCGAGGGTTCCACCTCCCGCTTAGCCACTGGAGCGACGTCCCTCAGCGGAGCCGACTTCTAAAAGTTCCGATTTTGTGCTCCGCGGCTCTAGCACTTGCCAGAAGCGGCCGATGGGGGCCCCCTCTCCCGCCGTCTATCCTCCCGAATATCGCCTCGGATTCATTTCTCCGCACGTCCTACCTTCCAGTAAGCGGTTGCCTCTCTGTTCAGAGAGTTGTTGCTACTCTCTTCTTCGATCTTCTGTTGAGTTCGTAGGTGTTCAGAATGGTTTGGTCCCTATCCAGCTGAATTCCTAAGACCAGATGAAATCCAGGTCTCCTACTCCTCCACCATCTTGCTCCCTTCCCCGACAATTCATTTTTAATAAAATACTACACAGGACTGTTTTGTTTTGTTTTGTTTTTCTGGAAACCGATGTACTAAAAGTTCTTTTTACAAGACTCATTGAAGTCTTATGCCTCACAAGTACAGTTGCTGCCACCTCCCACCTCCCCAGCCAATCCTGCTGGAATTCCCGGCGGGGGTCAGGGGTGGGAGGGGCGTGGAGGGCGGTGGACAGAGGCCAGCCCAGCTCATCCTCTTTGGGAACTTTACTTTGAGAACACTTTCCCTACAAATTTCGCTACAACATTTCACGTTGAGGCAAAGCATCCCATTTTTTATGATTTCAAAGCCTTTATAAAAATTAAAAGCAGCTGCTCCCAGTAAAATATCTGGTCTTGCCTTTGGTGGGTATAAATATGCACAATGACCTCATCTCTCCTTAGGTACTACACTTTGCCTCAACACAGCGGAGGCAGGGGCCAAGTGCCTCCTGCAGACCGCTCCCCACAAATAGCCTTTTCTTCATGCTCAAAGGAATCATTTGGATACTTCTCATCTGAAGCTCTTTCCTTTTGAAGTATCTTTGAAGCATTTCATCTCCTTTTGCCTTTCTTTTTGATAAACCTTTCCTTCTTAAACTTCCAGAGACATCCCAATTTTTAGGGTAAACTCTTGGGTGATAAGGCAATTTTAAGGGACGCTGTCTGATTAGACACACCCAGCAAGGACCCTCTCACTTCATTGACGTCTTGGATGGATCTTACCCCGTTTGAGAACAAACGGTCATGGAAAGTAAAAGTAACGGAAGAGGAAATAAACGATGATTCTGGATTTATTTTTTTTTTACTTGAAAGAAAGTCAAATTAATACACCCAAAGTTTAGTAAAATGCTTTCATTGTTTCCACATTATTTTTGGAAACTTGAGTTCTCCTAGGGCCTGCAAGGTTCACTACGGAGACTGCGAACTTCCACAGAGGAACCGGCAGCAACATGGCAGGCTGTTTCCGCTTTCCTGCAGCCGCCGCCCCAGCTCTTTGCCTCTGGTGTTTCCTCCACTGTGGGGGCTGCAGGCCACGCACAACCAGGAGACGAGGCTCCCCACGCCCGAGTCCCCTTCTCTGAGGTCTGGGGCAATTACCTCTGCAGGCATTAAGTCAAGGTGCCTTGCCACTGCTTAGTGGGGTGTAGGTGGGGGGACTGGAACACCTGCTGGGACAGTCTCAGTGAGCTCTCTCTCCAGATATTTTATTCTGTTAACCAGAATGACACGAGATGGGAGAAAGTTGCCCTGATTCATACCAGGTGCACAGAGCCGAGGGGCCTGATGGGGGTTCCTGTGCCCCAGACCCCAGCTCTGCACAGGACGGTGCCCCTTATCCAGCCTGGTTCTCCAGCTTCCCCGCTGAGTATGTAAGCCCGTGGAACCTGCTCCCACTAGATCCCTCTCCTGCAGAACCGGAGTTTGTGATGACCTGATTAAATGATTCCTTCCCACCTGGGAAAAGCCAGCTGGAAGCCCTCTAGGCCACCTCCAGGCGCCTCATCTCCACCCACTGCCAGAGAGGTTGCAGGCGCCTGCCTTGCAGGATGCCTAGATGGGCCCCCAACCCGGGGCAGGCCGAGCTGCCTCAGTTCTGTCCTGGCTGCACGTAAGCGGGAAGTGCGTGTGCTCTGGGCGCAGGCAGTCCAGTTTGAACCCAGCTCTGTTACTGCTGTGTGACCTCGGGGGAGCTACCTAAACCCAGTGTGCCTCAGTTTCCTCCTCTGTGAAATGCAGCTGATGATCTTAATTATCTCTAAGGCTTGTTTTAAGATTTATGTATTTTAGGGTCAGAGCAGATGGAGAGGGAGAGAGAATCTCAAGCAGATTCCCGCTGAGCTGTAGCCTGATGAGGGGCTCCATCTCACAACCCTGAGATCATGACCTGAGTCGAAATCAAGAGCTGGACACTCAACCGACGGAGCCACCCAGGTGCCCCTCTCAAAGGCTTGTTTTAAAGACTGGTGACAACACACATAAAGCACAGAGTGCAGAGCTGGCCCAATACTCACTCCCTAAGCATCGGTAGCTTTATTCTCACTCTTCTCACTGTTATTACTATCATGATTCCTGCTCTCCCCTTCAGCCTGCAAGTTCCCTCTGGTTCAGGCTGTGGCCCTTGGTTTATAGATCAAAGACTGATTCGGCCAGCTCCTTGAGAGCTGATCCCTCTCCCAGGGACAGACTCAGATAAGCCAAGCTTTTACAGTGGAAGAGCAAGACCTGAATGCCAACGTTTTAGCTATGGTAATTCAGCTCTGTAGTTTTGTGGGTAAGAACCCAGATTGAAGTCAAACCACCTGGAGTTCAAATCCCAGCTCTGCCACTTGCTAGCTGCGGATGAAGGGGAGACACAACCTCTCTAAACGCTCCCTGGATTCCCAATCTGGGTAATCAGAACTTGTGGGGTTGAAGTAAGGATCAGCACAAGCTAATGCACACAAAAGGTTTCATAGGGAGCCCAGCACCTAGTAAGTATTCAATAAAGGGCATCAAAACGCCCTGTAATTATCATGGTAATTGGAAAATTTCACCTCTGCATGACCAAGCTTTCTCTCACCACAGACGCTAAATCATATTCAGAATATCACTTGTTGGATTTTACAATGGAAAGTAACTCTGACCGAGAAGAGAAGGCATACAGTCCCCATGACTTCTGCATTATCTCCCAGCAGACAGACCCACGGGGGCTTCAGAAATAATCAGCAGTACCCTGGGGATCCTGGAAAAGCTAGGGGTACTGAAGAGTTAATGTCATCAGGCTCAGAAGATGCATCAGCCTTACATGACAGGCTTTGTCACTCTGGGCAGAAGTGGCTCCAAAGGCTAAGTTCTCCTTACCCCTCACAGAGGCTCTGAAGGAAACTTCCAGTGTTTGCCAGTAGGATTCCTGCTTAGCTCTGCTTCCCTGACAGAGCAAAACTTTGAATTGCACAAACTCACCTTAGATATGTTAATAGATTCAATCAGGCGCCAGCTGAGCCAGTCTCCTGCCAGCGTCCTAAGCGGGCTGTGGTGTTCTGTTTCTGAGGCCAACTTAGGCCAGTATTGCTAAATTCTGGGGGATGAGAACGGTGCCTCAATCTGGCCTCCCAACACTGTTCACACCTGAACACATAGGACAGTGTAAGTGTGCTTGGATCACTTAAACTTCTAAAGTGGCTTGTGGAACTGTACTCTGTTTTAAACATTACACCATGTTTCTGCACAGAGAAATAGCACCAGCTTCAAATACGGGGTGTCCTGCTATGTGGCAGTCACTGTGGGAAGCAATTCACATAGGATATCTTTTCCTTTTTTAAGAGAGGGAGAGAGAGAGAAAGAGAGAGGGAGAGGAGGGGCAGAGGGAGAGCGAGAGAGACAATCTTAAGCAGACTCTGCACCCAGCATGGAGCCCAACACAGGGCTCCATCCCACGACCCTGAGATCATGACCTGAGCTGAAATCAAGACTTGGACGCTTAACCGACTAAGCCACCCGGGCGCCCCACCTCTTATTTAACCTTAAACTTTAATTCATGTGCAACACCACTAAACAATATAAAGGAATAAGCTATTAGTGCGTGCAAACTCTTGCAGGGGATTCAAGGGAATTATGCTGAATCATACAAGTCAATCTCAAAAGTTTACATACTGTATGATTCCATTTATAGAACATTCTTGAAACGACAAGATTAGAGAGATTATAGAGACAGAAAACAGGTTAGTGGTTGCCAGGGTCTGGTTGGGGGGAGTGCGGTCTGGGTTCTAATGGAGTAGCATGAGGGGTCCTTGGGTGGGAAGATTTCTATCTCGACTGTGCTGGGGGGTCACAGGAATCCACACATGGGATAAAATCACATAGGATGACATGCACACACACAGTTGAGTTACGTAAGAATAAAGCTGGTTGACTGTATTAATGTCAGTATTTTGGCTAATGTTGCACTACATAGCCTTTCAAGATGTTACCACTGGGGGAAGCTGAAGGAAGGGAAGGATTTCTCTGTATTATTTTAACAACTGCACAGGAATCTACGTAATTACTGGGGAATGGCAGTACACAGTGGTGTTTCAGAGTATTTCAAAGCCAGAGCGTCCGTCTGAATGCCCGCTCTGCAATTTACCATCTGTGTGATCTGCTATTTGACCTTCCGGAACCTCAGACCTTCAGGTCCACGTCGAAGGTGATGGAAGTGCCTATCCCAGAGGAAAGGTTTTGTTTTGATTTCCTTAATTTAACCATGGTCAGTTTCTGCTTCTTACTATAAAAAAAAAAAAAAAAAACGTTTTGACTGATACATAGGATATTATTTTATAAGAGGCAACCAATTGACTACGATGATAAATTTTATCATCTGGTTAAAGGTATAAATGACTAATCTGCAGCAAGAAAAATCTTTTACAGAAAAACTATATAAAACACACACAAAGAAAAGTTGAATTTTACATAAATAGCTTAGTTTTTCAAGATAGAGAACTACCAAGGATGGAAGACCCAAGGTCCCAGAGAAAAGTAAAACACAGGTAGAGAAGGCCAATATTCTACAATGTTCTCACCTTGAGGTTCTCGCTAGTAGGCCAGCAGTGTGGACAGGGGGCTGAGAACACGGGCGGAAAGCCAGCAGGAAGTGGGGGCTGGGCAGAGCGCACAGAGCCAGAGACAGGCTGGTGTTACATGTGGGATGCACGTGGAGACAAAGGGAGCGCGGACAGTTCAACCTTTTGTTCTGACGCTCCCCGGAGACATCTGCTGACTGCTAAGTGGGGATCGCAAATGCCTAAGAAGACAAGCAGAAAGTGTCCTCGGTGCCAGAGAAACAGCACCCTTCCAGCCACCCTGTGCAGCTGAGATGAGCGCAGACTAGTCCCGGAAAGGGGCAAACAGGGGTCCTGGAATGGTAAGAGAAATTCCGGCTGGCGTGAGGTGCCCCTCCCTGACACAACTGTCCGCTGCAAACTAAAATAAACGTGACGTTCCTTTCTGGAGGTTGTAATAACATACAGAGGCCCTACTCCAGTATTCAATCAGAAACTTTTTAAAAACAGCATTCATACTATGTGTAAGACACAGAGAAAACACGAACAATGGAAACAGAGCCACCAGTGATCTATACATTGCAGTCATAATGCATGGATTTGGAAACAACTACAATGCATTCGGGAAAATAACAAAGAATTTTAGTGGAGAATTAGAACCTAGAAAGTGCTTGCAAATGGGCATTCTGGAACTCAAAAAGGCAGTACCTGAAGTTACATTTTTGAATAGATAGATGAGTCTGGCTACAGACCCATCACGGTGAGAACGGAGAGTAAGTAAGTGGCTGGGATGGGGACCATGCCCAGACTGACGTGAGAACAGGGACACAAGACGAAATCACACACGTGATTGGAAGATTAAGCGTACATCTCCCTAGAGTCTCAGCGGGATGAAGTAGGCAATCAGAGACAAACCCCAATTTTAAGAATTAATGGCAAGAATATTCCAAAACTGATACAAAATACAGAGTCATCTGTCAAAAATTTTATGAACCTTAAGAATGCAAATTTTTTAAAAGCCACAGCCAGGGACATCTTAATGAAAGCACTGAAAATCTAGGACAGGGGCGCCTGGGCGGCTCAGTTGGTTAAGTGTCTGACTCTTGATCTCGGCTCAGGTCATAATCTCAGGATCGTGAGTTCAAGTCCCGCACTGGGCTCCACGCTGGGCACGGAGCCTACAAGACAGAAAGAAAGAAAAGGAGGGAAGAAGGGAGGAAATCGAGGACAAAGAGAAAAGCTTAAAAGCAACCAGACAAAATAAACCACCTTATTTCATAGAAGTAACAACAAGATTGACAAGCCAGGGTAAATTAAAAGAAAGCCAAGATTCTCAAAACAAAGAGCAAGGCTGCCAGGAGCTAAGAGGCCTCACCTTCACGGCAGCAAACGGGGACAGTAACAGCTGACATCGGAGACAGTGGAGTCCAGCAGAATAAGGAATGGCACCTTCAAAGGGGCTAAAAAAACAAGATCCAACCAAGCATCCTATGCCCAGTGAAACTGTATTTGAAGGTGAGGACCAAATAAAGACTTTTCCAAATAAATGGAAATCAGCAAAGGTATCTACAGGGAGATCAAAGTGATCCCATACAGAAGTGCAGATTCAGGAAGAAGTGAGAACAAAAATAAATGTGTGACTACATGTGTCAATCTCAAGAGTTATTTAGATTACCTGCATATCATCACCATCATCATCCTGCTCTGTGGCATCTAAAACATATTTAGATATAAAGTATGCAAGTAACACAGAAGGTGAGAGAGGCCAAACAGGCAAAGTATTGTACGGTAATTAAATCATCTGGGAAGCTGTGAAAGTGCTCATTAAGTTGAGCAGATACACTGTAATGACTCAAGGATACAGGTTAGAATATCTAGTCAGACCATGAAAATAGCAACAGAGTGCATAATAAGCTAAAAAGGGAGAATATAAAATAACAAAAATATGTTCATTAATATAAAAGAAAGCAAGAGAGGAAAAAATAGAACATTAAAAGTGAACACACAACAGAGAAAACAAAATGTAAAACTGTAAATATAAACTCAAATATATTATTAGTACTTATATAAAATATGAATGGACTAAATACTGCAGTTAAAGTGAACAATGCCTGATTGGGTTTTTTCAGTGTATGCTGTAAAAGAGACCGGCTTTCTGCATATGGATGCCGGCAAGCTGGACATCAAAGCACAGGAAAAGATCCACGCACGCCAATCAAAAGAATGACAGCACACTATACTAATACTGTACAAAGACATTTTAAAGAAAGAAGCATTACTAGAAATACACAGGGATCTCTTATGGTGGTAAAGGAATCTATCGCAAAGATGTGACAATGTGAAATGTGCATATACCTAATTAACATATATTCAAAATATGTACAGCATTAATTGATAGAAATAAAAGAGGAAACAAAAAAATCTACAATTGCTTTGATAGATTTTAACACACCTCTCTCAGGAAATAATAGAACAAGCAGACAAAATGCCAAAGAGGATACAGACACTTCTGGCAATGTGATTAACAAACTTGACCTAATTTGCATGAACACTGCAGCCAGCAACTGCAGAATCTGCATATTTTTCAAATATATAGGAGACATTTTACATGTACATACATCAAAATGAAAATGTGTGGCACGCAGCTAAGCCATGTTTAAAATAAAATATATGGTCTTAAATGTACCTGGAAGAAAGAAAAACACTAAAACATCAATGGTCTGATCATCAATCTCAAGAAATTATATTTGAAAAACCAGAAAATTCCAAGAAGAAGGAAAGGAATATAAAGGAAAAAGCAGAACATAATCAAACAGAAAACAAATGTATAATGTAAAAAAAGGGGAAACAAACAAAGCCAAAGTTTACTATCTTGAGAAGACTAATAAAATTGGTAAATTCCCACAAAAATCAATCTAAAAAAACATAAAGAAGAAATAAATTACCAATATCAATAATATAAGAGATGATGTCTTTAGAGAACCTGCAGACTCTAAAAAATTATTCAGAGAATATTATGAATAACTTTACCCTGTAAGTATGGAAATTTACATGAAATTGATAATTTTCTTAAAAGCCAAAACTTTCCAAAATGGACAGAATAAGAAATAGAAATATGAGTAGCCCACGTCTCTTAAAGAATACATTAGGTCCAGAAAGTTTTATTGGTAAAAATGTTCCAAATGGTTAAGGCAGAAAGTGTCAATCTTACACAAGCTCTTCTAGAAAACAGGAAAAGAATACTTCCTAACACTTTCGTATAAGGCCAGAAAAACCTCAATAACAAAACCTACCACGGACATTATAGGAAAGGAAAATTCAGGCCAATCCCTCTTATGAACATAGATGTACAACACTTATCACGTATTAATAAATCTTTTCAGTAACATAAAGAGGATAATAAAAATAATGCATTGTGGCCAAGTTGAATTTATTCTAGAAAGGCAAAGTTGGTTTAACATTGAAAACAAATCTACATAATTCATCCTGCCATGACTTCTGGTGCCAACTACTCAGAGGTGGGCCAAACTTCACACGTTAGGGACAGTCTTCCACGGGCTGCCCTCACTCAGACAACAGCTGCATGTCCAACACACCCTGGGCCTCACTTATGCCCTGCAGGCTACAAATTCAGGAGTTCCCACAAACACCTTAAATCAGTAATTCACTGGAATGACTCAACGCAACTCTGGAAAGTGCTGCATTCACAATTACAGTTTTATTATAGCAAAAGAAGACAAATCAGAACTAACCAAAAGGAAGGACACATCAAGTGGAGCCTGAGAGGGTCTAAATGCAAAGTTTCTGATCTTCTCCCCATGGAGTCCCAAATACTGTTAGGCCCTTTAAGCTTCCATGTACAACAACGCTTCAGGGTATAGCCAATCTGGGAAGCTCACCCCAGCTTTCATGTCCAGAGTCCTAACTGGGGCTTGAACACACACTGCTTACTTGGCTGACATCTAGTCTCGCACGTGCCCGCAGGTTCCCCCAGTTCAAAACTGACATGAGGTGTCCTAAAGGTCCCATCATAAATCACACCACTGGACTGTCCAGTGGCCAAAGCCCCCAGCAAACAAGGATATTCCTGTTGTGCAAGATCACCTCCCCAAAACCGAGGGCAAACCTCTCTTTGGGTCAGGTTAATTCTTCACTACTCGACCCCATTAGTAGAATGAAGGGGGAAAACATTATATACTTGTCTCAATGTATATTTGCTAAAATTCAACAATATTCATGACTTAGAAAAGATCTGGGGAATCTGATTTCTGATTCAATGTTTAAAGAGCTTGGAAGTCACCACTCCATTCTAACAAGCAGTACAAAGTGGACCAGATTGAAACATTAACAACTCTTCTTGGATCTGAAAGACAGGGGAGGACACGGGGGCAAACTGCTGCCTCCAAGACTGCAGACAGACTGGTGACTACAGAGTCAAGGTTTCCAGAGCAAAGACTCATGCGCTCTGTGGGAACCAGCCCTGGAGTCGGAAAACCTCAACTGTAAGTAAGGAATTGCTGGAAGTTTGGTGTGGCCAAAACCCCGGGAAGGCCCAGCAATAGGGATACCCAGCCATGGTAGGCTCTGCACGTTTTTTACCTCCAGCACAACCAGACATTCACAATAAATATTGGACAAAACAATGCATTCCTGTTTCGGGCAGGAGGAGGGGAAGGCAGCATTCTGAAATACCTTAGAGCTCAGAGCTCTCTGTTCTTCAACACGGTCTGCCCTCAGAGGAGATCAGTTCACCAGAGCCTACCCTGCTCGGGTTTTATCAGAGCCTCACTGACCCAGGGAAGGAAAGCACCCACCTCCAGCCCACTCTAGCCCAAGAGGGAAGAAAAAAGGCCAAAACTCTTGTGAAGCTCACAGCTCAGATGCACAGGCTCACAGAGAGACTAGGGCCCAATCAGAGGAATGTGGAACACTTCCCTTCTCCCTACACCTCCACCACCATGTTACTACAGGCCTATTTACAGCAGTTCCTTTCCCCTTTTTCCTTTTTTGTCCTGCTATCAAGAAAAAGATTACTAGGCCTACTAAAAGGCCAAAATCACAATGTGAAGAGACAAAGCAAGCATAGAACCAGACATGACAGAGATGTTGGAATCATCAGACTGGGAATTGAAGTAAGTCTGATTAGCATGGTAAGGGTGCTAGGCGATAAAGGAGACAGCATGCAAGGAAAGATGGACAACATGAGCAGAGATGGAAATCCTAAGAAAGAACCACAAAGAGATGCTAGAGATAAAAAACACTGGAACAGAAATGAAGAATGCTTTTGATGGGCTTATTAGTAGAGTGGACACAGCTAAGGAAAGAATCTCTGAGCTTGAGGACATCTCAAATAGAAGCCTCCAAATCTGAAAAGCAAAGAAAACGAAGACTGAAAAAAAAAAAAAAAAAAAAAAAAAAAAGAACAGAATATCAAGGACTGAAGGACAACTTTAAAAGTGTAATATACTTGTAATGGGAATTCCAGAAGAAGAAAGAAAGGAACAGAAGAAATATTTGAAACAGCAATGACTGAGAATTTCCCCCAAATTTGTGGCAGACACAAGACCACATATCCAAGCAGCTCAGAAACCACTGAGCAGTATACAATGCCAAAAAAACTATATGTAGGCATGTCATTTTCAAACTACAGAAAATAAAAGATAACAGAAAAAATCCTAAAAGAAGCCAAAGGATGGCGCTTGGGTGGTTCAGTCGGCTAAGCATCTGCCTTCGGCTGAAGTTGTGATCTCGGGGTCCTGGATGGAGCCCCATATTAGGCTCCCTGCTCAGCAGGGAGTCTGCTTGTCCCTCTCCTCTGCCCCTTCCCTCTCTTTCTCTCTCAAATAAATAAATAAAGTCTTTAAAAACATGATTTAAAAAAAAAGAAATTACATCCAACTTCGCCTCCAAGACTGTGTAAACAAGAAGAGAATGGAGTGAAATATTTCAAATGTTGAGAGAAAAAAACCCCACCAATCTAGAATTCTGCACTCTGTGAAATTACCCTTCAGAAGGGAAGGAGAAATAAAGACTCTCTAAAGCAAACAAAGTTGAGGGAACTTGTTGCCAGTAGACCTGCCTTCAAGAAATGTGAAAATAAGTTCTTTAGAGAGAAGGAAAATGATGTAGGTCAGAAACTGGGATGTGCAGAAAGGGAGGAAGAGCAATGAAGAAGGAATAAGTGAAAGTAAAATAAAAATTTTTATTTTTCTAATTTTTAATTGATCTACCAGATAACAGTTTGTTCAAAATAATAGCAACATGTCCTCAATTATGTATACTCTTGTATATATCATGCATTCCACAAGACATACTTATGTGCTGTTCTGCATGAGTGAAATGAATGATACAGGGGACAGGAAGAAGAGATTATTTTGTCATTATAGGGTATTTGCACTATCCATGAAGTATCTACTGTTACTGGAAAGTGGACTTGAATTAGTAGTAAATGCACATTGCAAATTCTTGTACAACCACTGACAAAAGTAAAAAAGAAAGTGTAACTAATATTTTAAGAAAGGAGAGAGAATGGAACCATATAAAATGCTCAGGTAAAACCAAAAAAGGCCGAAAAATAGTGAAAGAAAAAAATGGGAACAAAAACATAAGTAATAAACAAAACGGTAACAAATGCAATAGGTATTAATCCAACTATATCAACAACAAATTCGAACACCAATGGCCTGCATACACCAATTAAGAGGCAGAATGTCAGAGTGGATCAAAAAACAAGACTCAACTCTATGTTGTCTAAAGAACTCCACTTTAAAAATAAAGACAGTTGGGGCGCCTGGATGGCTCAGTCGTTAAGCGTCCGCCTTCGGCTCAGGTCATGATCCCAGGGTCCTGGGATCAAGCCCCACATTGGGCTCCCTGCTCGGCAGGAAGCCTGCTTCTCCCTCTCCCACTCCCCCTGCTTGTGTTCCCTCTCTCGCTGTCTCTCTCTCTGTCAAATAAATAAATGAAATCTTTAAAATAAATAAATAAAATAAAATAAAAACAAAGACACTTAAAATAAAGACATTTAAAAATAAAGATTAAAATTAAAAGTAAATGCATGGAGAAAAATATACCATGCTAATACTAATCAAAAGAAAGCAAGAGTAGCTATACTAATTTCAGACATTGCAGACTTTAAAGCAAGAAAAGTTACCAGGGATAAATTAATGGCAAAACACAGAAAATTTTCTGCCAAGACTGGAAACAAGCCAATGACAGTCACTATTCAAAAGTGTACTGGAGGTCCTAAGCAAGACAATCAGCAATAAATAAATACAATAAAACAATTAGAAAGGAAAAAATAAATCTCTCGTGTTTAATACTAATATGTAGAAAGTAAAAAAAAATAAATAAATACACAAGCTAATAGAACCACTAAGAGAATCCAGCATCATTGCCATGTGCATGCCAATATACAAAAGCAACTGCATTTTGTATACCAGTGATGAGTAACTAGAAGTTAAAATGGAAAGAATTTATAATATTTACAATATCAGTAGGAATATGAAATGTTTAGGAATAAATCTAACAAAAGCTTTGCAAGACACCTATCAAGAAAAATACAAAACATTTAAAAGAGCTAGATACACAGAAGGATATATCATATTCATGGACTATAAGACTTGTTTTAGGACTGACATCAATTTTCCAAAACTGATGTATGGGTTAGAGATTCTATCCAATCTCATCAAAATCCCAGATTTTTTTTTTTTTTTGGAAACTGTCAAGCTGGTTCAAAAATGTACGTAGAAAAACAAAAGCAAAAGAAGGGCCATGGTACACTTGGAAAGATGCAGAAAATGGTAGGTTCACAGGACCAAGAGTAGCAACATGGTGAAGCTAAGAAGTTCAGACAGTGTGGCACCAATGTGGGGACAGTGCAGGTCTCCCCACCTCGGGAGAGGTGACACTGGAGCCGGGGGACACTCTCATGCGGCTGCCCCTGTCCTGCAGGGTGTTCCGCTCCATCACTGGTATCTACCCATTAGATGCCTGTAGTGCACACACACACACACACACACACACAAACACACACACACACACACACAGAGTCACGGCAACAAAAAAATGCCTCCAGAAATTGCAAAATGTCTCCGGGAGGGGGGGTAAAATTACCCCCAGGGAGGAAATACTGGAGTAGACAAAAACAGCCCATAAAACTACATTAAAAATGAGAAACAGACCACACATACATAGTTCCATGATTCATGACAAAAGCAACAATGCCTCATATTATAGACAAAACTCAATTCCAAATGACTTATAGATCTGTTAAAGGTGGAAATTAAAACAAAGTTTCTGGATGACAACATAAGAGAATATTTTCACAGCCTCGGGCCAAAGATTTCTTGAATAGGACACACAATAGCACAAACCACGGAGGGCAAACATGGTATACCAGGCTTTATTAAAAGTAAGAACTTCTGTTTAGCACAGGGCACGTTATGGAGTAAAAAGCCAAACCACTGTGCTGGAGAAAATAGTTCTAAAAATATCTGACGAGAACTGCTAGCCAGAAGAAAGAATTCACACGGTAGGAAAACGGAGACAACCCAACAGAAAAATTGGCCAAAGTCTTGAGACACTTCTTGAAAGAGAATATCCACATGGCACTAAACGTAAGAAAAGGGCTCAGCCTCCTTAGTCCTCAGGAAAATGCAAATTAAAATTATAATGAGATACTACTCTAGTTCTATTCAAATGGCTAAGACAGAAAAGTCAGATGATGCCTAGGGTTGGTGAGGATTTGGGACTGAAACACTCATAAGATGCTAAAGGATGTGTATACGGGCACTGCCCACCAAAGCTGATCATACACCGCCCCTCGACCTGGGATAGGGGCTGCAACTGGTGACTCATGCAGATCACTTTATAGGCCAGGATACCCATCTCCCACCTTCTCCGTCTGTTGACTGATGAAGGCTCACACCTTTTCCAGAGAATGACTTTTTGATGGGAGCCATCTCATCTGCAAATGCCCACAGTGTGATGACCACCCCTTGGGGAAGGTCCACAACCAATGCCTGGCTGATCACAAGTTATAAAAGTCCTCTAGGGGTGACTTGGCGGCGCCATTCATCCTCCAGAGCTCCCCATGGAGTCAGACTGAGGTGGACTCCAATCAAATCTGCAGGTTGGCTTGGCTCCTTCCCCTGGCCCTGCTCCTCCCTCACTCCCTCACAGGCTCCTCCAGAACAATCTTTCCATAAATCACCTGCACAGCAACCCCCTCTCAGGCTCTGTTCCTGGGCACTGTGACCTAAAACAATCAGCAAGTGCACTCCTCAGTGGAATCCACTCGACAGAAGTGTGTGCACAGGTGCACCACAGACACATAAGCAAGTTCATGGCAGTGCTCATCAGAATAGGCATGCCGGCTGCCCATCAACACCACAATGGATACATCACAGTTTCTTCTCACAGTGCAGCACCCACGACAACCACACAGAACATGACCGCCTCCCAAAAACATAATGATGAGTAAAAGGAGTCGGGCACAAAAGAAAGCATCCTCCTTGATTACACTTACATAAAGCTCAAAACAATCCGAAAGAACCCTAATGATAGAACTTCTGAGAGTGGTTGCCATTTGAGGTAGTAATGGGGGGAGGGGGGCATGGGAGAGGCGTTTTCAAGTGCTTTGGGAAGGTTCACGAAACTCTACAAGTATCATTCATAGACATCTATGGATGCATGTTATATTGTAATAAAATGCATTTTTATTTTTTTTAAAGTAACTGTCTTTTCTTTTTTTTTTTAATGATTTTATTTATTTGACAGAGAGAGAGCAAGCACAAGCAGGGGGAGCAGCAGACGGAGAGGGAGAGGGAGAAGCAGGCTCCCCACTGAGCAGAGAGTCCAATGTGGGGCTTGATCTCAGGACCCTGGAATCATGACCTGAGCCGAAGGCAGATGCTTAATGCACTAAGCCACCCAGGCACCCCTAAAATTCATTTTTAAAAAGAGATCTTATTCTTCTACTTTCGGTAATAACTTATACAAAAGTACTACATGCAGCAAGTTTACTGATAATTCTTTATAGGATTTGTTTCCGGTATTTTGTCAGCCCTCTGGCCTCTTTCCACTGAAAAGGGTAATTGGGTCTCAGACATGTTTTCTCCACTGAAGTTGGCTACCAGCCATTCCAGAAGGACCTGTATCCAGGTTATTCCTAAAACCCCAGAATTCCTGATTGAGTCAGCCCTGGGGCTTTTCCCGTGGACTCATTCATCCAGCAGGTATTCACTAAACACCTGCTATGCACGAGGCAGTGTTGTGGGCTCTGGGGATGCGGCAGTGAATAAGACAGGCCTGGCTCCTGCTCTTGAGGAGCTTACAACCCAGACAGGGATCACAGCCTGGAAACTAGCATTCACCGGTCACCCGGGAGGCCTGCGGGGACACAGTGGGAAATGTTCACACAAAATCACTTGTGAAAGCACACTCCTTGGTGGTTACAGTTTGTGAAAGAACACACAACAGGAGCTGTTGGAAACCTGTGCCTTTCTGGTTTTGTTTTTGGACTAATATCAGTCCAAATTTGTATTTGGACTGATACCAATTTTCCCAAACTGATGTATGGGTTAGAGATTCTATCCAGTCTCATCAAAATCCCAGATTTTTTTTTTTTTGGAAACTGACAAGTTGGTTCAAAAATGTACGTGGAATGAGAGTATCAGCAAATGAGCCCACGGACCAAAGAGAAAGGGTTGCCTCTGATTTCACCTAAACCTCCACAAGTTTTGTGCCCCAAGAGTAAAGGGGTCCCAAACTGTGATCGGATTTCCCTCGAGCCCACCAGAACATTGCCTCAGACTCATTTAATTGTTTAAAGAAAATTTTAAAAGATGACATTTCTCGTGGGCCTGCGTTTGTGCACACAAGTCCCGTGTACAGCACAGCGGACAGCACCAGCGACAGTAAGCGCAGACACACACAGGGGTGCCACCACCCCGCCAGCTGACACACAGGAGACACAGCGAGGGACGCTGGCAACAACCATGGGCACATCACACTCCCACAGAGTATTAGTTTAATCTGATGAAAGTGCTGGTCCAACCCTGTGTCTGACGTACAAACCCACCTACAAATGATGGCTTCAGAGGGTTCTATCTGATATCACTCAGCACGTTCTCTTAGTGGTCAGCAGAGAGCTCAGCGGGATCTCCTTAGCCAACCACTTTTGCCACATCAATCCTTTGGAGACTTCCTGTTGGAAACACCTCAACTACCTGCACAAACACCTCTCCAGGGCCACTGGGATTGAGACGGGCCCAGTCTCCTCCCTGTATTCCCTACAGGCATATCTTGACACATGAGTGGAGTGACCTTCCCAATAGTCAAAGGCTGCCCAAAGATAATGAACTAAGTCGAGAGAAATGTCTCATTTCATTACAGACAAGGCTCTGATCGCATCTGAAAAGCCTCTAGGTGCAACTCCACCCAGAACACGAACAATCCCAATGCCCCTGCCATGATGTGCTTTTATGCCTGGCTTACCATGAGAAGGTGTTTTTATCCTGGAGTAGAAAATGCAACAATTTCTACCTCCCTCTTCATGATTATAAAATCGCGTTTGCCCGTCTGTGTACGCATGAAGAGATTAGCATGGGAATCAGTAGGCCGAGTAAAGAAGATGCCTTAGCCAGTGCAGGCAGGCATCATCCACTCTACTGAGAGGCAGAATAGAACAAAAAGGCAGAAGAAGGGTAAATTCAGTCTGTCTACTTGAAGTGAGACATCCATCTTCTCCTGCCTTTGGACATTGGTGCTCCTGGTTCTCAGGCCTTCAGACTTGGACCGAACTGCACCGCTTCCCTGGTTCTCCACCTTGCTGATGGCAGATTGTGGGACTTTTTAATCACATGAGTGAATTCCTACAGTGACTCTTTGTGCACACAGATATGTGACCATATGCATACATACATATATACATCTGTATCTCCTACGGGTTCTTTTTCTCTGGAGAAACAGAAGAGCCCTGTAATGGCCCTGACTAATATACTAGGCTATTAATTACGAAGATCTAAATAAATCCTCTGCCCTACTTCCCTCCTAGTAGAAAAGCCAAAATGTATATTCATTAGAATTAGGTTCTCAGAGTGTCCCCTGCTGTGTTGATGTCTAGGGGATTTATCTATACTTCCTGATGCGTGAATAAAATCATTCTAACCACGGGTTTTGCATATCGCTCTCAAGGAAGACCTTAATGCTCATGCAATTCAAATCGCCATTCAGCTGTCTGTAATTTCAGTGACAACTGTCCCCTTCACACATATGTACACCACTAATCAAAGAGCTAAAGGGTAGGAAGATGATCCTCCAGTGGCAAATTCAGGGATTCTCTACAGCAATAGACTTCAAACTGAATACAAGAGGATCTTGTTAGCTGAGTATACATTAACCCAGTCCCCAGTTACAAGGTTGTGTCGGGGAGAGTTAGCGTAACATAAAGACATTCGCCTACAAGCACCTGGGAGAATATTAGCCCCTTTCAAGGAACCCAGCCCACTTACTTTCAGCGCCTGCCCTTGTCCACCGCACCAAGTCTTTCTCAGCCAGTTGCTTCCTTAAGAGGCAGATGTTGGCAGCATCTAAAAGGATAAGACAAATTGGTTTTGAAGGAAACGTGAAAATCTTGCAAATGAAGCAGGATTTTATACAGAAGACAACTGTGATTTTGGAAAACACAGAATTTCATCTGGAAGCATTCACACACGAAAGACACGGTGGAGTCAAGAACTGAAAAGAATACGTACAAGAACAATGAAAACGCACACACCTTAAAAGAAAAATTATTTGAGGGGCGCCTGGGTGGCTCAGTCGGTTAAGCGTC
The DNA here is from genome assembly GCF_037043125.1 of Eumetopias jubatus. Taxonomy (NCBI): domain Eukaryota; kingdom Metazoa; phylum Chordata; class Mammalia; order Carnivora; family Otariidae; genus Eumetopias; species Eumetopias jubatus. The sequence continues at coordinate 687,643 of NW_028274845.1, forward strand.
TGCCTTCGGCTCAGGTCATGGTCCCGGGGTCCTGGGATCGAGCCCCGCATCGGGCTCCCTGCTCCACGGGAGGCCTGCTTCTCCCTCTCCCACTCCCCCTGCTTGTGTTCCTGCTCTCGCTGTCTCTGTCAAATAAATAAATAAAATCTTAAAAAAAAGAAATTAAATTAAAAAAAGAAAAATTCTTTGAATTAAGAACTGTTCTTGGCAGACTGGTCATAGCAACTTTATTTTTTTTTGTTGTTTTATTTTCTGTATTTATTAAACATTTAACTACCAAACAAAACACATGAATCCCAAGCACCCACGGGCCAGTACAGGCAAGAGATTAGGCCCTAGTCATGAAGTGGCAACCACTGCAGGCATCAGTGCCCTAGCGAGGTGCCTAGAACGGGACAGGCAGTTGGGTTTAGCCCCCTTTATCCTGCTGCGGCTTAGCAAAAAAGGGAGGCACAACGCGCTGCATGGTCCGAATCACCCGGGAAACCTGGTCAAGACAGGAGGTGATGGACATTTGGAGTTGGCCAGGGTCCTCAGCAGTCAATCGGACAGTCAGGACGGTGACGTTCACATCGAGCTCCTGCCGAACTGGCCCTCGGAGTTCAGCATGTGAAGTCAGGAACCAGTGGGCAATCTCCGCCCTCCACGGTGAGGGCGATCTAGAGCGGTTGGCCCCCAGGACCTCCAGCCGCCGGTGCCGCAGCTCCATCAGGCCCTGGCGCGCGGGGGGCCTGCTCCATCGGGGGCACGCCGGCAGAAGCGGCGCCCGCCTCTCCCTCAGTGCCGGGACTTCCGGGATTGCCCAGGCCTTTGGGGTCGCTGGGGTCACCAGGGTCACGGGGTTCACCAGGACCACCCGGCGCCCCCACCACAACGCCCACAGCACCTGTGCCTTCGTGTACCGCCCTCACGGCTCGCCCACCACCCGCCCCAGACCCCGTCTTGGATCCTCCCACCCTCCTCACGAGGCACAGAAGGACCTCATAGCAACTTTAATAATGGGCAGATAAAACAAACGTCTGAAAGAGGAGGATGGGTAACCAAAACAAAGCTCAAAAGTAAACCTGACGGTAGGCTACAAATGCTCGCTGGAGCCGCGGGGGACCCCAAGTTTCATCTGTGGCCTAGTCCCCCACCCGCAGTCCTGGGGGAGGTCACTGAGAGGCGTCGCCCACCGGCTGACCCCATGCTCGCTCAGGGAATCTGAGGCTCCTCCCCCCGCCCCTGTCCCTGGGAAGCGGCTCTACCCACCCTTCCCACCCTGGGAGCCTTTCCAAGGACTCAGACGTGACAGAGCGTGTGGCCTGGAGACCATGTGGGCCCTGTAGTGCCCGAGCTCAGTTGAACCTCTGTAAAGTCGAGGTTCCACAGGCAGGGTTAGTACCTCCTCATCTCCCGGCTGCCCACGCTGGGCCTCAGAAGGAAGTCCCTTTGCTTACTTACCCTGCCACCTACCCAGGCTACTGGCCTCCGTATCGGGGTCTCCCAGCCCTCCCGGTGCTCCCGTCTGCAACTTCCCGCGACAACTCCTGACGTCGCGTGCCCACAAGCTCCGCCCCAGATCCCCGGATGGAGCGCGGATGAGCCAATGAGCTCAGCCCATTTCTGGACACGTGACACAGCCTGCCCAAGTGACTCTCTGCACCTGCGCGACGGCACTGCCGTCCGCGCTGGCTGGCCGGCGGTCGGGGTGTGAGGCGCTGTGCCTTCAGAGTCCCTGATGCGAGAGCGGAAGGCTCTGGAAACCCCGAGCTGGCTGTGGCCTGGCAGGGTGCCTCAGGCCTCGCCCCCACTCCCGGCACCGCGGCCTGGCGCCCGCCCCCGAACCTCCCGGTGCAGTCCTGAGGCCCGCGGACCCAGAGCAGGTGCGCCGCGGCGGAGACACTCTCTGGATTCCCAAGACCAATCAACGGTAAGCTGTCTCCTTAAATTCTGTTTATACTGATGACATGTGGAAGTGGTAATATTTTGGACGTATGGGGTTAAAACATCGTGTCAGTACTTACGTTGGCCTTTTCGCTTTTAAGTTTTGACGGGGCTGCTAGACACGCGTGAGCTGCGCAGGTGGCCCCGCTCTCGGTGGACGGCGAGGACGCGGGGTGGCCGGGTGACGTGTCTGTCCAGCCAGGGCAGTCCGGACAGCTCGCGGGGCTCCCTGGCTTTCCAGGAGCAACACGCGTCAGCCAGAGGGTCCGCCGCCCTCCGGGAAAATGTAACCCAAGGAAAAGACTACTCTCGGAATCTCAGCTGCCGTTCGAGGGAGGCGTGCCTAGGAAAAAGGGGTGCCTGTTTGCCGGCTGGCTCCGGATGGGTCAGCTGCGGGGTCTCGGGGGGTGGGGGGAGCTGTGCAGAGAAGGCAGGTGTTCCAGGGCTGGGGAATTCCAGGACAAATCTGAGGACGGGGCAAGAAATACTGAGAGTGTCTGGGGAACCCCCCAGTGACCAGTGGCGTGGTCAGTGGGTATTCCAAGAGCAATGACCGTCTGTCTAGGCCCCTGGAAGTTATTTTTAATTATTCTATGATGCAGAGGGCTTCCGCATTCTCCCCACTCTCTAGTTTAAAAAAAAAAAATTTAAAAACAAAAGTAGTTTGCTGTATTCACATATGCTGTATGTGAATAGGATCAGTTTATGGAACTGGTAAAGAAGTTTTTTTCCGTCTGGATCAACATGGAGCAGAACAGCCCACATTCACTAAAACTGCTAGCTAGGCGGCAAAGGCACCGGATAAACACCCCCAACCCCCACCGCTGACCCACCCATTCACCACTCTCTCCAGCTGCTGGGCAACAGGAGGGTTTTTTTCCTTTTGCAGAGTATGCGATTGGGGCCAGCACTGACCTTGCCCACATCTCAGAGGACTAGGAGGTCCCAGCTAACATCAGGGATATAATAGTAAAAGCCTAGTAATAATGGCAAAATAATACTCTGAAAATTATTTAGTAGTTTCCAACTACAATAGCTCTTCCTTCAGAAATGCTTAAGATTGGCGTCTATTTTGCTCTAGAGAGAACATTCCTTATTAGGGCAAAGTGAAAAGGAAAGCAACAATAGCCAAAAAGAGGCAGAAAATGAAAAGCCACAAGCTTCTACCGGCGTAGGGAATGCAATTTCTCTTTGCTCGTTCAAGAACAACTAGAATATACCGAGTACTCCATAAACAGCCGCTGTGGACTCACATGCTTTATCCCCCTCATTACAACATCAGTGTGTGATGCTGAAAATGGCCAATTCTATAGCAAAGAATCATTCCCCAGGGCAGCATCTGGGCCTCTGCTGTAGAAAATGCTTTGGAAACAGCATTGGGTTTCCTTCCAGATTCCTTAGGCCTCTGCCCAAGATGTGACCTGAGCTGATTCTCCAGAATCCATATAAAGAACGTTTTTACTTAATCTAGTCCAAATTCATACTGCTTTATTCAAAAGTTGTGTCCCTGAGGAGTTAAATATGCTACGTTTCTTCCTATCAACTCACCTGGTAATCCACTGTTTAAAGCTAACTAGGCCATCAAGCTCGGTAACAACATCCAGGGAACCCATGTTGTATTTCAGGCTGTGCTGTGCAGCTTACAAGCAGCTTTTCATTTTATCTTGGTAACACCATGAGGTAGGTATTTTTTATTATCCTCATTTTACACATGAGGAATGAAGAAACAGAAGTTAGGTAACTACCTTTTCAAAACAGAAGAGCAGACAAGAAAAAAGCCAGGTCTACTAACTACATGCTCATGAGGCACACGAGCCCACTTGCTGATACTCATCCCTTATGTTAATCACCTATAAACCCATTAGGAATAGTCGTTTGTTAACCTAACCTGGATTAGGTGCTTCCAGCTTCCAAGGATAACAAAGATAAAGTCAGGCCCCTTATGTCAAAAAAAATTCACCATCTGGCGGAGAATTATTTTGAAATGCAGGGGCTCAAACCCTCATTTATTTGTCTTCTGAATTTGAAATACTTTCTGTTCTCGGTTTGCCCATGTTAGGTTTTTGGTTGTTTTTGTTTTCTCTGAGCTTGGAGGCAGAAAGACCTGCAATCACAGACTGTAACTTTTTCATTGTTTCATCTTCTATTATATTTTGGATTCAGGACCACCTTTTCTGCCGACTGTTCCATTTGCACGTGTCTGCTGCACACATGCAAGTCCCAGTCAATGGGAAAGTAAAAGTTTTGTCAAACGAGTTTCATGACATTGCTGTATTTTACTGATTTCTAACTTTTGTGTTAGCTAGTGTGTGTAGACCAGTCTAAAGAGGCAGTCCAGGCTAACATGAGCTTTATTTCGCTTGTACAGTGTTTTACCGTTAATTCAATGTTTTAAAATTAGAGTTTATATAAAAATCCATACTTCTGGTTTCTTCTGAAAACTTGGAAGTTCTAGTAACAAAACACTGAGCCCACATGCCCACATGGCAACAAGGCCAGAGCTGAAAAGTAACCATCCCTTTTAGTAGGGTATGCCTACTCCAATTCCCCAGTCCCCACCATTCCCTAGAGTGTTCCTGTCACTGAGACTGTGCATGCACTTGTCATTAAGCATCCCACCTACCCTGTTTTCTTATGGTATGAGAGTATTTCTGTATCTGTGTCTTTATCCAAAGATGAAAAAAAAACTCAAGCTTTGTGATTATTTTTGTATCCAGTCTGCCTTGCTCATTTGCTTTGCCTGATCCCTGCAAATAGGCTCTAACCTGTAAGGTGGATAAATAAATTGTATTCCAAATCAGACTAGCAGGAGCATGTGTAATCAAGTCCTCCCGTGGAGCAAAAAAAGCGTGTGACTGAAAACTCTGTATTTCCCATGTGGATCACTTATCTATTGCTGTGTAACAAAACCTTCCCAAAACTCAGTAGCTTAAAACATCCACCTGTTTGGCTCTTCATTCTTTGGGTCAGCAGTTTGGGTTGGACTCAGCTACATAGCTCTTATATTGGTTACACCTGCTGGACTCATTCATGCATCTGTGGTCAATTGGTGGTCAGTGGCCTAACTCACATGCCTGCAGATTTGCTGGCTACAGGTTTAGGCAATGAAAGTCACTAGCTTTTGTGTCTTTCTTTGTCCAGAAGACTAGCCCTGGCTTGTTCCCGTCATGACTGTTAGGGGGTTCCTGAATTAGTCCCCTCCGTTGGCTATAACAAAATACCACAAACTGTGTGACTTCAATAACAGAAACATTCTCTCATGTTCTGAAGGCTAGAAGTCCAAGATCAAGGTTCTGGCAAGGTTGCTTTCTGGTGAGACCACGAGTCCTGGCTTGCAGACAGCTGCCTTCTTACTGTGTCCTCCTGCACATAGAGAATGTACTCGCTCTGGCATCTCCTCTTCTTCTTAACACACCAGCCCTATTGGATCAGGACCCTACCCCTATAACCCCATTTAACCTTAAGTACCTTCTTAAAGGCCCCATCCCCAAATAGAGTCACACTGGGGCTCAGGGCTTCAGCCTATGAATTTGGGGAGGACAAAGTTTAGTCTGCCACATGTCCCAAGAGCAACCAGAAGCCAAGCCCCTTAGGTAGCATTCACTGTTTTCTCATTGATCGAAACGAGTCCTGTAGCCAAGCTCTGAGTTGGTGTGGGACGGGACTACCCACGTGCATGGATACAGGGAGGCATGAGCAACTGGGGAACCATGATGGGAACAACCCACCAGACGCCAGGCCAATTCTCTTGAACTACTATATATTCAAACCATTTTACTGTTTTTTTTTAAAGATTTTATTTATTCATTTATTTGAGAGAGAGCGCGCATACAGAGTGGGGGAGGGCAGAGGGAAAGAATCTCAAGCAGACACTGCACTGAGTGCAGAACCCAAAATGGGGCTCCATCTCACCACCCTGAAATCATGACCTGAGTGGAAATCAACAGCTGGCCACTTGACCGACTGAGACACCCAGGGGCTCCTAAATCGTTTTATTTTAAACCAATGCAGTGGTAGTACTGACACTTACTATCTAACATTCAGTTGTGGTCTGCTGATTGTTGTAAGCAGATCATGGACACACCTTCTGCTTCCAACGGCTGGTTGAGGGGTGGGCATGGACCCAGTGCAGGACAAAATGGGAATGTTTGCTGGGGGTATTTGTAGGAAATACAATAAATACAGTACAATAGGGTGGCGCAAGATGGCGGAGGAGTAGGAAACCTGGATTTCATCTGGTCTCAGTGATTCAGCTGGATAGTGATCAAACCATTCTGAACACCTACAGACTCAACAGGAGATCGAAGAAAAGAATGGCAACAACTCTGAACAGAAAAGCAACCACTTTCTGGAAGGTGGGACGTGCGGAGAAGTGAATCCAAGGCGATATTCGGGAGGATAGAGGGCGGGGGAGGGGGCCTCCGTCGGCCGCTTCTGCTGCAGAGCACAAAATCGAAACATTTAGAAGTCAGCTCCGCTGAGTGACGTCACTCCAGTGGCTAAGCGGGAGGTGGAACCCTCACGGGACAGAGTGGTCTCGGGATCCTCGGGTCACAGAAAGACCGGGCGTGCCCGAGTGTGGCAGAGCTCCCAGGTATTGGAGCGAGGAAGCCGGCTGCAAAGACGGAGCCAAGGCGTTGGCTCTCAGCTGGGGGTTCCCATAAACCGTGATCCGCTGCACAGTCGGGCCACTGCTCCTCCAGCAGGGACCCAACGAGCGGCAGATCTGGGGAGACTCTCCTTCCTCCCCGGGGAGGAGCGGCGCGGGAGTGCACCGCAGGGATCTGCTGGGTTTGGAAACTCCACACGGGGTCGGGTGCCAGAGATAGAAACGCTCCGTCACAGGCTGGGTGAGCACGGAGCGCGGCCGGAGACCAGGGAGACGGGAGTGACTGACTGCTTTTCTCTGGGGGCGCACTGAGGAGCGGCCCCGAGTTCTCAGCTCCTCCGGGGCAGAGATTGGGAGGCTGCCATTTTCACTCTCATCCAACAAAGCTGTACGGAAAGCATGCAAGAAACAAAAGCTCCCCAAGAGTAAACCCGAGCAGATTACTTAGCCCTGATCAGAAAAGGGTGGGGCGATTCCGCCTCAGACAAAGACATTTGGGAACCATGGCAACAGGTCCCTCCCCCAGAAGATCAGCAAAAACAGCCAGCCAAGACCAAGTTTACCGATCAATGAGAATGGCAGAACTCCAGCACTAGGGGAATACTGCACATAGAATTCATGGTTTTTTTTACCATGATTCTGTAGTCTTTCAGTGTTAATTTTTTTAACTGTCTTTTTTTTTTAATTTTACTTTTTCCCTTTTCCAACCAACATCTTATCAATCCCTTTTTAAAAAAAAATTCTTTTTAATTTCTAGAGTCATAATCTATCCATTCATAGTAGTTACCCTTATTTTTGGCATATATATATGTTCTCTCCTTAAAATTTTGAGATACAGTTTCTTCTAACAGATCAAAATATACCCTAAATATCTACTGTATGCCTTTGTTCTAGGCTCCTGCCTGATCACATTCTCTCCCCCTTTTTTCTTTCTTTTTTTAAATCCTCTTCTTTTTTCAAACAGCTTCTTATCAATTCCTTTTAAAATTTTTTTTATATTTTCATTACAGTCATATTCCATCCCTTCATCATATCAACCTTTGTACATATTTAAGTCCTTCTTTCTTTAAAATTTTGGAAGGCACATTCTTCTAATGGAACAAAATACACCCAAAATCTAGTGTGTGGCACTGATCTATGCACCAGCCTGATCATATTTGATCATATTGTGTTTTGTTTTGTTCTCTTTTTGTTTTTATCTTTTTTGTTTTTTTTTTTTCACTGTTTCTTTTTTCTTTCTTCGCCTTTCTTTTCCCCTGGTTTCAGGTCTTCTCTGATTTGTTTTGAGTATACTTTCTGGGGACATTGTTACCCTGTTAGCAATTTGTTCTCTCAATCATCTGTTCTCCTCTGGACAAAATGACAAGATGGAAAAAAATCAACAACAACAACAACAACAAAAGAGGTAGTACCGTCTGCCAGGGACCTACTCAGTACAGACATTAGTAAGATGTTGGACCTAGAGTTCACAATCATGATTTTTAAGATACTAGCTGGGCTTGAAAAAAGCATGGAAGGTATTAGAGAAACCCTTTCTGGAGAAATGAAAGAACTACAATCTAACCAAGTCGAAATCAAAAAGGCTATTAAGGAGGTGCAATAAAAAATGGGGGCACTAACTGCTAGGATAAATGAGGCAGAAGAGAGAATCAGCGATACAGAAGACCAAATGATGGAAAATAAAGAAGCTGAGAAAAAGAGAGATAAACAACTACTGGATCACGAGGGCAGATTCGAGATATAAGCGATACAATAAGACGAAACAACATTAGAATAATTGGGATCCCAGAAGAAGAAGAAAGAGAGAGAGGGGCAGAAGGTATGTTGGAGCAAATTATACCAGAGAACTTCCCTAATGTGGGGAAGGAAACAGGCATCAAAATCCGAGAGGCACAGAGAACCCCTCTCAAAATCAATAAAAATAGGTCAACACCCCGACATGTAATAGTAAAATTTATGAGTCTCAGAGACAAAGAGAAAATCCTGAGAGCAGCTCGGGAGAAGAAGTATAGGTATAGGTATATAACCTGTAATGAAGAAACATTAAATTGGCAACAGACCTATCCACAGAGACGTGGCAGGCCACAAAGGACTGGCATGATATATTCAGAGCACTAAACAAGAAAAATATGCAGCCAAGGATACTATATCCATCTAGTCTGTCATTGAAAATAGAAGGAGAGATAAAAAGCTTCCAGGACAAACAAAAACTAAAGGAATTTGCAAACACAAAACCAACCCTACAAGAAATATTGAAAGGGGTCCTCTAAGCAAAGAGAGCACCTAAAACCAGCATGGACCAGAAAGGATCATAGACAATATACAGCTAACAGTCAACTTACAGGCAATATAGTGGCACTAAGTTCATAACTTTCAGTAGTTACCCTGAATGTAAATGGGTAAATGCTCCAATCAAAAGACACAGGCTATCAGATTAGATTAAAAAACAAGACTTGTCGATACGCTGTCTGCAAGAGACTCATTTTAGACCCAAAGACACCCCCAAATTGAAAGGGAGTGGAAAAACATTTACCATGCTAATGGACACCAAACGAAAGCTGGGGTGGCAATCTTTATATCAGAGAAATTAGATTTTAAACCAAAGACTGTAATAAGAGACAAGGAAAGACACTGTATCCTACTTAAAGGGTCTATCCAACAAGAAGATCTAACAGTTGTAAATATCTATGCCACTAACATGGAGCAGCCAATTATATAAGGCAATTAATAACAAAAGCAAAGAAACACATTGACAACAATACAATAATAGTGGGGGACGTTAACACCCCCCTGACTGAAATGGACAGATCATCTAAGCAAAAGATGAACAAGGAAATAAAGACTTTAAATGACACACTGGACCAAATGGACTTCACAGACATATTCAGAACATTCCATCCCAAAGCAACGGAATACACATTCTTCTCTAGTGCCCATGGAACATTCTCCAGGCTTGATCACATCCTAGGTCACAAATCAGGTCTCCACCAGTACCAAAAGATTGGGATTATTCCCTGCATATTTTCAGACCACAGTGCTTTGAAACTAGAACTCCATCACACGAGGAAAGTCGGAAAGAATTGAAATACATGGAGGCTAAAGAGCATCCTACTAAAGAATGAATGGGTCAACCAGGAAATTAAAGAAGAATTAAAAAAATTCATGGAAACAAAAGAAAATGAAAATACAACTTTTCAAAATCTTTGGGATGCAGCTAAGGCAGTCCTGAGAGGAAAGTATAGAGCAATACAAGCCTTTCTCAAGAAACAAAAAGGTCTCAAATACACAACCTAACCCTACACCTAAAGGAGCTAGAGAAAAAAACAGCAAATAAAGCCTAAACCCAACAGGAGAAGAGAAATAATAAAGATCAGAGCCGAAATCAATGAAATAGAGATCAAAAGAACAGTAGAACACATCAACGGAACTAGGAGCTGGTTCTTTGAAAGAATGAACAAGATTGATAAACCCCTGGCCAGACTTATCCAAAAGAAAAGAGAAATGACCCAAATCAACAAAATCATGAACGAAAGAGGAGCGATCACAACTAACGCCAAAGAAATACAATTATAAGAACATATTATGAGCAACTCTGTACCAGCAAATTAGATAACCTGGAAGAAATGGATGCATTTCTAGAGATGTATCAACTACCAAAATGGAACCAGGAAGGAGTAGAAAACTTGAAGAGACCTATAACCACTAAGGAAATTGAAGCAGTCATCAGAAATCTCCCAACAAACAAAAGCCCAGGGCCAGGTGGCTTCCCAGGGGAATTCTACCAAACATTTAATGAGAAATTAATATTTATTCTCCTGAAACTGTTCCAAAAAATAGAAATGGAAGGAAAACTTCCAAACTCGTTTTATGAGGCCACCATTACCTTGATCCCCAAACCAGAAAAAGACCCCATCAAAAAGGAGAATTAGACTAATATCCTTGATGAACATGGACGCAAAAATTCTCACCAAAATACTAGCCAGTAGGATCCAACACTACATTAAAAGGATCATTCACCACGATCAAGTGGGATATATCCCTGGGCTGCAAGGTTGGTTCAACATCCGCAAATCAATCAACGTGCTACAATACATTAACAAAAGAAAGAACAGGAACCATATGATCCTCTCAATAGATGCAGAAAAGGCATTTGACAAAGTACAGCATCCTTTCTTGATCAAAAGGCTTCAGAGTATAGGGATAGAGGGTACCTACCTCAATATCCTAGAAGCCATCTATGAAAAACCTACAGCGAATATCATTCTCAATGGGGAAAGGCTGAGAACTTTGCCCCTAAGGTCAGGAATGCGGCAGGGATGTCCACTCTCACCAGTGCTATTCAACATAGTATTAGAAGTCCTAGCCACCGCAATCAGACAACAAGAAGAAATCAAAGGCATCCAAATCGGCCAAGAAGAAGTCAAACTCTCACTCGTTGTAGATGATATGATACTTTATGTGGAAAATCCAAAAGACTCCACCCCAAAACTGCTAGAACTCATTCAGGATTCAGTAAAGTGGCAGGATATAAGATCAATGTACAGAAATCAGTAGCATTCCTATACACCAACAACAAGACTGAAGAGAGAGAAATGAAGGAGTCGATCCCATTTAAAACTGCACCCAAACCATAAGATACCTAGGAATAAATCTAACCAAAGAGGCAAAGGATCTGTACTCAGAAAACTATAAAAGACTCATGAAAGAAATTGAGGAAGACGGAAATGGAAAAACGTTCCATGCTCATGGAGTAGAAGGACAAATATTGGGAAGGTGTCAATGCTACCTAGAGCAATCTACATATTCAGTGCAATCCCCATCAAAACACCATCCACTTTGTTCAAAGAAGTGGAACAAATAATCCTAAAATTTGTATGGAACCAGAAGAGAGCCCGAATAGTCAGAGGAATGTTGAAAAAGAAAAGCAAAGCTGGCAGCATCACAATTCCGGACTTCCAGCTCTATTACAAAGCTGTCATCATCAAGACAGTATGGTACTGGCACAAAAACAGACACATAGATCAACGGAGCAGAATAGAGAGCCCAGAAATGGACCCTCAATTACATGGTCTACTAATCTTTGACAAAGCAGGAAAGAATGTCCAATGGAAAAAAAGACAGTCTCTTCAACAAATGGTGTTGGGAGAATTGGACAGCCACATGCAGAAGAATGAAACTGGACCATTTCCTTACACCACATGCAAAAATAGACTCCAAATGGTTGAAAGACCTCAATGTGAGACAGGAGTCCATCAAAATCCTAAAGGAGAACACAGGCAGCAACCTCTTCGACCTCAGCCGCAGCAAATTCTTCCTAGAAACATCGCCAAAGGCAAGGGAAGCAAGGGCAAAAAAGGACTATTGGGATTTCATCCAGATAAAAAGCTTTTGCACAGCAAAAGAAACAGTCAACAAAACTAAAAGACAACCGACGGTATGGGAGAAGATATTTGCAAATGACGTATCAGATAAAGGGCTAGTATCCAAAATCTATAAAGAACTTATCAAACTCAACACCCAAAGAACAAATAATCCAGTCAAAAAATGGGCAGAAGATATGAGCAGACATTTTTCCAAAGAAGACATCCAAATGGCCAACAGACACATGAAAAAGTGCTCAACATCGCTCGGCATCAGGGAAATCCAAAACAAAACCTCAATGAGATACCACCTCACACCAGTCAGAATGGCTAAAATTAACAAGTCAGGAAACGACAGATGTTGGTGAGGATGCAGACAAGGGGGATCCCTCCTACACTGTTGGTGGGAATGCAAGCTGGTGCAACCACTCTGGAAAACAGTATGGAGTTTCCTCAAACAGTTGAAAATAGAGCTACCATACGATCCAGCAATTGCACTATTGGGTATTTACCCCAAAGATACTAATGTAGGGATCCGAAGGGGTACATGCACCCCAATGTTTATAGCAGCAATGTCCACAATAGCCAAACTGTGGAAAGAGACAAGATGTCCGTTGACAGATGAATGGATAAAGGACAAGTGGTATATATACACAATGGAATATTATGCAGCCATCAAAAGAATGAGATCTTGCCATTTGCAACCACATGGATGGAACTGGAGGGTGTTATGCTGAGTGAAATAAGTCAATCAGAGAAAGACATGTATCATATGACCTCACTGATATGAGGAATTCTTAATCTCAGGAAACAAACTGAGGGTTGCTGGAGTGGTGGGGGGTGGGAGGGATGGGGTGGCTGGGTGATAGACATTGGGGAGGGTATGTGCTATCGTGAGCACTGTGAATTGTTCAAGACTGTTGAATCACAGATCTGTACCTCTGAAACAAATAATACAATATATGTTAAGGAAAAAAAAGCAGGAGGGGAAGAATGAAGGGTGGGAAATCGTAGGGGGAGATGAACCATGGGAGATGATGGACTCTGAAAAACAAACTGAGGGTTCTAGAGGGGAGGGAGTGGGGCGATGGGTCAGCCTGGTGATGAGTATTAAAGAGGGCACGTTCTGTATGGAGCACTGGGTGTTATACACAAACAATGAATCATGGAACACTACATTAAAAACTAATGATGTAATATATGGTGATTAACATAAAAATTTTTTAAAAATACACTACAATAATACCACAATATAAATAATAAATAATATAAAATAATATATATAAAATAATCCCTAAACCCCCAAGAAAAGGGGGAAGAAACGGTCCCTCTTTTTTCAGACATTGTTGTGTCTGTGTGTGATGCCTAAGAAGCTATAGCCATGCCACTGTCCAGTCGAGGATGAAGCCTATACCCAGAAGGGAAGGGAGCCCAGAGAAATGCAGATAAAAGCTCCTGATGTCCATGCCCAGATCCCATTTGCCTCTGGATTTCTGTTGCGCAGCCTCATAAATGTCCTTCTGTAGATTGGCCTGAGTCCCTGTGTTCTTTTACTTATGCATGGATACTAATTGGATTGGTCAACCAATGAGGAACCATAGAGGGCATACAGCCTTCCTGGGAAGCCTGGGACCTTATTCACACACTGGCCCAGGGCAGGTTCTTGTCTCAGCTTCCTTCTCTGAAAAAGCAGGAAATGCCTCTTCTATACGCCCTAAGCAAGGCTTTATGATCAGGTGAAATAATGCATGTGGAAACATTTCAAGCTGTATAAATTGTCAAATCAATGTAAAGAAGAGAGAAGACAGCCTATTTAAAGATGAAAGGATTGACAGTTAATAGCTAGAATTATGTCATATCAGCAATCCATCCCTTTAGTCAAGTCAGTAAGAGGACTTGTCAAATGTGTTTACAGTTACAGAGAACAAAACAACCACATACTATACAACAGACCTCCAGCTATAATTAATTTCTCAATTAAATAAAGATAGTCTTAGTATTGTGTGTGAGCTGAGTAGGAAAGGTAGGGGCAGTAGGTGGACCAGGTCTGTATCAGTGAGGAGAATTTCAGCTGCAAGCCAACACCCAGCTTGCCCTGACTTAGAAAATAAAGGAATCGTTTGGCTCAACTATATAGAGTCGGCAGCATGGCATCTACCAGATTTCTGGGGAGGTGTGACTCAGTGATTCAATTAGGGACTCAAGCACCCAGCTCTCTCTCTGTGCTTCTGCTTCTCATGGTATCAGCCTCACATTCACAAATGTCCAGCCAGTAATTGCTAGATGCATCATCAAGGAAGGTCATGTATAGTCATTGCACGTTGCTTGGAAAGAAAAGCATTGTTCAATGCAAATATTTAAAATATATTCCAATTTTTATAATATTGAATCAAGGTTCCTTTATTTTTCAATATTTTGGGAGCCTCGAGAACTGGATAAGACTCCAGACTTCCTTGATCACAGAGTTGTCCTGTGGTACTGATGCAACCAATGATTAGTCCTGAAACCATTTGCTTGAAAACTTTCTTCCTGGAGTGCAGTTTGTCTTAGTTTTGGTAAACACAAATTTGGAAATCTGCATTAGTCAAACAGGGCTTAAATGCCCCTGCATCAGATCCCCACCTCCACCCCACACATAAAAGAAATCTGTGTACCTGATGTGATAGCAACAGGGACCAATTCTAAAATCTCCCACTGAGATTTAAGGAAGTAAATAAAAAGAAGGAAGACCATGTTTACATTAATTTATCATCCACAGTAGTTAGAATGCTTATTAGAATGGCATTTCTAAAGAATTTTAAATTGGCACAGGTCTTCTGATCCATTACATGCGTGATTTCCCTGCACCAGGCATAGATGTTAAGACAATGGTCTTTACCATTTATCCAAAGAAGACATCCAAATGGTCAACAGACACATGAAAAAGTGCTCCACATCGCTCAGCATCAGGGAAATCCAAATCAAAACCTCAATGAGATACCACCTCACACCAGTCAGAATGGCTAAAATTAACAAGTCAGGATACGACAGATGTTGGCGGGGATGTGGAGAAAGGAGAAGCCTCCTACCCTGTTGGTGGGAATGCAAGCTGGTGCAGCCACACTGGATAAGAGTATGCAGGTTCCTCAAACAGTTGAAAATAGAGCTACCCTACGATCCAGCAATTGCACTACTGGGTATTTACCACAAAGATACAAATGTAGGGATCCGAAGGGGTACGTGCACCCCAATGTTTATAGCAGCAATGTCCACAATAGCCAAACTGTGGAAAGAGCCAAGATGTCCGTCGACAGATGAATGGATAAAGAAGACATACAATGGAATATTATGCAGCCATCAAAAGGAATGAGATCTTGTCATTTGCAACGACGTGGATGGAACTGGAGGGTATTATGCTGAGTGAAATAAGTCAAGTCAGAGAAAGACATGTATCATATGACCTCACTGATATGAGGAATTCTTAATCTCAGGAAACAAACTGAGGGTTGCTGGAGTGGGGATGGGGTGGGAGGGATGGGGTGGCTGGGTGATAGACATTGGGGAAGGTATGTGCCATGGTGAGCGCTATGAATTGTGCAAGACTGTTGAATCACAGATCTGTACCTCTGAAACAAATAATGCAATATATGTTAAGAAAAAAAAGAGGATAGCAGGAGGGGAAGAATGAAGGGGGGTAAATTGGAGGGGGAGACGATCCATGAGAGACGATGGACTTTGAAAAACAAACTGAGGGTTCTAGAGGGGAGGGGTGTGGGGGGATGGGTTAACCTGGTGATGGGTATTAAAGAGGGCACGTTCTGCGTGGAGCACTGGGTGTTACGCACAAACAATCATGGAACACTACATCAAAAGCTAATGATGTAATGTATGGTGATTAACATGACAATAAAACATTTGAAGAAAAAAAAGACAATGGTCTTGACACTCACGTAAATATTTTCCTGCTGACTTCTATGTCGAAGGTTGACAGTGAGCTTGGCGTATAAGAACCCGAGATAGCTGGGTGCTAACAAACATAAGCCACATCCCCAGGGTTTTTGAACCACCATGGTCTGGTCTTTCTCAACCCAATTAAATAATGTATTTCTGTACATAAGCAAGCCAAATACCAAATGGAAATCATTTTAGATATTCAGAAGCATCAGCAAACCTTGGTCTCTAGTCAAACAGAAAGAAACAGCCATCAAGGGGGCGCCTGAGTGGCTCAGTCGTTAAGCATCTGCCTTCGGCTCAGGTCATGATCCTGGGGTCCTGGGACTGAGCCCCGCATCGGGCTCCCTGCTCCGTGGGAAGCCTGCTTCTCCCTCTCCCACTCACCCCACTCCCCCTGCTTGTGTTCCCTTTCTTGCTGTGTCTCTCTCTGTCAAATAAATAACATCTTTAAAAAAAAAGCCATCAATTAAAGACTATCCTGATGCTACATAACATCAGACGAAATAAACTACCCTTTTCAGAGATTTATACCTGTGCTTCTCGAACTAAGGTGCTTTAGGACAAAAGTCTTAAAATCAAATATTTTTAACCTTTTCACTCTATCAGTAGATCTAGGAATAAAACTCTGTTTAAACACGAAAAGTTCCCCTTTGACTTATTCTGATGAGTCACCTGTTATAAGCAGGCCGAATCTATTAACACCAGGAGCCATATATTTGTACCCCAATTCTGAGACCAATAACCAGTGTCTGTGTTGGGGGGTTTCCCCCTAAAACACCCCTAAGCAATTCTCCAGGACACCAGCTGGGTGGTGTCCTATCATTGAACTCAATTCTGGCAGTGTCTACTGGGAGACAGCATCATATTCCCCATGTGAAGGGCTCAGTCCTGTGTGACACCCTTCCCTCCTCCACTTCAGATGCCAGTCACAAGCCCAAGTTGTTAAACTTGACCAACCTGGGTGGACTACAAACTGGAGGTTCCAACAACACCCTCCTTGTGCTCAAATGATTTGCTATAGCAGCTCACAGAGCTCAGAAACATTTTACTTACTAAATGACCGGTTTAGGGGCACCTGGGTGGCTCAGTTGTTAAGCGCCTGCCTTCAGCTCAGGTCATGATCCCAGGGTCCTGGGATCGAGCCCCGCATCGGGCTCCCTGCTCTGCTGGAAGTCTGCTTCTCCCTCTCCCACTCTCCCCACTCCCCCTGCTTGTCTTCCCTCTCTCACTGTGTCTCTCTCTGTCAAATAAAATCTTTAAAATAAATAACTTGTTTATTGCCAAAGATATTAGAGGATATGCATGAACAGCCAGACTGATGAGCTGCATAGGGTGAGGTATATGGGAAGGGGCATGGAGCTTCCATGCTGTCAATGAGCACACCACTCTCCCCAGCTCCACGTGTTCACCAACCAAAAGAACTCCAAGCCTGTCCTTTGGGTTTTTATGGAGGCTTCATTACATAGGCCTGATTAGTTAACTCTCTGGCCAATGGTGATTGATTCGACTTCCACTCTCTCCCCTCTCCTGAGATTAAAGGGTGGGACTGAACATTCCAACCCTTGAATCACAATGTTGGTTCCCCTGGCAGCCAGCCCCTCCCTTCTTAGGTGCAAAAGCTATCTCATTAACATAACAAAAGACACTTAGGAAATTCCAAGGGTTTTAGGAACTCTGGGCCTGAAAAACCAAATATATATTTATAATTATAAATCATTGTATCGCACCAGTGCACGTTCATAATATTTCTATTTGTATCCCCAATGCATAGCAAATCATTTAGCATATAGTCAGTACTCAATACATGTGAGCTAAAGTTTTACTAGACTTAAAACTACCCACCTGTAGGACACTTCACTGAACATCTTATCTTCAAACATCACTTAGATACCACCTTTCCCAGGTGGCTGACCATATCTTTATGGATGTGTCACAGGCATTGTTTGACCAAGTAGAAAGTCATAGTGCAGCATTTTTCATGTTCTCCAGTAAGTCATTCCATCAGGTAGCCTTTGACAGTGCCAAAGCAAGAATGAATAAGCAATTGTCAAATGCTCCCCCTCAGGGAAGATATCTAGTGGGGATTTGCTTTAACATTGCTAAAATCTCAAAGAACAAAAAGCTTCTTTTTTATAAGCCTTTAGAAAAACTAAAGATCTGCCAGAAAAGGCACATCTGACAGACTGCCTTTGCATCCTCCAAGGAAGAAACAAACCAGATCAAGAGTTTGGCACCTGTGCTCTCATCAAACCCCTCCTCCTCTTACCTCTAAATACAGAGCAGCAAAGCTTCCATAAGCTTCCAAAGTCAGGCCTGCTACCATTCCCTTAACCTGCAAGTGACCAGGTTAGGCCATATTAATGTTGGAAAAGACATGAGGATTCAAAGCCAACAGCTAAGAAAGAATTCTTGAGACGTCTTTGGTGCAAAAAGGTGGTGTTACTAAAGCATGGGGACAGGACCCGTGGGCAGGAAGAGCGGCCCTGGGGTCATGAGGAGGGGCCCAGTATATACTTTGAAGTTGGGAGGGGGTTAGTCTTTCCTTAGGTCTCTAAGGAGACTTAGAGTCTCCTTAAGTCTCTAAGGAATTTTGGAAGCACGGTTTCCAGGACCTTGAGGGAGCTAGCTATTGTTGGGAAAAGGTCATTTATTCCCATCTAAAAAAAACCTTTGTTTGAGAACCTTCAGATGTGTATATGCTTGGGGAGTGATTGCCAACACATATCTTGGGGGGTTTAGAGATAAAAGGAAATTTCTCAAGGAATTTTTACATGTTAAAGAAGACTTACAGGATCCTGGGGGTCAGGCCAAGGTTGCCTTTTGCCCTTAGCAAAGTGTTAATATCCAGGCAGTTAAGTCCCTAGAGGAATGTCACTCTGCCTATTTCAAGGACTTGTCAGTGACCTGTAAGTAGTAAGGAAATTTAATAATTTTTCCTCTCCCTTTGTTTCCCACATCAATACCCTGTAGTGATTTGTATATATAAAATGACTTCACCTTCTGCAATAGATGTCCAATGTGGCATTTGCCTGCCTGGCGTGCATTTCCCCTTTCTAAGTAGCAAGGTATGAGGTTCCATCAAAGAACCACCCTCCACTGTTTATGGGTTGAACCCATAATATGATTCCAGAGCTATATGGAGGACCCAAACTTGACAAAGGGACAACATGCTCCTGGCTAAGTGATGTATTTAGGGATACAAATGTGACAGAAGTAAGGCAAACAAAAAGTTAGGGCCTTTTCAGTTGGGTAAGATGTGGCTGAAGCTACTGGTGACCTCCTGTGCCACTAGGGTAGAAAGAGTCTGCCAGGGAATGAAGTTGACACAGAAAACAGCAGAGCCAAGAGACTAGAGGAACAGATTCCTGAAGACATCCCTGTGCATCTGGTCAACCCTGCCTAAGAAGCTGGCCTCTGCTTATTCCATTCACTGAGGAAATATATTCCCTTTTAAAAGGAAAAATGAACCTATTTTTTGGACTGGATTTCAGTAACAGCTACCTGGAAGACTTTTAAGAACAACAGTATCTGTAGGGAAGTTCACAGAAAGACCTTTTAGGGAAAATAAATCAATTAAGCTTTGTAAACAAGTTAATTAGATCAGGAATATGGTTTGGGCTGTTTCAGTGCAATCCTTTTTAACAAATTCAATTTATCTGTCTTACAGTTATAGACACTGTGGAGGTATTTATCTGTAGTGTTCTGAAACCACCATCTTTACTCTAAAATTAGCCTGGTCCTATCTCATACATTTAGGTACACATGGGGAGTTGTGTCTTCATTAACCAACAGTTCTCTCAAATTCCTGTTCTAAAGCATTCCATTAGTATTTCCCAACAATGACAGATGTAAGTGTTGAGAGCATTACAGCACAATTAGTAGTTGACCCAAGAAAATAGAATTATTTGCTGCCTTTGTGTAATGGATTCAAATGCTTAATATTATTCCTAGTGATTCTGAAGCTCCTTGCTCAGGCTGCTTCTCTATAGCATAAAATATAACTTTTCTTTTTCATGTTTGAAGAGTCTTTTCCATTACAGAATTACGTAGCTGATGTACAATCTAGTTGCTGGCATATCCCATATCAGATAGAGTTGCTTTGGATCAACGTCACTTAATCCAAAGTAATAAAATTATCCTGGAATGATGAATTTAGAGAAGAAAAGAGAAACAGACTCAGGCTAGGTTACCTTATATACCCAAGGGAATTACAGAATTCAGAACCGGAATAAATGAAGATGTGGCAAGGATCAGTAAAATAATAGACCATTTCTGAACATTAAAAATATAAGTCTGGGGCACCTGGGTGGCTCATTCGAAGGCGTCTGCCTTTGGCTGGGATGGAGCCCAGCATCCCTGCTCAGCGGGAAGCCTGCTTCTCCCTCTCCCACTCCTCCTACTTGTGTTCCTGCTCTTGCTCTCGCTCGCTCTCTGTCAAATAAATAAATAAGATCTTAAAAAAAAAAGATATAAGTCTCATGTTGAGTCTTCAAAATGAAAAGATCCCAAGGACCTAAAAAAAATTAGTGAACATGCAGAAGAGCCTGCATCTGTTATGCGTTCCAGTGAGCTTATTCTTTCCAGAAATAATTTAGCATATATCTCCAAAAGATAAACATTTTTAAAAATAGTCACAATACCATCATTACATATAACACGTAACAATAACTTCTTAATATCTTTAAATATCCAGTGAGTATTAAAATTTCCCAGATGGCCTCTTTTTCTTTCTTTGTACCTTGCCTTATTCTTATTCTCAAATTAGGATCCAAACAAACCCATCCCTTGCTGTTAGCTAATACCTCTTAAATCTCTTTGTCTATAGGTTCTCAATCATCTCTTTAATTTCTTTGCTATTTCTTAGTTGATGATGTCAGAGTTTCCTATATTTTAAATATTGCTAATCACATCCCTGTGGTGCCATATAATGTGTATCTCTATAGGTTCAGTATTTTGGCTAGAAAACTCCACAAGTGGTGTCATCTATTTCCATCAAGAGGTGTAAGATGTCTGGTAGTTTCTCTTTTTGTGATGCCAGTAGTCATTGCGGGTGACTGCATGGTTCGGTGATTGCATTGGAGGGTGAAAAATTGGGACACTCTGATTCTATCATCCTGTCATCATTATTGAGTGGGAATACTTCCATTTAAAGAGAAATCTCAAGTAAACCATTTGGTTACTCTGAGGTACAGTATAAAATAAAGGCAGGAAAATGCTGGATTCTTTCCCTTTATTTGCTGGTTTTCAGAATAGTGAGCGGGTTCCCCTCCATTCTTCAGAAGAAACCAGTTGCTGTTGTTACATCTTCTGTGCATGGTTTTAACAGAGCTGATGTCTTTCAATCCACTGTTGAGCCCTCTCTGGCTAGGGAGTCTCTTTAAGCAGGCCATCAAGCCCTCTGACATGACCCAGGAGCCTTTTTTTTCTCATTTCCTTTGGAAAGATAAGATGATCCAGTACCTTCTTGTACATTTCCTGCCCCAGTTCTGGAATCAGCCATTTCTCTATGGAGCTCTGGCTTGTTTCAGTAGAAAATCTTGTTTAGTGATCACAGTACAGATGCTAGGAGCACCCGTATTGCTAGACTGCTCCTGGTTTCTGGGATTGTTCAGTGGACAGAGGTAGGAAATGTGTGTTTTAAGAGAACATGCATCAGGGGCACCTGGCTGGCTCCGTTGGTTAACCTTCTGCCTTCGGCTCAGGTTATGATTCCAGGGTCCTGGGATCGAGTCCTGCGTTAGGCTCCCTGCTAAGCAGGGAGCCTGCTTCTTTGCCTCCTCCTTGCTCGTGCTCTCTGTCTCTCTCTCAAATGGCTATCTCTATCCCTGTCTCTGTCTCAAATAAATAAAATCTTTTAAAAAGAGGGAACATGCATCGGGAGACTATACTGATATTTCCAATTCAAATTTAGGGTTGCTGGTTTTTATTTAAATTCTTTTCTATTTTTCACTTGTTCTGTTAAGCTGAGTATCTTATTTACTGATGACATAAACATAATTCCTCGTGTCTTCATATAATTTACTTAACTAGCTTCCAAATAGAAATACCAATATAATAATTAACAATATAATTACTAAAAAGGAAATACATTTTATTTGATGTTCTTTTTGTCCTTAACGTACATCCCACTAAGATATACAGCCAAATGACTATTTTTTTATATTCACTTAAATTAATTCCTCTCTGCATGGCTTAAACCAGTGACTTAGTGCATAGGTTCATTTCATTTTGCTTTCGATTTTGAGGAAAGGTTACATTAAAAGCAAAATCTTACCACACCACAGGTAATAATTTCTTTAACATTTTAACATGCATGATTCTTGTCATTTCTGTACATGAATGTTATTACAAAAATAGAATCATGGTTACATAAGGCTTTGTATTTGCTTGATTCCCTCTGGAGTAGATCGTAAACCTCTTCCCATGTCATGAAAACATTTCTAAATTAATGTTTTAGCACCTTCATAGTATCCCATCATTTATGTAAATTGTAGCTCTCTCAGCTAATCCTCTGTTGTTGACCATTTAAGGGGCTAACAATTTTGCACAATTTAAACAACACTGTGATGAATATCTTTGGAACCAAATGTGTTCACATATTCCCAAATTACTGTTTTAGCATAAATTCCCATGAATGTATTCCCCAAGCCAAAAAATAAAATAATCATTTGAAGACTTTGCTTCATTCTGTGGAATCATTTTCCTAAGTGTTTGAGAGTTCTCATGTCCCTAAATTCTCGCCAACACTAGGGGTTGTAATTCACTTTTTAATTTGTCTAATTTGAAAAGTAATATAGCATATGATTGTTGATTATATAGACATTTCTTTAAATGGATGACTATAGGTATTCATTTGTTCACTTTTCAACAAAAATGTAATTCAGCTTTTACTATCTGCCATGCCTTGGACCGGGCACTGTCCAACACAGACACATTCCTCCCCTCCTCTGGCCCAGAGTCCGGAGGAGAAGAAAGACATTTGAATAAGTAGGGCTGGAAGGAGAAGTGCAAGGCATCATGAGAGTGCATGGTGGGAGACCAAGCTAGACAGGGAGGTGGGGGTCAGGAAGGATATGGAAATTTACACTGAGGCCAAAACAATGAGTAAGCTGTAACTAGGGACAAGCAGGTGATGTGAAGGAAGCACCACCGAAAGAGAGAGCACAGCATGTGCAAAGATCCTGAGGTGTGTTTCATATCTTTTCTTCATATGCAAAGACCTCATCATGAGAGAGAATCTAAGCCTGCAGGATCCAATTTGTATGACACAGAGATGCCCCTATAAAGAGTAAAAAAGAAGTAGGAGCAGCTTGAGCACCTTGTCTCAGACGCCCCTCCTGAGCCTGTGCTCCCAGGTCTCTATCCTCTTTGCCTACAAAAGCAACAAGTGCCTCTTCATCACCCCTAATATCTCCCAGCCAAACCACGGGATCGAGGTGATTTACAGCACCTGTGCATCCTGAGCAGATTAGATTTTTATATATTTAGTATTTAAATATTTAGTATTTATATATAATATAATATAAATATAATATATTTATATTATGCAAATTGCATAAACTTTATTTTCTTGTTGCCGCAAGCAGTGTATCCCAGGGCAGCCATTCACTAAGTTGAAACAGATAAAGTTTTAATAATAAATACTGATGATGAATAAGTCACAAAGTTTGTGCAATGCTAATGTACTCACTCACCGTAGGGTAGTTTATTAGATAAACAAGTAACATTTCCTGATTTGCTTTTGCTCAAGCGGCGTCGTTTTCCTGGAAATGTTTGCGCAATAAATTATTTCAACCCATTAGGTGTTAACGGACAAATCATAGTCACTTGCAATCTGTTGTGAATTGCTGAGAATTGAGATTTAAACACTGAAATTATACATTAATTTTGCTTTACAAAAACAAAGCTGGTTAAGGAAATTAAACTTGGTTGAAATGGGAACAAAACAGTATGTTTGATGCTGAATATTTTAAGCCTGCAAAGGAGGCTGTGAATGGTTTCATTAATATTCAGAACACTTGGGCATTCATGACAAGGAGAAAAGGCAAATAACAGCACCCTGCTTTGGGAATACCCATTAGCAGCAATGCAACTGTGCGGGCGGTGTTTGCCCACAGGATGCCTGTGCGGCTTCAGGATGGGTCAGGGCCCTACCCACCTGTGCAGTAGTCTGAAACAGGGCATCCTGCCTCTTGGTATCTCCAGGGCAGAATTGATTCTGTGCTCACGACAGCCTGCTTCCGTTTGGAAGGGTGATTAGAAAATGTCTTGGAAAATAGCATCCAGCAGCAAATAGCCGGAAACCACCTCACTGTGCATCAGAGGGGCAGTGGCGAGAGGGAAGTACAGTACAGGTCTCCACAGCTAGGAAAGAGAAGGAAGTAAACCCATGTGGTCTGAATTCAATTTCTAAGATAATGTGCTTTTTAAAATTTCTGGTATGAATTTCATTTAAGAAAATCATACTTACAGAAATGTGCACAAAACCATAAGTGATGATGAATTTTCTCAAAGTGCACACACACGGTTACCCAACACCCACATCGAGTGTTAGAACACTGCAATCCCCTAGAGCCCCTTCCTGCTCTCTCTGTCTCCCTCACACCCAGGGGGACGACCATCCTAACTTGTGACATCAGAGGTTAGTGCTGGAACCATCTACCCTTTCATGTCTGGATTCTTTCCATCAGGGGAATGTCTATCAGATTTGTCCACATCGTTACTTAGAGCTGTGGTTTGTGGATGCTCATTAATGGAACATATTCCGTTGTATAAATACACCACAATTTATTTACTCATTCTCCTGCTGATGGATATCTGGGTTCTTTCCAATTTTTTGCTATTACAAATAGTGCTGCTTTAAATATTCTTGAACACATCTCTGGTGAATGTGAAAATATGTGTTTTTAAAGTAAACATAGCCAGGTACAGAGCAGAGTGTTAATGGTACATTCACATCAGTATGGGGGATGTGGGCAAAAGGGACTGGGTATAGGCTCACGCACACCACGTACATTCACTGGTGTTGTGCAGAGGCCCTTTGGAAGTTGATAAAATGATGACCATGCCTGCCTTTGGGAAGAACGTGTAAGGAGGAGCCAGGGCAGCCTTACTTTTCACTGTTGATATGTATGTGCTATTCTGAATTTTTCAAAGGGACTTGATTAAGCTTTCAGTGTAAAATTACTTAATCCAAGTTGGAGGGATATAATGAATACAGAGTCATTTGGTGCCTACCTGAACATGTGGTCATTATTACAACATTAAAATTTACTTTCCTTCAGCTGTGTGTCTCCGTGCTTTTCCAAAGTGTATTTCATGCATTTCTCACTATAGGAGTGAAGAAAGCATTTGTGACCATTTCTGTAGACCGTGCATGTACCCTGATTTCATCAAATCATCAGAATCAACCCGTGAAATACGATTTATGAAATAACCCACTTCACTAATGAGGTGACTGGAGATCAAGGAGGTGGGGTGATAGCCTAGGGTCACATGGATTTTGTCATGCGCTCTTTTCAGTCATAAATGTCCAAAAGATCCTGGAACACACTGGCATCAAAATGAGAAGGAGCAAAAGAAGATGAGGGAAAGAGAAACTTTGAGGTTAATCCGGAGGGTTTAGAGGGGCCATCCTGGAATAACCATAGGTCCTTCTGTCCCCTCTCATCCCCCAGTGCAGGTCATATCCTTAGTGACCCCTATTTGTCAATGTTTTCTGCCTTAGGTGCTCTAGACCAGGGTCAGCCAACATTTCTGTAAAGGGCCAGACAGTAAATATTTTATGCTTGGTGGACCATGTGGTGTCAAACTTCTCAACTCTGCCTCATTGGAGCATAAAGTAGCCACAGACAATATAGAAAAGGATGGGCATGGTTGTCTTCCAATAGAACGTTATTTAGGACGCTGAAATCTGAATTTCATACAATTTTCACATCATGAAGTATCCTTTTTACTTTTCAACCATTTCAAAATGCAGTAACCATTCTTACTCTTAGCTCCTGGGCTGGACAAAAACGGTGATCCAATTTGGCACATTGGTTTCAGTTTGCCAACTGTTGCTTTAAACAGATGCAAAAAATAGGTTAACACAGTCACTGAACAGAAGCTTATCAGTTTTAGTCAGAATTCTTTCAGTTGTTAAATGGGAACCAGACTGAAACTAGAAAAATCAAAGTAGGGAATTCATGAACTTATAACTGGGAAGCCCGAGGGGTTGGTATTCAGACATGGCTGGTTTAGGGGTTTGGATAACAAGCTGCTCTCTCTGCCTCCATCCCTTCATCTTCGTCCTCCCTCTTCTCCTCTCCTTCCTCCTCTTCTCTCCTCCTCCCCCCATCCCCCTTCTTGTCTTCTCTTGGGCTTACTTAGTCTCCCTAAGACTGTATGGTCTTTATCGCTTGTAATCTCAGCAACATCCAAGTCCTCAGTGAAGGCAAAAACTCTTCCTCTTTACCAGCACGCAAAATCCTGTCCCAAATTATCCTAAAACAAACTCTGTTCAGACATCACCACCTGTTTCTTCCATTTGACACTTATCCTCAGCCATCTATTGAGCTTCCGGCTCTGTGTCCGATGAGAATAAAAAATGAATAAATGCAGACCCACCATCAGGAACTTGAGTCTCATGGGAGAGACAGCAAAGGGAACAGAATGTGACAATGACACACACTATACCTCGATTTGTCTCACATCCTTTGAGGTCCTTGTAATATTCTTGTCCATCTCCCCTATGATACAGGGGGCAGGGGGTGGACAGAAGTGTGAGGACTCATTCTAGTATTCCTGGTGCCTAGCATTCATTGATAAATTAATTCTTCCTTCATATGTTTTTTGGGTGTCTACAGTGTGCCAGACATTATATTAGGCATGGGATACAGAGAGGTAAAATGGAACAAATGCCGTCTTTGCTCACATGAAATGCATGGTCTACTACATAGCATTTCTTCATAAATTAGAATTATTCTAAATTTGGCCTAGAGTCAAACCCTAGCTGCATGCTACTAGCTTTGTAAACTCCAGAAAGTTACTTACCCTGTACAAGTCTCTAAGTATATAAAGCAGGCATAAGGGCAGCCCCTATCTCGTGGGGTTGTGGTGAAGATCCATTGAGATAATGCACATACAACATTTAGCAGACTTCCTGAGGAAACCACTGGTGTTCCATAAACACGATCTAATATTAATTTGTTCTAACCCATAGTCTGAAATGGAATAGATGCTCAGTAAATGCCTTTTGAATGGATTTTGCCCCTTAGATACTCTTACAAAAAGCCTAATTCTTATAGCCACCTCTATTACCCTCCCAGTCTGTTGTCCCATACCCCTGAAATGCATATGACCTGCATGTGGCTCTGGCTTCCTATTTAATCCCCACAATCCAGGAGCTCCCATCAGTCCCTTGCTGTGCCCTCATTCAAGCCCCAGCCTCTTTTCTCCAGAGCCTGGGCTCACTAAAGTCTCATTGGATTGTTTTTGGATCTTACCGTGTGACTCACAGCTGGCGTCAGACTACTCAGGTTGAGAGCAGAGTGATAGATATGGATTCCTTTTGTTGAGTGTAAATTTTTAAGTAGATACGGAAACCAACAGGCATCCAACAGTGCCTGCCATAAATTGTTACCTTGTTCAGTAAGAAACAATCAGCACCATATTCCACACAGCCCACAGGCTCCAAGCCCCATCCCAATTTTCCTGGAGACATGCAGCCTATCCATGCATTTATGTTATAGCTTAATTCCTTAACATTGATGAAAAACACTGTTGTGATTGATAACAATGTCACTATAATATAACAAAGATAATAGAAATCTACTGGCATACATACGTAGAAAGTCGCAAGAGACAGTCGATACCATGGTGATGAGCCATCATGATACCATGATGAGAGCAAGATAGATGTGCCACCGTGTCACAGTTCTTAAAGGTCCATGACAGAGGTGAGAGCAAATGAAACCTAACTGAGCGAATGTCCCTAATGAGATGAATGCTCTCAAAGACACAGCCCAGACCCACCACATATTAGACCACCCTACCCACACACCAGCATCCTGACAAAGATATTTCAGGGACAGATGCTGTTTATTCAGTGTCTCCTATTCTTTTATGTACAATAGCTGGAGCATAACTAAAAACTATGAGACCTAGAAAAAGGAGGAAAAGGTGTCCCATTAACAAAAGAAAGCAGTCATTAGAACAAAGCCATAGATGGCCCACTATTGCATAGCAGATATGGACCTTAATACAGCTCTGACAAATGTGCTCAAAAATCCGGCTTAAAATGGGGGTGCCTGGCTAGCTCAGTTGGTAGTGTTGTGTGGGACTCTTGATTTTGGGGTCGTGAGTTTGAGCCCCACCTTGGGCACAGAGGTTACTTAATAAAAAATTTTAATCTAGCATCAAATGGACAACATGTGTGAATAGATAGGAAATTTTTGCAAAAAATCGAAAACCTTAAAATAGTTAGAAATGCAATAACTGGAAAACACCATACAAGATATTAATCGTTGATTCAACAGGCTTAAAAAGACAACACAGCAGAAGAAAGGATCAGTGTAGAGAGGATATAATAAACCATTCACACCGAAGCCCAAAGTGGAAAAAAAAGCAATTTTTAAAACTGGAGGAGAATGTTCTAGAAAGATGAGTGAATACCAAACAGTCTAATAGAAAAGTTTTTGAAATCATAGTTGGCAATTACTAAAAGCGATGAAGGACATCAACCTGGAGATCCAAAGATCTCTGCTAATCCTGAGCAGTGTGAACAGCAAGAGAACTATATCCGGGCACATCATAATCCGACTGCCGAAATCAAATATAGAAAGTCTTAAAAGTATCCATGGGGAGAAGATATATACAGTGAAACACTGAAAAGAGTGGAAGTTGACATCTCAACAGAAGCTATGGAGGGCCACATTTCAAAATTAAGAAATACAAGGGGTGCCTGGGTGGCTTAGGCAGTGAGGCATCTGCCTTCAGCTCGGGTCTTGATCCCAGGGTCCCGGGATCAAGCCCTGCATTGGGCTCCCTGCTCAGCAGGGAGTTTGCTTCTCCCTCTTTCTCCGCCCCTCCCTCTCCCCCTGCTCATGCTCTCTCTTGCTATCTCTCTCTCTCAAATGAAATCTTTTTAAAAAATTAAGACATATGGAAGATATTTGTGGGTAAAAGCTGAAATACTGCATATCCAGCAGATACGCACTACCAAAAGTAGGCTAGAAGACATTGTTTAGGGTTATGGGAAATGATACCAGACTCTTGACTGTTCAAAGCACAAATAACACAGTACTGAAAGGTTGGTAACATATGCAGAAGTAAAATATATGACAATAAAAGCACAGAGTGTTATGGGGAATAGATGGTTATATTATATGGTTATATTTACATGGTTTGTGAAGAGGTAAAATATTATTTGAAACTGTCTGTAATGATTTAAAGATGAATGTTGTGACATCTAGAGCAACCACTAAAACAAATACAAAAATAAAACTAACAAGGGTTGGGGAGGAATACTATCAAAATACTCAGTTAACCCAACAATAGGAGGAGAACAACAAAGAAAACATGAAACAAATAGAAAAAAAATGATAAAATGGTAGGCTTAAATCCAGCTATGTTGACAACTACATGAAAAGTTAGAAGACAGAATATTGCATTGGAAGAGAGAGATTGTCAAATTTAAGCAGGGAAAAATCAAGACCCAACTGTATGTTTGTTACTAGAAATCTGAATGTAGACATACAGATTGAAAGTAAATGGGTGGCAAAGATGTGTCAGGCAAAAAATAAGCATAAGAAATTACATTAATATCAGAAAAAAAACTTTAAGACAAGTAGCATTACGAGAGACAAAGAGGGCTATTTCATAATTATTCAAGAACAGTCCTGAATGTTATGCAAATAACAAGAGATTGAGAAAATGTAAGTAAAAATTGGCAAAGAGATGAGAGAAACAGACGAATCCACAGTCTTAGTTGGAGATTTTAACATTTCTCTCTTAGTAATTACTAGAACAACTAAAACACAAATGTATAAGGATGTAAAACCTTTGCCCAACACTACCAATAAACTTGAGTATTCAAATCCACATTCAACATTCACCAAGATAGAGTAAAATGATGGGTCGTAAAAACAAGTCTCTGTAAATATCAAAAGACTCGAAATATACAGAACATGCCTCTGACCAAAATAGTGTGAATAAAACAATGACATCTAAAAAAAAATCTCAAAATATTTGGAAATTAAGCAAAATACAGCAAAATGATGTGTGTGTCAAAGAATATATCACAAGGAAAAATAGAAAGTAGATCAACTGAATAATAAGGAAAACAAATATTAAGATTATATGAATAGAACACACATCAAAGGAGCAGAATGAAAGGTCCAGAAATAGACCACTGTATTGATTGTTGAGAAAGGCACCAAGTCAATCCACGTGGAAAGAAAAATGTGTTCAATAAGTGTGAAGCAACTGTATACCTGTATGGGGGGGGAAGAATGAATTTTTGACGCCCCACTGTTCCATACCAGATAATTATCATGATGGATTCTGGGAAGCTAGACCATAAACCTTCTAGAAGAAAACAAAATATTTTCACAACCTTCAGGTGGGCCACGATTTTTTAGACAAAACAAAATGTATAAAAAGCAAAAAAGGAAAATAAAGATTAAATGGGATTCATAAAAAAAAAAATGTGCTCTTTTAAAAGACACCATTAGGGAAATAAATACACAACCATAGAAAGGGAGAAAATTTTCACAACACTTTTATCTAACAAAGGACTTGGATCCAGAGTGTTTAAATAGCTCCAACAACTCAATAATAAAAAGACAAATACCCAATTAAAACAGTGGGGAAAAGATTTGAACAGACACTTCACAAGAGGATAAATAAATGGCTAATGAGCACGTGAAAAGGCATTGAAAACCATCACTTTGGAAGTAAATACCACTTCACATGCATTGGTATGACTGAAATCAGAGTCCTGACAGTGCTCAGTGCTGGCGAAGATGTGGAACAGCTGGAACTCTCACACACTTCTGGGTAGCTGTGTAGAATAATACTTTAGATAACTGCTTGGCAGTTTTGTATAAAGTTAAATAACCAACTGCTCTAGAACCCGGCAATTCCACCCCTAGGAATTTACCCAAGAAAAATGAAAATATGTGTCCACAAAAAGACTTGTACAAGAAGGTTCATAATGATGTTCGTTATAATAGCCCAGAACTGGAAACAATCCAGATGTCTATCAACAGGTGAATGGATGAATAAATTCAGGTATGTTCATAAAATGAAATGCTACCTGTCAATAAAAAGGAGTGCACGATTGTTAAAACACAATAACCCTTGACTAGATTATAAAAAAAATACAAAAGAATGTGTTCTATATGATTCCATTGATATGAGATCTACGAAGAAAACTATAATGACAAATCAAAAAGCACTTGCCTTTTCAAGGGAATCAAGCTGGAAAGAGGACTAGGGAAGTATTATGGGGTGATATAGTGTTCCCCATCTTGTTTTGGATGATGATTACATGAGTATGTACAATGGACAAAACTCATTGAACTAAATGTTTAAGCCTTGTGCATGTTGTTGTTTGTTAAGTAATCCTTGATTATTAAAATTTTAAATATCTATTCTCTACACGCTGAACAGATAACAATTTAAGAGAGAGGTGGCAGAATTGATGGATTAAGATGAGGTAGGAGACTATGCAGCAGTCCAGTTCATTCAACAAAATCTCTAGGACATCTGGCTTTTACAACTCCTAACTCTTTGGGATGAACCCCGCCTCCTCAATGGAATCAAAGGAAAGGAAGTCAATGCCTGCTGGAAAAGCCACTCTTCCAAAAAAACGAGGTCTACCACTTCTCAGCTCCTTCCCATGCCACAGTGCTGTGAGTGTGGTCACACCCTGCTCTTCATTCTGTTGCCATTACACTGTTTCCTTGGCTCATCTCACTCATTCTGCAATCCCCTCCTCATCAGTTTCTCCTTTTCCAGTGTCTTCCTTGAATTTAACAACGTATCATTGTCTTTCTACTCAACATATTATATTTATTTCCCACCTCCACTTCAAAGTCAGGGGCAGGAATGGTGAGGTTCCTGTCTCTGGGGGGTTTTAAGCAGAGTGGACAATGATATGTACAAGGAATGAAAATCAGGAGAGCGAGGCACTTAATGGCGGGACTGGAGCAGCCAACAGGGTCCTCATGGCACATACCTTCTTCCATTTTATGGCAAGTGCTCCATATGTTCGTACAGCCTACTAAATCAAAACTATGGGTTAATTCATACTTAATTTAATTAGCTAAATTTAATTCTATCCTCTATGCATTTTGTTAGACTAGAGGATAGAATTTCATGCGTATTCATTCTGGCAAGAAATTCTGAAATTTTCTTTGATCATCTGCTAATTTTGCTGCTGTAACAATTAGCCGTTGTCAGCTGCCCTAGCTTCCAGGCAGAACCTGATGCTGATTTTAATTACTTAACCTAAGACCAAGGCAAAGTGAAATACCCACTGAGTCCTATTGCAATTGCACTTCATTTAATGTAAAATCTATCGCTTGTAGGCTTGGACATTGCTCTCTGAATTAAGCATCACATGTTGCGGGGCGCTTAGATATTAGTTTCCTCACTTCTTCAGTTCTTTCCTCATGACCTTTCATGGTCATCGTTATTAATTAGCCCAACAGTCACTGCATTGCCTCTGTTGCTGTGGTCCCAGTGACCCTCCCCCGTGGTCCTCTCTGGTGAGCCATACCACCTCTAGTGTGGGTTTCTAAGGATAGTTCCTTTCAACCCTCACAACAAAGACATCCAGGGCTTTTGGCTCTACCTAGTCAAGACATCCTTGTGATGGTTCTTGTCTTAAATCTTTCACCTTAGGTCTGCTTCTACCACCACTGAAAGGATTGTTTTTAGTCTTATCAGGTCATTTAAGATTAATGTGGGTGGAAGAAGGAGTAACCAGACTTTATTTCACTTTTCATGCTACCCACAGCCAGACCTAATGACCAAAGTGATGGTCCTGACTGGAGTTCAGTACTAATCTGGCTTAATGGATTTCTTGCATTCACTTCACTTTTAATTCAAACCCTAGTTTAAAAAACAAAAATAAAGTTTAAATGTCTTGATGCCACTGAGTTGGGGCATCTTTCCAATCCCATCAGCAAACAGGGTCTGTTTATGCTGGAAGGGTTTTCCTTCCCACTGTCCATGCCCACATTATGTCAAGTGGAAGCCAATCATCAGACTCATTTCCTGAGCAAACTGTGGCAGAGAATAGGCAGCACAGAAAATTTGCAGAGATACTCTGTTTTTGGATAACTTGCAAATATGCCTAAAGAAAGAGAAATCAAATTCTCTTCATTTTTTAAAGCAAAAAGAAGTGGGAACACACATGGGTGATCTCATAAGAAGTACTTATGTTGCCTGGTTTGCATCAGACACGCCCCGTCCGTGACGTCAAGGGCTTCGCCTCAGTCCCCAACCCCACCCCGTCTCCCTGCCCCCCAGCTCCCCTCCCAACTTGGATTTCAGTACTGGTGTTCCTCCTTCCCCTCCTCCAGTCCCCCTTCCCCCTCTGCCCTTCCCCTCTTCTCCCTGGCTTCCTTCCTCACCTGCCCAGTCTCCTCTGTCTCCTGAATTGGTTACCACTCCTCTTCCTCTCCCTGCAGCTATGGCCCCCCAAACCCTACACAACCCCCCCCCCCCGACCCAGCCCAGGGAAGGCTGTGCCAGCCAGAGAGAAACATGAGGGAGGACTTTCCAACAGCCCGCGAAGAGCAGATACAACGCTGTCTCTTGCTCTCTCTAGCTCTCTCTCTCTTTCTCTTCGGACCCTGGTTGGAGGACACCGAGTGCCATGGCTGCACCTGTACAGTTCAAACCAGTCCCCACAGCCTCCCCCAGGCCTGGACACTGCGGGGGGGAGGGGAGGACCAAAAGTCCGCAACCCCTGGGCCCTCGGGCTGACACCAGCGCACAACACCTCACACGCTGAACACATCCCAGGGCCTGCTTCTTCCCCAGGCGGGCTCCTAGGACAGGGCGGCGCGCCCCCTCGTGGCCGCGCGGGGAGGCGCCCAAGGATCCCGCTGTTGAGGGCAGGGCCAAAGGGGACCACTGCTTCTGCTCCCTTAGACCAGGCTCACAGTTCTCAGCAGGGGGTTAGTGGGGTCCCAGGCTCCCCACTCTGCCACCGCCTGCCCTCCCTCCACCACTTGGCGCTTCCCCCTGGAGGCGATTTCTGCAGTCAGGTCGGCCTTTGGAGGGAAAATAGCCAGGTCTGGAAAACTAAACAGACTACTTTGAAGAGATTTGGGCAATTGTATGGTCATGGATGGAGCGCCCTAGGGTTCTGATTTGCCTTGTCTTGCTTGCGCCTTGAGGTAGTGGTTTACTTTTCCCGGAATGTTTAAATTAGAAAAGATTGGAGGGTGGAGAGGGGGCGTCCAACTTTAGTTGTCACCTGAGATCAATAGTGTGCTGCTGGGTAGAATAATGCCCCCTCCCTAGGAGCTGCCCAGGCTAATGCCAGGAACCTGTGCACATGTTCCATCCTGCAGCAAAAGGGACCCTGCACAGGTGCTTATGTTAAGGACCTTGAGATGGGGAGATGATCCTGGATTATCCAGGCGACGCCCTGCAATGACAAGGGGGTCTTAAAACACAAAGAGGCAGAGAAGAGGTCAGAAGGAGGCTGTGTGAGGAGGACTCTGCCTGCTGGGACTGGGGCTAGGGCTGAGCATGGAGGAGGGGCCTCTAGGAGCTGGAACAGGCAAAGAGACACACTGCCTGCTTAACCTAAAAAATAGAAAGCGCCAGGTATTTTACCATCCAAATTGGGATTCCTGGGGAATAAAAGGGAAAGGTGATGTGGGACAAACCAGCTGGTCTGAGGAAAGTCACCTAACCGGAGCTGTGCAGGGTCCCTGGTGTGGCTTGCAGTGAGGTCCTGCTCAGGGCCTCCATGGGAGGAAAGGCCAGCAAGTCAGGGGGCAATCATTTGAAAGCAGTAGAGGGAACAGGGCCTGGAGCTCTTCCAGGCAAAATGACCCCTAATCAGGAGCCAGATCCGTCATCGGAAAATAATCCAGAGCTGACACATGTGAGAACCGCCAGAGAAGGATATGAAAGCTTTTAGTATAAGTTTTCCATCAGTTGTAAATGTTAAACCGAGAAATAGAAAATATAAACAACACCCTCTCTATCTTTAAGAGATGAAAACTACAACGTCTGAAAGGAAATATACTACAAGGTATTGACAGAATTTAGAAAATGCAGAAGAAAAATTTTTGATAGAATTGTATTGACTCTGTAGATCTATTTGCGTAGTATTGCCATATGAACTATATTAAATCTTCCAATGCATGCATACAGTTGTTTTTTTTCCCCCATTTGGTCTTTCATCTCTCGTAGAACCATTGCTTCTTATGCTTTTCAGTGAACAAGTCTTGCTCTCCTTGAATGAATTTACACCTGACACATTTACTGTGTTGTGTGCCATTGTAAATGGAATTGCTTTCTAAATTTCCTTCTCAGATTGTTCATTGATAGTGCATAGGAACACAACTGATTTTGTATATATGGTACCCTGCAACTTTACGGAATGAGTCTATGGACTCTAATATTTTTGTGTGTGGATGATTTGAGGTTTTTCTATCTTTAGGAACATGTCCTCTGTAAATAGAGATACAGGTTGACCCTTGACCAATGCGGAGTAAGGATGGTGACTCTCAAGATCAAAAACCTGTGTATAGAGGTGCCGTGAGGG
Organism: Eumetopias jubatus; assembly: GCF_037043125.1. NCBI lineage: Eukaryota > Metazoa > Chordata > Mammalia > Carnivora > Otariidae > Eumetopias > Eumetopias jubatus. Next base: position 723,251 of record NW_028274845.1, read on the forward strand.
GCGGTAGTGGCGGCGGTGGCGGTGATAGCGGCGGCAGCTGTGAGGGGGTTCCAGGAAGATGGTGCTGATTAAGGAATTCCGTGTGGCTTTGCCATGTTCTGTTCAGGAGCAAAGTTCCTGCATTCATCAGGATGATTGCTCCAGAGGGCTCCTTGGTGTTTCACGAGAAAGCCTGGAACGCATAACCTTACAGTAGAACAAACCATTATGCCTCAGTTGTAACGAATGTATATATGAAAGATGATTTCTTCATTAAAATTGAAACATGGCACAAACCAGACTTGGGAACATTAGAAAATGTACACGGTTTAGATCCGAACACATGGAAAACTGTTGAAATTGTCCGCATAGATATTGCAGATCGAAGTCAAGTTGAACCAGCAGACTACAAAGCTGATGAAGACCCAGCATTATTCCAGTCAGTCAAGACCAAGAGAGGCCCTTTGGGACCCAACTGGAAGAAGGAGCTGGCAAACAACTCTGACTGTCCTCAGATGTGTGCCTACAAGCTGGTGACCATCAATTTCAAGTGGTGGGGACTGCAAAGCAAAGTAGAAAACTTCATTCAGAAGCAAGAGAAAAGGATATTTACAAACTTCATCGCCAGCTTTTTTGTTGGATTGACAAGTGGAATGATCTGACAATGGAAGACATTAGGAGAATGGAGGATGAAACTCAGAAAGAACTAGAAACAATGCGTAAGAAGGGTTCCGTTCGAGGCACGTCGGCTGCTGATTTCTAGATGAGTCCCGTGTAGGGTCAGAGACAATATCAAACTGTTTACGTAATCAAGGTCAAGTGAGGGGAACAAGTGCAGCCAGTGATGAGTGAAGAAGGATCTGACCAGTATCTGGCAGTGCTGACGTTTCCCAGATGTGTGCTTGTGATGACATACTCACAGGTTCCCAACCACCTGTGTGTGTGTGTGTGTGTGTGTGTGTCTGTGGCTGCATATAAAACGCATGTAGAGCTACAGATCAAGATACACACACTTGTGTATATATGTACATACAAACATACTGAAAGGATTAGTACAATTTCTCCAAAGTACTGTACCTATCTTCAAGAATGCAAAAGAAAATATTTTCAATATATATACCTGGAACAGATTTTAATAATTATCAGAGTAATACCATTGATGGACAAATTGACTGCAATTTAATACTAGCTGGTATGTTTCATAAATGTCAAATTGTGGACCAATATATTTAGCCTTTTATTACTTTTCTGTTCTTTTAAATCTTCCTGTTCTTTTAAATCTTACAAATTCTTATTTTAGTCCCATAAGCAACAGACTCCCACAGAAAAATTTATTCAAAATCTTTTGGTATTCCAGTGAATCTGGAATGTGAACTCTGAATGTATTTATAATGATTTATTTCTGGATGGTTATTATCTTAAATTCAAATTGGACACTGTCTATTAGTAAGGAGTATAGTTACCAGCCAAGTTTTACCTGTTTTCCCTGAGAGAAAAAATCCTTTAAAAAAAATTCTGGTTTTTATTGGATTTTTGTATTTTAAATTTCAATATTTTTCTACATCAAACCTAGCAAAAATGGAGATGATGGTTTGTGATTTATAATAAGCACTATACAATTTTCAGGCTACTCGTAGGCAAACAAAGAAATTGATGAAGAAATGAATAGCATCGTAGGCTGTAGGAAAACTTTCGGAAGTCGAGCACTTCCATGGAGTCTTGTTTCTGAAATGACTGTTTTCTGAAATTAGAGCTTGGAAACTATGCAAATGACCTAGATTCCTCAGAGCTGACAGGCTAGAATACAGATAGTGGTGATGGTTTTGTTTTTGTTTTTGTTTTGTGCTTTTCATATTGAAATACACCCCAAGGGGGAGAAGCTGCCTTTGAGATAGTGGAATTTCAGAGGCAGCACAGGCTGATCTCCTTGCCTGGGAGGCCCTGCTGAGGGGCCAGTGCTCCACCGCCCATGGGGAGGACACCATTGGAACCTGTCACGAGTGAGCATCACGAACGTGCTGTTAGCAGCTGCTGCCACCTTGTCCTCCTCCTCCTCCTCCTTTAAGAAAGGCACCATAGCTAGGTAAGATTTTTATCAGCTCTCTCTGTCCAAATCCAGGTTTTCTCCTGTCAGTCCTGGAAGCTTGACTAGAATGATATTGTTGGAGCCTTCCGGTCACAAACTATCTTCTTTAATCTCGTCCTTCCTGCAACACGCTGGCTCCTGTAGTCCTATCACGTTTGTAATCTGACTTGCTGACAGTCCTGCCCACCCTGCTCCTCGTTTTCCCACATGCCATGTCCCCACTGAGGTGGTGGCAGTGAGTCAGACGAGGGTGTTGAGGATCACTGCCGCACCGCGATGCCCTCTTAGCCTTGGCTCCGAACCCCACGTCGAATATGTCCTCCGTGTACTCAGGATCAAGACTGATGTTTACTCTCTGGGCAGTGTTATAAGACAGGTGTTGTCAAAGCATAATCATTGTCTGCAAAGTGTTTGGTGCAAGGAAGATTATTGCTAATTTTGTGAAATAAAGAGTCTCACTCTCTCCTTTTAATGGACTAAACTCTCACTGGCATCTGTAGCTTCGTTGGGAGCTTGGGCGCACATGGAAATCCATGCCCAGCGCACGGATTCTAATGTTTTCCTAACAACTGTGGAGATTTGAGGGAATGCGTGGTGAATGTAAAATACCTAGTTTACTTGGCAGTCTCTTGTGTAAATTACAGTAAAACAAAGTAAATGAAATTGAAACAAAAAATAAATTTGATCACAAAATGCCAAAAAAAAAAAAAAAAAAACCTGTGTATAACTTTTGACTCCCCGAAAACTTAACTACTAATAGCCACTTCTTGACTGGAAGCCTGACTGATAAGATAAAGATGACTAACCCATACTTTGCAAGTTATATGTATTCTACACTGTATACTTCTAATAAAGTAAGCTAGATAAATGAAAATGTTATTAAGAAAATCATTCGGAAGAGAACATATATTTAGAGTAGTATACTGTGTTTATAGAAAAATGCACGTAGAAGTGTACATGTGCTGTTCCAACCTGTGTTGTACAAGGTCAACCCTAGTTTTATTTCTTCCTTCCCCCACTCTTTTTCTCACTTTCAGTTTTTAATAGTATTTTGGCCGAGGATCGAATTCCATACCTAGAGACGGATTCTTGAGTCTCCTCTTGATTAGAACGAACTTTTCAAGTTCATCCCTGACATTAAATCTAAATTAGACCTGCTTTGGGGCTTGGAAATGGAGGGAAAAATCACCCTCCTTTCTTCTCACTGCATTTTAGACTTCCTCCTCAAAATGAATGTCAGGGGGCACCTGGGTGGCTCAGTCGTTAAGCTTCTGCTTTCCGCTCAGGTCGTGATACTGGGGTCCTGGGATGGAGCCCTGCGTCAGCAGAAAGCCTGCTACTCCCTCTCCCACACCCTCTGTTTGTGTTCCCTCTCTCATCGTGTCTCTCTCTGTCAAATAAAAAAATAAAATCTTAAAAAATAAAAAAAGTTCTTGCAAATAGTGCTGAGGACTCAGACTGGCCATTGCTTTGCTCGTGCCTCTCAATATTACCCTCAAAAATATGAGCAAGACTTCATACTAGGTAAGACTTAGGACCTTGGTGGGCTAAATATTCAGCAGCCTTTATACCAAACATGTTCCTACCCTACCTTTGATAACATGTGGAGAGGACTGAACAAGAAAATATGAAGTGCAACAGAGTCATCTTACCTTGAAAAAACATGGCCATTTTGAATACTCACGGTAGCATATGCAGAAATCTAGCCTGGGCTGCCCTGGAGCCTTGTAAGCTTTACACTACACATTCAGTGTTTCTAGAACGCGCACGTGCACGTGCACACACAGACGCACACACACACACTCACACACACACTCCTCCAGTCCATCTCCGTAGGACTTGTGATCAAATCAGGAGCCAGTCCTCGAGTAGTAGGGCCCAGAGCGCGTGAGCAACAGATGCCTAAACAGGAGCCACTATCCCTGCTTTTTCTACAGAAGACACGCCTGTTGCGCGGGGCCCTTCCTTGTCACGTGCCCTCTGATCCACGCCCCGCCATGTCTTTCCCTACCCACCCTACCCTCCTGGCCAATGGCCAGCCTGTGACCAGACAGGAAGTGATGTCCACGCCCCCTGGGTTTAGGCCTCCTGTGGGTTCTCAGGCCTGGTTGGGAGAGCAGTGTAGCAAAATAGCTCTTGAAAATGAAAACTAACATCGTAGGACTAAGAACAACAATAAATAGATTCGCAGAATCATGCGAAGGATCTGTACTGGAAATCAGAGCCAAAACTGTAAGAGAACAAAAGGAGAAGCTAGACCCAAAAGGTGTGTCTGGTAAGGCCAGATGTGCGGAACAGGATTTCGAGCGGAGCAAGAGATGTTAGGCGAGTGTCCCGCTCAGCAGCGGGAAGGCGTGGGGATCAACACCCCACAGGGTCGTGGGAAGAGCGAGGGAGGGCAGGGCCAGGCACCGATGTGAAAGGAGACCTGACAGAGCCGGCCAAGTCCTGGATGCATTTGGCGGAGACTGCCGGGCACCAAAACTGGGAGCTCGTCCTTTGCCACAGATTCCAAAGAAATACATTCCCAAAGGCTAACATTTAAGTGTGTGTGTGTTTGGGGGGGGTGATGACATGTTCCATGACAAGAAATGTAGCATTTCCTTCTGAATGTGGCATGCGAGACTCCTGTCATTTTGTCGGCAACACAAGATTCCGATTCAGTGACACCACATCGTTGTGGATACCGTGACATGATTTTCGGGCTCAATGTGTTCTGAGCCGATGCAGTTAGACAAGGCCGAAGAGTCCAGAGTGGCAGCTTAGGGCTAGAGAGCCCCCAGAGAGGACCCGCGCTCGCCTCTGGCTGGGTAATCAGAGAGCTCGCTCCCCTGTGAACTGAAGGTTGGAGGTTCCAGCCCAGCTGGGAATACTGGGTTATAAGTGATCCGAGGCCTTACTAAGCTATACTGTGCGAAACATTCTTTTTTAGCTAGCTTCTTCGCTGACTTATCCTCAGTATCTATTTTATTTTTGTTTTTTAAGCTTTAAAAGTTTTCTTTCTTTCTTTCTTCCTTCCTTCCTTCCTTCCTTCCTTCCTTCCTTCCTTCCTTCCTTCCTTCCTTCCTTCTTTCTTTCTTTCTTTCCTTTCGAGAGAGCACGCCCCTGCAAGCCTATAAACGGTGTGGAGGGGCAGAGGGGGAGGCAAAGGGGGAGAATCTGAAGAGGACTCTGCACTGAGCCTGGGGTTCAATTTCAGGACCCTGAGATCATGACCTGAGCCAAAACCAAGAGTTGAAGGCTTCACCAACTGAGCCACCCAGGTGCCCCATATGTTTTAAATGTTTCAGGGATTTTATTTTTAAGGAATCTCTACATGCAATGTGAGGCTCGAACTCACAATCCCGAGATCAAGAGCAATATCTAGTTTATTTTTGTTTATTTTTTTAAATATTTTATTTAATTATTTGAGAGAGAGTGAGAGAGCAAGCAGGAGAGCATGGTGGGAGACACAGGGAGAAGGAGACTCCTCGCTGAGCAGGGAGCCCGATGTGGGGCTCGATTCCCGGACTTTGGAATCATGACCTGAGCCAAAGCAGACGCTCAACCGGCTGAGCCTCCCAGGTGCCCCAGCAATCCCTAGTTTAAATCAGAGGTGGGAAGATCCTGCCTGAAAACCTAAAGTTCATGTTAGTTACTAAGGGGGTTGGTAGAAAGAGTCTTTTCTTTTTCTTTCTTTTTTTAGGATAAAAACAAGTTCTGGAGTTTCAGAGCCTAGGTATCTCATAGACAATATGACCTTTCTTCCTGAGAATGGGTTTTTACACCTGTTCGTTCCTGGAAAGTTGGTGTCAATTCCTCTAAGCCAGTTTAAAGGAATTGGCTTTTTTATTCCTCACAGCCAAAAAGAACACACGCCAAGGTCTCAGTGAGAGGATCGCTTATAGGATACGGGCTTTAGTTGTGAGATGTGGGAAAGGATGGGAAGAGGCAGGGTTTGTTCTATATTGAACACTGGCAGCACTGACAATTCTGTGATTGTGGTAAAGAAGTCATAGGCGTTTCCTTAGGGAGGGAGGTCGATGTTTGAATGTCGGTCTGAACAGTATTGTGAGTAGCCTTGTTTTGTCTCATTTCATCAAGGTCTCAAAGCAATCTTGTCTGAGGTTGATATTCTACATGTAAGATTATTTATTTCAATCATGGAAACAAAACAGTCCGGCTGGGAGTGCCAGAGCAGTTCAGGGCATCGGAGGCTGGGATTGTTCTTTGTCCCTGGAAATCCCTAAAACAGAGAACAAGGAAAGAGAGCCCTCTGGTCTCCCAAGCTGTAGCTGCAAACCTGAGTGGGAAACTGAGACTTGGACTAAGTATCTTGAATTTCCTGTGGCTCCATTTCCCATTTCAAAATGGGTCAAAAGGAATTGTTCCTGCATGGGTTGTCCCAGGTGTTAAATTGGTAGAGTAGGCAGCTAGATCTGAGCTGGAGGCAAGGAGGGTGGTACACAGTGCTTTTGTGGTTTCCCACCTGCTGGACTGTCAGATCCAGACCAGCAGGGACAGAGCATGTGCTCTCCTTTCCAGCGTGTGTCCTACAATAACGTATGGCTTCTTTATAATATATTTACATTGCGGTTTCCATCCCCCAGTAGGGGAAGATGGCCTTGACAGTTCCAGGAAGACCTTTGTTAGGGCCCAAATCTCCCCCTATCAACCAGTAGGCTGAGTCCCTTAGATGATTGGAAACATCTTCAGTTGGAGACCACCCTGGCTGTGACCCATAATCTATGAGACATAAAAAGAAAAGACACCCCTAACCCCGGTGCAGCTCCACCCCGGGGCCTGTCTGCTCTCCCATCTTGAGAGTGGACTGAAGTTCAACCAGGAGTGTAAACCAACTGAGTATACAAGTGGGACTGTACAATTGTGAACAAGAGTATTCCCAGGAAAAGTCCTTCTGGACATTGTTGTTTGAACAGTGGGAATACGGATTGACCACTGTCCCCTGACATTCAGATGTGGGTTCCCGGAGGATATGTTAGGATCCTCGACAGGGAAGCTCGCAGCCAAGGCCTGTGTGGCGGCCGTACTGCCATCAACTGTTGAAGGAGTTTGGGAAAATCTCTTCTTCTCTCTGGGCCTCACTTTCCTCATGTGTAAGATAAGGTTGTTATTCAAATCCTCCACGGTCCCTTCCTGCTCAGTTTCTGTGAGTGCATGTGGGTCTGCGGTGCCTTTTAAGCAGCCCTAGGGACTGCAGCTGAGACCTGACTTGGTCCCTTCACTGTGTGTCCTTTTCAGGAGCCTGATCTGAGACCACACTGAAAACAGAGAACAGAGGGAGCATTTGGGAGACAGAAAATCAGCAGATTTGGAGGATGAGCATAACCCAAGGAAGGACAAGGCAATGGTGGAGCAGGTGATTGCCAAAGGAGGTAAGATTAAGGACAAGTTGAGTCCAGAAAACTCAGGGGAACCTGAGGAATGCATACAGCAGCATCCAACTCTGCAAGGAGCAGCCTGAGCTGAGCAAGGAGAACTAGGAGAGTAAGTTTTCCCCTCACCTTCAGGTCTTTTAAACATTGATTCATAACGGATTCCCGTGTGGCATCAGTTTCACCTGGCAACACAGGGATTGGACGACTCTATAAATTATGTTAGGCTGACTACTAGTGTAGCTACCCTCTGTCACCACGCAGAGCTGTTACTGCACCACCGACTACATAATATGAGATCTGTCCTCTAACATTTTTTTAAAATCTTCACTGTGGACGATGTTTTGACAGAGTGTAGGTTTCTATGCCCTCCCCTCCCCCCACCACTACCATGGGCCTTCTTTGGACTTTCCCAGAGAGGAGCAGTGACATATAGGAGGTTCCCTATTTTAGGTCACTGCAGCCCCTGATCTTGGACCAGGATGCTCAGCCAGGGCCAGGGAAATATGGATTAGCAGGAACCCTTCTTTGCAAGCCCAGCTCCAATGTGAAGGACCAGAGTGCCTCTTCTAGGCCCCCGCAGGAATGGTTCAGCACCCAGGAGCTGGCCCTACATAGAGGGCCAGAAAAGGGCAGATTCCCCTAAACCCAGCCCAAAGTGTTCCATTTAGACTCAGAAGAAGGTGAATAGCAGCACAGGCTCTTTTCCCTATGCTGAGCGGGGGGACTGGGGGGAGCCTCAGTGCCAGTGCAGGAGGGAGCATCAAAGGGAACCTTTGGATGTTAACCTAAAGGTTCGTGGCTAGAGCCCACCCAGGGGACCAAACCTACTTAAGATCCATCCAGATCTTGCCAGCGGCTTCCGTGGGTCCTGCAGCCCTGACTTCCTCTAGGTATCTCCAGCCAGCTACTGCCCCTGTCTTTGCCTGCTTCCCCCTGGTGTCCTTGGGCAACCTGAAGGTCTGTTCCCTTAAGTAGTCTGCCACCTGGGGGATTCCAGGGGAACTGCCGGGGCCTGAGGCTGAAGGCACAGGCACTGAATCCCTGAGTCCAGCTGGGAGGTCAGAAACCAGGCTCTGAGCCACCACCTGCTGAGACTCCAGGATGTGGCCCCTCACCAGGCAGTGTTTGCCTGGGGGTCCCAGGACCCACTGATGTGCGAAGGTCACCTTCAATAACGCTGCCTGGAACATTTCTGAGCAAGACTTGAGCAGACATATGCTTTTACTTCTCTCAGATAGATTCCTAGTTGTGGAATGGCTGGGTCCTATGGCAAGCTTGTGCTGAACTCTTAAGAACTCTCAAAGTGGCTTCCGCAGGGGCTCTTATATTTTACGTTGCCACCAGCAATATAGGAGGGTCCAGTTTCTCCACATCCTCAGCAACACTTGGTATCGTCTTTGGAACAGAAGCGCACTAGTTGATGTAAAATGGTACGTGGTTGTCCTTGCATTTCCTTGAGCACTAATAACATATTACTAATAACCTTGATTACCTTTTTATGTGTCTCCTTTGGTACATGTGTATTCAACTCTTATACTGGCTTAAACGAGTGTGTTGCTTCGGCCCATTGAGTGAGTTCAAAGTCCTCTTGTCTCTCGTGAATGTGAGTCCTCACTGGGTATTTAATCCACAAATATTTCCTCCTAATCAGTGGCTTCTCTGTTCCTTTTCTCAGTGGCAAAGTTTGATGCAAAAAACTTCTCCATCTTCAATTTTCTCTTACGTATCGTGCTCTTGCCGTAGTGACTTAGAACTCTTTGCTTACTGTGAATTCCTGACCATTTTCTCCCATGTAGTCCTCTTGCACAATAGTTTTGGCTCTTATACTTAGATCTGTGACCATTTTGAGTTCATTGCTGTGTAAGGTGTGATTTCCTGCAACGGCAGTGGGGGAGCTTTGTCCTGACAGGTACAGGAGAGCCTGGGGGACACCTTTGTTTCAGAGTTAGTCTCCCCTGGGCCAGGAATGGAGATTTGACCCTGCTGCACCTGTTAGTGAAAGGCTGAGTGCCTTTGGGGAGGGGAGATACATGGGGCTGGAGTCATATATGGCTTGTACTCCCCGTTCTCTGGGAAGGGGTAAAAAGTAGCTCCTGGAGCCCCAGGGCAGTCCTGCTCACAGGTGTCTTTAGAAGCACAAACACACTGAGAGCAGGAGAGGCTAACACAGAAAGGACCCCAGGGATCCCAGGGGATCTGGGTTGGGATCCGAGAGGGTCTTCTGTGGGTGGGTGGGAAAGAGGACTCCCACACAATTGGAACTCAGGAAACATACCCAGAAGGAGTGGAGCAGATTGAAGACATTTCCCAGAGTTTGCCCTATTTTTTCCAACATGAAAATCATGGTGTGTGCCTGCATCAAAGGTGCTCGGGGGACCCATGCTGCCTCAGTTGGTAGAGCGTGCAACTCTTCATCTCAAGGTCATGCGTTAGAGCTCCACGTTGGTCATGGAGCCTAGCTGAAATTAAAAAAAATAATAATAATAAATAAAAAATATACAGGTGCATGCGTCAGGAATCTGGAATTACTCCCCCTAAGGAAAGGATGGGGCAGCTCCCTTAGTAGTACTTGCAGGTCAAGAGCCATTCTGCGCCTTAGAGAATCCTAAAAGTTGCTTGATATTTCCTCAGATCAACCCAGAGATTCTATACTTTTAGTATTTGTTGGGTTTCCCGTGTTTGGCCAGAGGTCCACTGGCAGACAAAAGTTGATACACGGAGTACAGAGTAGACCAAAACACAGAATAGTACCTGGATGCACCACATTAGTCTCTGTCCTCACTGCGGCCTCACTGAAAATGAGAATGGGCAATCGAAATACCTGGTATTCAACACACATTAGGAAAAAATGGAAAGTTTGGGTTAACAGTTTAAATTATTGTGTCCCCAGATTGAATCTGATGGCAAGTGGAGACTCTGTTGAACGTCTTCTAGGTTCTGCAGGTGGAAATGAGGGGCTGAGGGACAAAGCAATTTACAACTGAGAGTAACTTTGGTAACTTAGTACCTTCACACTTGACACAGTTTTCTTTCATTTTGTCTGATGCCCTGCTGTCATGTTTGATTCTAACCATATTTGTACAAGGAAGTTGATATCAATAGCAAACCTAAAATCCATACCACTAAATATCACAGTGCTTATTCCTAATGGTACTTTAGGCTCGTTTCTAACTGCCTGTAGTTTCGTTATGACTGACTCTGAAGGCAGCCCATTCTAGCCATGTGTGCACTTCTCTTTGGCCCCACCTCCAGGTTAAGCAGTGCACCTGAGAGGGCTCTATCACTGGGGGAAGGACGTAGGTCAGACAGGTAATAAAGAGAAATGGGGGGACTGGGAGTCAGCAAAAAGAAAGCATAATTATCAGTGCATTGATTCCAGAGAGGACCATTATATTGCTTTTTAAAAACTATTTTCTTTACTTCTTTGAGAGAGAGCGATTGGGAGAGCAGAGTGGTGGAGGGAGGGGGAGAGAGAGAGAGAAGCCGACTCACCCCTGAGCAGGGAGCTGGACATGGGGCTTATCCCAGGACCCTGGGATCCTGACCTGAGCCAAAGACTGACACTTAACCAATTGAGCCACCCAGGTGACCCTTAAAATAATTTTAAAAAATTTCTGGAATACTTAACATACAGCGTTACATTAGTTTCAGGTAAGATCATGGTATTTATTTTTTATTTTTTTTTAAAGATTTTATTTATTTATTTATTTATTTATTTATTTATTTATTTAGAGCAGGGATTACGGGCAGAGGGAGAGGGAGAAAGAATCCCAAGGAGATTCTGCATTGAGCATAGAGCCCAAACGTGGGGTTCCCACGACCCTGAGATCATGACCTGAGCCAAAATCAAGAGTCAGATGCTTATCCGACGTAGCCACCTGGATGCCCCTTGGTATTTCTAAGAATAATATGTTTAGTTTTCTCTCTGAAAGAGGTACTGAGTAATGAGCAAGGCTAAGAGAAACCATGGTACCCATAGGGGCCAAGGTCAGATTGCCCAATATGTACCACAATGGCATATTGATTATTTTGAATTGTAGCTATTTGAATAGCAACTGGTGCAAGGACCTCAAACCCTCCTCTGTCTCCCTGAAAGCAGGAAACCCATCTCCCCTATGAAAAAGGCACCCCCTGTACTAAGAAGTAAAAAGACATCCTTCTCACCAAGGCCTTTAAAGCAGAGGGTCTGAATTCTGCATAGGACTCACTCCAAATTAGAGCTCCCAAACGTCCCTCGGAAATGTATTGTCTCCTTGTCTAAAATGTATAAAAAATGTCTGCCTTAATACTTTCTATTTCTTTAAAGTTCTGAATTTCAATATCAGTTCTTCATGCATATTCAATATCTCAGGTAAACTTAATTCTTAGTTAAGCTGGAAGACCTTGAAGGGTAATGGAGGAACTTGTCCTTCCCTGCATATATTTTCCTAGGGAAATTATTGGATTCTTGCTGATTTACAAGCTCCACCTAAACAATGTGTGGAAAAGAAGGGAAACTGTGTTCTTTCATTTGGTCATTTCCCTTCAGTGGATCTGGCCTGGAAATAAGAAAGAAAGAAAGAAGAAAGGAAGGAAAAAAAAAGAAGGAAAGAAGGAAAAGAAAGAAAGGAAGGAAGAAGAAAGAAAGAAAAGAAAGAAGGAAGGAAGGAAGGAAAGGAAGGAAGGAAGGAAGGAAGGAAAGAAAGAAAGAAAAAGAAAGAAAGAAAAGAAAGAAGGAAGGAAGGAAGGAAAGAAAGAAAGAAAGAAAGAAAAGAAAGAACGTAAAGAAAGAGAGAGAAAGAAAGAAAAAGAAAGACAGACAAAAAAGAAAGGGGGAAGGAGGGAGGGAAGAAAGTGTCCTGGTCAATTTTCCTTGTAAACATCTCGTGAGGAATCTGTTGGTGAACACCCAAATGGTGGTGAATGTTGGGAAGGCCCGTCCCTGGCATGCTTTCAGGAGGGTGATTTGGTGTGTATAGAACTATTTAGGGAAACAAACTAAGAATCTGTGGATTAATATGGCCTTATTCGCTAGAAAAAGTCACATCAGCTATGTAAGCATAGCCATGGGAAATCAACCCAAAGAGTTCCACTTTGTGTGGTAACCTCACACAACATTTAGAGACCATGTATGTTTTGCCTGGGTCAGAGCATGTCCTCATGTGGGAATTCGGTTCTTGCAGTTAGTGTTAGTGGTCTCAGTTGCTTTGCTGGTACCTCACAATTTCCCTTTGAAAATGTGAGTAAAACTTGATCCTGGGTAAGACTTATGATTAGTGGGGCCTGATTTGGCAATGCAACCTTTTACATCATCCCCATATTTGTTGGATGTGCTCTTATGCAATTATCTGGTCTTTCTTGAAATAGTTGCCATTCGCCAAAATTAAACCTGGATAACCTGTGTACAGAGTGACTGGTGGATGATGGATTTTGTGGCCATTATGGCCAAAATTGTTGCTAAGGTATCTCCCAAAACCATGTATTGTTCTTTGACACATGCCCATTTGCAACTCCAAAAGCCCAAAGCCATTTTTCCCTGCTACCCTGGGGTCCTTGTCATCAATTCCCCAGAAGTTCAGGATTATAACAGCTCTCATTATCTTTTTTAAGATTTTACTTACTTATTTGACAGAGACACAGAGAGAGAACACAAGCAGGGGGAGCAGCAGAGGGTGGGGAAGAAGCAGGCTTCCTACCGAGCAGGGAACCCAATGTGGGGCTGGATCCCAGGACTCTGGGATCATGACCTGAGCTGAAGGAAGATGCTTAACCGACTAAGGCACCCAGGTGCCCCAACAGCTCTTCTTAAATCCCAAACCCTGTCTATCTTGTTTTTGTTTTATACACTATTGTTTTGTGTATGTTGTGTATATTGTTTTATATCACTATTTTGTTTTATACAATTTCCCATAGTTAGGAAGACAGCAGGGATAAGAAAAGATGAAGTACAGGGGGCAATCTTACCTTGAAAAAGTACGTCATTTTTGGGAAATCCGCCACCACACATGAGTGAAAAATTGAACCCTGAGACCTAGCATAACCTTAGCTGACGGTAATTCCCTTAAGCTAAATCAATAGGAACACACCTCCCATGAAGTAAGTTGGGGTTTTTTTTCCTTGCGGCCAGAAAGAACACACCTCATGGTCTCAGGAAGAGGGTGTTAGAAAGAACCTATTGTAGATAGGAAATGCCCTTCACGGCATCCTTCATGTGACAAGGGCTAACAAACATCACGTGAAGGTGAGGAACAGAGGTTTACTGTGGTTATTGGGTTTTTGTGTTTTTTTTTTCTACATCCAACATCACCAAATAATTTATTTGGAATCAGAATTCAAAAGAACATTTGACAGTTGAGAACTGTTTATTCTGATCCAGTTGTACAACTAATCTAGGTGAAATTTCCAAATAAATTTTACATGGGTTTTCCAGGACTGGGGCTTCTCGATGACTTCAAATTTAGGATTTTCAAATGTGAATTCTGGGAACGTATTCATGTCTGTTTTACCATATGTGTATTTAAGCTTCAGAAGCTCCCTCCCTAGGTCTTGCTGGTGCTCTGGGCCAGTATCAATGGGTCCTGCAGATGCCTGTAGCTTAGTTCTGTATTCTCTAATCTTGTCCATGATGAGTTTCTGTACAGGACCAAGTTCTTTATTAAATGCCACCGCGGTAACACCAGTGTTGCTCCTCAAATGAACTGAGACTGCAGACTGAATGAGAGAGGAGAAACTGAAGAGCCTCTGAAGCATCAGGGTAATTCTGACTTGCTCTCAGTCCTGAGCTGCCAGAGCTTCCACTGCCTCCACTATTCTACTTCTGGACGTGGCTCCGCCCCCACCCGCCTACCCGCCCTCCCAGTGCAGTCTCAAAATTTTTTCCTTGGTAGAGATTAGCATACATGTTTCTAAACATTAAAAACCCGGGGAAGTAGAGATAAGCATCTGAACTAGTTCTCTATTGATGCATATTAACAATTAGAAAAGCAGTGGTTTAAAGCAACCAACATGTGTTATCTTGCAGTCCTTTGGCTCAGGAGTTTGGAATGACGAGGGTGGGTTCTCTGCTCACGGAATGGGTCAGTAAGTCGTCCCCCACCTGAACAGGTCTGATAGTGACCTTGTAGTGGTTCTCTCTCCGAAGAGGGCCTGCCCTCAGCATCTCACTCCTCTGGGAATCTCTTCTCTGACCTCATTTCGATCTGTCATGATGCTTTCAGCTCAGCCAGGTGGCTTAGGAGGAATGCTAGAACTGTGGAACCCCAGACCTGATCTCCGCTGTCCCTTGTCCAGGAGGAGAATAAATGACAGAGGTCTTCATAAAGAAATGACCCCCATGAGGGCTGACATTCCCCAGCAATTAGAGCAGAGGAGGAAACCTACAGGCAAACGGAGGGCCTAAAAACCGAAATCACGGAAGCAGGACACAGATCAAGTAGGATCCCTTCCCAGAAATGTCCCCATTCTCCACTGAAAGCCAGTTTGGGTGAAGGGTGTGAGCACTGGGTCTTTCAGAGTCTCCATCCTCGGCTCTTTGTTTAAAACGGGCTTTTTCCATACATGAGAATCTCCTTGGAGCTTTTGTCAGAAATGCAGATTTGGGGGCCTTATCCCCAGGGCATTCTAAGAGGCACACAGTGACTCTGATGGAGGTGTTCTTTAGCTCTGCAGCTGGTGCCCAGGGACGGGACCCCTGTCTGCTGCATGATACCCCATTTCCCGTCTAACATTCCAGTGGTCCATGCTGCCTTCTCGAAGTTATATTCTACATTCTCTATCATACACGAGATAAATATGCTCAAAGAGATAATTAAATGATCCACAAAAGCATATGGGACATGTGGTGAAGCTGCTATTGGCATCTTGGACTGCTTTTCTGAAGGCTGTGCTTCTATTGCTTCAGCCCAGAACCGGGATTGGGTTTGAATGGAAAGATGGTTGGGACTGGAGATCAGTAAAATCTCGTTATTGCTGGTAACTGTTATCTATCTGCTTGACAAGTATTTACTGAATGTTTCACCTGGCAGGCTCTCGGAGGCACGGGGGACATGGGGTGAGCAGGCAGACCCAGTGCCAGCTCTCAGGAAAAAGAACTTTAGCACAGGAGTCAGATATTTTATAGATAATCATTGAAGTGCCTTTTATTTGTGACTATGGTAAGTATTATTTAACACTTTTGTGTTCTGTGATCCTAATCCCTGAGCCAGTGATGGAAAAGCTAATATAACTAACAGAATTATATAATTGGGAGAAAAGATTGGTCCCCAGAAAGGCCTTTTTTTTTTAACATTTTATTTATTTATTTGACCAAGAGAGACACAGCGAGAGAGGAAACACAAGCAGGGGGAGTGGGAGAGGGAGAAACAGGCTTCCTGCCAAGCAGGAGCCCGATCCAGGACTCGATCCCAGGACCCTGCGGATCCTGACCTGAACCAAAGGCAGAGGCTTTATGACTGAGTCACCCAGGCACCCCAGAAAGGCCTTGTTTTTAACAGTGGAGATACCAACATTTGATCCAAAGTCTCCTGAAAATGAATTTTTTATTTTTAAGCTGAACTTTTAATTTTAGTGTTCCCTGAATTTCAAATGTGGGGTTCTCGAGGGTGTGTTCCGGAGCCTCCACAGGGAAGCTTGCAGCCAAGGCCTGTGTGGGGGCACCGTTGCCACTAGGTGTTGAAGGTGTTTGGGAAAATCTCTTCACGTCTCTGGGCCTCAGCTTCCTCTCCTGTATGGTGAGGTTGTTATTCAAATTCTCCAAAGTGCCTTCCTGCTCAGTTTCTGTGAGTGCAGGAGGGTCTGAGGTGCCTGTTAAGCAGCCCTGGGGACTGCAGCTGAGACCTGACTTGGTCCCTTCCCTGTGTGTCTCCTGCAGGATCCTGAGCTGAGCCCACACTGAAAACGGAGAACGGAGGGAGCAGATGGAAGATAGAAAATCAGCAGGTTTGGAGGATGAGAATAACCCTAGGAAGGACAAGACAATGGTGGAGCAGGTGGTTGCCAAAGGAGGTAAAAATAAGGACAAGTTGATTTCAGAAAAATCCAGGGAAACTGAGGAATGTATACAGCAGCATCCAACTCTGCAAGGAGCAGCCTGAGCTAGGCAAAGAGGTTGGAAGAGTAACTTCGTCCATGGTGAACCTGTGCATCTGCCGAGGAGCCCCAGAAGATGGATTGTGGTGGTTTATGCTGCTGGGAAGCACCGGTTCCAAGAGGAGGAGGATGTGACCATGAGCCCAGACACCTAGCTCCGACTTGGAGCTACCCACACTGTAGGTGTCCTCCAAGAAAGTGTGTACTGAGAGGGATCAGTGATGTTTGGATAAGGGTTGGAGTTGTCCATTCTTACTGCAGATAGTTGTGCCCTAAGGTCAGGAAGGGCCAGGGTAGGGGACCCTTGCATCTGAAGCCACATGATTTTAATAATAATCTTAATAATGCTGCCTGGGTGGGCCTTGAATAAAAAGAGTAACGATCTACTCAGAAAGTGAAGTTTTAGGGAATATTATACATGAGTGGGGTCAAGTGTAGTGTAGTGGGAGGAAAGTTACTGCATTTAATAGCACCTAATGACTTCTGGGGAGACAAACTTCACCCTAATCATGGCTCTAGATGCCAAATAACGAAGCAAACCACTTACTTCCATTGGTAACAGAAACGGGAGACCCTTAATGCCCATAACAAGCTGGAAAGTTGCTCTGCCTGTTGGGTCATGCAAGAAAACTGATCACTTGAAATGTGGTTCAAGAAGGGGCTGGGTTGAGTTTGTGACAGTATGCCCTAGGTCTTGGAGAAAAAGGTTTGGGGCTTTGGAAGTTGCCGGTGAGCTGGCTCATAGTAACTTTACACAATCTTGGGAAAACATGTCTAGCAAAATTTTGGATTCATTGGACACTAAATAGTTAGTCCATGATCTGCAATCATTCTTCACAGATTACCCTCTATTTGCTTGAGCGAAAAATGACTTTTCTATTCTTAGAAACACCAAGGGTGCGTGAGTGGCTCGGGCACTTAAGGGTCTGACTCTTGGTTTTAGCTCGGGTCATGATGTCGTGGTAGTGGGGTCAAGACCCATATTCGGCTCCATGCTCAGCACAGGGTCTACTTAGTTTCTTTCTACCTTTCCCTCCTCTCTGTTCTCCCAGCTCACACTTACTATCTCCAAAATAAATAAAATCTTTCAAAAGGAATGATGCCCCCCCAAATGCAGATTTAAACACCTCCTATGATGACTTTGATGAATAACAAGGTAAAGCAGCCTTTTTTTTTTTTTTAAACAGAGAGCAGAATTGTAATTCAGGATGTCAGTGGAAGAAGCAAGTAACCTCCCATCATCTCAACATCTGAAAGTAAACAGGTAAAAGAAGGAATGTATAGAATTATATGTCATGTACACAATGATTGGTTCATTATAAACAAATTGGAATAAATCTATGTGTATATTGACTCGTGGGTCCTGTCAAAAAGGCAGAGCATTGGGAAAAACAAAAACAACAAACCGTCCTGAAAGTCATTTGGGTAATTGGACTTTAAAAAACCATTAGACAAACATATATCAAACACATTTCAAGCTGTTTGTGAGCCACATTTTTGCCCTTCAAGAGTGAACTTTAGGAGAGACACCTAATACTGAGTGGATGCTTTGGTTTCTTTGAGACATGTCACCTGAGCCACTGGGAATGTGACCTTGTGAGTCACACAGCTGTGCGAGCTTTACCTGACAGGATGTTAAGTTCAGTGCCTAAAGAGTTAACATAAATATGCTACACACACCAATCTTTACTTAAACCAAAGATCATTTCCTCTCTGTTGGGGGTATGAAGCTGACACAAAGGACTACAGATTCTGTTGCAGAATCAGGACCCGAGGCTTACAGTCTGATGGGAGTGGACACCTACTTCCGATTTGGAGTCGGAGCCATTGTCTCCTAAGGCAACTGAGTCAGACAACCAAACTCCCTCAGTCTGCCACTATTAGTTGTTTAAATGCTGTCGGTGTCACTTTATAATAGATCACATAGAAATAAGACGGATCAGACTGGGGCACAATTCATGGTATTCGATGGATATTTCATTGCACAGCGATCTAAATCTTCTGGCAGTACATCATGATGGGAATAGATGATTGAAGACTAAATTACATAACAAGAGAGAACATTGGCCTCTAAATTTTGCCACTGTGGTATTGCAGCTAAACACAAGCTAAACTGGCAGCCTTACCAACTGAATGGTGACTCTCAAGGAAAGTTTATTACTGAACATACACAACATTTCACATGCATTGTTCCATTAGACCCTGTACAATCTGCCCAGCCACAGGACTTGATATGGGTTGGGTTATTCCTTTTTCTTCGGCTGCTGAGAAATGTCCTTCTCACCCGGCAAATACCTAAATCTCCAAAGATATGGTCACTGCCAGATCTAGCTTGAATCTGAAATGCATTTGATTGTATCAAGATATAACACCAATATATAAAACTCAACTGTGCTTTATGTGATCGCAATCCCTAACTGAAATGTGAAAAGTGATATCATTTATAATAGCATGAAGCATGAAATACTGAGGGATAGATTTATTTATTTATTTGACAGAGAGAGAGCACAAGCAAGGGAGCTGCAGAGGGAGAGGGAGAGGCAGGGTCCCCGCTGAGCAAGGAGCCCGATGGTGGGCTAGATCCCAGGACTCTGGGATCCTGAACTGAATCGAGGGCAGACACTCAACAGAATGAGCCACCCAGGAGCCCTGGGACAATGATCTCTTAGATATGACACCAAAATTGTGATTGATGAAAGAACAAATGGATACATTGGACTTAGTTAAAATTTAAAACTTTTGTTCTTCACAAGACATTGGTGAGAGGATGAAAAGTCAAGTCACACATAGGGAGAAAATATTGATAAATTTCATATCTAATGAAGGTCTCCTAATAGAACACTGAAAGAACTCTCCAAAGACAATAGTAAGAAGGCAAACAATCCAATTTAAAAATGGGTAAAAGAAAAGTACCTGGGTGGCTCAGTTGGTGAAGCAGCTGCCTTTGGCTCAGGTCTTTATCTCAGGGACCTGGGATCTAGCCCTGCCCCCCTCTGTCAGTCTCCCCACTGACAGGGGAGTGTGTTTCTCCTCTCTCTGCCCTCCCCACCCCACCCCACACCCCCGCTCTTGCTCTCTCTCTCTCTCTTTCAAATAAGAAAATAAGAAAATAATTTGGGTAAAAGCTTTGTAGACGGTTCAGCCGAGAACATATATGGAAGGCATGTAAGAACATGACAAGATCTACACCATTAGTCATTAGCAAAATGCAAACTTAAAACACTATCTGCCAATTAAAATGGCAAAAATGAAAAGAATTTCCATTCCAAGTATTGGCAAAGATGTGTAGGAGCTGAAATTCTCATACACTGCTGAGAGGAATGTTAAGTTCTACAACTCCTCTAGGAAATAGTTTGGAAATCTTTTTTTTTCTATTCAAGATTGATTTCTTTGTGTGAGAGGGAGTGAAAGTGAGTGGGGTGAGGGGCAGAGGGAGGGGCAGAGGGAGAGAATCTCAAGGGGATTCCCCACTGAGCATGGAGCCCTATTTGGGGCTTCATCTCATCACCAAGGAGATCATGACCTGAGCCAAAATCAATGTCAGACACTTCACCGACTCAGCAACCCAAGCACCCCAACAGCGGCGACCTGCTTCAAAATATTAAACCTCTCTACCAAACCCCCTGGCATAGGCCACCACCATTCCATTCAAATGAAAAAAAAGAGTGATATATTCATAAAAATCTATTGATAGAAACTCTATTTTTAATTGCCATTCTAATCCATTCACAGGTAAATGACCAAAAGAAGTTGTGGCATATCCAGTCCAAGGAATACTACTTGGTTTAGCAGAGTAATCTCTTCACATACATAACAAAATTGGTAAAGATTTTATTTTTTGCTCAGATAATTTTTCTGAGCAAAAAAAACATCAAAGCAAAATAATGTCCATAGCATATGATTTCAAAATATAACACCTTAGGAAATGGAAATAATTCTATTGTAACTGAAAGCCAATCAGTGGTTTCCTGAGGTGGGAATGTGAGGGAGGACTTGGCCGGAGCACAAGGAAACTTTCTGGGGTGATAGATATATCCACTGTGTGGGTGATGCATATATATGTTCAAACGGACTAAACTTTAGACTTTAATTATATACACTTTCTTGCTTGGAAATTATATCTCAATATGCCCGTTGAAACAGTTTAAATTACAAAAACAAAAAATTTCATACCCTGACATTCAATAAATGATTTTATATTTTCCAAAAAGTTCAACCGTATGTTTTTGCAAGCTTAAAGTAGGCAATGAATTATTTCTTTGGATATGAAAATGAATTGATCTATCTTTATCTTTCTATATGTAACTCTCGAAGAAAGACAACCTTAAGAGAACATAAAGGGAAGCCACAGTATAGAAGTATGTTTATGTCCTACAAAGGACCATTCTCTAGAATTAGATATCATATAGTCTGATAAGATAATGAACACAATACAATAATTGGTCAAAAGATTTGAATAGAAACTTCAGGAAACAAGATATGGGAATGGTTCATTAGCACATGAAAAGATGCACAATGCATTGGTCATGAGGGTAAAAAGTCAGTACTGCAATGAGGTATCATTGCATATCTGTTGGTATGGCTAAAGTCAGAAAGTCTGAAATCTCACATAAAACACCTGGATGTCTCATATAGCTGTGGGAATGAAAAATAGTACAACCACTTTGAAAAGCTGACTTCCAGTTACTTATAAGATTAAACAAATACAAATCCTATGGATAGTCATTCCATTCCTAGGTATTTACACAATATGTCTACAGAATTATCAGCATATGAATGTGTGTAATAGCTTTATTATTATGCCCCAATTATGACTGCCCCAAACTGGAAGTGACACAAAAGTCCAGTGACAGATGAATGTATAAACAGAGACGAAACACTTGAAATCCTACCCAGCAATAAAAATGTCATGAAGTATTGGTGCATGTAGGAATATGGATGAATTTATTTTTTTCAAGATTTTATTTCTTTATTTGATAGAGTGAGAGAGCACAAGTGGGGGGGTGGCAGACAGAGGGGGGGAAGCAGGCTCCGTGGGGAGCAGAGAACCCCACACGGGGCTTGATCCCAAGACGCTGAGATTAAGACCTGAGCTGAAGGCAGACGCTTAACTGACAGAGCCACGCAGGTGCCCTGGAATATGGATAAATTTTAAAATCATTGCACTGCACTGTATGATAGAAAGCAGATATAAAAGAGGATATATATATGTATTTCCAGTTATATGAAGTTGTTAAAACTGCAATGATCTCTAGTATCGTTGGTTCCCTGGGTGTGAGGCTGGAGGCAGTGATGGACCGCAAAGGGGCACAAGGGAAGTTGTGAGGTAGTGGAAATGCCCTGTATCTTGACTGTAACAGAAGTTTCATATGACCTCACTGATATGAGGAATTCTTAATCTCAGGAAAAAAACTGAGGGTTGCTGGAGTGGTGGGGGGTGGGAGGCATTGGATGGCTGGGTGATAGACATTGGGGAGGGTATGTGCTATGGTGAGCGCTGTGAATTGTACAAGACTGATGAATCACGGATCTATACTTCTGAAAAAATTAATGCAATATATGTTAAGAAAAAAAAAAGAAGATAGCAGGAGGGGAAGAATGAAGGGGAGTAAGTTGGAGGGGGAGACGAACCATTAGAGAGGATGGACTCTGAAAAACAAACTGAGGGTTCTAGAGGGGAGAGGGTGGGGGATGGGTTAGCCTGGTGAAGGGTATTAAAGAGGACACATTCTGCATGGAGCACTGGGTGTTATGCACAAACAGTGAATCATGGAACACTACATCAAAAACTAATGATGTAATGTATGGTGATTAACATAACAATAAAAAATTATTTTAAAAAAATAACTGTATGCTTTAAAGCCATGCAGTCTATTGTACCCAAATTATACCTTAAGTAAGTTGATTTCACAATCTATTGTACCTCTCTGCAGGGACAATTAGTAGTGAGAAAATGAAATTCAGTAAAACGCAATAGAGATTAGCATCCAAAATTATTAAATGCTTATGAATATATAAAAATGAAGCAGACCCAAGACCCCTAAAAACTACTGCTGTGAGAAATTGAAGAAGACTAGTAAACAGAGAAATAGGTAGCATGTTCATTGATTGCAAGACTCAGTTCTGTTAGGATAACAAAGTAACATTATTTTGGTAAATATTGCTGTAGATATTTGTGAAGAAAATGACAAACCAATTTTAAAATGTATATGAAGGGACGCCTGGGTGGCTTAGTCGGTTAAGCGTCTGCTTTCAGCTCACGTCATGATCCTGGCATCCATTCTTTAAAATGCAAAGGCCATCTACAGCCCAGAAATGATTATTTTCAATGTATGTATGTGACTAAACACTCATCCAAAATATGTCAAGAACTCTTATAAATCACAAAGAAAATGAGAAACAACCTAGTGTATTAATGAGCAGAAATATTTTAAAAAGCCCATCCCAAAAGAAGATATCCAAATGATTAATAAGCATATGAAAACCCAATAGGATATCTGCGAGATTGGTTTCTTTCTTTTTCTTTTCTTTTTTTTTTTAGTGGACCCCGACACAGGGCTCCGATTCGCAACCCTAAGATGAAGACCTGAACTGAGATCAAGAGTTGGATGGTGCCCCCAGAAATGGTTTCTAATGCACCCTCCTCTCTTCACTAGATATGTGGCCTTGGGGAGGTTTGTAATCTTCTTGAGTTCTTGTTTTTTTTTTTTTTTCTTTTCTCATCAGGAAAATGATAGCATCTTAATAATAAGATAGTTCATTGGATTCTTTACGATCACCCGGAAGTTTACATGAACTGTACTTTTTGCTAAGAATGTATTGACCTTGAATTCTCCTTTATACATCTTTAAAAGCACAGACAGACAATTGGCAAGGAATAGACAAGTTGTTCTAAAATTTCACCTTTTCTAGAGAGAAATCATATATATAATAGAAAATTGGAGAGGAACGAATTTGTATTGAACAACTTTCCCAATACCCTGAAGCATGTCTACTTTCCATTAAGACCGGAGATGAAAGTCTTGACTAGGTCCAACTCCTGCAGTCTTCTTGGTCTGGAGGGGTCTGAGAAAGTCCATTCTAGACCTAGAAAGATCTGGACTCCTGGACAAGTGTTCCTCAGAAAGATAATCAACTACTTACCTCTAAAAGCCCTGAGCAATTTGTGAAACTGTGGGTGAGGTTCAGACCAGCTCAACTCTATAAGCAGGACTCTCCCCTGAATCAAAGCTGGAATATTGATAGATATCATTTCCAAAATCTCTGGTATAGGTCATGGCATGCTCCATAGGAGAGAAAACAGGCACATGAATATCAATTGAGAGAAATATCAATCAACACACAGAGCCATTATTAAATAATGTCCACCCCCACTACAACCCAGGAAAGTTCTCATTCAAAAGCCATGTTTTAAGGAATATGTAGTTAGAAATCTTCACGATTTGGGGCTAGAAGCCAGTTTCTTTAATGGACAAGCAACTCCAAGAATAAATAGATAAGCTGGATTTCATCAAAATTACAAGCTTTTTGTTTCAGAGGACACTATCAAGGAAGTGAAAAGACAATGCATGGAATGGGAGAAATTTGCAAATTGTATATCTGATGGAGGTCTGCTATCTAGAATAAATTAAAAAAAAAACGATACAACTAAGCAGTAAAAGACAGCCAATTAAAAAAATGGGAAGAAGAGTTTGAGTCGACTCTCTCTAAAGGATAAGACCAATCTAACAACAAATACTTGAAAAGGTGCTCAATAACATTAGTCATTAGGAAAATACAAATCTAAAGCACAGTGTGATCCCTCTTCCCCCCACTAGTATGACTTAAAAAAAAAAAAAAGATAATGTATGCGTTGGGAAGATTGTAGAGAAATGGAATTCTTACACCTTCCTGGTGGGAATGTCAAATGGTGTAGTTGCTTTCCTTTGAAAAAGAGTTTGGTAGTTTCTGAAAAAGTTAAATATAGGGTTACATATGATCTAGCAATTCCACTCCTAGGTATATAGCTAAGAAAATTGAAAATATATGTGAACATAAGGGGAAAAGAAGACTACATAACACATAGATGCAGGAAGAAGAATACTGAGAGAGTTAGAATAGAAAACAGTTTCATAATCAATTGCATAAATTAACTTTGGTTTTTCCCCTGTGTTTTGGGGTGTGTGTGTGTGTGTGTGTGTGTGTGTTTTGCTGTAAAGAAAGTTTCCTTTACTACATATTGTAAATGGAGGAAGATCCAAATAAATTTAAAAGCTTGTCAAATACAAAGGAAACAAAGATAACGAAAGTGCTAGCATGCTTCTCTTGTGTTTTTAACGCACAGAGGAAAAAATAAAACACTAAAAGACACAGGGAAGAACATCATGACAGTCTAAGACATTGGAATCTATCCCTTATTATAAAAGCCTTAAGATCTGTTTGCCCTTAAAGGCAAGTGGGATGAGTTCATGACAGCCCTAAGAAAACCCGTTGGGAGGGGTGCCTGAGCAGTTCAGTTGGTTGAGCATCTGACTCTTGGTTTAGGCTAGGGTCATGATCTCACGGATGGTCAGATTGAGCGCCTTGTCCCACTCTCTCCCTCTACCCACCCCCCATTCTCTCTCTCAAATAAATGAAGATGAACAAAACAGTAAACTACTTGGGAAACTATTTCTGCCTTGGTGATTTATACACACACAAGAATGAACAATCAGAACTATGCTGAGATAATTTTTTAGAAAGAGATGGGAACTGTGGTATCAGCACAAGGGTAGACAGCAACTGAGAGTGGCCAGTGAGGGGTGGTTCCCATCAGTGGGGACCTTCGGGGGGACCGGGCAGTCTTGTGTATCAGCACGGCCTTGGCAACTGGAAGGCAGCAGCTCCCCAGGTTCCATGTCATCTCGGACGTTCCAACTCTGTTATTTCAAGTGCAGACCGTTACCTGGCATTCTGAGTGCTCCCTCTGTCATTCCGTTTGGAGTGTGAGCTAGGGGCAGTGCCTTCAGCTCTCAGCTGTGGCATCTTGAACCTTGGTTTTGTGGTTCCTGAATCTCAGGTGCTGTGGGGTGTTGTTCAAATTGTTCCCAACAGTAAGTAAAGACTTCCTGTATCCTCACCCCTCAGTCCTGATGAAACCTACTTGATTTCACTGGTTTTTAACCATCCTGTGTTTGGGTTTCTTCTCCTCAGTCCCCAGCTCTACCTCCTCGGCCACACGTCACCATGGCAGCACCTCTTGGCCCTCTGTCTGATCCAGGGGCAGAAATCAGCCTCCTGGAAATCAACCAGGAGCTTCAATCCCAGCTGGAAAAAAGCAAGCAGGACTTCCGAGACCTCAAGGAGAAATTCCTTATATCCGAATGTACTGCCTACTCCCTGGCCAAGCAGCTGCAGAAATACAGTAAGTCCTACAAGATCATGGCCACCAAAGACATGTCTGTCTGTATTCCTTCTGAGAAACTAAAAACCTCTCCAGATGCTGTCTTCTCTCTTCCAATGTCACATAAATTTCATTCTGACCACAATCCGGGAAATGTAGAAGTGGGTATTTTATCCTCAGTTTGCTGAGGATGGGAAAACTGAAGACAAAGAGGTTAACAGTGACATGTCAGGTGGGGTTAGAGTTAACATCCCAGTTCCTGCTTCCTGGTGCGGACACAGAAACGCCTGGTCCTCTCAGGATGGTCTCTGTGCTGTATCAGATCCTGCATGCCTGCAGGCCTAAGTGTCAGGGACTAAGGAACTCTCTCAGGTCCCGCTTCTCTGAGGTCCCATTGGTAAAGCACCAAGTTAGTTACACTGGGGAAACATCCTGATGGCACACCCGGGGGCGAGAGGGAGGGTAGCAGGTGACACTACCTGCTTTCAAGGAGATGGAAGTAGTAAGTGGAAAGTGGAAAGAAGGTCTCCTTTCCCCCTAAAACTGTGGTATCTGTGAGTGACGCCATCCACACAGTGACTTCCCTTGTGAGAGGGAACCGGTGCAGAGCCTCTGCTTCCTGAGTCCACGGAGGCCATTTGATACCCACTGGCAAGGGTGAGGGTGTTTCAGGGAACATCACGGTCTCTCCCTGAGCTGGGGACCTTCAGACGTGCAGGATGGCCAGCAGGTCCAGGCCTGGGCCAGGAGACATGTGGCCTAGTGAGAAGGAGGGTGAGTGGGGGAGACCACAGCCCCGGGAACCAGCCAAGCCAGGGTGTGGGGCAGGCCTTCCCCCACAGTCAGCCTGAAATGGGGAGCTCAGCTGCCTGTTCATTAGGAGGGGCCTGCGCTGGCAGAAGGAGTCATGAGAACGGGGCACGTGCACAGCCGAGCGATAGGAAGGAATCCTGACAACTCTCAGCCCGCATTTTTGTCATTTTCTCACAATTTGCTTTCAATAGAACAAGGGGAGGTGTAATTAAAAACGAATGACGCAGAGAAAAAAAAAAACTGAGGCATGCTTTTTACGAAAGGGAAGAGATGATGAACTTTCAGGGAAGGACAAGCAGTTTTGTTTACAACTTTCCTGAAAATCATCACATAAGTGTGGGAAACCAGTTGTGAAGATGATGCAAACAGATATCACCTGAGGGCGTGGGGTGGCGGTAACACAGCACAGGGGAGAAAAGCATGGGTTGTAGGTCAGTCAGCCTGGGCTAAATCCATGGTGCCCAACGTCCTGTGCCTCAGTTTCCTCCTTGTTAACCTGTTAGTGTTGTGGGACCTACTTCTCTGAGTCAGAATGAATACTGAGTAATTTCTTGTAACGCTCTAAGAGCAGAACCTGGAACTGTGTAACTCTGTTCATCATTCTACTGCTTCTCATAACACAAACTGTATTAGGATTGGGCCATATTCCTCTCCGGTGCTTCTGGTTTTATGCATTGTGGTTTCCACAAGTGTAACCGGATGAATTTTTACCTTTGAGATACTTGCTCAGTATAGAAATCCCAGCTCAGGGGACCCATCAGTCCAGTAGCCCTGGGGGCCTTATGTCATGTCCCTGCTTAGTGTTTCACTTAGGAGTCTCCAAGGCTTGCTAGAGTGACCATGATCAGGGGAACCCAAATTCTGACTCTACCAAATACCAGTTCATCACCGTGTCCAGTTCCTCTCTGTGCCTTGGGGCTGTTCTTTCCTGGGCTCTGAAACAGGGAGTAATCGACTGCCCTGTAGTTGGGAGGCTGAAGAATGTGATGTGGAGCTCCCAGCGCAGAGCCAGGTGGCCGGGGTTCCAGTTGTCCTAGGATGGACCCTGCCTCGTCCCTTGAAGGCAGCGAGCACAGCAGCATGTCCAGCTTTCCCCTGAGGCAGGCGTCTCTGTTTCTCAGAGTGTGAAGAGTCCACCGACCTCATCGAATCCGTGCTGGGAGAGAAGGTGCAGTTTGAGAAGGGGAAGCAGGCAGACACGGTGGCTGAGAAGCTCAGGTAAGGAAGGCTCCATGTGGGAGGCTGCAGGGACGCTGTGGGCATCTTTGACTTGGGGCAGCAACAAGTCTGGGCCAGGAAAGGGCAGAAACGTCATGGCAGGCACGTGACCCAAATATTTCTAAAACAACTAAGACAACAGTGATTGGTAAATGATGGACTCCAATGACTCAAAGTCTCGCTCTCTCTCTGGAAAAAAATATCAAAGTCCCCAAGTTCAAGGGAACAATTCGTGGCTTTTAGCACATTCACAGTGTTGCGAGATCACCACCTCACTTACCTTTCACAGAGTCATGACCTGGCTGACCACAGCTTGAGCCTGCCATTCTCCTGAGCTCACCAGTTCACACCAGCTCTACTGGACATGCTTCTGCGTCTGGCGCTGTGTCCTTTCACTGCACGCCGCGCTGTGTGTAGTTTTCCAGGGAAACGGGTGTCCCCGAAGTTAGCAGCTGAAGGGACATCTCTCTGGCGTGTGCTTAGGAGAACCCCTGGCTCTGTTTACAGAAGGAAAAGGTGTAAGGGATGTGCAGGGTTCACGGCTCCTTTGGGGAAATTCTGCCAGAAATCATCACGAAAGATCTTATTGTCTGTTGTTCAACTCTTTGCATTTTAAAATTTTCTCTCTGCCCTGCCTTAGGCTATGTCATACCCTCATTAAAGACCAGGCTAAAGAGCTGACCCGTTTGTATCAGAAGTTACGGAAAGGGAAAGACGTTTCCCAACTGCTCAATAAGCTCCTCGAGGACCTCCTCACCCATGATGACCCTGAGCATTCCCAAGGGCAGGGCTTCCAAGAGCAACTGGCTGAGGGGCGCAGGCTGGCCAAGTGCCTTGCCCGAAAGCTCAGCCCAGGTAAGGCGGCCACCGGCCCTGATGCCCGGAGCTGCGCCAAGGCCCTGGGCTCACAAGAGACTCCCCGCCTGGCCTCACGCCGTGTGCAGCAGCCCTCCTGGATTCCCCATAGCAAGTGGGGCCATGAGAGAACCAGGAGTGGAAGGTGGTAACAGAGAGCAGAAATGCACAGTGTGGAGGTAATAGTGCTCCACGTGTCTGCTTCCTCCCTGAGGGAATGCAGCCTTTGGAGCGGGAGGCAGCCTCCACCAGTCTTTGAGCCAGAGAGCAAAATGTGACAGGAGGATGCTTGTTAGTGTGCAAGGATCCCTGCACTAAGTGGGAGGTTCCCAGAGTCAGCGTGGTCTGTATTAATTGTGGGTGAGAAAGTGAGTTTTACTTTCTCCATATCTGTCTCCTCATCTGGAAAGTATATCAAATAACCTGTTGATACTGTAGTGATCAGATAGGGAAAATTCATGAATGCATGTCAGGAAAAAATAATGCTCCTGACTGTGTGGAGTTGGATGAGGTCCTTGATGCAGTAGGACTTGGAGGTGGGAGTGCTGTTTAGACGGGACCGCTTTTCGTAGACGGATGTCCCCTTGATAACACTGAAGCCCACGTGGGGGCCCTTGAAGTCCCCGGTGGAGGGATGTGGGACAGGGTGGTTGTCCTGTCGTGAGGGCAAGGAGGCGGCTCTATGTGAGAGCTGTGAACCCACAGAGAGTCTGTGGCTATGGTGGGACCTGTGGCACTCTGCAAGACACGGTGCAGAAATGAAGCTGACAAGCATTCCCTGATATGGACAACAAGAGCCGGTAGAACGTGTTGCCCAGGTTCAGTGATGCTGATCCTCAGAATCAGAGACACACTGCCTGACGCATCAGAAATCCATGCCACAGCAGTTCTTAAAGACAGTGCCCTAAACTCAGTAGAATACCTAGTCATTCATAGACCCTTAGGTCTCCAGGGACATAGAAGCCGCTGTGTTTATAGTGGTGATGTGGGAAATAGCTGATGGGACATTTCTGAATTTATTTGCAGAAAATTATGAGGATGAGGAGGATGAAGAAGAACAAGGAACCCTCACTCCCAGGTGACAATGAAAATTCTGGAACCAATAATGTGTGGGTCAAAATGGACAGGGTCTCAGAAAGTAAAGTAAGTGAGGTCAAGAGAGTGACAGATGTCAGATGCAAGGTTAAGCAAAACTGCAGATGGTCCCCAAAGGATGGCCGTTTTGGCTTGGTTGCCTGTTGTCTCTGTGGTGTTGTAAGACCGAGATGAATTCACCAGCCTTAGGATTCCCCGTGGGGACAAAAATACCCATTCTTTCCTGTAAATGGACACCGGGAGGAGATGCATATCTACTTCCTACACAGTTCTCTAAGGTCCTTGGTAGGAAGGTAACTCACCAAGGAATTGGTAAACAGACAACTAGCAAAATTAAAACCAAGAGAAGTACCTAACCAAACTCCAAAAACTTGGGGTGTCATGTGACACTATTAATGACAAAGTGCCTAGAAGGCACACATTTCTGCAGTCTGCAGGTACTCCAGAGCTGTAAGTAATTGACCAATCTATGTAAAAATCATCCTGACTCAGGCCCGTGGTGGTTGCCCCTGGTCTGGTCTCCACTGTGCTTCTTGTTGTGACCGCATCCTGCTGGGAGGGTGGAGTCTCATTCCTAGTCAGTGCTTCTGTGGCCAGTGCTCTGAGGATCAGCTCCTGCTCTCCCAGCCCCGGGCAGCCACACTCTGCCTCTTATAGGTTGGTGTGCTTGTTCCCTCTCCAGCCGGTGCCCTGTGCCTCTTGTGACCACTCCATATAACTCCCATCCAACCAGCTAGGAAGCCACAGTGTCTGATCCTCCTGGTTTGATCTCTTGTCATTCCTGTCCTACCCGGCACAGCATGGAGCAGCAGCAAGTTGAAAAGAAGGAAGCCCTACAGGACACAGTGGATGAGTTTGTTTTGACTCCTTCAACTCTGCAAGAAGAGTGTGACAACGACCAGTCCTACAGTGCTGGCGAATTCCCATTAGATGAACAGGAATTCGGCTCTGCTCTGGATTTCGCCTGTGAATGCTCCCACACCCAAGGGGATGAAACGTCACGTGGTCCCCCAGGTAGTGTCCATGTTGTTTGTTCTGCACACCTTGTCTACACTGAGGAAGGTCATCTCTATACACGGGCGTTACAGACACACTTTGCTTTAAATCAGGACATAATGGATGTGGAGACACAGACATCAGGTGGGTCAGGGAGCCTTCAACCATCCTAGGCAGCGGCCATGCCTCTGTCAACCTGGCCCCCGTGTCAGGCCATTGAACCTATGTCATGGGTGACAAGCTCTACCCACCTCAGTAGGACATCCACAAAGTCTTGTCAGATACCCTACGTGGATCAACTGTCTTTTGTTCCATGCAATGACACTTTCTTTTTAGGATCAATATCTCTCGAGGGCCTAGACCTGTCCAATGTTTTTGGCTCACATACCTGCATATCAAGGAAAGGTGCTTTCCCTGGTTTCACTGCTCTCAGGCCCAGGCACAATCTTCTCTATGTGGGTTCAACTTAGCCAAGTGGTCATCTGAAAACAACTGTGTCATTACCTTGCCTGGATGTTCCTATGAAGCCAAGCTGGGCTCTGGCATCACTCAGACCAAATGGCTTTTGTGTCGGTAGAACACCAAAGATTCTTTTTGATTTGAGGTTTTCTACAGTTGATTCATTAGTCTAGTTTCAAGAATAAATTCCTGGGAAGCATCAAGAGCCATGGTATGTCATGGAATAACCCCATTTTGCAGCAACACTTCAAGAAAGTGCTTGGACTCCTCCGCAGGACCTCTGGGGAAAATATATTCGGAACTCTTTTTACAGACTCCCATCAGAGGAGGATATTGGGATAATTTGTGGGGGAGAAGAAAGTGAATTTCTGCAGCAGGTTAGGGAGCAGTCCTGTGCACTGCTCGTAAGACTTAACCTTGGCCATCCTGGAATATCCCTGCCAGAGCACTAGGGTCTTGCCCTGAGAATCTTAATGTCCTTGCAGTGTGGGTGGTCACTGTGTTGGTAATATGGGAAGTATGATTTCCTTAGTGTCACCTGCTGTCTTGGAACTGATTTTCAGAAAGTCAAGATGATCGAAGGGAAAGAAATGGACAACAGCCAATGTGCCCCAGGTAAGTGTGAAGACTGTGGACTACGAATTTTCCTGGTGACCTCTGGAGACCTCACATCGGGGATAGAGAGAAAGTGCTGCCTAGAAGTATTCCATCCATTCAGTCAATAGCAGAATATGGCCTTTAACCATGTCATCTATTTTCATGTGGTAGTTGTGTAGGTGTCACTTTCTTACTCCCTTTCATGTTGAATAACCTACAGAGAGTGGACACACATGAATTGACCAAAGCCAGGGATTCCGGTAATCAGCTGTTGTCTCCTGTGTGGTTAAAACCAAAGTGAGATGCGTATTAACTTTGTGTCTGTTTGACATCATCATGTTGGAGGAGTTTGGATAGCAAGAGAGGAAGTTGAAGAATAAATGCATGTCCCATCAGAATATTGAGAAAATATTCCTTGGAGTCAGAATGTCTGAGAGGCAGTAAGGCCTCAGGATATTTAGTCCCTTGGACACTGCATGTACAAGTCAATGCAACGTATGCAGAAGGGTTGAAGCCACTTGTTTTGATAACCTCTGTGTGCTGGGAGTCATAATTATGACATGAGTATGACAGGGATGTTTTAGTCTCCTCCTCCGTCACCTGGTTGTGAGGCCAGTGCACAGAATATCTCCTGTTCTGTCTCCCACTGCTCCTCATATCGGAGGCCACACTCTGCTCCTTATATAGGGGGATAGTTTTTCCCTCCAAGGGGACAGCCCCATTGCTTTCTGGGACCACTCGCTATCACACCCATCAACACCAGCTAGGAAGCCATGGTGTCTGATCCTCCTGGTTTGATCTTCTATCATTGTTGTCTCCCCCGGCATAGCATGGAGCCCCAGGATGTTGAAAAGAAGGAATTCCTACAGGACACAGTGGATGAATGTGTTTTCGCTCCTTCAACTGAGCAAGAAAGGCGTGACAGCGGCCAGTCTTACCGTGATGGCAAATTCCTGTTTGATGAACCTGAAATTGGGTCTACTCTGGATATGGCCTATGAATGCTCCCATTCCAAAGGGGCTATAACTCCACGTGGTCCCCCAGGTGGTGTCCATATTCCTTGTTCCTCACACCCTGCCAGACTCATACACCTCTCCAGCCCAGGCCCACGAGGTCACTGCCAGACCTCCTAATTATGAATTCAGCTCGTGTCCTCTCTTGCAAGGCTCTAATTTCCATTCTTGAAACATGCCCCTGAATTTGGATGCCTGCCAAGGCTGTTGGCAGCCTTTTCTGTATCTCTGGAGATGGCACTCCCCTGGTTCACGCTCTTCACTTCGTCTATGTCTTCATTTGTCTTATCTCATCTCAAGTCAGCTGAGAACCCGAACTGGACCACTGCTATGGGACAGTGTATGTTTCTCTGGAGCAATGCAGGGTCCTGAAACTTCCCTACCCCATGAGTGTCCCCTGTTTCTTTGTAGCTTTCAAGATTGTTCTGATTTGATGGCGTGTAGAATCCATTCATTGGTTTAATCTGCATGGCTGATTCCTCTAAACCATTCACCTGTTGGAATTTCAGATGGAAAAAGCCTCAATATTGCAGCAACTGTCTAGGAAGCAGCCAGGGAGTTCCCCCAGGATCTCTGAGAAACAGAATCGGTTTGTTTGCCTAGACTCAAGATTTAGGATGCTATGAGGATGGCTTGTTTTATCAGGGATATTGGTTTAATGACTCAAGAGTACCATCCCAATTTTTGCCCGCGAGGCCTTACCTAAGCGCTCCTGGATGTTTACACTCACAGTTGCCTGGTATTGCTGTGCTTATATGTCAGTCCTGTGCTATGCAGGATATAGGAGTGGGCATCTGTGAAGGCGAATGTGCTTAACGTAATTGTTTCTCTTCATTATTTGCAGAAGACCGAACTGATCAGGAGGGTCTGGGAAGACAAGAGCCGGCTGCCCCCAGGTAATTCTGGACACTCGGGGGCTGGGGATTCAAAAGTGGCACCCGGGGAGAAGCAGAAAGTGCTGACGAGCACGGTATTATCCATGCGGTCCAGGACAAATTACCAGTTTCACAATGTTCTCTGTCTTCACCGTTGTACTGGGATTGTTTCCCATTTCTTAATGACTTCTCGAGTTGAGTAAGCCACAGTCCGCTGACCCGGGTGAACGAATATGTCACAGGGACCACGGTGCTTGCTCATTCTTGTGTGCTTTAGAGAGCCATGCACATCTGCTCTCTGTCTTTAGATTTCGTGTGGACAAGTGTTCATAACATTAAAATATCATAGCAAGTAGACAAACATGTTCTATGATGCCACAAGGTTGAGAGAAAGAGGGCTTCCTGGCATGAGATTTCTGTGACAGTCCACTGCCCCCAGAGCTGCCCGTGCTTGGCCACTACATGCAGAACTCAATGCCATTTGCATGGAAGGGGAAAGGCCACCATTGTGGGACTCGTGTGGTATGAGTCATAAGTGGACGGCACAGAGATAATTCAGTCTCTTTCGCCAGAAGCTTGCTATTTGGCCCGTGCACGAGCACTTATTTTCCTTTCGAACAGCTGCCCCTGTGTGAAACACAACGTGTCCCACGAAAACAAGAATCGTTTCTCTTCTTAATGGGTCCTTCCCCTCTTTGCTTTCTTGACCACTCCCTTCCGCCTTGCATCAAAGCCTGACAGGACTTATGACTTCAGATCCCTCTTAGGTTAATCTTCACTTGTCCCTACCCTGCAGGCTCAGCAGACAGCTGGTAGAGGTGGTACAGCAGGACGTCTCAAGGGACTCTCAGGATGAACACTACTTGACATACTCAGTTCTTCCCGACCTGTCTGACTCCTACTGGCCTTACAGGAGCACCAACATCTTCCTACCCGAGGAACTGGAAGTCTGTTCCTCTCTGGAAGTGACCAGTGAGTACTCCATTGTCCAGGTGATCAAGCTCCACCTGGACACCCACAAAGATCTCCTGTTCTTTGTACCCCAGACCTCTGCTGTGCCGAGAGAGGTCATCCCTGTGGGCAGGCCCTGTAGAGACAAACTGATCTGCACTGGGCTCTAGGATTGAGTTTTAAGCACAGACATCAGGTGGGCGAGGCACATTTGCTCTCTTCTTAGTCCCAGGGCATGCCCATGTTACCTTGAATTCTCTGTCACTTCGTTGTTGGGCCAAGGCAGGCACGACAAGCTCAACTCACCTCAGCAACACGACCATAAAACCTGTCTGTCAGACCTAATTTGGATGAAATGTCTCTTTTCACCTCTAATAAGCTCTATGTTTCATCTCGGAGGTGGGTCCGTTAAGAATCTGTGCCTGCCGCAGTCACTTGGCATTCTTGTCCAGGGTTAACTGGTTTTGCTATTCTTAGCCCCATTCTCTGTCTCCTTTAGGTTGGCTTGTCTTCCTAAACAGTTGTCTGAAAACCCACCCTAAGTGTCTCTACTGATAGCTTGATTGTGTGTTTCCAGAAGCAGAGCTGTGCCTTGGCATTCTCCCACCACATGAATCAGGCCAATGTTCTGAGTAGCACCAAAGACTCACTTGAATTTCAGTGTCTGTAGTTGCATTCCATCTGTTCAGTCTCAGTGTACAAATTCCATGGAGCCTTCAACAACCAGGCTATCTGACGAGAGAAGGGTGAATGCTGCAGCGATCCTTTTAGAATGCAGGGAGGCTGGCTCCCCAGAATCTGTGTCAAAGAGAGAAGTTCAAGTGCTTGCACAGACGACAGGGGAGACTGTGATGTTAATCTCCTAGATAGAATAAATTTTTCCAAATGGCTCAGGCCGGAAATCAAGCCAGTTATCACATGACAATATTGGAGGCACCCTGACATATTCTTCTGACTGAACCTGTTCTCACATGGAACGTATCTGAGTGTGTGGGTAACATGAGACCCTGGATTATTAACGTACCGAGAAGGATCTCATTCATGACCAGCCCTGTCTCTATATAATTACAGAAAATCAATTCCACCATGAGGAGGAAGAAGACCAGGACCAGGCATGCCCCAGGTAACTCTGATGAATCATGGGTTGTTATTTCAGTGGTTAAACTGAAGGATTGCATCTCGAGGAAAAAATAGAAATGGCCGAACATATCTATTGCATCCATTCTTCAATTACAAAGTATCTCTTTTAACTTTGATGTATGTCTTCACCGTGTAACACGGTTACGTTCCTTTTATTGACCCCTCCGTTTCAATAACCTGCAGTCAGTTGAACTTTGTGAACTAATCCTTCACAGGGATTCTCCGCATTCCCCTCTTCTCTTTTTGGTAAAACCAGAGTGAGAGGCATATCTGCCTCTAACTCTTTGGTGTTACCACATTGAGGATATATTATAGGAAAAGAACACCTCCTGTCACAGTAGTTAGAGAAAGAGACACTGAAGACACAAGATGTCTCCATTTTGAAGATGCCTTTTAACACCCGCGTTCACTTGGTCAGTGAAGGTAGTATCGACAACATTTACGTAAATGTGTTGAAGTCACCTTTAGGATTATCCATGCAGGCTGTGAGTCATGACTTCCTTTCCACACTAGTTCAGGTTGTTGCTCAGAAGCTTAGTTCTGTGGCCACTGCCCTGAGCACCTTCCGTTCTCTATATCTACTGCCCCCACAGCACCACACTGCCGCCTGAAACAGGAGCAGAGTTGTTGCTGTCAAAAATTGGTGTGCCCCTTTTTTATGAGTGTAATTCCCAGCTGCCCATCAAAACGGTTAGGATGGTGGGAGGTCCACCTTTCTTGTCTTAATATTCAGATCTCCCCACCCTACCAGGTTCAGCAGGGAGCTGCCAGTGGTGGAAGTGCAGGACAACCCATGGGACTCAATGGATGAATGCTGTATGATTTCCTCAGCATTTCCTGGCCTGTCTGACCCCCACGGGAATTCTAGGAGGGCTGACATTCACTCTTTCCAAGATCTGGACATCTGTTCTCCTCTGGAAGCCGCTCGTGAGTCCTCCACTGTCCATGTGATAAAGCTCCAACTGGCCTCCCAAGTTGCCCCGCTATTTTTGGTATCCAACCTCTGGTTCCGCTGAGATGTGTCATCGCTGTGTAGAAGCCCGCTAGACATAGGGATCTGAGTCAGGCCCCAGGATAGACTTTTCACCATAGACATCAGGTGAGTCAGGGACCTACCGTTTGTTCCGCATCTCCGGCCATGCTTACGGCTCCTGACAGAAGTTAGGACATTGGAGTCAAGGCAGATATGACGAACTCACTCTCAGTTGAGCTGCATATGCAGAGGTGTCTGTCTTTGTTCCTGATTTCCTTTAAATGCCTCTCCTCATCTGCACTGCTCTCCTTTGTAGACCCGAAAAACATCCCTTGAATTTTTGTGCCTGTCCAAAGATGTTGTCAGCCTTACCTGTATCTTTGGATTTGTCATTTCCCTGCTTTCACTGCACCGATCCCCAGTGTCTGTATCCTCTGTGTTGTCTGTCTACACTGAGTCATCGTCGGAGTATTGCACATCAACGCTTCTACCATCAGCCTCCTTGTATGTTTTCCTCGAAGCAAAGCTGAGCCTGGGCATCGCCCCTCCCCATGCATGGCTCATATGTCTGTGTAGCACAAAGGACTGTACACAATAGATTCCTTTTGCTGTGAGGGTTTGCAGATTCCATCCATCAGCCTGGTCTTTGTGTCTAAATTCCCTTAAACCCTCACACCTAGAGCATCTCATACTATACTATAAGGGAATGAGAGTTTGTTCCAGTAAGGTTTTAGAATGCATGTAAGCTGTTCCCCAGAATCTGTGGTAAAACAGATGTTTCACTCTGTACACAGACACTTGAGATGTGGCCCTATCACATTAGGGAGCTCATGCCCAATGGTATAGGAAAGCAAACCAAGGCACAATCCCAAGGTACTACCTGAGGCCTCCAGGAGGATTTCTCTCAGAGTATCCTGCTGCCCCACTAAGGGTAATTATGCCCATGCACTAGTTGTATTGGATACTTAATTTTAACGTACAAATGTTCTGTTTATGTGACTGGACCGGTCTGTATTTGTTTGTAGAAAATCATAATGATCTTTTGGAGGAAGACCAAGACCGGATATGCCCCAGGTAACTCTGAAGAATCATGGGCTTTAATTCAATGGTGACATCTCGTGATCTCAGATCTAGGCAAATCTAGAAAGTGCTAAACGTACCTATTTTACCCATTCAGCCACCCACAAAATCTTCCGTTAGCAGTGTTCTCTGTTTCACTGTGGTACTTCTAGAGGCCCCTTTCTTAATCCCCCCCCAAAAGCAGGAACCTCTTGTCCATTGATGCAGGTATCCTAAGCAGTCACAGGGACACTTTGTATTGGATCCATCCAAAATGCCCATCTGTCGCTGCGGGTTTCGCATTATGATGATGGCAGGAATTCATGGCAAGGGAAGTGTTTAGGAAAACGAAAATTCATGTCTCAGTATTTAGACAAGTAGGCCTTGGACATACGAGCTTTCTAGGAATCTACAATGCTGCCAATCTGGGGTTGTCTTGGTGATTTCTGTAAATTTCAACAAAATGTATGCAAAACTGTTGATGCCGGTTTTATTGTTTTCTGAGTGTGCTATGTGTTGTGACTGTTGTGCACAGGGCTGGTTCAGGCTCCTTCCCTTAAGCTCCCATTCTGTCCATGCTCTGAGCACCTCCTGCTCTCGCTCCCTCCCCGCCTCCGTGATCTATCCCCAGTGCAGCCACACTCTGGCCCCAGATAGAGGCAGAATGGTTCATCTCCCTTGATGGGGACTTCCCATTGGTTTCCTGTGACCAGTCCCTCCTCCCTGCCACCAAAACCAGCTGGGACTCCGTGTTGACTCAACCTTCTCGTTGCATCTCCTGTCCTCCCTGTAACACCAGGTTCCCCAGGGAGCTGCCAGTAGCAGAAGAGAATGAAGTCCCACAGGACTCACTGGACGAATGTTGTTTGACTTCTTCAGTTGGCCATGACCTGCCAGACACCTGGAGGCCGTATGCAAGTGCCTCATCCATATTTGATACTCTGGAAACTTTCTTGGGTCTGGATGTAGATGGTAAGTACTCCCACGTGAGGGGCACAAGGTTCCTGGGGCGGGGGCTCCAAGGAAGCCTGTCTTCTCTGTATCCAACACCCTAAATAGGCTGAGACATGCACCCGTGGCAACAGGCCCTGTAGACTCAAACTGGTTTGAACTTTGCCCTTGGAGTTAATTTTGAAAACACTGGGACACCTGGGTGTTTCAGTTGGTTATGCATCCAGCTCTTGATGTCCACTCAGATCTTCATCTCAGGGTTGTGAGTTCAAGCCCCAGGTTAAGCTCCACACTGGTTGTGGAGCCTACTTCAAAAAAAAAAAAGTGTGTTTTGAATCAGACAAATTTCCTTTCCTTCTGTCTCAGACTACCCTCTGTCACCCGGCCCCCTCACAAGTGCAGGCTGTTGGTACCAAGTCAGGTTGGAGAGGAGAAATGGAGGGAAAAGGGCAAAAACTCAGCCACCACTATCTCACCTGGAGACATCTGGGTCACAGACCTCTTTTTATTTCTTGCAAGAAGAATTCTGTGCTACCCATGAAATTCTGTTGCCAGTTCTATTTCCTGTGTGCTTCCTGCAAAGTCTCTGGCTCTCCACACA
The DNA here is from genome assembly GCF_037043125.1 of Eumetopias jubatus. Taxonomy (NCBI): domain Eukaryota; kingdom Metazoa; phylum Chordata; class Mammalia; order Carnivora; family Otariidae; genus Eumetopias; species Eumetopias jubatus. The sequence continues at coordinate 762,717 of NW_028274845.1, forward strand.
GGTTTCCAGTCAGCTCCATATTTGTAGCATCGGAAATCAGCATTTGTTGCTGATTTTAAAGTTTTTGCTCCTGGGGTGCCTACGTTCCTCTGGAGCATATAGATCGAAAATCCTCAGCCTCGAATCCTGTCTGTACACCATGGTTTCAGTGAAGCCAGAGCCCTAGCCCCGGTTTTCCATCCTCCACGGATGGCGTGCTTTTTACCCTTCCTGCAGCGTCAGTGACTTTTCCCCCATGTGGATATGTTTTCAGTCAAGTGTCTGCTCAGTGGCATAATGTCCTATCAATGATCAATGGCCCGTGCACCTGACGTGGGCGTGGCCTCATTCAGGAGCAAAGCAGAGTTGTTCCCCTCTCCAGATTCTTCAGAAAATGCTGCCTGCTGAGCCAGACCCCCTTGGGGCCACACTCTCACAGGAGTGCAGGCTAAAACCCAATTTCCCTTTCTTCCCACTCAGGGTATTTTTCGGCCTTCCCTTCTGGGAGAAGCATTGGCATCGTTAGGAGTCTTTCTTTGCTCATCAAATCACTTTGAAGGAGCAGCAAGGAGTATAAGATGTTCCTTGCCGTGTCAATGTTGTATAGTGAAATTGGCCGTGAAACGATTTGTCCCTCAACTTATTTGGTCAGTAACATCCTTTCCACACTAGGACCACTTTCTCCCCTGTTTCCTATCCCTCTCCGAGGGGTAAGGAAGCCAAGGCTTCCTAGGGGTTACAGCAATTCAGGAAGCAGAAATGAAACACAGAGTTATTTACTCTTGTGCTCTACCATGCCCCTCCCCGTGCCCACTCAGCAGCACCTCTATTTCTCTGGAAGCATCGGGTCCTCACAGGGACACTCTCGAGTCCATGTGGCATCTCCTGTGACAGCTGAGGGTGCTGAGGCTCAGCAAGGTCACGTCACTTGCTCAAGACTTCTGGCCAGTGGGTGGTGGGACATCAGACTCACCAGATCAGGCTGTCCATTGATCTCAACTCAGTCCTGTCAGGGAGTAGGTGGGGAGGAGCTCACACTTTCATCTCTGCTTTTGTACCAAATTATTTGAAACAGTTGTGAATGTAAACAAAAATGTTGCAAGACTGCCCCAAAGACCCCTGTGACTCAGCCATGCATCTGCCAACCCCTACCCTGTGTGTCACTCTGTGGTGTAAGCAGAACCAGCGGCTCGTCCAGCCCCTCTGCGAGATCAAGGTCTCAAAGAGGCTCTCCATCCCAAAGCAATCAGGGCTGAGAGGTCCCCAGGCTTTTCTGTTTTCACCAGGGGTCCCATGGAGGCTCCTCACTTGGCTGCCTGTCACCCTTGTAAGGCTGCACATTCCCTCAGAGATGCTGACGGCCAAGTGTGGGTTCCCATGGGCAGTGGGATGAGAAAGGTTCAGACACATGTCTCAGAAGGCAGGTGTGTGTGATACGGCCTTCCATTCACCCTGGACCATGGGGGCAACGTTCAGCCACGTGGATGGGCTGAGATGAGTGAATGCAGCGTCTATATTATACACGGCCCGTCCAGGGTAGGGGTTCTGACGGCAGCGTGTGATCAGTGTGCATAGGCTGTGATTCCAGCAACAGGGCCGCAGGAGGGCTACTCAGGCCCATCCTGCCTGCACAGGGAGAACCCTTGTAGAAACAGGCCAATCTCATGGAAGTGCCAACCTTAGCTTTCATCCAGGGCTTTTCCCCACTAGCCAAACTAAAAATAGTGGACGGTCCTTCAGAGTTTGATAAAATATTTTCCCTTTCTTCTGCATGTGCAAAGCACATTGTTTGAGTAGATTAAATGAACCCTAGTAGTTGAGAAAAGAGCCATAAAAGAACGTGAGGAAATTAGGAGTCATAACTTTAAGCACACTTAGACCTTCATTCAAGATAACATTTGAGAATGGGGAACCTGGTTTTGACAACTCCTTCTCCAACCAGATTTGCTAATTGCAGATGATTTAGCCTTTCCCCCAGTAGGAAGTATCATAAAGTCATATGACATGTCCTAAATTGTGCTTAACAATGACTGGTGACAGTGTGCCTCGAGGAATGATGGAAGGCCTACCCATCTGAGAGACGGCTTGGGGCAGAAGCCCTGGGAGCTGGGGAGGCACCTGGTGTGGGGTGGGGAGAAGTGATTCTGGAGGACAGAGAGGGACCAGAGGACCAAGCGACCCCAGAGGCAGGGTGAGGAGTGGAGAGTATGTGCAGCAGAGAGGAGACTGAGCGTTCCCCAGCACGGTGGGCGTTTGGGAGGACAGGACTTGGGGGCGTTGCTAGCGCAGGCAGGAAAGAGCAGATAGAAGGAGGTGGGAGAACGCACGGTGAGAGGAGATACAGGGCGTTGCCAGGGAGGCTAAACAGTCATAGACTCATGGAATCGTTTGTAGTGACAGATGAAAAGACTAGGGAGAATGAGATGCACACAAGGGACCAGGAATCATGGCAGGGAGCCGCCAGGCCCCGCTGAGGCTGACCTGCTCTGGCGAGAGGCTGTGGCACGTCTCTGGTTAGCCCCCTTTCTGAGAACACGGACTCCCTTCACAGTAGCAATCTGAGTGGGTTTGATTACGGAGTGCGGTCCACACCTCACTGAGGGGTGTGTGATGCGAGGACTGGGTGCTGTATGCCCTCCCTGAAGACCCACAAGTCTGATCCTGTAGTACTTCTGGCCTGGAAGTTTCCAAAGGGACTCAGACCGCTGCTACGTTACTCAGAGCTCTTAGCCCCTCCTCCAATGGCAATAGAATATATCGCATACAGATGTGTGGGTGGGGGGAAAGCAATCAGATATTGCAGATAAGAAACCTCAAAAGGCTCCAGAGCTGTGAAATGTTCCCATAAATTGGTCCGTGGTCCCGTCTCTAGTGGTACCTAAAGCATCTAGAGGTACCCTTCGCAACTCCCTTCTCTAGTGGTACCTGAAGCCTGGAGGTCGAACTTGTTTCCCTGTTCGTTTTCTTGAGGGGGAAACAACCGACAACTCCTTCTCCACATGCCCTGAGGCCTCTCTAGGATCTTCTCCCTAGGCTGTAGGACCAAGGTTACTACTAACTGAATGATAGGCATGAACTCATGTGCCCATCCAAAGGCCCGGTGGCGTCAAGGGGGTATTTTCACCTCAGGGACTTTGCCGGCTTGGAACCTGCCATCCCAGCATCCCCAGGCTGGGGCATAATGGTGACATCTCCTTCATACATATCATGTGTGCCTTTGTGCTTGCTCACAGTGTGGTCTTAAAGGCAGACGGGGACATCAGACATGGGTGGTCTGGGAGTGCTCAGCTAAGGAGCCCGGGGATTGAGCCCATTGAGATCTCTTCTTGCTTCAGCTCCGATGCAGGCTCCCTGTCACCAAGGGCCATCAAGCGGAAACTGGACTTTCCAAAGGGCAGAGGTGCAGACTTCAGGAGCACGGACACAGCCAAGCACCCAGGTGGCCAATATTCTGCCACTGCAGTTGGACCAGCAGTTGGATTGTGGTGACAACAGAGCCAGGCTCGGGCTCTCCTGCACCCTCGGGAGCCTGGACGCCGAGTTGGGTCCTGGGAACCAATGGCCGCCCTTCCAAGGTGAGTGGGGACAGGAGTAGGCCGTTCTGGTCCCCGCATTGGTCATCACCGGCTCATGGCTGGAGGCCGCAGTGGGGTGAGGTCAAACCCCACGATGCTCCAATACAGCGAGGTGAGCAAGAGCCTGTGTTTAGTGGCAGCTGTGTCCCAGGGCCTGGGCTTGCGACTTCCTGGCTGTTTAACTTAGTCATCTTCTTACGTATTGTCCCCTCGGTCCCCTCATCAGAACCTGTGCAGATGGTATCTCCGTTCCATCAATGCTGGGAGCATGAAACCACATCGTTTCTAGGGGGGCTGATTCAACAACAATTGCTTGATAACATCTGTGAATTTGTCATGTCTAATTTTGGGGTCTCTGTGGTGCTTGCACACTTGGAAAATGGTGTCAGGGCATGATTCATGGGGCTGGAGCGGTTCCTACTGGCCCCACTTCCACGGACCCCATCTCCCCTGGCTTTCTCAGGAAGGCTCCTGTGCCCGGTTTTCTCTCCGTCAGCATCTCCAAGCCCATCTTCCCTATTTGGCGCTCACATTCACAATAGAAATACTGGTCTCCGGCTTATTTCTGTTTTTTCCCTTTTCTAAACAAATAAGGGGCCACTTTCTTACATAAAGTGCACACGTCACTCTCTCCTCTGATCCTCCGTCTAGTTCGTCATCTCCCCTCATCTCTGGGGCCTCGTTCCCAGCTTCCTGCTCATCAGAATCCGCCTCTGCTCGGATTTCCTGACGTCTGAGCTTTTCCACCCTCCCCTGGGTCGTGTCTTCCTTACCCTCCCGCACTCAGTGTCCCTTCCTGGAGCCTGGGGTGGCCCGGGACTCCTCTGTCAGGCGCCGAACTACCTGAGAAATGGGGAGGCGCCGTTCCCACGTGGCGGAGACATAAGCAGCAGCTCGGTGGCACCGGGGAGAGGCCCCCGAGAAAGAGCTCAGTGAGTTTTCGGGGATGCACAGCCCCAACAATGGCCTTTGAACGGGACCTACTTACCGTCTTCCCCCTTGAGCCTCTCTGTCACTTCTCCTTGTCGCCCACGGTCCGGGTCCCGACTCACCTTGCTGGCTCAGTCCCTCTCTCGGTGACTCACCTTCCACGGAGGCCTGAGCAGGAAACCAGGCTCCATGCGAGATTCTTTGTCCTTTCCGGCGATTATAACAGAAATGCCACAGACAGGCTGAGTTGTCAACAGCAGAAATCAATAGCTCACAGTTCTGCAGGCGCGGTAGATCCACAATCCACCTAGGTGCATATTCGGTGCTGTTGACACTGCCTTCCTGGTTCAGAGGTGGCCACCTTCTTGCTCTGTCCTCACAGGGCGGAGGGGACAGAGAGCTCTGTGGGGCCTTTTTGTAGGGCATGAGTCCCGTTTATGGGATGATCTGTCTCCCAAAGTCTCACCCCACAACACCATCCCATTACAATCACATCACATAGGTTTCAACTCATGAAATGGGGGTGAATACAAACTATCTCTCTGTGGCAGGTGGTTTTACTCTCTTTTGTTCCCACCTGCTCCCCCTGAAATCCATCCATGGTGTTGAACAGGTCACCTGTTTCTTACCACTGCTTTTCTCATTCTTCTTGAATTTGTGTATTTTTTCCACTTTCAGCTGACCAGGAAGGGGGTTAGAATGTCATGTTCCATGTCCCCCAACCCCTATTTAATCATTTTCTCCATTAGATACATACGTGCATACAGACACACACCTTTATATCTTTAGTCACATACATGACATATATTATACCTGGTGTTCCTATAGGAAATGTACCACACGTTGGGGCGTGCTGTGTAAATTCCCCAGCTTTCTCTTCCCTGGTTGCTCCCCAAAGGCTTCCTTTCAACTTGGTCTTTGGATGGTCTCTATAATCTCTTCCCTCCAATTGTACAGCCTCGTTCCAGCATGATTTCCTTGCCTTTGTCTTCTCTTCCCCGGAACTACTTCTCTTTACCAATTCTGTTTCGCTCGATTTCACTTTTGTCGATTGTGAGCACGTTGGCCTCGTGGCACTCTTATCCTTACAGACTAGTGTGAGAGAGAAGAAGAAAACAGGAAATAATCAAAGTCTGTCCACTGGCTTCTCCTTTCTTCTGTCCTGTCGGATGGCCTTTCTCATTCTGCCCACCGTCCTTCTTTGGCATCAGTGCAGGTGGAGGCTCAGAAAGATCATGAATAACAGCGCATCCTGTTAATGTGCTTTTCTTTTCAGAGCTGGGTTTGGAAGCTTCCATCTGCATGAAGAACCCTCCCATGCCGGACGGTGATACTACAGAGGGATCGAAGGACAGCCAGTGTGCGTGTCAAGTCTTTAGCCCAATGAAAGCCCTCGGTGCCATGAAACGGAAGATTATCAAGAGAAAAGTGCAGTTTCGCAAGTGGAGGCTCGCATGCATATTCCGTGGCCTTCACGCTAGGGCACAGAGGTAATCACACATTTGTAGCTCTGGGGCATGGATTCCTATTGCTCTCCTTCTGATTCTACCTCCACCCACCCCCAAACACACACACTGTTCTCTTCCTCGATTGGACACTCTCACAGCTGGTGCCACCTCTGTTTCCCACGGGGCTGCCTCCTCGCCTTTGAGCCCCCTTCATCAGAAACCAGTGGCCCGAAGGCCCTTCCATCTCCATCACCTGGTTGCAGCTGGCCGTCCTCAGCCGAGCGGCATCATTGACACAGGTCGCCGCGCAAGTGGGACTTTGCGGGAAATCGCATAATTCCTTGGCCTCTGCCTTCCTTCCCTGCTTCCCCAACTCCAAGGCCCTGTTCTCCCAGGAGCATTGTCTTAATGAATGCCTTGCACAAGGATTCTCCTCGGGGGTCTATCGGGAAATCTGACCTAGGAGGACAAATAACCCTCAACTTCTCCATGTGAATAAGAAGTGTTAAAGCTGAGGAGAAAGAGCCCCCCTTACAAAGTCTAAATGAGAACCCAAGTCACAGCTGGGAGTGCCACACTGGACCCGCTGGAGTCAGGTTTCTCCTCAGCCCCTCTAATATAGGATACAGGAGAATTACATATTGCATAAAAAGCCACTGTCCAAAACCTAATCCCTTCCCTGATCAAAGGTGAAGGAATTGAGTGCTTTCTTTCCTCCTACGACAATGCAAACGACAGTTCCCTGGTCACTGAGTGGATTGCACAGCCCCTGACAGGTTCAGTGCAGACTGAAAGACAATATTTTATTCCAAATTTGTCCTTTTCCACCATCTCAGTAAAGAAGCTTAGGTCTCACTCCCCTATTAATCCATTTGCAGGCCCTTCTTTACACTAGTGAACACTGAGAGGCTCTTTCCTTCGGAAAAGTTTGGAAAAGAAGGGATGAGGCCCTAGAGAGCTCAAACTAATGCTTTCTCATTTTCACTTCCGCGTTTGCGAGTCTAGGTAACGAGCATATTCCTAGAAATGCCCTGAGGTCTGTCCTGCTGAGATTACCTTCCGAGGATGTGGGTGTCGCTGAGTGAAAATTACTAGGGCCATGGTTACACCCCTGCTCTCTTTTTGTGGATTCGCCCTTGAGTTTCTCATTCTTGGGTTCTTCCCTCAGCCCCTCTGGCCTTGTTCCTGTCCAGCCAAGTGACCAACAGTGTCTCCTGCCGACCCACGACTCCAGATCAGAGGCTTTGCTCTCCCTTCACCCACATGTTTGCACAGGGCCTGAGCCTGAGTTCCAGTCCAGGGGTTTCAGTCACAGGTCACATGGCTTTAGGGGGTCCTTAGTCCTTGGACCACGGCTCCTCATCTGCACATGGCAGAAAGGAACTTGGAGATATTCAGAGGCCCCTATTGGCTCTCACAGTCTGGGACTCATTCCGTAGCCTGGACTTCTTCTCAGGAGACCGGGACAAGGGTGAGAAGGGGGTGTGTTTGTCTGCCAAGGGTCTCCTCCTTCCTACAGCACTCTGTGTTTGAACGTATGTGTGGGTGCTAGGTGCATCCCTCCCTGGGAGGCGTGAGAAAGCCATCACTTGGCTTCTGATGAAGGGGGCTCAAGAGTGAAGTGGCTGCTGAGGGAGAGGTACTTGGGATCTGGCAAAAGCTCACAGCAGCCTTGAGCTGTGATATCACCAGGCTCCCGCTGGGGGAGCACAGGGGTCCCTGGATCCTGCAACACAGGCTGCCTGTCAGTTTGGTGAGGTATTGCTTCTGACCTGTGGCTCTCACTCTCCCGCTCAGCCTACCTGCGGCTCCCCCTTCAGCTTCTTCTCTGGACAAGGGTTCAAGTTGCACCTGGCCTCTGTCACCATGTAGCCACCCCTCCAGGCTCAGCTATCAGCAGGATCTGAGCAAGACTCACAGTTGAGTTCTCTCTCTCTTCCTCTCTCAGATACCAAGTACTTCAGAAATGAAGAAAAGAGATTCTTCACTTGAATGGAACCCCATTATAAAACCCCATCATAAAACCCCATATTTTCCACTTGATGAAGTAAATCTAGAGCAGCACATCAAGTTAAAGGCCAAACAGAGCACAGGAGGGATCCTTTGCTGAGAATCAACAGCACGATCACAAGCCATTCTGTATGACGTTGGCTACAAAAGACCGCTTTGAGGAGAGAAGTTCTAGCCCTTCAGCTGCAGTTGCGATCGATAGCGAAGGAGACCAATGCCTGAGTAGATCACACACAGTTTTGAGAGACCATAAGTCTCGCTGCTCTAAATTTCATCCTACAGAGAATCAGAGTCAGGAGCACCATGGAAAAAGACCACATGTCAGACTGGACACTCTGGGCCACCAGATGGGCTGCGCTATGAGGAGCCAGCGTGAACGATGCAGTGTTCTTGCTGGAGAGCTTTAGCTTGAATTTGAGCACGAGGTAGTTATCAGACAAGTTCAGAATGTAGACCACTGAACAAGATGACCGGCCTGTGTCTTCAAACAGTCAATGTCACCACAAATAAGAAACAACCAAAAGGAGAAGAGATATTTTGGGTTTCAAAGGAGTAAAAAGAACGTGTGACTGTATTTATTTAGTCCTTTTGAACGCAAAACATCTCCTCACCTTTAGGTGGCTGTCTGTGGTGATGGTGACATTCCCTTGTTTGTAGGGGACAGGCCAAAAGTCCAGCTTAATGGCCTACATCCTGAAGTTGTCTGATCATGTCCTCCTGATTAAATTCAGCCTAACCCTTTGGCCAGGACACTGCATAGTTCCCGCTGTGTGTGTCCTAGCTCAGCCTACCCCGAGAGCACGAGTGTCCCGTGGGCCCACCACCATTCTTGTGATAGCAGCACTGCTTACTTTGCTAGGGAAGGGCCTATCAGATCTGTGCAGAGCGAGACACCTGATTTTCTTTATAAAATTAGTGATTTGGTAAGTGATACTCTGAGAATGTATGCAGACCCTCTTCTCTACAGTCTTTCTCTAAAACGTCGCCATCCTTTAAGGATCCTGACGGTGTGTCCTAACCCTGTGTGTGTTTGTACATTGGAAGAATTCTAACTGTGCCGTTCCTATACAACGCGTATTTGCTGGCAATGTGATGTGGAAAAGAACATTCCCTCCCTGTTCATTATCATTAAAGTTTTTGTTTTGACAATCCCATGGACTCATGATTTTTTTACATTGGATGCTCTAATCTGTTCCTATCGTGGTGATTTGGTGGATCTGGATACACAGTAATGGAAATATTCTTGGTTCTCTTCGTCATATTTAATGCTGAGTCTCCGTCTCTTTTCGGCTAAACGTACCCTACGGGGAACTAATTTTGGCTGTGTTTGTCTCTCTGTGGTACGGGGTTTCTTTCCTGTGTGTGCACCTATGTGTGTCTATATGTGAGTCTGGGGTTTAGGAAGGTTGTGTAGGTAGGGCTGAGCCCTGCACCCAAAGGTTTTGGACATGTCTGGTTCCTTATTAGCTTGTGAAACTTTTCACATTCAGTCTCTAAGTTTTAAGTGATCTCTTAACCTCAAACCGTTGACATTATTCTATTTTCTCTTTCCTTCTGTCTTCACCTGCCTCTTCTTATGCTCTTGTTTTCACTGGGTGGAAACCAGCCAAACAGATGCCATTTACATCCTATTTTTCCCACACGCTCCACCCCCAGATTTTGGTTTTAGATCCACAGTTAAGTAGCTTCAACAGTGATCAGCTGTTTGAAAGTCGAAATTTCCTCAGTCATCTCTCGTCAGGTGAAGTTCACCTTCGAAGGTCTCCTAGGGATGGAATCAGGACTCCTTGGGGGTTGCGTATCGGACACTGTTTCTCCTGCCTGTGTACATGGACATCTAGCTGATTAGAAAGTACTGGCACAATGAGTTTTGACTGAGCTTTAAAAATAGAGTGCTTTCTCAGGGAAATTCAAGTCAAAACCACAGTGAGATACCACCTCACAGCAGTCAGAATGGCTAAAATGGCCAACTCAGGAAACAACAGATGTTGGCAAGAAGAGGGAGAGAGGGGAACCCTCTCACACTGTTGGTGGGAATGCAAACTGGGGCAGCCACTCTGGGAAACACTTTGAAGTTTCCTCCAGCAGTGAAAAATAGGAATGCCTGGGTGGCTCAGTTGGTCAAGCATCTGCTTTTTGCTCAGGTCATGATCCCTGGGTCCCGAGGGGAAGCCCCCCATCAGGTTCCCTGCTCAGTGGGAAGCCTGCTGTACCTTGTGCCTGCCATCCCCTCTGCTTGTGCACCCGTGCTCTCTGTCTGGCAAGTAAATAAATAAAATATTTTAAAAAATTAAAAAGTTAAAAATAGAGCTACCTATTAAGCTGCAATTTATTTATTTAAAAAAAAGGTATTTATCCAAAGGATACAAACATGGTGTTTTTTTTTAATTTTTTTATTGTTATGTTAATCACCTTATATTACATCATTAGTTTTTGATGCAGTGTTCCATGATTCATTGTTTATTCACAACACCCAGTGCTCCATGCAGAACGTGCCCTCCTCAATACCCATCACCAGGCTAACCCATCCCCCTACCCCCCTCCCCTCTAGAACCCTCAGTTTCTTTTTCAGAGTCCATCAGCTCTCATGGTTCGTCTCCCCCTCTGCCATACTCACCTTTTCTTCCAAACATGGTGTTTTGAAGGGGCACCTGCACCCCAATGTTCATAGGAACAATGTCCACAACAAACTATGGATAGAGTTGCGATGTCCATCGACAGGTGAATGGATAAACAATATGTGGCGTATATACGTACAATGGAATATTACTCAGCCACCAAAAAATGAAATTTTGCCATTTGCGACGACATGGTTGGAACTAGAGGGTATTATACTAAGTGAAATAAGTCAGCCAGAAAAAGACAAAATACCATATGATTTCACTCATAGATGGAATTTAAGAAACAAAACAGAGGAATATAGGGAAAGACAAGGAAAAATAAAAGAGGAAAACAAGAGAGGGAGACAAAGCATAAGAGACTCAACTATAGAATAGAAACTGAGGGTTGCAGGAGGGGAGGTGGGTAGGGGATGGCGTAAACTGGGTGATGGGCATTAAGGAGGGCATTCGATGTCATGAACCCTGGGTGTTATGTGCAACTGACAAATCACGGAATTCTTTTGTAAATTATTTCTTTATTTGAGAAAGAGAGCATGAGAGAGTGAGAACACAAGCAGGTGAGGGGGTAGAGGGAGAGGGAGAAGCAGACTCTTTGTGGAGCAGGGAGCCGGATATGAGCCTTGATCCCAGGATGACCTGAGCCCAAGGCAGACTGACTGAGCCACCCAGGTGCCCTGAATCACTGAATTCTACCTCTGAAACTAATAATACAGTATATGGTAATTAAATGGAATTTAAATACAAAATTTTAAAAGAAAAATATATATATTGCCTTGTTTTGTATGTTTGATTGGGATATAGAATGTAAACTGTTTTTCTTTCCAGTGGATATAAATTGGGGTTTTTTGGTGGTTGGCGGGGGGCAAGTCTGTAGCTTCAGAGGAGATTTCTTCTTTTTCTTTAAAATCTATTAGTTCTGGGGTGCCTGGGTGGCTCAGTTGGTTAAGCAACTGCCTTCAGCTCAGGTCATGATCCTGGAGTCCCGGGTTCGAGTCCCGCATCGGGCTCCCTGCTCAGTAGGGAGTCTGCTTCTCCCTCTGACCCTCGTCCCTCTCATGCTCTCTCTCTCTCATTCTCTCTCTGTCAAATAAATCAATAAAATCTTAAAAAATATCTTTAAAAAACAATAAAATAAATAAAATAATATCTATTAGTTCTATGAGGATAGGTCTTATTGTTGACTCCTTTGTTTCCGTCTCCCGCAGGCATCCAGGACTTTCTCTCTGATCCTGTCTCACTATCTTCTGTTCATTTTCTGTTCTCTTGGCTGCTTTCTTTTCAGTATTCAAAGTCCACTCTAATTTTGCACGAATGTTGCCCTTATGAATCTTGTGGATCAGCCTCTTTCCCGAGAAATTTTCTTCAATTTTTTCCCAGTTTTGACAATTCTCGTTTCCCATTTCTTGTTTCTTGCCCACTTCTCTTTGGAGTCGTGTGTTTAAGGGAACTTTTACCTTTTCACGGCTACAAATGCTTGTTCGCACATTTCATTCAGGTCGGGGTGTCATTTTAACCATTTTAGTTTTCCTATGTTTTGTGATTGATTTCAGGGGGGATCTTTACTGAGCTGAAATGTTTGACTCTCTATTTCTGCTTGTTTGTTTTCTTCTGTCACCTTGGAACACCGGTCTGCTCTATCATTTTCCCTTTAACACACCTGGGTTTGCTGGAATGAGAAACAAAAGTTCCATGTAGGAAGGAATGAGTGCTCTGAGTAGCTTTGTGGATTCCTGAGGTCTGGATCCCTCTCTTTGGTGTAATTGTTCTAATAGATGTAAATAGCTGGGGATGGGGCCATTTGTCTTCTGCTCCGGGATCCTGCTTGCTTCCAGTATGTCCTTTCATTTCTACCAGTGGCTTCATTGTCTTTACCACAAGCCTCCAAAGGACACTACTTTCATCCAGGTCTGGCCCTCCCCCGAGGGCCACCTCTGTCCTGCACACCATGCAGCCCCTTCCTTCGGATCCAAGTAGCCGAAGCTGGAGTCAGCAGGTCTCAGGCACCCTCTGAGCTCTTCCCACTCTCTTTCTGCCATCATTCACCTGTGTTCCCCGCTGAGAAGCCCTCCCTGAAGTCCTCTCCTCTAAGTGCCTGCCTGGTCTGTGCTGACTGCCCTGCTGTCTCTGGCTCCCAGACCCGGCTAAGTACTAACCATCTGGAGTCCACACTTCTCTCTGGCCCCTGGCTGTTCGGGCACAGGGTTATGAGCTGTGTTACTGACTCTCTAGGTTAATCCCTAACCCTTTAAAGTCATGTGTTGAGAGATTCAGCTGCCATTATTCTCAGTGGACTGGTACTCTTTATCTCTCTTTTCTAGATGCAGACTGTCAGTAGCACACACACGTAGACAGAATTGTAGAACAGAACATCCCCGTCCTCATCAGCCAGGTTCAACAGTTATCAACTTAGGGCTGACCTTGTTTTAATACAATCCCATCCACTTACTTTGTCCTGTATTATTATTTTTTTAAAGGTTGGGGTTTCTTTTTTTTTTTCTAAGATTTTATTTATTCATTTGAGACACAGAGATAGAGAGAGAGAGAAAGCATGAGCAGGGAGAGAGGCAGAGGGAGACGCAGGCTCCTCGCTGAGCCAGGAACCCGATGTGGGGCTCGATCCCGTGACTCTGGGATCATGACCTGAGCCGAAGGCAGACGCTTAACCATCTGAGCCACCCAGGCGCCCCTGTCCTTTATTATTTAAAGCAAATCGCAGACACCATATTTCATTTGCAGTTGTATCTGTATGTTTCCCTAAATGAGAACCCTTTTAAAGTATTATCATCATAACCTTGTAAATATTCATAAATTAATTTAAAATATGTAATATAAAATACATAGTGTTCAAATTTCCCATTGTTGTTTTTAAGTTGTTTTCTCTGCATCAGGATCCAAATAAAATGCACACGCTCCCATGAGTAGGACCTGTCTTCAAGCCTCCTAGCAATGTGTAGATTTCTTCTCAGTTTCTCCCTTTCCTTCCTCCTCCCTCGTTCCCTCCCCCTCCCTCTGGCTCTCACTCTCTGCTTCGCCCTCTCCAGCTCTTGTTCTCTCCTTTTTTGTTAATCATTTTTGAAAATACTGAGGTGTTTGTGCGGGAGCATGGCCACGGAATGCATTATAGCCAGATATACTTTAACACAGTCCATCATACTTCCTCTCAGTTCGTGGTGGAATCTCCACTGTTCGTGGAGAACAGTGCTATTACAAAGAAAAGGCAAGCCACACATGGAATTTAACATTTTCTGGCAGGAACGTTGAAAAGTAAAAAGTATAAGCGCACAACAATCCAAAATAATCTTGCATCTTGCCGCTTAATGCTTCACATTAAGGGAAACCGAATTCTGCCAGAGTAATAAAGATGCGATTAATAGAAAAATCGTCTGTATTTCTTCAGGTTTTAAGTTTATATTTAAGGGAGCTGTAAATGAAATATAATTAAAATGCATTTCTAAGGAAAGAGGTCCTGCTAACTGCATTCCAAATATTATCGGAACGACTGCTCTGTCGGACCTGGCAGATGTAGAAACTGATCAGTTTCAGGTTTGAATTGTTGGCAAGACTTCCTCTCAAGTGCTGTGTGCGCTTCCATCAGAAAGCACCTCAGGTCCCCTTATGTTCAAGGCCCATCCATCCATTGATTCTGTGGAGCAAAATGATGATACTTCATCATCATGGTTTGGATCCTAGAAGCCTTGTATGAACACCTGCAGGAAAAGAAATTTCCCCCCAATACTATATACCTGGTGGTACATTTTGTAAGGAAAACTCTGGTCCCCTAGCATCTCTAACGGGAACCTGTAAGTTCCGTTCTTTTCCTCTTCATTTTCTTTTATTACTGTGTTAATATGAAAGCAAGGCTTCAGTCATATCGAAGTGTTTCAAACCACTGTATTATGGACTTATGAGTGCTCCATTTATCCTCTCTTTTAGCAGTGAAAGTGATTTCAGGTTGGCTTTCATATCCTTTTGATAAGACCCTCATAGTTTTGAGAACTTTCCTAATATCAGTATGATGAGGTATTTGTGTCTCATATAGAAGATTTGTTGCGTCTGGCCTGGTCTCGGTCATTTCTCTAAGAATCTGTGGTTTTGTTTCCTGGGAAACCATACTCCCAGATCAAAATGTGTCTCCTCGGGCACTCATTGCAATTGGTTTATTTTTAGGCATTTCCAGTGGACAGAGCTGGAAAATGGCTTATTTGTAGTCATATATATTCATACATTCACATACACTCACATACACTGCCAATTCCAGACTGTCATGATGTTCCTCTTTGGGTCTTCTTTATTTTTTTTTTTCTCTATCCATAAAAAGTATAGGGCAAGAGGCAGAGTATTAAACTAAGTGAATAAAATACTAATTTTTCAAAATGTTTTGTCCTGACTCTCAATATTCTTCTGGCTGTACACCTATGTTATGAGACGTCTTATGCCTTACTGGGACACCATTTGTGGCTTTTCATTAAACTGATATTGACATCCCTATGTCCCAGACTCCTCCACTATGTGTGAACTGTTTTCTTTGTTGTTTTTGTAATGTCACTGAACACCACATTACATGTCACTTACGGATTCATTCACCTCTCACAAGAGATCTTTTGAAATTGTCAAAGGATTAATTTATGCATTAGTAAGATGCATAATATATATAGTGACCACTAAGTTTGGAAAGATTGTAACCTCGATGCCATATTGTGTTTATTTGGTTCACCCTCATATTTAACAGAAGAGAGATAAAGAGCCATTTTATGACAATCAACCAAAGTAGAAGGGAACGTACTGAATGGGAGAAGATATTTGCAAATGACATATCCAATGAATGGTTAGTATCCAACATATATAAAGAGCTTATACAACTCAACACCAAAAGCCACAAATAATCCAATTTAAAAAGAGGCAGAAGAAATGAACAGACATTACTCCAAAGAAGACATCCAGATGGCCAACAGACACATGAAGAGATGCTTGACAACACTCATCATCAGGAAAAAGCAAATCGAAACAATTGGATAGGGCACCAGGGTGGCTCGGTCCGTTACCCGTCTGCCTTTGGCTCGGGTGGTGACCTTGGGGTCCTGGGATCTAGTCCCACATCGGGCTACCTGCTCAGTGGGGAGCCTGCTTCTCCCTCTCCGCCTCCCCCCACTTGTGCTCTCTCCCCTTCATTCTCAAATAAATAGGTAAAATCAGGAAATAGAAAAAAAGAACCAACGAGCTATCACCTCACACCTGTCAGAATGGCTAAAATCAAAAACACAAGAAACAACAATTGTGGGCAAGGATGTGGAGGAAAAGGAACCCTCTTACAGTATTGGTGGGAATACAAACTGGTGTAGCCATTGTGGAAAGCAGTATGGAGGGTCCTCAAAAAGGAACGATTAAGATCCATTAATCCTACCACTGGATATTTATCCCCAAAATACAGAAACACTAATTTGCAGGAATACATGGGCCCTTTGTACAGCAGCATAGCCAAATTATGGAAAGAGCCCAGACGTCCATCAACAGATGAATGATAAAGACAATGTAGTGTGTGTGTGTGTATATATATATATATATATACACACACATCTATATCTATCTATCATCTATCTATCTATCTATCTATCTATTTATACCATGGAATATTATTCAGCCAAAAAAAAGAATGAAATCTTGCCATTAGCAAGGACACAGATGGAGCCAGAGTGTATTCTGCTAAGTGAAATAAGTCAGTGAGAGAAAGATAAATACCCCATGATCTCACTCCTATGTGGAATTTAAGAAACAAAACATGTAAGCAAAGGAAATAGAAAAGGGAGAGAGACAAACCAGGAAAGAGACCCTTAACTATAGAGAACTAACTGATGGTTGCCGAGGGTAGGGGGGCTTGGGGGATGGGTGAGGTGATGGGGATTAAGAAGTGTACTTGTGGTAATGAGCACTGGGCAATGTATGGAAATGTTCAATCACCATGTTATATACTGGAAACTCATGGAACTGTATGTTAACTATACTGGAAAAATATTTTTTAAAAATTTGGAACAATTTTAAAAAGGTGGACCATGGCTTGCTAGATTTCTTTGAGTTGACCTCATGCCATTGACCTGTGGTTGTATTCCTGGAAGCAAACATGGGCAGTTCGAGGTCATGGGTCAATGATGGATGATGTCCACAGTAGATGTGTGCAGTGGTGTTCAGTGGCATAGAAGCTGAGGTTGAGGAGAGAGAAACAGGCAGGCAGGGGAAGTGGTGCCCTGAAGCACCTCTTCACTTCTTCAGCACAGGTTCCCCCCTAGATCTTAGGAGCCAGAGACTTAGGAGGTCGCTGTAGCACTGATAAAGGCAATTGTCCACCTTTAATGTTTGTGGGTCCTGCCCCTGGGCTCCCAAGGAAGCGATGCTTTCACATTTACCAAGGTCAAAATGAATCCACAAAACCTCAATGCATGGGCTCTATTTCACCCCAAGCACACATTGGACATCTGCTTTATGAAAGAAAAGAACCCAAAAGGAGCATTCTGGAAAAGATAAGAAAAAGGAAGACACTTCCCTGGTTCCCATAACATTAAAGCCATACAGCCCTACATGTACTAGAAATTTAAGACCGGGAAATGCAGTGACTTTCTACAATGTCTTTTGTATAAAAATTTGTCACTTTTTATGTAAAAAATATATTTTGGTATATAACCCTTTATCAAAATTTCCTTTGTCATGACACTCTCTCCTGGTAAAGATTCCCTGTCCCATGCAGCTGTACTAATCAGTGCTCAGGTAAAACTCACAACCTTTTATTTTTTTTTTTTTTGAGTTTGAGCGCCATGTGGGATGCAGAGATTACTTAAAAAGAAAATAATTGAAAAGAAGTAAAATTAAAAGAAAAATTTTAAAAATGTATATGCGTATCAGGAAATTTTATTACTCTCTGCTCTCTCACATTGATATATTTACATTGTGTTACTTACACCATTAAGAGCACCTTAATTACTGTAGCTTTACGGTGAGTTTTAAAATTTAGTAAATTTCTCCAATTTAATTCTTCAAGGTTGTCTTGGCTGTTTAGGTATGTTGATTTCCAAATACATTTGAGAATTAGCTTGTAAATTTGCCCCCAAATTGCCTTCTCCAGTATGAATCAGAATAATGCTGATTTGATGTTCCAACAAATTTGAGTGGTCTAGTCCATGAATGTGATATATTTTTTCCTAATTATTTAGTATCCTTTAATTTATTTCAGCAAGAGTTTTCAGGCATCTTTGTTACATGTGTTCTCATACATTTAATGAAGGTGGACATGAATCTCCACTCTGTTTATTGAATTTCATTTCCTTTTTTTAAAAATTTCATTTTCTAAATGCTCACTGCTAGTATAGAGAAATATAGTAGATTATTACATGAATGTTGCTGAGGTATAATTTAGGTACAGTAGACGGCATCCCTTTAAAGTGTACAATTAAGGCTGTACTTTCAGAGATCATTTCTTTCTTTCTTTCTTTTAATTTTATTTTATTATGTTATGTTAATCACCATACATTACATCAATAGTTTTTGATGTAGTGTTCCATGATTCATTGTTTGCCTATAACAGCCAGTGCTCCCTTCAATGCTGCCCTCTTTAATACCCACCACCAGGCTAACCCATCCCCCCACCCCCTCCCCTCTAGAACCCTCTGTCTGTTTCTCAGAGTCCATCGTCTCTCATGGTTCGTCTCCCCCTCTGATTTCCTCCCCTTCATTTTTCCCTTCCTACTAGCTTCTCTCTCTCTTTTTTATTATTTTTTAAAATTTTTTATTGTTATGTTAATCAACATACATTACATCATTAGTTTTTCATGTAGAGTTCCATGATTCATTGTTTGTGCATAACACCCAGTGCTCCATGCAGAATGTGCCCTCTTTAATACCCATCACCAGGTAACCCATCCCCCCACCCCTCCCCTCTAGAACCCTCAGTTTGTTTCTCAGAGTCCATCTTCTCTCATGGCTTATCTCCCCCTCCGATTTCCTCCCCTTCATTTTTCCCTTCCTACTAGCTTCTCTCTCTCTCTCTTTTTTTAAACATATAATATATTATTTGTTTCAGAGGTACAGGTCTGTGATTCATCAGTCTTACACAATTCACAGCGCTCACCATAGCACATACCCTCCCCAATGCCCATCACCCAGGCACCCCATCCCTCCCACCCCCACCACTCCAGCAACCCTCAATTTGTTTCCTAAGATTAAGAATTCCTCCTATCAGTGAGGTCATAGGATACATGTCTTTCTCTGATTGACTTAATTTCACTTAGCATAATACCCTCCAGTTCATTTCTACAGTTTGTTACTAGAGAATTTTCTCTGAACGTGTAGAGGACCTGAAACCTCAAGGAGGAGGCACATTGTTCTCTCCTGAGCATGAACGTGATTTTAGGTGTTGTTTCCACAGCTGCCCATTGCCACTGATGATCGTTCTTCTCCTCCTTTGGACGGTAAGAGAGAGAGGACGCAGTGTGAGTGCTTTCTCAACAAATAAAAATTTAAAAAGATAAACTGTACAACTAAATGCATTTTCACAGATGTACATACAATTGAAACTACTGCTCCATTCAGGACACAGGGCATTTCTTCTACCTCACAGCTTCCCTTGGGTGGATCCATTGAAGTCTCTCACTGCCTTCACCCTCAGCCCCAGGCAACCACTGGCATCAAAGACGGCTTGATTTTTAACCACGTTATGGAAATGGAACTCTTTTATGCCTACATTCCTCCGTGCAGCCTAAGGATTCTTATATCTATCCATATTACTAATGGATCACCAGTTCAGAATTTTTCATTGCTAAGGAGTATTCCTCTGTATGGATATATTTGGTCTGTACATTCACCTATTTATGGCCATCTATGCAGTTTCCTGGGTTTGGCCATGGGGAATAAAGCTATGATGAATATTCATGTGCAGTTTGCTGTGTGGCCATATTGTGTAAATCCTTAGGAGAGGAATGGCCGTTCACGTGATTGGTAAATGTTTATCTGTGGTTCAGCTTTTCTCGGTGGTTGGACCATTTTTCATTCCCACAAGTGTATGAAACGTCTAGTTACTTTACATCCTCACCACATATGTTTTCGGTCTTCGTAATTTTAGCCACGGGGATGGTTGTGTAATGGTAACTCACTGTAGTATTAATTTATCTTCCCAATGGCTGAGTGTACCGTCGAAAACTGACCTCTGTGCTTCAGAGCCAAAATATAAGACGAAGACAGAGTTTGGAATATTGAGGAACAATAGCTTTATTGCTTTTCGGGGCACAGGGGGCTAGAACAGGCCAAGGCCCTCAAAAACTGTAAGTCCCCTCCCCCTGAAGGAAGGGGCGGGGGGGTGTTTTATTTTGACAGAAATTGTGTGCATGCTGCCAGCCTCCCTCAACCTGTCTTTAGGGTGGTACCAGGCTCCTGAAACAAAAGGCTTAGAAGGGAGGAGCAGAGGTTTGCAGAAGACAAGGAAAAGGTTACTTAGTTTAAGATGGAGCCTTGCAGAGACATTAGTGAATCCCTTTTGATTTATGTTCAACTTCATGCTTTTCAATGGTTTCAAGTGGAGCATCTTTTCAAGTGCTTTTTGGCCATTTGTGTATCTTCTTTTGTGAAGCATTTCTTCTTCAAGTCTTTTGACCAGTTTTCCTATTGCATTGTCTTATCAGACACAATATGTGTCAGAACATTACACTGAAAACTGCAGAGCACTACTTCCAGAAATTAAAGAACTAAATACATGGGGAGATAAAATTTGTGGTGGATTGGAAGACTCATTATGGTTAGAGGACAACTCTTCCCAAATTGATCAAAAGATCTAATACAATGCCAATCAACCTTCTAGCAGACATTTTAGTAAGTATTTCTAAGCTGATCCAAATGTTTATATGGAAATGGAAATGATCTTAAATTATCAAAGCAATGTTAAGAAGAAGGAGAAAGCGACAGACTTACATTGTCTATTCCAGAATTACTGTATAAACCTTTTGTGCAATTTAAAAGTGATTTGTCCGATTATTATTCAGTATAAGAGTTTCTGCACATTCTCACTGCAGCTTGGAAGTTGCTTTACCCCTTTTTCACTGTAGCTACTTGATCTATACTTTAGCCAATAGTTCCAAAGTTTTTAAGTGGAGAGAGAATACTGAAGCTAGAAAGTATTTCACTTAACAGAGAGAAAGACTAATCCCTGATCATTAGGGCAAGGATGACCCTACAAGACTTAATGAACTCGCCTCTATTTTCCAGTTGGCCAAGACAAAGTGGGGAGCTACTGATACCAGCAGTTTCCTCTGCAGACCTTCATAGTGTTGACTGCTTTGGGTTTACATGGAACCTAGGTGTTGGCTGTGTCCTGAGAGGCTGAAATTGAGTTGAGGCCCAGGGTCCCTGGGTCAGGACAGGTCATCCAGCTGTTGGAAAACACGGAGGGAGACCAGGCCATCCCCAGGCAGCACTGGCCACTTCCTCCAAGGAATCCACCACCACTACACTTTTCATGACTTCTGGTAACTAGACTGAGAGCCCCACGACAATTGGGATAATGTTTTACTCATCTCTGTACTCATGACTCCTAGGACCAAACCAAGCACTGAGGAAGCTCTCAGAGACATTCCTTCATGGATCTGATAAAGGGGGTGGCAAATTTCTAATCTCAACTACATTCCTGTCCCAAATACATGCACGAATGCTCTCTGCTTTCTTCCAGGAGGCAACAAATACCCTTCCTTCCAGAGGAGCCTGCCCTACACTCTCAATGCCCCATGACACTCCCCTGTGGTGAGCTCTGGTGAAGAGGGACTGTCCTCTTGGATTCCTCTCAATGGTTCTCTCAGTAGGAAGAGATGTCTTCGGCCTAGCCCCCTCCCCCCTCCATCCTCTGCACTGCCACCATACCCCAGGTTAGGACAGCTACAACAGTTTTTAAAATGATTTTATATATTTATTTGAGAGACAGCGTGAGGGAGAAAGCAAGAGTGAGAGAGAGACAGAGAGAAAGATAGAGAACAGCTGGGGAAGGGACAGGGGGAAGCAGACTCCACTGCTGAGCAGGGAGCCACCCCCCTCAATGGGGCTTGATCCCTGGAGCCTGGGATCATGACCTGAGCTGAAGGCAGGCTCTCGATGAACTGAGCCACCCAGGGGCGCTGAGCTACAAGATTTTGTTTGCATTCTTCCTCTCACTGCTTTGACCTCCTCTGTGAAATCTTATTGATGTCAGAATTCCAAGTTCATAACAGAGACTAAGGAAAATGAAACACTCAACACACGGTCAAGACAAAGGTGTGTAAAGTCTTTGACAACCATAAATTCAGAAGAATATAATTGGTATCACTGCCTCAGAGGCAAGGGTCTCCTAACCTGGCCCTTCCTGACCTTAGGGTAGAACTCTTTGTGGTAAGAATGGACAAGTCCAACCTTTATCCAAACATAACTGATCCCTCTAAGCCCACACTTACTTGGAGAACATCGACCGTGAGGGAGCTCCAAGGTCAAAGCTAGGGGTCTGGGGCAGAACCTCATGGTCACATCGTCCACCTCTTTTTTTTTTTTTAAGATTTTCTTTATTTATTTGACAGAGAGAGACATAGCGAGAGAGGGAACACAAGCAGGGGGAGCGGGAGAGGGAGAAGCAGGCTTCCCGCCGAGCAGAGAGCCCCATGCGGGGCTCGATCCCAGGACCCTTAGATTATGACCTGAGCTGAAGGCAGACGCTTAAAGATGTAGCCACCCAGGTGCCCCTCCTCCTCCTCCTCCTCTTGGAACTGGTGCTTCCCTGCAGTACAAACCAACCCCGATCCATTCCGTGGGGCTCCTCGGGAGGTGCACAGGTTCACTGTGGACAAAGTTACTCTCCTCGTTCTCCTTGCTCAGCTCAGGCTGCTCCTTGCAGAGTTGGATGCCGCTGTATGCATTCCTCAGTTTCCCCTGATTTTTCTGGACCCAACTTGTCCTTCTTCTTACCTCCTTTGGGCAACCACCTGCTCCACCATTGCCTTGTCCTTCTTTGCGTTATTCTCATCCTCCAAACCTGCTGATTTTCTGTCTCCCAAATGCTCCCTCTGTTCTCTGTTTTCAGTGTGGGCTCAGCTCAGGCTCCTGCAAGAGACACACAGTGAAGGGACCAAGTCAGGTCTCAGCTGCAGTCCCCAGGGCTGCTTCAAAGGCACCGCAGACCCTTGTGCACTCACAGAAACTGAGCAGGAAGGGACCGTGGAGAATTTGAATAACAACCTTATCTTACATATGAGGAAGCTGAGCGCAGAGAGATGAAGAGATTTTCCCAAACTCCTTCAGCACTTGATGGCAGCACGGCCCCCACACAGGACTTGGCTGCGAGCTTCCCTGTGGAGTCTCCTAACGTACCCTCTGGGAAGGCACATCTGAATTTCAGGGGACACTTAAATTAGAAGTTCAACTTAAAAATAAATACTTTTTAGGAGACTTTGGATCAAATGTAGATATTTCCACTGTTAAAAATACCAGAAATTCCTTCCTGGGGACAAATCTTTTTCCCAGGTATATAATTCTGTTACTTCTTTCCTTTACAAATCATTGGCTAAGATATTAGGATCACAAAAAAGGTATGCAGGGAAGGAGAAGTTCCTCTGTTACCTGTCCTGGTCTCCCAGCTTAAGTAAGAATTAAGTTTCACTGAGACATTGAATACGCATGGAGAACGGATATTGAAATGGAGACCCTTAAAGAAATATAAAGTATTAAGGCAGACAGTTTTTATGCATTTTAGACAAGGAGAAAATACATTTCTCAGGGATTTGGGGGAGTTTTAATTTAGAGAGTGTCTAGACCGAATTTAGAAACCCTGGTGAGAAGGATGTCTTTTTACTTCTTAGTACAGTGGGTGCCTTTTTCATATGGGAGATTGGTTTCCTGCTTTCAGGGAGACAGAGGAGGGTTTGAGTGTCCTGGTACCAGTTTCTTTTTGGGTAGCTTCAATTCAAAATAATCAATATTGTCGACCTCAGAGAGTCGGGGACCTGGGGTGGCGAAGGAAATGAGAAAAAGAGACTACCGCGGCGCCTGGGTGGCTCAGTTGGTTAAGCGGCTGCCTTCCGCTCAGGTCATGATCCTGGATTCCAGGGATCGAGTCCCGCATTGGGCTCCCTGCTCAGCAGGGAGTCTGCTTCTCCCTCTGACCCTCCCCCCCTCATGCTCACTCTCTCTCTATCTCATTCTCTCTCTCAAATAAATAAATAAAATCTTTTAAAAAAAGAAAAAGAGACGACAGTATAGCGAGGCACAGGGGACCCCAAGCAAACAGCCCGAGGTCCTGAGGTTTATTTTCCATAATCTAATATACCTTCTACAGTGATATAGTACTATAATGATTTACAGCAGGGGCTTAGTAAGGCGCATCTTCCACGTACACAGGGTTAGTCAAGTGAAGCAATGGCAGTGGAGAAGGAATAAAGAAATCTGCAACTGGCTGTGATCAATTAATTGTAAACAGCATTGTACTCGGTCTTTAACACAGGATAAGAAAACAAAAAAGGGAATGCACAGTGTGCTGTTTACAGCTGGCTTCCTATCTACAAAACATCTTCTGCTGTGTACTTTAGATCAGACCACACACATCCCAAGGGCATTTCACTCTGATCCTTTCAGGTTATTTTTAACCCTGCAATCTCGAGTTTTCTCAGAGATCTTGGAGTCTGAATGAACATGCACCAGTGGTCGTTGTGGCATTCTGTTTCCCCCAAATATGCCATTGTGGTACATTTTGGGCAATCTGACCTTGGCGCCTATGGGTACTATGGTTTCTCTCCGCCTTGCTCATTACTCAGTGCCTATTTCAGAGAGAAGGCTAAACATATCATTCTTAGAAATACCAAGGTGGCTCTCTCGGTTCAGCGTCTGACTCTTGATTTCAGCTCAGGTCATGATCTCAGGGTCATGCGATTGAGCCCCAGTTTAGTCTTCATGCTCAGTGCAGAGTCAGCTTGGGATTCTTTCTTCCTCTCCGTCTGCCCATCACCCCTGCTCTAAATAAATAAATAATATTTAAAAAAGAAATACAAAATAAATCCCATGACCTCATGTGAAACTAATACAATGCCTATGTTAAGTGGACCAGATTAGTTTAAAAATTATTTTAAAACGCACCTGGGTGGCTCAGTTGTTTAAGTGTCAGTCTTTGGCTCAGGTCAGAATCCCGGGGTCCTGGGATAAGCCCGTATGTCCAGCTCCCTGTTCAGTGGTGAGTCAGCTTCTCTCTGTTCCTCTTCCACTACCCCCAACACCGCTCCTGATATCTCAAGTACTCTCTCTCAAATAAGTAAATTAAAAAATTTTAAAAAGAAATGCAATGGTCCTCTCTGGAATCAACCCACACATAAGCATGCTTTCTTTTTGCTGCACCCCAGTCCCCCTTTCTCTTTATTACCTATTTGACCTACATCCTTCCCCCAGCGATGGAGACAGCTCAGATGCACTGCTTCACCTGGTGGTGGGGCCAAAGAGAAGTGCACACATGGTTAGAATGGGCTGCCTTGAGAGTCAGCCGAAACGTAGCTACAGGCAGTTAGAAACAAGCCTAAAGTACCATTAGGAATAAGCACTACAACATTTAGCGGTACAGATTTTAGGTGTGGTATTGATATCACCTTCCTTGTACAAATGTGTTTAGACTCAAGCATGAGACTATGGGATCAGACAAAATGAAAGAAAACTGTGTCAAGTGTGAAGATACTAAGTTACCAAAGTTATTCTGAGTTGTATAATTAGTTTGTCCCTTAGCCCCTCATTTCCACCTGCAGAACCTAGAAGACGTGCAACAGAGTCTCCACTTGCCATCAAAGTCAATCTGAGGACACAATAATTTAAACTGTTAACCCAAACTTTCCATTTTTTCTTAACCTGTGTTGAATACCAGGCATTTCGATTGCCCATTCCCATTTCCAGGGAGACTGCAGTGAGGACGGAGAATAATGTGGTGCATCCAGGTAATAGTCTGTTTCTTGGTCCGCTTCTGTGCTCAGCATATCAACTTTTGTCTGCCAGTGGACCTCTAACCACACAGGGGAAACCCAACAAATATTAAAAGTGTAGGTTCTCTAGGTTAATCTACATTTAGGATTCTGTAGTGCTCAGAATGGCTCTTGAACTGCAAGGACCAAGGTAGATGCCCCCTCCTTACCTTAGGGGGAGTAATTCTGATTCCTGAAGCATGCACCTCTTCGTTTTCTATTTATTATTATTTTTTTTAAAATTTCAGCTAGGCTCCATCACCTACGTGGGACTCTAATGCATGACCCTGAGATGAAAGTTGCACGCTCTACTGACCGAGGCAGCATGCGTCCCCCCAGCACCTTTGATGCAGGCAAATACCATGATTTTCATGTTGGAAAAATACTGCAAACTGTGGGACATGCCTTCAATCCGCTCCACTCCTTCTGGGCATGTTTCCTGAGTTCCGACTGTGTGCGAGTCCTCTTTCCCACCCACCCATAGAAGGGCATATACATGGAAAATGTGCCCGTCCATAGAAGACCCTCTAGGATCCCAACCCAGATCCGCTGGGATCCCTGGGGTCTTTTCTGTGTTATGCTCTCCTGCTCTCAGTGTGTTTCTGCCTCTAAAGGCACCTGTGAGCAGGACTGCCCTGGGGCTCCTGGAGCTCCTTTGTACCCAGTCCCAGAGAACGGGGAGTACATGCCGTATATGACCACAGCCCCCATGTATCTCCCCTCCCCAAAGGCACTCAGCCTTTCACTAACAGGTGCAGCAGGGTGAAATCTCCATTCCTGGCCCAGGGGAGACTAACTCTGAAACACAAGTGTCCCCTAGGCTCTCCTAAACCTGTCAGGACAAAGCTCCCCCACAGCTGTTGCTGGAAATCACAACTTACACAGCAATGAACTCAAAATGGTCACAGATCTAAGTATAAGAGCCAAAACTATTGTGCAAGAGGACTACATGGGAGAAAATGGTCAGGAATTCACAGTAAGCAAAGAGTTCTAAGTCACTACGGCAAGAGCACGATACGTAAGAGAAAATTGAAGATGAAGAAGTTTTTTGCATCAAACATTGCCACTGAGAAAAGGAACAGAGAAGCCACTGATTAGGAGAAAATATTTGTGGATTAAATACCCAATGGGGACTCACGTTCACGAGAGACAAGAGGACTTTGAACTCACTCAATGGGCAGAAGCAACACACTCGTTTAAGCCAGTATAAGAGTCGAATACACATGTACCAAAGGAGACACATAAAAAGGTAATCAATGTTATTAGTAATATGTTATTATTTCTCAAAGAAATGCAAGGAAAACCAGGTACCATTTTACACCAACTAGTGTGCTTACGTCCCAAAGACGATACCAAGTGTTGCTAAGGATGAGCAGAAACTGGACCCTCCTATATTGCTGGTCGCAACGTAAAATATAACAGCTCCTGCAGAAGCCACTTTGAGAGTTCTTAAGAGTTCAGCACAAGCTTGCCATAGGACCCAGCCATTCCACAACTAGGAATCTATCTGAGAGAATAAAAACATATGTCCGCTCAAGTCTCGGTCAGAAATGTTCCGGGCAGCGTTATTCACAATGGGCAAAAACTGACAGCAACACAAAGGGCCATCGGCTGGTGAATGGACAAACCAAATGTTTCCTATGTGTACCATGGCATCTATTCCGCAACAAAAGGCACAGAAATCTGATCCAAGCTACAGCATGGAGGAACCTCAAAAGGATGCTAAGTGAAAGAAGCCAGTCACCAAGAACTACAGACTGTCTCATTCGGCTTATGTAAAATGTGCAGAAAGGAGCAATGCACAGAGACAGAAAGCAAATCAGTGCTGCTTGGGGCTGGAGGAGGGAGCGGAGACTGTCTGCAGAGGGGCTGGAGGGAGTGTGGGAAGGTGAAGGAAGCCTCTGAAACAAACTAGGGCACTAGCTGAACAACTCTGTCATTGTTGACAATGGGTGAAATTTATTGTATGTCAATTTCACCTAAAAAAAAAAGAAAGAAGGCGACCCTCGCACATCAGTGGGTCCTGGGGTCCCCAGGCAAACACTGCCTGGTGAGGGGCCACATCCTGGAGTCCCAGCAGGTGGTGGCTCAGAGCCTGGTTTCTGACCTCCCAGCTGGAGTCAGGGGTTCAGTGACTGTGCCTTCAGCCTCAGGCCCTGGCAGTTCCCCTGGAATCCACCAGGCGGCAGACTACTTAAGGGAACAGACCTTCAGGTGGCCCAAGGACACCAGGGGGAAGCAAGCAAAGATAGGGCACCAGCTGGCTGGAGATTCCTAAAGGAAGTGAAGGCTGCAGGACCCATGGAAGCTGCTGGCAAGATCTGGATGGATCTTAAGTAGGTTTGGTCCCCTGGGTGGGCTCTAAGCACTAAGCTTTAGGTTAACATCCAAAGGTTCCCTTTGATGCTCCCTCCTGCAGTGGCACTGAGGCTCCCCCCGTGGAAGCTCAGCATAGGGAAAAGAACCTGTGCTGCTATTCACCTTCTTCTGAGTCGAAATGGAACACTTGGTCTGCGTTTAGGGGAATCTGCCCTTTTCTGGCCCTCTATGTAGGGCCAGCTCCTGGGTGCTGAACCATCCCTGCAGGAGGCTAGAAGAGGCACTCTGGTCCTTCACATTGGAGCTGGGCTTGCAAAGAAGGGTTCCTGCTAATCCATATTTCCCTGGCCCTGGCTGAGCATCCTGGTCCAAGATCAGGGGCTGCAGTGGCCTAAAATAGGGACTTCCTACATGTCACTGCTCCTCTCTGGAAAGTCCAAAGGCGGCCCATGGTAGTGGTGGGGGGAGGGGAGGGCATAGAAACCTATACTCTGTCAAAACATCATCCACAGTGAAGATTTAAAAACAATGTTAGAGGACAGATCTCATATTATGTAGTCGGTGGTGCAGTAACAGCTCTGCGAGGTGAAAGAGGGTAGCTACACTAGTAATCAGCCTAACATAATTTATAGAGTCGTCCAATCCCTGTGTTGCCATGTGAAACTGATCTCACATGGGGAATCAGTTATGACTCAATTGTTTAAAAACCTGAAGGTGAGGGGAAAACATTTGAAAACGAAGCAATAAAACTATAGTTGACTGGGGAACAACATGGCTTTGAATTTTAGTGAACAATGTCGGTCCACTCATGGGTTGATTATTTGTTTTTTTTTTACAAATACAGTCTAGTACAAATGTAGAAATACATTTTCTCTTCCTTATGATTTTCTCAATGATATTTTCACTCTAACTCACTGTATCAAAAGAATAAAGTACATAATTCAAGTAACCCACAAAATATGTATTAATCAACCGTTTTTGTTATCTGTAAGACTTCAGTAGGCTATTAGTAGCTATGTTTTCTGGGACTCAAATGTTATACAAAGATTTTCAATTGTGGGACTCTGTACCCCTAACCCCCAGGTTCTTCAAGGGACAATTTGTATCTGGATTTGCAAATGACATACTCCTGTATACAGAAAAATACCAAATACACACACACAGAAACCACGACTATTAGAGTCCATAACCTATTTCAGCAGAGTTGCAGCGTACAAGGCAGACAAATCAGGTGTTTCTATAACCTAGGAATGGACACCGGGAAAGTCAATTAAGAAAACGATTCCATGGACAACAGCACCCACCCGAATGGTATCGAAGAATAATTGAGTCAAGGAGGCACAAAACCTGTACACTGAAAACTACACAATATTGCTGCAAGAGATTAAGGAAGACCTCAACAAGTGGAAAGACATCCTGTGTTCATGGATTGGAATGGTTAAGGTGGTTCAGAAGGCAACAGCAGGATCTGCAGATTCTTTTGGATTCCTATTGAACGTTTTTCTTCTGCCTTCCCTAATCACCATCAGCCCCTTGCAGTACATTTCCTTTCAGACATTGTGGTTTTCATCTCTTCATGTGAGATTGGGTCCTTTTTTTTTTTTTTTTTTTTTAACATTTTCCATGTATCTGCTGAATGTTTTCACCAATGGGATGCAGTTAGAACAAATGCTTTCTTGTGCTCTGGTGATTCCCATCTTGCTGTCAGCTCTGGGTCATTTTCAGATGAGTGATCCATCTCTTCAGGAGGGCTCATTTCCCCCCTTTGTCTGCATACCTCAAACTGTTGGATGGAACGCCAGACACTGTGAATGTTACCTTGCTGTTTGCTGGATATTTTTGTGTTTTCTATAATATTGAGCTTTGTTCAGGGATGCACTGAAGTTACTTGGAAACATTTCTGCTGTTGCTTCAATGCATAGTTCAGTGGCCCAGAGCAGGGCTCCGTGGAGGACTCACCATGAGTTCCAGGTACTGTAGCAAGCCCTCCCCCTGTCTTCCACCCTATTCGTCACAAATTAAGAGGGTTACTTTTGCTTAGTCTATCTGTTGGACACAGGCACTATTCCCAGCACCGTGTGAGCACCAGGCCCTGTGCAAAGGATTACCCCCTGACTTGCTGTCCATGCCTCCCCAGGGCCCCTCCACAGCTCTGGCTAGGTGACTTCCTGCAGCTCTGTCCTCCCTGAGACTCAGTCCTGGGTTCTCTCAGATCAGTGTCCTCAATTCCAGGAGCTCCATGGGGCTCCTATTCAAGTTCCCCTCCCCCCAGTGCCTTGCTTGGAAACTCTCTAGAGCCAGTACCTCTGAGCAGCTCTAGGGCTCTGCTCACCATTGTGTTGCCATGTGTCCGGGATGGCTGTCCCCTTTGCCTGATGCCCAGGATCTTGGAAATCTCCACTTCGCGCATCTTGTGTGACGCTGTTGCTCTTTTGTTTAATTGTTTCTGGCAGAAGAGTAACCCGTTGCTGAGTCCCAGTTGGTGTGGCTCCCCTAAGTGAAAATCAAAGTTGGAAGACCCTCAGTTGTAGATTCTGAATAGAGGCCTTTAGGGAGTAGAGAAAAAAAACACCAGCTCTGGTGAAAGCCTGAAGCCAGAAACCCCTTCAAGCTCAGTTTGACAAAGCAATGCAGGTACATCAGTAGGGACAGTTTTGGCTTGAGCCCAAGAGCTGCAGAAGGCCCACGGCCCTTTGTCCTAGAGCTAACCTGCTGTTTGGGAAAGGTCTGTGGTGCCAAACCCAGCGGGTTCTTTGTGAGTAGACAGAGGTGCCTCTTTAAAAGCCTGTCAGGGGGCATCTGGCTGGCTCAGTCAGGAGAGCAGGGGAGTCTCCATCTGGCTTCATGAGCCCTATCCCTACTTTGGGTGTAGGGATTACTTCAACAAATAAACTTACAATAAATAAACAGTACATCAAGCCGGACCCTCTCTAGTCTCGGAAGGGTCCTCTGGAGCAAGGCTATACTAGGTAGGCTACCAAGTGGCCTAATCAAGGGTACTGAGTCTGGGGATTGGGTGAGGCTTTGCAGGGTGCCTGGGGGGATAGGTGGGGAGGGGAGGGAGGAAGGAGAAGGGATGCAAACCCCTGTTCCCTGGGGAATGAAAAGAAAGCACCTTTGCTGGATCAGGGACTGCAAACCACATACTGAAATATAAGCAGAGAAATTGCTCTGCGAAAAACAGAAAAAACCCCGACAGCCAAGGTGGGATGTATGACCAGTGGACAGAAACTGTCCTGCATGCTTTTGATTGAGAAACAGCCAAACCCAGATTCTCAAGAAAGCAGCCCTTAAAAGCAGAGGTGTTTTCTTCAGGGTCCTGGTGTCCCCTGAGTGAGCTTCCTCTTCAGCCCATGTCATCAGCCAAAGTCATGGAAAAGACAAAACAAACAAACAGAAAAATGAATAAGAAAACAAAGGCTATTCTTAAACAACCAACAACAGGTGAAAGAGCAAAAGCAGCCCCCCACTGCCACTGCCACAAATAATGCAGAGGAGTTGTCCATACTCGGGGAAATCGCGGGGGTCAGCATGTCCCTGGTATGATGGAAGGGCCTCCCCTGGGAAAACCACCTGCTTGATCCCGGAGTCTCCCCTGCCGGGTAAGTGTGACTCCCTCCGCCTCCGCCCCACACCAGTCTCACCCCCCTTCCACCGGACACACAGGCTCACTCGCCTAGGCGCACCCCAACACCCTCGGCACCCACTCCTGTCGCAAGCATCCTCACCCTCCACACGACGCTTCCGAATAGGATGGACGCAACAGCGCTGCTACCTCCTCAGCCCCACGAATTCTAAGTTGCAGAACCCCACCGCCATGTTGCCTGGTTTGCATCAGACACGCCCCGTCCGTGAAGTCAAGGGCTTCGCCTCAGTCCCCAACCCCACCCCATCTCCCTGCCCCCCAGCTCCCCTCCCAACTTGGATTTCAGTACTGGTGTTCCTCCTTCTCCTCCTCCAGTCCCCCTTCCCCTTCTCCCTTCCCGTGCCCTGGCTTCCTTCCTCACCTGCCCAGTCTCCTCTGTCTCCTGAATTGGTTACCACTCTTTCCTCTCCCTGCAGCTATGGCCCCCCAAACCCTACACAACCCCCCCCACCCAGCCCAGGGAAGGCTGTGCCAGCCAGAGAGAAACATGAGGGAGGACTTTCCAACAGCCCGCGAAGAGCAGATACAACTCTCTCTTGCTCTCTCTAGCTCTCTCTCTCTTTCCCTTCGGACCCTGGTTGGAGGACACCGAGTGCCATGGCTGCACCTGTACAGTTCAAACCAGTCCCCACAGCCTCCCCCAGGCCTGGACACTGCGGGGGGGAGGGGAGGACCAAAAGTCCGCAACCCCTGGGCCCTCGGGCTGACACCAGCCCACAACACTCCACACGCTGAACACATCCCAGGGCCTGCTTCTTCCCCAGGAGGGCTCCTAGGACAGGGACGGCGCGCCCCCTCGTGGCTTCGCGGGGAGACGCCCAAGGATCCCGCTGTTGAGGGCAGGGCCAAAGGGGACCACTGCTTCTGCTCCCTTAAACCAGGCTCAGAGTTCTCAGCAGGGGGTTAGTGGGGTCCCAGGCTCCCCACTCTGCCACCGCCTGCCCTCCCTCCACCGCTGGGCGCTTCCCCCTGGAGGGGATTTCTGCAGTCAGGTCGGCCTTTGGAGGGAAAATAGCCAGGTCTGGAAAACTAAACAGACTACTTTGAAGAGATTTGGGCAATTGTATGGTCATGGATGGAGCGCCCTAGGGTTCTGATTTGCCTTGTCTTGCTTGCGCCTTGAGGTAGTGGTTTACTTTTCCCGGAATGTTTAAATTAGAAAAGATTGGAGGGTGGAGAGGGGGCGTCCAACTTTAGTTGTCACCTGAGATCAATAGTGTGCTGCTGGGTAGAATAATGCCCCCTCCCTAGGAGCTGCCCAGGCTAATGCCAGGAACCTGTGCACATGTTCCATCCTGCAGCAAAAGGGACCCTGCACAGGTGCTTATGTTAAGGACCTTGAGATGGGGAGATGATCCTGGATTATCCAGGCGGCGCCCTGCAATGACAAGGGGGTCTTAAAACACAAAGAGGCAGAGAAGAGGTCAGAAGGAGGCTGTGTGAGGAGGACTCTGCCTGCTGGGGCTGGGGCTGGGGCTGAGCATGGAGGAGGGGCCTCTAGGAGCTGGAACAGGCAAAGAGACACACTGCCTGCTTAACCTAAAAAATAGAAAGCGCCAGGTATTTTACCAGCCAAATTGGGATTCCTGGGGAATAAAAGGGAAAGGTGATGTGGGACAACCAGCTGGTCTGAGGAAAGTCACCTAACCAGAGCTGTGCAGGGTCCCTGGTGTGGCTTGCAGTGAGGTCCTGCTCAGGGCCTCCATGGGAGGAAAGGCCAGCAAGTCAGGGGGCAATCATTTGAAAGCAGTAGAGGGAACAGGACCTGGAGCTCTCCCAGGCAAAATGACCCCTAATCAGGAGCCAGATCCGTCATCGGAAAATAATCCAGAGCTGACACATGTGAGAACCGCCAGAGAAGGATATGAAAGCTTTTAGTATAAGTTTTCCATCAGTTGTAAATGTTAAACTGAGAAATAGAAAATATAAACAACACCCTCTCTATCTTTAAGAGATGAAAACTACAACGTCTGAAAGGAAATATACTACAAGGTATTGACAGAATTTAGAAAATGCAGAAGAAAAATTTTTGATAGAATTGTATTGACTCTGTAGATCTATTTGCATAGTATTGCCATATGAATTATATTAAATCTTCCAGTGCATGCATACAGTTGTTTTTTTCCCCCCATTTGGTCTTTCATCTCTCGCAGAACCATTGCTTCTTATGCTTTTCAGTGAACAAGTCTTGCTCTCCTTGAATGAATTTACACCTGACACTTTTACTGTGTTGTGTGCCATTGTAAATAGAATTGCTTTCTAAATTTCCTTCTCAGATTGTTCATTGCTAGTGCATAGAAACACAACTGATTTTGTATATATGGTACCCTGCAACTTTACGGAATGAGTCTATGGACTCTAATATTTTTGTGTGTGGATGATTTGAGGTTTTTCTATCTTTAGGAGCATGTCCTCTGTAAATAGAGATACAGGTTGACCCTTGACCAATGCGGAGTAAGGATGGTGACTCTCAAGATCAAAAACCTGTGTATAGAGGCGCCGTGAGGGGCGGTAGCAGCGGCGGTGGTGGTGATAGTGGCGGTAGCTGTGAGGGGATTCCGGGAAGATGGTGCTGATTAAGGAATTCCGTGTGGTTTTGCCATGTTCTGTTCAGGAGCAAAGTTCCTGCATTCGTCAGGATGATTGCTCCGGAGGGCTCCTTGCTGTTTCACGAGGAAGCCTGGAACGCATACCCCTACTGTAGAACAAACCATTATGCCTCAGTTGTAACGAGTGTATATATGAAAGATGATTTCTTCATTAAAATTGAAACATGGCACAAACCAGACTTGGGAACATTAGAAAATGTACACGGTTTAGATCCGAACGCATGGAAAACTGTTGAAATTGTCCGCATAGATATTGCAGATCGAAGTCAAGTTGAACCAGCAGACTACAAAGCTGATGAAGACCCAGCATTATTCCAGTCAGTCAAGACCAAGAGAGGGCCTTTGGGACCCAACTGGAAGAAGGAGCTGGCAAACAACTCTGACTGTCCTCAGATGTGTGCCTACAAGCTGGTGACCATCAAATTCAAGTGGTGGGGACTGCAAAGCAAAGTAGAAAACTTCATTCAGAAGCAAGAGAAAAGGATATTTACAAACTTCATCGCCAGCTTTTTTGTTGGATTGACAAGTGGAATGATCTGACAATGGAAGACATTAGGAGAATGGAGGATGAAACTCAGAAAGAACTAGAAACAATGCGTAAGAAGGGTTCCGTCCGAGGCACGTCGGCTGCTGATGTCTAGATGAGTCCCCTGTAGGGTCAGAGACAATATCAAACTGTTTACGTAATCAAGGTCAAGTGAGGGGAACAAGTGCAGCCAGTGATGAGTGAAGAAGGATCTGACCAGTATCTGGCAGTGCTGACGTTTCCCAGATGTGTGCTTGTGATGACATACTCACAGGTTCCCAACCACCTGTGTGTGTGTGTGTGTGTGTGTGTGTGTGTGTGTCTGTGGCTGCATATAAAACACATGTAGAGCTACAGATCAAGATACACACACTTGTGTATATATGTACATACAAACATACTGAAAGGATTAGTACAATTTCTCCAAAGTACTGTACCTATCTTCAAGAATGTTTGGTTGTCTGACTCAGTTGCCTTAGGAGACAATGGCTCCGACTCCAAATCGGAAGTAGGTGTCCACTCCCATCAGTCTGTAAGCCTCGGGTCCTGATTCTGCAACAGAATCTGTAGTCCTTTGTGTCAGCTTCATACCCCCAACAGAGAGTAAATGATCTTTGGTTAAAGTAAAGATTGGTGTGTGTAGCATATTTATGTTAACTCTTTAGGCACTGAACTTAACATCCTGTCAGGTAAAGCTCGCGCAGCTGTGTGACTCACAAGGTCACATTCCCAGTGGCTCAGGTGACATGTCTCAAAGAAACCAAAGCATCCACTCAGTATTAGGTGTCTCTCCTAAAGTTCACTCTTGAAGGGCAAAAATGTGGCTCACAAACAGCTTGAAATGTGTTTGATAAATGTTTGTCTAATAGTTTTTTAAAGTCCAATTACCCAAATGACTTTCAGGACGGTTTGTTGTTTTTGTTTTTCCCAATGCTCTGCCTTTTTGACAGGACCCACGAGTCAATATACACATAGATTTATTCCAATTTGTTTATAATGAACCAGTCATTGTGTACATGACATATAATTCTATACATTCCTTCTTTTACCTGTTTACTTTCAGATGTTGAGATGATGGGAGGTTACTTGCCTCTTCCACTGACATCCTGAATTACAATTCTGCTCTCTGTTTAAAAAAAAAAAAAGGCTGCTTTACCTTGTTATTCATCAAAGTCATCATAGGAGGTGTTTAAATCTGCATTTGGGGGCGCATCATTCCTTTTGAAAGATTTTATTTATTTTGGAGATAGTAAGTGTGAGCTGGGAGAACAGAGAGGAGGGAAAGGTAGAAAGAAACTAAGTAGACCCTGTGCTGAGCATGGAGCCGAATATGGGTCTTGACCCCACTACCACGACATCATGACCCGAGCTAAAACCAAGAGTCAGACCCTTAAGTGCCCGAGCCACTCACGCACCCTTGGTGTTTCTAAGAATAGAAAAGTCATTTTTCGCTCAAGCAAATAGAGGGTAATCTGTGAAGAATGATTGCAGATCATGGACCAAATATTTAGTGTCCAATGAATCCAAAATTTTGCTAGACATGTTTTCCCAAGATTGTGTAAAGTTACTATGAGCCAGCTCACTGGCAACTTCCAAAGCCCCAAACCTTTTTCTCCAAGACCTAGGGCATACTGTCACAAACTCAACCCAGCCCCTTCTTGAAACACATTTCAAGTGATCAGTTTTCTTGCATGACCCAACAGGCAGAGCAACTTTCCAGCTTGTTATGGGCATTAAGGGTCTCCCGTTTCTGTTACCAATGGAAGTAAGTGGTTTGCTTCATTATTTGGCAT
Organism: Eumetopias jubatus; assembly: GCF_037043125.1. Lineage (NCBI taxonomy): Eukaryota > Metazoa > Chordata > Mammalia > Carnivora > Otariidae > Eumetopias > Eumetopias jubatus. Next base: position 799,151 of record NW_028274845.1, read on the forward strand.
CTAGAGCCATGATTAGGGTCAAGTTTGTCTCCCCAGAAGTCATTAGGTGCTGTTAAATGCAGTAACTTTCCTCCCACTACACTACACTTGACCCCACTCATGTATTATATTCCCTAAAACTTCACTTTCTGAGTAGATCGTTACTCTTTTTATTCAAGGCCCACCCAGGCAGCATTATTAAGATTATTATTAAAATCATGTGGCTTCAGATGCAAGGGTCCCCTACCCTGGCCCTTCCTGACCTTAGGGCACAACTATCTGCAGTAAGAATGGACAACTCCAACCCTTATCCAAACATCACTGATCCCTCTCAGTACACACTTTCTTGGAGGACACCTACAGTGTGGGTAGCTCCAAGTCGGAGCTAGGTGTCTGGGGCAGAGCCTCGTGGTAACATCCTCCTCCTCTTGGAACCGGTGCTTCCCAGCAGCATAAACCACCACAATCCATCCTCTGGGGCTCCTCGGCAGGTGCACAGTTTCACCATGGACGAAGTTACTCTTCCAACCTCTTTGCCTAGCTCAGGCTGCTCCTTGCAGAGTTGGATGCTGCTGTATACATTCCTCAGTTTCCCTGGATTTTTCTGAAATCAACTTGTCCTTATTTTTACCTCCTTTGGCAACCACCTGCTCCACCATTGTCTTGTCCTTCCTAGGGTTATTCTCATCCTCCAAACCTGCTGATTTTCTATCTTCCATCTGCTCCCTCCGTTCTCTGTTTTCAGTGTGGGCTCAGCTCAGGCTCCTGCAGGAGACACACAGGGAAGGGACCAAGTCAGGTTTCAGCTGCAGTCCCCAGGGCTGCTTAACAGGCACCTCAGACCCTCCTACACTCACAGAAACTGAGCAGGAAGGCACTTTGGAGAATTTGAATAACAACCTCACCATACAGGAGAGGAAGCTGAGGCCCAGAGACGTGAAGAGATTTGCCCAAACACCTTCAACACCTAGTGGCAACGGTGCCCCCACACAGGCATTGGCTGCAAGCTTCCCTGTGGAGGCTCCGGAACACACCCTCGAGAACCCCACATTTGAAATTCAGGGAACACTAAAATTAAAAGTTCAGCTTAAAAATAAAAAATTCATTTTCAGGAGACTTTGGATCAAATGTTGGTATTTCCACTGTTAAAAACAAGGCCTTTCTGGGGTGCCTGGGTGACTCAGTCATAAAGCCTCTGCCTTTGGTTCAGGTCAGGATCCGCAGGGTCCTGGGATCGAGTCCTGGATCGGGCTCCTGCTTGGCGGGAAGCCTGCTTCTCCCTCTCCCACTCCCCCTGCTTGTGTTTTCTCTCTCGCTGTGTCTCTCTTGGTCAAATAAATAAATAAAATCTTAAAAAAAAGGCCTTTCTGGGGACCAATCTTTTCTCCCAATTATATAATTCTGTTACTTATATTAGCTTTTCCATCACTGGCTCAGGGATTAGGATCACAGAACACAAAAGTATTAAATAATACTTACCATAGTCACAAATAAAAGGCACTTCAATGATTATCTATAAAATATCTGACTCCTGTGCTAAAGTTCTCTTTCCTGAGAGCTGGCACTGGGTCTGCCTGCTCACCCCATGTCCCCCGTGCGTCCGAGAGACTGCCAGGTGAAACATTCAGTAAATACTTGTGAAGCAGATAGATAAAATTTACCAGCAATAACGAGCTTTTACTGATCTCCAGTCCCAACCATCTTTCCATTCAAACCCAATCCCGGTTCTGGGCTGAAGCAATAGAAGCACAGCCTTCAGAAAAGCAGTCCAAGATGCCAATAGCAGCTTCACCACATGTCCCATATGCTTTTGTGGATCACTTAATTATCTCTTTGAGCATATTTATCTCGTGTATGATAGAGAATGTAGAATATAACTTCGAGAAGGCAGCATGGACCACTGGAATGTTAGACGGGAAATGGGGTATCATGCAGCAGACAGGGGTCCCATCCCTGGGCACCAGCTGCAGAGCTAAAGAACACCTCCATCAGAGTCACTGTGTGCCTCTTAGAATGCCCTGGGGATAAGGCCCACAAATCTGCATTTCTGACAAAAGCTCCAAGGAGATTCTCACGTATGGATAAAGCCTGTTTTAAACAAAGAGCCGAGGATGGAGACTCTGAAAGACCCAGTGCTCACACCCTTCATCCAAAGTGGCTTTCAATGGAGAATGGGGACATTTCTGGGAAGGGCTCCTACTTGATCTGTGTCCTGCTTCCATGATTTGGGTTTTTAGGCCCTCCGTTTGCCTGTAGGTTTCCTCCTCTGCTCTAATTGCTGGGGAATGTCAGCCCTCATGGGGGTCATTTCTTTATGAAGACCTCTGTCATTTATTCTCCTCCTGGAGAAGGGACAGCGGAGATCAGGTCTGGGGTTCCACAGTTCTAGCATTCCTCCTAAGCTACCTGGCTAAGCTGAAAGCATCATGACAGATCGAAATGAGGTCAGAGAAGAGGATCCCAGAGGAGTGAGATGCTGAGGGCAGGCCCTCTTCGGAGAGAGAACCACTACAAGGTCACTATCAGACCTGTTCAGGTGGGGGACGACTTACTGACCAATTCCGTGAGCAGAGAACCCACCCTCGTCATTCCAAACTCCTGAGCCAAAGGACTGCAAGATAACACATGTTGGTTGCTTTAAACCACTGCTTTTCTAATTGTTAATATGCATCAATAGAGAACTAGTTCAGATGCTTATCTCTACTTCCCCGGGTTTTTAATGTTTAGAAACATGTATGCTAATCTCTACCAAGGAAAAAAATTTGAGAATGCACTGGGAGGGCGGGTAGGCGGGTGGGGGCGGAGCCACGGCCAGAAGTAGAATAGTGGAGGCAGTGGAAGCTCTGGCAGCTCAGGACTGAGAGCAAGTCAGAATTACCCTGATGCTTCAGATTCTCTTCAGTTTCTCCTCTCATTCGGTCTGCAGTCTCAGTTCATTTGAGGAGCAACACTGGTGTTACCGCGGGGGCATTTAATAAAGAACTTGGTCCCGTACAGAAACTCATCGTGGACAAGATTAGAGAATACAGAACTAAGCTACGGGCATCTGGAGGACCCATTGATACTGGCCCAGAGCACCAGCAAGACCTAGGGAGGGAGCTTCTGAAGCTTAAATACACATATGGTAAATCAGACATGAATACGTTCCCGGAATTCACATTTGAATATCCTAAATTTGAAGTCATCGAGAAGCCGCAGTCCTGGAAAACCCATGTAAAATTTATTTGGAAATTTCACCTAGATTAGTTGTACAACTGGATCAGAATAAACAGTTCTCAACTGTCAAATGTTCTTTTGAATTCTGATTCCAAATAAATTATTTGGTGATGTTGGATGTAGAAAAAAAAAAACACAAAAACCCAATAACCACAGTAAACATCTGTTCCTCACCTTCACGTAATGTTCGTTAGCCCTTGTCACATGAAGGACACCGTGAAGGGCATTTCCTATCTACAAGAGGTTCTTTCTAACACCCTCTTCCTGAGACCATGAGGTGTGTTCTTTCTGGCCGCAAGGAATAAAAACCCCAACTTGCTTCATGGGAGGTATGTTCCTATTGATTTAGCTTAAGGGAATTACCGTCAGCTAAGGTTATGCTAGGTCTCAGGGTTCAATTTTTCACTCATGTGTGGTGGCGGATTTCCCAAAAATGACGTACTTTTTCAAGGTAAGATTGCCCCCTGTACTTCATCTTTTCTTATCCCTGCTGTCTTCCTAACTATGGGAAATTGTATAAAACAAAATAGTGATATAAAACAATATACACAATATACACAAAACAATAGTGTATAAAACAAAAACAAGATAGACAGGGTTTGGGATTTAATAAGAGCTGTTGGGGCACCTGGGTGCCTCAGTAGGTTAAGCAACTTCCTTCAGCTCAGGTCATGATCCCAGAGTCCTGGAATCCAGCCCCACATTGGGTTCCCTGCTCGGTAGGAAGCCTGCTTCTTCCCCACCCTCTGCTTCTCCCCCTGCTTGTGTTCTCTCTCTGTGTCTCTGTCAAATAAGTAAGTAAAATCTTAAAAAAGATAATGAGAGCTGTTATAATCCTGAACTTCTGGGGAATTGATGACAAGGACCCCAGGGTAGCAGGGAACAATGGCTTTGGGCTTTTGGAGTTGCAAATGGGCATGTGCCAAAGAACAATACATGGTTTTGGGAGATACCTTAGCAACAATTTTGGCCATAATGGCCACAAAATCCATCATCCACCAGTCACTCTGTACACAGGTTATCCAGGTTTAATTTTGGCGAATGGCAACTATTTCAAGAAAGACCAGATAATTGCATAAGAGCACATCCAACAAATATGGGGATGATGTAAAAGGTTGCATTGCCAAATCAGGCGCCACTAATCATAAGTCTTACCCAGGATCAAGTTTTACTCACATTTTCAAAGGGAAATTGTGAGGTACCTGCAAAGCAACTGAGACCACTAACACTAACTGCAAGAACCGATTTCCCACATGAGGACACGCTCTGACCCAGGCAAAACATACATGGTCTCTAAATGTTGTGTGAGGTTACCACACAAAGTGGAACTCTTTGGGTTGATTTCCCATGGCTATGCTTACATAGCTGAGGTGACTTTTTCTAGCGAATAAGGCCATATTAATCCACAGATTCTTAGTTTGTTTCCCTAAATAGTTCTATACACGCCAAATCACCCTCCTGAAAGCATGCCAGGGACGGGCCTTCCCAACATTCACCACCATTTGGGTGTTCACCAACAGATTCGTCACGAGATGTTTACAAGGAAAATTGACCACGACACTTTCTTCCCTCCCTCCTTCCCCCTTTCTTTTTTGTCTGTCTTTCTTTCTCTCTTTTTCTTTCTTTCTTTCTCTCTTTCTTTCTTTCTTTCTTTCTTTCTTTCTTTCTTTCTTTCTTTCTTTCTTTCTTTCTTTTCTTTCTTTCTTTCTTTCTTCTTTCTTTCTTTCCGTCCTCTCTTCCTTCCTTCCTTCCTTCCTTTTTCCTTCCTTCCTTCCTTCCTTCCTTCCTTCCTTCCTTCCTTCCTTCTTTCTTTCTCTTTCTTTCTTTCTTCCTTCCTTCCGTTCTTTTCCTTCTTTCCTTTTTTTTCCTTCCTTTCTTCTTTCTTTCTTTCTTATTTCCAGGCCAGATCCACTGAAGGGAAATGCCCAAATGAAAGAACACAGTTTCCCTTCTTTTCCACACATTGTTTAGGTGGAGCTTGTAAATCAGCAAGAATCCAATAATTTCCCTAGGAAAATATATGCAGGGAAGGACAAGTTCCTCCATTACCCTTCAAGGTCTTCCAGCTTAACTAAGAATTAAGTTTACCTGAGATATTGAATATGCATGAAGAACTGATATTGAAATTCAGACCTTTAAAGAAATAGAAACTATTAAGGCAGACATTTCTTATACATTTTAGACAAGGAGACAATACATTTCCAAGGGACGTTTGGGAGCTCTAATTTGGAGTGAGTTCTATGCAGAATTCAGTCCCTCTGCTTTAAAGGCCTTGGTGAGAAGGATGTCTTTTTACTTTTTAGTACAGGGGATGACTTTTTCATAGGGGAGATGGGTTTCCTGCTTTCAGGGAGACAGAGGAGGGTTTGAGTGTCCTTGCAGCAGTTGCTATTCAAATAGCTACAATTCAAAATAAACAATATGCCATTGTGGTACATATTGGGCAATCTGACCTTGGCCCCTATGGGTACCATGGTTTCTCTTAGCCTTGCTCATTACTCAGTACCTCTTTCAGAGAGAAAGCTAAACATATTATTCTTAGAAATACCAAGGGGCATCCAGGTGGCTACGTCGGATAAGCATCTGACTCTTGATTTTGGCTCAGGTCATGATCTCAGGGTCGTGGGAACCCCACGTTTGGGCTCTATGCTCAATGCAGAATCTCCTTGGGATTCTTTCTCCCTCTCCCTCTGCCCGTAATCCCTGCTCTAAATAAATAAATAAATAAATAAATAAATAAATAAATAAAATCTTTAAAGAAAAAAAATAAAAAATAAATACCATGATCTTACCTGAAACTAATGTAACGCTGTATGTTAAGTATTCCAGAAATTTTTTAAAATTATTTTAAGGGTCACCTGGGTGGCTCAATTGGTTAAGTGTCAGTCTTTGGCTCAGGTCAGGATCCCAGGGTCCTGGGATAAGCCCCATGTCCAGCTCCCTGCTCAGGGGTGAGTCTGCTTCTCTCTCACTCTCCCCCTCCCTCCACCACTCTGCTCTCCCAATCGCTCTCTCTCAAAGAAGTAAAGAAAATAGTTTTTAAAAAGCAATATAATGGTCCTCTCTGGAATCAATGCACTGATAATTATGCTTTCTTTTTGCTGACTCCCAGTCCCCCCATTTCTCTTTATTACCTGTCTGACCTACGTCCTTCCCCCAGTGATAGAGCCCTCTCAGGTGCACTGCTTAACCTGGAGGTGGGGCCAAAGAGAAGTGCACACATGGCTAGAATGGGCTGCCTTCAGAGTCAGTCATAACGAAACTACAGGCAGTTAGAAACGAGCCTAAAGTACCATTAGGAATAAGCACTGTGATATTTAGTGGTATGGATTTTAGGTTTGCTATTGATATCAACTTCCTTGTACAAATATGGTTAGAATCAAACATGACAGCAGGGCATCAGACAAAATGAAAGAAAACTGTGTCAAGTGTGAAGGTACTAAGTTACCAAAGTTACTCTCAGTTGTAAATTTCTTTGTCCCTCAGCCCCTCATTTCCACCTGCAGAACCTAGAAGACGTTCAACAGAGTCTCCACTTGCCATCAGATTCAATCTGGGGACACAATAATTTAAACTGTTAACCCAAACTTTCCATTTTTTCCTAATGTGTGTTGAATACCAGGTATTTCGATTGCCCATTCTCATTTTCAGTGAGACCGCAGTGAGGACAGAGACTAATGTGGTGCATCCAGGTACTATTCTGTGTTTTGGTCTACTCTGTACTCCGTGTGTCAACTTTTGTCTGCCAGTGGACCTCTGACCATACACGGGAAACCCAACAAATACTAAAAGTGTAGAATCTCTGGGTTGATCTGAGGAAATATCAAGCAACTTTTAGGATTCTCTAAGGCGCAGAATGGCTCTTGACCTGCAAGGACTAAGGGAGCTGCCCCATCCTTTCCTTAGGGGGAGTAATTCCAGATTCCTGACGCATGCACCTGTGTATTTTTTATTTATTATTATTACTTTTTTAATTTCAGCTAGGCTCCATGACCAACGTGGAGCTCTAACGCAGGACCTTGAGATAAAGAGTTGCACGCTCTACCAACTGAGGCAGCATGGGTCCCCCGAGCACCTTTGATGCAGGCACACACCATGATTTTCATGTTGGAAAAATAGTGCAAACTCTGGGAAATGTCTTCAATCTGCTCCACTCCTTCTGGGTATGTTTCCTGAGTTCCAATTGTGTGGGAGTCCTCTTTCCCACCCACCCACAGAAGACCCTCTCGGATCCCAACCCAGATCCCCTGGGATCCCTGGGGTCCTTTCTGTGTTAGCCTCTCCTGCTCTCAGTGTGTTTGTGCTTCTAAAGACACCTGTGAGCAGGACTGCCCTGGGACTCCAGGAGCTACTTTTAACCCAGTCCCAGAGAACGGGGAGTACATGCCATATATGACCCCAGCCCCATGTATCTCCCCTCCCCAAAGGCACTCAGCCTTTCACTAACAGGTGCAGCAGGGTGAAATCTCCATTCCTGGCCCAGGGGAGACTAACTCTGAAACAAAGTTGTCCCCCAGGCTCTCCTGTACCTGTCAGGACAAAGCTCCCCCACTGCTGTTGCAGGAAATCACACCTTACACAGCAATGAACTCAAAATGGTCACAGATCTAAGTATAAGAGCCAAAACTATTGTGTAAGAGGACTACATGGGAGAAAATGGTCAGGAATTCACAGTAAGCAAAGAGTTCTAAGTCACTGCGGCAAGAGCACGATACGTAAGAGAAAATTGAAGATGAAGAAGTTTTTTGCATCAAACTTTGCCACTGAGAAAAGAAACAGAGAAGCCACTGATTAGGAGGAAATATTTGTGGATTAAATACCCAGTGAGGACTCACATTCACGAGGGACAAGAGGACTTTGAACTCACTCAATGGGCCGAAGCAACACACTCGTTTAAGCCAGTATAAGAGTTGAATACACATGTACCAAAGGAGACACATAAAAAGGTAATCAAGGTTATTATTAATATGTTATTAGTGCTCAAGGAAATGCAAGGACAACCACGTACCATTTTACATCAACTAGTGTGCTTATGTTCCAAAGACGATACCAAGTGTTGCTGAGGATGTGGAGAAACTGGACCCTCTTATATTGCTGGTGGCAACGTAAAATATAAGAGCCACTGCGGAAGCCACTTTGAGAGTTCTTAAGAGTTCAGCACAAGCTTGCCATAGGACCCAACCATTCCACAACTAGGAATCTATCTGAGAGAAGTAAAAGCATATGTCTGCTCAAGTCTTGGTCAGAAATGTTCCGGGCAGCGTTATTCACAATAGGGAAAACCTGACAGCAACACAAAGGGCCATCGGCTGGTGAATGGACAAACCCAATGAGGCCTATCTGTACCATGGCATCTATTGGGCAACAAAAGGCACAGAAATCTGATCCAAGCTACAGCATGGAGGAACCTCAAAAGGATGCTAAGTGAAAGAAGCCAGTCACCAAGAACTACAAACCTTCTCATTGTGCTTATGTAAAATGAGCAGAAAGGAGCAATGCACAGAGACAGAAAGCAGATCAGTGCTGCTTGGGGCTGGAGGAGGGAGCGGAGACTGTCTGCAGAGGGGCTGGAGGGAGTGTGGGAAGGTGAAGGAAGCCTCTGAAACACACTAGGGCACTAGCTGAACAACTCTGTCATTGTTGACAATGGGTGAAATTTATTGTATGTCATTTTCACCTAAAAAAAAGAAAGAAGGTGACCTTCGCACATCAGTGGGTCCTGGGACCCCCAGGCAAACACTGCCTGGTGAGGGGCCACATCCTGGAGTCTCAGCAGGTGGTGGCTCAGAGCCTGGTTTCTGACCTCTCAGCTGGAGTCAGGGATTCAGTGCCTGTGCCTTCAGCCTCAGGCCCCGGCAGTTCCCCTGGAATCCACCAGGCGGCAGACTACTTAAGGGAACAGACCTTCAGGTTGCCCAAGGACACCAGGGGGAAGCAGGCAAAGACAGGGGCAGTAGCTGGCTGGAGATACCTAGAGGAAGTCAGGGCTGCAGGACCCACGGAAGCCGCTGGCAAGATCTGGATGGATCTTAAGTAGGTTTGGTCCCCTGGGTGGGCTCTAGCCACGAAACTTTAGGTTAACATCCAAAGGTTCCCTTTGATGCTCCCTCCTGCACTGGCACTGAGGCTCCCCCCAGTCCCCCCACTCAGCATAGGGAAAAGAGCCTGTGCTGCTATTCACCTTCTTCTGAGTCTAAATGGAACACTTTGGGCTGGGTTTAGGGGAATCTGCCCTTTTCTGGCCCTCTATGTAGGGCCAGCTCCTGGGTGCTGAACCATTCCTGCGGGGGCCTAGAAGAGGCACTGTGGTCCTTCACATTGGAGCTGGGCTTGCAAAGAAGGGTTCCTGCTAATCCATATTTCCCTGGCCCTGGCTGAGCATCCTGGTCCAAGATCAGGGGCTGCAGTGACCTAAAATAGGGAACCTCCTATATGTCACTGCTCCTCTCTGGGAAAGTCCAAAGAAGGCCCATGGTAGTGGTGGGGGAAGGGGAGGGCATAGAAACCTACACTCTGACAAAACATCGTCCACAGTGAAGATTTTAAAAAAAATGTTAGAGGACAGATCTCATATTATGTAGTCGGTGGTGCAGTAACAGCTCTGCGTGGTGACAGAGGGTAGCTACACTAGTAGTCAGCCTAACATAATTTATAGAGTCGTCCAATCCCTGTGTTGCCACGTGAAACTGATGCCACACGGGAATCCGTTATGAATCAATTTTTAAAAGACCTGAAGTTGAGGGGAAAACTTACTCTCCTAGTTCTCCTTGCTCAGCTCAGGCTGCTCCTTGCAGAGTTGGATGCTGCTGTATGCATTCCTCAGGTTCCCCTGAGTTTTCTGGACTCAACTTGTCCTTATTCTTACCTCCTTTGGCAATCACCTGCTCCACCATTGCCTTGTCCTTCCTCGGGTTATGCTCATCCTCCAAATCTGCTGATTTTCTGTCTCCCAAATGCTCCCTCTGTTCTCTGTTTCCAGTGTGGGCTCAGATCAGGCTCCTGAAAAGGACACACAGTGAAGGGACCAAGTCAGGTCTCAGCTGCAGTCCCTAGGGCTGCTTAAAAGGCACCGCAGACCCACATGCACTCACAGAAACTGAGCAGGAAGGGACCGTGGAGGATTTGAATAACAACCTTATCTTACACATGAGGAAAGTGAGGCCCAGAGAGAAGAAGAGATTTTCCCAAACTCCTTCAACAGTTGATGGCAGTACGGCCGTCACACAGGCCTTGGCTGCGAGCTTCCCTGTCGAGGATCCTAACATATCCTCCGGGAACCCACATCTGAATGTCAGGGGACAGTGGTCAATCCGTATCCCCACTGTTCAAACAACAATGTCCAGAAGGACTTTTCCTGGGAATACTCTTGTTCACAATTGTACAGTCCCACTTGTATACTCAGTTGGTTTACACTCCTGGTTGAACTTCAGTCCACTCTCAAGATGGGAGAGCAGACAGGCCCCGGGGTGGAGCTGCACCGGCGTTAGGGGTGTCTTTTCTTTTTATGTCTCATAGATTATGGGTCACAGCCAGGGTGGTCTCCAACTGAAGATGTTTCCAATCATCTAAGGGACTCAGCCTACTGGTTGATAGGGGGAGATTTGGGCCCTAACAAAGGTCTTCCTGGAACTGTCAAGGCCATCTTCCCCTACTGGGGGATGGAAACCGCAATGTAAATATATTATAAGGAAGCCATACGTTATTGTAGGACACACGCTGGAAAGGAGAGCACATGCTCTGTCCCTGCTGGTCTGGATCTGACAGTCCAGCAGGTGGGAAACCACGAAAGCACTGTGTACCACCCTCCTTGCCTCCAGCTCAGATCTAGCTGCCTACTCTACCAATTTAACACCTGGGACAACCCATGCAGGAACAATTCCTTTTGACCCATTTTGAAATGGGAAATGGAGCCACAGGAAATTCAAGATACTTAGTCCAAGTCTCAGTTTCCCACTCAGGTTTGCAGCTACAGCTTGGGAGACCAGAGGGCTCTCTTTCCTTGTTCTCTGTTTTAGGGATTTCCAGGGACAAAGAACAATCCCAGCCTCCGATGCCCTGAACTGCTCTGGCACTCCCAGCCTGACTGTTTTGTTTCCATGATTGAAATAAATAATCTTACATGTAGAATATCAACCTCAGACAAGATTGCTTTGAGACCTTGATGAAATGAGACAAAACAAGGCTACTCACAATACTGTTCAGACCGACATCCAAACATCAACCTCCCTCCCTAAGGAAACGCCTATGACTTCTTTACCACAATCACAGAATTGTCAGTGCTGCCAGTGTTCAATATAGAACAAACCCTGCCTCTTCCCATCCTTTCCCACATCTCACAACTAAAGCCCGTATCCTATAAGCGATCCTCTCACTGAGACCTTGGCGTGTGTTCTTTTTGGCTGTGAGGAATAAAAAAGCCAATTCCTTTAAACTGGCTTAGAGGAATTGATGCCAACTTTCCAGGAACAAACAGGTGTAAAAACCCATTCTCAGGAAGAAAGGTCATATTGTCTATGAGATACCTAGGCTCTGGAACTCCAGAACTTGTTTTTATCCTAAAAAAAGAAAGAAAAAGAAAAGACTCTTTCTACCAACCCCCTTAGTAATTAACATGAACTTTAGGTGTTCAGGCAGGATCTTCCCACCTCTGATTTAAACTAGGGATTGCTGGGGCACCTGGGAGGCTCAGCCAGTTGAGCGTCTGCTTTGGCTCAGGTCATGATTCCAAGGTCTGGGAATCGAGCCCCACATCGGGCTCCCTGCTCAGCGAGGAGTCTCCTTCTCCCTGTGTCTCCCACCATGCTCTCCTGCTCGCTCTCTCACTCTCTCTCAAATAATTAAATAAAATATTTTAAAAAAATAAACAAAAATAAACTAGATATTGCTCCTGATCTCGGTATTGTGAGATCGAGCCTCACAAAGCATGTAGAGATTCCTTAAAAATAAAATCCCTGAAACATTTAAAACATATGGGGCACCTGGGTGGCTCAGTTGGTTAAGCCTTCAACTCTTGGTTTTGGCTCAGGTCATGATCTCAGGGTCCTGAAATTGAACCCCAGGCTCAGTGCAGAGACCTCTTCAGATTCTCTCCCTTTGCCTCTCCCTCTGCCCCTCCACACCGTTTATAGGCTTGCAGGGGCGTGCTCTCTCTCTCCTAAATAAATAAATAAATAAATAAATAAATAAATAAATAAATACATACATACATAAAACTTTTAAAGCTTAAAAAACAAAAATAAAATAGATACTGAGGATAAGTCAGGGAAGAAGCTAGGTAAGAAAGAATGTTTCGCACAGTATAGCTTAGTAAGGCCTCGGATCACTTATAACCCAGTATTCCCAGCTGGGCTGGAAGCTCCAACCTTCAGTTCACAGGGGAGCAAGCTCTCTGATTACCCAGCCAGAGGCAAGCGCGGGTCCTCTCTGGGGGCTCTCTAGCCCCAAGCTGACACTCTGGATTCTTCGGCCTTGTCTAACTGCATCGGCTCGGAACACATTGAGGCCGAAAATCATGTCACGGTATCCACAACGATGTGGTGTCATAGAATTGAAATCTTGTGTTGCCGACAAAATGACAGGACTCTCGCATGCCACATTCAGAAGGAAATGCTACATTTCTTGTCATGGAACATGTCATCACCCCCCCCCCAAACACACACACACTTAAATGTTAGCTGCTGGGAATGTATTTCTTTGGAATCTGTGGCAAAGGCCGAGCTCCCAGTTTTGGTGCCCGGCGGTCTCCGCCAAATGCATCCAGGACTTGGCCGGCTCTGTCGGGTCTCCTTTCACAGCGGTGCCTGGCCCTGCCCTCCCTCGCTCTTCCCACGACCCTGTGGGGCGTTGATCCCCACGCCTTCCCGCTGCTGAGCGGGACACTCGCCTAACATCTCTTGCTCCGCTCGAAATCCTGTTCCGCACATCTGGCCTTACCAGACACACCTTTTGGGTCTAGCTTCTCCTTTTGTTCTCTTACAGTTTTTTTTTTTAAAGATTTTATTTATTTATTAGAGAGAGAGAATGAGAGATAGAGAGCACAAGAGGGAAGAGGGTCAGAGGGAGAAGCAGACTCCCCGCCGAGCAGGGAGCCCGATGCGGGACTTGATCCCGGGACTCCAGGATCATGACCTGAGCCGAAGGCAGTCGCTTAACCGACTGAGCCACCCAGGTGCCCGTTCTCTTACAGTTTTGGCTCTGATTTCCAGTACAGATCCTTCGCATGATTCTGCGAATCTATTTATTGTTGTTCTTAGTCCTACGATGATAGTTTTCATTTTCAAGAGCTATTTTGCTGCACTGCTCTCCCAACCAGGCCTGAGAACCCACAGGAGGCCTAAACCCAGGGGGCGTGGACGTCACTTCCTGTCCGGTCACAGGCTGGCCAATGGCCAGGAGGGTAGGGTGGGTGGGGAAAGACATGGCGGGGCGTGGATCAGAGGGCACGTGACAAGGAAGGGCGCCGCGCAACAGGCGTGTCTTCTGTAGAAAAAGCAGGGACAGTGGCTCCTGTTTAGGCATCTGTTGCTCACGGGCTCTGGGCCCTACTACTCGAGGACTGGCTCCTGATTTGATCACAAGTCCTACGGAGATGGACTGGAGGAGTGTGTGTGTGAGTGTGTGTGTGTGCGTCTGTGTGTGCGCGTGCACGTGCGTGTTCTAGAAACACTGAATGTGCAGTGTAAAGCTTACAAGGCTCCAGGGCAGCCCAGGCTAGATTTCTGCATATGCTACCGTGAGTATTCAAAATGGCCATGTTTTTTCAAGGTAAGATGACTCTGTTGCACTTCATATTTTCTTGTTCAGTCCTCTCCACATGTTATCAAAGCTATGGTAGGACCATGTTTGGTATAAAGCTTGCTGAATATTTAGCCCACCAAGGTCCTAAGTCTTACCTAGTATGAAGTCTTGCTCATATTTTTGAGGGTAATATTGGGAGGCACGAGCAAAGCAATGGCCAGTCTGAGTCCTCAGCACTATTTGCAAGAACTTTTTTTTATTTTTTAAGATTTTATTTTTTTATTTGACAGAGAGAGACACGATGAGAGAGGGAACACAAGCAGTGGGTGTGGGAGAGGGAGTAGCAGGCTTTCTGCTGACGCGGGGCTCCATCCCAGGACCCCAGTATCACGACCTGAGCGGAAAGCAGAAGCTTAACGACTGAGCCACCCAGGTGCCCCCTGACATTCATTTTGAGGAGGAAGTCTAAAATGCAGTGAGAAGAAAGGAGGGTGATTTTTCCCTCCATTTCCAAGCCCCAAAGCAGGTCTAATTTAGATTTAATGTCAGGGATGAACTTGAAAAGTTCGTTCTAATCAAGAGGAGACTCAAGAATCCCTCTCTAGGCATGGAATTCGATCCTCGGCCAAAATACTATTCAAAACTGAAAGTGAGAAAAAAGAGTGGGGGAAGGAAGAAATAAAACTAGGGTTGACCTTGTACAACACAGGTTGGAACAGCACATGTACACTTCTACGTGCATTTTTCTATAAACACAGTATACTACTCTAAATATATGTTCTCTTCTGAATGATTTTCTTAATAACATTTTCATTTATCTAGCTTACTTTATTAGAAGTATACAGTGTAGAATACATATAACTTGCAAAATATGGGTTAGTCATCTTTATCTTATCAGTCAGGCTTCCAGTCAACAAGTGGCTATTAGTAGTTAAGTTTTCGGGGAGTCAAATTTATACACAGGTTTTTTTTTTTTTTTTGGCATTTTGTGATCAAATTTATTTTTTGTTTCAATTTCATTTACTTTGTTTTACTGTAATTTACACAAGAGACTGCCAAGTAAACTAGGTATTTTACATTCACCACGCATTCCCTCAAATCTCCACAGTTGTTAGGAAAACATTAGAATCCCTGCGCTGGGCATGGATTTCCATGTACGCCCAAACTCCCAACGAAGCTACAGATGCCAGTGAGAGTTTAGTCCATTAAAAGGAGAGAGTGAGACTCTTTATTTCACAAAATTAGCAATAATCTTCCTTGCAGGAAACATTTTGCAGACAATGATTATGCTTTGACAACACCTGTCTTATAACACCGCCCAGAGAGTAAACATCAGTCTTGATCCTGAGTACACGGAGGACATATTCGACGTGGGGTTCGGAGCCAAGGCTAAGAGGGCATCGCGGTGCGGCAGTGATCCTCAACACCTTCGTCCGACTCACTGCCACCACCTCAGTGGGGACATGGCATGTGGGAAAACGAGGAGCAGGGTGGGCAGGACTGTCAGCAAGTCAGATTACAAACGTGATAGGACTACAGGAGCCAGCGTGTTGCAGGAAGGACGAGATTAAAGGAGATAGTTTGTGACCGGAAGGCTCCAACAATATCATTCTGGTCAAGCTTCCAGGACTGACAGGAGAAAACCTGGATTTGGACAGAGAGAGCTGATAAAAATCTTACCTAGCTATGGTGCCTTTCTTAAAGAAGGAGGAGGAGGAGGACAAGGTGGCAGCAGCTGCTAACAGCACGTTCCTGATGCTCACTCGTGACAGGTTCCAATGGTGTCCTCCCCATGGGCGGTGGAGCACTGGCCTCTCAGCAGGGCCTCCCAGGCAAGGAGATCAGCCTGTGCTGCCTCTGAAATTCCACTATCTCAAAGGCAGCTTCTCCCCCTTGGGGTGTATTTCAATATGAAAAGTGCAAAACAAAAACAAAAACAAAACCATCACCACTATCTGTATTCTAGCCTGTCAGCTGTGAGGAATCTAGATCATTTGCATAGTTTCCAAGCTCTAATTTCAGAAAACAGTCATTTCAGAAACAAGACTCCATGGAAGTGCTCGACTTCCGAAAGTTTTCCTACAGCCTACGATGCTATTCATTTCTTCATCAATTTCTTTGTTTGCCTACGAGTAGCCTGAAAATTGTATAGTGCTTATTATAAATCACAAACCATCATCTCCATTTTTGCTAGGTTTGATGTAGAAAAATATTGAAATTTAAAATACAAAAATCCAATAAAAACCAGAATTTTTTTTTAAAGGATTTTTTCCCTCAGGGCAAACAGGTAAAAATTGGCTGGGACCTATACTCCTTACTAATAGACAGTGTCCAATTTGAATTTAAGATAATAACCATCCAGAAATAAATCATTATAAATACATTCAGAGTTCACATTCCAGATTCACTGGAATACCAAAAGATTTTGAATAAATTTTTCTGTGGGAGTCTGTTGCTTATGGGACTAAAATAAGAATTTGTAAGATTTAAAAGAACAGGAAGATTTAAAAGAACAGAAAAGTAATAAAAGGCTAAATATATTGGTCCACAATTTGACATTTATGAAACATACCAGCTAGTATTAAATTGCAGTCAATTTGTCCATCAATGGTATTACTCTGATAATTATTAAAATCTGTTCCAGGTATATATATTGAAAATATTTTCTTTTGCATTCTTGAAGATAGGTACAGTACTTTGGAGAAATTGTACTAATCCTTTCAGTATGTTTGTATGTACATATATACACAAGTGTGTGTATCTTGATCTGTAGCTCTACATGTGTTTTATATGCAGCCACAGACACACACACACACACACACACACACACACACAGGTGGTTGGGAACCTGTGAGTATGTCATCACAAGCACACATCTGGGAAACGTCAGCACTGCCAGATACTGGTCAGATCCTTCTTCACTCATCACTGGCTGCACTTGTTCCCCTCACTTGACCTTGATTACGTAAACAGTTTGATATTGTCTCTGACCCTACAGGGGACTCATCTAGACATCAGCAGCCGACGTGCCTCGGACAGAACCCTTCTTACGCATTGTTTCTAGTTCTTTCTGAGTTTCATCCTCCATTCTCCTAATGTCTTCCATTGTCAGATCATTCCACTTGTCAATCCAACAAAAAAGCTGGCGATGAAGTTTGTAAATATCCTTTTCTCTTGCTTCTGAATGAAGTTTTCTACTTTGCTTTGCAGTCCCCACCACTTGAATTTGATGGTCACCAGCTTGTAGGCACACATCTGAGGACAGTCAGAGTTGTTTGCCAGCTCCTTCTTCCAGTTGGGTCCCAAAGGCCCTCTCTTGGTCTTGACTGACTGGAATAATGCTGGGTCTTCATCAGCTTTGTAGTCTGCTGGTTCAACTTGACTTCGATCTGCAATATCTATGCGGACAATTTCAACAGTTTTCCATGCGTTCGGATCTAAACCGTGTACATTTTCTAATGTTCCCAAGTCTGGTTTGTGCCATGTTTCAATTTTAATGAAGAAATCATCTTTCATATATACACTCGTTACAACTGAGGCATAATGGTTTGTTCTACAGTAGGGGTATGCGTTCCAGGCTTCCTCGTGAAACAGCAAGGAGCCCTCCGGAGCAATCATCCTGACGAATGCAGGAACTTTGCTCCTGAACAGAACATGGCAAAACCACACGGAATTCCTTAATCAGCACCATCTTCCCGGAATCCCCTCACAGCTACCGCCACTATCACCACCACCGCCGCTGCTACCGCCCCTCACGGCGCCTCTATACACAGGTTTTTGATCTTGAGAGTCACCATCCTTACTCCGCATTGGTCAAGGGTCAACCTGTATCTCTATTTACAGAGGACATGCTCCTAAAGATAGAAAAACCTCAAATCATCCACACACAAAAATATTAGAGTCCATAGACTCATTCCGTAAAGTTGCAGGGTACCATATATACAAAATCAGTTGTGTTTCTATGCACTAGCAATGAACAATCTGAGAAGGAAATTTAGAAAGCAATTCTATTTACAATGGCACACAACACAGTAAAAGTGTCAGGTGTAAATTCATTCAAGGAGAGCAAGACTTGTTCACTGAAAAGCATAAGAAGCAATGGTTCTGCGAGAGATGAAAGACCAAATGGGGGGAAAAAAACAACTGTATGCATGCATTGGAAGATTTAATATCATTCATATGGCAATACTATGCAAATAGATCTACAGAGTCAATACAATTCTATCAAAAATTTTTCTTCTGCATTTTCTAAATTCTGTCAATACCTTGTAGTATATTTCCTTTCAGACGTTGTAGTTTTCATCTCTTAAAGATAGAGAGGGTGTTGTTTATATTTTCTATTTCTCGGTTTAACATTTACAACTGATGGAAAACTTATACTAAAAGCTTTCATATCCTTCTCTGGCGGTTCTCACATGTGTCAGCTCTGGATTATTTTCCGATGACGGATCTGGCTCCTGATTAGGGGTCATTTTGCCTGGGAGAGCTCCAGGTCCTGTTCCCTCTACTGCTTTCAAATGATTGCCCCCTGACTTGCTGGCCTTTCCTCCCATGGAGGCCCTGAGCAGGACCTCACTGCAAGCCACACCAGGGACCCTGCACAGCTCTGGTTAGGTGACTTTCCTCAGACAAGCTGGTTGTCCCACATCACCTTTCCCTTTTATTCCCCAGGAATCCCAATTTGGCTGGTAAAATACCTGGCGCTTTCTATTTTTTAGGTTAAGCAGGCAGTGTGTCTCTTTGCCTGTTCCAGCTCCTAGAGGCCCCTCCTCCATGCTCAGCCCCAGCCCCAGCCCCAGCAGGCAGAGTCCTCCTCACACAGCCTCCTTCTGACCTCTTCTCTGCCTCTTTGTGTTTTAAGACCCCCTTGTCATTGCAGGGCGCCGCCTGGATAATCCAGGATCATCTCCCCATCTCAAGGTCCTTAACATAAGCACCTGTGCAGGGTCCCTTTTGCTGCAGGATGGAACATGTGCACAGGTTCCTGGCATTAGCCTGGGCAGCTCCTAGGGAGGGGGCATTATTCTACCCAGCAGCACACTATTGATCTCAGGTGACAACTAAAGTTGGACGCCCCCTCTCCACCCTCCAATCTTTTCTAATTTAAACATTCCGGGAAAAGTAAACCACTACCTCAAGGTGCAAGCAAGACAAGGCAAATCAGAACCCTAGGGCGCTCCATCCATGACCATACAATTGCCCAAATCTCTTCAAAGTAGTCTGTTTAGTTTTCCAGACCTGGCTATTTTCCCTCCAAAGGCCGACCTGACTGCAGAAATCCCCTCCAGGGGGAAGCGCCCAGCGATGGAGGGAGGGCAGGCGGTGGCAGAGTGGGGAGCCTGGGACCCCACTAACCCCCTGCTGAGAACTCTGAGCCTGGTTTAAGGGAGCAGAAGCAGTGGTCCCCTTTGGCCCTGCCCTCAACAGCGGGATCCTTGGGCGTCTCCCCGCGAAGCCACGAGGGGGCGCGCCGTCCCTGTCCTAGGAGCCCTCCTGGGGAAGAAGCAGGCCCTGGGATGTGTTCAGCGTGTGGAGTGTTGTGGGCTGGTGTCAGCCCGAGGGCCCAGGGGTTGCGGACTTTTGGTCCTCCCCTCCCCCCCGCAGTGTCCAGGCCTGGGGGAGGCTGTGGGGACTGGTTTGAACTGTACAGGTGCAGCCATGGCACTCGGTGTCCTCCAACCAGGGTCCGAAGGGAAAGAGAGAGAGAGCTAGAGAGAGCAAGAGAGAGTTGTATCTGCTCTTCGCGGGCTGTTGGAAAGTCCTCCCTCATGTTTCTCTCTGGCTGGCACAGCCTTCCCTGGGCTGGGTGGGGGGGTTGTGTAGGGTTTGGGGGGCCATAGCTGCAGGGAGAGGAAAGAGTGGTAACCAATTCAGGAGACAGAGGAGACTGGGCAGGTGAGGAAGGAAGCCAGGGCACGGGAAGGGAGAAGGGGAAGGGGGACTGGAGGAGGAGAAGGAGGAACACCAGTACTGAAATCCAAGTTGGGAGGGGAGCTGGGGGGCAGGGAGATGGGGTGGGGTTGGGGACTGAGGCGAAGCCCTTGACTTCACGGACGGGGCGTGTCTGATGCAAACCAGGCAACATGGCGGTGGGGTTCTGCAACTTAGAATTCGTGGGGCTGAGGAGGTAGCAGCGCTGTTGCGTCCATCCTATTCGGAAGCGTCGTGTGGAGGGTGAGGATGCTTGCGACAGGAGTGGGTGCCGAGGGTGTTGGGGTGCGCCTAGGCGAGTGAGCCTGTGTGTCCGGTGGAAGGGGGGTGAGACTGGTGTGGGGCGGAGGCGGAGGGAGTCACACTTACCCGGCAGGGGAGACTCCGGGATCAAGCAGGTGGTTTTCCCAGGGGAGGCCCTTCCATCATACCAGGGACATGCTGACCCCCGCGATTTCCCCGAGTATGGACAACTCCTCTGCATTATTTGTGGCAGTGGCAGTGGGGGGCTGCTTTTGCTCTTTCACCTGTTGTTGGTTGTTTAAGAATAGCCTTTGTTTTCTTATTCATTTTTCTGTTTGTTTGTTTTGTCTTTTCCATGACTTTGGCTGATGACATGGGCTGAAGAGGAAGCTCACTCAGGGGACACCAGGACCCTGAAGAAAACACCTCTGCTTTTAAGGGCTGCTTTCTTGAGAATCTGGGTTTGGCTGTTTCTCAATCAAAAGCATGCAGGACAGTTTCTGTCCACTGGTCATACATCCCACCTTGGCTGTCGGGGTTTTTTCTGTTTTTCGCAGAGCAATTTCTCTGCTTATATTTCAGTATGTGGTTTGCAGTCCCTGATCCAGCAAAGGTGCTTTCTTTTCATTCCCCAGGGAACAGGGGTTTGCATCCCTTCTCCTTCCTCCCTCCCCTCCCCACCTATCCCCCCAGGCACCCTGCAAAGCCTCACCCAATCCCCAGACTCAGTACCCTTGATTAGGCCACTTGGTAGCCTACCTAGTATAGCCTTGCTCCAGAGGACCCTTCCGAGACTAGAGAGGGTCCGGCTTGATGTACTGTTTATTTATTGTAAGTTTATTTGTTGAAGTAATCCCTACACCCAAAGTAGGGATAGGGCTCATGAAGCCAGATGGAGACTCCCCTGCTCTCCTGACTGAGCCAGCCAGATGCCCCCTGACAGGCTTTTAAAGAGGCACCTCTGTGTACTCACAAAGAACCCGCTGGGTTTGGCACCACAGACCTTTCCCAAACAGCAGGTTAGCTCTAGGACAAAGGGCCGTGGGCCTTCTGCAGCTCTTGGGCTCAAGCCAAAACTGTCCCTACTGATGTACCTGCATTGCTTTGTCAAACTGAGCTTGAAGGGGTTTCTGGCTTCAGGCTTTCACCAGAGCTGGTGTTTTTTTCTCTACTCCCTAAAGGCCTCTATTCAGAATCTACAACTGAGGGTCTTCCAACTTTGATTTTCACTTAGGGGAGCCACACCAACTGGGACTCAGCAACGGGTTACTCTTCTGCCAGAAACAATTAAACAAAAGAGCAACAGCGTCACACAAGATGCGCGAAGTGGAGATTTCCAAGATCCTGGGCATCAGGCAAAGGGGACAGCCATCCCGGACACATGGCAACACAATGGTGAGCAGAGCCCTAGAGCTGCTCAGAGGTACTGGCTCTAGAGAGTTTCCAAGCAAGGCACTGGGGGGAGGGGAACTTGAATAGGAGCCCCATGGAGCTCCTGGAATGGAGGACACTGATCTGAGAGAACCCAGGACTGAGTCTCAGGGAGGACAGAGCTGCAGGAAGTCACCTAGCCAGAGCTGTGGAGGGGCCCTGGGGAGGCATGGACAGCAAGTCAGGGGGTAATCCTTTGCACAGGGCCTGGTGCTCACACGGTGCTGGGAATAGTGCCTGTGTCCAACAGATAGACTAAGCAAAAGTAACCCTCTTAATTTGTGAGGAATAGGGTGGAAGACAGGGGGAGGGCTTGCTACAGTACCTGGAACTCATGGTGAGTCCTCCACGGAGCCCTGCTCTGGGCCACTGAACTATGCATTGAAGCAACAGCAGAAATGTTTCCAAGTAACTTCAGTGCATCCCTGAACAAAGCTCAATATTATAGAAAACACAAAAATATCCAGCAAACAGCAAGGTAACATTCACAGTGTCTGGCGTTCCATCCAACAGTTTGAGGTATGCAGACAAAGGGGGGAAATGAGCCCTCCTGAAGAGATGGATCACTCATCTGAAAATGACCCAGAGCTGACAGCAAGATGGGAATCACCAGAGCACAAGAAAGCATTTGTTCTAACTGCATCCCATTGGTGAAAACATTCAGCAGATACATGGAAAATGTTAAAAAAAAAAAAAAAAGGACCCAATCTCACATGAAGAGATGAAAACCACAATGTCTGAAAGGAAATGTACTGCAAGGGGCTGATGGTGATTAGGGAAGGCAGAAGAAAAACGTTCAATAGGAATCCAAAAGAATCTGCAGATCCTGCTGTTGCCTTCTGAACCACCTTAACCATTCCAATCCATGAACACAGGATGTCTTTCCACTTGTTGAGGTCTTCCTTAATCTCTTGCAGCAATATTGTGTAGTTTTCAGTGTACAGGTTTTGTGCCTCCTTGACTCAATTATTCTTCGATACCATTCGGGTGGGTGCTGTTGTCCATGGAATCGTTTTCTTAATTGACTTTCCCGGTGTCCATTCCTAGGTTATAGAAACACCTGATTTGTCTGCCTTGTACGCTGCAACTCTGCTGAAATAGGTTATGGACTCTAATAGTCGTGGTTTCTGTGTGTGTGTATTTGGTATTTTTCTGTATACAGGAGTATGTCATTTGCAAATCCAGATACAAATTGTCCCTTGAAGAACCTGGGGGTTAGGGGTACAGAGTCCCACAATTGAAAATCTTTGTATAACATTTGAGTCCCAGAAAACATAGCTACTAATAGCCTACTGAAGTCTTACAGATAACAAAAACGGTTGATTAATACATATTTTGTGGGTTACTTGAATTATGTACTTTATTCTTTTGATACAGTGAGTTAGAGTGAAAATATCATTGAGAAAATCATAAGGAAGAGAAAATGTATTTCTACATTTGTACTAGACTGTATTTGTAAAAAAAAAAAAAAATAATCAACCCATGAGTGGACCGACATTGTTCACTAAAATTCAAAGCCATGTTGTTCCCCAGTCAACTATAGTTTTATTGCTTCGTTTTCAAATGTTTTCCCCTCACCTTCAGGTTTTTAAACAATTGAGTCATAACTGATTCCCCATGTGAGATCAGTTTCACATGGCAACACAGGGATTGGACGACTCTATAAATTATGTTAGGCTGATTACTAGTGTAGCTACCCTCTTTCACCTCGCAGAGCTGTTACTGCACCACCGACTACATAATATGAGATCTGTCCTCTAACATTGTTTTTAAATCTTCACTGTGGATGATGTTTTGACAGAGTATAGGTTTCTATGCCCTCCCCTCCCCCCACCACTACCATGGGCCGCCTTTGGACTTTCCAGAGAGGAGCAGTGACATGTAGGAAGTCCCTATTTTAGGCCACTGCAGCCCCTGATCTTGGACCAGGATGCTCAGCCAGGGCCAGGGAAATATGGATTAGCAGGAACCCTTCTTTGCAAGCCCAGCTCCAATGTGAAGGACCAGAGTGCCTCTTCTAGCCTCCTGCAGGGATGGTTCAGCACCCAGGAGCTGGCCCTACATAGAGGGCCAGAAAAGGGCAGATTCCCCTAAACGCAGACCAAGTGTTCCATTTCGACTCAGAAGAAGGTGAATAGCAGCACAGGTTCTTTTCCCTATGCTGAGCTTCCACGGGGGGAGCCTCAGTGCCACTGCAGGAGGGAGCATCAAAGGGAACCTTTGGATGTTAACCTAAAGCTTAGTGCTTAGAGCCCACCCAGGGGACCAAACCTACTTAAGATCCATCCAGATCTTGCCAGCAGCTTCCATGGGTCCTGCAGCCTTCACTTCCTTTAGGAATCTCCAGCCAGCTGGTGCCCTATCTTTGCTTGCTTCCCCCTGGTGTCCTTGGGCCACCTGAAGGTCTGTTCCCTTAAGTAGTCTGCCGCCTGGTGGATTCCAGGGGAACTGCCAGGGCCTGAGGCTGAAGGCACAGTCACTGAACCCCTGACTCCAGCTGGGAGGTCAGAAACCAGGCTCTGAGCCACCACCTGCTGGGACTCCAGGATGTGGCCCCTCACCAGGCAGTGTTTGCCTGGGGACCCCAGGACCCACTGATGTGCGAGGGTCGCCTTCTTTCTTTTTTTTTTAGGTGAAATTGACATACAATAAATTTCACCCATTGTCAACAATGACAGAGTTGTTCAGCTAGTGCCCTAGTTTGTTTCAGAGGCTTCCTTCACCTTCCCACACTCCCTCCAGCCCCTCTGCAGACAGTCTCCGCTCCCTCCTCCAGCCCCAAGCAGCACTGATTTGCTTTCTGTCTCTGTGCATTGCTCCTTTCTGCACATTTTACATAAGCCGAATGAGACAGTCTGTAGTTCTTGGTGACTGGCTTCTTTCACTTAGCATCCTTTTGAGGTTCCTCCATGCTGTAGCTTGGATCAGATTTCTGTGCCTTTTGTTGCGGAATAGATGCCATGGTACACATAGGAAACATTTGGTTTGTCCATTCACCAGCCGATGGCCCTTTGTGTTGCTGTCAGTTTTTGCCCATTGTGAATAACGCTGCCCGGAACATTTCTGACCGAGACTTGAGCGGACATATGTTTTTATTCTCTCAGATAGATTCCTAGTTGTGGAATGGCTGGGTCCTATGGCAAGCTTGTGCTGAACTCTTAAGAACTCTCAAAGTGGCTTCTGCAGGAGCTGTTATATTTTACGTTGCGACCAGCAATATAGGAGGGTCCAGTTTCTGCTCATCCTCAGCAACACTTGGTATCGTCTTTGGGACGTAAGCGCACTAGTTGGTGTAAAATGGTACCTGGTTTTCCTTGCATTTCTTTGAGAACTAATAACATATTACTAATAACATTGATTATCTTTTTATGTGTCTCCTTTGGTACATGTGTATTCGACTCTTATACTGGCTTAAACGAGTGTGTTGCTTCTGCCCATTGAGTGAGTTCAAAGTCCTCTTGTCTCTCGTGAACGTGAGTCCCCATTGGGTATTTAATCCACAAATATTTTCTCCTAATCAGTGGCTTCTCTGTTCCTTTTCTCAGTGGCAATGTTTGATGCAAAAAACTTCTTCATCTTCAATTTTCTCTTACGTATCGTGCTCTTGCCGTAGTGACTTAGAACTCTTTGCTTACTGTGAATTCCTGACCATTTTCTCCCATGTAGTCCTCTTGCACAATAGTTTTGGCTCTTATACTTAGATCTGTGACCATTTTGAGCTCATTGCTGTGTAAGTTGTGATTTCCAGCAACAGCTGTGGGGGAGCTTTGTCCCGACAGGTTTAGGAGAGCCTAGGGGACACTTGTGTTTCAGAGTTAGTCTCCCCTGGGCCAGGAATGGAGATTTCACCCTGCTGCACCTGTTAGTGAAAGGCTGAGTGCCTTTGGGGAGGGGAGATACATGGGGCTGTGGTCATATACGGCATGTACTCCCCGTTCTCTGGGACTGGGTACAAAGGAGCTCCAGGAGCCCCAGGGCAGTCCTGCTCACAGGTGCCTTTAGAGGCAGAAACACACTGAGAGCAGGAGAGCATAACACAGAAAAGACCCCAGGGATCCCAGCGGATCTGGGTTGGGATCCTAGAGGGTCTTCTATGGATGGGCACATTTTCCATGTATATGCCCTTCTATGGGTGGGTGGGAAAGAGGACTCGCACACAGCCGGAACTCAGGAAACATGCCCAGAAGGAGTGGAGCGGATTGAAGGCATGTCCCACAGTTTGCAGTATTTTTCCAACATGAAAATCATGGTATTTGCCTGCATCAAAGGTGCTGGGGGGACACATGCTGCCTCGGTCAGTAGAGCGTGCAACTTTCATTTCAGGGTCATGCATTAGAGTCCCACGTAGGTGATGGAGCCTAGCTGAAATTAAAAAATAATAATAATAAATAGAAAACGAAGAGGTGCATGCTTCAGGAATCAGAATTACTCCCCCTAAGGTAAGGAGGGGGCATCTACCTTGGTCCTTGCAGTTCAAGAGCCATTCTGAGCACTACAGAATCCTAAATGTAGATTAACCTAGAGAACCTACACTTTTAATATTTGTTGGGTTTCCCCTGTGTGGTTAGAGGTCCACTGGCAGACAAAAGTTGACATGCTGAGCACAGAAGCGGACCAAGAAACAGACTATTACCTGGATGCACCACATTATTCTCCGTCCTCACTGCAGTCTCCCTGGAAATGGGAATGGGCAATCGAAATGCCTGGTATTCAACACAGGTTAAGAAAAAATGGAAAGTTTGGGTTAACAGTTTAAATTATTGTGTCCTCAGATTGACTTTGATGGCAAGTGGGGACTCTGTTGCACGTCTTCTAGGTTCTGCAGGTGGAAATGAGGGGCTAAGGGACAAACTAATTATACAACTCAGAATAACTTTGGTAACTTAGTATCTTCACACTTCACACAGTTTTCTTTCATTTTGACTGATCCCATAGTCTCAGGCTTGAGTCTAAACACATTTGTACAAGGAAGGTGATATCAATACCACACCTAAAATCTGTACCGCTAAATGTTGTAGTGCTTATTCCTAATGGTACTTTAGGCTTGTTTCTAACTGCCTGTAGCTACGTTACGGCTGACTCTCAAGGCAGCCCATTCTAACCATGTGTGCACTTCTCTTTGGCCCCACCACCAGGTGAAGCAGTGCATCTGAGCTGTCTCCATCGCTGGGGGAAGGATGTAGGTCAGATAGGTAATAAAGAGAAAGGGGGACTGGGGTGCAGCAAAAAGAAAGCATGCTTATGTGTGGGTTGATTCCAGAGAGGACCATTGCATTGCTTTTTAAAATTTTTTAATTTACTTATTTGAGAGAGAGTACTTGAGATATCAGGAGCGGTGGTGGGGGTAGTGGAAGAGGAACAGAGAGAAGCTGACTCACCACTGAGCAGGGAGCTGGACATACGGGCTTATCCCAGGACCCCGGGATTCTGACCTGAGCCAAAGACTGACACTTAAACAACTGAGCCACCCAGGTGCGCTTTAAAATAATTTTTAAACTAATCTGGTCCACTTAACATAGGCATTGTATTAGTTTCACATAAGGTCATGGGATTTATTTTGTATTTCTTTTTTAAATATTATTTATTTATTTAGAGCAGGGGTGATGGGCAGACGGAGAGGAAGAAAGAATCCCAAGCTGACTCTGCACTGAGCATGAAGACTAAACTGGGGCTCAATCGCATGACCCTGAGATCATGACCTGAGCTGAAATCAAGAGTCAGACGCTGAACCGAGAGAGCCACCTTGGTATTTCTAAGAATGATATGTTTACCTTTCTCTCTGAAATAGGCACTGAGTAATGAGCAAGGCGGAGAGAAACCATAGTACCCATAGGCGCCAAGGTCAGATTGCCCAAAATGTACCACAATGGCATATTTGGGGGAAACAGAATGCCACAACGACCACTGGTGCATGTTCATTCAGACTCCAAGATCTCTGAGAAAACTCGAGATTGCAGGGTTAAAAATAACCTGAAAGGATCAGAGTGAAATGCCCTTGGGATGTGTGTGGTCTGATCTAAAGTACACAGCAGAAGATGTTTTGTAGATAGGAAGCCAGCTGTAAACAGCACACTGTGCATTCCCTTTTTTGTTTTCTTATCCTGTGTTAAAGACCGAGTACAATGCTGTTTACAATTAATTGATCACAGCCAGTTGCAGATTTCTTTATTCCTTCTCCACTGCCATTGCTTCACTTGACTAACCCTGTGTACGTGGAAGATGCGCCTTACTAAGCCCCTGCTGTAAATCATTATAGTACTATATCACTGTAGAAGGTATATTAGATTATGGAAAATAAACCTCAGGACCTCGGGCTGTTTGCTTGGGGTCCCCTGTGCCTCGCTATACTGTCGTCTCTTTTTCTTTTTTTAAAAGATTTTATTTATTTATTTGAGAGAGAGAATGAGATAGAGAGAGAGTGAGCATGAGGGGGGGAGGGTCAGAGGGAGAAGCAGACTCCCTGCTGAGCAGGGAGCCCGATGCGGGACTCGATCCCTGGAATCCAGGATCATGACCTGAGCGGAAGGCAGCCGCTTAACCAACTGAGCCACCCAGGCGCCGCGGTAGTCTCTTTTTCTCAGTTCCTTCGCCACCCCAGGTCCCCGACTCTCTGAGGTCGACAATATTGATTATTTTGAATTGAAGCTACCCAAAAAGAAACTGGTACCAGGATACTCAAACCCTCCTCTGTCTCCCTGAAAGCAGGAAACCAATCTCCCATATGAAAAAGGCACCCCCTGTACTAAGAAGTAAAAAGACATCCTTCTCACCAGGGTTTCTAAATTCGGTCTAGACACTCTCTAAATTAAAACTCCCCCAAATCCCTGAGAAATGTATTTTCTCCTTGTCTAAAATGCATAAAAACTGTCTGCCTTAATACTTTATATTTCTTTAAGGGTCTCCATTTCAATATCCGTTCTCCATGCGTATTCAATGTCTCAGTGAAACTTAATTCTTACTTAAGCTGGGAGACCAGGACAGGTAACAGAGGAACTTCTCCTTCCCTGCATACCTTTTTTGTGATCCTAATATCTTAGCCAATGATTTGTAAAGGAAAGAAGTAACAGAATTATATACCTGGGAAAAAGATTTGTCCCCAGGAAGGAATTTCTGGTATTTTTAACAGTGGAAATATCTACATTTGATCCAAAGTCTCCTAAAAAGTATTTATTTTTAAGTTGAACTTCTAATTTAAGTGTCCCCTGAAATTCAGATGTGCCTTCCCAGAGGGTACGTTAGGAGACTCCACAGGGAAGCTCGCAGCCAAGTCCTGTGTGGGGGCCGTGCTGCCATCAAGTGCTGAAGGAGTTTGGGAAAATCTCTTCATCTCTCTGCGCTCAGCTTCCTCATATGTAAGATAAGGTTGTTATTCAAATTCTCCACGGTCCCTTCCTGCTCAGTTTCTGTGAGTGCACAAGGGTCTGCGGTGCCTTTGAAGCAGCCCTGGGGACTGCAGCTGAGACCTGACTTGGTCCCTTCACTGTGTGTCTCTTGCAGGAGCCTGAGCTGAGCCCACACTGAAAACAGAGAACAGAGGGAGCATTTGGGAGACAGAAAATCAGCAGGTTTGGAGGATGAGAATAACGCAAAGAAGGACAAGGCAATGGTGGAGCAGGTGGTTGCCCAAAGGAGGTAAGAAGAAGGACAAGTTGGGTCCAGAAAAATCAGGGGAAACTGAGGAATGCATACAGCGGCATCCAACTCTGCAAGGAGCAGCCTGAGCTGAGCAAGGAGAACGAGGAGAGTAACTTCGTCCACGGTGAACCTGTGCACCTCCCGAGGAGCCCCACAGAATGGATCGGGGTTGGTTTGTACTGCAGGGAAGCACCAGTTCCAAGAGGAGGAGGAGGAGGAGGGGCACCTGGGTGGCTACATCTTTAAGCGTCTGCCTTCAGCTCAGGTCATAATCTAAGGGTCCTGGGATCGAGCCCCGCATGGGGCTCTCTGCTCGGCGGGAAGCCTGCTTCTCCCTCTCCCGCTCCCCCTGCTTGTGTTCCCTCTCTCGCTATGTCTCTCTCTGTCAAATAAATAAAGAAAATCTTAAAAAAAAAAAAAAGAGGTGGACGATGTGACCATGAGGTTCTGCCCCAGACCCCTAGCTTTGACCTTGGAGCTCCCTCACGGTCGATGTTCTCCAAGTAAGTGTGGGCTTAGAGGGATCAGTGATGTTTGGATAAAGGTTGGACTTGTCCATTCTTACCACAAAGAGTTCTACCCTAAGGTCAGGAAGGGCCAGGTTAGGAGACCCTTGCCTCTGAGGCAGTGATACCAATTATATTCTTCTGAATTTATGGTTGTCAAAGACTTTACACACCTTTGTCTTGACCGTGTGTTGAGTGTTTCATTTTCCTTAGTCTCTGTTATGAACTTGGAATTCTGACATCAATAAGATTTCACAGAGGAGGTCAAAGCAGTGAGAGGAAGAATGCAAACAAAATCTTGTAGCTCAGCGCCCCTGGGTGGCTCAGTTCATCGAGAGCCTGCCTTCAGCTCAGGTCATGATCCCAGGCTCCAGGGATCAAGCCCCATTGAGGGGGGTGGCTCCCTGCTCAGCAGTGGAGTCTGCTTCCCCCTGTCCCTTCCCCAGCTGTTCTCTATCTTTCTCTCTGTCTCTCTCTCACTCTTGCTTTCTCCCTCACGCTGTCTCTCAAATAAATATATAAAATCATTTTAAAAACTGTTGTAGCTGTCCTAACCTGGGGTATGGTGGCAGTGCAGAGGATGGAGGGGGGAGGGGGCTAGGCCGAAGACATCTCTTCCTACTGAGAGAACCATTGAGAGGAATCCAAGAGGACAGTCCCTCTTCACCAGAGCTCACCACAGGGGAGTGTCATGGGGCATTGAGAGTGTAGGGCAGGCTCCTCTGGAAGGAAGGGTATTTGTTGCCTCCTGGAAGAAAGCAGAGAGCATTCGTGCATGTATTTGGGACAGGAATGTAGTTGAGATTAGAAATTTGCCACCCCCTTTATCAGATCCATGAAGGAGTGTCTCTGAGAGCTTCCTCAGTGCTTGGTTTGGTCCTAGGAGTCATGAGTACAGAGATGAGTAAAACATTATCCCAATTGTCGTGGGGCTCTCAGTCTAGTAACCAGAAGTCATGAAAAGTGTAGTGGTGGTGGATTCCTTGGAGGAAGTGGCCAGTGCTGCCTGGGGATGGCCTGGTCTCCCTCCGTGTTTTCCAACAGCTGGATGACCTGTCCTGACCCAGGGACCCTGGGCCTCAACTCAATTTCAGCCTCTCAGGACACAGCCAACACCTAGGTTCCATGTAAACCCAAAGCAGTCAACACTATGAAGGTCTGCAGAGGAAACTGCTGGTATCAGTAGCTCCCCACTTTGTCTTGGCCAACTGGAAAATAGAGGCGAGTTCATTAAGTCTTGTAGGGTCATCCTTGCCCTAATGATCAGGGATTAGTCTTTCTCTCTGTTAAGTGAAATACTTTCTAGCTTCAGTATTCTCTCTCCACTTAAAAACTTTGGAACTATTGGCTAAAGTATAGATCAAGTAGCTACAGTGAAAAAGGGGTAAAGCAACTTCCAAGCTGCAGTGAGAATGCGCAGAAACTCTTATACTGAATAATAATCGGACAAATCACTTTTAAATTGCACAAAAGGTTTATACAGTAATTCTGGAATAGACAATGTAAGTCTGTCGCTTTCTCCTTCTTCTTAACATTGCTTTGATAATTTAAGATCATTTCCATTTCCATATAAACATTTGGATCAGCTTAGAAATACTTACTAAAATGTCTGCTAGAAGGTTGATTGGCATTGTATTAGATCTTTTGATCAATTTGGGAAGAATTGTCCTCTAACCATAATGAGTCTTCCAATCCACCACAAATTTTATCTCCCCATGTATTTAGTTCTTTAATTTCTGGAAGTAGTGCTCTGCAGTTTTCAGTGTAATGTTCTGACACATATTGTGTCTGATAAGACAATGCAATAGGAAAACTGGTCAAAAGACTTGAAGAAGAAATGCTTCACAAAAGAAGATACACAAATGGCCAAAAAGCACTTGAAAAGATGCTCCACTTGAAACCATTGAAAAGCATGAAGTTGAACATAAATCAAAAGGGATTCACTAATGTCTCTGCAAGGCTCCATCTTAAACTAAGTAACCTTTTCCTTCTCTTCTGCAAACCTCTGCTCCTCCCTTCTAAGCCTTTTGTTTCAGGAGCCTGGTACCACCCTAAAGACAGGATGAAGGAGGCTGGCAGCATGCACACAATTTCTGTCAAAATAAAACACCCCCCCGCCCCTTCCTTCAGGGGGAGGGGACTTACAGTTTTTGAGGGCCTTGGCCTGTTCTAGCCCCCTGTGCCCCGAAAAGCAATAAAGCTATTGTTCCTCAATATTCCAAACTCTGTCTTCGTCTTATATTTTGGCTCTGAAGCACAGAGGTCAGTTTTCGACGGTACACTCAGCCATTGGGAAGATAAATTAATACTACAGTGAGTTACCATTACACAACCATCCCCGTGGCTAAAATTACGAAGACCGAAAACATATGTGGTGAGGATGTAAAGTAACTAGACGTTTCATACACTTGTGGGAATGAAAAATGGTCCAACCACCGAGAAAAGCTGAACCACAGATAAACATTTACCAATCACGTGAACGGCCATTCCTCTCCTAAGGATTTACACAATATGGCCACACAGCAAACTGCACATGAATATTCATCATAGCTTTATTCCCCATGGCCAAACCCAGGAAACTGCATAGATGGCCATGAATAGGTGAATGTACAGACCAAATATATCCATACAGAGGAATACTCCTTAGCAATGAAAAATTCTGAACTGGTGATCCATTAGTAATATGGATAGATATAAGAATCCTTAGGCTGCACGGAGGAATGTAGGCATAAAAGAGTTCCATTTCCATAACGTGGTTAAAAATCAAGCCGTCTTTGATGCCAGTGGTTGCCTGGGGCTGAGGGTGAAGGCAGTGAGAGACTTCAATGGATCCACCCAAGG
This sequence comes from Eumetopias jubatus, assembly GCF_037043125.1. Lineage (NCBI taxonomy): Eukaryota > Metazoa > Chordata > Mammalia > Carnivora > Otariidae > Eumetopias > Eumetopias jubatus. The sequence goes on from NW_028274845.1 coordinate 831,670, forward strand.
GAAGCTGTGAGGTAGAAGAAATGCCCTGTGTCCTGAATGGAGCAGTAGTGTCAATTGTATGTACATCTGTGAAAATGCATTTAGTTGTACAGTTTATCTTTTTTAATTTTTATTTGTTGAGAAAGCACTCACACTGCATCCTCTCTCTCTTACCCTCCAAAGGAGGAGAAGAACGATCATCAGTGGCAATGGGCAGCTGTGGAAACAACACCTAAAATCACGTTCATGCTCAGGAGAGAACAATGTGCCTCCTCCTTGAGGTTTCAGGTCCTCTACACGTTCAGAGAAAATTCTCTAGTAACAAACTGTAGAAATGAACTGGAGGGTATTATGCTAAGTGAAATTAAGTCAATCAGAGAAAGACATGTATCCTATGACCTCACTGATAGGAGGGATTCTTAATCTTAGGAAACAAATTGAGGGTTGCTGGAGTGGTGGGGGTGGGAGGGATGGGGTGCCTGGGTGATGGGCATTGGGGAGGGTATGTGCTATGGTGAGCGCTGTGAATTGTGTAAGACTGATGAATCACAGACCTGTACCTCTGAAACAAATAATATATTATATGTTTAAAAAAAGAGAGAGAGAGAGAAGCTAGTAGGAAGGGAAAAATGAAGGGGAGGAAATCGGAGGGGGAGATAAGCCATGAGAGAAGATGGACTCTGAGAAACAAACTGAGGGTTCTAGAGGGGAGGGGTGGGGGGATGGGTTACCTGGTGATGGGTATTAAAGAGGGCACATTCTGCATGGAGCACTGGGTGTTATGCACAAACAATGAATCATGGAACTCTACATGAAAAACTAATGATGTAATGTATGTTGATTAACATAACAATAAAAAATTTTAAAAAATAATAAAAAAGAGAGAGAGAAGCTAGTAGGAAGGGAAAAATGAAGGGGAGGAAATCAGAGGGGGAGACGAACCATGAGAGACGATGGACTCTGAGAAACAAACAGAGGGTTCTAGAGGGGAGGGGGTGGGGGGATGGGTTAGCCTGGTGGTGGGTATTAAAGAGGGCAGCATTGAAGGGAGCACTGGCTGTTATAGGCAAACAATGAATCATGGAACACTACATCAAAAACTATTGATGTAATGTATGGTGATTAACATAACATAATAAAATAAAATTAAAAGAAAGAAAGAAAGAAATGATCTCTGAAAGTACAGCCTTAATTGTACACTTTAAAGGGATGCCGTCTACTGTACCTAAATTATACCTCAGCAACATTCATGTAATAATCTACTATATTTCTCTATACTAGCAGTGAGCATTTAGAAAATGAAATTTTTAAAAAAAGGAAATGAAATTCAATAAACAGAGTGGAGATTCATGTCCACCTTCATTAAATGTATGAGAACACATGTAACAAAGATGCCTGAAAACTCTTGCTGAAATAAATTAAAGGATACTAAATAATTAGGAAAAAATATATCACATTCATGGACTAGACCACTCAAATTTGTTGGAACATCAAATCAGCATTATTCTGATTCATACTGGAGAAGGCAATTTGGGGGCAAATTTACAAGCTAATTCTCAAATGTATTTGGAAATCAACATACCTAAATAGCCAAGACAACCTTGAAGAATTAAATTGGAGAAATTTACTAAATTTTAAACCTCACCGTAAAGCTACAGTAATTAAGGTGCTCTTAATGGTGTAAGTAACACAATGTAAATATATCAATGTGAGAGAGCAGAGAGTAATAAAATTTCCTGATACGCATATACATTTTTAAAATTTTTCTTTTAATTTTACTTCTTTTCAATTATTTTCTTTTTAAGTAATCTCTGCATCCCACATGGCGCTCAAACTCAAAAAAAAAAAAAAAATAAAAGGTTGTGAGTTTTACCTGAGCACTGATTAGTACAGCTGCATGGGACAGGGAATCTTTACCAGGAGAGAGTGTCATGACAAAGGAAATTTTGATAAAGGGTTATATACCAAAATATATTTTTTACATAAAAAGTGACAAATTTTTATACAAAAGACATTGTAGAAAGTCACTGCATTTCCCGGTCTTAAATTTCTAGTACATGTAGGGCTGTATGGCTTTAATGTTATGGGAACCAGGGAAGTGTCTTCCTTTTTCTTATCTTTTCCAGAATGCTCCTTTTGGGTTCTTTTCTTTCATAAAGCAGATGTCCAATGTGTGCTTGGGGTGAAATAGAGCCCATGCATTGAGGTTTTGTGGATTCATTTTGACCTTGGTAAATGTGAAAGCATCGCTTCCTTGGGAGCCCAGGGGCAGGACCCACAAACATTAAAGGTGGACAATTGCCTTTATCAATGCTACAGCGACCTCCTAAGTCTCTGGCTCCTAAGATCTAGGGGGGAACCTGTGCTGAAGAAGTGAAGAGGTGCTTCAGGGCACCACTTCCCCTGCCTGCCTGTTTCTCTCTCCTCAACCTCAGCTTCTATGCCACTGAACACCACTGCACACATCTACTGTGGACATCATCCATCATTGACCCATGACCTCGAACTGCCCATGTTTGCTTCCAGGAATACAACCACAGGTCAATGGCATGAGGTCAACTCAAAGAAATCTAGCAAGCCATGGTCCACCTTTTTAAAATTGTTCCAAATTTTTAAAAAATATTTTTCCAGTATAGTTAACATACAGTTCCATGAGTTTCCAGTATATAACATGGTGATTGAACATTTCCATACATTGCCCAGTGCTCATTACCACAAGTACACTTCTTAATCCCCATCACCTCACCCATCCCCCAAGCCCCCCTACCCTCGGCAACCATCAGTTAGTTCTCTATAGTTAAGGGTCTCTTTCCTGGTTTGTCTCTCTCCCTTTTCTATTTCCTTTGCTTACATGTTTTGTTTCTTAAATTCCACATAGGAGTGAGATCATGGGGTATTTATCTTTCTCTCACTGACTTATTTCACTTAGCAGAATACACTCTGGCTCCATCTGTGTCCTTGCTAATGGCAAGATTTCATTCTTTTTTTTGGCTGAATAATATTCCATGGTATAAATAGATAGATAGATAGATAGATAGATAGATAGATAGATATAGATATGTGTGTGTGTATATATATATATATATACACACACACACACACAACGTTGTCTTTATCATTCATCTGTTGATGGACGTCTGGGCTCTTTCCATAATTTGGCTATGCTGCTGTACAAAGGGCCCATGTATTCCTGCAAATTAGTGTTTCTGTATTTTGGGGATAAATATCCAGTGGTAGGATTAATGGATCTTAATCGTTCCTTTTTGAGGACCCTCCATACTGTTTTCCACAATGGCTACACCAGTTTGTATTCCTACCAATACTGTAAGAGGGTTCCTTTTCCTCCACATCCTTGCCCACACTTGTTGTTTCTTGTGTTTTTGATTTTAGCCATTCTGACAGGTGTGAGGTGATAGCTCGTTGGTTCTTTTTTTCTATTTCCTGATTTTACCTATTTATTTGAGAATGAAGGGGAGAGAGCACAAGTGGGGGGAGGCGGAGAGGGAGAAGCAGGCTCCCCACTGAGCAGGTAGCCCGATGTGGGACTAGATCCCAGGACCCCAAGGTCACCACCCGAGCCAAAGGCAGACGGGTAACGGACCGAGCCACCCTGGTGCCCTATGCAATTGTTTCGATTTGCTTTTTCCTGATGATGAGTGTTGTCAAGCATCTCTTCATGTGTCTGTTGGCCATCTGGATGTCTTCTTTGGAGTAATGTCTGTTCATTTCTTCTGCCTCTTTTTAAATTGGATTATTTGTGGCTTTTGGTGTTGAGTTGTATAAGCTCTTTATATATGTTGGATACTAACCATTCATTGGATATGTCATTTGCAAATATCTTCTCCCATTCAGTACGTTCCCTTCTACTTTGGTTGATTGTCATAAAATGGCTCTTTATCTCTCTTCTGTTAAATATGAGGGTGAACCAAATAAACACAATATGGCATCGAGGTTACAATCTTTCCAAACTTAGTGGTCACTATATATATTATGCATCTTACTAATGCATAAATTAATCCTTTGACAATTTCAAAAGATCTCTTGTGAGAGGTGAATGAATCCGTAAGTGACATGTAATGTGGTGTTCAGTGACATTACAAAAACAACAAAGAAAACAGTTCACACATAGTGGAGGAGTCTGGGACATAGGGATGTCAATATCAGTTTAATGAAAAGCCACAAATGGTGTCCCAGTAAGGCATAAGACGTCTCATAACATAGGTGTACAGCCAGAAGAATATTGAGAGTCAGGACAAAACATTTTGAAAAATTAGTATTTTATTCACTTAGTTTAATACTCTGCCTCTTGCCCTATACTTTTTATGGATAGAGAAAAAAAAAAATAAAGAAGACCCAAAGAGGAACATCATGACAGTCTGGAATTGGCAGTGTATGTGAGTGTATGTGAATGTATGAATATATATGACTACAAATAAGCCATTTTCCAGCTCTGTCCACTGGAAATGCCTAAAAATAAACCAATTGCAATGAGTGCCCGAGGAGACACATTTTGATCTGGGAGTATGGTTTCCCAGGAAACAAAACCACAGATTCTTAGAGAAATGACCGAGACCAGGCCAGACGCAACAAATCTTCTATATGAGACACAAACACCTCATCATACTGATATTAGGAAAGTTCTCAAAACTATGAGGGTCTTATCAAAAGGATATGAAAGCCAACCTGAAATCACTTTCACTGCTAAAAGAGAGGATAAATGGAGCACTCATAAGTCCATAATACAGTGGTTTGAAACACTTCGATATGACTGAAGCCTTGCTTTCATATTAACACAGTAATAAAAGAAAATGAAGAGGAAAAGAACGGAACTTACAGGTTCCCGTTAGAGATGCTAGGGGACCAGAGTTTTCCTTACAAAATGTACCGCCAGGTATATAGTATTGGGGGGAAATTTCTTTTCCTGCAGGTGTTCATACAAGGCTTCTAGGATCCAAACCATGATGATGAAGGATCATCATTTTGCTCCACAGAATCAATGGATGGATGGGCCTTGAACATAAGGGGACCTGAGGTGCTTTCTGATGGAAGCGCACACAGCACTTGAGAGGAAGTCTTGCCAACAATTCAAACCTGAAACTGATCAGTTTCTACATCTGCCAGGTCCGACAGAGCAGTCGTTCCGATAATATTTGGAATGCAGTTAGCAGGACCTCTTTCCTTAGAAATGCATTTTAATTATATTTCATTTACAGCTCCCTTAAATGTAAACTTAAAACCTGAAGAAATACAGACGATTTTTCTATTAATCGCATCTTTATTACTCTGGCAGATTTCGGTTTCCCTTAATGTGAAGCATTAAGCGGCAAGATGCAAGATTATTTTGGATTGTTGTGCGCTTATACTTTTTACTTTTCAACGTTCCTGCCAGAAAATGTTAAATTCCATGTGTGGCTTGCCTTTTCTTTGTAATAGCACTGTTCTCCACGAACAGTGGAGATTCCACCACGAAGTAAGAGGAAGTATGATGGACTGTGTTAAAGTATATCTGGCTATAATGCATTCCGTGGCCATGCTCCCGCACAAACACCTCAGTATTTTCAAAAATGATTAACAAAAAAGGAGAGAACAAGAGCTGGAGAGGGCGAAGCAGAGAGTGAGAGCCAGAGGGAGGGGGAGGGAACGAGGGAGGAGGAAGGAAAGGGAGAAACTGAGAAGAAATCTACACATTGCTAGGAGGCTTGAATACAGGTCCTACTCATGGGAGCGTGTGCATTTTATTTGGATCCTGATACAGAGAAAACAACTTAAAAACAACAATGGGAAATTTGAACACTATGTATTTTACATTACATATTTTAAATTAATTTATGAATATTTACAAGGTTATGATGATAATACTTTAAAAGGGTTCTCATTTAGGGAAACATACAGATACAACTGCAAATGAAATATGGTGTCTGCGATTTGCTTTAAATAATAAAGGACAGGGGCGCCTGGGTGGCTCAGATGGTTAAGCGTCTGCCTTCGGCTCAGGTCATGATCCCAGAGTCACGGGATCGAGCCCCACATCGGGTTCCTGGCTCAGCGAGGAGCCTGCGTCTCCCTCTGCCTCTCTCCCTGCTCATGCTTTCTCTCTCTCTCTATCTCTGTGTCTCAAATGAATAAATAAAATCTTAGAAAAAAAAAAAGAAAGAAACCCCAACCTTTAAAAAAATAATAATACAGGACAAAGTAAGTGGATGGGATTGTATTAAAACAAGGTCAGCCCTAATTTGATAACTGTTGAACCTGGCTGATGAGGACGGGGATGTTCTGTTCTACAATTCTGTCTACGTGTGTGTGCTACTGACAGTCTGCATCTAGAAAAGAGAGATAAAGAGTACCAGTCCACTGAGAATAATGGCAGCTGAATCTCTCAACACATGACTTTAAAGGGTTAGGGATTAACCTAGAGAGTCAGTAACACAGCTCATAACCCTGTCCCCGAACAGCCAGGGGCCAGAGAGAAGTGTGGACTCCAGATGGTTAGTACTTAGCCGGGTCTGGGAGCCAGAGACAGCAGGGCAGTCAGCACAGACCAGGCAGGCACTTAGAGGAGAGGACTTCAGGGAGGGCTTCTCAGCGGGGAACACAGGTGAATGATGGCAGAAAGAGAGTGGGAAGAGCTCAGAGGGTGCCCGAGACCTGCTGACTCCAGCTTCGGCTACTTGGATCCGAAGGAAGGGGCTGCATGGTGTGCAGGACAGAGGTGGCCCTCGGGGGAGGGCCAGACCTGGATGAAAGTAGTGTCCTTTGGAGGCTTGTGGTAAAGACAATGAAGCCACTGGTAGAAATGAAAGGACATACTGGAAGCAAGCAGGATCCCGGAGCAGAAGACAAATGGCCCCATCCCCAGCTATTTACATCTATTAGAACAATTACACCAAAGAGAGGGATCCAGACCTCAGGAATCCACAAAGCTACTCAGAGCACTCATTCCTTCCTACATGGAACTTTTGTTTCTCATTCCAGCAAACCCAGGTGTGTTAAAGGGAAAATGATAGAGCAGACCGGTGTTCCAAGGTGACAGAAGAAAACAAACAAGCAGAAATAGAGAGTCAAACATTTCAGCTCAGTAAAGATCCCCCCTGAAATCAATCACAAAACATAGGAAAACTAAAATGGTTAAAATGACACCCCGACCTGAATGAAATGTGCGAACAAGCATTTGTAGCCGTGAAAAGGTAAAAGTTCCCTTAAACACACGACTCCAAAGAGAAGTGGGCAAGAAACAAGAAATGGGAAACGAGAATTGTCAAAACTGGGAAAAAATTGAAGAAAATTTCTCGGGAAAGAGGCTGATCCACAAGATTCATAAGGGCAACATTCGTGCAAAATTAGAGTGGACTTTGAATACTGAAAAGAAAGCAGCCAAGAGAACAGAAAATGAACAGAAGATAGTGAGACAGGATCAGAGAGAAAGTCCTGGATGCCTGCAGGAGACGGAAACAAAGGAGTCAACAATAAGACCTATCCTCATAGAACTAATAGATATTATTTTATTTATTTTATTGTTTTTTAAAGATATTTTTTAAGATTTTATTGATTTATTTGACAGAGAGAGAATGAGAGAGAGAGAGCATGAGAGGGACGAGGGTCAGAGGGAGAAGCAGACTCCCTACTGAGCAGGGAGCCCGATGCGGGACTCGAACCCGGGACTCCAGGATCATGACCTGAGCTGAAGGCAGTTGCTTAACCAACTGAGCCACCCAGGCACCCCAGAACTAATAGATTTTAAAGAAAAAGAAGAAATCTCCTCTGAAGCTACAGACTTGCCCCCCGCCAACCACCAAAAAACCCCAATTTATATCCACTGGAAAGAAAAACAGTTTACATTCTATATCCCAATCAAACATACAAAACAAGGCAATATATATATTTTTCTTTTAAAATTTTGTATTTAAATTCCATTTAATTACCATATACTGTATTATTAGTTTCAGAGGTAGAATTCAGTGATTCAGGGCACCTGGGTGGCTCAGTCAGTCTGCCTTGGGCTCAGGTCATCCTGGGATCAAGGCTCATATCCGGCTCCCTGCTCCACAAAGAGTCTGCTTCTCCCTCTCCCTCTACCCCCTCACCTGCTTGTGTTCTCACTCTCTCATGCTCTCTTTCTCAAATAAAGAAATAATTTACAAAAGAATTCCGTGATTTGTCAGTTGCACATAACACCCAGGGTTCATGACATCGAATGCCCTCCTTAATGCCCATCACCCAGTTTACGCCATCCCCTACCCACCTCCCCTCCTGCAACCCTCAGTTTCTATTCTATAGTTGAGTCTCTTATGCTTTGTCTCCCTCTCTTGTTTTCCTCTTTTATTTTTCCTTGTCTTTCCCTATATTCCTCTGTTTTGTTTCTTAAATTCCATCTATGAGTGAAATCATATGGTATTTTGTCTTTTTCTGGCTGACTTATTTCACTTAGTATAATACCCTCTAGTTCCAACCATGTCGTCGCAAATGGCAAAATTTCATTTTTTGGTGGCTGAGTAATATTCCATTGTACGTATATACGCCACATATTGTTTATCCATTCACCTGTCGATGGACATCGCAACTCTATCCATAGTTTGTTGTGGACATTGTTCCTATGAACATTGGGGTGCAGGTGCCCCTTCAAAACACCATGTTTGGAAGAAAAGGTGAGTATGGCAGAGGGGGAGACGAACCATGAGAGATGATGGACTCTGAAAAAGAAACTGAGGGTTCTAGAGGGGAGGGGGGTAGGGGGATGGGTTAGCCTGGTGATGGGTATTGAGGAGGGCACGTTCTGCATGGAGCACTGGGTGTTGTGAATAAACAACGAATCATGGAACACTGCATCAAAAACTAATGATGTAATATAAGGTGATTAACATAACAATAAAAAAATTAAAAAAAACACCATGTTTGTATCCTTTGGATAAATACCTTTTTTTTTAAATAAATAAATTGCAGCTTAATAGGTAGCTCTATTTTTAACTTTTTAATTTTTTAAAATATTTTATTTATTTACTTGCCAGACAGAGAGCACGGGTGCACAAGCAGAGGGGATGGCAGGCGCAAGGTACAGCAGGCTTCCTGCTGAGCAGGGAACCTGATGGGGGGCTTCACCTCGGGACCCAAGGATCATGACCTGAGCAAAAAGCAGATGCTTGACCAACTGAGCCACCCAGGCATTCCTATGTTTCACTGCTGGAGGAAACGTCAAAGTGTTTCCCAGAGTGGCTGCCCCAGTTTGCATTCCCACCAACAGTGTGAGAGGGTTCCCCTCTCTCCCTCTTCTTGCCAACATCTGTTGTTTCCTGAGTTGGCCATTTTAGCCATTCTGACTGCTGTGAGGTGGTATCTCACTGTGGTTTTGACTTGAATTTCCCTGAGAAAGCACTCTATTTTTAAAGCTCAGTCAAAACTCATTGTGCCAGTACTTTCTAATCAGCTAGATGTCCATGTACACAGGCAGGAGAAACAGTGTCCGATACGCAACCCCCAAGGAGTCCTGATTCCATCCCTAGGAGACCTTCGAAGGTGAACTTCACCTGACGAGAGATGACTGAGGAAATTTCGACTTTCAAACAGCTGATCACTGTTGAAGCTACTTAACTGTGGATCTAAAACCAAAATCTGGGGGTGGAGCGTGTGGGAAAAATAGGATGTAAATGGCATCTGTTTGGCTGGTTTCCACCCAGTGAAAACAAGAGCATAAGAAGAGGCAGGTGAAGACAGAAGGAAAGAGAAAATAGAATAATGTCAACGGTTTGAGGTTAAGAGATCACTTAAAACTTAGAGACTGAATGTGAAAAGTTTCAGAAGCTAATAAGGAACCAGACATGTCCAAAACCTTTGGGTGCAGGGCTCAGCCCTACCTACACAACCTTCCTAAACCCCAGACTCACATATAGACACACATAGGTGCACACACAGGAAAGAAACCCCGTACCACAGAGAGACAAACACAGCCAAAATTAGTTCCCCGTAGGGTACGTTTAGCCGAAAAGAGACGGAGACTCAGCATTAAATATGACGAAGAGAACCAAGAATATTTCCATTACTGTGTATCCAGATCCACCAAATCACCACGATAGGAACAGATTAGAGCATCCAATGTAAAAAAATCATGAGTCCATGGGATTGTCAAAACAAAAACTTTAATGATAATGAACAGGGAGGGAATGTTCTTTTCCACATCACATTGCCAGCAAATACGCGTTGTATAGGAATGGCACGGTTAGAATTCTTCCAATGTACAAACACACACAGGGTTAGGACACACCGTCAGGATCCTTAAAGGATGGCGACGTTTTAGAGAAAGACTGTAGAGAAGAGGGTCTGCATACATTCTCAGAGTATCACTTACCAAATCACTAATTTTATAAAGAAAATCAGGTGTCTCGCTCTGCACAGATCTGATAGGCCCTTCCCTAGCAAAGTAAGCAGTGCTGCTATCACAAGAATGGTGGTGGGCCCACGGGACACTCGTGCTCTCGGGGTAGGCTGAGCTAGGACACACACAGCGGGAACTATGCAGTGTCCTGGCCAAAGGGTTAGGCTGAATTTAATCAGGAGGACATGATCAGACAACTTCAGGATGTAGGCCATTAAGCTGGACTTTTGGCCTGTCCCCTACAAACAAGGGAATGTCACCATCACCACAGACAGCCACCTAAAGGTGAGGAGATGTTTTGCGTTCAAAAGGACTAAATAAATACAGTCACACGTTCTTTTTACTCCTTTGAAACCCAAAATATCTCTTCTCCTTTTGGTTGTTTCTTATTTGTGGTGACATTGATTGTTTGAAGACACAGGCCGGTCATCTTGTTCAGTGGTCTACATTCTGAACTTGTCTGATAACTACCTCGTGCTCAAATTCAAGCTAAAGCTCTCCAGCAAGAACACTGCATCGTTCACGCTGGCTCCTCATAGCGCAGCCCATCTGGTGGCCCAGAGTGTCCAGTCTGACATGTGGTTTTTTTCCATGGTGCTCCTGACTCTGATTCTCTGTAGGATGAAATTTAGAGCAGCGAGACTTATGGTCTCTCAAAACTGTGTGTGATCTACTCAGGCATTGGTCTCCTTCGCTATCGATCGCAACTGCAGCTGAAGGGCTAGAATTTCTCTCCTCAAAGCGGTCTTTTGTAGCCAACGTCATACAGAATGGCTTGTGATCGTGCTGTTGATTCTCAGCAAAGGATCCCTCCTGTGCTCTGTTTGGCCTTTAACTTGATGTGCTGCTCTAGATTTACTTCATCAAGTGGAAAATATGGGGTTTTATGATGGGGTTTTATAATGGGGTTCCATTCAAGTGAAGAATCTCTTTTCTTCATTTCTGAAGTACTTGGTATCTGAGAGAGGAAGAGAGAGAGAACTCAACTGTGAGTCTTGCTCAGATCCTGCTGATAGCTGAGCCTGGAGGGGTGGCTACATGGTGACAGAGGCCAGGTGCAACTTGAACCCTTGTCCAGAGAAGAAGCTGAAGGGGGAGCCGCAGGTAGGCTGAGCGGGAGAGTGAGAGCCACAGGTCAGAAGCAATACCTCACCAAACTGACAGGCAGCCTGTGTTGCAGGATCCAGGGACCCCTGTGCTCCCCCAGCGGGAGCCTGGTGATATCACAGCTCAAGGCTGCTGTGAGCTTTTGCCAGATCCCAAGTACCTCTCCCTCAGCAGCCACTTCACTCTTGAGCCCCCTTCATCAGAAGCCAAGTGATGGCTTTCTCACGCCTCCCAGGGAGGGATGCACCTAGCACCCACACATACGTTCAAACACAGAGTGCTGTAGGAAGGAGGAGACCCTTGGCAGACAAACACACCCCCTTCTCACCCTTGTCCCGGTCTCCTGAGAAGAAGTCCAGGCTACGGAATGAGTCCCAGACTGTGAGAGCCAATAGGGGCCTCTGAATATCTCCAAGTTCCTTTCTGCCATGTGCAGATGAGGAGCCGTGGTCCAAGGACTAAGGACCCCCTAAAGCCATGTGACCTGTGACTGAAACCCCTGGACTGGAACTCAGGCTCAGGCCCTGTGCAAACATGTGGGTGAAGGGAGAGCAAAGCCTCTGATCTGGAGTCGTGGGTCGGCAGGAGACACTGTTGGTCACTTGGCTGGACAGGAACAAGGCCAGAGGGGCTGAGGGAAGAACCCAAGAATGAGAAACTCAAGGGCGAATCCACAAAAAGAGAGCAGGGGTGTAACCATGGCCCTAGTCATTTTCACTCAGCGACACCCACATCCTCGGAAGGTAATCTCAGCAGGATAGACCTCAGGGCATTTCTAGGAATATGCTCGTTACCTAGACTCGCAAACGCGGAAGTGAAAATGAGAAAGCATTAGTTTGAGCTCTCTAGGGCCTCATCCCTTCTTTTCCAAACTTTTCCGAAGGAAAGAGCCTCTCAGTGTTCACTAGTGTGAAGAAGGGCCTGCAAATGGATTAATAGGGGAGTGAGACCTAAGCTTCTTTACTGAGATGGTGGAAAAGGACAAATTTGGAATAAAATATTGTCTTTCAGTCTGCACTGAACCTGTCAGGGGCTGTGCAATCCACTCAGTGACCAGGGAACTGTCGTTTGCATTGTCGTAGGAGGAAAGAAAGCACTCAATTCCTTCACCTTTGATCAGGGAAGGGATTAGGTTTTGGACAGTGGCTTTTTATGCAATATGTAATTCTCCTGTATCCTATATTAGAGGGGCTGAGGAGAAACCTGACTCCAGCGGGTCCAGTGTGGCACTCCCAGCTGTGACTTGGGTTCTCATTTAGACTTTGTAAGGGGGGCTCTTTCTCCTCAGCTTTAACACTTCTTATTCACATGGAGAAGTTGAGGGTTATTTGTCCTCCTAGGTCAGATTTCCCGATAGACCCCCGAGGAGAATCCTTGTGCAAGGCACTCATTAAGACAATGCTCCTGGGAGAACAGGGCCTTGGAGTTGGGGAAGCAGGGAAGGAAGGCAGAGGCCAAGGAATTATGCGATTTCCCGCAAAGTCCCACTTGCGCGGCGACCTGTGTCAATGATGCCGCTCGGCTGAGGACGGCCAGCTGCAACCAGGTGATGGAGATGGAAGGGCCTTTGGGCCACTGGTTTCTGATGAAGGGGGCTCAAAGGCGAGGAGGCAGCCCCGTGGGAAACAGAGGTGGCACCAGCTGTGAGAGTGTCCAATCGAGGAAGAGAACAGTGTGTGTGTTTGGGGGTGGGTGGAGGTAGAATCAGAAGGAGAGCAATAGGAATCCATGCCCCAGAGCTACAAATGTGTGATTACCTCTGTGCCCTAGCGTGAAGGCCACGGAATATGCATGCGAGCCTCCACTTGCGAAACTGCACTTTTCTCTTGATAATCTTCCGTTTCATGGCACCGAGGGCTTTCATTGGGCTAAAGACTTGACACGCACACTGGCTGTCCTTCGATCCCTCTGTAGTATCACCGTCCGGCATGGGAGGGTTCTTCATGCAGATGGAAGCTTCCAAACCCAGCTCTGAAAAGAAAAGCACATTAACAGGATGCGCTGTTATTCATGATCTTTCTGAGCCTCCACCTGCACTGATGCCAAAGAAGGACGGTGGGCAGAATGAGAAAGGCCATCCGACAGGACAGAAGAAAGGAGAAGCCAGTGGACAGACTTTGATTATTTCCTGTTTTCTTCTTCTCTCTCACACTAGTCTGTAAGGATAAGAGTGCCACGAGGCCAACGTGCTCACAATCGACAAAAGTGAAATCGAGCGAAACAGAATTGGTAAAGAGAAGTAGTTCCGGGGAAGAGAAGACAAAGGCAAGGAAATCATGCTGGAACGAGGCTGTACAATTGGAGGGAAGAGATTATAGAGACCATCCAAAGACCAAGTTGAAAGGAAGCCTTTGGGGAGCAACCAGGGAAGAGAAAGCTGGGGAATTTACACAGCACGCCCCAACGTGTGGTACATTTCCTATAGGAACACCGGGTATAATATATGTCATGTATGTGACTAAAGATATAAAGGTGTGTGTCTGTATGTACGTATGTATCTAATGGAGAAAATGATTAAATAGAGGTTGGGGGACATGGAACATGACATTCTAACCCCCTTCCTGGTCAGCTGAAAGTGGAAAAAATACACAAATTCAAGAAGAATGAGAAAAGCAGTGGTGAGAAACAGGTGACCTGTTCAACACCATGGATGGATTTCAGGGGGAGCAGGTGGGAACAAAAGAGAGTAAAACCACCTGCCACAGAGAGATAGTTTGTATTCACCCCCATTTCATGAGTTGAAACCTATGTGATGTGATTGTAATGGGATGGTGTTGTGGGGTGAGACTTTGGGAGACAGATCATCCCATAAACGGGACTCATGCCCTACAAAAAGGCCCCACAGAGCTCTCTGTCCCCTCCGCCCTGTGAGGACAGAGCAAGAAGGTGGCCACCTCTGAACCAGGAAGGCAGTGTCAACAGCACCGAATATGCACCTAGGTGGATTGTGGATCTACCGCGCCTGCAGAACTGTGAGCTATTGATTTCTGCTGTTGACAACTCAGCCTGTCTGTGGCATTTCTGTTATAATCGCCGGAAAGGACAAAGAATCTCGCATGGAGCCTGGTTTCCTGCTCAGGCCTCCGTGGAAGGTGAGTCACCGAGAGAGGGACTGAGCCAGCAAGGTGAGTCGGGACCCGGACCGTGGGCGACAAGGAGAAGTGACAGAGAGGCTCAAGGGGGAAGACGGTAAGTAGGTCCCGTTCAAAGGCCATTGTTGGGGCTGTGCATCCCCGAAAACTCACTGAGCTCTTTCTCGGGGGCCTCTCCCTGGTGCCACCGAGCTGCTGCTAATGTCTCCGCCACGTGGGAACGGCGCCTCCCCATTTCTCAGGTAGTTCGGCGCCTGACAGAGGAGTCCCGGGCCACCCCAGGCTCCAGGAAGGGACACTGAGTGCGGGAGGGTAAGGAAGACACGACCCAGGGGAGGGTGGAAAAGCTCAGACGTCAGGAAATCCGAGCAGAGGCGGATTCTGATGAGCAGGAAGCTGGGAACGAGGCCCCAGAGATGAGGGGAGATGACGAACTAGACGGAGGATCAGAGGAGAGAGTGACGTGTGCACTTTATGTAAGAAAGTGGCCCCTTATTTGTTTAGAAAAGGGAAAAAACAGAAATAAGCCGGAGACCAGTATTTCTATTGTGAATGTGAGCGCCAAATAGGGAAGATGGGCTTGGAGATGCTGACGGAGAGAAAACCGGGCACAGGAGCCTTCCTGAGAAAGCCAGGGGAGATGGGGTCCGTGGAAGTGGGGCCAGTAGGAACCGCTCCAGCCCCATGAATCATGCCCTGACACCATTTTCCAAGTGTGCAAGCACCACAGAGACCCCAAAATTAGACATGACAAATTCACAGATGTTATCAAGCAATTGTTGTTGAATCAGCCCCCCTAGAAACGATGTGGTTTCATGCTCCCAGCATTGATGGAACGGAGATACCATCTGCACAGGTTCTGATGAGGGGACCGAGGGGACAATACGTAAGAAGATGACTAAGTTAAACAGCCAGGAAGTCGCAAGCCCAGGCCCTGGGACACAGCTGCCACTAAACACAGGCTCTTGCTCACCTCGCTGTATTGGAGCATCGTGGGGTTCGACCTCACCCCACTGCGGCCTCCAGCCATGAGCCGGTGATGACCAATGCGGGGACCAGAACGGCCTACTCCTGTCCCCACTCACCTTGGAAGGGCGGCCATTGGTTCCCAGGACCCAACTCGGCGTCCAGGCTCCCGAGGGTGCAGGAGAGGCCGAGCCTGGCTCTGTTGTCACCACAATCCAACTGCTGGTCCAACTGCAGTGGCAGAATATTGGCCACCTGGGTGCTTGGCTGTGTCCGTGCTCCTGAAGTCTGCACCTCTGCCCTTTGGAAAGTCCAGTTTCCGCTTGATGGCCCTTGGTGACAGGGAGCCTGCATCGGAGCTGAAGCAAGAAGAGATCTCAATGGGCTCAATCCCCGGGCTCCTTAGCTGAGCACTCCCAGACCACCCATGTCTGATGTCCCCGTCTGCCTTTAAGACCACACTGTGAGCAAGCACAAAGGCACACATGATATGTATGAAGGAGATGTCACCATTATGTCCCAGCCTGGGGATGCTGGGATGGCAAGTTCCAAGCCAGCAAAGTCCCTGAGGTGAAAATACCCCCTTGACGCCACCGGGCCTTTGGATGGGCACATGAGTTCATGCCTATCATTCAGTTAGTAGTAACCTTGGTCCTACAGCCTAGGGAGAAGATCCTAGAGAGGCCTCAGGGCATGTGGAGAAGGAGTTGTCGGTTGTTTCCCCCTCAAGAAAACGAACAGGGAAACAAGTTCGACCTCCAGGCTTCAGGTACCACTAGAGAAGGGAGTTGCGAAGGGTACCTCTAGATGCTTTAGGTACCACTAGAGACGGGACCACGGACCAAGTTATGGGAACATTTCACAGCTCTGGAGCCTTTTGAGGTTTCTTATCTGCAATATCTGATTGCTTTCCCCCCACCCACACATCTGTATGCGATATATTCTATTGCCATTGGAGGAGGGGCTAACAGCTCTGAGTAACGTAGCAGCGGTCTGAGTCCCTTTGGAAACTTCCAGGCCAGAAGTACTACAGGATCAGACTTGTGGGTCTTCAGGGAGGGCATACAGCACCCAGTCCTCGCATCACACACCCCTCAGTGAGGTGTGGACCGCACTCCGTAATCAAACCCGCTCAGATTGCTACTGTGAAGGGAGTCCGTGTTCTCAGAAAGGGGGCTAACCAGAGACGTGCCACAGCCTCTCGCCAGAGCAGGTCAGCCTCAGCGGGGCCTGGCGGCTCCCTGCCATGATTCCTGGTCCCTTGTGTGCATCTCATTCTCCCTAGTCTTTTCATCTGTCACTACAAACGATTCCATGAGTCTGTGACTGTTTAGCCTCCCTGGCAACGCCCTGTATCTCCTCTCACCGTGGTTCTCCCACCTCCTTCTATCTGCTCTTTCCTGCCTGCGCTAGCAACGCCCCCAAGTCCTGTCCTCCCAAACGCCCACCGTGCTGGGGAACGCTCAGTCTCCTCTCTGCTGCACATACTCTCCACACCTCACCCTGCCTCTGGGGTCGCTTGGTCCTCTGGTCCCTCTCTGTCCTCCAGAATCACTTCTCCCCACCCCACACCAGGTGCCTCCCCAGCTCCCAGGGCTTCTGCCCCAAGCCGTCTCTCAGATGGGTAGGCCTTCCATCATTCCTCGAGGCACACTGTCACCAGTCATTGTTAAGCACAATTTAGGACATGTCATATGACTTTATGATACTTCCTACTGGGGGAAAGGCTAAATCGTCTGCAATTAGCAAATCTGGTTGGAGAAGGAGTTGTCAAAACCAGGTTCCCCATTCTCAAATGTTATCTTGAATGAAGGTCTAAGTGTGCTTAAAGTTATGACTCCTAATTTCCTCACGTTCTTTTATGGCTCTTTTCTCAACTACCAGGGTTCATTTAATCTACTCAAACAATGTGCTTTGCACATGCAGAAGAAAGGGAAAATATTTTATCAAACTCTGAAGGACCGTCCACTATTTTTAGTTTGCCTAGTGGGGAAAAGCCCTGGATGAAAGCTAAGGTTGGCAATTCCATGAGATTGGCCTGTTTCTACAAGGGTTCTCCCTGTGCAGGCAGGATGGGCCTGAGTAGCCCTCCTGCGGCCCTGTTGCTGGAATCACAGCCTATGCACACTGATCACACGCTGCCGTCAGAACCCCTACCCTGGACGGGCCGTGTATAATATAGACGCTGCATTCACTCATCTCAGCCCATCCACGTGGCTGAACGTTGCCCCCATGGTCCAGGGTGAATGGAAGGCCGTATCACACACACCTGCCTTCTGAGACATGTGTCTGAACCTTTCTCATCCCACTGCCCATGGGAACCCACACTTGGCCGTCAGCATCTCTGAGGGAATGTGCAGCCTTACAAGGGTGACAGGCAGCCAAGTGAGGAGCCTCCATGGGACCCCTGGTGAAAACAGAAAAGCCTGGGGACCACTCAGCCCTGATTGCTTTGGGATGGAGAGCCTCTTTGAGACCTTGATCTCGCAGAGGGGCTGGACGAGCCGCTGGTTCTGCTTACACCACAGAGTGACACACAGGGTAGGGGTTGGCAGATGCATGGCTGAGTCACAGGGGTCTTTGGGGCAGTCTTGCAACATTTTTGTTTACATTCACAACTGTTTCAAATAATTTGGTACAAAAGCAGAGATGAAAGTGTGAGCTCCATCCCCACCTACACCCTGACAGGACTGAGTTGAGATCAATGGACAGCCTGATCTGGTGAGTCTGATGTCCCACTACCCACTGGCCAGAAGTCTTGAGCAAGTGACGTGACCTTGCTGAGGCTCAGCACCCTCAGCTGTCACAGGAGATGCCACATGGACTCGAGAGTGTCCCTGTGAGGACCCGATGCTTCCAGAGAAATAGAGGTGCTGCTGAGTGGGCACGGGGAGGGGCATGGTAGAGCACAAGAGTAAATAACTCTGTGTTTCATTTCTGCTTCCTGAATTGCTGTAACCCCTAGGAAGCCTTGGCTTCCTTACCCCTCGGAGAGGGATAGGAAACAGGGGAGAAAGTGGTCCTAGTGTGGAAAGGCTGTTACTGACCAAATAAGGTGAGGGACAAATCGTTTCACGGCCAATTTCACTATACAACATTGACACGGCAAGGAACATCTTATACTCCTTGCTGCTCCTTCAAAGTGATTTGATGAGCAAAGAAAGACTCCTAACGATGCCAATGCTTCTCCCAGAAGGGAAGGCCGAAAAATACCCTGAGTGGGAAGAAAGGGAAATTGGGTTTTAGCCTGCACTCCTGTGAGAGTGTGGCCCCAAAGGGGTCTGGCTCAGCAGGCAGCATTTTCTGAAGAATCTGGAGAGGGGAAGAACTCTGCTTTGCTCCTGAATGAGGCCACACCCACGTCAGGTGCACGGGCCATTGATCATTGATAGGACATTATGCCACTGAGCAGACACTTGACTGAAAACATATCCACATGGGGGAAAAGTCACTGACGCTGCAGGAAGGGTAAAAAGCACGCCATCCGTGGAGGATGGAAAACCGGGGCTAGGGCTCTGGCTTCACTGAAACCATGGTGTACAGACAGGATTCGAGGCTGAGGATTTTCGATCTATATGCTCCAGAGGAACGTAGGCACCCCAGGAGCAAAAACTTTAAAATCAGCAACAAATGCTGATTTCCGATGCTACAAATATGGAGCTGACTGGAAACCTGTGTGGAGAGCCAGAGACTTTGCAGGAAGCACACAGGAAATAGAACTGGCAACAGAATTTCATGGGTAGCACAGAATTCTTCTTGCAAGAAATAAAAAGAGGTCTGTGACCCAGATGTCTCCAGGTGAGATAGTGGTGGCTGAGTTTTTGCCCTTTTCCCTCCATTTCTCCTCTCCAACCTGACTTGGTACCAACAGCCTGCCCTTGTGAGGGGGCCGGGTGACAGAGGGTAGTCTGAGACAGAAGGAAAGGAAATTTGTCTGATTCAAAACACACTTTTTTTTTTTTTGAAGTAGGCTCCACAACCAGTGTGGAGCTTAACCTGGGGCTTGAACTCACAACCCTGAGATGAAGATCTGAGTGGACATCAACAGCTGGATGCATAACCAACTGAAACACCCAGGTGTCCCAGTGTTTTCAAAATTAACTCCAAGGGCAAAGTTCAAACCAGTTTGAGTCTACAGGGCCTGTTGCCACGGGTGCATGTCTCAGCCTATTTAGGTGGTTGGATACAGAGAAGACAGGCTTCCTTGGAGCCCCCGCCCCAGGAACCTTGTGCCCCTCACGTGGGAGTACTTACCATCTACATCCAGACCCAAGAAAGTTTCCAGAGTATCAAATATGGATGAGGCACTTGTATACGGCCTCCAGGTGTCTGGCAGGTCATGGCCAACTGAAGAAGTCAAACAACATTCGTCCAGTGAGTCCTGTGGGACTTCATTCTCTTCTGCTACTGGCAGCTCCCTGGGGAACCTGGTGTTACAGGGAGGACAGGAGATGCAACGAGAAGGTTGAGTCAACACGGAGTCCCAGCTGGTTTTGGTGGCAGGGAGGAGGGACTGGTCACAGGAAACCAATGGGAAGTCCCCATCAAGGGAGATGAACCATTCTGCCTCTATCTGGGGCCAGAGTGTGGCTGCACTGGGGAGAGATCACGGAGGCGGGGAGGGAGCGAGAGCAGGAGGTGCTCAGAGCATGGACAGAATGGGAGCTTAAGGGAAGGAGCCTGAACCAGCCCTGTGCACAACAGTCACAACACATAGCACACTCAGAAAACAATAAAACCGGCATCAACACTTTTGCATACATTTTGTTGAAATTTACAGAAATCACCAAGACAACCCCAGATTGGCAGCATTGTAGATTCCTAGAAAGCTCGTATGTCCAAGGCCTACTTGTCTAAATACTGAGACATGAATTTTCGTTTTCCTAAACACTTCCCTTGCCATGAATTCCTGCCATCATCATAATGCGAAACCAGCAGCGACAGATGGGCATTTTGGATGGATCCAATACAAAGTGTCCCTGTGACTGCTTAGGATACCTGCATCAATGGACAAGAGGTTCCTGCTTTTGGGGGGGGATTAAGAAAGGGGCCTCTAGAAGTACCACAGTGAAACAGAGAACACTGCTAACGGAAGATTTTGTGGGTGGCTGAATGGGTAAAATAGGTACGTTTAGCACTTTCTAGATTTGCCTAGATCTGAGATCACGAGATGTCACCATTGAATTAAAGCCCATGATTCTTCAGAGTTACCTGGGGCATATCCGGTCTTGGTCTTCCTCCAAAAGATCATTATGATTTTCTACAAACAAATACAGACCGGTCCAGTCACATAAACAGAACATTTGTACGTTAAAATTAAGTATCCAATACAACTAGTGCATGGGCATAATTACCCTTAGTGGGGCAGCAGGATACTCTGAGAGAAATCCTCCTGGAGGCCTCAGGTAGTACCTTGGGATTGTGCCTTGGTTTTCTTTCCTATACCATTGGGCATGAGCTCCCTAATGTGATAGGGCCACATCTCAAGTGTCTGTGTACAGAGTGAAACATCTGTTTTACCACAGATTCTGGGGAACAGCTTACATGCATTCTAAAACCTTACTGGAACAAACTCTCATTCCCTTATAGTATAGTATGAGATGCTCTAGGTGTGAGGGTTTAAGGGAATTTAGACACAAAGACCAGGCTGATGGATGGAATCTGCAAACCCTCACAGCAAAAGGAATCTATTGTGTACAGTCCTTTGTGCTACACAGACATATGAGCCATGCATGGGGAGGGGCGATGCCCAGGCTCAGCTTTGCTTCGAGGAAAACATACAAGGAGGCTGATGGTAGAAGCGTTGACGTGCAATACTCCGACGATGACTCAGTGTAGACAGACAACACAGAGGATACAGACACTGGGGATCGGTGCAGTGAAAGCAGGGAAATGACAAATCCAAAGATACAGGTAAGGCTGACAACATCTTTGGACAGGCACAAAAATTCAAGGGATGTTTTTCGGGTCTACAAAGGAGAGCAGTGCAGATGAGGAGAGGCATTTAAAGGAAATCAGGAACAAAGACAGACACCTCTGCATATGCAGCTCAACTGAGAGTGAGTTCGTCATATCTGCCTTGACTCCAATGTCCTAACTTCTGTCAGGAGCCGTAAGCATGGCCGGAGATGCGGAACAAACGGTAGGTCCCTGACTCACCTGATGTCTATGGTGAAAAGTCTATCCTGGGGCCTGACTCAGATCCCTATGTCTAGCGGGCTTCTACACAGCGATGACACATCTCAGCGGAACCAGAGGTTGGATACCAAAAATAGCGGGGCAACTTGGGAGGCCAGTTGGAGCTTTATCACATGGACAGTGGAGGACTCACGAGCGGCTTCCAGAGGAGAACAGATGTCCAGATCTTGGAAAGAGTGAATGTCAGCCCTCCTAGAATTCCCGTGGGGGTCAGACAGGCCAGGAAATGCTGAGGAAATCATACAGCATTCATCCATTGAGTCCCATGGGTTGTCCTGCACTTCCACCACTGGCAGCTCCCTGCTGAACCTGGTAGGGTGGGGAGATCTGAATATTAAGACAAGAAAGGTGGACCTCCCACCATCCTAACCGTTTTGATGGGCAGCTGGGAATTACACTCATAAAAAAGGGGCACACCAATTTTTGACAGCAACAACTCTGCTCCTGTTTCAGGCGGCAGTGTGGTGCTGTGGGGGCAGTAGATATAGAGAACGGAAGGTGCTCAGGGCAGTGGCCACAGAACTAAGCTTCTGAGCAACAACCTGAACTAGTGTGGAAGTCATGACTCACAGCCTGCATGGATAATCCTAAAGGTGACTTCAACACATTTACGTAAATGTTGTCGATACTACCTTCACTGACCAAGTGAACGCGGGTGTTAAAAGGCATCTTCAAAATGGAGACATCTTGTGTCTTCAGTGTCTCTTTCTCTAACTACTGTGACAGGAGGTGTTCTTTTCCTATAATATATCCTCAATGTGGTAACACCAAAGAGTTAGAGGCAGATATGCCTCTCACTCTGGTTTTACCAAAAAGAGAAGAGGGGAATGCGGAGAATCCCTGTGAAGGATTAGTTCACAAAGTTCAACTGACTGCAGGTTATTGAAATGGAGGGGTCAATAAAAGGAACGTAACCGTGTTACAAGGTGAAGACATACATCAAAGTTAAAAGAGATACTTTGTAATTGGAGAATGGATGCAATAGATATGTTCGGCCATTTCTATTTTTTCCTCGAGATGTAATCCTTCAGTTTAACCACTGAAATAACAACCCATGATTCATCAGAGTTACCTGGGGCATGCCTGGTCCTGGTCTTCTTCCTCCTCATGGTGGAATTGATTTTCTGTAATTATATAGAGACAGGGCTGGTCATGAATGAGATCCTTCTCGGTACGTTAATAATCCAGAGTCTCATGTTACCCACACACTCAGATACGTTCCATGTGAGAACAGGTTCAGTCAGAAGAATATGTCAGGGTGCCTCCGATATTGTCATGTGATAACTGGCTTGATTTCCCGGCCTGAGCCATTTGGAAAAATTTATTCTATCTAGGAGATTAACATCACAGTCTTCCCTGTCGTCTGTGCAAGCACTTGAACTTCTCTCTTTGACACAGATTCTGGGGAGCCAGCCTCCCTGCATTCTAAAAGGATCGCTGCAGCATTCACCCTTCTCTCGTCAGATAGCCTGGTTGTTGAAGGCTCAGTGGAATTTGTACACTGAGACTGAACAGATGGAATGCAACTACAGACACTCAAATTCAAGTGAGTCTTTGGTGCTACTCAGAACATTGGCCTAATTCATGTGGTGGGAGAATGCCAAGGCACAGCTCTGCTTCTGGAAACACACAATCAAGCTATGAGTAGAGACACTTAGGGTGGGTTTTCAGACAACTGTTTAGGAAGACAAGACAACCTAAAGGAGACAGAGAATGGGGCTAAGAACAGCAAAACCAGTTAACCCTGGACAAGAATGCCAAGTGACTGCGGCAGGCACAGATTCTTAACGGACCCACCTCCGAGATGAAACATAGAGCTTATTAGAGGTGAAAAGAGACATTTCATCCAAATTAGGCCTGACAGACAGGTTTTATGGTCGTGTTGCTGAGGTGAGTTGAGCTTGTCGTGCCTGCCTTGGCCCAACAACGAAGTGACAGAGAAATCAAGGTAACATGGGCATGCCCTGGGACTAAGAAGAGAGCAAATGTGCCTCGCCCACCTGATGTCTGTGCTTAAAACTCAATCCTAGAGCCCAGTTCAGATCAGTTTGTCTCTACAGGGCCTGCCCACAGGGATGACATCTCTCGGCACAGCAGAGGTCTGGGGTACAAAGAACAGGAGATCTTTGTGGGTGTCCAGGTGGAGCTTGATCACCTGGACAATGGAGTACTCACTGGTCACTTCCAGAGAGGAACAGACTTCCAGTTCCTCGGGTAGGATGATGGTGGTGCTCCTGTAAGGCCAGTAGGAGTCAGACAGGTCGGGAAGAACTGAGTATGTCAAGTAGTGTTCATCCTGAGAGTCCCTTGAGATGTCCTGCTGTACCACCTCTACCAGCTGTCTGCTGAGCCTGCAGGGTAGGGACAAGTGAAGATTAACCTAAGAGGGATCTGAAGTCATAAGTCCTGTCAGGCTTTGATGCAAGGCGGAAAGGAGTGGTCAAGAAAGCAAAGAGGGGAAGGACCCATTAAGAAGAGAAACGATTCTTGTTTTTGGGGGACACGTTGTGTTTCACACAGGGGCAGCTGTTCGAAAGGAAAGTAAGTGCTCGTGCACGGGCCAAATAGCAAGCTTCTGGCGAAAGAGACTGAATTATCTCTGTGCCGTCCACTTATGACTCATACCACACGAGTCCCACAATGGTGGCCTTTCCCCTTCCATGCAAACGGCATTGAGTTCTGCATGTAGTGGCCAAGCACGGGCAGCTCTGGGGGCAGTGGACTGTCACAGAAATCTCATGCCAGGAAGCCCTCTTTCTCTCAACCTTGTGGCATCATAGAACATGTTTGTCTACTTGCTATGATATTTTAATGTTATGAACACTTGTCCACACGAAATCTAAAGACAGAGAGCAGATGTGCATGGCTCTCTAAAGCACACAAGAATGAGCAAGCACCGTGGTCCCTGTGACATATTTGTTCACCCGGGTCAGCGGACTGTGGCTTACTCAACTCGAGAAGTCATTAAGAAATGGGAAGCAATCCCAGTACAACGGTGAAGACAGAGAACATTGTGAAACTGGTAATTTGTCCTAGACCGCATGGATAATACCGTGCTCGTCAGCACTTTCTGCTTCTCCCCGGGTGCCACTTTTGAATCCCCAGCCCCCGAGTGTCCAGAATTACCTGGGGGCAGCCGGCTCTTGTCTTCCCAGACCCTCCTGATCAGTTCGGTCTTCTGCAAATAATGAAGAGAAAGAATTACGTTAAGCACATTCGCCTTCACAGATGCCCACTCCTATATCCTGCATAGCACAGGACAGACATATAAGCACAGCAATACCAGGCAACTGTGAGTGTAAACATCCAGGAGCGCTTAGGTAAGGCCTCGCGGGCAAAAATTGGGATGGTACTCTTGAGTCATTAAACCAATATCCCTGATAAAACAAGCCATCCTCATAGCATCCTAAATCTTGAGTCTAGGCAAACAAACCGATTCTGTTTCTCAGAGATCCTGGGGGAACTCCCTGGCTGCTTCCTAGACAGTTGCTGCAATATTGAGGCTTTTTCCATCTGAAATTCCAACAGGTGAATGGTTTAGAGGAATCAGCCATGCAGATTAAACCAATGAATGGATTCTACACGCCATCAAATCAGAACAATCTTGAAAGCTACAAAGAAACAGGGGACACTCATGGGGTAGGGAAGTTTCAGGACCCTGCATTGCTCCAGAGAAACATACACTGTCCCATAGCAGTGGTCCAGTTCGGGTTCTCAGCTGACTTGAGATGAGATAAGACAAATGAAGACATAGACGAAGTGAAGAGCGTGAACCAGGGGAGTGCCATCTCCAGAGATATAGAAAAGGCTGCCAACAGCCTTGGCAGGCATCCAAATTCAGGGGAATGTTTCATGAATGGAAATTAGAGCCTTGCAAGAGAGGACACGAGCTGAATTCATAATTAGGAGGTCTGGCAGTGACCTCGTGGGCCTGGGCTGGAGAGGTGTATGAGTCTGGCAGGGTGTGAGGAACAAGGAATATGGACACCACCTGGGGGACCACGTGGAGTTATAGCCCCTTTGGAATGGGAGCATTCATAGGCCATATCCAGAGTAGACCCAAATTCAGGTTCATCAAACAGGAATTTGCCATCACGGTAAGACTGGCCGCTGTCACGCCTTTCTTGCACATTTGAAGGAGCCAAAACACATTCATCCACTGTGTCCTGTAGGAATTCCTTCTTTTCAACATCCTGGGGCTCCATGCTATGCCGGGGGAGACAACAATGATAGAAGATCAAACCAGGAGGATCAGACACCATGGCTTCCTAGCTGGGGTTGATGGGTGTGATAGCGAGTGGTCCCAGAAAGCAATGGGGCTGTCCCCTTGGAGGGAAAATACTATCCCCCTATATAAGGAGCAGAGTGCGGCCTCTGATATGAGGAGCAGTGGGAGACAGAGCAGGAGATATTCTGTGCACTGGCCTCATAACCAGGTGACGGAGGAGGTGACTAAAACATCCCTGTCATACTCATGTCATAATTATGACTCCCAACACACAGAGGTTATCAAAACAAGTGGCTTCAACCCTTCTGCATACATTGCATTGACTTGTACATGCAGTGTCCAAGGGACTAAATATCCTGAGGCCTTACTGCCTCTCAGACATTCTGACTCCAAGGAATATTTTCTCAATATTTTGATGGGACATGCATTTATTCTTCAATTTCCTCTCTTGCTATCCAAAATCCTCCAACATGATGTCAAACAGACACAAAATTAATACACATCTCACTTTAGTTTTAACCACACAGGAGAAAACACCTGATTACCGGAATCCCTGGGTTTGCTCAATTCATGTGTGTCCACTCTCTGTAGGTTATTCAACATGAAAGGGAGTAAGAAAGTGACACCTACACAACTACCACATGAAAATAGATGACATGGTTAAAGGGCATATTCTGCTATTGACTGAATGGATGGACTAGTTCTAGGCAGCACTTTCTCTCTATCCCTGGATGTGAGCCAGCGAGGTGAGTCGGGACCCGGACCGTGGGCGACAAGGAGAAGTGACAGAGAGGCTCAAGGGGGAAGACGGTAAGTAGGTCCCGTTCAAAGGCCCTTGTTGGGCTGTGCATCCCCGAACACTCACTGAGCTCTTTCTCGGGGGCCTCTCCCTGGTGCCACCGAGCTGCTGCTTATGCCTCCGCCACGTGGGAACGGCACCTCCCCATTTCTCAGGTAGTTCGGCGCCTGACATAGGAGTCCCGGGTCACCCCAGGCTCCAGGAAGGGACACTGAGTGCGGGAGGGTAAGGAAGACACGACCCAGGGGAGGGTGGAAAAGCTCAGACGTCAGGAAATCCGAGCAGAGGCGGATTCTGATGAGCAGGGAGCTGGGAACGAGGCCCCAGAGATGAGGGGAGATGACGAACTAGACGGAGGATCAGAGGAGAGAGTGACGTGTGCACTTTGTGTAGGAAAGTGGCCCCTTATTTGTTTAGAAAAGGGAAAAAACAGAAATAAGCCGGAGACCAGTATTTCTATTGTGAATGTGAGCGCCAAACAGAGAAGATGGGCTTGGAGATGCTGATGGAGAGAAAACCGGGCACAGGAGCCTTCCTGAGAAAGCCAGGGGAGATGGGGTCCGGGGAAGTGGGGCCAGTAGGAACCGCTCCAGCCCCATGAATCATGCCCTGACACCATTTTCCAAGTGTGCAAGCACCACAGAGACCCCAAAATTAGACATCACAAATTCATAGATGTTATCAAGCAATTGTTGTTGAATCAGCCCCCCTAGAAACGACGTGGTTTCATGCTCCCAGCATTGATGAAACGGAGATACCATCTGCACAGGTTCTGATGAGGGGACCGAGGGGACAATACGTAAGAAGATGACTAAGTTAAACAGCCAGGAAGTCGCAAGCCCAGGCCCTGGGACACAGCTGCCACTAAACACAGGCTCTAGCTCACCTCGCTGTATTGGAGCATCGTGGGGTTCGACCTCACCCCACTGCGGCCTCCAGCCATGAGCCGGTGATGACCAATGCGGGGACCAGAACGGCCTACTCCTGTCCCCACTCACCTTGGAAGGGCGGCCATTGGTTCCCAGGACCCAACTCGGCGTCCAGGCTCCCGAGGGTGCAGGAGAGGCCGAGCCTGGCTCTGTTGTCACCACAATCCAACTGCTGGTCCAACTGCAGTGGCAGAATATTGGCCACCTGGGTGCTTGGCTGTGTCCGTGCTCCTGAAGTCTGCACCTCTGCCCTTTGGAAAGTCCAGTTTCCGCTTGATGGCCCTTGGTGACAGGGAGCCTGCATCGGAGCTGAAGCAAGAAGAGATCTCAATGGGCTCAATCCCCGGGCTCCTTAGCTGAGCACTCCCAGACCACCCATGTCTGATGTCCCCGTCTGCCTTTAAGACCACACTGTGAGCAAGCACAAAGGCACACATGATATGTATGAAGGAGATGTCACCATTATGTCCCAGCCTGGGGATGCTGGGATGGCAGGTTCCAAGCCGGCAAAGTCCCTGAGGTGAAAATACCCCCTTGACGCCACCGGGCCTTTGGATGGGCACATGAGTTCATGCCTATCATTCAGTTAGTAGTAACCTTGGTCCTACAGCCTAGGGAGAAGATCCTAGAGAGGCCTCAGGGCATGTGGAGAAGGAGTTGTCGGTTGTTTCCCCCTCAAGAAAACGAACAGGGAAACAAGTTCGACCTCCAGGCTTCAGGTACCACTAGAGAACGGAGTTGCGAAGGGTACCTCTAGATGCTTTAGGTACCACTAGAGACGGGACCACGGACCAAGTTATGGGAACATTTCACAGCTCTGGAGCCTTTTGAGGTTTCTTATCTGCAATATCTGATTGCTTTCCCCCCACCCACACATCTGTATGCGATATATTCTATTGCCATTGGAGGAGGGGCTAACAGCTCTGAGTAACGTAGCAGCGGTCTGAGTCCCTTTGGAAACTTCCAGGCCAGAAGTACTACAGGATCAGACTTGTGGGTCTTCAGGGAGGGCATACAGCACCCAGTCCTCGCATCACACACCCCTCAGTGAGGTGTGGACCGCACTCCGTAATCAAACCCGCTCAGATTGCGACTGTGAAGGGAGTCCATGTTCTCAGAAAGGGGGCTAACCAGAGACGTGCCACAGCCTCTCGCCAGAGCAGGTCAGCCTCAGCGGGGCCTGGCGGCTCCCTGCCATGATTCCTGGTCCCTTGTGTGCATCTCATTCTCCCTAGTCTTTTCATCTGTCACTACAAACGATTCCATGAGTCTGTGACTGTTTAGCCTCCCTGGCAACGCCCTGTATCTCCTCTCACCGTGGTTCTCCCACCTCCTTCTATCTGCTCTTTCCTGCCTGCGCTAGCAACGCCCCCAAGTCCTGTCCTCCCAAACGCCCACCGTGCTGGGGAACGCTCAGTCTCCTCTCTGCTGCACATACTCTCCACTCCTCACCCTGCCTCTGGGGTCGCTTGGTCCTCTGGTCCCTCTCTGTCCTCCAGAATCACTTCTCCCCACCCCACACCAGGTGCCTCCCCAGCTCCCAGGGCTTCTGCCCCAAGCCGTCTCTCAGATGGGTAGGCCTTCCATCATTCCTCGAGGCACACTGTCACCAGTCATTGTTAAGCACAATTTAGGACATGTCATATGACTTTATGATACTTCCTACTGGGGGAAAGGCTAAATCATCTGCAATTAGCAAATCTGGTTGGAGAAGGAGTTGTCAAAACCAGGTTCCCCATTCTCAAATGTTATCTTGAATGAAGGTCTAAGTGTGCTTAAAGTTATGACTCCTAATTTCCTCACGTTCTTTTATGGCTCTTTTCTCAACTACTAGGGTTCATTTAATCTACTCAAACAATGTGCTTTGCACATGCAGAAGAAAGGGAAAATATTTTATCAAACTCTGAAGGACCGTCCACTATTTTTAGTTTGGCTAGTGGGGAAAAGCCCTGGATGAAAGCTAAGGTTGGCACTTCCATGAGATTGGCCTGTTTCTACAAGGGTTCTCCCTGTGCAGGCAGGATGGGCCTGAGTAGCCCTCCTGCGGCCCTGTTGCTGGAATCACAGCCTATGCACACTGATCACACGCTGCCGTCAGAACCCCTACCCTGGACGGGCCGTGTATAATATAGACGCTGCATTCACTCATCTCAGCCCATCCACGTGGCTGAACGTTGCCCCCATGGTTCAGGGTGAATGGAAGGCCGTATCACACACACCTGCCTTCTGAGACATGTGTCTGAACCTTTCTCATCCCACTGCCCATGGGAACCCACACTTGGCCGTCAGCATCTCTGAGGGAATGTGCAGCCTTACAAGGGTGACAGGCAGCCAAGTGAGGAGCCTCCATGGGACCCCTGGTGAAAACAGAAAAGCCTGGGGACCTCTCAGCCCTGATTGCTTTGGGATGGAGAGCCTCTTTGAGACCTTGATCTCGCAGAGGGGCTGGACGAGCCGCTGGTTCTGCTTACACCACAGAGTGACACACAGGGTAGGGGTTGGCAGATGCATGGCTGAGTCACAGGGGTCTTTGGGGCAGTCTTGCAACATTTTTGTTTACATTCACAACTGTTTCAAATAATTTGGTACAAAAGCAGAGATGAAAGTGTGAGCTCCTCCCCACCTACTCCCTGACAGGACTGAGTTGAGATCAGTGGACAGCCTGATCTGGTGAGTCTGATGTCCCACTACCCACTGGCCAGAAGTCTTGAGCAAGTGACGTGACCTTGCTGAGCCTCAGCACCCTCAGCTGTCACAGGAGATGCCACATGGACTCGAGAGTGTCCCTGTGAGGACCCGATGCTTCCAGAGAAATAGAGGTGCTGCTGAGTGGGCACGGGGAGGGGCATGGTAGAGCACAAGAGTAAATAACTCTGTGTTTCATTTCTGTTTCCTGAATTGCTGTAACCCCTAGGAAGCCTTGGCTTCCTTACCCCTCGGAGAGGGATAGGAAACAGGGGAGAAAGTGGTCCTAGTGTGGAAAGGATGTTACTGACCAAATAAGTTGAGGGACAAATCGTTTCACGGCCAATTTCACTATACAACATTGACACGGCAAGGAACATCTTATACTCCTTGCTGCTCCTTCAAAGTGATTTGATGAGCAAAGAAAGACTCCTAACGATGCCAATGCTTCTCCCAGAAGGGAAGGCCGAAAAATACCCTGAGTGGGAAGAAAGGGAAATTGGGTTTTAGCCTGCACTCCTCTGAGAGTGTGGCCCCAAGGGGGTCTGGCTCAGCAGGCAGCATTTTCTGAAGAATCTGGAGAGGGGAACAACTCTGCTTTGCTCCTGAATGAGGCCACGCCCACGTCAGGAGCACGGGCCATTGATCATTGATAGGACATTATGCCACTGAGCAGACACTTGACTGAAAACATATCCACATGGGGGAAAAGTCACTGACGCTGCAGGAAGGGTAAAAAGCACGCCATCCGTGGAGGATGGAAAACCGGGGCTAGGGCTCTGGCTTCACTGAAACCATGGTGTACAGACAGGATTCGAGGCTGAGGATTTTCGATCTATATGCTCCAGAGGAACGTAGGCACCCCAGGAGCAAAAACTTTAAAATCAGCAACAAATGCTGATTTCCGATGCTACAAATATGGAGCTGACTGGAAACATGTGTGGAGAGCCAGAGACTTTGCAGGAAGCACACAGGAAATAGAACTGGCAACAGAATTTCATGGGTAGCACAGAATTCTTCTTGCAAGAAATAAAAAGAGGTCTGTGACCCAGATGTCTCCAGGTGAGATAGTGGTGGCTGAGTTTTTGCCCTTTTCCCTCCATTTCTCCTCTCCAACCTGACTTGGTACCAACAGCCTGCACTTGTGAGGGGGCCGGGTGACAGAGGGTAGTCTGAGACAGAAGGAAAGGAAATTTGTCTGATTCAAAACACACTTTTTTTTTTTTTTGAAGTAGGCTCCACAACCAGTGTGGAGCTTAACCTGGGGCTTGAACTCACAACCCTGAGATGAAGATCTGAGTGGACATCAAGAGCTGGATGCATAACCAACTGAAACACCCAGGTGTCCCAGTGTTTTCAAAATTAACTCCAAGGGCAAAGTTCAAACCAGTTTGAGTCTACAGGGCCTGTTGCCACGGGTGCATGTCTCAGCCTATTTAGGTGGTTGGATACAGAGAAGACAGGCTTCCTTGGAGCCCCCGCCCCAGGAACCTTGTGCCCCTCACGTGGGAGTACTTACCATCTACATCCAGACCCAAGAAAGTTTCCAGAGTATCAAATATGGATGAGGCACTTGCATACGGCCTCCAGGTGTCTGGCAGGTCATGGCCAACTGAAGAAGTCAAACAACATTCGTCCAGTGAGTCCTGTGGGACTTCATTCTCTTCTGCTACTGGCAGCTCCCTGGGGAACCTGGTGTTACAGGGAGGACAGGAGATGCAACGAGAAGGTTGAGTCAACACGGAGTCCCAGCTGGTTTTGGTGGCAGGGAGGAGGGACTGGTCACAGGAAACCAATGGGAAGTCCCCATCAAGGGAGATGAACCATTCTGCCTCTATCTGGGGCCAGAGTGTGGCTGCACTGGGGAGAGATCACGGAGGCGGGGAGGGAGCGAGAGCAGGAGGTGCTCAGAGCATGGACAGAATGGGAGCTTAAGGGAAGGAGCCTGAACCAGCCCTGTGCACAACAGTCACAACACATAGCACACTCAGAAAACAATAAAACCGGCATCAACACTTTTGCATACATTTTGTTGAAATTTACAGAAATCACCAAGACAACCCCAGATTGGCAGCATTGTAGATTCCTAGAAAGCTCGTATGTCCAAGGCCTACTTGTCTAAATACTGAGACATGAATTTTCGTTTTCCTAAACACTTCCCTTGCCATGAGTTCCTGCCAACATCATAATGCGAAACCAGCAGCGACAGATGGGCATTTTGGATGGATCCAATACAAAGTGTCCCTGTGACTGCTTAGGATACCTGCATCAATGGACAAGAGGTTCCTGCTTTTGGGGGGGATTAAGAAAGGGGCCTCTAGAAGTACCACAGTGAAACAGAGAACACTGCTAACGGAAGATTTTGTGGGTGGCTGAATGGGTAAAATAGGTACGTTTAGCACTTTCTAGATTTGCCTAGATCTGAGATCACGAGATGTCACCATTGAATTAAAGCCCATGATTCTTCAGAGTTACCTGGGGCATATCCGGTCTTGGTCTTCCTCCAAAAGATCATTATGATTTTCTACAAACAAATACAGACCGGTCCAGTCACATAAACAGAACATTTGTACGTTAAAATTAAGTATCCAATACAACTAGTGCATGGGCATAATTACCCTTAGTGGGGCAGCAGGATACTCTGAGAGAAATCCTCCTGGAGGCCTCAGGTAGTACCTTGGGATTGTGCCTTGGTTTGCTTTCCTATACCATTGGGCATGAGCTCCCTAATGTGATAGGGCCACATCTCAAGTGTCTGTGTACAGAGTGAAACATCTGTTTTACCACAGATTCTGGGGAACAGCTTACATGCATTCTAAAACCTTACTGCAACAATCTCTCATTCCCTTATAATATAGTATGAGATGCTCTAGGTGTGAGGGTTTAAGGGAATTT
The DNA here is from genome assembly GCF_037043125.1 of Eumetopias jubatus. Lineage (NCBI taxonomy): Eukaryota > Metazoa > Chordata > Mammalia > Carnivora > Otariidae > Eumetopias > Eumetopias jubatus. The sequence goes on from NW_028274845.1 coordinate 864,911, forward strand.
AGACACAAAGACCAGGCTGATGGATGGAATCTGCAAACCCTCACAGCAAAAGGAATCTATTGTGTACAGTCCTTTGTGCTACACAGACATATGAGCCATGCATGGGGAGGGGCGATGCCCAGGCTCAGCTTTGCTTCGAGGAAAACATACAAGGAGGCTGATGGTAGAAGCGTTGACGTGCAATACTCCGACGATGACTCAGTGTAGACAGACAACACAGAGGATATAGACACTGGGGATCGGTGCAGTGAAAGCAGGGAAATGACAAATCCAAAGATACAGGTAAGGCTGACAACATCTTTGGACAGGCACAAAAATTCAAGGGATGTTTTTCGGGTCTACAAAGGAGAGCAGTGCAGATAAGGAGAGGCATTTAAAGGAAATCAGGAACAAAGACAGACACCTCTGCATATGCAGCTCAAGTGAGAGTGAGTTCGTCACATCTGCCTTGACTCCAATGTCCTAACTTCTGTCAGGAGCCGTAAGCATGGCTGGAGATGAGGAACAAACGGTAGGTCCCTGACTCACCTGATGTCTATGGTGAAAAGTCTATCCTGGGGCCTGACTCAGATCCCTATGTCTAGCGGGCTTCTACACAGCGATGACACATCTCAACGGAACCAGAGGTTGGATACCAAAAATAGTGGGGCAACTTGGGAGGCCAGTTGGAGGTTTATCACATTGACAGTGGAGGACTCACGAGCGGCTTCCAGAGGAGAACAGATGTCCAGATTTTGGAAAGAGTGAATGTCAGCCCTCCTAGAATTCCCGTGGGGGTCAGACAGGCCAGGAAATGCTGAGGAAATCATATAGTATTCATCCAGTGAGTCCCATGGGTTGTCCTGCTCTTCCACCACTGGCAGCTCCCTGCTGAACCTGGTAGGGTGGGGAGATCTGAACATTAAGACAAGAAAGGTGGACCTCCCACCATCCTAACGGTTTTGATGGGCAGCTGGGAATTACACTCATAACAAAGGGGCACACCAATTTTTGACAGCAACAACTCTGCTCCTGTTCCAGGCGGCAGTGTGGTGCTGTGGGGGCAGTAGATATAGAGAACGGAAGGTGCTCAGGGCAGTGGCCACAGAACTAAGCTTCTGAGCAACAACCTGAACTAGTGTGGAAGTCATGACTCACAGCCTGCATGGATAATCCTAAAGGTGACTTCAACACATTTACGTAAATGTTGTCGATACTACCTTCACTGACCAAGTGAACGCGGGTGTTAAAAGGCATCTTCAAAATGGAGACATCTTGTGTCTTCAGTGTCTCTTTCTCTAACTACTGTGACAGGAGGTGTTCTTTTCCTATAATATATCCTCAATGTGGTAACACCAAAGAGTTAGAGGCAGATATGCCTCTCACTCTGGTTTTACCAAAAAGAGAAGAGGGGAATGCGGAGAATCCCTGTGAAGGATTAGTTCACAAAGTTCAACTGACTGCAGGTTATTGAAATGGAGGGGTCAATAAAAGGAACGTAACCGTGTTACAAGGTGAAGACATACATCAAAGTTAAAAGAGATACTTTGTAATTGGAGAATGGATGCAATAGATATGTTCGGCCATTTCTATTTTTCCTCGAGATGTAATCCTTCAGTTTAACCACTGAAATAACAACCCATGATTCATCAGAGTTACCTGGGGCATGCCTGGTCCTGGTCTTCTTCCTCCTCATGGTGGAATTGATTTTCTGTAATTATATAGAGACAGGGCTGGTCATGAATGAGATCCTTCTCGGTACGTTAATAATCCAGAGTCTCATGTTACCCACACACTCAGATACGTTCAATGTGAGAACAGGTTCAGTCAGAAGAATATGTCAGGGTGCCTCCGATATTGTCATGTGATAACTGGCTTGATTTCCCGGCCTGAGCCATTTGGAGAAATTTATTCTCTCTAGGAGATTAACATCACAGTCTCCCCTGTCGTCTGTGCAAGCACTTGAACTTCTCTCTTTGACACAGATTCTGGGGAGCCAGCCTCCCTGCATTCTAAAAGGATCGCTGCAGCATTCACCCTTCTCTCGTCAGATAGCCTGGTTGTTGAAGGCTCCGTGGAATTTGTACACTGAGACTGAACAGATGGAATGCAACTACAGACACACAAATTCAAGTGAATCTTTGGTGCTACTCAGAACATTGGCCTGATTCATGTGGTGGGAGAATGCCAAGGCACAGCTCTGCTTCTGGAAACACACAATCAAGCTATCAGTAGAGACACTTAGGGTGGGTTTTCAGACAACTGTTTAGGAAGACAAGCAAACCTAAAGGAGACAGAGAATGGGGCTAAGAATACCAAAACCAGTTAACCCTGGACAAGAATGCCAAGTGACTGCGGCAGGCACAGATTCTTAACGGACCCACCTCCGAGATGAAACATAGAGCTTATTAGAGGTGAAAAGAGACATTTCATCCAAATTAGGTCTGACAGACAGGTTTTATGGTCGTGTGGCTGAGGTGATTTGAGCTTGTCGTGCCTGCCTTGGCCCAACAACGAAGTGACAGAGAAATCAACGTAACATGGGCATGCCCTGGGACTAAGAAGAGAGCAAATGTGCCTCGCCCACCTGACGTCTGTGCTTAAAACTCAATCCTAGAGCCCAGTTCAGATCAGTTTGTCTCTACAGGGCCTGCCCACAGGGATGACCTCTCTCGGCACAGCAGAGGTCTGGGGTACAAAGAACAGGAGATCTTTGTGAGTGTCCAGGTGGAGGTTGATCACCTGGACAATGGAGTACTCACTGGTCACTTCCAGAGAGGAACAGACTTCCAGTTCCTCGGGTAGGAAGATGGTGGTGCTCCTGTAAGGCCAGTAGGAGTCAGACAGGTCGGGAAGAACTGAGTATGTCAAGTAGTGTTCATCCTGAGAGTCCCTTGAGACGTCCTGCTGTACCACCTCTACCAGCTGTCTGCTGAGCCTGCAGGGTAGGGACAAGTGAAGATTAACCTAAGAGGGATCTGAAGTCATAAGTCCTGTCAGGCTTTGATGGAAGGTGGAAAGGAGTGGTCAAGAAAGCAAAGAGGGGAAGGACCCATTAAAAAGAGAAACGATTCTTGTTTTTGTGGGACACGTTGTGTTTCACACAGGGGCAGCTGTTCGAAAGGAAAATAAGTGCTCGTGCACGGGCCAAATAGCAAGCTTCTGACGAAAGAGACTGAATTATCTCTGTGCCGTCCACTTATGACTCATAACACACGAGTCCCACAATGGTGGCCTTCCCCCTTCCATGCAAAGGGCGTTGAGTTCTGCATGTAGTGGCCAAGCACGGGCAGCTCTGGGGGCAGTGGAGTGTCACAGAAATCTCATGCCACGAAGCCCTCTTTCTCTCAACCTTGTGGCATCATAGAACATGTTTGTCTACTTGCTATGATATTTTAATGTTATGAACACATGTCAAAAAGCGAAATCTAAAGACAGAGAGCAGATGTGCATGGCTCTCTAAAGCACACAAGAATGAGCAAGCACCGTGGTCCCTGTGACATATTCGTTCACCCGGGTCAGCGGACTGTGGCTTACTCAACTCGAGAAGTCATTAAGAAATGGGAAGCAATCCCAGTACAACGGTGAAGACAGAGAACATTGTGAAACTGGTAATTTGTCCTTGACCGCATGGATAATACCGTGCTCGTCAGCACTTTCTGCTTCTCCCCGGGTGCCACTTTTGAATCCCCAGCCCCCGAGTGTCCAGAGTTACCTGGGGGCAGCCGGCTCTTGTCTTCCCAGACCCTCCTGATCAGTTCGGTCTTCTGCAAATAATGAAGAGAAAGAATTACGTTAAGCACATTCGCCTTCACAGATGCCCACTCCTATATCCTGCATAGCACAGGACAGACATATAAGCACAGCAATACCAGGCAACTGTGAGTGTAAACATCCAGGAGCGCTTAGGTAAGGCCTCGCAGGCAAAAATTGGGATGGTACTCTTGAGTTATTAAACCAATATCCCTGATAAAACAAGCCATCCTCATAGCATCCTAAATCTTGAGTCTAGGCAAACAAACCGATTCTGTTTCTCAGAGATCCTGGGGGAACTCCCTGGCTGCTTCCTAGACATTTGCTGCAATATTGAGGCTTTTTCCATCTGAAATTCCAACAGGTGAATGGTTTAGAGGAATCAGCCATGCAGATTAAACCAATGAATGGATTCTACACGCCATCAAATCAGAACAATCTTGAAAGCTACAAAGAAACAGGGGCCATTCATGGGGTAGGGAAGTTTCAGGACCCTGCATTGCTCCAGAGAAACATACACTGTCCCATAGCAGTGGTCCAGTTCGGGTTCTCAGCTGACTTGAGATGAGATAAGACAAATGAAGACATAGACGAAGTGAAGAGCGTGAACCAGGGGAGTGCCATCTCCAGAGATACAGAAAAGGCTGCCAACAGCCTTGGCAGGCATCCAAATTCAGGGGCATGTTTCAAGAATGGAAATTAGAGCCTTGCAAGAGAGGACACGAGCTGAATTCATAATTAGGAGGTCTGGCAGTGACCTCGTGGGCCTGGGCTGGAGAGGTGTATGAGTCTGGCAGGGTGTGAGGAACAAGGAATATGGACACCACCTGGGGGACCACGTGGAGTTATAGCCCCTTTGGAATGGGAGCATTCATAGGCCATATCCAGAGTAGACCCAATTTCAGGTTCATCAAACAGGAATTTGCCATCACGGTAAGACTGGCCGCTGTCATGCCTTTCTTGCTCAGTTGAAGGAGCGAAAACACATTCATCCACTGTGTCCTGTAGGAATTCCTTCTTTTCAACATCCTGGGGCTCCATGCTATGCCGGGGGAGACAACAATGATAGAAGATCAAACCAGGAGGATCAGACACCATGGCTTCCTAGCTGGTGTTGATGGGTGTGATAGCGAGTGGTCCCAGAAAGCAATGGGGCTGTCCCCTTGGAGGGAAAATACTATCCCCCTATGTAAGGAGCAGAGTGTGGCCTCCGATATGAGGAGCAGTGGGAGACAGAACAGGAGATATTCTGTGTACTGGCCTCACAACCAGGTGACGGAGGAGGAGACTAAAACATCCCTGTCATACTCATGTCATAATTATGACTCCCAGCACACAGAGGTTATCAAAACAAGTGGCTTCAACCCTTCTGCATACGTTGCATTGACTTGTACATGCAGTGTCCAAGGGACTAAATATCCTGAGGCCTTACTGCCTCTCAGACATTCTGACTCCAAGGAATATTTTCTCAATATTCTGATGGGACATGCATTTATTCTTCAACTTCCTCTCTTGCTATCCAAACTCCTCCAACATGATGATGTCAAACAGACACAAAGTTAATACGCATCTCACTTTGGTTTTAACCACACAGGAGACAACAGCTGATTACCGGAATCCCTGGCTTTGGTCAATTCATGTGTGTCCACTCTCTGTAGGTTATTCAACATGAAAGGGAGTAAGAAAGTGACACCTACACAACTACCACATGAAAATAGATGACATGGTTAAAGGCCATATTCTGCTATTGACTGAATGGATGGAATACTTCTAGGCAGCACTTTCTCTCTATCCCCGATGTGAGGTCTCCAGAGGTCACCAGGAAAATTCGTAGTCCACAGTCTTCACACTTACCTGGGGCACATTGGCTGTTGTCCATTTCTTTCCCTTCGATCATCTTGACTTTCTGAAAATCAGTTCCAAGACAGCAGGTGACACTAAGGAAATCATACTTCCCATATTACCAACACAGTGACCACCCACACTGCAAGGACATTAAGATTCTCAGGGCAAGACCCTAGTGCTCTGGCAGGGATATTCCAGGATGGCCAAGGTTAAGTCTTACAAGCAGTGCACAGGACTGCTCCCTAACCTGCTGCAGAAATTCACTTTCTTCTCCCCCACAAATTATCCCAATATCCTCCTCTGATGGGAGTCTGTAAAAAGAGTTCCGAATATATTTTCCCCAGAGGTCCTGCGGAGGAGTCCAAGCACTTTCTTGAAGTGTTGCTGCAAAATGGGGTTATTCCATGACATACCATGGCTCTTGATGCTTCCCAGGAATTTATTCTTGAAACTAGACTAATGAATCAACTGTAGAAAACCTCAAATCAAAAAGAATCTTTGGTGTTCTACCGACACAAAAGCCATTTGGTCTGAGTGATGCCAGAGCCCAGCTTGGCTTCATAGGAACATCCAGGCAAGGTAATGACACAGTTGTTTTCAGATGACCACTTGGCTAAGTTGAACCCACATAGAGAAGATTGTGCCTGGGCCTGAGAGCAGTGAAACCAGGGAAAGCACCTTTCCTTGATATGCAGGTATGTGAGCCAAAAACATTGGACAGGTCTAGGCCCTCGAGAGATATTGATCCTAAAAAGAAAGTGTCATTGCACGGAACAAAAGACAGTTGATCCACGTAGGGTATCTGACAAGACTTTGTGGATGTCCTACTGAGGTGGGTAGAGCTTGTCACCCATGACATAGGTTCAATGGCCTGACACGGGGGCCAGGTTGACAGAGGCATGGCCGCTGCCTAGGATGGTTGAAGGCTCCCTGACCCACCTGTTGTCTGTGTCTCCACATCCATTATGTCCTGATTTAAAGCAAAGTGTGTCTGTAACGCCCGTGTATAGAGATGACCTTCCTCAGTGTAGACAAGGTGTGCAGAACAAACAACATGGACACTACCTGGGGGACCACGTGACGTTTCATCCCCTTGGGTGTGGGAGCATTCACAGGCGAAATCCAGAGCAGAGCCGAATTCCTGTTCATCTAATGGGAATTCGCCAGCACTGTAGGACTGGTCGTTGTCACACTCTTCTTGCAGAGTTGAAGGAGTCAAAACAAACTCATCCACTGTGTCCTGTAGGGCTTCCTTCTTTTCAACTTGCTGCTGCTCCATGCTGTGCCGGGTAGGACAGGAATGACAAGAGATCAAACCAGGAGGATCAGACACTGTGGCTTCCTAGCTGGTTGGATGGGAGTTATATGGAGTGGTCACAAGAGGCACAGGGCACCGGCTGGAGAGGGAACAAGCACACCAACCTATAAGAGGCAGAGTGTGGCTGCCCGGGGCTGGGAGAGCAGGAGCTGATCCTCAGAGCACTGGCCACAGAAGCACTGACTAGGAATGAGACTCCACCCTCCCAGCAGGATGCGGTCACAACAAGAAGCACAGTGGAGACCAGACCAGGGGCAACCACCACGGGCCTGAGTCAGGATGATTTTTACATAGATTGGTCAATTACTTACAGCTCTGGAGTACCTGCAGACTGCAGAAATGTGTGCCTTCTAGGCACTTTGTCATTAATAGTGTCACATGACACCCCAAGTTTTTGGAGTTTGGTTAGGTACTTCTCTTGGTTTTAATTTTGCTAGTTGTCTGTTTACCAATTCCTTGGTGAGTTACCTTCCTACCAAGGACCTTAGAGAACTGTGTAGGAAGTAGATATGCATCTCCTCCCGGTGTCCATTTACAGGAAAGAATGGGTATTTTTGTCCCCACGGGGAATCCTAAGGCTGGTGAATTCATCTCGGTCTTACAACACCACAGAGACAACAGGCAACCAAGCCAAAACGGCCATCCTTTGGGGACCATCTGCAGTTTTGCTTAACCTTGCATCTGACATCTGTCACTCTCTTGACCTCACTTACTTTACTTTCTGAGACCCTGTCCATTTTGACCCACACATTATTGGTTCCAGAATTTTCATTGTCACCTGGGAGTGAGGGTTCCTTGTTCTTCTTCATCCTCCTCATCCTCATAATTTTCTGCAAATAAATTCAGAAATGTCCCATCAGCTATTTCCCACATCACCACTATAAACACAGCGGCTTCTATGTCCCTGGAGACCTAAGGGTCTATGAATGACTAGGTATTCTACTGAGTTTAGGGCACTGTCTTTAAGAACTGCTGTGGCATGGATTTCTGATGCGTCAGGCAGTGTGTCTCTGATTCTGAGGATCAGCATCACTGAACCTGGGCAACACGTTCTACCGGCTCTTGTTGTCCATATCAGGGAATGCTTGTCAGCTTCATTTCTGCACCGTGTCTTGCAGAGTGCCACAGGTCCCACCATAGCCACAGACTCTCTGTGGGTTCACAGCTCTCACATAGAGCCGCCTCCTTGCCCTCACGACAGGACAACCACCCTGTCCCACATCCCTCCACCGGGGACTTCAAGGGCCCCCACGTGGGCTTCAGTGTTATCAAGGGGACATCCGTCTACGAAAAGCGGTCCCGTCTAAACAGCACTCCCACCTCCAAGTCCTACTGCATCAAGGACCTCATCCAACTCCACACAGTCAGGAGCATTATTTTTTCCTGACATGCATTCATGAATTTTCCCTATCTGATCACTACAGTATCAACAGGTTATTTGATATACTTTCCAGATGAGGAGACAGATATGGAGAAAGTAAAACTCACTTTCTCACCCACAATTAATACAGACCACGCTGACTCTGGGAACCTCCCACTTAGTGCAGGGATCCTTGCACACTAACAAGCATCCTCCTGTCACATTTTGCTCTCTGGCTCAAAGACTGGTGGAGGCTGCCTCCCGCTCCAAAGGCTGCATTCCCTCAGGGAGGAAGCAGACACGTGGAGCACTATTACCTCCACACTGTGCATTTCTGCTCTCTGTTACCACCTTCCACTCCTGGTTCTCTCATGGCCCCACTTGCTATGGGGAATCCAGGAGGGCTGCTGCACACGGCGTGAGGCCAGGCGGGGAGTCTCTTGTGAGCCCAGGGCCTTGGCGCAGCTCCGGGCATCAGGGCCGGTGGCCGCCTTACCTGGGCTGAGCTTTCGGGCAAGGCACTTGGCCAGCCTGCGCCCCTCAGCCAGTTGCTCTTGGAAGCCCTGCCCTTGGGAATGCTCAGGGTCATCATGGGTGAGGAGGTCCTCGAGGAGGTTATTGAGCAGTTGGGAAACGTCTTTCCCTTTCCGTAACTTCTGATACAAACGGGTCAGCTCTTTAGCCTGGTCTTTAATGAGGGTATGACATAGCCTAAGGCAGGGCAGAGAGAAAATTTTAAAATGCAAAGAGTTGAACAACAGACAATAAGATCTTTCGTGATGATTTCTGGCAGAATTTCCCCAAAGGAGCCGTGAACCCTGCACATCCCTTACACCTTTTCCTTCTGTAAACAGAGCCAGGGGTTCTCCTAAGCACACGCCAGAGAGATGTCCCTTCAGCTGCTAACTTCGGGGACACCCGTTTCCCTGGAAAACTACACACAGCGCGGCGTGCAGTGAAAGGACACAGCGCCAGACGCAGAAGCATGTCCAGTAGAGCTGGTGTGAACTGGTGAGCTCAGGAGAATGGCAGGCTCAAGCTGTGGTCAGCCAGGTCATGACTCTGTGAAAGGTAAGTGAGGTGGTGATCTCGCAACACTGTGAATGTGCTAAAAGCCACGAATTGTTCCCTTGAACTTGGGGACTTTGATATTTTTTTCCAGAGAGAGAGCGAGACTTTGAGTCATTGGAGTCCATCATTTACCAATCACTGTTGTCTTAGTTGTTTTAGAAATATTTGGGTCACGTGCCTGCCATGACGTTTCTGCCCTTTCCTGGCCCAGACTTGTTGCTGCCCCAAGTCAAAGATGCCCACAGCGTCCCTGCAGCCTCCCACATGGAGCCTTCCTTACCTGAGCTTCTCAGCCACCGTGTCTGCCTGCTTCCCCTTCTCAAACTGCACCTTCTCTCCCAGCACGGATTCGATGAGGTCGGTGGACTCTTCACACTCTGAGAAACAGAGACGCCTGCCTCAGGGGAAAGCTGGACATGCTGCTGTGCTCGCTGCCTTCAAGGGACGAGGCAGGGTCCATCCTAGGACAACTGGAACCCCGGCCACCTGGCTCTGCGCTGGGAGCTCCACATCACATTCTTCAGCCTCCCAACTACAGGGCAGTCGATTACTCCCTGTTTCAGAGCCCAGGAAAGAACAGCCCCAAGGCACAGAGAGGAACTGGACATGGTGATGAACTGGTATTTGGTAGAGTCAGAATTTGGGTTCCCCTGATCATGGTCACTCTAGCAAGCCTTGGAGACTCCTAAGTGAAACACTAAGCAGGGACATGACATAAGGCCCCCAGGGCTACTGGACTGATGGGTCCCCTGAGCTGGGATTTCTATACTGAGCAAGTATCTCAAAGGTAAAAATTCATCCGGTTACACTTGTGGAAACCACAATGCATAAAACCAGAAGCACCGGAGAGGAATATGGCCCAATCCTAATACAGTTTGTGTTATGAGAAGCAGTAAAATGATGAACAGAGTTACACAGTTCCAGGTTCTGCTCTTAGAGCGTTACAAGAAATTACTCAGTATTCATTCTGACTCAGAGAAGTAGGTCCCACAACACTAACAGGTTAACAAGGAGGAAACTGAGGCACAGGACGTTGGGCACCATGGATTTAGCCCAGGCTGACTGACCTACAACCCATGCTTTTCTCCCCTGTGCTGTGTTACCGCCACCCCACGCCCTCAGGTGATATCTGTTTGCATCATCTTCACAACTGGTTTCCCACACTTATGTGATGATTTTCAGGAAAGTTGTAAACAAAACTGCTTGTCCTTCCCTGAAAGTTCATCATCTCTTCCCTTTCGTAAAAAGCATGCCTCAGTTTTTTTTTTCTCTGCGTCATTCGTTTTTAATTACACCTCCCCTTGTTCTATTGAAAGCAAATTGTGAGAAAATGACAAAAATGCGGGCTGAGAGTTGTCAGGATTCCTTCCTATCGCTCGGCTGTGCACGTGCCCCGTTCTCATGACTCCTTCTGCCAGCGCAGGCCCCTCCTAATGAACAGGCAGCTGAGCTCCCCATTTCAGGCTGACTGTGGGGGAAGGCCTGCCCCACACCCTGGCTTGGCTGGTTCCCGGGGCTGTGGTCTCCCCCACTCACCCTCCTTCTCACTAGGCCACATGTCTCCTGGCCCAGGCCTGGACCTGCTGGCCATCCTGCACGTCTGAAGGTCCCCAGCTCAGGGAGAGACCGTGATGTTCCCTGAAACACCCTCACCCTTGCCAGTGGGTATCAAATGGCCTCCGTGGACTCAGGAAGCAGAGGCTCTGCACCGGTTCCCTCTCACAAGGGAAGTCACTGTGTGGATGGCGTCACTCACAGATACCACAGTTTTAGGGGGAAAGGAGACCTTCTTTCCACTTTCCACTTACTACTTCCATCTCCTTGAAAGCAGGTAGTGTCACCTGCTACCCTCCCTCTCGCCCCCGGGTGTGCCATCAGGATGTTTCCCCAGTGTAACTAACTTGGTGCTTTACCAATGGGACCTCAGAGAAGCGGGACCTGAGAGAGTTCCTTAGTCCCTGACACTTAGGCCTGCAGGCATGCAGGATCTGATACAGCACAGAGACCATCCTGAGAGGACCAGGCGTTTCTGTGTCCGCACCAGGAAGCAGGAACTGGGATGTTAACTCTAACCCCACCTGACATGTCACTGTTAACCTCTTTGTCTTCAGTTTTCCCATCCTCAGCAAACTGAGGATAAAATACCCACTTCTACATTTCCCGGATTGTGGTCAGAATGAAATTTATGTGACATTGGAAGAGAGAAGACAGCATCTGGAGAGGTTTTTAGTTTCTCAGAAGGAATACAGACAGACATGTCTTTGGTGGCCATGATCTTGTAGGACTTACTGTATTTCTGCAGCTGCTTGGCCAGGGAGTAGGCAGTACATTCGGATATAAGGAATTTCTCCTTGAGGTCTCGGAAGTCCTGCTTGCTTTTTTCCAGCTGGGATTGAAGCTCCTGGTTGATTTCCAGGAGGCTGATTTCTGCCCCTGGATCAGACAGAGGGCCAAGAGGTGCTGCCATGGTGACGTGTGGCCGAGGAGGTAGAGCTGGGGACTGAGGAGAAGAAACCCAAACACAGGATGGTTAAAAACCAGTGAAATCAAGTAGGTTTCATCAGGACTGAGGGGTGAGGATACAGGAAGTCTTTACTTACTGTTGGGAACAATTTGAACAACACCCCACAGCACCTGAGATTCAGGAACCACAAAACCAAGGTTCAAGATGCCACAGCTGAGAGCTGAAGGCACTGCCCCTAGCTCACACTCCAAACGGAATGACAGAGGGAGCACTCAGAATGCCAGGTAACGGTCTGCACTTGAAATAACAGAGTTGGAACGTCCGAGATGACATGGAACCTGGGGAGCTGCTGCCTTCCAGTTGCCAAGGCCGTGCTGATACACAAGACTGCCCGGTCCCCCCGAAGGTCCCCACTGATGGGAACCACCCCTCACTGGCCACTCTCAGTTGCTGTCTACCCTTGTGCTGATACCACAGTTCCCATCTCTTTCTAAAAAATTATCTCAGCATAGTTCTGATTGTTCATTCTTGTGTGTGTATAAATCACCAAGGCAGAAATAGTTTCCCAAGTAGTTTACTGTTTTGTTCATCTTCATTTATTTGAGAGAGAGAATGGGGGGTGGGTAGAGGGAGAGAGTGGGACAAGGCGCTCAATCTGACCATCCGTGAGATCATGACCCTAGCCTAAACCAAGAGTCAGATGCTCAACCAACTGAACTGCTCAGGCACCCCTCCCAACGGGTTTTCTTAGGGCTGTCATGAACTCATCCCACTTGCCTTTAAGGGCAAACAGATCTTAAGGCTTTTATAATAAGGGATAGATTCCAATGTCTTAGACTGTCATGATGTTCTTCCCTGTGTCTTTTAGTGTTTTATTTTTTCCTCTGTGCGTTAAAAACACAAGAGAAGCATGCTAGCACTTTCGTTATCTTTGTTTCCTTTGTATTTGACAAGCTTTTAAATTTATTTGGATCTTCCTCCATTTACAATATGTAGTAAAGGAAACTTTCTTTACAGCAAAACACACACACACACACACACACACACACACCCCAAAACACAGGGGAAAAACCAAAGTTAATTTATGCAATTGATTATGAAACTGTTTTCTATTCTAACTCTCTCAGTATTCTTCTTCCTGCATCTATGTGTTATGTAGTCTTCTTTTCCCCTTATGTTCACATATATTTTCAATTTTCTTAGCTATATACCTAGGAGTGGAATTGCTAGATCATATGTAACCCTATATTTAACTTTTTCAGAAACTACCAAACTCTTTTTCAAAGGAAAGCAACTACACCATTTGACATTCCCACCAGGAAGGTGTAAGAATTCCATTTCTCTACAATCTTCCCAACGCATACATTATCTTTTTTTTTTTTTTAAGTCATACTAGTGGGGGGAAGAGGGATCACACTGTGCTTTAGATTTGTATTTTCCTAATGACTAATGTTATTGAGCACCTTTTCAAGTATTTGTTGTTAGATTGGTCTTATCCTTTAGAGAGAGTCGACTCAAACTCTTCTTCCCATTTTTTTAATTGGCTGTCTTTTACTGCTTAGTTGTATCGTTTTTTTTTTAATTTATTCTAGATAGCAGACCTCCATCAGATATACAATTTGCAAATTTCTCCCATTCCATGCATTGTCTTTTCACTTCCTTGATAGTGTCCTCTGAAACAAAAAGCTTGTAATTTTGATGAAATCCAGCTTATCTATTTATTCTTGGAGTTGCTTGTCCATTAAAGAAACTGGCTTCTAGCCCCAAATCGTGAAGATTTCTAACTACATATTCCTTAAAACATGGCTTTTGAATGAGAACTTTCCTGGGTTGTAGTGGGGGTGGACATTATTTAATAATGGCTCTGTGTGTTGATTGATATTTCTCTCAATTGATATTCATGTGCCTGTTTTCTCTCCTATGGAGCATGCCATGACCTATACCAGAGATTTTGGAAATGATATCTATCAATATTCCAGCTTTGATTCAGGGGAGAGTCCTGCTTATAGAGTTGAGCTGGTCTGAACCTCACCCACAGTTTCACAAATTGCTCAGGGCTTTTAGAGGTAAGTAGTTGATTATCTTTCTGAGGAACACTTGTCCAGGAGTCCAGATCTTTCTAGGTCTAGAATGGACTTTCTCAGACCCCTCCAGACCAAGAAGACTGCAGGAGTTGGACCTAGTCAAGACTTTCATCTCCGGTCTTAATGGAAAGTAGACATGCTTCAGGGTATTGGGAAAGTTGTTCAATACAAATTCGTTCCTCTCCAATTTTCTATTATATATATGATTTCTCTCTAGAAAAGGTGAAATTTTAGAACAACTTGTCTATTCCTTGCCAATTGTCTGTCTGTGCTTTTAAAGATGTATAAAGGAGAATTCAAGGTCAATACATTCTTAGCAAAAAGTACAGTTCATGTAAACTTCCGGGTGATCGTAAAGAATCCAATGAACTATCTTATTATTAAGATGCTATCATTTTCCTGATGAGAAAAGAAAAAAAAAAAAAAACAAGAACTCAAGAAGATTACAAACCTCCCCAAGGCCACATATCTAGTGAAGAGAGGAGGGTGCATTAGAAACCATTTCTGGGGGCACCATCCAACTCTTGATCTCAGTTCAGGTCTTCATCTTAGGGTTGCGAATCGGAGCCCTGTGTCGGGGTCCACTAAAAAAAAAAAGAAAAGAAAAAGAAAGAAACCAATCTCGCAGATATCCTATTGGGTTTTCATATGCTTATTAATCATTTGGATATCTTCTTTTGGGATGGGCTTTTTAAAATATTTCTGCTCATTAATACACTAGGTTGTTTCTCATTTTCTTTGTGATTTATAAGAGTTCTTGACATATTTTGGATGAGTGTTTAGTCACATACATACATTGAAAATAATCATTTCTGGGCTGTAGATGGCCTTTGCATTTTAAAGAATGGATGCCAGGATCATGACGTGAGCTGAAAGCAGACGCTTAACCGACTAAGCCACCCAGGCGTCCCTTCATATACATTTTAAAATTGGTTTGTCATTTTCTTCACAAATATCTACAGCAATATTTACCAAAATAATGTTACTTTGTTATCCTAACAGAACTGAGTCTTGCAATCAATGAACATGCTACCTATTTCTCTGTTTACTAGTCTTCTTCAATTTCTCACAGCAGTAGTTTTTAGGGGTCTTGGGTCTGCTTCATTTTTATATATTCATAAGCATTTAATAATTTTGGATGCTAATCTCTATTGCGTTTTACTGAATTTCATTTTCTCACTACTAATTGTCCCTGCAGAGAGGTACAATAGATTGTGAAATCAACTTACTTAAGGTATAATTTGGGTACAATAGACTGCATGGCTTTAAAGCATACAGTTATTTTTTTAAAATAATTTTTTATTGTTATGTTAATCACCATACATTACATCATTAGTTTTTGATGTAGTGTTCCATGATTCACTGTTTGTGCATAACACCCAGTGCTCCATGCAGAATGTGTCCTCTTTAATACCCTTCACCAGGCTAACCCATCCCCCACCCTCTCCCCTCTAGAACCCTCAGTTTGTTTTTCAGAGTCCATCCTCTCTAATGGTTCGTCTCCCCCTCCAACTTACTCCCCTTCATTCTTCCCCTCCTGCTATCTTCTTTTTTTTTTCTTAACATATATTGCATTAATTTTTTCAGAAGTATAGATCCGTGATTCATCAGTCTTGTACAATTCACAGCGCTCACCATAGCACATACCCTCCCCAATGTCTATCACCCAGCCATCCAATGCCTCCCACCCCCCACCACTCCAGCAACCCTCAGTTTTTTTCCTGAGATTAAGAATTCCTCATATCAGTGAGGTCATATGAAACTTCTGTTACAGTCAAGATACAGGGCATTTCCACTACCTCACAACTTCCCTTGTGCCCCTTTGCGGTCCATCACTGCCTCCAGCCTCACACCCAGGGAACCAACGATACTAGAGATCATTGCAGTTTTAACAACTTCATATAACTGGAAATACATATATATATCCTCTTTTATATCTGCTTTCTATCATACAGTGCAGTGCAATGATTTTAAAATTTATCCATATTCCAGGGCACCTGCGTGGCTCTGTCAGTTAAGCGTCTGCCTTCAGCTCAGGTCTTAATCTCAGCGTCTTGGGATCAAGCCCCGTGTGGGGTTCTCTGCTCCCCACGGAGCCTGCTTCCCCCCCTCTGTCTGCCACCCCCCCACTTGTGCTCTCTCACTCTATCAAATAAAGAAATAAAATCTTGAAAAAAATAAATTCATCCATATTCCTACATGCACCAATACTTCATGACATTTTTATTGCTGGGTAGGATTTCAAGTGTTTCGTCTCTGTTTATACATTCATCTGTCACTGGACTTTTGTGTCACTTCCAGTTTGGGGCAGTCATAATTGGGGCATAATAATAAAGCTATTACACACATTCATATGCTGATAATTCTGTAGACATATTGTGTAAATACCTAGGAATGGAATGACTATCCATAGGATTTGTATTTGTTTAATCTTATAAGTAACTGGAAGTCAGCTTTTCAAAGTGGTTGTACTATTTTTCATTCCCACAGCTATATGAGACATCCAGGTGTTTTATGTGAGATTTCAGACTTTCTGACTTTAGCCATACCAACAGATATGCAATGATACCTCATTGCAGTACTGACTTTTTACCCTCATGACCAATGCATTGTGCATCTTTTCATGTGCTAATGAACCATTCCCATATCTTGTTTCCTGAAGTTTCTATTCAAATCTTTTGACCAATTATTGTATTGTGTTCATTATCTTATCAGACTATATGATATCTAATTCTAGAGAATGGTCCTTTGTAGGACATAAACATACTTCTATACTGTGGCTTCCCTTTATGTTCTCTTAAGGTTGTCTTTCTTCGAGAGTTACATATAGAAAGATAAAGATAGATCAATTCATTTTCATATCCAAAGAAATAATTCATTGCCTACTTTAAGCTTGCAAAAACATACGGTTGAACTTTTTGGAAAATATAAAATCATTTATTGAATGTCAGGGTATGAAATTTTTTGTTTTTGTAATTTAAACTGTTTCAACGGGCATATTGAGATATAATTTCCAAGCAAGAAAGTGTATATAATTAAAGTCTAAAGTTTAGTCCGTTTGAACATATATATGCATCACCCACACAGTGGATATATCTATCACCCCAGAAAGTTTCCTTGTGCTCCGGCCAAGTCCTCCCTCACATTCCCACCTCAGGAAACCACTGATTGGCTTTCAGTTACAATAGAATTATTTCCATTTCCTAAGGTGTTATATTTTGAAATCATATGCTATGGACATTATTTTGCTTTGATGTTTTTTTTGCTCAGAAAAATTATCTGAGCAAAAAATAAAATCTTTACCAATTTTGTTATGTATGTGAAGAGATTACTCTGCTAAACCAAGTAGTATTCCTTGGACTGGATATGCCACAACTTCTTTTGGTCATTTACCTGTGAATGGATTAGAATGGCAATTAAAAATAGAGTTTCTATCAATAGATTTTTATGAATATATCACTCTTTTTTTTCATTTGAATGGAATGGTGGTGGCCTATGCCAGGGGGTTTGGTAGAGAGGTTTAATATTTTGAAGCAGGTCGCCGCTGTTGGGGTGCTTGGGTTGCTGAGTCGGTGAAGTGTCTGACATTGATTTTGGCTCAGGTCATGATCTCCTTGGTGATGAGATGAAGCCCCAAATAGGGCTCCATGCTCAGTGGGGAATCCCCTTGAGATTCTCTCCCTCTGCCCCTCCCTCTGCCCCTCACCCCACTCACTTTCACTCCCTCTCACACAAAGAAATCAATCTTGAATAGAAAAAAAAAGATTTCCAAACTATTTCCTAGAGGAGTTGTAGAACTTAACATTCCTATCAGCAGTGTATGAGAATTTCAGCTCCTACACATCTTTGCCAATACTTGGAATGGAAATTCTTTTCATTTTTGCCATTTTAATTGGCAGATAGTGTTTTAAGTTTGCATTTTGCTAATGACTAATGGTGTAGATCTTGTCATGTTCTTACATGCCTTCCATATATGTTCTCGGCTGAACTGTCTACAAAGCTTTTACCCAAATTATTTTCTTATTTTCTTATTTGAAAGAGAGAGAGAGAGAGCAAGAGCGGGGGTGTGGGGTGGGGTGGGGAGGGCAGAGAGAGGAGAAACACACTCCCCTGTCAGTGGGGAGACTGACAGAGGGGGGCAGGGCTAGATCCCAGGTCCCTGAGATAAAGACCTGAGCCAAAGGCAGCTGCTTCACCAACTGAGCCACCCAGGTACTTTTCTTTTACCCATTTTTAAATTGGATTGTTTGCCTTCTTACTATTGTCTTTGGAGAGTTCTTTCAGTGTTCTATTAGGAGACCTTCATTAGATATGAAATTTATCAATATTTTCTCCCTATGTGTGACTTGACTTTTCATCCTCTCACCAATGTCTTGTGAAGAACAAAAGTTTTAAATTTTAACTAAGTCCAATGTATCCATTTGTTCTTTCATCAATCACAATTTTGGTGTCATATCTAAGAGATCATTGTCCCAGGGCTCCTGGGTGGCTCATTCTGTTGAGTGTCTGCCCTCGATTCAGTTCAGGATCCCAGAGTCCTGGGATCTAGCCCACCATCGGGCTCCTTGCTCAGCGGGGACCCTGCCTCTCCCTCTCCCTCTGCAGCTCCCTTGCTTGTGCTCTCTCTCTGTCAAATAAATAAATAAATCTATCCCTCAGTATTTCATGCTTCATGCTATTATAAATGATATCACTTTTCACATTTCAGTTAGGGATTGCGATCACATAAAGCACAGTTGAGTTTTATATATTGGTGTTATATCTTGATACAATCAAATGCATTTCAGATTCAAGCTAGATCTGGCAGTGACCATATCTTTGGAGATTTAGGTATTTGCCGGGTGAGAAGGACATTTCTCAGCAGCCGAAGAAAAAGGAATAACCCAACCCATATCAAGTCCTGTGGCTGGGCAGATTGTACAGGGTCTAATGGAACAATGCATGTGAAATGTTGTGTATGTTCAGTAATAAACTTTCCTTGAGAGTCACCATTCAGTTGGTAAGGCTGCCAGTTTAGCTTGTGTTTAGCTGCAATACCACAGTGGCAAAATTTAGAGGCCAATGTTCTCTCTTGTTATGTAATTTAGTCTTCAATCATCTATTCCCATCATGATGTACTGCCAGAAGATTTAGATCGCTGTGCAATGAAATATCCATCGAATACCATGAATTGTGCCCCAGTCTGATCCGTCTTATTTCTATGTGATCTATTATAAAGTGACACCGACAGCATTTAAACAACTAATAGTGGCAGACTGAGGGAGTTTGGTTGTCTGACTCAGTTGCCTTAGGAGACAATGGCTCCGACTCCAAATCGGAAGTAGGTGTCCACTCCCATCAGACTGTAAGCCTCGGGTCCTGATTCTGCAACAGAATCTGTAGTCCTTTGTGTCAGCTTCATACCCCCAACAGAGAGGAAATGATCTTTGGTTTAAGTAAAGATTGGTGTGTGTAGCATATTTATGTTAACTCTTTAGGCACTGAACTTAACATCCTGTCAGGTAAAGCTCGCACAGCTGTGTGACTCACAAGGTCACATTCCCAGTGGCTCAGGTGACATGTCTCAAAGAAACCAAAGCATCCACTCAGTATTAGGTGTCTCTCCTAAAGTTCACTCTTGAAGGGCAAAAATGTGGCTCACAAACAGCTTGAAATGTGTTTGATATATGTTTGTCTAATGGTTTTTTAAAGTCCAATTACCCAAATGACTTTCAGGACGGTTTGTTGTTTTTGTTTTTCCCAATGCTCTGCCTTTTTGACAGGACCCACGAGTCAATATACACATAGATTTATTCCAATTTGTTTATAATGAACCAATCATTGTGTACATGACATATAATTCTATACATTCCTTCTTTTACCTGTTTACTTTCAGATGTTGAGATGATGGGAGGTTACTTGCTTCTTCCACTGACATCCTGAATTACAATTCTGCTCTCTGTTTAAAAAAAAAAAAAAGGCTGCTTTACCTTGTTATTCATCAAAGTCATCATAGGAGGTGTTTAAATCTGCATTTGGGGGGGCATCATTCCTTTTGAAAGATTTTATTTATTTTGGAGATAGTAAGTGTGAGCTGGGAGAACAGAGAGGAGGGAAAGGTAGAAAGAAACTAAGTAGACCCTGTGCTGAGCATGGAGCCGAATATGGGTCTTGACCCCACTACCACGACATCATGACCCGAGCTAAAACCAAGAGTCAGACCCTTAAGTGCCCGAGCCACTCACGCACCCTTGGTGTTTCTAAGAATAGAAAAGTCATTTTTCGCTCAAGCAAATAGAGGGTAATCTGTGAAGAATGATTGCAGATCATGGACTAACTATTTAGTGTCCAATGAATCCAAAATTTTGCTAGACATGTTTTCCCAAGATTGTGTAAAGTTACTATGAGCCAGCTCACCGGCAACTTCCAAAGCCCCAAACCTTTTTCTCCAAGACCTAGGGCATACTGTCACAAACTCAACCCAGCCCCTTCTTGAACCACATTTCAAGTGATCAGTTTTCTTGCATGACCCAACAGGCAGAGCAACTTTCCAGCTTGTTATGGGCATTAAGGGTCTCCCGTTTCTGTTACCAATGGAAGTAAGTGGTTTGCTTCGTTATTTGGCATCTAGAGCCATGATTAGGGTGAAGTTTGTCTCCCCAGAAGTCATTAGGTGCTATTAAATGCAGTAACTTTCCTCCCACTACACTACACTTGACCCCACTCATGTATAATATTCCCTAAAACTTCACTTTCTGAGTAGATCGTTACTCTTTTTATTCAAGGCCCACCCAGGCAGCATTATTAAGATTATTATTAAAATCATGTGGCTTCAGATGCAAGGGTCCCCTACCCTGGCCCTTCCTGACCTTAGGGCACAACTATCTGCAGTAAGAATGGACAACTCCAACCCTTATCCAAACATCACTGATCCCTCTCAGTACACACTTTCTTGGAGGACACCTACAGTGTGGGTAGCTCCAAGTCGGAGCTAGGTGTCTGGGCTCATGGTCACATCCTCCTCCTCTTGGAACCGGTGCTTCCCAGCAGTATAAACCACCACAATCCATCTTCTGGGGCTCCTCGGCAGATGCACAGGTTCACCATGGACGAAGTTACTCTTCCAACCTCTTTGCCTAGCTCAGGCTGCTCCTTGCAGAGTTGGATGCTGCTGTATACATTCCTCAGTTTCCCTGGATTTTTCTGAAATCAACTTGTCCTTATTTTTACCTCCTTTGGCAACCACCTGCTCCACCATTGTCTTGTCCTTCCTAGGGTTATTCTCATCCTCCAAACCTGCTGATTTTCTATCTTCCATCTGCTCCCTCCGTTCTCCGTTTTCAGTGTGGGCTCAGCTCAGGATCCTGCAGGAGACACACAGGGAAGGGACCAAGTCAGGTCTCAGCTGCAGTCCCCAGGGCTGCTTAACAGGCACCTCAGACCCTCCTGCACTCACAGAAACTGAGCAGGAAGGCACTTTGGAGAATTTGAATAACAACCTCACCATACAGGAG
Organism: Eumetopias jubatus; assembly: GCF_037043125.1. Classification (NCBI taxonomy): domain Eukaryota; kingdom Metazoa; phylum Chordata; class Mammalia; order Carnivora; family Otariidae; genus Eumetopias; species Eumetopias jubatus. Next base: position 886,278 of record NW_028274845.1, read on the forward strand.
AGGAAGCTGAGGCCCAGAGACGTGAAGAGATTTTCCCAAACACCTTCAACACCTAGTGGCAACGGTGCCCCCACACAGGCCTTGGCTGCAAGCTTCCCTGTGGAGGCTCCGGAACACACCCTCGAGAACCCCACATTTGAAATTCAGGGAACACTAAAATTAAAAGCTCAGCTTAAAAATAAAAAATTCATTTTCAGGAGACTTTGGATCAAATTTTGGTATCTCCACTGTTAAAAACAAGGCCTTTCTGGGGTGCCTGGGTGACTCAGTCATAAAGCCTCTGCCTTTGGTTCAGGTCAGGATCCGCAGGGTCCTGGGATCGAGTCCTGGATCGGGCTCCTGCTTGGCAGGAAGCCTGTTTCTCCCTCTCCCACTCCCCCTGCTTGTGTTTCCTCTCTCGCTGTGTCTCTCTTGGTCAAATAAATAAATAAAATCTTAAAAAAAAAAGGCCTTTCTGGGGACCAATCTTTTCTCCCAATTATATAATTCTGTTAGTTATATTAGCTTTTCCATCACTGGCTCAGGGATTAGGATCACAGAACACAAAAGTGTTAAATAATACTTACCATAGTCACAAATAAAAGGCACTTCAATGATTATCTATAAAATATCTGACTCCTGTGCTAAAGTTCTTTTTCCTGAGAGCTGGCACTGGGTCTGCCTGCTCACCCCATGTCCCCCGTGCCTCCGAGAGCCTGCCAGGTGAAACATTCAGTAAATACTTGTCAAGCAGATAGATAACAGTTACCAGCAATAACGAGATTTTACTGATCTCCAGTCCCAACCATCTTTCCATTCAAACCCAATCCCGGTTCTGGGCTGAAGCAGTAGAAGCACAGCCTTCAGAAAAGCAGTCCAAGATGCCAATAGCAGCTTCACCACATGTCCCATATGCTTTTGTGGATCATTTAATTATCTCTTTGAGCATATTTATCTCGTGTATGATAGAGAATGTAGAATATAACTTCGAGAAGGCAGCATGGACCACTGGAATGTTAGACGGGAAATGGGGTATCATGCAGCAGACAGGGGTCCCGTCCCTGGGCACCAGCTGCAGAGCTAAAGAACACCTCCATCAGAGTCACTGTGTGCCTCTTAGAATGCCCTGGGGATAAGGCCCCCAAATCTGCATTTCTGACAAAAGCTCCAAGGAGATTCTCATGTATGGAAAAAGCCCGTTTTAAACAAAGAGCCGAGGATGGAGACTCTGAAAGACCCAGTGCTCACACCCTTCACCCAAACTGGCTTTCAGTGGAGAATGGGGACATTTCTGGGAAGGGATCCTACTTGATCTGTGTCCTGCTTCCGTGATTTCGGTTTTTAGGCCCTCCGTTTGCCTGTAGGTTTCCTCCTCTGCTCTAATTGCTGGGGAATGTCAGCCCTCATGGGGGTCATTTCTTTATGAAGACCTCTGTCATTTATTCTCCTCCTGGACAAGGGACAGCGGAGATCAGGTCTGGGGTTCCACAGTTCTAGCATTCCTCCTAAGCCACCTGGCTGAGCTGAAAGCATCATGACAGATCGAAATGAGGTCAGAGAAGAGATTCCCAGAGGAGTGAGATGCTGAGGGCAGGCCCTCTTCGGAGAGAGAACCACTACAAGGTCACTATCAGACCTGTTCAGGTGGGGGACGACTTACTGACCCATTCCGTGAGCAGAGAACCCACCCTCGTCATTCCAAACTCCTGAGCCAAAGGACTGCAAGATAACACATGTTGGTTGCTTTAAACCACTGCTTTTCTAATTGTTAATATGCATCAATAGAGAACTAGTTCAGATGCTTATCTCTACTTCCCCGGGTTTTTAATGTTTAGAAACATGTATGCTAATCTCTACCAAGGAAAAAATTTTGAGACTGCACTGGGAGGGCGGGTAGGCGGGTGGGGGCGGAGCCACGTCCAGAAGTAGAATAGTGGAGGCAGTGGAAGCTCTGGCAGCTCAGGACTGAGAGCAAGTCAGAATTACCCTGATGCTTCAGAGGCTCTTCAGTTTCTCCTCTCTCATTCAGTCTGCAGTCTCAGTTCATTTGAGGAGCAACACTGGTGTTACCGCGGTGGCATTTAATAAAGAACTTGGTCCTGTACAGAAACTCATCATGGACAAGATTAGAGAATACAGAACTAAGCTACAGGCATCTGCAGGACCCATTGATACTGGCCCAGAGCACCAGCAAGACCTAGGGAGGGAGCTTCTGAAGCTTAAATACACATATGGTAAAACAGACATGAATACGTTCCCAGAATTCACATTTGAAAATCCTAAATTTGAAGTCATCGAGAAGCCCCAGTCCTGGAAAACCCATGTAAAATTTATTTGGAAATTTCACCTAGATTAGTTGTACAACTGGATCAGAATAAACAGTTCTCAACTGTCAAATGTTCTTTTGAATTCTGATTCCAAATAAATTATTTGGTGATGTTGGATGTAGAAAAAAAAAACACAAAAACCCAATAACCACAGTAAACCTCTGTTCCTCACCTTCACGTGATGTTTGTTAGCCCTTGTCACATGAAGGATGCCGTGAAGGGCATTTCCTATCTACAATAGGTTCTTTCTAACACCCTCTTCCTGAGACCATGAGGTGTGTTCTTTCTGGCCGCAAGGAAAAAAAACCCCAACTTACTTCATGGGAGGTGTGTTCCTATTGATTTAGCTTAAGGGAATTACCGTCAGCTAAGGTTATGCTAGGTCTCAGGGTTCAATTTTTCACTCATGTGTGGTGGCGGATTTCCCAAAAATGACGTACTTTTTCAAGGTAAGATTGCCCCCTGTACTTCATCTTTTCTTATCCCTGCTGTCTTCCTAACTATGGGAAATTGTATAAAACAAAATAGTGATATAAAACAATATACACAACATACACAAAACAATAGTGTATAAAACAAAAACAAGATAGACAGGGTTTGGGATTTAAGAAGAGCTGTTGGGGCACCTGGGTGCCTTAGTCGGTTAAGCATCTTCCTTCAGCTCAGGTCATGATCCCAGAGTCCTGGGATCCAGCCCCACATTGGGTTCCCTGCTCGGTAGGAAGCCTGCTTCTTCCCCACCCTCTGCTGCTCCCCCTGCTTGTGTTCTCTCTCTGTGTCTCTGTCAAATAAGTAAGTAAAATCTTAAAAAAGATAATGAGAGCTGTTATAATCCTGAACTTCTGGGGAATTGATGACAAGGACCCCAGGGTAGCAGGGAAAAATGGCTTTGGGCTTTTGGAGTTGCAAATGGGCATGTGTCAAAGAACAATACATGGTTTTGGGAGATACCTTAGCAACAATTTTGGCCATAATGGCCACAAAATCCATCATCCACCAGTCACTCTGTACACAGGTTATCCAGGTTTAATTTTGGCGAATGGCAACTATTTCAAGAAAGACCAGATAATTGCATAAGAGCACATCCAACAAATATGGGGATGATGTAAAAGGTTGCATTGCCAAATCAGGCGCCACTAATCATAAGTCTTACCCAGGATCAAGTTTTACTCACATTTTCAAAGGGAAATTGTGAGGTACCAGCAAAGCAACTGAGACCACTAACACTAACTGCAAGAACCGAATTCCCACATGAGGACATGCTCTGACCCAGGCAAAACATACATGGTCTCTAAATGTTGTGTGAGGTTACCACACAAAGTGGAACTCTTTGGGTTGATTTCCCATGGCTATGCTTACATAGCTGATGTGACTTTTTCTAGCGAATAAGGCCATATTAATCCACAGATTCTTAGTTTGTTTCCCTAAATAGTTCTATACACACCAAATCACCCTCCTGAAAGCATGCCAGGGACGGGCCTTCCCAACATTCACCACCATTTGGGTGTTCACCAACAGATTCCTCACGAGATGTTTACAAGGAAAATTGACCAGGACACTTTCTTCCCTCCCTCCTTCCCCCTTTCTTTTTTGTCTGTCTTTCTTTTTCTTTCTTTCTCTCTCTTTCTTTACGTTCTTTCTTTTCTTTCTTTCTTTCTTTCTTTCCTTCCTTCCTTCCTTCTTTCTTTTCTTTCTTTCTTTTTCTTTCTTTCTTTCCTTCCTTCCTTCCTTCCTTCCTTCCTTTCCTTCCTTCCTTCCTTCTTTCTTTTCTTTCTTTCTTCTTCCTTCCTTTCTTTCTTTTCCTTCTTTCCTTCTTTTTTTTTCCTTCCTTTCTTCTTTCTTTCTTTCTTATTTCCAGGCCAGATCCACTGAAGGGAAATGACCAAATGAAAGAACACAGTTTCCCTTCTTTTCCACACATTGTTTAGGTGGAGCTTGTAAATCAGCAAGAATCCAATAATTTCCCTAGGAAAATATATGCAGGGAAGGACAAGTTCCTCCATTACCCTTCAAGGTCTTCCAGCTTAACTAAGAATTAAGTTTACCTGAGATATTGAATATGCATGAAGAACTGATATTGAAATTCAGAACTTTAAAGAAATAGAAAGTATTAAGGCAGACATTTTTTATACATTTTAGACAAGGAGACAATACATTTCCGAGGGACGTTTGGGAGCTCTAATTTGGAGTGAGTCCTATGCAGAATTCAGACCCTCTGCTTTAAAGGCCTTGGTGAGAAGGATGTCTTTTTACTTCTTAGTACAGGGGGTGCCTTTTTCATAGGGGAGATGGGTTTCCTGCTTTCAGGGAGACAGAGGAGGGTTTGAGGTCCTTGCACCAGTTGCTATTCAAATAGCTACAATTCAAAATAATCAATATGCCATTGTGGTACATATTGGGCAATCTGACCTTGGCCCCTATGGGTACCATGGTTTCTCTTAGCCTTGCTCATTACTCAGTACCTCTTTCAGAGAGAAAACTAAACATATTATTCTTAGAAATACCAAGGGGCATCCAGGTGGCTACGTCGGATAAGCATCTGACTCTTGATTTTGGCTCAGGTCATGATCTCAGGGTCGTGGGAACCCCACGTTTGGGCTCTATGCTCAATGCAGAATCTCCTTGGGATTCTTTCTCCCTCTCCCTCTGCCCGTAATCCCTGCTCTAAATAAATAAATAAATAAATAAATAAATAAATAAATAAAATCTTTAAAAAAAAATAAAAAATAAATACCATGATCTTACCTGAAACTAATGTAACGCTGTATGTTAAGTATTCCAGAAATTTTTTAAAATTATTTTAAGGGTCACCTGGGTGGCTCAATTGGTTAAGTGTCAGTCTTTGGCTCAGGTCAGGATCCCAGGGTCCTGGGATAAGCCCCATGTCCAGCTCCCTGCTCAGGGGTGAGTCGGCTTCTCTCTCTCTCTCCCCCTCCCTCCACCACTCTGCTCTCCCAATCGCTCTCTCTCAAAGAAGTAAATAAAATAGTTTTTAAAAAGCAATATAATGGTCCTCTCTGGAATCAATGCACTGATAATTATGCTTTCTTTTTGCTGACTCCCAGTCCCCCCATTTCTCTTTATTACCTGTCTGACCTACGTCCTTCCCCCAGTGATAGAGCCCTCTCAGGTGCACTGCTTAACCTGGAGGTGGGGCCAAAGAGAAGTGCACACATGGCTAGAATGGGCTGCCTTCAGAGTCAGTCATAACGAAACTACAGGCAGTTAGAAACGAGCCTAAAGTACCATTAGGAATAAGCACTGTGATATTTAGTGGTATGGATTTTAGGTTTGCTATTGATATCAACTTCCTTGTACAAATATGGTTAGAATCAAACATGACAGCAGGGCATCAGACAAAATGAAAGAAAACTGTGTCAAGTGTGAAGGTACTAAGTTACCAAAGTTACTCTCAGTTGTAAATTGCTTTGTCCCTCAGCCCCTCATTTCCACCTGCAGAACCTAGAAGACGTTCAACAGAGTCTCCACTTGCCATCAGATTCAATCTGGGGACACAATAATTTAAACTGTTAACCCAAACTTTCCATTTTTTCCTAATGTGTGTTGAATACCAGGTATTTCGATTGCCCATTCTCATTTTCAGTGAGGCCGCAGTGAGGACAGAGACTAATGTGGTGCATCCAGGTACTATTCTGTGTTTTGGTCTACTCTGTACTCCGTGTATCAACTTTTGTCTGCCAGTGGACCTCTGGCCAAACACGGGAAACCCAACAAATACTAAAAGTATAGAATCTCTGGGTTGATCTGAGGAAATATCAAGCAACTTTTAGGATTCTCTAAGGCGCAGAATGGCTCTTGACCTGCAAGTACTACTAAGGGAGCTGCCCCATCCTTTCCTTAGGGGGAGTAATTCCAGATTCCTGACGCATGCACCTGTATATTTTTTATTTATTATTATTATTTTTTTTAATTTCAGCTAGGCTCCATGACCAACGTGGAGCTCTAACGCATGACCTTGAGATGAAGAGTTGCACGCTCTACCAACTGAGGCAGCATGGGTCCCCCGAGCACCTTTGATGCAGGCACACACCATGATTTTCATGTTGGAAAAAATAGGGCAAACTCTGGGAAATGTCTTCAATCTGCTCCACTCCTTCTGGGTATGTTTCCTGAGTTCCAATTGTGTGGGAGTCCTCTTTCCCACCCACCCACAGAAGACCCTCTCGGATCCCAACCCAGATCCCCTGGGATCCCTGGGGTCCTTTCTGTGTTAGCCTCTCCTGCTCTCAGTGTGTTTGTGCTTCTAAAGACACCTGTGAGCAGGACTGCCCTGGGGCTCCAGGAGCTACTTTTTACCCCTTCCCAGAGAACGGGGAGTACAAGCCATATATGACTCCAGCCCCATGTATCTCCCCTCCCCAAAGGCACTCAGCCTTTCACTAACAGGTGCAGCAGGGTCAAATCTCCATTCCTGGCCCAGGGGAGACTAACTCTGAAACAAAGGTGTCCCCCAGGCTCTCCTGTACCTGTCAGGACAAAGCTCCCCCACTGCCGTTGCAGGAAATCACACCTTACACAGCAATGAACTCAAAATGGTCACAGATCTAAGTATAAGAGCCAAAACTATTGTGCAAGAGGACTACATGGGAGAAAATGGTCAGGAATTCACAGTAAGCAAAGAGTTCTAAGTCACTACGGCAAGAGCACGATACGTAAGAGAAAATTGAAGATGAAGAAGTTTTTTGCATCAAACTTTGCCACTGAGAAAAGGAACAGAGAAGCCACTGATTAGGAGGAAATATTTGTGGATTAAATACCCAGTGAGGACTCACATTCACAAGAGACAAGAGGACTTTGAACTCACTCAATGGGCCGAAGCAACACACTCGTTTAAGCCAGTATAAGAGTTGAATACACATGTACCAAAGGAGACACATAAAAAGGTAATCAAGGTTATTAGTAATATGTTATTAGTGCTCAAGGAAATGCAAGGACAACCACGTACCATTTTACATCAACTAGTGCGCTTCTGTTCCAAAGACGATACCAAGTGTTGCTGAGGATGTGGAGAAACTGGACCCTCCTATATTGCTGGTGGCAACGTAAAATATAAGAGCCCCTGCGGAAGCCAGTTTGAGAGTTCTTAAGAGTTCAGCACAAGCTTGCCATAGGACCCAGCCATTCCACAACTAGGAATCTATCTGAGAGAAGTAAAAGCATATGTGTGCTCAAGTCTCGCTCAGAAATGTTCCGGGCAGCGTTATTGAAGGTGACCTTCGCACATCAGTGGGTCCTGGGACCCCCAGGCAAACACTGCCTGGTGAGGGGCCACATCCTGGAGTCTCAGCAGGTGGTGGCTCAGAGCCTGGTTTCTGACCTCCCAGCTGGAGTCAGGGATTCAGTGCCTGTGCTTTCAGCCTCAGGCCCCGGCAGTTCCCCTGGAATCCCCCAGGTGGCAGACTACTTAAGGGAACAGACCTTCAGGTTGCCCAAGGACACCAGGGGGAAGCAGGCAAAGACAGGGGCAGTAGCTGGCTGGAGATACCTAGAGGAAGTCAGGGCTGCAGGACCCACGGAAGCCGCTGGCAAGATCTGGATGGATCTTAAGTAGGTTTGGTCCCCTGGGTGGGCTCTAGCCACGAACCTTTAGGTTAACATCCAAAGGTTCCCTTTGATGCTCCCTCCTGCACTGGCACTGAGGCTCCCCCCAGGCCCCCCGCTCAGCATAGGGAAAAGAGCCTGTGCTGCTATTCACCTTCTTCTGAGTCTAAATGGAACACTTTGGGCTGGGTTTAGGGGAATCTGCCCTTTTCTGGCCCTCTATGTAGGGCCAGCTCCTGGGTGCTGAACCATTCCTGCGGGGGCCTAGAAGAGGCACTGTGGTCCTTCACATTGGAGCTGGGCTTGCAAAGAAGGGTTCCTGCTAATCCATATTTCCCTGGCCCTGGCTGAGCATCCTGGTCCAAGATCAGGGGCTGCAGTGACCTAAAATAGGGAACCTCCTATATGTCACTGCTCCTCTCTGGGAAAGTCCAAAGAAGGCCCATGGTAGTGGTGGGGGGAGGGGAGGGCATAGAAACCTACACTCTGTCAAAACATCGTCCACAGTGAAGATTTTAAAAAAATGTTAGAGGACAGATCTCATATTATGTAGTCGGTGGTGCAGTAACAGCTCTGCGTGGTGACAGAGGGTAGCTACACTAGTAGTCAGCCTAACATAATTTATAGAGTCGTCCAATCCCTGTGTTGCCAGGTGAAACTGATGCCACACGGGAATCCGTTATGAATCAATGTTTAAAAGACCTGAAGGTGAGGGGAAAACTTACTCTCCTAGTTCTCCTTGCTCAGCTCAGGCTGCTCCTTGCAGAGTTGGATGCTGCTGTATGCATTCCTCAGGTTCCCCTGAGTTTTCTGGACTCAACTTGTCCTTAATCTTACCTCCTTTGGCAATCACCTGCTCCACCATTGCCTTGTCCTTCCTTGGGTTATGCTCATCCTCCAAATCTGCTGATTTTCTGTCTCCCAAATGCTCCCTCTGTTCTCTGTTTTCAGTGTGGGCTCCGATCAGGCTCCTGAAAAGGACACACAGTGAAGGGACCAAGTCAGGTCTCAGCTGCAGTCCCTAGGGCTGCTTAAAAGGCACCGCAGACCCACATGCACTCACAGAAACTGAGCAGGAAGGGACCGTGGAGGATTTGAATAACAACCTTATCTTACACATGAGGAAAGTGAGGCCCAGAGAGAAGAAGAGATTTTCCCAAACTCCTTCAACAGTTGATGGCAGTACGGCCGCCACACAGGCCTTGGCTGCGAGCTTCCCTGTCGAGGATCCTAACATATCCTCCGGGAACCCACATCTGAATGTCAGGGGACAGTGGTCAATCCGTATTCCCACTGTTCAAACAACAATGTCCAGAAGGACTTTTCCTGGGAATACTCTTGTTCACAATTGTACAGTCCCACTTGTATACTCAGTTGGTTTACACTCCTGGTTGAACTTCAGTCCACTCTCAAGATGGGAGAGCAGACAGGCCCCGGGGTGGAGCTGCACCGGGGTTAGGGGTGTCTTTTCTTTTTATGTCTCATAGATTATGGGTCACAGCCAGGGTGGTCTCCAACTGAAGATGTTTCCAATCATCTAAGGGACTCAGCCTACTGGTTGATAGGGGGAGATTTGGGCCCTAACAAAGGTCTTCCTGGAACTGTCAAGGCCATCTTCCCCTACTGGGGGATGGAAACCGCAATGTAAATATATTATAAGGAAGCCATACGTTATTGTAGGACACACGCTGGAAAGGAGAGCACATGCTCTGCCCCTGCTGGTCTGGATCTGACAGTCCAGCAGGTGGGAAACCACGAAAGCACTGTGTACCACCCTCCTTGCCTCCAGCTCAGATCTAGCTGCCTACTCTACCAATTTAACACCTGGGACAACCCATGCAGGAACAATTCCTTTTGACCCATTTTGAAATGGGAAATGGAGCCACAGGAAATTCAAGATACTTAGTCCAAGTCTCAGTTTCCCACTCAGGTTTGCAGCTACAGCTTGGGAGACCAGAGGGCTCTCTTTCCTTGTTCTCTGTTTTAGGGATTTCCAGGGACAAAGAACAATCCCAGCCTCCGATGCCCTGAACTGCTCTGGCACTCCCAGCCGGACTGTTTTGTTTCCATGATTGAAATAAATAATCTTACATGTAGAATATCAACCTCAGACAAGATTGCTTTGAGACCTTGATGAAATGAGACAAAACAAGGCTACTCACAATACTGTTCAGACCGACATCCAAACATCGACCTCCCTCCCTAAGGAAACGCCTATGACTTCTTTACCACAATCACAGAATTGTCAGTGCTGCCAGTGTTCAATATAGAACAAACCCTGCCTCTTCCCATCCTTTCCCACATCTCACAACTAAAGCCCGTATCCTATAAGCGATCCTCTCACTGAGACCTTGGCGTGTGTTCTTTTTGGCTGTGAGGAATAAAAAAGCCAATTCCTTTAAACTGGCTTAGAGGAATTGACACCAACTTTCCAGGAACGAACAGGTGTAAAAACCCATTCTCAGGAAGAAAGGTCATATTGTCTATGAGATACCTAGGCTCTGGAACTCCAGAACTTGTTTTTATCCTAAAAAAAGAAAGAAAAAGAAAAGACTCTTTCTACCAACCCCCTTAGTAACTAACATGAACTTTAGGTGTTCAGGCAGGATCTTCCCACCTCTGATTTAAACTAGGGATTCCTGGGGCACCTGGGAGGATCAGCCGGTTGAGCGTCTGCTTTGGCTCAGGTCATGATTCCAAAGTCCGGGAATCGAGCCCCACATCGGGCTCCCTGCTCAGTGAGGAGTCTCCTTCTCCCTGTGTCTCCCACCATGCTCTCCTGCTCGCTCTCTCACTCTCTCTCAAATAATTAAATAAAATATTTAAAAAAATAAACAAAAATAAACTAGATATTGCTCTTGATCTCGGGATTGTGAGTTCGAGCCTCACATTGCATGTAGAGATTCCTTAAAAATAAAATCCCTGAAACATTTAAAACATATGGGGCACCTGGGTGGCTCAGTTGGTGAAGCCTTCAACTCTTGGTTTTGGCTCAGGTCATGATCTCAGGGTCCTGAAATTGAACCCCAGGCTCAGTGCAGAGTCCTCTTCAGATTCTCCCCCTTTGCCTCCCCCTCTGCCCCTCCACACCATTTATAGGCTTGCAGGGGCGTGCTCTCTTGAAAGGAAAGAAAGAAAGAAAGAAAGAAGGAAGGAAGGAAGGAAGGAAGGAAGGAAGGAAGGAAGGAAGGAAGGAAGGAAGGAAGGAAGGAAGAAAGAAAACTTTTAAAGCTTAAAAAACAAAAATAAAATAGATACTGAGGATAAGTCAGCGAAGAAGCTAGCTAAAAAAGAATGTTTCACACAGTATAGCTTAGTAAGGCCTCGGATCACTTATAACCCAGTATTCCCAGCTGGGCTGGAACCTCCAACCTTCAGTTCACAGGGGAGCGAGCTCTCTGATTACCCAGCCAGAGGCGAGCACGGGTCCTCTCTGGGGGCTCTCTAGCCCTAAGCTGCCACTCTGGACTCTTCGGCCTTGTCTAACTGCATCGGCTCAGAACACATTGAGCCCGAAAATCATGTCACGGTATCCACAACGATGTGGTGTCACTGAATCGGAATCTTGTGTTGCCGACAAAATGACAGGAGTCTCGCATGCCACATTCAGAAGGAAATGCTACATTTCTTGTCATGGAACATGTCATCAGCCCCCCCAAACACACACACACTTAAATGTTAGCCTTTGGGAATGTATTTCTTTGGAATCTGTGGCAAAGGACGAGCTCCCAGTTTTGGTGCCCGGCAGTCTCCGCCAAATGCATCCAGGACTTGGCCGGCTCTGTCAGGTCTCCTTTCACATCGGTGCCTGGCCCTGCCCTCCCTCGCTCTTCCCACGACCCTGTGGGGTGTTGATCCCCACGCCTTCCCGCTGCTGAGCGGGACACTCGCCTAACATCTCTTGCTCCGCTCGAAATCCTGTTCCGCACATCTGGCCTTACCAGACACACCTTTTGGGTCTAGCTTCTCCTTTTGTTCTCTTACAGTTTTGGCTCTGATTTCCAGTACAGATCCTTCGCATGATTCTGCGAATCTATTTATTGTTGTTCTTAGTCCTACGATGTTAGTTTTCATTTTCAAGAGCTATTTTGCTACACTGCTCTCCCAACCAGGCCTGAGAACCCACAGGAGGCCTAAACCCAGGGGGCGTGGACATCACTTCCTGTCCGGTCACAGGCTGGCCATTGGCCAGGAGGGTAGGGTGGGTAGGGAAAGACATGGCGGGGCGTGGATCAGAGGGCACGTGACAAGGAAGGGCCCCGCGCAACAGGCGTGTCTTCTGTAGAAAAAGCAGGGATAGTGGCTCCTGTTTAGGCATCTGTTGCTCACGGGCTCTGGGCCCTACTACTCGAGGACTGGCTCCTGATTTGATCACAAGTCCTACGGAGATGGACTGGAGGAGTGTGTGTGTGAGTGTGTGTGTGTGCGTCTGTGTGTGCACGTGCACGTGCGCGTTCTAGAAACACTGAATGTGCAGTGTAAAGCTTACAAGGCTCCAGGGCAGCCCAGGCTAGATTTCTGCATATGCTACCGTGAGTATTCAAAATGGCCATGTTTTTTCAAGGTAAGATGGCTCTGTTGCACTTCATATTTTCTTGTTCAGTCCTCTCCACATGTTATCAAAGGTAGGGTAGGAACATGTTTGGTATAAAGGCTGCTGAATATTTAGCCCACCAAGGTCCTAAGTCTTACCTAGTATGAAGTCTTGCTCATATTTTTGAGGGTAATATTGAGAGGCACGAGCAAAGCAATGGCCAGTCTGAGTCCTCAGCACTATTTGCAAGAACTTTTTTTATTTTTTAAGATTTTATTTTTTTATTTGACAGAGAGAGACACGATGAGAGAGGGAACACAAACAGAGGGTGTGGGAGAGGGTGTAGCAGGCTTTCTGCTGACACGGGGCTCCATCCCAGGACCCCAGTATCACGACCTGAGCGGAAAGCAGAAGCTTAATGACTGAGCCACCCAGGTGCCCCCTGACATTCATTTTGAGGAGGAAGTCTAAAATGCAGTGAGAAGAAAGGAGGGTGATTTTTCCCTCCATTTCCAAGCCCCAAAGCAGGTCTAATTTAGATTTAATGTCAGGGATGAACTTGAAAAGTTCGTTCTAATCAAGAGGAGACTCAAGAATCCATCTCTAGGTATGGAATTCGATCCTCGGCCAAAATACTATTCAAAACTGAAAGTGAGAAAAAGAGTGGGGAAAGGAAGAAATAAAACTAGGGTTGACCTTGTACAACACAGGTTGGAACAGCACATGTACACTTCTACATGCATTTTTCTATAAACACAGTATACTACTCTAAATATATGTTCTCTTCCGAATGATTTTCTTAATAACATTTTCATTTATCTAGCTTACTTTATTAGAAGTATACAGTGTAGAATACATATAACTTGCAAAGTATGGGTTAGTCATCTTTATCTTATCAGTCAGGCTTCCAGTCAAGAAGTGGCTATTAGTAGTTAAGTTTTCGGGGAGTCAAAAGTTATACACAGGTTTTTTTTTTTTTTTTTGGCATTTTGTGATCAAATTTATTTTTTGTTTCAATTTCATTTACTTTGTTTTACTGTAATTTACACAAGAGACTGCCAAGTAAACTAGGTATTTTACATTCACCACGCATTCCCTCAAATCTCCACAGTTGTTAGGAAAACATTAGAATCCGTGCGCTGGGCATGGATTTCCATGTGCGCCCAAGCTCCCAACGAAGCTACAGATGCCAGTGAGAGTTTAGTCCATTAAAAGGAGAGAGTGAGACTCTTTATTTCACAAAATTAGCAATAATCTTCCTTGCACCAAACACTTTGCAGACAATGATTATGCTTTGACAACACCTGTCTTATAACACTGCCCAGAGAGTAAACATCAGTCTTGATCCTGAGTACACGGAGGACATATTCGACGTGGGGTTCGGAGCCAAGGCTAAGAGGGCATCGCGGTGCGGCAGTGATCCTCAACACCCTCGTCCGACTCACTGCCACCACCTCAGTGGGGACATGGCGTGTGGGAAAACGAGGAGTAGGGTGGGCAGGACTGTCAGCAAGTCAGATTACAAACGTGATAGGACTACAGGAGCCAGCGTGTTGCAGGAAGGACGAGATTAAAGGAGATAGTTTGTGACCGGAAGGCTCCAACAATATCATTCTAGTCAAGCTTCCAGGACTGACAGGAGAAAACCTGGATTTGGACAGAGAGAGCTGATAAAAATCTTACCTAGCTATGGTGCCTTTCTTAAAGAAGGAGGAGGAGGAGGACAAGGTGGCAGCAGCTGCTAACAGCACGTTCCTGATGCTCACTCGTGACAGGTTCCAATGGTGTCCTCCCCATGGGCGGTGGAGCACTGGCCCCTCAGCAGGGCCTCCCAGGCAAGGAGATCAGCCTGTGCTGCCTCTGAAATTCCACTATCTCAAAGGCAGCTTCTCCCCCTTGGGGTGTATTTCAATATGAAAAGCACAAAACAAAAACAAAAACAAAACCATCACCACTATCTGTATTCTAGCCTGTCAGCTCTGAGGAATCTAGGTCATTTGCATAGTTTCCAAGCTCTAATTTCAGAAAACAGTCATTTCAGAAACAAGACTCCATGGAAGTGCTCGACTTCCGAAAGTTTTCCTACAGCCTACGATGCTATTCATTTCTTCATCAATTTCTTTGTTTGCCTACGAGTAGCCTGAAAATTGTATAGTGCTTATTATAAATCACAAACCATCATCTCCATTTTTGCTAGGTTTGATGTAGAAAAATATTGAAATTTAAAATACAAAAATCCAATAAAAACCAGAATTTTTTTTAAAGGATTTTTTCTCTCAGGGAAAACAGGTAAAACTTGGCTGGTAACTATACTCCTTACTAATAGACAGTGTCCAATTTGAATTTAAGATAATAACCATCCAGAAATAAATCATTATAAATACATTCAGAGTTCACATTCCAGATTCACTGGAATACCAAAAGATTTTGAATAAATTTTTCTGTGGGAGTCTGTTGCTTATGGGACTAAAATAAGAATTTGTAAGATTTAAAAGAACAGGAAGATTTAAAAGAACAGAAAAGTAATAAAAGGCTAAATATATTGGTCCACAATTTGACATTTATGAAACATACCAGCTAGTATTAAATTGCAGTCAATTTGTCCATCAATGGTATTACTCTGATAATTATTAAAATCTGTTCCAGGTGTATATATTGAAAATATTTTCTTTTCCATTCTTGAAGATAGGTACAGTACTTTGGAGAAATTGTACTAATCCTTTCAGTATGTTTGTATGTACATATATACACAAGTGTGTGTATCTTGATCTGTAGCTCTACATGCGTTTTATATGCAGCCACAGACACACACACACACACACACACACAGGTGGTTGGGAACCTGTGAGTATGTCATCACAAGCACACATCTGGGAAACGTCAGCACTGCCAGATACTGGTCAGATCCTTCTTCACTCATCACTGGCTGCACTTGTTCCCCTCACTTGACCTTGATTACGTAAACAGTTTCATATTGTCTCTGACCCTACACGGGACTCATCTAGACATCAGCAGTCGACGTGCCTCGAACGGAACCCTTCTTACGCATTGTTTCTAGTTCTTTCTGAGTTTCATCCTCCATTCTCCTAATGTCTTCCATTGTCAGATCATTCCACTTGTCAATCCAACAAAAAAGCTGGCGATGAAGTTTGTAAATATCCTTTTCCCTTGCTTCTGAATGAAGTTTTCTACTTTGCTTTGCAGTCCCCACCACTTGAATTTGATGGTCACCAGCTTGTAGGCACACATCTGAGGACAGTCAGAGTTGTTTGCCAGCTCCTTCTTCCAGTTGGGTACCAAAGGGCCTCTCTTGGTCTTGACTGACTGGAATAATGCTGGGTCTTCATCAGCTTTGTAGTCTGCTGGTTCAACTTGACTTCGATCTGCAATATCTATGCGGACAATTTCAACAGTTTTCCATGTGTTCGGATCTAAACCGTGTACATTTTCTAATGTTCCCAAGTCTGGTTTGTGCCATGTTTCAATTTTAATGAAGAAATCATCTTTCATATATACATTCGTTACAACTGAGGCATAATGGTTTGTTCTACTGTAGGGGTATGCGTTCCAGGCTTTCTCGTGAAACACCAAGGAGCCCTCTGGAGCAATCATCCTGACGAATGCAGGAACTTTGCTCCTGAACAGAACATGGCAAAACCACACGGAATTCCTTAATCAGCACCATCTTCCTGGAACCCCCTCACAGCTGCCGCCGCTATCACCACCACCGCCGCCGCTACCGCCCCTCACGGCGCCTCTATACACAGGTTTTTGATCTTGAGAGTCACCATCCTTACTCCGCATTGGTCAAGGGTCAACCTGTATCTCTATTTACAGAGGACATGTTCCTAAAGATAGAAAAACCTCAAATCATCCACACACAAAAATATTAGAGTCCATAGACTCATTCCGTAAAGTTGCAGGGTACCATATATACAAAATCAGTTGTGTTCCTATGCACTAGCAATGAACAATCTGAGAAGGAAATTTAGAAAGCAATTCCATTTACAATGGCACACAACACAGTAAATGTGTCAGGTGTAAATTCATTCAAGGAGAGCAAGACTTGTTCACTGAAAAGCATAAGAAGCAATGGTTCTACGAGAGATGAAAGACCAAATGGGGGGAAAAAAACAACTGTATGCATGCATTGGAAGATTTAATATAGTTCATATGGCAATACTACGCAAATAGATCTACAGAGTCAATACAATTCTATCAAAAATTTTTCTTCTGCATTTTCTAAATTCTGTCAATACCTTGTAGTATATTTCCTTTCAGACGTTGTAGTTTTCATCTCTTAAAGATAGAGAGGGTGTTGTTTATATTTTCTATTTCTCGGTTTAACATTTACAACTGATGAAAAACTTATACTAAAAGCTTTCATATCCTTCTCTGGCGGTTCTCACATGTGTCAGCTCTGGATTATTTTCCGATGACGGATCTGGCTCCTGATTAGGGGTCATTTTGCCTGGGAGAGCTCCAGGCCCTGTTCCCTCTACTGCTTTCAAATGATTGCCCCCTGACTTGCTGGCCTTTCCTCCCATGGAGGCCCTGAGCAGGACCTCACTGCAAGCCACACCAGGGACCCTGCACAGCTCCGGTTAGGTGACTTTCCTCAGACCAGCTGGTTTGTCCCACATCACCTTTCCCTTTTATTCCCCAGGAATCCCAATTTGGATGGTAAAATACCTGGCGCTTTCTATTTTTTAGGTTAAGCAGGCAGTGTGTCTCTTTGCCTGTTCCAGCTCCTAGAGGCCCCTCCTCCATGCTCAGCCCTAGCCCCAGTCCCAGCAGGCAGAGTCCTCCTCACACAGCCTCCTTCTGACCTCTTCTCTGCCTCTTTGTGTTTTAAGACCCCCTTGTCATTGCAGGGCGCCGCCTGGATAATCCAGGATCATCTCCCCATCTCAAGGTCCTTAACATAAGCACCTGTGCAGGGTCCCTTTTGCTGCAGGATGGAACATGTGCACAGGTTCCTGGCATTAGCCTGGGCAGCTCCTAGGGAGGGGGCATTATTCTACCCAGCAGCACACTATTGATCTCAGGTGACAACTAAAGTTGGACGCCCCCTCTCCACCCTCCAATCTTTTCTAATTTAAACATTCCGGGAAAAGTAAACCACTACCTCAAGGCGCAAGCAAGACAAGGCAAATCAGAACCCTAGGGCGCTCCATCCATGACCATACAATTGCCCAAATCTCTTCAAAGTAGTCTGTTTAGTTTTCCAGACCTGGCTATTTTCCCTCCAAAGGCCGACCTGACTGCAGAAATCGCCTCCAGGGGGAAGCGCCAAGTGGTGGAGGGAGGGCAGGCGGTGGCAGAGTGGGGAGCCTGGGACCCCACTAACCCCCTGCTGAGAACTGTGAGCCTGGTCTAAGGGAGCAGAAGCAGTGGTCCCCTTTGGCCCTGCCCTCAACAGCGGGATCCTTGGGCGCCTCCCCGCGCGGCCACGAGGGGGCGCGCCGCCCTGTCCTAGGAGCCCGCCTGGGGAAGAAGCAGGCCCTGGGATGTGTTCAGCGTGTGAGGTGTTGTGCGCTGGTGTCAGCCCGAGGGCCCAGGGGTTGCGGACTTTTGGTCCTCCCCTCCCCCCCGCAGTGTCCAGGCCTGGGGGAGGCTGTGGGGACTGGTTTGAACTGTACAGGTGCAGCCATGGCACTCGGTGTCCTCCAACCAGGGTCCGAAGAGAAAGAGAGAGAGAGCTAGAGAGAGCAAGAGACAGCGTTGTATCTGCTCTTCGCGGGCTGTTGGAAAGTCCTCCCTCATGTTTCTCTCTGGCTGGCACAGCCTTCCCTGGGCTGGGTCGGGGGGGGGGGTTGTGTAGGGTTTGGGGGGCCATAGCTGCAGGGAGAGGAAGAGGAGTGGTAACCAATTCAGGAGACAGAGGAGACTGGGCAGGTGAGGAAGGAAGCCAGGGAGAAGAGGGGAAGGGCAGAGGGGGAAGGGGGACTGGAGGAGGGGAAGGAGGAACACCAGTACTGAAATCCAAGTTGGGAGGGGAGCTGGGGGGCAGGGAGACGGGGTGGGGTTGGGGACTGAGGCGAAGCCCTTGACGTCACGGACGGGGCGTGTCTGATGCAAACCAGGCAACATAAGTACTTCTTATGAGATCACCCATGTGTGTTCCCACTTCTTTTTGCTTTAAAAAATGAAGAGAATTTGATTTCTCTTTCTTTAGGCATATTTGCAAGTTATCCAAAAACAGAGTATCTCTGCAAATTTTCTGTGCTGCCTATTCTCTGCCACAGTTTGCTCAGGAAATGAGTCTGATGATTGGCTTCCACTTGACATAATGTGGGCATGGACGGTGGGAAGGAAAACCCTTCCAGCATAAACAGACCCTGTTTGCTGATGGGATTGGAAAGATGCCCCAACTCAGTGGCATCAAGACATTTAAACTTTATTTTTGTTTTTTAAACTAGGGTTTGAATTAAAAGTGAAGTGAATGCAAGAAATCCATTAAGCCAGATTAGTACTGAACTCCAGTCAGGACCATCACTTTGGTCATTAGGTCTGGCTGTGGGTAGCATGAAAAGTGAAATAAAGTCTGGTTACTCCTTCTTCCACCCACATTAATCTTAAATGACCTGATAAGACTAAAAACAATCCTTTCAGTGGTGGTAGAAGCAGACCTAAGGTGAAAGATTTAAGACAAGAACCATCACAAGGATGTCTTGACTAGGTAGAGCCAAAAGCCCTGGATGTCTTTGTTGTGAGGGTTGAAAGGAACTATCCTTAGAAACCCACACTAGAGGTGGTATGGCTCACCAGAGAGGACCACGGGGGAGGGTCACTGGGACCACAGCAACAGAGGCAATGCAGTGACTGTTGGGCTAATTAATAACGATGACCATGAAAGGTCATGAGGAAAGAACTGAAGAAGTGAGGAAACTAATATCTAAGCGCCCCGCAACATGTGATGCTTAATTCAGAGAGCAATGTCCAAGCCTACAAGCGATAGATTTTACATTAAATGAAGTGCAATTGCAATAGGACTCAGTGGGTATTTCACTTTGCCTTGGTCTTAGGTTAAGTAATTAAAATCAGCATCAGGTTCTGCCTGGAAGCTAGGGCAGCTGACAACGGCTAATTGTTACAGCAGCAAAATTAGCAGATGATCAAAGAAAATTTCAGAATTTCTTGCCAGAATGAATACGCATGAAATTCTATCCTCTAGTCTAACAAAATGCATAGAGGATAGAATTAAATTTAGCTAATTAAATTAAGTATGAATTAACCCATAGTTTTGATTTAGTAGGCTGTACGAACATATGGAGCACTTGCCATAAAATGGAAGAAGGTATGTGCCATGAGGACCCTGTTGGCTGCTCCAGTCCCGCCATTAAGTGCCTCGCTCTCCTGATTTTCATTCCTTGTACATATCATTGTCCACTCTGCTTAAAACCCCCCAGAGACAGGAACCTCACCATTCCTGCCCCTGACTTTGAAGTGGAGGTGGGAAATAAATATAATATGTTGAGTAGAAAGACAATGATACGTTGTTAAATTCAAGGAAGACACTGGAAAAGGAGAAACTGATGAGGAGGGGATTGCAGAATGAGTGAGATGAGCCAAGGAAACAGTGTAATGGCAACAGAATGAAGAGCAGGGTGTGACCACACTCACAGCACTGTGGCATGGGAAGGAGCTGAGAAGTGGTAGACCTCGTTTTTTTGGAAGAGTGGCTTTTCCAGCAGGCATTGACTTCCTTTCCTTTGATTCCATTGAGGAGGCGGGGTTCATCCCAAAGAGTTAGGAGTTGTAAAAGCCAGATGTCCTAGAGATTTTGTTGAATGAACTGGACTGCTGCATAGTCTCCTACCTCATCTTAATCCATCAATTCTGCCACCTCTCTCTTAAATTGTTATCTGTTCAGCGTGTAGAGAATAGATATTTAAAATTTTAATAATCAAGGATTACTTAACAAACAACAACATGCACAAGGCTTAAACATTTAGTTCAATGAGTTTTGTCCATTGTACATACTCATGTAATCATCATCCAAAACAAGATGGGGAACACTATATCACCCCATAATACTTCCCTAGTCCTCTTTCCAGCTTGATTCCCTTGAAAAGGCAAGTGCTTTCTGATTTGTCACTATAGTTTTCTTCTTAGATCGCATATCAATGGAATCATATAGAACACATTCTTTTGTATTTTTTTTATAATCTAGTCAAGGGTTATTGTGTTTTAACAATCGTGCACTCCTTTTTATTGACAGGTAGCATTTCATTTTATGAACATACCTGAATTTATTCATCCATTCACCTGTTGATAGACATCTGGATTGTTTCCAGTTCTGGGCTATTATAACGAACATCATTATGAACCTTCTTGTACAAGTCTTTTTGTGGACACATATTTTCATTTTTCTTGGGTAAATTCCTAGGGGTGGAATTGCCGGGTTCTAGAGCAGTTGGTTATTTAACTTTATACAAAACTGCCAAGCAGTTATCTAAAGTATTATTCTACACAGCTACCCAGAAGTGTGTGAGAGTTCCAGCTGTTCCACATCTTCGCCAGCACTGAGCACTGTCAGGACTCTGATTTCAGTCATACCCATGCATGTGAAGTGGTATTTACTTCCAAAGTGATGGTTTTCAATGCCTTTTCACGTGCTCATTAGCCATTTATTTATCCTCTTGTGAAGTGTCTGTTCAAATCTTTTCCCCACTGTTTTAATTGGGTATTTGTCTTTTTATTATTGAGTTGTTGGAGCTATTTAAACACTCTGGATCCAAGTCCTTTGTTAGATAAAAGTGTTGTGAAAATTTTCTCCCTTTCTATGGTTGTGTATTTATTTCCCTAATGGTGTCTTTTAAAAGAGCACATTTTTTTTTTTATGAATCCCATTTAATCTTTATTTTCCTTTTTTGCTTTTTATACATTTTGTTTTGTCTAAAAAATCGTGGCCCACCTGAAGGTTGTGAAAATATTTTGTTTTCTTCTAGAAGGTTTATGGTCTAGCTTCCCAGAATCCATCATGATAATTATCTGGTATGGAACAGTGGGGCGTCAAAAATTCATTCTTCCCCCCCCATACAGGTATACAGTTGCTTCACACTTATTGAACACATTTTTCTTTCCACGTGGATTGACTTGGTGCCTTTCTCAACAATCAATACAGTGGTCTATTTCTGGACCTTTCATTCTGCTCCTTTGATGTGTGTTCTATTCATATAATCTTAATATTTGTTTTCCTTATTATTCAGTTGATCTACTTTCTATTTTTCCTTGTGATATATTCTTTGACACACACATCATTTTGCTGTATTTTGCTTAATTTCCAAATATTTTGAGATTTTTTTTTAGATGTCATTGTTTTATTCACACTATTTTGGTCAGAGGCATGTTCTGTATATTTCGAGTCTTTTGATATTTACAGAGACTTGTTTTTACGACCCATCATTTTACTCTATCTTGGTGAATGTTGAATGTGGATTTGAATACTCAAGTTTATTGGTAGTGTTGGGCAAAGGTTTTACATCCTTATACATTTGTGTTTTAGTTGTTCTAGTAATTACTAAGAGAGAAATGTTAAAATCTCCAACTAAGACTGTGGATTCGTCTGTTTCTCTCATCTCTTTGCCAATTTTTACTTACATTTTCTCAATCTCTTGTTATTTGCATAACATTCAGGACTGTTCTTGAATAATTATGAAATAGCCCTCTTTGTCTCTCGTAATGCTACTTGTCTTAAAGTTTTTTTTCTGATATTAATGTAATTTCTTATGCTTATTTTTTGCCTGACACATCTTTGCCACCCATTTACTTTCAATCTGTATGTCTACATTCAGATTTCTAGTAACAAACATACAGTTGGGTCTTGATTTTTCCCTGCTTAAATTTGACAATCTCTCTCTTCCAATGCAATATTCTGTCTTCTAACTTTTCATGTAGTTGTCAACATAGCTGGATTTAAGCCTACCATTTTATCATTTTTTTTCTATTTGTTTCATGTTTTCTTTGTTGTTCTCCTCCTATTGTTGGGTTAACTGAGTATTTTGATAGTATTCCTCCCCAACCCTTGTTAGTTTTATTTTTGTATTTGTTTTAGTGGTTGCTCTAGATGTCACAACATTCATCTTTAAATCATTACAGACAGTTTCAAATAATATTTTACCTCTTCACAAACCATGTAAATATAACCATATAATATAACCATCTATTCCCCATAACACTCTGTGCTTTTATTGTCATATATTTTACTTCTGCATATGTTACCAACCTTTCAGTACTGTGTTATTTGTGCTTTGAACAGTCAAGAGTCTGGTATCATTTCCCATAACCCTAAACAATGTCTTCTAGCCTACTTTTGGTAGTGCGTATCTGCTGGATATGCAGTATTTCAGCTTTTACCCACAAATATCTTCCATATGTCTTAATTTTTTAAAAAGATTTCATTTGAGAGAGAGAGATAGCAAGAGAGAGCATGAGCAGGGGGAGAGGGAGGGGCGGAGAAAGAGGGAGAAGCAAACTCCCTGCTGAGCAGGGAGCCCAATGCAGGGCTTGATCCCGGGACCCTGGGATCAAGACCCGAGCTGAAGGCAGATGCCTCACTGCCTAAGCCACCCAGGCACCCCTTGTATTTCTTAATTTTGAAATGTGGCCCTCCATAGCTTCTGTTGAGATGTCAACTTCCACTCTTTTCAGTGTTTCACTGTATATATCTTCTCCCCATGGATACTTTTAAGACTTTCTATATTTGATTTCGGCAGTCGGATTATGATGTGCCCGGATATAGTTCTCTTGCTGTTCACACTGCTCAGGATTAGCAGAGATCTTTGGATCTCCAGGTTGATGTCCTTCATCGCTTTTAGTAATTGCCAACTATGATTTCAAAAACTTTTCTATTAGACTGTTTGGTATTCACTCATCTTTCTAGAACATTCTCCTCCAGTTTTAAAAATTGCTTTTTTTTCCACTTTGGGCTTCGGTGTGAATGGTTTATTATATCCTCTCTACACTGATCCTTTCTTCTGCTGTGTTGTCTTTTTAAGCCTGTTGAATCAACGATTAATATCTTGTATGGTGTTTTCCAGTTATTGCATTTCTAACTATTTTAAGGTTTTCGATTTTTTGCAAAAATTTCCTATCTATTCACACATGTTGTCCATTTGATGCTAGATTAAAATTTTTTATTAAGTAACCTCTGTGCCCAAGGTGGGGCTCAAACTCACGACCCCAAAATCAAGAGTCCCACACAACACTACCAACTGAGCTAGCCAGGCACCCCCATTTTAAGCCGGATTTTTGAGCACATTTGTCAGAGCTGTATTAAGGTCCATATCTGCTATGCAATAGTGGGCCATCTATGGCTTTGTTCTAATGACTGCTTTCTTTTGTTAATGGGACACCTTTTCCTCCTTTTTCTAGGTCTCATAGTTTTTAGTTATGCTCCAGCTATTGTACATAAAAGAATAGGAGACACTGAATAAACAGCATCTGTCCCTGAAATATCTTTGTCAGGATGCTGGTGTGTGGGCAGGGTGGTCTAATATGTGGTGGGTCTGGGCTGTGTCTTTGAGAGCATTCATCTCATTAGGGACATTCGCTCAGTTAGGTTTCATTTGCTCTCACCTCTGTCATGGACCTTTAAGAACTGTGACACGGTGGCACATCTATCTTGCTCTCATCATGGTATCATGATGGCTCATCACCATGGTATCGACTGTCTCTTGCGACTTTCTACGTATGTATGCCAGTAGATTTCTATTATCTTTGTTATATTATAGTGACATTGTTATCAATCACAACAGTGTTTTTCATCAATGTTAAGGAATTAAGCTATAACATAAATGCATGGATAGGCTGCATGTCTCCAGGAAAATTGGGATGGGGCTTGGAGCCTGTGGGCTGTGTGGAATATGGTGCTGATTGTTTCTTACTGAACAAGGTAACAATTTATGGCAGGCACTGTTGGATGCCTGTTGGTTTCCGTATCTACTTAAAAATTTACACTCAACAAAAGGAATCCATATCTATCACTCTGCTCTCAACCTGAGTAGTCTGACGCCAGCTGTGAGTCACACGGTAAGATCCAAAAACAATCCAATGAGACTTTAGTGAGCCCAGGCTCTGGAGAAAAGAGGCTGGGGCTTGAATGAGGGCACAGCAAGGGACTGATGGGAGCTCCTGGATTGTGGGGATTAAATAGGAAGCCAGAGCCACATGCAGGTCATATGCATTTCAGGGGTATGGGACAACAGACTGGGAGGGTAATAGAGGTGGCTATAAGAATTAGGCTTTTTGTAAGAGTATCTAAGGGGCAAAATCCATTCAAAAGGCATTTACTGAGCATCTATTCCATTTCAGACTATGGGTTAGAACAAATTAATATTAGATCGTGTTTATGGAACACCAGTGGTTTCCTCAGGAAGTCTGCTAAATGTTGTATGTGCATTATCTCAATGGATCTTCACCACAACCCCACGAGATAGGGGCTGCCCTTATGCCTGCTTTATATACTTAGAGACTTGTACAGGGTAAGTAACTTTCTGGAGTTTACAAAGCTAGTAGCATGCAGCTAGGGTTTGACTCTAGGCCAAATTTAGAATAATTCTAATTTATGAAGAAATGCTATGTAGTAGACCATGCATTTCATGTGAGCAAAGACGGCATTTGTTCCATTTTACCTCTCTGTATCCCATGCCTAATATAATGTCTGGCACACTGTAGACACCCAAAAAACATATGAAGGAAGAATTAATTTATCAATGAATGCTAGGCACCAGGAATACTAGAATGAGTCCTCACACTTCTGTCCACCCCCTGCCCCCTGTATCATAGGGGAGATGGACAAGAATATTACAAGGACCTCAAAGGATGTGAGACAAATCGAGGTATAGTGTGTGTCATTGTCACATTCTGTTCCCTTTGCTGTCTCTCCCATGAGACTCAAGTTCCTGATGGTGGGTCTGCATTTATTCATTTTTTATTCTCATCGGACACAGAGCCGGAAGCTCAATAGATGGCTGAGGATAAGTGTCAAATGGAAGAAACAGGTGGTGATGTCTGAACAGAGTTTGTTTTAGGATAATTTGGGACAGGATTTTGCGTGCTGGTAAAGAGGAAGAGTTTTTGCCTTCACTGAGGACTTGGATGTTGCTGAGATTACAAGCGATAAAGACCATACAGTCTTAGGGAGACTAAGTAAGCCCAAGAGAAGACAAGAAGGGGGATGGGGGGAGGAGGAGAGAAGAGGAGGAAGGAGAGGAGAAGAGGGAGGACGAAGATGAAGGGATGGAGGCAGAGAGAGCAGCTTGTTATCCAAACCCCTAAACCAGCCATGTCTGAATACCAACCCCTCGGGCTTCCCAGTTATAAGTTCATGAATTCCCTACTTTGATTTTTCTAGTTTCAGTCTGGTTCCCATTTAACAACTGAAAGAATTCTGACTAAAACTGATAAGCTTCTGTTCAGTGACTGTGTTAACCTATTTTTTGCATCTGTTTAAAGCAACAGTTGGCAAACTGAAACCAATGTGCCAAATTGGATCACCGTTTTTGTCCAGCCCAGGAGCTAAGAGTAAGAATGGTTACTGCATTTTGAAATGGTTGAAAAGTAAAAAGGATACTTCATGATGTGAAAATTGTATGAAATTCAGATTTCAGCGTCCTAAATAACGTTCTATTGGAAGACAACCATGCCCATCCTTTTCTATATTGTCTGTGGCTACTTTATGCTCCAATGAGGCAGAGTTGAGAAGTTTGACACCACATGGTCCACCAAGCATAAAATATTTACTGTCTGGCCCTTTACAGAAATGTTGGCTGACCCTGGTCTAGAGCACCTAAGGCAGAAAACATTGACAAATAGGGGTCACTAAGGATATGACCTGCACTGGGGGATGAGAGGGGACAGAAGGACCTATGGTTATTCCAGGATGGCCCCTCTAAACCCTCCGGATTAACCTCAAAGTTTCTCTTTCCCTCATCTTCTTTTGCTCCTTCTCATTTTGATGCCAGTGTGTTCCAGGATCTTTTGGACATTTATGACTGAAAAGAGCGCATGACAAAATCCATGTGACCCTAGGCTATCACCCCACCTCCTTGATCTCCAGTCACCTCATTAGTGAAGTGGGTTATTTCATAAATCGTATTTCACGGGTTGATTCTGATGATTTGATGAAATCAGGGTACATGCACGGTCTACAGAAATGGTCACAAATGCTTTCTTCACTCCTATAGTGAGAAATGCATGAAATACACTTTGGAAAAGCACGGAGACACACAGCTGAAGGAAAGTAAATTTTAATGTTGTAATAATGACCACATGTTCAGGTAGGCACCAAATGACTCTGTATTCATTATATCCCTCCAACTTGGATTAAGTAATTTTACACTGAAAGCTTAATCAAGTCCCTTTGAAAAATTCAGAATAGCACATACATATCAACAGTGAAAAGTAAGGCTGCCCTGGCTCCTCCTTACACGTTCTTCCCAAAGGCAGGCATGGTCATCATTTTATCAACTTCCAAAGGGCCTCTGCACAACACCAGTGAATGTACGTGGTGTGCGTGAGCCTATACCCAGTCCCTTTTGCCCACATCCCCCATACTGATGTGAATGTACCATTAACACTCTGCTCTGTACCTGGCTATGTTTACTTTAAAAACACATATTTTCACATTCACCAGAGATGTGTTCAAGAATATTTAAAGCAGCACTATTTGTAATAGCAAAAAATTGGAAAGAACCCAGATATCCATCAGCAGGAGAATGAGTAAATAAATTGTGGTGTATTTATACAACGGAATATGTTCCATTAATGAGCATCCACAAACCACAGCTCTAAGTAACGATGTGGACAAATCTGATAGACATTCCCCTGATGGAAAGAATCCAGACATGAAAGGGTAGATGGTTCCAGCACTAACCTCTGATGTCACAAGTTAGGATGGTCGTCCCCCTGGGTGTGAGGGAGACAGAGAGAGCAGGAAGGGGCTCTAGGGGATTGCAGTGTTCTAACACTCGATGTGGGTGTTGGGTAACCGTGTGTGTGCACTTTGAGAAAATTCATCATCACTTATGGTTTTGTGCACATTTCTGTAAGTATGATTTTCTTAAATGAAATTCATACCAGAAATTTTAAAAAGCACATTATCTTAGAAATTGAATTCAGACCACATGGGTTTACTTCCTTCTCTTTCCTAGCTGTGGAGACCTGTACTGTACTTCCCTCTCGCCACTGCCCCTCTGATGCACAGTGAGGTGGTTTCCGGCTATTTGCTGCTGGATGCTATTTTCCAAGACATTTTCTAATCACCCTTCCAAACGGAAGCAGGCTGTCGTGAGCACAGAATCAATTCTGCCCTGGAGATACCAAGAGGCAGGATGCCCTGTTTCAGACTACTGCACAGGTGGGTAGGGCCCTGACCCATCCTGAAGCCGCACAGGCATCCTGTGGGCAAACACCGCCCGCACAGTTGCATTGCTGCTAATGGGTATTCCCAAAGCAGGGTGCTGTTATTTGCCTTTTCTCCTTGTCATGAATGCCCAAGTGTTCTGAATATTAATGAAACCATTCACAGCCTCCTTTGCAGGCTTAAAATATTCAGCATCAAACATACTGTTTTGTTCCCATTTCAACCAAGTTTAATTTCCTTAACCAGCTTTGTTTTTGTAAAGCAAAATTAATGTATAATTTCAGTGTTTAAATCTCAATTCTCAGCAATTCACAACAGATTGCAAGTGACTATGATTTGTCCGTTAACACCTAATGGGTTGAAATAATTTATTGCGCAAACATTTCCAGGAAAACGACGCCGCTTGAGCAAAAGCAAATCAGGAAATGTTACTTGTTTATCTAATAAACTACCCTACGGTGAGTGAGTACATTAGCATTGCACAAACTTTGTGACTTATTCATCATCAGTATTTATTATTAAAACTTTATCTGTTTCAACTTAGTGAATGGCTGCCCTGGGATACACTGCTTGCGGCAACAAGAAAATAAAGTTTATGCAATTTGCATAATATAAATATATTATATTTATATTATATTATATATAAATACTAAATATTTAAATACTAAATATATAAAAATCTAATCTGCTCAGGATGCACAGGTGCTGTAAATCACCTCGATCCCGTGGTTTGGCTGGGAGATATTAGGGGTGATGAAGAGGCACTTGTTGCTTTTGTAGGCAAAGAGGATAGAGACCTGGGAGCACAGGCTCAGGAGGGGCGTCTGAGACAAGGTGCTCAAGCTGCTCCTACTTCTTTTTTACTCTTTATAGGGGCATCTCTGTGTCATACAAATTGGATCCTGCAGGCTTAGATTCTCTCTCATGATGAGGTCTTTGCATATGAAGAAAAGATATGAAACACACCTCAGGATCTTTGCACATGCTGTGCTCTCTCTTTCGGTGGTGCTTCCTTCACATCACCTGCTTGTCCCTAGTTACAGCTTACTCATTGTTTTGGCCTCAGTGTAAATTTCCATATCCTTCCTGACCCCCACCTCCCTGTCTAGCTTGGTCTCCCACCATGCACTCTCATGATGCCTTGCACTTCTCCTTCCAGCCCTACTTATTCAAATGTCTTTCTTCTCCTCCGGACTCTGGGCCAGAGGAGGGGAGGAATGTGTCTGTGTTGGACAGTGCCCGGTCCAAGGCATGGCAGATAGTAAAAGCTGAATTACATTTTTGTTGAAAAGTGAACAAATGAATACCTATAGTCATCCATTTAAAGAAATGTCTATATAAT
The DNA here is from genome assembly GCF_037043125.1 of Eumetopias jubatus. NCBI lineage: Eukaryota > Metazoa > Chordata > Mammalia > Carnivora > Otariidae > Eumetopias > Eumetopias jubatus. Next base: position 915,392 of record NW_028274845.1, read on the forward strand.
CAACAATCATATGCTATATTACTTTTCAAATTAGACAAATTAAAAAGTGAATTACAACCCCTAGTGTTGGCGAGAATTTAGGGACATGAGAACTCTCAAACACTTAGGAAAATGATTCCACAGAATGAAGCAAAGTCTTCAAATGATTATTTTATTTTTTGGCTTGGGGAATACATTCATGGGAATTTATGCTAAAACAGTAATTTGGGAATATGTGAACACATTTGGTTCCAAAGATATTCATCACAGTGTTGTTTAAATTGTGCAAAATTGTTAGCCCCTTAAATGGTCAACAACAGAGGATTAGCTGAGAGAGCTACAATTTACATAAATGATGGGATACTATGAAGGTGCTAAAACATTAATTTAGAAATGTTTTCATGACATGGGAAGAGGTTTACGATCTACTCCAGAGGGAATCAAGCAAATACAAAGCCTTATGTAACCATGATTCTATTTTTGTAATAACATTCATGTACAGAAATGACAAGAATCATGCATGTTAAAATGTTAAAGAAATTATTACCTGTGGTGTGGTAAGATTTTGCTTTTAATGTAACCTTTCCTCAAAATCGAAAGCAAAATGAAATGAACCTATGCACTAAGTCACTGGTTTAAGCCATGCAGAGAGGAATTAATTTAAGTGAATATAAAAAAATAGTCATTTGGCTGTATATCTTAGTGGGATGTACGTTAAGGACAAAAAGAACATCAAATAAAATGTATTTCCTTTTTAGTAATTATATTGTTAATTATTATATTGGTATTTCTATTTGGAAGCTAGTTAAGTAAATTATATGAAGACACGAGGAATTATGTTTATGTCATCAGTAAATAAGATACTCAGCTTAACAGAACAAGTGAAAAATAGAAAAGAATTTAAATAAAAACCAGCAACCCTAAATTTGAATTGGAAATATCAGTATAGTCTCCCGATGCATGTTCCCTCTTTTTAAAAGATTTTATTTATTTGAGACAGAGACAGGGATAGAGATAGCCATTTGAGAGAGAGACAGAGAGCACGAGCAAGGAGGAGGCAAAGAAGCAGGCTCCCTGCTTAGCAGGGAGCCTAACGCAGGACTCGATCCCAGGACCCTGGAATCATAACCTGAGCCGAAGGCAGAAGGTTAACCAACGGAGCCAGCCAGGTGCCCCTGATGCATGTTCTCTTAAAACACACATTTCCTACCTCTGTCCACTGAACAATCCCAGAAACCAGGAGCAGTCTAGCAATACGGGTGCTCCTAGCATCTGTACTGTGATCACTAAACAAGATTTTCTACTGAAACAAGCCAGAGCTCCATAGAGAAATGGCTGATTCCAGAACTGGGGCAGGAAATGTACAAGAAGGTACTGGATCATCTTATCTTTCCAAAGGAAATGAGAAAAAAAAGGCTCCTGGGTCATGTCAGAGGGCTTGATGGCCTGCTTAAAGAGACTCCCTAGCCAGAGAGGGCTCAACAGTGGATTGAAAGACATCAGCTCTGTTAAAACCATGCACAGAAGATGTAACAACAGCAACTGGTTTCTTCTGAAGAATGGAGGGGAACCCGCTCACTATTCTGAAAACCAGCAAATAAAGGGAAAGAATCCAGCATTTTCCTGCCTTTATTTTATACTGTACCTCAGAGTAACCAAATGGTTTACTTGAGATTTCTCTTTAAATGGAAGTATTCCCACTCAATAATGATGACAGGATGATAGAATCAGAGTGTCCCAATTTTTCACCCTCCAATGCAATCACCGAACCATGCAGTCACCCGCAATGACTACTGGCATCACAAAAAGAGAAACTACCAGACATCTTACACCTCTTGATGGAAATAGATGACACCACTTGTGGAGTTTTCTAGCCAAAATACTGAACCTATAGAGATACACATTATATGGCACCACAGGGATGTGATTAGCAATATTTAAAATATAGGAAACTCTGACATCATCAACTAAGAAATAGCAAAGAAATTAAAGAGATGATTGAGAACCTATAGACAAAGAGATTTAAGAGGTATTAGCTAACAGCAAGGGATGGGTTTGTTTGGATCCTAATTTGAGAATAAGAATAAGGCAAGGTACAAAGAAAGAAAAAGAGGCCATCTGGGAAATTTTAATACTCACTGGATATTTAAAGATATTAAGAAGTTATTGTTACGTGTTATATGTAATGATGGTATTGTGACTATTTTTAAAAATGTTTATCTTTTGGAGATATATGCTAAATTATTTCTGGAAAGAATAAGCTCACTGGAACGCATAACAGATGCAGGCTCTTCTGCATGTTCACTAATTTTTTTTAGGTCCTTGGGATCTTTTCATTTTGAAGACTCAACATGAGACTTATATCTTTTTTTTTTAAGATCTTATTTATTTATTTGACAGAGAGCGAGCGAGAGCAAGAGCAGGAACACAAGTAGGAGGAGTGGGAGAGGGAGAAGCAGGCTTCCCGCTGAGCAGGGATGCTGGGCTCCATCCCAGCCAAAGGCAGACGCCTTCGAATGAGCCACCCAGGTGCCCCAGACTTATATTTTTAATGTTCAGAAATGGTCTATTATTTTACTGATCCTTGCCACATCTTCATTTATTCCGGTTCTGAATTCTGTAATTCCCTTGGGTATATAAGGTAACCTAGCCTGAGTCTGTTTCTCTTTTCTTCTCTAAATTCATCATTCCAGGATAATTTTATTACTTTGGATTAAGTGACGTTGATCCAAAGCAACTCTATCTGATATGGGATATGCCAGCAACTAGATTGTACATCAGCTACGTAATTCTGTAATGGAAAAGACTCTTCAAACATGAAAAAGAAAAGTTATATTTTATGCTATAGAGAAGCAGCCTGAGCAAGGAGCTTCAGAATCACTAGGAATAATATTAAGCATTTGAATCCATTACACAAAGGCAGCAAATAATTCTATTTTCTTGGGTCAACTACTAATTGTGCTGTAATGCTCTCAACACTTACATCTGTCATTGTTGGGAAATACTAATGGAATGCTTTAGAACAGGAATTTGAGAGAACTGTTGGTTAATGAAGACACAACTCCCCATGTGTACCTAAATGTATGAGATAGGACCAGGCTAATTTTAGAGTAAAGATGGTGGTTTCAGAACACTACAGATAAATACCTCCACAGTGTCTATAACTGTAAGACAGATAAATTGAATTTGTTAAAAAGGATTGCACTGAAACAGCCCAAACCATATTCCTGATCTAATTAACTTGTTTACAAAGCTTAATTGATTTATTTTCCCTAAAAGGTCTTTCTGTGAACTTCCCTACAGATACTGTTGTTCTTAAAAGTCTTCCAGGTAGCTGTTACTGAAATCCAGTCCAAAAAATAGGTTCATTTTTCCTTTTAAAAGGGAATATATTTCCTCAGTGAATGGAATAAGCAGAGGCCAGCTTCTTAGGCAGGGTTGACCAGATGCACAGGGATGTCTTCAGGAATCTGTTCCTCTAGTCTCTTGGCTCTGCTGTTTTCTGTGTCAACTTCATTCCCTGGCAGACTCTTTCTACCCTAGTGGCACAGGAGGTCACCAGTAGCTTCAGCCACATCTTACCCAACTGAAAAGGCCCTAACTTTTTGTTTGCCTTACTTCTGTCACATTTGTATCCCTAAATACATCACTTAGCCAGGAGCATGTTGTCCCTTTGTCAAGTTTGGGTCCTCCATATAGCTCTGGAATCATATTATGGGTTCAACCCATAAACAGTGGAGGGTGGTTCTTTGATGGAACCTCATACCTTGCTACTTAGAAAGGGGAAATGCACGCCAGGCAGGCAAATGCCACATTGGACATCTATTGCAGAAGGTGAAGTCATTTTATATATACAAATCACTACAGGGTATTGATGTGGGAAACAAAGGGAGAGGAAAAATTATTAAATTTCCTTACTACTTACAGGTCACTGACAAGTCCTTGAAATAGGCAGAGTGACATTCCTCTAGGGACTTAACTGCCTGGATATTAACACTTTGCTAAGGGCAAAAGGCAACCTTGGCCTGACCCCCAGGATCCTGTAAGTCTTCTTTAACATGTAAAAATTCCTTGAGAAATTTCCTTTTATCTCTAAACCCCCCAAGATATGTGTTGGCAATCACTCCCCAAGCATATACACATCTGAAGGTTCTCAAACAAAGGTTTTTTTTAGATGGGAATAAATGACCTTTTCCCAACAATAGCTAGCTCCCTCAAGGTCCTGGAAACCGTGCTTCCAAAATTCCTTAGAGACTTAAGGAGACTCTAAGTCTCCTTAGAGACCTAAGGAAAGACTAACCCCCTCCCAACTTCAAAGTATATACTGGGCCCCTCCTCATGACCCCAGGGCCGCTCTTCCTGCCCACGGGTCCTGTCCCCATGCTTTAGTAACACCACCTTTTTGCACCAAAGACGTCTCAAGAATTCTTTCTTAGCTGTTGGCTTTGAATCCTCATGTCTTTTCCAACATTAATATGGCCTAACCTGGTCACTTGCAGGTTAAGGGAATGGTAGCAGGCCTGACTTTGGAAGCTTATGGAAGCTTTGCTGCTCTGTATTTAGAGGTAAGAGGAGGAGGGGTTTGATGAGAGCACAGGTGCCAAACTCTTGATCTGGTTTGTTTCTTCCTTGGAGGATGCAAAGGCAGTCTGTCAGATGTGCCTTTTCTGGCAGATCTTTAGTTTTTCTAAAGGCTTATAAAAAAGAAGCTTTTTGTTCTTTGAGATTTTAGCAATGTTAAAGCAAATCCCCACTAGATATCTTCCCTGAGGGGGAGCATTTGACAATTGCTTATTCATTCTTGCTTTGGCACTGTCAAAGGCTACCTGATGGAATGACTTACTGGAGAACATGAAAAATGCTGCACTATGACTTTCTACTTGGTCAAACAATGCCTGTGACACATCCATAAAGATATGGTCAGCCACCTGGGAAAGGTGGTATCTAAGTGATGTTTGAAGATAAGATGTTCAGTGAAGTGTCCTACAGGTGGGTAGTTTTAAGTCTAGTAAAACTTTAGCTCACATGTATTGAGTACTGACTATATGCTAAATGATTTGCTATGCATTGGGGATACAAATAGAAATATTATGAACGTGCACTGGTGCGATACAATGATTTATAATTATAAATATATATTTGGTTTTTCAGGCCCAGAGTTCCTAAAACCCTTGGAATTTCCTAAGTGTCTTTTGTTATGTTAATGAGATAGCTTTTGCACCTAAGAAGGGAGGGGCTGGCTGCCAGGGGAACCAACATTGTGATTCAAGGGTTGGAATGTTCAGTCCCACCCTTTAATCTCAGGAGAGGGGAGAGAGTGGAAGTCGAATCAATCACCATTGGCCAGAGAGTTAACTAATCAGGCCTATGTAATGAAGCCTCCATAAAAACCCAAAGGACAGGCTTGGAGTTCTTTTGGTTGGTGAACACGTGGAGCTGGGGAGAGTGGTGTGCTCATTGACAGCATGGAAGCTCCATGCCCCTTCCCATATACCTCACCCTATGCAGCTCATCAGTCTGGCTGTTCATGCATATCCTCTAATATCTTTGGCAATAAACAAGTTATTTATTTTAAAGATTTTATTTGACAGAGAGAGACACAGTGAGAGAGGGAAGACAAGCAGGGGGAGTGGGGAGAGTGGGAGAGGGAGAAGCAGACTTCCAGCAGAGCAGGGAGCCCGATGCGGGGCTCGATCCCAGGACCCTGGGATCATGACCTGAGCTGAAGGCAGGCGCTTAACAACTGAGCCACCCAGGTGCCCCTAAACCGGTCATTTAGTAAGTAAAATGTTTCTGAGCTCTGTGAGCTGCTATAGCAAATCATTTGAGCACAAGGAGGGTGTTGTTGGAACCTCCAGTTTGTAGTCCACCCAGGTTGGTCAAGTTTAACAACTTGGGCTTGTGACTGGCATCTGAAGTGGAGGAGGGAAGGGTGTCACACAGGACTGAGCCCTTCACATGGGGAATATGATGCTGTCTCCCAGTAGACACTGCCAGAATTGAGTTCAATGATAGGACACCACCCAGCTGGTGTCCTGGAGAATTGCTTAGGGGTGTTTTAGGGGGAAACCCCCCAACACAGACACTGGTTATTGGTCTCAGAATTGGGGTACAAATATATGGCTCCTGGTGTTAATAGATTCGGCCTGCTTATAACAGGTGACTCATCAGAATAAGTCAAAGGGGAACTTTTCGTGTTTAAACAGAGTTTTATTCCTAGATCTACTGATAGAGTGAAAAGGTTAAAAATATTTGATTTTAAGACTTTTGTCCTAAAGCACCTTAGTTCGAGAAGCACAGGTATAAATCTCTGAAAAGGGTAGTTTATTTCGTCTGATGTTATGAAGCATCAGGATAGTCTTTAATTGATGGCTTTTTTTTTAAAGATGTTATTTATTTGACAGAGAGAGACACAGCAAGAAAGGGAACACAAGCAGGGGGGTGAGTGGGAGAGGGAGAAGCAGGCTTCCCACGGAGCAGGGAGCCCGATGCGGGGCTCAGTCCCAGGACCCCAGGATCATGACCTGAGCCGAAGGCAGATGCTTAACGACTGAGCCACTCAGGCGCCCCCTTGATGGCTGTTTCTTTCTGTTTGACTAGAGACCAAGGTTTGCTGATGCTTCTGAATATCTAAAATGATTTCCATTTGGTATTTGGCTTGCTTATGTACAGAAATACATTATTTAATTGGGTTGAGAAAGACCAGACCATGGTGGTTCAAAAACCCTGGGGATGTGGCTTATGTTTGTTAGCACCCAGCTATCTCGGGTTCTTATACGCCAAGCTCACTGTCAACCTTCGACATAGAAGTCAGCAGGAAAATATTTACGTGAGTGTCAAGACCATTGTCTTTTTTTTCTTCAAATGTTTTATTGTCATGTTAATCACCATACATTACATCATTAGCTTTTGATGTAGTGTTCCATGATTGTTTGTGCGTAACACCCAGTGCTCCACGCAGAACGTGCCCTCTTTAATACCCATCACCAGGTTAACCCATCCCCCCACACCCCTCCCCTCTAGAACCCTCAGTTTGTTTTTCAAAGTCCATCGTCTCTCATGGATCGTCTCCCCCTCCAATTTACCCCCCTTCATTCTTCCCCTCCTGCTATCCTCTTTTTTTTCTTAACATATATTGCATTATTTGTTTCAGAGGTACAGATCTGTGATTCAACAGTCTTGCACAATTCATAGCGCTCACCATGGCACATACCTTCCCCAATGTCTATCACCCAGCCACCCCATCCCTCCCACCCCATCCCCACTCCAGCAACCCTCAGTTTGTTTCCTGAGATTAAGAATTCCTCATATCAGTGAGGTCATATGATACATGTCTTTCTCTGACTTGACTTATTTCACTCAGCATAATACCCTCCAGTTCCATCCACGTCGTTGCAAATGACAAGATCTCATTCCTTTTGATGGCTGCATAATATTCCATTGTATGTCTTCTTTATCCATTCATCTGTCGACGGACATCTTGGCTCTTTCCACAGTTTGGCTATTGTGGACATTGCTGCTATAAACATTGGGGTGCACGTACCCCTTCGGATCCCTACATTTGTATCTTTGTGGTAAATACCCAGTAGTGCAATTGCTGGATCGTAGGGTAGCTCTATTTTCAACTGTTTGAGGAACCTGCATACTCTTATCCAGTGTGGCTGCACCAGCTTGCATTCCCACCAACAGGGTAGGAGGCTTCTCCTTTCTCCACATCCCCGCCAACATCTGTCGTATCCTGACTTGTTAATTTTAGCCATTCTGACTGGTGTGAGGTGGTATCTCATTGAGGTTTTGATTTGGATTTCCCTGATGCTGAGCGATGTGGAGCACTTTTTCATGTGTCTGTTGACCATTTGGATGTCTTCTTTGGATAAATGGTAAAGACCATTGTCTTAACATCTATGCCTGGTGCAGGGAAATCACGCATGTAATGGATCAGAAGACCTGTGCCAATTTAAAATTCTTTAGAAATGCCATTCTAATAAGCATTCTAACTACTGTGGATGATAAATTAATGTAAACATGGTCTTCCTTCTTTTTATTTACTTCCTTAAATCTCAGTGGGAGATTTTAGAATTGGTCCCTGTTGCTATCACATCAGGTACACAGATTTCTTTTATGTGTGGGGTGGAGGTGGGGATCTGATGCAGGGGCATTTAAGCCCTGTTTGACTAATGCAGATTTCCAAATTTGTGTTTACCAAAACTAAGACAAACTGCACTCCAGGAAGAAAGTTTTCAAGCAAATGGTTTCAGGACTAATCATTGGTTGCATCAGTACCACAGGACAACTCTGTGATCAAGGAAGTCTGGAGTCTTATCCAGTTCTCGAGGCTCCCAAAATATTGAAAAATAAAGGAACCTTGATTCAATATTATAAAAATTGGAATATATTTTAAATATTTGCATTGAACAATGCTTTTCTTTCCAAGCAACGTGCAATGACTATACATGACCTTCCTTGATGATGCATCTAGCAATTACTGGCTGGACATTTGTGACTGTGAGGCTGATACCATGAGAAGCAGAAGCACAGAGAGAGAGCTGGGTGCTTGAGTCCCTAATTGAATCACTGAGTCACACCTCCCCAGAAATCTGGTAGATGCCATGCTGCCGACTCTATATAGTTGAGCCAAACGATTCCTTTATTTTCTAAGTCAGGGCAAGCTGGGTGTTGGCTTGCAGCTGAAATTCTCCTCACTGATACAGACCTGGTCCACCTACTGCCCCTACCTTTCCTACTCAGCTCACACACAATACTAAGACTATCTTTATTTAATTGAGAAATTAATTATAGCTGGAGGTCTGTTGTATAGTATGTGGTTGTTTTGTTCTCTGTAACTGTAAACACATTTGACAAGTCCTCTTACTGACTTGACTAAAGGGATGGATTGCTGATATGACATAATTCTAGCTATTAACTGTCAATCCTTTCATCTTTAAATAGGCTGTCTTCTCTCTTCTTTACATTGATTTGACAATTTATACAGCTTGAAATGTTTCCACATGCATTATTTCACCTGATCATAAAGCCTTGCTTAGGGCGTATAGAAGAGGCATTTCCTGCTTTTTCAGAGAAGGAAGCTGAGACAAGAACCTGCCCTGGGCCAGTGTGTGAATAAGGTCCCAGGCTTCCCAGGAAGGCTGTATGCCCTCTATGGTTCCTCATTGGTTGACCAATCCAATTAGTATCCATGCATAAGTAAAAGAACACAGGGACTCAGGCCAATCTACAGAAGGACATTTATGAGGCTGCGCAACAGAAATCCAGAGGCAAATGGGATCTGGGCATGGACATCAGGAGCTTTTATCTGCATTTCTCTGGGCTCCCTTCCCTTCTGGGTATAGGCTTCATCCTCGACTGGACAGTGGCATGGCTATAGCTTCTTAGGCATCACACACAGACACAACAATGTCTGAAAAAAGAGGGACCGTTTCTTCCCCCTTTTCTTGGGGGTTTAGGGATTATTTTATATATATTATTTTATATTATTTATTATTTATATTGTGGTATTATTGTAGTGTATTTTTAAAAAATTTTTATGTTAATCACCATATATTACATCATTAGTTTTTAATGTAGTGTTCCATGATTCATTGTTTGTGTATAACACCCAGTGCTCCATACAGAACGTGCCCTCTTTAATACTCATCACCAGGCTGACCCATCGCCCCACTCCCTCCCCTCTAGAACCCTCAGTTTGTTTTTCAGAGTCCATCATCTCCCATGGTTCATCTCCCCCTACGATTTCCCACCCTTCATTCTTCCCCTCCTGCTTTTTTTTTCCTTAACATATATTGTATTATTTGTTTCAGAGGTACAGATCTGTGATTCAACAGTCTTGAACAATTCACAGTGCTCACGATAGCACATACCCTCCCCAATGTCTATCACCCAGCCACCCCATCCCTCCCACCCCCCACCACTCCAGCAACCCTCAGTTTGTTTCCTGAGATTAAGAATTCCTCATATCAGTGAGGTCATATGATACATGTCTTTCTCTGATTGACTTATTTCACTCAGCATAACACCCTCCAGTTCCATCCATGTGGTTGCAAATGGCAAGATCTCATTCTTTTGATGGCTGCATAATATTCCATTGTGTATATATACCACTTGTCCTTTATCCATTCATCTGTCAACGGACATCTTGTCTCTTTCCACAGTTTGGCTATTGTGGACATTGCTGCTATAAACATTGGGGTGCATGTACCCCTTCGGATCCCTACATTAGTATCTTTGGGGTAAATACCCAATAGTGCAATTGCTGGATCGTATGGTAGCTCTATTTTCAACTCTTTGAGGAAACTCCATACTGTTTTCCAGAGTGGTTGCACCAGCTTGCATTCCCACCAACAGTGTAGGAGGGATCCCCCTTGTCTGCATCCTCACCAACATCTGTCGTTTCCTGACTTGTTAATTTTAGCCATTCTGACTGGTGTGAGGTGGTATCTCATTGAGGTTTTGTTTTGGATTTCCCTGATGCCGAGCGATGTTGAGCACTTTTTCATGTGTCTGTTGGCCATTTGGATGTCTTCTTTGGAAAAATGTCTGCTCATATCTTCTGCCCATTTTTTGACTGGATTATTTGTTCTTTGGGTGTTGAGTTTGATAAGTTCTTTATAGATTTTGGATACTAGCCCTTTATCTGATACGTCATTTGCAAATATCTTCTCCCATACCGTCGGTTGTCTTTTAGTTTTGTTGACTGTTTCTTTTGCTGTGCAAAAGCTTTTTATCTGGATGAAATCCCAATAGTCCTTTTTTGCCCTTGCTTCCCTTGCCTTTGGCGATGTTTCTAGGAAGAATTTGCTGCGGCTGAGGTCGAAGAGGTTGCTGCCTGTGTTCTCCTTTAGGATTTTGATGGACTCCTGTCTCACATTGAGGTCTTTCAACCATTTGGAGTCTATTTTTGCATGTGGTGTAAGGAAATGGTCCAGTTTCATTCTTCTGCATGTGGCTGTCCAATTCTCCCAACACCATTTGTTGAAGAGACTGTCTTTTTTTCCATTGGACATTCTTTCCTGCTTTGTCAAAGATTAGTAGACCATGTAATTGAGGGTCCATTTCTGGGCTCTCTATTCTGCTCCGTTGATCTATGTGTCTGTTTTTGTGCCAGTACCATACTGTCTTGATGATGACAGCTTTGTAATAGAGCTGGAAGTCCGGAATTGTGATGCTGCCAGCTTTGCTTTTCTTTTTCAACATTCCTCTGACTATTCGGGCTCTCTTCTGGTTCCATACAAATTTTAGGATTATTTGTTCCACTTCTTTGAACAAAGTGGATGGTGTTTTGATGGGGATTGCACTGAATATGTAGATTGCTCTAGGTAGCATTGACACCTTCCCAATATTTGTCCTTCTACTCCATGAGCATGGAACGTTTTTCCATTTCCGTCTTCCTCAATTTCTTTCATGAGTCTTTTATAGTTTTCTGAGTACAGATCCTTTGCCTCTTTGGTTAGATTTATTCCTAGGTATCTTATGGTTTGGGTGCAGTTTTAAATGGGATCGACTCCTTCATTTCTCTCTCTTCAGTCTTGTTGTTGGTGTATAGGAATGCTACTGATTTCTGTACATTGATCTTATATCCTGCCACTTTACTGAATCCTGAATGAGTTCTAGCAGTTTTGGGGTGGAGTCTTTTGGATTTTCCACATAAAGTATCATATCATCTACAACGAGTGAGAGTTTGACTTCTTCTTGGCCGATTTGGATGCCTTTGATTTCTTCTTGTTGTCTGATTGCGGTGGCTAGGACTTCTAATACTATGTTGAATAGCACTGGTGAGAGTGGACATCCCTGCCGCATTCCTGACCTTAGGGGCAAAGTTCTCAGCCTTTCCCCATTGAGAATGATATTCGCTGTAGGTTTTTCATAGATGGCTTCTAGGATATTGAGGTAGGTACCCTCTATCCCTATACTCTGAAGCCTTTTGATCAAGAAAGGATGCTGTACTTTGTCAAATGCCTTTTCTGCATCTATTGAGAGGATCATATGGTTCCTGTTCTTTCTTTTGTTAATGTATTGTAGCACGTTGATTGATTTGCGGATGTTGAACCAACCTTGCAGCTCAGGGATATATCCCACTTGATCGTGGTGAATGATCCTTTTAATGTAGTGTTGGATCCTACTGGCTAGTATTTTGGTGAGAATTTTTGCGTCCATGTTCATCAAGGATATTAGTCTAATTCTCCTTTTTGATGGGGTCTTTTTCTGGTTTGGGGATCAAGGTAATGGTGGCCTCATAAAACGAGTTTGGAAGTTTTCCTTCCATTTCTATTTTTTGGAACAGTTTCAGGAGAATAAATATTAATTTCTCATTAAATGTTTGGTAGAATTCCCCTGGGAAGCCACCTGGCCCTGGGCTTTTGTTTGTTGGGAGATTTCTGATGACTGCTTCAATTTCCTTAGTGGTTATAGGTCTCTTCAAGTTTTCTACTCCTTCCTGGTTCCATTTTGGTAGTTGATACATCTCTAGAAATGCATCCATTTCTTCCAGGTTATCTAATTTGCTGGTACAGAGTTGCTCATAATATGTTCTTATAATTGTATTTCTTTGGCGTTAGTTGTGATCGCTCCTCTTTCGTTCATGATTTTGTTGATTTGGGTCATTTCTCTTTTCTTTTGGATAAGTCTGGCCAGGGGTTTATCAATCTTGTTCATTCTTTCAAAGAACCAGCTCCTAGTTCCGTTGATGTGTTCTACTGTTCTTTTGATCTCTATTTCATTGATTTCGGCTCTGATCTTTATTATTTCTCTTCTCCTGTTGGGTTTAGGCTTTATTTGCTGTTTTTTTCTCTAGCTCCTTTAGGTGTAGGGTTAGGTTGTGTATTTGAGACCTTTTTGTTTCTTGAGAAAGGCTTGTATTGCTCTATACTTTCCTCTCAGGACTGCCTTAGCTGCATCCCAAAGATTTTGAAAAGTTGTATTTTCATTTTCTTTTGTTTCCATGAATTTTTTTAATTCTTCTTTAATTTCCTGGTTGACCCATTCATTCTTTAGTAGGATGCTCTTTAGCCTCCATGTATTTCAATTCTTTCCGACTTTCCTCGTGTGATGGAGTTCTAGTTTCAAAGCACTGTGGTCTGAAAATATGCAGGGAATAATCCCAATCTTTTGGTACTGGTGGAGACCTGATTTGTGACCTAGGATGTGATCAAGCCTGGAGAATGTTCCATGGGCACTAGAGAAGAATGTGTATTCCGTTGCTTTGGGATGGAATGTTCTGAATATGTCTGTGAAGTCCATTTGGTCCAGTGTGTCATTTAAAGTCTTTATTTCCTTGTTCATCTTTTGCTTAGATGATCTGTCCATTTCAGTCAGGGGGGTGTTAACGTCCCCCACTATTATTGTATTGTTGTCAATGTGTTTCTTTGCTTTTGTTATTAATTGCCTTATATAATTGGCTGCTCCATGTTAGTGGCATAGATATTTACAACTGTTAGATCTTCTTGTTGGATAGACCCTTTAAGTAGGATACAGTGTCTTTCCTTGTCTCTTATTACAGTCTTTGGTTTAAAATCTAATTTCTCTGATATAAAGATTGCCACCCCAGCTTTCGTTTGGTGTCCATTAGCATGGTAAATGTTTTTCCACTCCCTTTCAATTTGGGGGTGTCTTTGGGTCTAAAATGAGTCTCTTGCAGACAGCGTATCGACAAGTCTTGTTTTTTAATCTAATCTGATAGCCTGTGTCTTTTGATTGGAGCATTTACCCATTTACATTCAGGGTAACTACTGAAAGTTATGAACTTAGTGCCACTATATTGCCTGTAAGTTGACTGTTAGCTGTATATTGTCTATGATCCTTTCTGGTCCATGCTGGTTTTAGGTGCTCTCTTTGCTTAGAGGACCCCTTTCAATATTTCTTGTAGGGTTGGTTTTGTGTTTGCAAATTCCTTTAGTTTTTGTTTGTCCTGGAAGCTTTTTATCTCTCCTTCTATTTTCAATGACAGACTAGATGGATATAGTATCCTTGGCTGCATATTTTTCTTGTTTAGTGCTCTGAATATATCATGCCAGTCCTTTGTGGCCTGCCACGTCTCTGTGGATAGGTCTGTTGCCAATTTAATGTTTCTTCATTACAGGTTATATACCTATACCTATACTTCTTCTCCCGAGCTGCTCTCAGGATTTTCTCTTTGTCTCTGAGACTCATAAATTTTACTATTACATGTCGGGGTGTTGACCTATTTTTATTGATTTTGAGAGGGGTTCTCTGTGCCTCTCGGATTTTGATGCCTGTTTCCTTCCCCACATTAGGGAAGTTCTCTGGTATAATTTGCTCCAACATACCTTCTGCCCCTCTCTCTCTTTCTTCTTCTTCTGGGATCCCAATTATTCTAATGTTGTTTCGTCTTATTGTATCGCTTATATCTCGAATCTGCCCTCGTGATCCAGTAGTTGTTTATCTCTCTTTTTCTCAGCTTCTTTATTTTCCATCATTTGGTCTTCTGTATCGCTGATTCTCTCTTCTGCCTCATTTATCCTAGCAGTTAGTGCCCCCATTTTTTATTGCACCTCCTTAATAGCCTTTTTGATTTCGACTTGGTTAGATTGTAGTTCTTTCATTTCTCCAGAAAGGGTTTCTCTAATACCTTCCATGCTTTTTTCAAGCCCAGCTAGTATCTTAAAAATCATGATTGTGAACTCTAGGTCCAACATCTTACTAATGTCTGTACTGAGTAGGTCCCTGGCAGACGGTACTACCTCTTTTGTTGTTGTTGTTGTTGTTGATTTTTTTCCATCTTGTCATTTTGTCCAGAGGAGAACAGATGATTGAGAGAACAAATTGCTAACAGGGTAACAATGTCCCCAGAAAGTATACTCAAAACAAATCAGAGAAGACCTGAAACCAGGGGAAAAGAAAGGCGAAGAAAGAAAAAAGAAACAGTGAAAAAAAAAAAACAAAAAAGATAAAAACAAAAAGAGAACAAAACAAAACACAATATGATCAAATATGATCAGGCTGGTGCATAGATCAGTGCCACACACTAGATTTTGGGTGTATTTTGTTCCATTAGAAGAATGTGCCTTCCAAAATTTTAAAGAAAGAAGGACTTAAATATGTACAAAGGTTGATATGATGAAGGGATGGAATATGACTGTAATGAAAATATAAAAAAAATTTTAAAAGGAATTGATAAGAAGCTGTTTGAAAAAAGAAGAGGATTTAAAAAAAGAAAGAAAAAAGGGGGAGAGAATGTGATCAGGCAGGAGCCTAGAACAAAGGCATACAGTAGATATTTAGGGTATATTTTGATCTGTTAGAAGAAACTGTATCTCAAAATTTTAAGGAGAGAACATATATATATGCCAAAAATAAGGGTAACTACTATGAATGGATAGATTATGACTCTAGAAATTAAAAAGAATTTTTTTTTAAAAAGGGATTGATAAGATGTTGGTTGGAAAAGGGAAAAAGTAAAATTAAAAAAAAAAGACAGTTAAAAAAATTAACACTGAAAGACTACAGAATCATGGTAAAAAAAACCATGAATTCTATGTGCAGTATTCCCCTAGTGCTGGAGTTCTGCCATTCTCATTGATCGGTAAACTTGGTCTTGGCTGGCTGTTTTTGCTGATCTTCTGGGGGAGGGACCTGTTGCCATGGTTCCCAAATGTCTTTGTCTGAGGCGGAATCGCCCCACCCTTTTCTGATCAGGGCTAAGTATTCTGCTCGGGTTTACTCTCGGGGAGCTTTTGTTTCTTGCATGCTTTCCGTACAGCTTTGTTGGATGAGAGTGAAAATGGCAGCCTCCCAATCTCTGCCCCGGAGGAGCTGAGAACTCGGGGCCGCTCCTCAGTGCGCCCCCAGAGAAAAGCAGTCAGTCACTCCCGTCTCCCTGGTCTCCGGCCGCGCTCCGTGCTCACCCGGCCTGTGACGGAGCGTTTCTATCTCTGGCACCCGACCCCGTGTGGAGTTTCCAAACCCAGCAGATCCCTGCGGTGCACTCCCGCGCCGCTCCTCCCCGGGGAGGAAGGAGAGTCTCCCCAGATCTGCCGCTCGTTGGGTCCCTGCTGGAGGAGCAGTGGCCCGACTGTGCAGCGGATCACGGTTTATGGGAACCCCCAGCTGAGAGCCAACGCCTTGGCTCCGTCTTTGCAGCCGGCTTCCTCGCTCCAATACCTGGGAGCTCTGCCACACTCGGGCACGCCCGGTCTTTCTGTGACCCGAGGATCCCGAGACCACTCTGTCCCGTGAGGGTTCCACCTCCCGCTTAGCCACTGGAGTGACGTCACTCAGCGGAGCTGACTTCTAAATGTTTCGATTTTGTGCTCTGCAGCAGAAGCGGCCGACGGAGGCCCCCTCCCCCGCCCTCTATCCTCCCGAATATCGCCTTGGATTCACTTCTCCGCACGTCCCACCTTCCAGAAAGTGGTTGCTTTTCTGTTCAGAGTTGTTGCCATTCTTTTCTTCGATCTCCTGTTGAGTCTGTAGGTGTTCAGAATGGTTTGATCACTATCCAGCTGAATCACTGAGACCAGATGAAATCCAGGTTTCCTACTCCTCCGCCATCTTGCGCCACCCTATTGTACTGTATTTATTGTATTTCCTACAAATACCCCCAGCAAACATTCCCATTTTGTCCTGCACTGGGTCCATGCCCACCCCTCAACCAGCCGTTGGAAGCAGAAGGTGTGTCCATGATCTGCTTACAACAATCAGCAGACCACAACTGAATGTTAGATAGTAAGTGTCAGTACTACCACTGCATTGGTTTAAAATAAAACGATTTAGGAGCCCCTGGGTGTCTCAGTCGGTCAAGTGGCCAGCTGTTGATTTCCACTCAGGTCATGATTTCAGGGTGGTGAGATGGAGCCCCATTTTGGGTTCTGCACTCAGTGCAGTGTCTGCTTGAGATTCTTTCCCTCTGCCCTCCCCCACTCTGTATGCGCGCTCTCTCTCAAATAAATGAATAAATAAAATCTTTAAAAAAAAACAGTAAAATGGTTTGAATATATAGTAGTTCAAGAGAATTGGCCTGGCGTCTGGTGGGTTGTTCCCATCATGGTTCCCCAGTTGCTCATGCCTCCCTGTATCCATGCACGTGGGTAGTCCCGTCCCACACCAACTCAGAGCTTGGCTACAGGACTCGTTTCGATCAATGAGAAAACAGTGAATGCTACCTAAGGGGCTTGGCTTCTGGTTGCTCTTGGGACATGTGGCAGACTAAACTTTGTCCTCCCCAAATTCATAGGCTGAAGCCCTGAGCCCCAGTGTGACTCTATTTGGGGATGGGGCCTTTAAGAAGGTACTTAAGGTTAAATGGGGTTATAGGGGTAGGGTCCTGATCCAATAGGGCTGGTGTGTTAAGAAGAAGAGGAGATGCCAGAGCGAGTACATTCTCTATGTGCAGGAGGACACAGTAAGAAGGCAGCTGTCTGCAAGCCAGGACTCGTGGTCTCACCAGAAAGCAACCTTGCCAGAACCTTGATCTTGGACTTCTAGCCTTCAGAACATGAGAGAATGTTTCTGTTATTGAAGTCACACAGTTTGTGGTATTTTGTTATAGCCAACGGAGGGGACTAATTCAGGAACCCCCTAACAGTCATGACGGGAACAAGCCAGGGCTAGTCTTCTGGACAAAGAAAGACACAAAAGCTAGTGACTTTCATTGCCTAAACCTGTAGCCAGCAAATCTGCAGGCATGTGAGTTAGGCCACTGACCACCAATTGACCACAGATGCATGAATGAGTCCAGCAGGTGTAACCAATATAAGAGCTATGTAGCTGAGTCCAACCCAAACTGCTGACCCAAAGAATGAAGAGCCAAACAGGTGGATGTTTTAAGCTACTGAGTTTTGGGAAGGTTTTGTTACACAGCAATAGATAAGTGATCCACATGGGAAATACAGAGTTTTCAGTCACACGCTTTTTTTGCTCCACGGGAGGACTTGATTACACATGCTCCTGCTAGTCTGATTTGGAATACAATTTATTTATCCACCTTACAGGTTAGAGCCTATTTGCAGGGATCAGGCAAAGCAAATGAGCAAGGCAGACTGGATACAAAAATAATCACAAAGCTTGAGTTTTTTTTTCATCTTTGGATAAAGACACAGATACAGAAATACTCTCATACCATAAGAAAACAGGGTAGGTGGGATGCTTAATGACAAGTGCATGCACAGTCTCAGTGACAGGAACACTCTAGGGAATGGTGGGGACTGGGGAATTGGAGTAGGCATACCCTACTAAAAGGGATGGTTACTTTTCAGCTCTGGCCTTGTTGCCATGTGGGCATGTGGGCTCAGTGTTTTGTTACTAGAACTTCCAAGTTTTCAGAAGAAACCAGAAGTATGGATTTTTATATAAACTCTAATTTTAAAACATTGAATTAACGGTAAAACACTGTACAAGCGAAATAAAGCTCATGTTAGCCTGGACTGCCTCTTTAGACTGGTCTACACACACTAGCTAACACAAAAGTTAGAAATCAGTAAAATACAGCAATGTCATGAAACTCGTTTGACAAAACTTTTACTTTCCCATTGACTGGGACTTGCATGTGTGCAGCAGACACGTGCAAATGGAACAGTCGGCAGAAAAGGTGGTCCTGAATCCAAAATATAATAGAAGATGAAACAATGAAAAAGTT
This sequence comes from Eumetopias jubatus, assembly GCF_037043125.1. NCBI lineage: Eukaryota > Metazoa > Chordata > Mammalia > Carnivora > Otariidae > Eumetopias > Eumetopias jubatus. Next base: position 933,978 of record NW_028274845.1, read on the forward strand.
ACAGTCTGTGATTGCAGGTCTTTCTGCCTCCAAGCTCAGAGAAAACAAAAACAACCAAAAACCTAACATGGGCAAACCGAGAACAGAAAGTATTTCAAATTCAGAAGACAAATAAATGAGGGTTTGAGCCCCTGCATTTCAAAATAATTCTCCGCCAGATGGTGAATTTTTTTTGACATAAGGGGCCTGACTTTATCTTTGTTATCCTTGGAAGCTGGAAGCACCTAATCCAGGTTAGGTTAACAAACGACTATTCCTAATGGGTTTATAGGTGATTAACATAAGGGATGAGTATCAGCAAGTGGGCTCGTGTGCCTCATGAGCATGTAGTTAGTAGACCTGGCTTTTTTCTTGTCTGCTCTTCTGTTTTGAAAAGGTAGTTACCTAACTTCTGTTTCTTCATTCCTCATGTGTAAAATGAGGATAATAAAAAATACCTACCTCATGGTGTTACCAAGATAAAATGAAAAGCTGCTTGTAAGCTGCACAGCACAGCCTGAAATACAACATGGGTTCCCTGGATGTTGTTACCGAGCTTGATGGCCTAGTTAGCTTTAAACAGTGGATTACCAGGTGAGTTGATAGGAAGAAACGTAGCATATTTAACTCCTCAGGGACACAACTTTTGAATAAAGCAGTATGAATTTGGACTAGATTAAGTAAAAACGTTCTTTATATGGATTCTGGAGAATCAGCTCAGGTCACATCTTGGGCAGAGGCCTAAGGAATCTGGAAGGAAACCCAATGCTGTTTCCAAAGCATTTTCTACAGCAGAGGCCCAGATGCTGCCCTGGGGAATGATTCTTTGCTATAGAATTGGCCATTTTCAGCATCACACACTGATGTTGTAATGAGGGGGATAAAGCATGTGAGTCCACAGCGGCTGTTTATGGAGTACTCGGTATATTCTAGTTGTTCTTGAACGAGCAAAGAGAAATTGCATTCCCTACGCCGGTAGAAGCTTGTGGCTTTTCATTTTCTGCCTCTTTTTGGCTATTGTTGCTTTCCTTTTCACTTTGCCCTAATAAGGAATGTTCTCTCTAGAGCAAAATAGACGCCAATCTTAAGCATTTCTGAAGGAAGAGCTATTGTAGTTGGAAACTACTAAATAATTTTCAGAGTATTATTTTGCCATTATTACTAGGCTTTTACTATTATATCCCTGATGTTAGCTGGGACCTCCTAGTCCTCTGAGATGTGGGCAAGGTCAGTGCTGGCCCCAATCGCATACTCTGCAAAAGGAAAAAAACCCTCCTGTTGCCCAGCAGCTGGAGAGAGTGGTGAATGGGTGGGTCAGCGGTGGGGGTTGGGGGTGTTTATCCGGTGCCTTTGCCGCCTAGCTAGCAGTTTTAGTGAATGTGGGCTGTTCTGCTCCATGTTGATCCAGACGGAAAAAAACTTCTTTACCAGTTCCATAAACTGATCCTATTCACATACAGCATATGTGAATACAGCAAACTACTTTTGTTTTTAAATTTTTTTTTTTAAACTAGAGAGTGGGGAGAATGCGGAAGCCCTCTGCATCATAGAATAATTAAAAATAACTTCCAGGGGCCTAGACAGACGGTCATTGCTCTTGGAATACCCACTGACCACGCCACTGGTCACTGGGGGGTTCCCCAAACACTCTCAGTATTTCTTGCCCCGTCCTCAGATTTGTCCTGGAATTCCCCAGCCCTGGAACACCTGCCTTCTCTGCACAGCTCCCCCCACCCCCCGAGACCCCGCAGCTGACCCATCCGGAGCCAGCCGGCAAACAGGCACCCCTTTTTCCTAGGCACGCCTCCCTCGAACGGCAGCTGAGATTCCGAGAGTAGTCTTTTCCTTGGGTTACATTTTCCCGGAGGGCGGCGGACCCTCTGGCTGACGCGTGTTGCTCCTGGAAAGCCAGGGAGCCCCGCGAGCTGTCCGGACTGCCCTGGCTGGACAGACACGTCACCCGGCCACCCCGCGTCCTCGCCGTCCACCGAGAGCGGGGCCACCTGCGCAGCTCACGCGTGTCTAGCAGCCCCGTCAAAACTTAAAAGCGAAAAGGCCAACGTAAGTACTGACACGATGTTTTAACCCCATACGTCCAAAATATTACCACTTCCACATGTCATCAGTATAAACAGAATTTAAGGAGACAGCTTACCGTTGATTGGTCTTGGGAATCCAGAGAGTGTCTCCGCCGCGGCGCACCTGCTCTGGGTCCGCGGGCCTCAGGACTGCACCGGGAGGTTCGGGGGCGGGCGCCAGGCCGCGGTGCCGGGAGTGGGGGCGAGGCCTGAGGCACCCTGCCAGGCCACAGCCAGCTCGGGGTTTCCAGAGCCTTCCGCTCTCGCATCAGGGACTCTGAAGGCACAGCGCCTCACACCCCGACCGCCGGCCAGCCAGCGCGGACGGCAGTGCCGTCGCGCAGGTGCAGAGAGTCACTTGGGCAGGCTGTGTCACGTGTCCAGAAATGGGCTGAGCTCATTGGCTCATCCGCGCTCCATCCGGGGATCTGGGGCGGAGCTTGTGGGCACGCGACGTCAGGAGTTGTCGCGGGAAGTTGCAGACGGGAGCACCGGGAGGGCTGGGAGACACCGATACGGAGGCCAGTAGCCTGGGTAGGTGGCAGGGTAAGTAAGCAAAGGGACTTCCTTCTGAGGCCCAGCGTGGGCAGCCGGGAGATGAGGAGGTACTAACCCTGCCTGTGGAACCTCGACTTTACAGAGGTTCAACTGAGCTCGGGCACTACAGGGCCCACATGGTCTCCAGGCCACACGCTCTGTCACGTCTGAGTCCTTGGAAAGGCTCCCAGGGTGGGAAGGGTGGGTAGAGCCGCTTCCCAGGGACAGGGGCGGGGGGAGGAGCCTCAGATTCCCTGAGCGAGCATGGGGTCAGCCGGTGGGCGACGCCTCTCAGTGACCTCCCCCAGGACTGCGGGTGGGGGACTAGGCCACAGATGAAACTTGGGGTCCCCCGCGGCTCCAGCGAGCATTTGTAGCCTACCGTCAGGTTTACTTTTGAGCTTTGTTTTGGTTACCCATCCTCCTCTTTCAGACGTTTGTTTTATCTGCCCATTATTAAAGTTGCTATGAGGTCCTTCTGTGCCTCGTGAGGAGGGTGGGAGGATCCAAGACGGGGTCTGGGGCGGGTGGTGGGCGAGCCGTGAGGGCGGTACACGAAGGCACAGGTGCTGTGGGCGTTGTGGTGGGGGCGCCGGGTGGTCCTGGTGAACCCCGTGACCCTGGTGACCCCAGCGACCCCGAAGGCCTGGGCAATCCCGGAAGTCCCGGCACTGAGGGAGAGGCGGGCGCCGCTTCTGCCGGCGTGCCCCCGATGGAGCAGGCCCCCCGCGCGCCAGGGCCTGATGGAGCTGCGGCACCGGCGGCTGGAGGTCCTGGGGGCCAACCGCTCTAGATCGCCCTCACCGTGGAGGGCGGAGATTGCCCACTGGTTCCTGACTTCACATGCTGAACTCCGAGGGCCAGTTCGGCAGGAGCTCGATGTGAACGTCACCGTCCTGACTGTCCGATTGACTGCTGAGGACCCTGGCCAACTCCAAATGTCCATCACCTCCTGTCTTGACCAGGTTTCCCGGGTGATTCGGACCATGCAGCGCGTTGTGCCTCCCTTTTTTGCTAAGCCGCAGCAGGATAAAGGGGGCTAAACCCAACTGCCTGTCCCGTTCTAGGCACCTCGCTAGGGCACTGATGCCTGCAGTGGTTGCCACTTCATGACTAGGGCCTAATCTCTTGCCTGTACTGGCCCGTGGGTGCTTGGGATTCATGTGTTTTGTTTGGTAGTTAAATGTTTAATAAATACAGAAAATAAAACAACAAAAAAAAATAAAGTTGCTATGACCAGTCTGCCAAGAACAGTTCTTAATTCAAATAATTTTTCTTTTTTTAATTTAATTTCTTTTTTTTAAGATTTTATTTATTTATTTGACAGAGACAGCGAGAGCAGGAACACAAGCAGGGGGAGTGGGAGAGGGAGAAGCAGGCCTCCCGTGGAGCAGGGAGCCCGATGCGGGGCTCGATCCCAGGACCCCGGGACCATGACCTGAGCCGAAGGCAGACGCTTAACCGACTGAGCCACCCAGGCGCCCCTCAAATAATTTTTCTTTTAAGGTGTGTGCGTTTTCATTGTTCTTGTACGTATTCTTTTCAGTTCTTGACTCCACCGTGTCTTTCGTGTGTGAATGCTTCCAGATGAAATTCTGTGTTTTCCAAAATCACAGTTGTCTTCTGTATAAAATCCTGCTTCATTTGCAAGATTTTCACGTTTCCTTCAAAACCAATTTGTCTTATCCTTTTAGATGCTGCCAACATCTGCCTCTTAAGGAAGCAACTGGCTGAGAAAGACTTGGTGCGGTGGACAAGGGCAGGCGCTGAAAGTAAGTGGGCTGGGTTCCTTGAAAGGGGCTAATATTCTCCCAGGTGCTTGTAGGCGAATGTCTTTATGTTACGCTAACTCTCCCCGACACAACCTTGTAACTGGGGACTGGGTTAATGTATACTCAGCTAACAAGATCCTCTTGTATTCAGTTTGAAGTCTATTGCTGTAGAGAATCCCTGAATTTGCCACTGGAGGATCATCTTCCTACCCTTTAGCTCTTTGATTAGTGGTGTACATATGTGTGAAGGGGACAGTTGTCACTGAAATTACAGACAGCTGAATGGCGATTTGAATTGCATGAGCATTAAGGTCTTCCTTGAGAGCGATATGCAAAACCCGTGGTTAGAATGATTTTATTCACGCATCAGGAAGTATAGATAAATCCCCTAGACATCAACACAGCAGGGGACACTCTGAGAACCTAATTCTAATGAATATACATTTTGGCTTTTCTACTAGGAGGGAAGTAGGGCAGAGGATTTATTTAGATCTTCGTAATTAATAGCCTAGTATATTAGTCAGGGCCATTACAGGGCTATTCTGTTTCTCCAGAGAAAAAGAACCCGTAGGAGATACAGATGTATATATGTATGTATGCATATGGTCACATATCTGTGTGCACAAAGAGTCACTGTAGGAATTCACTCATGTGATTAAAAAGTCCCACAATCTGCCATCAGCAAGGTGGAGAACCAGGGAAGCGGTGCAGTTCGGTCCAAGTCTGAAGGCCTGAGAACCAGGAGCACCAATGTCCAAAGGCAGGAGAAGATGGATGTCTCACTTCAAGTAGACAGACTGAATTTACCCTTCTTCTGCCTTTTTGTTCTATTCTGCCTCTCAGTAGAGTGGATGATGCCTGCCTGCACTGGCTAAGGCATCTTCTTTACTCGGCCTACTGATTCCCATGCTAATCTCTTCATGCGTACACAGACGGGCAAACGCGATTTTATAATCATGAAGAGGGAGGTAGAAATTGTTGCATTTTCTACTCCAGGATAAAAACACCTTCTCATGGTAAGCCAGGCATAAAAGCACATCATGGCAGGGGCATTGGGATTGTTCGTGTTCTGGGTGGAGTTGCACCTAGAGGCTTTTCAGATGCGATCAGAGCCTTGTCTGTAATGAAATGAGACATTTCTCTCGACTTAGTTCATTATCTTTGGGCAGCCTTTGACTATTGGGAAGGTCACTCCACTCATGTGTCAAGATATGCCTGTAGGGAATACAGGGAGGAGACTGGGCCCGTCTCAATCCCAGTGGCCCTGGAGAGGTGTTTGTGCAGGTAGTTGAGGTGTTTCCAACAGGAAGTCTCCAAAGGATTGATGTGGCAAAAGTGGTTGGCTAAGGAGATCCCGCTGAGCTCTCTGCTGACCACTAAGAGAACGTGCTGAGTGATATCAGATAGAACCCTCTGAAGCCATCATTTGTAGGTGGGTTTGTATGTCAGACACAGGGTTGGACCAGCACTTTCATCAGATTAAACTAATACTCTGTGGGAGTGTGATGTGCCCATGGTTGTTGCCAGCGTCCCTCGCTGTGTCTCCTGTGTGTCAGCTGGCGGGGTGGTGGCACCCCTGTGTGTGTCTGCGCTTACTGTCGCTGGTGCTGTCCGCTGTGCTGTACACGGGACTTGTGTGCACAAACGCAGGCCCACGAGAAATGTCATCTTTTAAAATTTTCTTTAAACAATTAAATGAGTCTGAGGCAATGTTCTGGTGGGCTCGAGGGAAATCCGATCACAGTTTGGGACCCCTTTACTCTTGGGGCACAAAACTTGTGGAGGTTTAGGTGAAATCAGAGGCAACCCTTTCTCTTTGGTCCGTGGGCTCATTTGCTGATACTCTCATTCCACGTACATTTTTGAACCAACTTGTCAGTTTCCAAAAAAAAAAAAATCTGGGATTTTGATGAGACTGGATAGAATCTCTAACCCATACATCAGTTTGGGAAAATTGGTATCAGTCCAAATACAAATTTGGACTGATATTAGTCCAAAAACAAAACCAGAAAGGCACAGGTTTCCAACAGCTCCTGTTGTGTGTTCTTTCACAAACTGTAACCACCAAGGAGTGTGCTTTCACAAGTGATTTTGTGTGAACATTTCCCACTGTGTCCCCGCAGGCCTCCCGGGTGACCGGTGAATGCTAGTTTCCAGGCTGTGATCCCTGTCTGGGTTGTAAGCTCCTCAAGAGCAGGAGCCAGGCCTGTCTTATTCACTGCCGCATCCCCAGAGCCCACAACACTGCCTCGTGCATAGCAGGTGTTTAGTGAATACCTGCTGGATGAATGAGTCCACGGGAAAAGCCCCAGGGCTGACTCAATCAGGAATTCTGGGGTTTTAGGAATAACCTGGATACAGGTCCTTCTGGAATGGCTGGTAGCCAACTTCAGTGGAGAAAACATGTCTGAGACCCAATTACCCTTTTCAGTGGAAAGAGGCCAGAGGGCTGACAAAATACCGGAAACAAATCCTATAAAGAATTATCAGTAAACTTGCTGCATGTAGTACTTTTGTATAAGTTATTACCGAAAGTAGAAGAATAAGATCTCTTTTTAAAAATGAATTTTAGGGGTGCCTGGGTGGCTTAGTGCATTAAGCATCTGCCTTCGGCTCAGGTCATGATTCCAGGGTCCTGAGATCAAGCCCCACATTGGACTCTCTGCTCAGTGGGGAGCCTGCTTCTCCCTCTCCCTCTCCGTCTGCTGCTCCCCCTGCTTGTGCTTGCTCTCTCTCTGTCAAATAAATAAAATCATTAAAAAAAAAGAAAAGACAGTTACTTTAAAAAAAATAAAAATGCATTTTATTACAATATAACATGCATCCATAGATGTCTATGAATGATACTTGTAGAGTTTCGTGAACCTTCCCAAAGCACTTGAAAACGCCTCTCCCATGCCCCCCTCCCCCCATTACTACCTCAAATGGCAACCACTCTCAGAAGTTCTATCATTAGGGTTCTTTCGGATTGTTTTGAGCTTTATGTAAGTGTAATCAAGGAGGATGCTTTCTTTTGTGCCCGACTCCTTTTACTCATCATTATGTTTTTGGGAGGCGGTCATGTTCTGTGTGGTTGTCGTGGGTGCTGCACTGTGAGAAGAAACTGTGATGTATCCATTGTGGTGTTGATGGGCAGCCGGCATGCCTATTCTGATGAGCACTGCCATGAACTTGCTTATGTGTCTGTGGTGCACCTGTGCACACACTTCTGTCGAGTGGATTCCACTGAGGAGTGCACTTGCTGATTGTTTTAGGTCACAGTGCCCAGGAACAGAGCCTGAGAGGGGGTTGCTGTGCAGGTGATTTATGGAAAGATTGTTCTGGAGGAGCCTGTGAGGGAGTGAGGGAGGAGCAGGGCCAGGGGAAGGAGCCAAGCCAACCTGCAGATTTGATTGGAGTCCACCTCAGTCTGACTCCATGGGGAGCTCTGGAGGATGAATGGCGCCGCCAAGTCACCCCTAGAGGACTTTTATAACTTGTGATCAGCCAGGCATTGGTTGTGGACCTTCCCCAAGGGGTGGTCATCACATTGTGGGCATTTGCAGACGAGATGGCTCCCATCAAAAAGTCATTCTCTGGAAAAGGTGTGAGCCTTCATCAGTCAACAGACGGAGAAGGTGGGAGATGGGTATCCTGGCCTATAAAGTGATCTGCATGAGTCACCAGTTGCAGCCCCTATCCCAGGTCGAGGGGCGGTGTATGATCAGCTTTGGTGGGCAGTGCCCGTATACACATCCTTTAGCATCTTATGAGTGTTTCAGTCCCAAATCCTCACCAACCCTAGGCATCATCTGACTTTTCTGTCTTAGCCATTTCAATAGAACTAAAGTAGTATCTCATTATAATTTTAATTTGCATTTTCCTGAGGACTAAGGAGGCTGAGCCCTTTTCTTACGTTTAGTGCCATGTGGATATTCTCTTTCAAGAAGTGTCTCAAGACTTTGGCCAATTTTTCTGTTGGGTTGTCTCCGTTTTCCTACCGTGTGAATTCTTTCTTCTGGCTAGCAGTTCTCGTCAGATATTTTTAGAACTATTTTCTCCAGCACAGTGGTTTGGCTTTTTACTCCATAACGTGCCCTGTGCTAAACAGAAGTTCTTACTTTTAATAAAGCCTGGTATACCATGTTTGCCCTCCGTGGTTTGTGCTATTGTGTGTCCTATTCAAGAAATCTTTGGCCCGAGGCTGTGAAAATATTCTCTTATGTTGTCATCCAGAAACTTTGTTTTAATTTCTACCTTTAACAGATCTATAAGTCATTTGGAATTGAGTTTTGTCTATAATATGAGGCATTGTTGCTTTTGTCATGAATCATGGAACTATGTATGTGTGGTCTGTTTCTCATTTTTAATGTAGTTTTATGGGCTGTTTTTGTCTACTCCAGTATTTCCTCCCTGGGGGTAATTTTACCCCCCCTCCCGGAGACATTTTGCAATTTCTGGAGGCATTTTTTTGTTGCCGTGACTCTGTGTGTGTGTGTGTGTGTTTGTGTGTGTGTGTGTGTGTGTGCACTACAGGCATCTAATGGGTAGATACCAGTGATGGAGCGGAACACCCTGCAGGACAGGGGCAGCCGCATGAGAGTGTCCCCCGGCTCCAGTGTCACCTCTCCCGAGGTGGGGAGACCTGCACTGTCCCCACATTGGTGCCACACTGTCTGAACTTCTTAGCTTCACCATGTTGCTACTCTTGGTCCTGTGAACCTACCATTTTCTGCATCTTTCCAAGTGTACCATGGCCCTTCTTTTGCTTTTGTTTTTCTACGTACATTTTTGAACCAGCTTGACAGTTTCCAAAAAAAAAAAAATCTGGGATTTTGATGAGATTGGATAGAATCTCTAACCCATACATCAGTTTTGGAAAATTGATGTCAGTCCTAAAACAAGTCTTATAGTCCATGAATATGATATATCCTTCTGTGTATCTAGCTCTTTTAAATGTTTTGTATTTTTCTTGATAGGTGTCTTGCAAAGCTTTTGTTAGATTTATTCCTAAACATTTCATATTCCTACTGATATTGTAAATATTATAAATTCTTTCCATTTTAACTTCTAGTTACTCATCACTGGTATACAAAATGCAGTTGCTTTTGTATATTGGCATGCACATGGCAATGATGCTGGATTCTCTTAGTGGTTCTATTAGCTTGTGTATTTATTTATTTTTTTTTACTTTCTACATATTAGTATTAAACACGAGAGATTTATTTTTTCCTTTCTAATTGTTTTATTGTATTTATTTATTGCTGATTGTCTTGCTTAGGACCTCCAGTACACTTTTGAATAGTGACTGTCATTGGCTTGTTTCCAGTCTTGGCAGAAAATTTTCTGTGTTTTGCCATTAATTTATCCCTGGTAACTTTTCTTGCTTTAAAGTCTGCAATGTCTGAAATTAGTATAGCTACTCTTGCTTTCTTTTGATTAGTATTAGCATGGTATATTTTTCTCCATGCATTTACTTTTAATTTTAATCTTTATTTTTAAATGTCTTTATTTTAAGTGTCTTTGTTTTTATTTTATTTTATTTATTTATTTTAAAGATTTCATTTATTTATTTGACAGAGAGAGAGACAGCGAGAGAGGGAACACAAGCAGGGGGAGTGGGAGAGGGAGAAGCAGGCTTCCTGCCGAGCAGGGAGCCCAATGTGGGGCTTGATCCCAGGACCCTGGGATCATGACCTGAGCCGAAGGCAGACGCTTAACGACTGAGCCATCCAGGCGCCCCAACTGTCTTTATTTTTAAAGTGGAGTTCTTTAGACAACATAGAGTTGAGTCTTGTTTTTTGATCCACTCTGACATTCTGCCTCTTAATTGGTGTATGCAGGCCATTGGTGTTCGAATTTGTTGTTGATATAGTTGGATTAATACCTATTGCATTTGTTACCGTTTTGTTTATTACTTATGTTTTTGTTCCCATTTTTTTCTTTCACTATTTTTCGGCCTTTTTTGGTTTTACCTGAGCATTTTATATGGTTCCATTCTCTCTCCTTTCTTAAAATATTAGTTACACTTTCTTTTTTACTTTTGTCAGTGGTTGTACAAGAATTTGCAATGTGCATTTACTACTAATTCAAGTCCACTTTCCAGTAACAGTAGATACTTCATGGATAGTGCAAATACCCTATAATGACAAAATAATCTCTTCTTCCTGTCCCCTGTATCATTCATTTCACTCATGCAGAACAGCACATAAGTATGTCTTGTGGAATGCATGATATATACAAGAGTATACATAATTGAGGACATGTTGCTATTATTTTGAACAAACTGTTATCTGGTAGATCAATTAAAAATTAGAAAAATAAAAATTTTTATTTTACTTTCACTTATTCCTTCTTCATTGCTCTTCCTCCCTTTCTGCACATCCCAGTTTCTGACCTACATCATTTTCCTTCTCTCTAAAGAACTTATTTTCACATTTCTTGAAGGCAGGTCTACTGGCAACAAGTTCCCTCAACTTTGTTTGCTTTAGAGAGTCTTTATTTCTCCTTCCCTTCTGAAGGGTAATTTCACAGAGTGCAGAATTCTAGATTGGTGGGGTTTTTTTCTCTCAACATTTGAAATATTTCACTCCATTCTCTTCTTGTTTACACAGTCTTGGAGGCGAAGTTGGATGTAATTTCTTTTTTTTTAAATCATGTTTTTAAAGACTTTATTTATTTATTTGAGAGAGAAAGAGAGGGAAGGGGCAGAGGAGAGGGACAAGCAGACTCCCTGCTGAGCAGGGAGCCTAATATGGGGCTCCATCCAGGACCCCGAGATCACAACTTCAGCCGAAGGCAGATGCTTAGCCGACTGAACCACCCAAGCGCCATCCTTTGGCTTCTTTTAGGATTTTTTCTGTTATCTTTTATTTTCTGTAGTTTGAAAATGACATGCCTACATATAGTTTTTTTGGCATTGTATACTGCTCAGTGGTTTCTGAGCTGCTTGGATATGTGGTCTTGTGTCTGCCACAAATTTGGGGGAAATTCTCAGTCATTGCTGTTTCAAATATTTCTTCTGTTCCTTTCTTTCTTCTTCTGGAATTCCCATTACAAGTATATTACACTTTTAAAGTTGTCCTTCAGTCCTTGATATTCTGTTCTTTTTTTTTTTTTTTTTTTTTTTTTTCAGTCTTCGTTTTCTTTGCTTTTCAGATTTGGAGGCTTCTATTTGAGATGTCCTCAAGCTCAGAGATTCTTTCCTTAGCTGTGTCCACTCTACTAATAAGCCCATCAAAAGCATTCTTCATTTCTGTTCCAGTGTTTTTTATCTCTAGCATCTCTTTGTGGTTCTTTCTTAGGATTTCCATCTCTGCTCATGTTGTCCATCTTTCCTTGCATGCTGTCTCCTTTATCGCCTAGCACCCTTACCATGCTAATCAGACTTACTTCAATTCCCAGTCTGATGATTCCAACATCTCTGTCATGTCTGGTTCTATGCTTGCTTTGTCTCTTCACATTGTGATTTTGGCCTTTTAGTAGGCCTAGTAATCTTTTTCTTGATAGCAGGACAAAAAAGGAAAAAGGGGAAAGGAACTGCTGTAAATAGGCCTGTAGTAACATGGTGGTGGAGGTGTAGGGAGAAGGGAAGTGTTCCACATTCCTCTGATTGGGCCCTAGTCTCTCTGTGAGCCTGTGCATCTGAGCTGTGAGCTTCACAAGAGTTTTGGCCTTTTTTCTTCCCTCTTGGGCTAGAGTGGGCTGGAGGTGGGTGCTTTCCTTCCCTGGGTCAGTGAGGCTCTGATAAAACCCGAGCAGGGTAGGCTCTGGTGAACTGATCTCCTCTGAGGGCAGACCGTGTTGAAGAACAGAGAGCTCTGAGCTCTAAGGTATTTCAGAATGCTGCCTTCCCCTCCTCCTGCCCGAAACAGGAATGCATTGTTTTGTCCAATATTTATTGTGAATGTCTGGTTGTGCTGGAGGTAAAAAACGTGCAGAGCCTACCATGGCTGGGTATCCCTATTGCTGGGCCTTCCCGGGGTTTTGGCCACACCAAACTTCCAGCAATTCCTTACTTACAGTTGAGGTTTTCCGACTCCAGGGCTGGTTCCCACAGAGCGCATGAGTCTTTGCTCTGGAAACCTTGACTCTGTAGTCACCAGTCTGTCTGCAGTCTTGGAGGCAGCAGTTTGCCCCCGTGTCCTCCCCTGTCTTTCAGATCCAAGAAGAGTTGTTAATGTTTCAATCTGGTCCACTTTGTACTGCTTGTTAGAATGGAGTGGTGACTTCCAAGCTCTTTAAACATTGAATCAGAAATCAGATTCCCCAGATCTTTTCTAAGTCATGAATATTGTTGAATTTTAGCAAATATACATTGAGACAAGTATATAATGTTTTCCCCCTTCATTCTACTAATGGGGTCGAGTAGTGAAGAATTAACCTGACCCAAAGAGAGGTTTGCCCTCGGTTTTGGGGAGGTGATCTTGCACAACAGGAATATCCTTGTTTGCTGGGGGCTTTGGCCACTGGACAGTCCAGTGGTGTGATTTATGATGGGACCTTTAGGACACCTCATGTCAGTTTTGAACTGGGGGAACCTGCGGGCACGTGCGAGACTAGATGTCAGCCAAGTAAGCAGTGTGTGTTCAAGCCCCAGTTAGGACTCTGGACATGAAAGCTGGGGTGAGCTTCCCAGATTGGCTATACCCTGAAGCGTTGTTGTACATGGAAGCTTAAAGGGCCTAACAGTATTTGGGACTCCATGGGGAGAAGATCAGAAACTTTGCATTTAGACCCTCTCAGGCTCCACTTGATGTGTCCTTCCTTTTGGTTAGTTCTGATTTGTCTTCTTTTGCTATAATAAAACTGTAATTGTGAATGCAGCACTTTCCAGAGTTGCGTTGAGTCATTCCAGTGAATTACTGATTTAAGGTGTTTGTGGGAACTCCTGAATTTGTAGCCTGCAGGGCATAAGTGAGGCCCAGGGTGTGTTGGACATGCAGCTGTTGTCTGAGTGAGGGCAGCCCGTGGAAGACTGTCCCTAACGTGTGAAGTTTGGCCCACCTCTGAGTAGTTGGCACCAGAAGTCATGGCAGGATGAATTATGTAGATTTGTTTTCAATGTTAAACCAACTTTGCCTTTCTAGAATAAATTCAACTTGGCCACAATGCATTATTTTTATTATCCTCTTTATGTTACTGAAAAGATTTATTAATACGTGATAAGTGTTGTACATCTATGTTCATAAGAGGGATTGGCCTGAATTTTCCTTTCCTATAATGTCCGTGTTAGGTTTTGTTATTGAGGTTTTTCTGGCCTTATACGAAAGTGTTAGGAAGTATTCTTTTCCTGTTTTCTAGAAGAGCTTGTGTAAGATTGACACTTTCTGCCTTAACCATTTGGAACATTTTTACCAATAAAACTTTCTGGACCTAATGTATTCTTTAAGAGACGTGGGCTACTCATATTTCTATTTCTTATTCTGTCCATTTTGGAAAGTTTTGGCTTTTAAGAAAATTATCAATTTCATGTAAATTTCCATACTTACAGGGTAAAGTTATTCATAATATTCTCTGAATAATTTTTTAGAGTCTGCAGGTTCTCTAAAGACATCATCTCTTATATTATTGATATTGGTAATTTATTTCTTCTTTATGTTTTTTTAGATTGATTTTTGTGGGAATTTACCAATTTTATTAGTCTTCTCAAGATAGTAAACTTTGGCTTTGTTTGTTTCCCCTTTTTTTACATTATACATTTGTTTTCTGTTTGATTATGTTCTGCTTTTTCCTTTATATTCCTTTCCTTCTTCTTGGAATTTTCTGGTTTTTCAAATATAATTTCTTGAGATTGATGATCAGACCATTGATGTTTTAGTGTTTTTCTTTCTTCCAGGTACATTTAAGACCATATATTTTATTTTAAACATGGCTTAGCTGCGTGCCACACATTTTCATTTTGATGTATGTACATGTAAAATGTCTCCTATATATTTGAAAAATATGCAGATTCTGCAGTTGCTGGCTGCAGTGTTCATGCAAATTAGGTCAAGTTTGTTAATCACATTGCCAGAAGTGTCTGTATCCTCTTTGGCATTTTGTCTGCTTGTTCTATTATTTCCTGAGAGAGGTGTGTTAAAATCTATCAAAGCAATTGTAGATTTTTTTGTTTCCTCTTTTATTTCTATCAATTAATGCTGTACATATTTTGAATATATGTTAATTAGGTATATGCACATTTCACATTGTCACATCTTTGCGATAGATTCCTTTACCACCATAAGAGATCCCTGTGTATTTCTAGTAATGCTTCTTTCTTTAAAATGTCTTTGTACAGTATTAGTATAGTGTGCTGTCATTCTTTTGATTGGCGTGCGTGGATCTTTTCCTGTGCTTTGATGTCCAGCTTGCCGGCATCCATATGCAGAAAGCCGGTCTCTTTTACAGCATACACTGAAAAAACCCAATCAGGCATTGTTCACTTTAACTGCAGTATTTAGTCCATTCATATTTTATATAAGTACTAATAATATATTTGAGTTTATATTTACAGTTTTACATTTTGTTTTCTCTGTTGTGTGTTCACTTTTAATGTTCTATTTTTTCCTCTCTTGCTTTCTTTTATATTAATGAACATATTTTTGTTATTTTATATTCTCCCTTTTTAGCTTATTATGCACTCTGTTGCTATTTTCATGGTCTGACTAGATATTCTAACCTGTATCCTTGAGTCATTACAGTGTATCTGCTCAACTTAATGAGCACTTTCACAGCTTCCCAGATGATTTAATTACCGTACAATACTTTGCCTGTTTGGCCTCTCTCACCTTCTGTGTTACTTGTATACTTTATATCTAAATATGTTTTAGATGCCACAGAGCAGGATGATGATGGTGATGATATGCAGGTAATCTAAATAACTCTTGAGATTGACACATGTAGTCACACATTTATTTTTGTTCTCACTTCTTCCTGAATCTGCACTTCTGTATGGGATCACTTTGATCTCCCTGTAGATACCTTTGCTGATTTCCATTTATTTGGAAAAGTCTTTATTTGGTCCTCACCTTCAAATACAGTTTCACTGGGCATAGGATGCTTGGTTGGATCTTGTTTTTTTAGCCCCTTTGAAGGTGCCATTCCTTATTCTGCTGGACTCCACTGTCTCCGATGTCAGCTGTTACTGTCCCCGTTTGCTGCCGTGAAGGTGAGGCCTCTTAGCTCCTGGCAGCCTTGCTCTTTGTTTTGAGAATCTTGGCTTTCTTTTAATTTACCCTGGCTTGTCAATCTTGTTGTTACTTCTATGAAATAAGGTGGTTTATTTTGTCTGGTTGCTTTTAAGCTTTTCTCTTTGTCCTCGATTTCCTCCCTTCTTCCCTCCTTTTCTTTCTTTCTGTCTTGTAGGCTCCGTGCCCAGCGTGGAGCCCAGTGCGGGACTTGAACTCACGATCCTGAGATTATGACCTGAGCCGAGATCAAGAGTCAGACACTTAACCAACTGAGCCGCCCAGGCGCCCCTGTCCTAGATTTTCAGTGCTTTCATTAAGATGTCCCTGGCTGTGGCTTTTAAAAAATTTGCATTCTTAAGGTTCATAAAATTTTTGACAGATGACTCTGTATTTTGTATCAGTTTTGGAATATTCTTGCCATTAATTCTTAAAATTGGGGTTTGTCTCTGATTGCCTACTTCATCCCGCTGAGACTCTAGGGAGATGTACGCTTAATCTTCCAATCACGTGTGTGATTTCGTCTTGTGTCCCTGTTCTCACGTCAGTCTGGGCATGGTCCCCATCCCAGCCACTTACTTACTCTCCGTTCTCACCGTGATGGGTCTGTAGCCAGACTCATCTATCTATTCAAAAATGTAACTTCAGGTACTGCCTTTTTGAGTTCCAGAATGCCCATTTGCAAGCACTTTCTAGGTTCTAATTCTCCACTAAAATTCTTTGTTATTTTCCCGAATGCATTGTAGTTGTTTCCAAATCCATGCATTATGACTGCAATGTATAGATCACTGGTGGCTCTGTTTCCATTGTTCGTGTTTTCTCTGTGTCTTACACATAGTATGAATGCTGTTTTTAAAAAGTTTCTGATTGAATACTGGAGTAGGGCCTCTGTATGTTATTACAACCTCCAGAAAGGAACGTCACGTTTATTTTAGTTTGCAGCGGACAGTTGTGTCAGGGAGGGGCACCTCACGCCAGCCGGAATTTCTCTTACCATTCCAGGACCCCTGTTTGCCCCTTTCCGGGACTAGTCTGCGCTCATCTCAGCTGCACAGGGTGGCTGGAAGGGTGCTGTTTCTCTGGCACCGAGGACACTTTCTGCTTGTCTTCTTAGGCATTTGCGATCCCCACTTAGCAGTCAGCAGATGTCTCCGGGGAGCGTCAGAACAAAAGGTTGAACTGTCCGCGCTCCCTTTGTCTCCACGTGCATCCCACATGTAACACCAGCCTGTCTCTGGCTCTGTGCGCTCTGCCCAGCCCCCACTTCCTGCTGGCTTTCCGCCCGTGTTCTCAGCCCCCTGTCCACACTGCTGGCCTACTAGCGAGAACCTCAAGGTGAGAACATTGTAGAATATTGGCCTTCTCTACCTGTGTTTTACTTTTCTCTGGGACCTTGGGTCTTCCATCCTTGGTAGTTCTCTATCTTGAAAAACTAAGCTATTTATGTAAAATTCAACTTTTCTTTGTGTGTGTTTTATATAGTTTTTCTGTAAAAGATTTTTCTTGCTGCAGATTAGTCATTTATACCTTTAACCAGATGATAAAATTTATCATCGTAGTCAATTGGTTGCCTCTTATAAAATAATATCCTATGTATCAGTCAAAACTTTTTTTTTTTTTTTTTTATAGTAAGAAGCAGAAACTGACCATGGTTAAATTAAGGAAATCAAAACAAAACCTTTCCTCTGGGATAGGCACTTCCATCACCTTCGACGTGGACCTGAAGGTCTGAGGTTCCGGAAGGTCAAATAGCAGATCACACAGATGGTAAATTGCAGAGCGGGCATTCAGACGGACGCTCTGGCTTTGAAATACTCTGAAACACCACTGTGTACTGCCATTCCCCAGTAATTACGTAGATTCCTGTGCAGTTGTTAAAATAATACAGAGAAATCCTTCCCTTCCTTCAGCTTCCCCCAGTGGTAACATCTTGAAAGGCTATGTAGTGCAACATTAGCCAAAATACTGACATTAATACAGTCAACCAGCTTTATTCTTACGTAACTCAACTGTGTGTGTGCATGTCATCCTATGTGATTTTATCCCATGTGTGGATTCCTGTGACCCCCCAGCACAGTCGAGATAGAAATCTTCCCACCCAAGGACCCCTCATGCTACTCCATTAGAACCCAGACCGCACTCCCCCCAACCAGACCCTGGCAACCACTAACCTGTTTTCTGTCTCTATAATCTCTCTAATCTTGTCGTTTCAAGAATGTTCTATAAATGGAATCATACAGTATGTAAACTTTTGAGATTGACTTGTATGATTCAGCATAATTCCCTTGAATCCCCTGCAAGAGTTTGCACGCACTAATAGCTTATTCCTTTATATTGTTTAGTGGTGTTGCACATGAATTAAAGTTTAAGGTTAAATAAGAGGTGGGGCGCCCGGGTGGCTTAGTCGGTTAAGCGTCCAAGTCTTGATTTCAGCTCAGGTCATGATCTCAGGGTCGTGGGATGGAGCCCTGTGTTGGGCTCCATGCTGGGTGCAGAGTCTGCTTAAGATTGTCTCTCTCGCTCTCCCTCTGCCCCTCCTCTCCCTCTCTCTTTCTCTCTCTCTCCCTCTCTTAAAAAAGGAAAAGATATCCTATGTGAATTGCTTCCCACAGTGACTGCCACATAGCAGGACACCCCGTATTTGAAGCTGGTGCTATTTCTCTGTGCAGAAACATGGTGTAATGTTTAAAACAGAGTACAGTTCCACAAGCCACTTTAGAAGTTTAAGTGATCCAAGCACACTTACACTGTCCTATGTGTTCAGGTGTGAACAGTGTTGGGAGGCCAGATTGAGGCACCGTTCTCATCCCCCAGAATTTAGCAATACTGGCCTAAGTTGGCCTCAGAAACAGAACACCACAGCCCGCTTAGGACGCTGGCAGGAGACTGGCTCAGCTGGCGCCTGATTGAATCTATTAACATATCTAAGGTGAGTTTGTGCAATTCAAAGTTTTGCTCTGTCAGGGAAGCAGAGCTAAGCAGGAATCCTACTGGCAAACACTGGAAGTTTCCTTCAGAGCCTCTGTGAGGGGTAAGGAGAACTTAGCCTTTGGAGCCACTTCTGCCCAGAGTGACAAAGCCTGTCATGTAAGGCTGATGCATCTTCTGAGCCTGATGACATTAACTCTTCAGTACCCCTAGCTTTTCCAGGATCCCCAGGGTACTGCTGATTATTTCTGAAGCCCCCGTGGGTCTGTCTGCTGGGAGATAATGCAGAAGTCATGGGGACTGTATGCCTTCTCTTCTCGGTCAGAGTTACTTTCCATTGTAAAATCCAACAAGTGATATTCTGAATATGATTTAGCGTCTGTGGTGAGAGAAAGCTTGGTCATGCAGAGGTGAAATTTTCCAATTACCATGATAATTACAGGGCGTTTTGATGCCCTTTATTGAATACTTACTAGGTGCTGGGCTCCCTATGAAACCTTTTGTGTGCATTAGCTTGTGCTGATCCTTACTTCAACCCCACAAGTTCTGATTACCCAGATTGGGAATCCAGGGAGCGTTTAGAGAGGTTGTGTCTCCCCTTCATCCGCAGCTAGCAAGTGGCAGAGCTGGGATTTGAACTCCAGGTGGTTTGACTTCAATCTGGGTTCTTACCCACAAAACTACAGAGCTGAATTACCATAGCTAAAACGTTGGCATTCAGGTCTTGCTCTTCCACTGTAAAAGCTTGGCTTATCTGAGTCTGTCCCTGGGAGAGGGATCAGCTCTCAAGGAGCTGGCCGAATCAGTCTTTGATCTATAAACCAAGGGCCACAGCCTGAACCAGAGGGAACTTGCAGGCTGAAGGGGAGAGCAGGAATCATGATAGTAATAACAGTGAGAAGAGTGAGAATAAAGCTACTGATGCTTAGGGAGTGAGTATTGGGCCAGCTCTGCACTCTGTGCTTTATGTGTGTTGTCACCAGTCTTTAAAACAAGCCTTTGAGAGGGGCACCTGGGTGGCTCCGTCGGTTGAGTGTCCAGCTCTTGATTTCGACTCAGGTCATGATCTCAGGGTTGTGAGATGGAGCCCCTCATCAGGCTACAGCTCAGCGGGAATCTGCTTGAGATTCTCTCTCCCTCTCCATCTGCTCTGACCCTAAAATACATAAATCTTAAAACAAGCCTTAGAGATAATTAAGATCATCAGCTGCATTTCACAGAGGAGGAAACTGAGGCACACTGGGTTTAGGTAGCTCCCCCGAGGTCACACAGCAGTAACAGAGCTGGGTTCAAACTGGACTGCCTGCGCCCAGAGCACACGCACTTCCCGCTTACGTGCAGCCAGGACAGAACTGAGGCAGCTCGGCCTGCCCCGGGTTGGGGGCCCATCTAGGCATCCTGCAAGGCAGGCGCCTGCAACCTCTCTGGCAGTGGGTGGAGATGAGGCGCCTGGAGGTGGCCTAGAGGGCTTCCAGCTGGCTTTTCCCAGGTGGGAAGGAATCATTTAATCAGGTCATCACAAACTCCGGTTCTGCAGGAGAGGGATCTAGTGGGAGCAGGTTCCACGGGCTTACATACTCAGCGGGGAAGCTGGAGAACCAGGCTGGATAAGGGGCGCCGTCCTGTGCAGAGCTGGGGTCTGGGGCACAGGAACCCCCATCAGGCCCCTCGGCTCTGTGCACCTGGTATGAATCAGGGCAACTTTCTCCCATCTCGTGTCATTCTGGTTAACAGAATAAAATATCTGGAGAGAGAGCTCACTGAGACTGTCCCAGCAGGTGTTCCAGTCCCCCCACCTACACCCCACTAAGCAGTGGCAAGGCACCTTGACTTAATGCCTGCAGAGGTAATTGCCCCAGACCTCAGAGAAGGGGACTCGGGCGTGGGGAGCCTCGTCTCCTGGTTGTGCGTGGCCTGCAGCCCCCACAGTGGAGGAAACACCAGAGGCAAAGAGCTGGGGCGGCGGCTGCAGGAAAGCGGAAACAGCCTGCCATGTTGCTGCCGGTTCCTCTGTGGAAGTTCGCAGTCTCCGTAGTGAACCTTGCAGGCCCTAGGAGAACTCAAGTTTCCAAAAATAATGTGGAAACAATGAAAGCATTTTACTAAACTTTGGGTGTATTAATTTGACTTTCTTTCAAGTAAAAAAAAAATAAATCCAGAATCATCGTTTATTTCCTCTTCCGTTACTTTTACTTTCCATGACCGTTTGTTCTCAAACGGGGTAAGATCCATCCAAGACGTCAATGAAGTGAGAGGGTCCTTGCTGGGTGTGTCTAATCAGACAGCGTCCCTTAAAATTGCCTTATCACCCAAGAGTTTACCCTAAAAATTGGGATGTCTCTGGAAGTTTAAGAAGGAAAGGTTTATCAAAAAGAAAGGCAAAAGGAGATGAAATGCTTCAAAGATACTTCAAAAGGAAAGAGCTTCAGATGAGAAGTATCCAAATGATTCCTTTGAGCATGAAGAAAAGGCTATTTGTGGGGAGCGGTCTGCAGGAGGCACTTGGCCCCTGCCTCCGCTGTGTTGAGGCAAAGTGTAGTACCTAAGGAGAGATGAGGTCATTGTGCATATTTATACCCACCAAAGGCAAGACCAGATATTTTACTGGGAGCAGCTGCTTTTAATTTTTATAAAGGCTTTGAAATCATAAAAAATGGGATGCTTTGCCTCAACGTGAAATGTTGTAGCGAAATTTGTAGGGAAAGTGTTCTCAAAGTAAAGTTCCCAAAGAGGATGAGCTGGGCTGGCCTCTGTCCACCGCCCTCCACGCCCCTCCCACCCCTGACCCCCGCCGGGAATTCCAGCAGGATTGGCTGGGGAGGTGGGAGGTGGCAGCAACTGTACTTGTGAGGCATAAGACTTCAATGAGTCTTGTAAAAAGAACTTTTAGTACATCGGTTTCCAGAAAAACAAAACAAAACAAAACAGTCCTGTGTAGTATTTTATTAAAAATGAATTGTCGGGGAAGGGAGCAAGATGGTGGAGAAGTAGGAGACCTGGATTTCATCTGGTCTTAGGAATTCAGCTGGATAGGGACCAAACCATTCTGAACACCTACGAACTCAACAGAAGATCGAAGAAGAGAGTAGCAACAACTCTCTGAACAGAGAGGCAACCGCTTACTGGAAGGTAGGACGTGCGGAGAAATGAATCCGAGGCGATATTCGGGAGGATAGACGGCGGGAGAGGGGGCCCCCATCGGCCGCTTCTGGCAAGTGCTAGAGCCGCGGAGCACAAAATCGGAACTTTTAGAAGTCGGCTCCGCTGAGGGACGTCGCTCCAGTGGCTAAGCGGGAGGTGGAACCCTCGCAGGACAGCGTGCTCTCAGGACCCTCGGGGTCCCAGGAAGACTGGGGGTGCCTGAGTGTGGCAGAGCTCCCAGGTATCGGAGCAGGGAAGCCGGCTGCAGAGACGGAGCCGAGGCGTGGGCTCTCAGTTCGGGGTTGCCATAAACTGTGATCGGCAACACAGTCGGGCCACTGCTCCTCCATCAGGGACCCAACAAGTGAGAGATCCCGGGAGACTCCCCTTCCTCCCCCGGGAGGAGCGGCGTGGGAGCGCATCTCAGGGATCTGCTGGGTTTGGAGACTCCACACGGGTCGGGTGCCAGAGATAGAAACGCTCGGTCACAGGCCGGGTGAGCACGGAGTGCTGCCGGAGACCAGGGAGATGGGAGTGACAGCTTTTCTCTGGGGGCGCACTGAGGGGCAGGGCCCCGAGTTCTCGGCTCCTCCTGGGAGGAGATTGGGAGGCCACCATTTTCACTCTCGTCCACCAAAGCTGTACCGAGAGCTCGCAGGGAACAAAAGCTCCCCAAGAGCAAACCCGAGCAGCTTGCTTAGCCCAGACCAGGAAAGGGCGGGGCAATTCCGCTTCCGCAAAGACATTTGGGAACCACAGCAACAGGCCCTTCCCCCAGAAGATCAGCATGAACAGCCAGGAAGCCAAGACCAAGTTTACTGATCAAGAACGGGAGAACTCCAGCGCTAGGGGACTACTGCACATAGAATTCATGGCTTTTTTACCATGATTCGTTAGTCTTTCAAAGTTAATTTTTTTAAACTGTCTTTTTCTTTTAATTTTTCTTTTTCCCTTTTTCAACCAACATCTTATAAATCCCCTTTTAAAAATAAATTTTATTTTTCATTTTTAGAGTCATATTCTATCCCTTCATAGTAGTTACCTTTATTTTTGGCATATATATATAAGTTGTTCTCTCTTTAAAATTTTGAAATACAGTTTCTTCTAACAGATCAAAATATACCCTAAATCTCTAGTGTAGGGCTTTGTTCTAGTCTCCTGCCTGATCACATTCTCTCCCCCCTTTTTTTTCTTTCTTTTTTTTTAATCCTCTTCTTTCTTTTTTCAAACACCTTCTTATCAATTCCTTTTTAAAATTTTTTTATAATTTTCATCTTTACAGTCATATTCCATCCCTTCATCGTATCAATGCTTATTTTGTACATATTTAAGTCTTTCTTTCTTTAAAATTTTAGGAGGCACTTTCTTCTAAAGACCAAAATATACCCAAAATCTAGTGTGTGGCACTGATCTATGCACTAGCCTGATCATATTTGATCATATTCTGTTTTGTTTTGTTTTCTTCTGTTTTTGTTTGTTTTTATCTTTTTTTTTCTCTTTTTTTATTTCTTTCCCTTTCTTTTCCCCTGGTTTCAGGTCTTTTCTGATTTGTTTAGAGTATATTTTCTGGGGATGTTGTTACCCTGTTAGCATTTTGTTCTCTCATTCATCTCTTCTCCTCTGGACAAAATGACAAGATGGAAAAAATCATCTCAACAAAAAGAACAAGAGGTAGTACCATCTGCCAGGGACCTACTCAATACGGACATTAGTACGATGTCGGACCTAAAATTCAGAATCATGATTTTCAAAATACTAGTTGGGCTTGAAAAAAGCATGGAAGGTATTAGAGAAACGCTTTCTGGAGAAATAAAAGAACTACAATCTAACCAAGTCGAAATCAAAAAGGCTATTAATGAGGTGCAATCAAAAATGGGGGCACTAACTGCTAGGATAAATGAGGCAGAAGAGAGAATCAGCGATATAGAAGACCAAATGATGGAAAATGAAGAGGCTGAGAAAAAGAGAGATAAACAACTACTGGATCACGAGGGCAGAATTCGAGAGATAAGCAATACCATAAGAAGAAACAACATTAGAATAATTGGGATCCCAGAAGAAGAAGAAAGAGAGAGAAGGGCAGAAGGTATATTGGAGCAAATTATACCAGAGAACTTCCCTAATGTGGGGAAGGAAACAGGCATCAAAATCCGAGAGGCACAGAGAACCCCTCTCAAAATCAGTAAAAATAGGTCCACACCCCGACATCTAATAGTAAAACTTACGAGTCTCAGAGACAAAGAGAAAATCCTGAAAGCAGCTTGGGAGAAAAAATATGTAACCTATAATGGTAGAAATATTAGATTGGCAACAGACCTATCCACAGAGACCTGGCAGGCCAGAAAGGAATGGCATGATAAATTTAGAGAACTAAAGGAGAACAATATGCAGCCAAGAGTACTATATCCAGCTAGGCTGTCATTGAAAATTGAAGGAGAGATAAAAAGCTTCCAGGACAAACAAAAACTAAAGGAATTTGCAAACACGGAACCAGCCCTCCAAGAAATATTGAAAGGGGTCCTCTAAGCAAAGAGAGAGCCTAAAAGCAGCACAGACCATAAAGGAACACAGACAGTATACAGTAACAGTCACCTTACAGGCAATACAATGGCACTAAATTTCTGTCTTTCAATAGTTACCCTGAATGTAAATGGGCTAAATGCCCCAATCAAAAGACACGAGCTATCAGATTGGATTAAAAAACAAGACCCATCAATATGCTGATTGCAAGAGACTTATTTTAGACCCAAAGACACCCCCAGATTGAAAGTGAGGGGGTGGAAAACCATTTACCATGCTAATGGACACCAAAAGAAAGCTGGGGTGGCAATCCTTATGTCAGACAAATTAGATTTTAAAACAAAGAGTGTAATAAGAGATGAGGAAGGACACTATATCCTACTTAAAGGGTCTATCCAACAAGAAGATCTAACAATTGTAAATATCTATGCCCCTAACGTGGGAGCAGCCAATTATCTAAGGCAATTAATAACAAAAGCAAAGAAACACATTGACAACAATACAATAATAGTGGGAGACATTAACACCCCCCTAACTGAAATGGACAGATCATCTAAGCAAAAGATCAACAATGACACACTGGATCAAATGGACTTCACAGACATATTCAGAACATTCCATCCCAAAGCAATGGAATACACATTCTTCTCTAGTGCCCATGGAACATTCTCCAGAATAGATCACATCCTAGGTCACAAATCAGGTCTCCACGAGTACCAAAAGATTGGAATTATTCCCTGCATATTTTCAGACCACAGTGCTTTGAAACTAGAACTGAATCCCAAGAGGAAAGTCAGAAAGTACTCAAATACATGGAGGCTAAAGAGCATCCTACTAAAGAATGAATGGGTCAACCAGGAAATTAAAGAAGAATTAAAAAAATTCATGGAAACCAATGAAAATGAAAACACAACTGTTCAAAATCTTTCGGATGCAGCAAGGCAGTCCTAGGAGGAAAGTATATAGCAATACAAGCGTTTCTCATGAAACAAGAAAGGTCTTCAATTCACAGCCTAACCCTACACCTAAGGGAGCTAGAGAAAAAACAGCAAATAAAGCCTAAACTCAGCAGGAGAAGAGAAATAATAAAGATCAGAGCAGAAATCAATGAACTAGAAACCAAAAGAACAGTAGAACAGATCAATGAACCTAGGAGCTGGTTCTTTGAAAGAATTAATAAGATTGATAAACCCCTGGCCAGACTGATCCAAAAGAAAAGAGAAATGACCCAAATCAACAAAATCATGAACGAAAGAGGAGAGATCACAACTAACACCAAAGAAATACAAACAATTATAGGAACGTATTATGAGCAACTCTATGCCAGCAAATTAGATAACCTGGAAGAAATGGGTGCATTGCTAGAGATGTATCAACTACCAAAATTGGACCAGGAAGGAATAGAAAACTTGAACAGACCTATAACCACTAAGGAAATTGAAGCAGTCATCAAAAATCTCCGAACAAACAAAAGCCCAGGGCCAGGTGGCTTCCCAAGTGAATTCTACCAAACATTTCAAGAAGAAGTAATACCTGTTCTCCTGAAACTGTTCCAAAAAATAGAAAAGGAAGGAAAACTTCCAAACTCATTTTATGAGGCCACCATTACCTTGATCCCAAAACCAAAGACCCCATCAAAAAGGAGAATTACAGACCAATATCCTTGATGAACATGGATGCAAAAATTCTCACCAAAATACTAGCCAATAGGATCCAACAGTACATTAAAAGAATCATTCACCACGACCAAGTGGGATTTATCCCTGGGCTGCAAGGTTGGTTCAACATCCGCAAATCAATGAACGTGCTACATTACATTAACAAAAGAAAGAACAGGAGTCATATGATCCTCTCAATAGATGCAGAAAAAGCACTTGACAAAGTATAGCATCCTTTCTTGATCAAAAGTCTTCAGAGTATAGGGAGAGAGGGTACAAACCTCAATATCATAAAAGCCATCTATGAAAAACCTACAGCGAATATCATTCTCAATGGGAAAAACTGAGAGCTCCCCGCTAAGGTCAGGAATGCAGCAGGGATGTCCACTCTCACCACTGCTATTCAACATGGTATTAGAAGTCCTAGCCACAGCAATCAGACAACAAAAGGAAATCAAAGGCACCTAAATCGGCAGAGAGGAAGTCAAACTCTCACTCTTTGCAGATGATATGATACTGTATGTGGAAACCCAAAAGACTCTACCCCAAAACTGCTAGAACTCGTACAGGTATTCAGTCAAGTGGCAGGATATAAAATCAATGCACAGATATCAGTGGCATTCCTATACACCAACAACAAGACTGAAGAGAGAGAAATGAAGGAGTCAATCCAATTTACAATTGCACCCAAAACCATAAGATACCTAGGAATAAATCTAACCAAAGAGGCAAAGGATCTGTACTCAGAGAACTATAAAATACTCATGAAAGAAATTGAAGAAGACACAAAGAAATGGAAAAACGTTCCATGCTCATGGATTGGGAGAACCAACATTGTAAAGATGTCAACGCTACCTAGAGCAATGTACACATTCAAGGCAATCCCCATCAAAATACCATCGACTTTTTTCAAAGAAATGGAACAAATAATCCTAAAATTTGTATGGAACCAGAAGAGACCCCGAATAGACAGAGGAAAGTTGAAAAAGAAAAGCAAAGCTGGCGGCATCACAATTCTGGACTTCCAGCTCTATTACAAAGCTGTCATCATCAAGACAGTATGGTACTGGCACAAAAACAGACACATAGATCAATTGAACAGAATAGAGAGTGCAGAAATGGACCTTCAACTCTATGGTGAACTTATCTTTGACAAAGCAGGAAAGAATGTCCAATGGAAAAAAGACGATCTCTTCAACAAATGGTGTTGGGAAAATTGGACAGTCTCATGCAGAAGAATGAAACTGGACCATTTCCTTACACCACACACAAAAATAGACTTCAAATGGTTGAAAGACCTTAATGTGAGACAGCAGTCCATCAAAGTCCTAAAGGAGAACCCAGGCAGCAACCTCTTCGACCTCAGCCGCCGCAAATTCTTCCTAGAAACATCGCCAAAGGCAAGGGAAGCAAGGGTAAAAAGGACTATTGGGATTTCATCAAGATAAAAAGCTTTTGCACAGCAAAAGAAACAGTCATCAAAACCAAAGACAACCGACAGAATGGGAGAAGATATTTACAAATGACATATCAGATAATGGGCTCGTATCCAAAATCTATAAAGAACTTATCAAACTCAACACCCAAAGAACAAATAACCCAATCAAGAAATGGGCAGAAGACATCCAAATGGCCGACAGACACATGGAAAAGTGCTCAACATCGCTGGGCATCAGGGAAATCCAAATCAAACCTCAGTGATCTACACCTCACACCCGTTAGAATGGCTAAAATTAAGTCAGGAAACGACAGATGTTGGCGGGGATGTGGAGAAAGGGGAACCCTCTTAAACTGTTGGTGGGAATGCAAGCTGGTGCAACCACTCTGGAAAACAGTATGGAGGTTCCTCAAAAAGTTGAAAATAGAGCTTCCATAAGATCCGGCAATTGCACTACTGGGTATTTACCCCAAAGATACAAATGTAGTGATCCGAAGGGGTACGTGCACCCCAATGTTTATAGCGGCAATGTCCACAATAGCCAAACTGTGGAAAGAGCCCAGATGTCCATCGACAGAGGAATGGATAAAGGAGAAGTGGTATATATACACAATGGAATACTATGCAGCCATCAAAAGAATGAGATCTTGTCATTTGCAACGACATGGATGGAACTGGAGGGGGTTATGCTGAGTGGAATAAGTCAATCAGAGAAAGACATGTATCATATGACCTCCCTGATATGAGGAATTCTTAATCTCAGGAAACAAACTGAGGGTTGCTGGACTGGTGGGGGGTGGGAGGGATTGGGTGGCTCGGTGATAGACATTGGGGAGGGTATGTGCTAGGGTGAGTGCTGTGAATTGTGCAAGGCTGTTGAATCACAGATCTGTACCTCTGAAACATAATGCAATATATGTTAAGAAAAAATAAAAGGTAGTAGGAGGGGAAGAAGAAGGGAGGAAATCAGAGGGGGAGAAAAACCAGGAGAGACGATGGAGTTTGAAAAACAAACTGAGTTCTAGAGGGGAGGGGAGTGGGGGAGCTGGGTTAGCCTGGTGATGGGTTTTAAAGAGGGCATGTTCTGCGTAGAGCACTTGGTGTAATGCACAAACAAATAATCGTGGAACACTATATCAAAAACTAATGATGTAATGTATGGTGATTAACATAACAATAAAAAAATTTAAAGGAAAATAAATGAATTGTTCTGTGGTTGGGTAAGGGAACCCGTGTCACCCCCGTGTAGATTTGTATTCATCAGTACCGTAAGGTCTCTTAGAAACCCTGCACGGAAGACACTCGTGTCACTTTCTGAAACCCAGTGTTTTTTGAACTTGTTGGAAACACATTTCCTTTATTCCAAGGATTGTACGTTTTGGAGATGCTCTTTTCCTGGGTTTTGAATCACCAGTTGGGCCCCCCATCTAGAGAACGGAGTGCTGATGTCTATGGCAGAAGACTTTCCAAATCAGAATTTTCTTCTCTAAGTTGCCGTCTTCTTAAGTGGAGAGACTTCACCGCTTTGTGGAAAGGAAGTGTTTCCCCAATACACCAAGTCTTTTGAAGACAGAGGGTTGGCGAGCTCACTGGGTCTCAAGCAGGATGGTATAATGTGGCAGAACACAGGCCACTGCACCTCCCTTGTTTCAGTCTTGACAATACCATCAAAGTGAGTGCATTTGGCAGGACTTTTTAGGCAAAACAAACAAATAGAATCCAGCTCAAACAGGATTAGGCCAAGACAAGGGGCCATAATCGTCCACAGGCCTGGCCAGCCCAGGCTTCAGGCCGCTTTTCTGTCTCTACCATGATGCTAGTTTCACTTCTGGGATGCCTCCTACTTGGGGGATCTCTCCAAGTCATAGTAAAGGTGCTGCTAACAGCTCCAGGCTCACATCCTACCAGCCCAGCACCCGTACCAGAAGAAGAGCATAAATCTAGCAAACCGTTAGAGGATGATGTTCATATGTAACTGGATTTAGTGATGCGTCAACCTCTGAACTAATTTCTGTGACTGGATGTGGGACAGGGGACGTGTTCCTGGAAACGTGGTATGGGTCAGTTCTGAGATTGGCAAATAGGCAGGATCTTAAAATGAGGGCACAGCCGGAAGGAGGGGAACACTTGCTTGGCTGTGGGCAGAGACCTCTATTACATTAACACTGAAAAATGGAGGATGAACATGGGTCCAGGTGGCAAGAGAAGCAGGGATCAAGATTAAGTTCTCCCTACTGCTATGCATTTGGGGTGTCCCTGGGCCGGTGCTTCATAAGTCTTTGTGAAATATATTAGATGCAAAAATGATCGTAGGAACAGCTGATGGCAAACTGTATTGTCTCTAGCAAGGTGCACAGACGTTGACCACCTTCCACCTCACTGGTTTGGAAGTCAGAGGCTTTGACACCTGGGCTCCTTGGAGAGGCAAGGGGGGCGGTGCCAGAGTCTGGACAGAGTAGGTACAGTTCCCACAGGATCTGCCACAGTCCAACACTGGAACCCCAGACTGATCCAACCTTTGCCTTTGGAATGCTGTGGCCCTACTGGGCTTGGAGGGGCCCCTGTGTCTCCATGGTTCCCACGGGCCACGCAGAGCCCTGACAAGGAGATGGCAGCATTTGCAGGAGCCTCTCGCCAAGGCTCACTGTGGTTCCGGGCAGATAACTGCCGTCCTGACAAGCCTGCCTTGCCCTCGAGCCTTTCCACAGCCAGGGCGTTGGCTGCTACAGTGACCTGACTTGCTGTGGACACAAAGCATTTTTTTAAGTGACCTATGGACAAGCAGGCTTTGGGTCTCCCAGACTCTGCTTTTCACCTGCAGGTTGCTCTATCCGTAGGTTCTTTTCCATCACTGCACTTCCACCTAAATGTGTAGACCTGGATCCCTAGCTGGAAGAACCTGCTTTCCTGCTTCTGCTCTTCCCGGTCTGTGTTTGGCTAAAGGAATGACGAGATGTGGCTCAGGACGGAAGGAGGCCAGGCCCCCAGGTCAGTGACAAGTGGGCCCAAACCATAGCTTTGTTTGATGCCAACTGCTTGTCTTTGAGAGAGACAGACTTAATTTTTTTTCTATTTGTTTTTGGTCTTGGCAAACCTTTTATTGTAGAATAGTTTTGATTTACAGACTGCTAAGATAGGACAAAGAACTCTCATCTACCCCAAACCCAGTTTCCCCTATTATTAGCACCCTACATCAGTGTGATACATTTGTTACAGTTAATGAGTCAGTACTGATACATTATTATTTTTTTAAAGATTTTTATTTATTTATTTGAGAGAGAGAGAATGAGAGAGAAAGCGCATGAGATGGGGGGAGGGTCAGAGGGAGAAGCAGACTCCCTGCCGAGCAGGGAGCCCTATGCGGGACTCCAGGATCATGACCTGAGCCGAAGGCAGTCGCTTAACCAACTGAGCCACCCAGGTGTGCACTATTGATACATTATTAAAGTCCATACTTTATTCAGACTTTACTAGTTTTTTCCTCCGGTCCTTTTTCTGGTCCAGGATCCCACCCAGGACACCACATCACATTGTATTCATCATGTTTCCTTAAGCTCCTCTGGGCTGTGACAGTTTCTCAGACTTTCCTTGTTTTTGATGACCATGCAGCTGGGGAGAACTAGCCAGGGCTTTTGTAGACTGTTCCTTAGCTGGGATTTGTCTCATGTCTTTCTCTCTCATGATTATACTTTCATTTCTGAATCCTGATTTCTTTTCGAATTGGCTGATGTTCAGGGAGCATTGCTCTGAGCCAGCACATAGCAAATCCAGCCTTTCACCTGGATTATCTCACGTAATCCTCTCAAAACCTCACACCAGGTAGACACCATTGTTAAACCCATTTTACAGATGTGGAAAGTGAAGCATAGCAAGGACCAGTTACTTAGCCAAGATTGACAGCCGATGGACATGCAGCTGGGTGCCGAGTTCTCCTAGAACCCCTGCTATGATGGAGAATTGACCTTAACGCCCTAAAACTGCTCTCTAGACCTGCAAGGTGTATGAGCTCTAGGTTGAATTATGCCAGCTTCTGAGGTTCATACAAGGTGGTTTCCTCCAGGTGTGGAGCTGTGCTTGGTGGCCTGAGAACCTACAGCAAGGGGAAGGCCATCCTAGGCAAGGGGGCCAAAAGTTTTGTTGGCAAGATGGTGCCCATCCCGTGGACTGGGAATGGTGCCAAGCTGGTGGGTCCCAGCTCCAGGTGGAACGACGAGATGGGCCATTAAGGAGTGAGGGATTCCTGTTGGGGCAGAGGTGTGTGGTGGGCTGGAGGTGGTGGTGCAGAAGGGCCGGAGGACAGCCTGAAGCCGTTTCATTCAAAGAGCCTCAGTACAGGCCAATCCCGTCTGGTCTCCTTGCCCGCCATCTGTACTTGGCCTTGTCATGCGGTGGGGCTCTTTGAGCTCCTTTCTTCTCCATCGGCTGGCTTCCTTGGGGTCCCAACAACAGGAGACAGCACACCTGAAGGAGAAGGGGACACAGTCCTTTGCACTCCTGTCCCAACTCACACCACCATGGCACCGTCTTCTCCCTTCCATGCCCCAGAACTGGCCTCCTGCTGCCCCTGCAGAGGCTCCAGCACCAGCTGGGCACGGCCCCTCCCCCACCCTCCCAGCTTCTAGGTTCTGATGGCGAACAAGGAACATTTACCAGTTTACTGTCGCCCCGAATCTAGTCGTCTGTGGACCTTTAGATTTTCTCCAAATCCTATACCACAGGTCAATTACTTATTAATTTCATTCAATCTAACCATTCTAAATTTCAACATATTTATTTTAAAAGAACATTTTATATCATTACCTTCAGTGGAAAATCTTGCCGTAATTCATTTTAAACAACGTATGAGAATTAAATGAGTGTTTGTCCTCAGGATACCTAGAACCCCTCTTCTTCCATGGATGGTGGGTGGCAGGCTTGGGGACACCCCTGGGGTATTCAGTCAAATAGTGCTTATTGTGTGCTTCTGGGTGCAGATGCTTTTGTAATTGCTCTGAGGGGTTTTACAAAGGTGGCCTGGTCCCAGAGCAGCATTAAATCAGCCTCCGTCCCCATCTCCTCTCCACCCACAATGACCACACACAGGTTTGGCATCCTTTGAAATGCCCCAGGCAGGTGGCTTCTTTCTCTAATGAGCGAGACTGGTATGAAGAACCGGGAACCCCCAGTGAGAGTAGAGAGCTGAACTTGAATTACTCACATCACACATTAGTTGAAAACCCCCCAGAAGTTTAAAAGGACAGTATTTATTGTAATTTATGGAAATATATTAGAGAATTTCCTGATGTAACTGGAAAGGTCTCAATTATATTCAAAGGAGAATATTTAACGACATGTTAGAAGGTGCTATATTGGAAGCTATTTGTTAAAGTGCTCCCAATTTTGACAAACATATGTAGAAGTGATTTTGTTTTTTATCTTGAGGGAACAGAAGTAATATATGGATAAAAACTTTGAGTAATATTCACAAATGACATTGGGAAAAATAATTCAGCATCTGACGTGTTTTGCTTGCCTAATAAATCAGGCATCACTAGCTTATGTACATAATCATCAGAGCTCATTTTTATTAAACCAATAATGTTAAGTCAGGAATTTTTTTTTTAAGATTTTAAGTTAAACAGATGGTAAAAGACTCTTCCTTGTGCTGATTCATCTAATAAAAAACTCAGGATAAATTCATCTAATTTCATAAGATCAAGGCAAATAGAATAACTGCTCTGTGTATGTACACGTCTAAGCCTGTTTATTATATACATATATGCAGAGTGTATCACATTAGGTGCATTCAGAACAGTGTGCAGCCGTCACCACCTCCATCTCCAGAATTTTTCATCATCCCAAACAGAAGTTGTGTCCCATTAAACAGCAACTCCCTTTCCCTCCCTCGCCCAGCCCTGGAAACCCTCCTGCTCCTTTCTGTGTGGAGCTGACTGCTGCCTACACCTCCTGTAAGAGGGACCATGCATACAGTGTCTTTCTGTGTCTCACCTACTCCACTTAGCTTGTGCTCAAGGTCCATCCCTGTTGTAGCATGCTCATAATTTCATTCCTTTAGAGGGCTAAATGATAGTCCAGTGTATGCATAGCCCTTATTTTGCTTATCCCTTCATCTGTGGATGGACCTTGGGTTGTTTCTACTGTCAGGCCATCGTCACTCAAGCAGCCATGCACCGTGGTGTGCAGGTGTCTGCCTGAGCCCCCGCTTTTGCCTCTTTGGGCTACACACCTAGGAGTCCACTTCCTGGATCATATGGTAATGCTGTGTTTAACTGTTTAAGGAATGCTTTTGCCATATTTTCGTGCCAAATGAATTACCTGGGAATTGAATCTGCCTATCTGTTGTGAGAGTGTCCCTTACTTATTTCATTAAATAGCAGTGTTCTTTTCCTCCTTCACTTACTCATTTTCATGGAGCGCCTCCTGATCGTCATCAGGCTTCTAGACAGGGCCCATAGCAGAGAGCAAGATGCGGCCCTTGTTCTCCTGGAACATGCATTCTAATGTGCAAACATGAAGCAGGCAAAGAAGAAGTAGATGAGATCAGAGAGTGAGAAGGCCCTGCGAGGAAAAGCAGACCAGGAAGGGGGCTGGAGAGTGCACAGAGTTCCTGTGACCGCTGTGGGGTTTTTGGGAGGGCCCCTGTGGGGATGACATTTGAGCAGAAACCAGCAGTCATGCTGGGTGAAGCTGCAGGAAAAGGTGAAGGAGCAGTGAGTGTGGATGCTTGGAAGTGATCCTGGGAGGGTGTCCAAGGAGCATTAGGAAGGCCAGTGTGGTGGCAGCCACGTGGGGACAAGATGGGCTGGGGCACAGAGGGCCTTGTCAACCACGTTGAGAACTTTGGGTATCATCTTAAGAATGATGGGAAGCTGTCAACAGGTTTTGCGTTGGGAATGACAAGATCTGGCTCATGTTTTGAGAGGGTCTTTCTGCTTGTGGAGGGGGTTGGGGGATGGCCACAAGAGTGACCAAGAGTGGAAAGAAGGAGACTGACTTACTATGTGTGCCTGAGTACCAGTGACAGGGCGTTTCTTCCAGGCTTCTAGCGAATTCCTGAAGCGCATGTTGGAAATGGGACTTTGATTTGACATTGAGTTTGCTTTCAAAGAAATTACACTCTTTCCATGTCTGTGTTAGAAGTGTTGTTTGGACCGTTCACCTTGCATTTTCAATTGCTTGTCAGGATCATTGCCCAGTGTATTCTCGAGATTATGCACAAATGACCAGATAAAGAGCAAATGGCATCAATGGCTTCTTTATCATCTCAACAGCTGATGTTTGCTTCTTGCCCAAAGACACCGGAGACAGAAGGCTAGGTCGGGATGCTCCTTCCTAAGCTATAACCCAGGAAAAACAGCCTGTGAAATGAATGCTTGCTTTTTTTTTTTTTTTTTTTTTTTAATAATGCTTTCTTTCTGTGAGCTTCTCTTGTGCTGTCTGGAGAACACTGAATGTGAACGAGGAATTCAATAAGAAATCTGAAAGTCTCACCATGCAGAACTCTATGGCACGGCAACCAAACCCAACTTTTGGGTTTAACATGAAGATTACCTTGGGTTGTAATACAAAAGAAAAAACTTAGGCTTTGAAATACTTTGTTTATTTAGCAAGGTTTTATAAACTTAGGCTTCAGATGTTCTTTACTACTGAAGGAGGGGGAGGAAAAAAAGGAGGAAAAAGATTAATTGGTTCATTTTGAGTATATGTTTCTTTTGACAAGTGAAGAGTTATTGCCAAATTTGATATAAAATAAGTTGTTATAACCTGACATTTATCATTTGGATTTATTTGAGTTACTGCCTTCTCCAAATTCAATAATGCTAGGAAGCAGAATTAAGCTAGGTGACTCCATGAAGTGCCCTTTAAACCCATTGGGGGATGTCGACGAGAGACTCCACACTTGGAGGTCAGTGATGATGATCTTGTGCATTTTCTTGCCTTCTTCACATTGAGGAAGCTATATAACCACAGGGATATTATTTTTTTTACATATTAAATCCCATTCTGTAACATATGGAAAACCCAAAAAGATGTTTTAAAAACCCAAACAAGATAAAGAGACAGCAAAGGGCCAGAAAGTATTGAAAGATAGAAAGCAAATAGAATCAGACATTCAGAGAAATAAGACTAGAGGCGGCACAGAGGGAGGCAGCTGAGAAGGTAAGAAATGAGCTGAAGGTCCTGGAGATGCGGGGGGGGGGGTGGTTCCTGGGATTGACTGAGGGTCTTAATTAGTTAATAAATTAGGTGGGGTGACCCTTCCCCTTCTCCATGTGTTAGGTGGGAGTGGGCATTCCCTGAGGCCAGGGCAGTTGGTGAGGGCTCAAGGTCAGGGAGCTCCAGGCCTGGGGAGGGCCAGGGAGCCCCACACCCTGGCAGTAAGATCTTCAGCCTGCCACGCATCAATGAATGGGATAGACAACAATCCAGGGATTGACAGAAAGATAAGCAGATAATTCACACATTAGCACACACTCAGGGGAATCATCTCTAGGCACGTGTGGCTCCAAGGCACCAGGTAGAAAAGCTAAAACTAACAAAACAGGGGTCACACGGCAGAGGAGAACCCAGAATGAACCTGACTAGACTCACGGAGGGGTTCCCAGAGATGCAGCATCTCTGATGTGAACGCCAACCAGAGCTGCGCAAGTTACCAGTGAAGCTCTGAAATTGGAAGCTCCGTTGTGGGCAGCAGAGCCTGAGGGGATTCCAGCACGCAGCAGAGGTGTGGGACCAGGAGAGGAGGGGCGGGGGTCCGCAAGTGTGGCCTCCAGCCAGAGAATTCTGGCAGCCCAGACCAGGGCCCAAGTCGAGGACAAGATGGAAATAGACGAATCCGTGGAAATCCCCGAGGTGAGAGCCCTGCCTGGACGACGCACCCCCCCGCTCCCCACCCCAGGATGTGCACTGGACCTTTAGAAAACCAAGGAGGCGCAGAATGCCTGAAAGCCTGGACACAAAAATGATGTTTCCTGCTAAGGAGCAAAAATCAGACTGGCCTTCATCCTCTCACTTCCAGAGTGCTGTGCGGAGAGACCTGAGTAGCAGCCTCCCGGCTCCCAGCAAAGCAGACCACATGTGGAATCTTCAGCACGGGGGCAGTAGCATGGGGTGCGGGTGGAACGAAGGCATTTCAGATACGCAAGGATGAAGGTTTGCCTTCCAGAGATACTCAGAGGATCGCCTGGGTATGTCCTCGAGCAACACGTAGAATAAATCCAAAATGAGCCTATGTTTGCAACACAGTCAGATAATGATAGAAACATGTCAAGTGGGAAAGTGAAATGTCTTCATTGTCCCCTTCTTCTAGGACACAGTCACTAGAAAGGGTATATTCTTCCACATACTTCCTGTGTATGCGCCAACAGTTCACTCATAGGTGTTATGTTCATGAACATGTAGCTTTACAAAAAGGCTGCGTTCCACATAATATTGGCAAAATTGTTTCCGTAACTTGACATTTTGCTGTGGAAATCTGTCCTGCTTTACCTACAAAATTCCCTTGTTCTTTGTAAAGATTGCTTGGCTTCTGTGCATTGGAGGGCCCTAGTTTATTTGAACAGTCCCCTTAGCAAGTGTTTAGATTGCCTTTATATTTCACTATGAAAGGAGTATTGCCGCGGATATCCCTTGGACTTTGAGTCCAAGTCAGAGTATTTGCTGGACCACAGGGAGTGGGCAGCTGACTCTAATGGACCTTGGTGCCCTCCGCCCAGCACCCTCCTCACCATTTGTCCTGTAGGTGAGGGAGCCCTGCATTTGCCCTTGGGGCAGGGAGGTGGGAGGGGAGGGGTGCTGCTACTGAAGCTGACCAGGGCTGTGATGTTTGTCCTGCAGGTGGGGCTGCCTTCTGGTGCTCTTGCCACTCGTGCCCACAGGGAAGCATCCTAATTATAGAACAAAAAGAAATTAAACTGCTCGCAGAAGCGGACTGCGGCGTTTTTAATGTTTATGACGAGACAGCCCAGATCTACGTTGCCTTACCTTCCAGACTGTAAAACTCAGATAACTTTGTGATCCACTATTCTTCAGAAGAAAAAAGCAAAGATTCTATTTGACCATCTTTTTTGAAATCTTTAGAATTTCATCCTTTGAAAATAAGTCTTTGAGAATTTCCAACAATGTGCATCCAGTCAGTGTATTTCAGGAGAGAAGAAATAATTTAGGTTTCAACTTTTAGTTTTTTTTTTTCCCATCTCTTCCTTCCAAAAAAAAGAGGGGGGGGAAAGGGGGCGGGATCGCTCTTGATCCAAAAAGAACAAATGGAGAACTATATGATGATTTTGCAGAATTAATGAGCATTTCAGATGGCATTGGCCCCTATGGTCCTGTGCACATTGGTGCTTAATCTCCAGGGCTAAAGCCCAGTGATGATGGGAGTGAGGGGTATTCAGTCTGTTGGGCAAGGGAGGGAGGGTCACTCCTGGCCTTTTGGCTGTGTCTCCTCCAGTGTGCGGGGTGACAGATCCCGGTTGGTAGTGAATCAGAGTGCCTCTCTCCCCAGGCAGAAACTGGGGTGGCGTTGGGGAGTAAAGTGGGTAGGTTTGCACAGTCAGGCTCCTGAGCTGGGGACGGCTCCAACATGCTTGGTGGGAGTGGCCAACCCAGAGCAAAGGCGATCAGCACAAGGCACAGACAAGGCACAGCAGACCCGCTATGGCCCAGATTGCCCTCCCTTTCAGCTCAAAGCAAAGCACTAGGCCCTGTAGCAGGTTCCGTCTTCAGAGCACTGGTAAGCTGGGACTTCCTCTGGAAGGGGAGCGAACACCGGCAGGGAGGGATCAGCAGATGACGCTCTGCCTTCAGAGATTTTTATTTCATGCATCCTTTTAGAGGTGAAGTGCACTCACACGTTCCTCTCAGCACAGAGGGTTCGGGGATGCAGCAACCTTAATGGTCACACAGGGGTAATGAAACCCAGACGGAGAGCAAGCCCCTGTCTGGTTGCCATCCTTTGGGGATCTCTAAGTGGGCTGTCTCAACTTCTTCCTACGGAGGCTCCCCTGGTCTACAAGTACAGATGTGCGGTTGATTGGTGGTCCAGTGTACATCAGCCAGAGCTTTGCTTTGTCGGCATTATTAAAAGTTAATTTGTTTCTTTGTGTAAATGCTTATTCTACTGGAAGGGAGCTTCTTGGTTGTTACTATAGTCTTACATAAGCAGAGGAAGCACTCTCAATACCTTCAAAACGTGATGCTTGATACTTCTGCTTGATACTAAACCTGTCAGAAAATCAGAGGGATTTTAAAGGGTGGGTGTTCCCAGAACTGACAGTGGCTGCAAGGTGCTGAGCAGGCCCTGTGTGTGTGTGTCCAGGGTGGTACTGTGTCTCATTTCAGACCCCCTTTCAGCCCAAGGTCATAGATGGCAAAGGTGGACTGATCTCAGAGTATCACCTAGAATGTGAGGTGCAGGAGGCAGGGTTGGCCCCATCTGAGGACCCTGGGCTGGTGTCCGGGAGTGGACAGCTTGAGGTCATGTCTGAGTTTGGCCAGAGGTCAGGAGTAAAGAAGTGTTTTAGGAGCCTAGATTTCAAGACCAAGGACAGCAAACTCCAGGTCTGGGAGGCAGGAGGTCAGCAAAGCAGGAAGGAAGGGGGTGTAGCCAGGTGATCCTGGCCAAGATCCTGGAGGCAGCCTGGTGACAAGGCCGGAGGAATGAAAGGGTAGGGTGATGCCACACTAGCCCTCACTGCTCCTGGGCCATGTGGCATGGGGCATCCCTCCCAGCTTCCCACAGTTTCCTTATTTACTGCTCCAGCATTGGCTGGAGTCCGAGCTCAGTGCTGAGGAGTCAGGCAGCCTTGACAAGGGTTCACAGCCAGGCCCGAGTTGGAACCCAGGTGCCCCGACTCCGGACAGGACTCCCATCCCAGCCGCCAGACCCCGAGGTGCCCAGGCTCCCAGCCTTGGCCGTGCTGCTCTGCCCTTAAGCCTGGCACCCAGGCAGGTTCTCGTGTTCTCCTGCTCCAAGTTCCCAGTCCCAGGTAAGGCCTTTCCCGACTTCTGAATCTCCACCTTCAGTCACACCAGATCCTTCCCCTTCTGCCTCCAAAGTGTTCCCCGGCCTCAGCCTCCATCCCTGCAGTGTCTGGCGGCTCCTGGGGCGATCTCGCTCATAGGAGCTGCTCTCTGTCTGCCTTCCCTGTCCTTCCTCTGCCCTACTTTCCCCTCTGCTGCTTGCTCTAACCCAGTCTCTCCATTGGCCAGATTTTCCAAAGCACTGACAAGCTAAATGCTCCTCTAAGAAGCAGCAGTGATGTCCCCTTTGCCCCAACTCTCCAATGTAGCCTTCCTGTCCTTGTTCCGGCTCTTGTTGGGTAGGCTGCTGGAGCCCCCAGAGGAGGAATCCCAAGCTGGGTCAGAGCTCCCTGGAGCCAGGCCATGGTTGACTGGTAATGCCTGCCAGGGACACAGACATGGCGAGTGGGGGTGGGCCAGTCTATCCTTGTCTCTCTCGGACTACTTGTGGTCACTTGAATGTCCTGTGTGCTGTTGTGTGAGTTTTGCAAATGTTCCTTTCATTTCGTGGGCTGCTCTTCCCTTATTGGATCGCCTTGCAAACTCTTACTTGCCCTTCAAGACTCTGTTCTGCAAAGTCACTCCTTTGAGACTTCAACTGACCCCACTAAATGTTTTATCCCGGTTGCTGCCATAAGCCTTTGTATATCTATCTCTTGGCCCTCCCTTCCTGTCTTATAACTGTCCCCCACCCCTCCCTGTAGTTTCTGTGAGTCTCAGAGAGCAGAGGAGGTTTTAGAAATTGCATATCCCCAGTACCTGGCACATAATCAATTTTCAAAATGAGTGTTGAATTTTAGAAATCTATGTCATTTATATCTCCTTTAAAATCAGCACAGGTTGGCACAGTTACACAGAGTTCATACCTCATTGTATAATTGCATCTTTTACCCGGCTCAACTCTTAGGAAAGACTAAGGGGAAAGAAATTAAAATAAAAGGAGAGCAGGAATTTGACTAAGGAGAAGTGAACTTCCAGGTAGGTTCTGCCCTTCCCTTGGCTTCAGCTCATCTGCGATAAGCAAGCACCTGCTGTGTGCCCACCCTGTGATGGTGGCTTCTGTTCTTCTGTGACACAGTGTCTTGGGCGACGAGCACTGATGCCTTGTCCTGGTCTCAGGGTTCCGGGGGTGTGGTGCTGTGGGAACGGGAGTGGGCTGGACCCCAGGTGACATGGGCATGAGCACCAGGCACCCCTAAACAGGTGGAGCTTGCTCATGCACAGAGTGAAGGAGGCGATGCAGGCACAGCTAATCCAGACTGGGCACTCACTGTTTTCACCCCTTTTGTCGCACACTTTCTATGGATTAGCCCATTTAATCCTCAGGACGGCTCCACCAGGGAGGCCTATTACTCTCCCCATTTTATGGATGCAGACTGAGGCTCAGGTTGATGGAACTGCTCTGTCTTCTTTCTGAAATGCAGCATGTAGAATGGTTTTGGCAACCACGTGGAGGTCACTGTCATTCATTCATTCGGCAAGTCGTTACCAGTCAGCTTTCTTTGGTTGGGGGTCAGGTGCACAGGTCTCAGAGTCCAAGGGGGACAGGCGCTCAGGAAGTGGCCTCAGCCCTGGGCAGTTACTCCTATCTGTGCTCTCACACCTCCTCACAACCCCTCTAAGTGTTTGCTCCAGGATTTTCCCCATTCTGCCTTAACACACACTTAATGCTGTGCACATCTGTCCTCATCATAGGGGAGAAAGTTTTTTGAAAACAAGGACTATATGCTTTTCATCTGTGTCTGGCATGATGCAGAATAGACCACATGTAGTTTCAGAATCAGATGACAAATTTAACTCTATCACTGCAGGTGTGATTTTGAGGGCATTTGGGGGAATACTGTCTTCTCCAGGAAGTAAATCAGTATCACATACATTTATTGAGCACCGGCCGTGGGCCGGACCCTGGGGTATACAAGGAGGTGAATACCACATCATCCCCACCCCTCAGAAGGTCACAGCTAGAAAGGAAAACAAGTGGTTCTTTCTAGTCTGTGTTGAAGGATCTCTGTTTCTGAGGTGTTGGATGAATATGCATACCAGGCATCCAGGCAAAAGCTTCTACCGATTTTTCACGTAGCAAAGACCAAGTACCAATAGCTGGATCCTGGTCAGTAGATTTTGTAGCTGCTAAGGGGAGACTGTCTGGGGGAAGTTGCCGTGGGTGGGTAGGTGATGTGGGAGAGAAGGAAAGAGCTCGGATTATGATGGGTGGGGAGGATCCTGGGTGATCAGACCCTGATCTTGCTTCAAGTGCTCAGGAGAATTTGCCATGCTGCGGGGCTGCTGGGTGGGGCTGCATACCATGCTGACCAAAGTGAAGTGTGATTTTGAGTCCAGACCACAGGTGAAGCCTGTCTGTGCGACATTGGGTACGTGACTTAATCTCTCTGTGCCACAACATCCTCATCTGTAAAATGGGATTGGATCACGCTCCTACCTTCGGGGCTTAAGGAGATGGTCATGTGCGTGAATCCGTGGCTGGTGCTGGCTCAGTGGCTGACCCGTATCCAGACAGCTGTCCTTACTGATAGGCTACGGTGTCACTAGTGCCTGGCAGCCCATCATTCCCACAGCCGGCTGATCCTCAGTTACCTGGGGAACTGGGACAAGGTACTGATCGTCCACTCTGCAGCCGTGGTGGAAGTAGATCTCTGTATGCTAACATGGCGCGATTTCTGGAATGTGTAACTGGATGAGGAAGCAAAGTGCCGTTGAGTGTGTAGGGGTTTCTACTTGTGCAGAATAGTGGCCAGATACAGGTACATGCTTGTTCATACATGTTCACACTGTTTCCGGAAGGATCCACATGGAACTGTCACAAAGGAGCCCACAGGAATAGGGGACTGGGATTGGGTTGGAGGGGCGGCTTTAACGACTTTACATTATAACTGAAGAGCTCATCTAAATACAGTTTCCTGGATCCTGTTTCCAGAATTCTGACCCTATCGTTTTCAAGTGGAATCTGGGAATGTGTTTTTTTACAAAGTTCCTTCCCTAAGTGGAGTGTATGACCCACTGGCCTCTGGAGCCCCTGCTTTAGGGGTAAGGGTTGCCGGATAGTGGTTTGGAATCAGCAGCTGCTCTTGCAGGTAGCAGTTTGCATTCTTGTGTTTGTAGAAAGGAAACTGAGGCTGCTGCTTTAACAAACCTGACATCATTCCCAAGCCCCTTCTCCCTTCTCTGTCTGCCTCAGAGGCTGAAAAGTGAATGTCCACTTTCTCAGAATCCTAAGCATTTAGAAGTGGCCATATATAAGAAACACAAGTGTTTTGGGCAATTGCTGCAAAACTTTGGCTTTTGGGAGAGAAAGGACTTATTTAGATACTTCCCTTTCCTTTTCTTTCTGGCCTTGACCATCTACATGATGGCTGGAGTTGTGGCAGCCATTTTGTACTCATGAAGGAAGGCAAAGGAAATTGCAGAGACCCCAGCCCTGATATCCTTAGACCTGTGGAATGATGTCAGCAGTCACTTTTGTAGACTTCTTGTCGCGCAGGTAAAATTAGCCTTTACTGAAGTTGAGTAGGTTTTCTGCTATTTC
Organism: Eumetopias jubatus; assembly: GCF_037043125.1. Lineage (NCBI taxonomy): Eukaryota > Metazoa > Chordata > Mammalia > Carnivora > Otariidae > Eumetopias > Eumetopias jubatus. The sequence goes on from NW_028274845.1 coordinate 976,741, forward strand.
TAGCAGATAGGGGCCTAAGATGTGGGCACTGAATTAGGGAAGCAGTAGATTTGGGTCCTCGCCCTGGTTATTTTGGATTTGCTGAGTGGCCTCAGGCAGGTGTTTTCCTCTCAACCTCTAAAGTGTGGCGGTGGGGACTTGACACCACCCATCCTTCATGACTTAGGCTGTTTGTAAAATAACTCAGGGGTGATGCTGCCCTTCTTCATCTGAGAAGCACCTTCTAGATCCATTAGGTTCACTTGGTGGCAAACAAGAGAAAGCTGCTTTGCCAGGTTAGGCAGGAAGATAGTTTATTTGAAGAATAGCAGGGACTACACTGAATTAATCGAGCCACCGTTGGAGGACTGACCTGGGGAAGGACAGACTCAGCACAGATGCGACGGTCCAGGGCAGGGGTTCCGGACCGACGGCCAGCTGTCTGTGTTGTAAATACACTGGAAGAGAGCCGCCCCCATTTGTCCATGTGTGGCCAGTAGCTGCCTTCACGAGGGCAGAGTTCTGACAGGGGCACACCCTGCGAAGCTGGAAACAGCTAATCATCTGACCCTTTACTGACAAAGGTTTGCTACCCCTGACCTAGGGGGTTGAACCCACCCCTGAGTCTCAACAGGAAATGCAAAGGAGGAAGGAAGATCAGGCCCCACTCCAGTGCCCCCTGTGCATGCGGGGCCTGGGGGGGGTCCACCCTGGGGCTCCCGCATGGCGCCCCCTCAGTCCCTGCCCCTTCTTACATCTGCTGCTGCTTTGTTGTCATAAGCCGACTGCTACCTGAGGAGACATGGTGTGTCCTTCTGTTTGTTCCCTGCCGCCCACTTGGAAGTGGCAAGGGCACCCGCCTGGCCCCTTCCCCCCTGTGCACCCTCAGCCCCTGGAATGGGTCTGGCATGGAGCAGGTGTCAGTGAGTACAGTGAATATTTGTTGAACAAATAACTAAGTTCTAGCTGTTCTTTAGCTACACTGCCCCATTTCCCACGACCAGGAGAGAGTCTGTCTGGTCTCATTCGGATCATGTTTGGTTTGCAAACCATCACTTTGGTTTACAAAGATGAGCACATCAGGAGAGAGACAAGTCCCCCGAGGAAGCTAAGTTGCTGTTATAAAGGAGGGAGCAGTAGGTGATGGATGCGGAGAGTCTGTAAAACGACAAAGATCGACGATAGAGGAACTTGGTCTTTGGGAATTGCTTGCACATGGCTGCCCTGTGACAATTTCTTATTGTGTTCTTAGGTAACCGGCCGTGAGGTGGTGTCTTCCTTCCTTCTAAGGGCAGGGAGGCTGGGTACCTACCTAACACTTCTTGGTCTCCCATGGTGGGGAGAACCCTCCGTGCCTAGCACACTGCCTAGCAGAGATGAGGGACTAAGCCAATAGTTTGGGCAGAGATGAGGGGCTCAGCCAATAGTTTGGGCTTGGTGCATTTTAATAGTGACAGGATTGTGCATGCATTTATGTGTCAGCCTTTTGAGCTGAGAAGGCAGAGTTCTGGGGAAAACAACAGGTTGGAACCTCATTATAATCCAAGACATGTCTAGCTGGTGTATGACTCCATCTGCAATGACTGTTTGGATAAAAGTATTCCATACTGGAGGCTCCATTCTTTTTGAATGTACAGATTAATCAATACCATGATTATTTCCAGAAAGCTCCTTGCTGAAGTTTTGTAATGGTGTGTGTAGGCTTTACAGCTACAAAACGTGATCTTCTCGGTGAAAGAAGATGAATAGCTTCAGAGAGAAAGGTATTTCTCCATTCCTGCCCCTGGAAAACATGACCAGATGATGAAGGAAAATGACTCGTGACCTGTCTCTACCTCCTGCGAAATAGTCCACTTCTTGAGCATTTTATTCAGCCAGAGTCAACCTGGCACAGTGCATTAACACCACAAGCTTCTTGTGATGTTTTGTGGCTGATCATACTTTCCTCCTAAGTTCTCTGTAGAACTAAAGCAGTAACAAGGAAAACAGGGCATTTCTTTGCTCCTAAAAATGCTCTCACTGTCTGATTTCTTGAACTGGGCAGAATCTTCTTAGTTTACATGATGATCTCCAGGGAAGGGTGGGATGGGGCATCTTAAAGCTCATGATTTAGACAGCCGGACTCGGAAAATTGGGTCGAGACTACGGGCCCAGCAATAGGCCAGAAGTCAGGAAACCTGGCTGCTCATCAGCCACAGGGCCTTGGGCACCAGCGTCCTGTCAGTTTTCTGTCAGCGGAGCAGGGGTAGCATGGTTCCTTGTGTGTTGGGGAGCCGCGTCCCTGGCCTCTACCCACTGGCCAGTAGCAACCCCCGGTTGTGACTCCAGGCATCTGCCGATGTCCCTGGAGCCGGAGGGCAGTGTTGGCCCTGCCGCTGACCTTGCAGTCGAGATGGCGTGGTGATAGGTGTAGAGGAGGGAGTTCAGGGTCTGTCATGCCCTCCATGTCCTGCAGCTCCTACTTATTTCCAGGGCCCCTTCGTCTCCACCTGAGAAGCCATCCTGTGTTCCTTCTGAAAGAGGCCACAGACGGAACATGTCCTTACCCAGCTTTGTGATGTCTACGTTTTCACTGAGGAGTGACACACAGACAGAAGTGCACACATTGGAGGTTCACAGCGTGGTGAATTTTCACGGGGCAAACAACCCCTGTGAATGTAACTAGCACCCCAATCAAGCAGCAGGTTTGGAACAGGAGCAGCACCCCTCCACACCCCAAATTCACCACTGTCCTGACTTCAAACATCACAGATTGGTTTTGCCTGCTTTGTTGATCTTCATAACACGGGCTCATAAAGAAGAATATGTTGTTTTTCCACCTGGCTCCTTTCCCTCTACGGTACTTGTGTCAAGTTCACTTGTGTTATCGTGTGTACGTCTAGCTTGTTTGTTTTCATCAGCTAGCATTCCGTCACCTGAAAACACAGCAACTTATTGATTGATTCCATTGGCCGGGGGCTTTTGGGCAGCCTCCAGCTTGGGGATCATAAGTTGCGCTGTGAACATTTTATCCGTGTCTTTTGGCGAATGTGTGTAATTATTTCTGTTGGGTATGTACCCAAGACTGGAGTTAATGGCAGTATAAAGCACATGACTAAACAAACAATCGTCTTACTGTTTAGTGTGGTGAGTGAGGGTGTCTGAGGCAGGATGCTTCACCGGTGGTGGTTATGGAGAATGTTGTCTTTGAGAAAGCCAAAAGGGCGAGCAGGAGACAACCATTCGTACACAGGAGCAATGCCAAGCAGAGGAGACAACCTGTGCAAAGGCCCTGAGGCAGGGCTGAGCCCACTGTTTTCCAGGAAGTGAAGGAAATTGACTGAACGTGTCTGGGAGAAGTATGTATGAGGACCAGGTCATGCGGGGCTGTGAAGTGGGCAGGAGGGGCTTGGGAAGGGCAGTGGGGGATCATTGCAGGGTTTGAAACAAGGGAGGGAGCATAATGTGGCAAGTGTTTTAGGTTTGTTCCTCTTTCTGCAATGTCAAGACTATACTGGAGGGACTGGCGTGGAGGTAAAGGGACCATTTGGAGAATGTCTGAGAGGCTGGCAGTGATGGCAGCCCAGATGAGGGTGATGGAAAGGAAGTGTATGCATTAGAAGTACAAATACAGCAGTCATAAGAAAGCACTGTTATTACTATAGCAACTAGTACTTGTTGGTTCCCCACTGTGTGCGAGGCAATGTGCTAGCTGTCTCATCTGTGCTTAATACCTGATACAACCCCATGAGGTAGGTACCCGCTATCATCCACATCTTATGGCTCAGAAGACAGAGGCTTATAGAAATTACTGCTGCATCTGTCATTGATACAAGTGTTACTGAATCTGAGAGAGTCGGCCTTGCCAGCCTGTATCACTGACACGGTGGGATCTGGACTCATGGGGTCATGAGAGGCCCCATCCTGTCGCTTACCAGCGTCACGGTGCACGCGCCCATGGTCTCCCAGCTGCTTTTCCCCAGTGGGGCTGGGATTGGAGGTGAATTTGTTCTCAGGTCATATACAGTTTTTGTAAATGCAGAAGCAGTGCTCAAATTTGCATCATTACTAGAGAAGATAAACCACCAGTCCCAACAGACTCAGTGCAGTTTTCTTCTGGAAAAACAGGCTCCAGAACAGGAACAGGTGTTTCATCCAGAGACTCTTGTACCCGGAGAATCCCAGAGGGAGCACAACCAGGAGTTCCTTTTTCCTGAAACTAGATGGAACATCGCAGCTTGGGTTTGAGGTCTGCTCTGCCCCCCCAACCCCCGTCCATTATAGCCTCCGGTATATTCTGAGGCTTCATTAGTCATGGGGTACTGGCGGTGCCCAGATGCACTGTGCCCTTCCCACCTTCCTAGGGCGTTTGGGAAGTGAAGTGGCCACTCCTCACTCCTGCCTTCTCTGCAGACCTTGCCTTGACCAAAGCCACCCCTGATGTCTCCCCCACCCCGTCTCCTCCCTGCTTCTCCTCGTCTCCCTTTGTGCTCTGCCCGTGGATAATCGCCAGCATTTAGGAAGTGCTTACTCTGTGAAAACACTGTTTTAAGAGCACTGAAAGCGCTGCTTCGTTGGGCCCTCCCTCACAAGACAAGTTGTCATCACGCTCCATTGCCAGACGAGGAGACTGAGGTCCAGAGAGCTTTCAGAAATTGGCCGAGGCCGTCACGCTGGCGAGAGGTGCCCTGGGACTGAGCCCACATCTGTCCACCCTGCTGCTGCCTGCCTGTGAGTTCATCTGCCTTCTCAGTGAGGTTGGGCCCCTTCATTCCTGACCCTCGTTAGTGTGGTGCTGGGCATGTCGTGGGCCCCCGGTATACACTTGCTGACTTAAGCTGAGAGCTGGAGAATGTTTGGTTGCCATGGGATGTTTGAGCTCTACTGGAAATGACCCCATGGAATCGCATGACCATGACCTGATGTGGTGGCTGCACACAGAGCTTAGAAAATTCTGCTTCTGACAATGACAGCAGTACGTCATGGCTGAGCGTTTGTTTTGTGCCAAACACTGCAGAGCGCTTTAGGGTCGTGTCCCCAACTCCTCATCCCAGTCCTCTGTGCAGCCGTCCCGCTCACCACAGCTCAGAAAGCTACAGTGAAGGGCATCGCCGGGTGGCGGAGGCTGTACCCCCCTGGCCTGTCAGCATTGCCATCGCGGTCTGCACCATCGAATGCCTGGGGAAAGGTCGCCCCCCGGGGCAGCGGCTGAGGATGGACCACAGACGATCCAGTCGTATGTGATCACTACCTTTCACTTCCCTTGTTCCATCATCAAAAAGACAAGTGGCACTCTGGCCATTTGGTGTCACAAGTTCTGTTATCTTTCATTATTCTGTGTTTGAGTCCCAAATAAGAAGGAGGAAAGGAGCTGGAGGAAGCAGGGAAATGTGCTCAGTGGTCTCAGATCTCCAGATGTCCTCCTGGTTAGGGGGCTCACCAGGCTGGCTAGGGAGGAGGCAGGTGCGGTGGTTTGGGGAGGTGAGGTCTACCGGCCAGGATCTGCGGGCATGTCCTTGCATTAGAGTGGGGACGTTTCTAGGTCAGATCCCACGTGTATCCAAGGACTGGGGGTTTGTAGAGGTGGCATTGTCTGGGTCTGTGTGTGGGAGACACCTGTGTGGTCGTGAGTGTGACTGGAAGTACTCACTCCGTGGGCCTGGAACATTGGTCTGGACCCAGCTGAGGGTCAAGGGAGTGGCCCCAAAACTCCACTTCCTCGCTGTCACAGGGGACTGGGAGCTGGAAGCACATGGACCACCAAGAGGTCCCATGTAGGGACGGATTGTGAGAGCTCGCTCCATGCCCCTCCGCAAGCTAGCCACTTTGTAATGAGGAGCAGTACCCGGATGAAGCAGCTGGGAAAGGGCAGTGGCCTCTGAGCCCGGCCTTGGAGCCAGGCTTGTGTGGCCTCTGTCTGTTGCCTGTGTCTGTTCTCCGGAGCATCCTGGGTGTGCCGTCACCTGCTGTTCTGGGCTGATGTGAATCTCCAAAGCACTGCTGTATCACCCCTGACTGGAAGGAGCCCCAGACCTGAGGCCAGCCAGGCCCTGGGCTGCACGTGGAGATTTACCCGTTCAATGCTGGCATGGCCTTCTTTGTCCATTGGCCACTCCCCCGCCCCCCCCGCCCCCCTGCACCTGCTTTGCTGCCTCACCACTGTGAACTAGAGGCAGTTTGGTCCTGGAATGGACCTTTGACAGCTGTGGACTGCAAGAGGTTGGTGTCAGACTCCACATTGTTCAGTAGGAACCTTGGGTGAATTACTCATCCTCTTTGAGCTCCAAGGCTTGTCTCTGCTGATTCGGGAGGAAGCTAGCATTGCTGAACTGGGGATGAAGAACATGATCATGATGGTGACTCTAGTAAGTGACATTTAGTTTAGACTGACTATGTGCTAGGCACTCTGTTAAGCACCTTTTATATATTTGTGTATATATACATACACGTAACCTGAACAGACTTTCAGAATCACCCAGGAATTAATATCCTAATTTTCTAGATAAAGAATCAGTGCTAAGAGGGGTTCAATACCTTGCTTCTGTCACTAAATACTAGAAAGAAGCTATAATGAGTTAAGTGGTGATCCTCCGGAAGGTATGGCCACCAGGAACCTGGGAATGTGACCTTAGGTGGGTTTTTGCAGATGTCATTGAGTTAAGGGTCTTGAGATGAGATCATCCTGAACTATCCAGGTGGGCCCTGAATCCAGTGACCCCTGTCGTAATGACAGAAGAGAAGGCAGAGAGACACACAGAGATGAGGGCCACATGCAGGTGGAGACAGGATGGGAGTGATGCAGCCACCAGCCCGGGGGCCTGGAGCCACCAGAAGCTGGGGGAGAGCAAGACGACATTCTCCCTTGGAGTCTGCATCCCTGTTGACATCTTGATTTCAGACTTCCAGCCTCCAGAACTGGGAGAGAATACAATTCTATTGTTTCATACCACCCTGTCTATGGTCCTTTGTTGCAACAGCCTCAGGAGACTAAGACAGAGGCGCAGCCAGGACTGAATCTCAGACCATCTTCTTTTGGGAGGTGATGTACATCTGTCAGACATGTAGCTCATGCTCAGTTATGTCTCAGTCTCTGTGAGAGTGTGTGAGTCTTGCTAGTTGTCTAGGGAGACTTCTCCCCTTGATGTGCTCTCTGATGCTCTGGAAGACTGGGAACTCTTCCACAATGAGATGAATCCTATTCGTTGTCCATTGCACACCTGAGGTCACAGCTGTCGGCACACGAGGAGACCCTGTGTGCAGAAGTGGGACATGGCAGCGTTGCCGCCAGGAGACCTGTTTCTGTCTCCACCTTGACCAACCCAGAGACTTAGGTTTGGAGGTTTCATCTGGGTTTTTGGTCAAGCATGGCCGAGAAAAGTGTTGGAGTCAGCCAGACCTGGCTGCTGCTTCTGGCAAGTTCTGAGATGCTCCTTGGTGTTAGGGAGTGGGCCTTGAGGTTGTGCAGGTAAAGCACTGAGCACAGAGCCCAGAATAGGAGAAACAAAAGTATTTAATAATATAGTATATATTCACATATTTGTGTGCATATAAAAATATATGGGTATTCATAACATATAAATAAATATGTAGAGCAGAAGAGTATTGGAAACATTGATTTTAAAACTTTTTAAAATTTTTTATTGTTATGTTAATCACCATACATTACATCATTAGCTTTTGATGTAGTGTTCCATGATTCACTGTTTTACAAACTGTTTTTAATCACAAAAGTTACACTGTTAATAATGAAGATTTAAATTTTTGAAATAAGATATACAACTAGGAGAAGGGTACATATAAAACTAGTTAGAAATAAACACAGTGAATATTTAGTGTATAGTTTTTGCATATTTTCTCTTTCCTGTATTTTTCCTTAAAATGTGGATCTTATTGAACATAATGTTTTGAACCCTTCTTAAACAATGTACTGTGAATGTTTTCCCCCGTGGTTAAACATTTGTCTTCAAAGTCGTGTTTAATGGCTCATTATGTTCTGTGTGGGAGTTTCTGTGGGGCTCCGATGGACTGACTGATGCCTACTGATGTGGGGAGAGAGAGAAGGCTTTTTGATGGCAGACTGTGCAGAAACTGTCTAGCGGAGATGGTGAGAGGCGGGGTGGGCGAGCTCCCAGCGGCTCCCCCAGGATGCACAGCTGCTGGGGCCTCTCTGTCCTGCCAAAGCGTTGCTCCTGTTCACATCCCCATATTCCCCTGGCATGGTGTCAGACTGCCCTCGGCTCACGACTTTTCCGGCAAGGTACTGTCGAAGTACACATTTTGCTGACCTGACTGTGGGGAAGTTATATCTTATTACTTCATTTGCATTTTCCATGTTGCTCAGAAATGTGAGCATAGTTCTCCCGCTTCCCCTCTGTCACCTGCTGGTGTTCCTATTGGCCTGGGTGCATTTTTCTCATTAATTTTTAGTTCTAATGTTTTTTAGATTTTATTTATTTGAGAGAGAGAGAGACAGAGATACTGAGAGAGAGCAAAAGTGGGGAGGAGAGGGAGAAGCAGGCTCCCCGCAGAGCAGGGAGCCCAACATGGGACTCGATCCCAGGACCCCAGGATCATGACCCAAGCTGAAGGCAGATGCCCAATCGACTGAGCCACCCAGGTGCCCAAGTTTTAGTTCTTTTTGTAGTCTAGATGCTATTTTTTGTTCACTGTGTTGCATTCCAAAGACTTTTTTTTTTAGACTACAGCTTGTCTTTCATGTGGCTTATGGTGTCTTATGTCAAAGATTTTGAAGTTAACCTAGTCCCACTTTCCCATCTTTTCTCTTATGGCTTGTGCTTTGGGTGTCTTGTTTATGAAGTGCATACCTGCTCCCGCTCTGTAGAGTCCCCTGTATTATATAGAGCACTGTGCTGGTAGGCCACAGTACCTAGCGACTCTGTGACTTGGGTGAGACCTCTCTCTGGACCCCACTTTCTCCTTTATAAAATGGGGATAATAGTGTTGGCTTCATTGTTTTTCAGATTTAGTGTAATCTCCTTGAAAGAGTGCCCAGTGCCTGAAAATCACCCAGGAAACATGAGGTGATCATTGTTGTCCCAGAAATTTTGCTTTTCCTTTTAACATTCACGTGTTAACTCCATGTGGAATTTAGTTCTGGTGCAGGATGGACATCCGTATGGCTGGCTTGCTGTCCCTGCACCAGTAATTGACCAATCCATCTTTTCACCCTGAGATAGTAACACTACTTCTGTCCCATAGCAGCTTCCCAGATGGTCGTCTCTGTGCTCTCCTGTTCCAAGGTCTACTTTTCTATCCTTAGGACAATAATGTGTCTTAAGTTAGTGTGGTCTTAACTGATGAGGACAGAGTTCAGTACCTCCTTTACATTCTTCTCCAAAATTGTCAGGGCCAGTTTTCTCATTTATTTATCCATGTGGATTTCAGGAACAGCTTATTAAGCTTCACGAGGACCCTAAGACTAACATGCGACCACAGGACCTTTTCTCCCAGACACACCACACGGCTCCCATGAGAACATTTCCTGGGCATTTCTGTTTGCGTAATAAGTTCTTGATTTTGAAGATGTTCAGTTTAGTAAACCTTCCTGTGTATCTACCCCAGCAGCTGCGTGTTTCTGGTGTAGACACTGAGGCTGTGCTCTGAGGCCAGCGTGGTTGACCCTTTCAGACCGTTCCTGAAGTTCACCTTCGCCAAGGAATTTTAAAGCTTTGGCTTCTCAGAGGTGATCTCCAGTTTTGGAGCATGTTGGGGACTTCCTTCCAGGCCAGGCCAAATGTGGCTTTGCCAACAATACCTGGTTATCAGCGGGGTTCTTTTTCGGCCTAGTCTCAGGTTGACCACTGGGCCTTTGTCTTGCTCAGCCACGTTTCTGACATTTTTCTTCTTCCCATCTTTTCACATCCATCTTTTCTGATGTTATTTCAGCTCCTTTAAGCAGCATATGGGTGGATGAATCCTATCTCAAAATCTGTCTTTTAACTGTAGTATTTTATCCGTTTACATTTACTGTGATGACTGATGAATTCAGACCTAGTTCCAACAACAGTATTTTGTACTCTCTATTTATTGCAGTTTTCTTTGACATTTTTTTCCCTTCTTTTCAGTCTCCTAGCACAGACTGAGTAACTGATCAAAGTTCCTTTATTCCCTTTACTTTTGCTGCTGGTATGGAAGTCCCCCATTCAAGTGCAGTTCTTTTCATGGCCGACCGTAAGCTTTGACGTGCACACTTGCTTTAGTGAACTCTGGACCTCAGGACTGTGCCTGCTACCCCCCCCCCCGCCCCCAACAGCGTGAAGACATTGAAACCTTGCAGTTTGACCACTTACTCTATTTTCTAACATGCTGTTTTCAGTATTTTACTTTGGCCTTATCTTTAAACCTCCCTAAATTAGTAATCCTGGTTATTTTTATTACAAGAACTAGTTCTCCATATGTTTACTGGTATTTTGATCCCTGCCTCTTGATTCTCTGCCTTTGCTACTCATTTCTTATTGGTCAACAGCTTCTTTCCAAAAGTCTTTAATGCTGTGAGTGGTAACATTTCTTTCAATCTTTATTTGTCTGAGAATGTTTTAATTTTGTCTTTACTTTTGAACAATAGTTTATTGTAATGTAGAATTTTAGATTTTCTTTCCTCATAAGTCCGTAAAGATATCGTTCCATTCCCGTGGGCTTTTATTATGGCTGAGGAGAAGTTGCTCTCTGCTCTGATTATTGTTTCTTTGTAGAGAATCACTTGCTCCTCGGCTGCTATTACACTTTTCTCTTTTTCTTGGGCAATATTCATTTTACTATGTTGCATCTGGTAATGGGTACATTTCACCTGTTTTCTGTGTTGAGTTTGTGTACATCCCGGTGGGTGTAGACTTGGGTTAGAATTTCTAGCAAGGCTTGCTTTCTTCATTCACAGCCAAGCTACACTAAGCTCTCTTGCTGTTTCCCTGGCCTAGCAGAAGTGAAATTGCTGGAGCAAGGTGTCTGAGGAAGTTCAAGACACATTGTCACATTGCCCTCCAATTAAAATACTACTCTCACCACGAGTTCATAAACACAATTTCCCAGTTTTCTTGTTAACCTGGACAAGTGGTTTTCAACTGGGGGCAATTTTGCTGCCCAGGAGACATTTTGCAATGTCTGGAGACATTTTTGGTTATCTCAACTGGGGATGGGGTACTACTGGAATCTAGTATGAAGAGGCTGGGATGCTGCTGAGCATCCTTCAAGCACAGGAACCTCTCCCGCAAACAAAGGGTAGCCCAACTCTAACGTCAGTTGTGCAGAGGTCGAGAAGCTCTGCTCTAGATCAAAGCCTCTTGAGGGCAAGGACTCAGATGGACTAATCCAGGTCTGTATGTCCTTTCTGTCTCTCCTACTGCCTGGTACTTAATAGTGACTCAGTGAGCTTTACAAAATGCCAAACAAACATTAACTTTTGAAATAATTCTTGTCAATATGACAGATGAAAAATAGTATCTTGTTTTAGTTTGAATCTGTTAGTTACCTGTATTTCTTCTTTTGCAAAGCAACCATTCATTTTGTTTGCTTAGGTGAACATACTAATACCTGTCTATCTACAATTGGGACCATGAAGATTAATTGGATCAATTGAGCATAGTACTTGCAGATACACTCTGAATAGTACAGAATGTCAGACAAATAAAGACTTTATTATCACTGCATACTGTCCAAGCAGCCCCCATCCTTAGGAAGGGGCCTGAGACTCTGTGGCTGGGTGCTCGCTGCACATGGAGAAGTGGAGCACTGGAGTCCAGCCAGCACTCTCCTTCAGACAGAGTCACCGCATGTATGTACCTTGGGGGAGGCCCCCACCTCTGTTCACATTGACTGCTTGATATTTTCCCAGATGCTTTCACCTTTCTACTGGTCCTGACAGTACCCTGTGACAGGTGCCGAGAGGGCTGTTGTCGGCAGGTGAGGATCTGAGGCCAAGAGCACCAACACCGGCAATTTCAGAGGGTGATGAGTTCTCACACATGGATGCAGCTTCTATACTCCTGCCCCTGGCTTTTCCCTAGGGTCCAGCATTAGAGGAGGTATGGATAGGGCCTCATCTTGGTGAGCTTCCTTTTAGGGCCCAGAACTGAGAGCTGATGTGGAACACTGGAAAGGCATCCGTGAAAGGACATAACTGATTGCCTCCCACAAAGGTACCAACTCCACCAGAGCATAGGCTGACCTTGGGGAAACATTGTGGCTCTCTCTCCATCCTGTGTTTCCATGAAGCACAACCCAGAAAAGCAAGAGTTAGATTTGTCACCTAAGGCAAAGGAGACAAAAGCAAAAATAAACTGTCGGGACCCATCAAAATAAAATCTTCTAAACAGCAAAGGAATACATCAACAAAACAAAAAGACAATCTACTGAATTGGAGGAGATATTTGTAAATGACATATCTGATAAGGGGTTAGTATCCAAAATAAATAAAGAACATATAGAACTCGGGGCGCCTGGGTGGCTCAGTTGTTAAGCGTCTGCCTTCGGTTCGGGTCATGATCTCAAGGTCCTGGGATTGAGCCCCGCATTGGGCTCCCTGCTCAGCGGGAAGCCTGCTTCTCCCTCTCCCACTCCCCCTGCTTGTGTTCCCCCTCTCGCTGTGTCTCTCTGTCAAATAAATAAATAAATCTTAAAAAAAAACACATACAACTCAACACCCAAAAACCCAAATAATCCAATTAAAAATAGAAGACATGGATAGACATTTCTCCAGAAAAGACATATAGATGGCCAACAGACAGGTGAAGAGATGCTCAACATCATTCATCATTGAGGAAATGCAAATCAAAACCACTATGAGGTTATCACCTCACACCTGTCAGAATGGCTAAAATCAAAAACACAAGAAACAAGTGTTGGTGTGGATGTGGAGAAAAAGGAACCCTCATGCACTGTTGGTGGGAATGCAAACTGGTGCAGCCACTGTGGAAGACAGTATGGATGGTCCTCAAAAAATTAAAAATAGAATTATCATGTGACCCAGTAATTCTACTACTGGGGATTTACCCAAAGAAAATGAAATTAGTGAAAACACTAATTTGGAAAGATATATGCCCCGTATCTTGTTTATTACAGCATTATTTCCAATAGCCAAGATATGGAAGCAACCCAAGTGTCCATCGAAAGATGAATGGATAAAGAAGATATATATATATATATGTGTGTACACACACACACACACACACACACACACACACACACATATCTATATCTATCTATCTATCTATCTATCTGTCTATCTATCTATTTATACCATGGAATATTATTCAGCCAAAAAAAAGAATGAAATCTTGCCATTTGCAAGGACACAGATGGAGCCAGAGTGTATTCTGCTAAGTGAAATAAGTCAGTGAGAGAAAGATAAATACCCCATGATCTCACTCCTATGTGGAATTTAAGAAACAAAACATGTAAGCAAAGGAAATAGAAAAGGGAGAGAGACAAACCAGGAAAGAGACCCTTAACTATAGAGAACTAACTGATGGTTGCCGAGGGTAGGGGGGCTTGGGGGATGGGTGAGGTGATGGGGATTAAGAAGTGTACTTGTGGTAATGAGCACTGGGCAATGTATGGAAATGTTCAATCACCATGTTATATACTGGAAACTCATGGAACTGTATGTTAACTATACTGGAAAAATATTTTTTAAAAATTTGGAACAATTTTAAAAAGGTGGACCATGGCTTGCTAGATTTCTTTGAGTTGACCTCATGCCATTGACCTGTGGTTGTATTCCTGGAAGCAAACATGGGCAGTTCGAGGTCATGGGTCAATGATGGATGATGTCCACAGTAGATGTGTGCAGTGGTGTTCAGTGGCATAGAAGCTGAGGTTGAGGAGAGAGAAACAGGCAGGCAGGGGAAGTGGTGCCCTGAAGCACCTCTTCACTTCTTCAGCACAGGTTCCCCCCTAGATCTTAGGAGCCAGAGACTTAGGAGGTCGCTGTAGCACTGATAAAGGCAATTGTCCACCTTTAATGTTTGTGGGTCCTGCCCCTGGGCTCCCAAGGAAGCGATGCTTTCACATTTACCAAGGTCAAAATGAATCCACAAAACCTCAATGCATGGGCTCTATTTCACCCCAAGCACACATTGGACATCTGCTTTATGAAAGAAAAGAACCCAAAAGGAGCATTCTGGAAAAGATAAGAAAAAGGAAGACACTTCCCTGGTTCCCATAACATTAAAGCCATACAGCCCTACATGTACTAGAAATTTAAGACCGGGAAATGCAGTGACTTTCTACAATGTCTTTTGTATAAAAATTTGTCACTTTTTATGTAAAAAATATATTTTGGTATATAACCCTTTATCAAAATTTCCTTTGTCATGACACTCTCTCCTGGTAAAGATTCCCTGTCCCATGCAGCTGTACTAATCAGTGCTCAGGTAAAACTCACAACCTTTTATTTTTTTTTTTTTTTGAGTTTGAGCGCCATGTGGGATGCAGAGATTACTTAAAAAGAAAATAATTGAAAAGAAGTAAAATTAAAAGAAAAATTTTAAAAATGTATATGCGTATCAGGAAATTTTATTACTCTCTGCTCTCTCACATTGATATATTTACATTGTGTTACTTACACCATTAAGAGCACCTTAATTACTGTAGCTTTACGGTGAGGTTTAAAATTTAGTAAATTTCTCCAATTTAATTCTTCAAGGTTGTCTTGGCTATTTAGGTATGTTGATTTCCAAATACATTTGAGAATTAGCTTGTAAATTTGCCCCCAAATTGCCTTCTCCAGTATGAATCAGAATAATGCTGATTTGATGTTCCAACAAATTTGAGTGGTCTAGTCCATGAATGTGATATATTTTTTCCTAATTATTTAGTATCCTTTAATTTATTTCAGCAAGAGTTTTCAGGCATCTTTGTTACATGTGTTCTCATACATTTAATGAAGGTGGACATGAATCTCCTCTCTGTTTATTGAATTTCATTTCCTTTTTTTAAAAATTTCATTTTCTAAATGCTCACTGCTAGTATAGAGAAATATAGTAGATTATTACATGAATGTTGCTGAGGTATAATTTAGGTACAGTAGACGGCATCCCTTTAAAGTGTACAATTAAGGCTGTACTTTCAGAGATCATTTCTTTCTTTCTTTCTTTTAATTTTATTTTATTATGTTATGTTAATCACCATACATTACATCAATAGTTTTTGATGTAGTGTTCCATGATTCATTGTTTGCCTATAACAGCCAGTGCTCCCTTCAATGCTGCCCTCTTTAATACCCACCACCAGGCTAACCCATCCCCCCACCCCCTCCCCTCTAGAACCCTCTGTTTCTCAGAGTCCATCGTCTCTCATGGTTCGTCTCCCCCTCTGATTTCCTCCCCTTCATTTTTCCCTTCCTACTAGCTTCTCTCTCTCTTTTTTATTATTTTTTAAAATTTTTTATTGTTATGTTAATCAACATACATTACATCATTAGTTTTTCATGTAGAGTTCCATGATTCATTGTTTGTGCATAACACCCAGTGCTCCATGCAGAATGTGCCCTCTTTAATACCCATCACCAGGTAACCCATCCCCCCACCCCTCCCCTCTAGAACCCTCAGTTTGTTTCTCAGAGTCCATCTTCTCTCATGGCTTATCTCCCCCTCCGATTTCCTCCCCTTCATTTTTCCCTTCCTACTAGCTTCTCTCTCTCTCTTTTTTTAAACATATATTATTTGTTTCAGAGGTACAGGTCTGTGATTAATCAGTCTTACACAATTCACAGTGCTCACCATAGCACATACCCTCCCCAATGCCCATCACCCAGGCACCCCATCCCTCCCACCCCCACCACTCCAGCAACCCTCAATTTGTTTCCTAAGATTAAGAATCCCTCCTATCAGTGAGGTCATAGGATACATGTCTTTCTCTGATTGACTTAATTTCACTTAGCATAATACCCTCCAGTTCATTTCTACAGTTTGTTACTAGAGAATTTTCTCTGAACGTGTAGAGGACCTGAAACCTCAAGGAGGAGGCACATTGTTCTCTCCTGAGCATGAACGTGATTTTAGGTGTTGTTTCCACAGCTGCCCATTGCCACTGATGATCGTTCTTCTCCTCCTTTGGAGGGTAAGAGAGAGAGGATGCAGTGTGAGTGCTTTCTCAACAAATAAAAATTAAAAAAGATAAACTGTACAACTAAATGCATTTTCACAGATGTACATACAATTGAAACTACTGCTCCATTCAGGACACAGGGCATTTCTTCTACCTCACAGCTTCCCTTGGGTGGATCCATTGAAGTCTCTCACTGCCTTCACCCTCAGCCCCAGGCAACCACTGGCATCAAAGACGGCTTGATTTTTAACCACGTTATGGAAATGGAACTCTTTTATGCCTACATTCCTCCGTGCAGCCTAAGGATTCTTATATCTATCCATATTACTAATGGATCACCAGTTCAGAATTTTTCATTGCTAAGGAGTATTCCTCTGTATGGATATATTTGGTCTGTACATTCACCTATTCATGGCCATCTATGCAGTTTCCTGGGTTTGGCCATGGGGAATAAAGCTATGATGAATATTCATGTGCAGTTTGCTGTGTGGCCATATTGTGTAAATCCTTAGGAGAGGAATGGCCGTTCACGTGATTGGTAAATGTTTATCTGTGGTTCAGCTTTTCTCGGTGGTTGGACCATTTTTCATTCCCACAAGTGTATGAAACGTCTAGTTACTTTACATCCTCACCACATATGTTTTCGGTCTTCGTAATTTTAGCCACGGGGATGGTTGTGTAATGGTAACTCACTGTAGTATTAATTTATCTTCCCAGTGGCTGAGTGTACCGTCGAAAACTGACCTCTGTGCTTCAGAGCCAAAATATAAGACGAAGACAGAGTTTGGAATATTGAGGAACAATAGCTTTATTGCTTTTCGGGGCACAGGGGGCTAGAACAGGCCAAGGCCCTCAAAAACTGTAAGTCCCCTCCCCCTGAAGGAAGGGGCGGGGGGGTGTTTTATTTTGACAGAAATTGTGTGCATGCTGCCAGCCTCCTTCATCCTGTCTTTAGGGTGGTACCAGGCTCCTGAAACAAAAGGCTTAGAAGGGAGGAGCAGAGGTTTGCAGAAGAGAAGGAAAAGGTTACTTAGTTTAAGATGGAGCCTTGCAGAGACATTAGTGAATCCCTTTTGATTTATGTTCAACTTCATGCTTTTCAATGGTTTCAAGTGGAGCATCTTTTCAAGTGCTTTTTGGCCATTTGTGTATCTTCTTTTGTGAAGCATTTCTTCTTCAAGTCTTTTGACCAGTTTTCCTATTGCATTGTCTTATCAGACACAATATGTGTCAGAACATTACACTGAAAACTGCAGAGCACTACTTCCAGAAATTAAAGAACTAAATACATGGGGAGATAAAATTTGTGGTGGATTGGAAGACTCATTATGGTTAGAGGACAATTCTTCCCAAATTGATCAAAAGATCTAATACAATGCCAATCAACCTTCTAGCAGACATTTTAGTAAGTATTTCTAAGCTGATCCAAATGTTTATATGGAAATGGAAATGATCTTAAATTATCAAAGCAATGTTAAGAAGAAGGAGAAAGCGACAGACTTACATTGTCTATTCCAGAATTACTGTATAAACCTTTTGTGCAATTTAAAAGTGATTTGTCCGATTATTATTCAGTATAAGAGTTTCTGCACATTCTCACTGCAGCTTGGAAGTTGCTTTACCCCTTTTTCACTGTAGCTACTTGATCTATACTTTAGCCAATAGTTCCAAAGTTTTTAAGTGGAGAGAGAATACTGAAGCTAGAAAGTATTTCACTTAACAGAGAGAAAGACTAATCCCTGATCATTAGGGCAAGGATGACCCTACAAGACTTAATGAACTCGCCTCTATTTTCCAGTTGGCCAAGACAAAGTGGGGAGCTACTGATAGCAGCAGTTTCCTCTGCAGACCTTCATAGTGTTGACTGCTTTGGGTTTACATGGAACCTAGGTGTTGGCTGTGTCCTGAGAGGCTGAAATTGAGTTGAGGCCCAGGGTCCCTGGGTCAGGACAGGTCATCCAGCTGTTGGAAAACACGGAGGGAGACCAGGCCATCCCCAGGCAGCACTGGCCACTTCCTCCAAGGAATCCACCACCACTACACTTTTCATGACTTCTGGTAACTAGACTGAGAGCCCCACGACAATTGGGATAATGTTTTACTCATCTCTGTACTCATGACTCCTAGGACCAAACCAAGCACTGAGGAAGCTCTCGGAGACATTCCTTCATGGATCTGATAAAGGGGGTGGCAAATTTCTAATCTCAACTACATTCCTGTCCCAAATACATGCACGAATGCTCTCTGCTTTCTTCCAGGAGGCAACAAATACCCTTCCTTCCAGAGGAGCCTGCCCTACACTCTCAATGCCCCATGACACTCCCCTGTGGTGAGCTCTGATGAAGAGGGACTGTCCTCTTGGATTCCTCTCAATGGTTCTCTCAGTAGGAAGAGATGTCTTCGGCCTAGCCCCCTCCCCCCTCCATCCTCTGCACTGCCACCATACCCCAGGTTAGGAGAGCTACAACAGTTTTTAAAATGATTTTATATATTTATTTGAGAGACAGCGTGAGGGAGAAAGCAAGAGTGAGAGAGAGACAGAGAGAAAGAGAACAGCTGGGGAAGGGACAGGGGGAAGCAGACTCCACTGCTGAGCAGGGAGCCACCCCCCTCAATGGGGCTTGATCCCTGGAGCCTGGGATCATGACCTGAGCTGAAGGCAGGCTCTCGATGAACTGAGCCACCCAGGGGCGCTGAGCTACAAGATTTTGTTTGCATTCTTCCTCTCACTGCTTTGACCTCCTCTGTGAAATCTTATTGATGTCAGAATTCCAAGTTCATAACAGAGACTAAGGAAAATGAAACACTCAACACACCATCAAGACAAAGGTGTGTAAAGTCTTTGACAACCATAAATTCAGAAGAATATAATTGGTATCACTGCCTCAGAGGCAAGGGTCTCCTAACCTGGCCCTTCCTGACCTTAGGGTAGAACTCTTTGTGGTAAGAATGGACAAGTCCAACCTTTATCCAAACATCACTGATCCCTCTAAGCCCACACTTACTTGGAGAACATCGACCGTGAGGGAGCTCCAAGGTCAAAGCTAGGGGTCTGGGGCAGAACCTCATGGTTACATCGTCCACCTCTTTTTTTTTTTAAGATTTTCTTTATTTATTTGACAGAGAGAGACATAGCGAGAGAGGGAACACAAGCAGGGGGAGCGGGAGAGGGAGAAGCAGGCTTCCCGCCGAGCAGAGAGCCCCATGCGGGGCTCGATCCCAGGACCCTTAGATTATGACCTGAGCTGAAGGCAGACGCTTAAAGATGTAGCCACCCAGGTGCCCCTCCTCCTCCTCCTCCTCTTGGAACTGGTGCTTCCCTGCAGTACAAACCAACCCCGATCCATTCTGTGGGGCTCCTCGGGAGGTGCACAGGTTCACCGTGGACGAAGTTACTCTCCTCGTTCTCCTTGCTCAGCTCAGGCTGCTCCTTGCAGAGTTGGATGCCGCTGTATGCATTCCTCAGTTTCCCCTGATTTTTCTGGACCCAACTTGTCCTTCTTCTTACCTCCTTTGGGCAACCACCTGCTCCACCATTGCCTTGTCCTTCTTTGCGTTATTCTCATCCTCCAAACCTGCTGATTTTCTGTCTCCCAAATGCTCCCTCTGTTCTCTGTTTTCAGTGTGGGCTCAGCTCAGGCTCCTGCAAGAGACACACAGTGAAGGGACCAAGTCAGGTCTCAGCTGCAGTCCCCAGGGCTGCTTCAAAGGCACCGCAGACCCTTGTGCACTCACAGAAACTGAGCAGGAAGGGACCGTGGAGAATTTGAATAACAACCTTATCTTACATATGAGGAAGCTGAGCGCAGAGAGATGAAGAGATTTTCCCAAACTCCTTCAGCACTTGATGGCAGCACGGCCCCCACACAGGACTTGGCTGCGAGCTTCCCTGTGGAGTCTCCTAACGTACCCTCTGGGAAGGCACATCTGAATTTCAGGGGACACTTAAATTAGAAGTTCAACTTAAAAATAAATACTTTTTAGGAGACTTTGGATCAAATGTAGATATTTCCACTGTTAAAAATACCAGAAATTCCTTCCTGGGGACAAATCTTTTTCCCAGGTATATAATTCTGTTACTTCTTTCCTTTACAAATCATTGGCTAAGATATTAGGATCACAAAAAAGGTATGCAGGGAAGGAGAAGTTCCTCTGTTACCTGTCCTGGTCTCCCAGCTTAAGTAAGAATTAAGTTTCACTGAGACATTGAATACGCATGGAGAACGGATATTGAAATGGAGACCCTTAAAGAAATATAAAGTATTAAGGCAGACAGTTTTTATGCATTTTAGACAAGGAGAAAATACATTTCTCAGGGATTTGGGGGAGTTTTAATTTAGAGAGTGTCTAGACCGAATTTAGAAACCCTGGTGAGAAGGATGTCTTTTTACTTCTTAGTACAGGGGGTGCCTTTTTCATATGGGAGATTGGTTTCCTGCTTTCAGGGAGACAGAGGAGGGTTTGAGTGTCCTGGTACCAGTTTCTTTTTGGGTAGCTTCAATTCAAAATAATCAATATTGTCGACCTCAGAGAGTCGGGGACCTGGGGTGGCGAAGGAACTGAGAAAAAGAGACTACCGCGGCGCCTGGGTGGCTCAGTTGGTTAAGCGGCTGCCTTCCGCTCAGGTCATGATCCTGGATTCCAGGGATCGAGTCCCGCATTGGGCTCCCTGCTCAGCAGGGAGTCTGCTTCTCCCTCTGACCCTCCCCCCCCTCATGCTCACTCTCTCTCTATCTCATTCTCTCTCTCAAATAAATAAATCTTTTAAAAAAAGAAAAAGAGACGACAGTATAGCGAGGCACAGGGGACCCCAAGCAAACAGCCCGAGGTCCTGAGGTTTATTTTCCATAATCTAATATACCTTCTACAGTGATATAGTACTATAATGATTTACAGCAGGGGCTTAGTAAGGCGCATCTTCCACGTACACAGGGTTAGTCAAGTGAAGTAATGGCAGTGGAGAAGGAATAAAGAAATCTGCAACTGGCTGTGATCAATTAATTGTAAACAGCATTGTACTCGGTCTTTAACACAGGATAAGAAAACAAAAAAGGGAATGCACAGTGTGCTGTTTACAGCTGGCTTCCTATCTACAAAACATCTTCTGCTGTGTACTTTAGATCAGAGCACACACATCCCAAGGGCATTTCACTCTGATCCTTTCAGGTTATTTTTAACCCTGCAATCTCGAGTTTTCTCAGAGATCTTGGAGTCTGAATGAACATGCACCAGTGGTCGTTGTGGCATTCTGTTTCCCCCAAATATGCCATTGTGGTACATTTTGGGCAATCTGACCTTGGCGCCTATGGGTACTATGGTTTCTCTCCGCCTTGCTCATTACTCAGTGCCTATTTCAGAGAGAAGGCTAAACATATCATTCTTAGAAATACCAAGGTGGCTCTCTCGGTTCAGCGTCTGACTCTTGATTTCAGCTCAGGTCATGATCTCAGGGTCATGCGATTGAGCCCCAGTTTAGCCTTCATGCTCAGTGCAGTCAGCTTGGGATTCTTTCTTCCTCTCCGTCTGCCCATCACCCCTGCTCTAAATAAATAAATAATATTTAAAAAAGAAATACAAAATAAATCCCATGACCTTATGTGAAACTAATACAATGCCTATGTTAAGTGGACCAGATTAGTTTAAAAATTATTTTAAAGCGCACCTGGGTGGCTCAGTTGTTTAAGTGTCAGTCTTTGGCTCAGGTCAGAATCCCAGGGTCCTGGGATAAGCCCGTATGTCCAGCTCCCTGCTCAGTGGTGAGTCAGCTTCTCTCTGTTCCTCTTCCACTACCCCCACCACCGCTCCTGATATCTCAAGTACTCTCTCTCAAATAAGTAAATTAAAAAATTTTAAAAAGCAATGCAATGGTCCTCTCTGGAATCAACCCACACATAAGCATGCTTTCTTTTTGCTGCACCCCAGTCCCCCTTTCTCTTTATTACCTATCTGACCTACATCCTTCCCCCAGCGATGGAGACAGCTCAGATGCACTGCTTCACCTGGTGGTGGGGCCAAAGAGAAGTGCACACATGGTTAGAATGGGCTGCCTTGAGAGTCAGCCGAAACGTAGCTACAGGCAGTTAGAAACAAGCCTAAAGTACCATTAGGAATAAGCACTACAACATTTAGCGGTACAGATTTTAGGTGTGGTATTGATATCACCTTCCTTGTACAAATGTGTTTAGACTCAAGCATGAGACTATGGGATCAGACAAAATGAAAGAAAACTGTGTCAAGTGTGAAGATACTAAGTTACCAAAGTTATTCTGAGTTGTATAATTAGTTTGTCCCTTAGCCCCTCATTTCCACCTGCAGAACCTAGAAGACGTGCAACAGAGTCTCCACTTGCCATCAAAGTCAATCTGAGGACACAATAATTTAAACTGTTAACCCAAACTTTCCATTTTTTCTTAACCTGTGTTGAATACCAGGCATTTCGATTGCCCATTCCCATTTCCAGGGAGACTGCAGTGAGGACGGAGAATAATGTGGTGCATCCAGGTAATAGTCTGTTTCTTGGTCCGCTTCTGTGCTCAGCATGTCAACTTTTGTCTGCCAGTGGACCTCTAACCACACAGGGGAAACCCAACAAATATTAAAAGTGTAGGTTCTCTAGGTTAATCTACATTTAGGATTCTGTAGTGCTCAGAATGGCTCTTGAACTGCAAGGACCAAGGTAGATGCCCCCTCCTTACCTTAGGGGGAGTAATTCTGATTCCTGAAGCATGCACCTCTTCGTTTTCTATTTATTATTATTTTTTTTAAATTTCAGCTAGGCTCCATCACCTACGTGGGACTCTAATGCATGACCCTGAGATGAAAGTTGCACGCTCTACTGACCGAGGCAGCATGCGTCCCCCCAGCACCTTTGATGCAGGCAAATACCATGATTTTCATGTTGGAAAAATACTGCAAACTGTGGGACATGCCTTCAATCCGCTCCACTCCTTCTGGGCATGTTTCCTGAGTTCCGACTGTGTGCGAGTCCTCTTTCCCACCCACCCATAGAAGGGCATATACATGGAAAATGTGCCCATCCATAGAATACCCTCTAGGATCCCAACCTAGATCCGCTGGGATCCCTGGGGTCTTTTCTGTGTTATGCTCTCCTGCTCTCAGTGTGTTTCTGCCTCTAAAGGCACCTGTGAGCAGGACTGCCCTGGGGCTCCTGGAGCTCCTTTGTACCCAGTCCCAGAGAACGGGGAGTACATGCCGTATATGACCACAGCCCCCATGTATCTCCCCTCCCCAAAGGCACTCAGCCTTTCACTAACAGGTGCTGCAGGGTCAAATCTCCATTCCTGGCCCAGGGGAGACTAACTCTGAAACACAAGTGTCCCCTAGGCTCTCCTAAACCTGTCAGGACAAAGCTCCCCCACAGCTGTTGCTGGAAATCACAACTTACACAGCAATGAACTCAAAATGGTCACAGATCTAAGTATAAGAGCCAAAACTATTGTGCAAGAGGACTACATGGGAGAAAATGGTCAGGAATTCACAGTAAGCAAAGAGTTCTAAGTCACTACGGCAAGAGCACGATACGTAAGAGAAAATTGAAGATGAAGAAGTTTTTTGCATCAAACATTGCCACTGAGAAAAGGAACAGAGAAGCCACTGATTAGGAGAAAATATTTGTGGATTAAATACCCAATGGGGACTCACGTTCACGAGAGACAAGAGGACTTTGAACTCACTCAATGGGCAGAAGCAACACACTCGTTTAAGCCAGTATAAGAGTCGAATACACATGTACCAAAGGAGACACATAAAAAGGTAATCAATGTTATTAGTAATATGTTATTATTTCTCAAAGAAATGCAAGGAAAACCAGGTACCATTTTACACCAACTAGTGTGCTTACGTCCCAAAGACGATACCAAGTGTTGCTGAGGATGAGCAGAAACTGGACCCTCCTATATTGCTGGTCGCAACGTAAAATATAACAGCTCCTGCAGAAGCCACTTTGAGAGTTCTTAAGAGTTCAGCACAAGCTTGCCATAGGACCCAGCCATTCCACAACTAGGAATCTATCTGAGAGAATAAAAACATATGTCCGCTCAAGTCTCGTCAGAAATGTTCCGGGCAGCGTTATTCACAATGGGCAAAAACTGACAGCAACACAAAGGGCCATCGGCTGGTGAATGGACAAACCAAATGTTTCCTATGTGTACCATGGCATCTATTCCGCAACAAAAGGCACAGAAATCTGATCCAAGCTACAGCATGGAGGAACCTCAAAAGGATGCTAAGTGAAAGAAGCCAGTCACCAAGAACTACAGACTGTCTCATTCGGCTTATGTAAAATGTGCAGAAAGGAGCAATGCACAGAGACAGAAAGCAAATCAGTGCTGCTTGGGGCTGGAGGAGGGAGCGGAGACTGTCTGCAGAGGGGCTGGAGGGAGTGTGGGAAGGTGAAGGAAGCCTCTGAAACAAACTAGGGCACTAGCTGAACAACTCTGTCATTGTTGACAATGGGTGAAATTTATTGTATGTCAATTTCACCTAAAAAAAAAAGAAAGAAGGCGACCCTCGCACATCAGTGGGTCCTGGGGTCCCCAGGCAAACACTGCCTGGTGAGGGGCCACATCCTGGAGTCCCAGCAGGTGGTGGCTCAGAGCCTGGTTTCTGACCTCCCAGCTGGAGTCAGGGGTTCAGTGCCTGTGCCTTCAGCCTCAGGCCCTGGCAGTTCCCCTGGAATCCACCAGGCGGCAGACTACTTAAGGGAACAGACCTTCAAGTGGCCCAAGGACACCAGGGGGAAGCAAGCAAAGATAGGGTACCAGCTGGCTGGAGATTCCTAGAGGAAGTGAAGGCTGCAGGACCCATGGAAGCTGCTGGCAAGATCTGGATGGATCTTAAGTAGGTTTGTTCCCCTGGGTGGGCTCTAAGCACTAAGCTTAGGTTAACATCCAAAGGTTCCCTTTGATGCTCCCTCCTGCAGTGGCACT
Source organism: Eumetopias jubatus (assembly GCF_037043125.1). NCBI lineage: Eukaryota > Metazoa > Chordata > Mammalia > Carnivora > Otariidae > Eumetopias > Eumetopias jubatus. The sequence goes on from NW_028274845.1 coordinate 1,001,709, forward strand.
GAGGCTCCCCCCGTGGAAGCTCAGCATAGGGAAAAGAACCTGTGCTGCTGTTCACCTTCTTCTGAGTCGAAATGGAACACTTGGGCTGCGTTTAGGGGAATCTGCCCTTTTCTGGCCCTCTATGTAGGGTCAGCTCCTGGGTGCTGAACCATCCCTGCAGGAGGCTAGAAGAGGCACTCTGGTCCTTCACATTGGAGCTGGGCTTGCAAAGAAGGGTTCCTGCTAATCCATATTTCCCTGGCCCTGGCTGAGCATCCTGGTCCAAGATCAGGGGCTGCAGTGGCCTAAAATAGGGACTTCCTACATGTCACTGCTCCTCTCTGGAAAGTCCAAAGGCGGCCCATGGTAGTGGTGGGGGGAGGGGAGGGCATAGAAACCTATACTCTGTCAAAACATCATCCACAGTGAAGATTTAAAAACAATGTTAGAGGACAGATCTCATATTATGTAGTCGGTGGTGCAGTAACAGCTCTGCGAGGTGAAAGAGGGTAGCTACACTAGTAATCAGCCTAACATAATTTATAGAGTCGTCCAATCCCTGTGTTGCCATGTGAAACTGATCTCACATGGGGAATCAGTTATGACTCAATTGTTTAAAAACCTGAAGGTGAGGGGAAAACATTTGAAAACGAAGCAATAAAACTATAGTTGACTGGGGAACAACATGGCTTTGAATTTTAGTGAACAATGTCGGTCCACTCATGGGTTGATTATTTTTTTTTTTTTTTACAAATACAGTCTAGTACAAATGTAGAAATACATTTTCTCTTCCTTATGATTTTCTCAATGATATTTTCACTCTAACTCACTGTATCAAAAGAATAAAGTACATAATTCAAGTAACCCACAAAATATGTATTAATCAACCGTTTTTGTTATCTGTAAGACTTCAGTAGGCTATTAGTAGCTATGTTTTCTGGGACTCAAATGTTATACAAAGATTTTCAATTGTGGGACTCTGTACCCCTAACCCCCAGGTTCTTCAAGGGACAATTTGTATCTGGATTTGCAAATGACATACTCCTGTATACAGAAAAATACCAAATACACACACACAGAAACCACGACTATTAGAGTCCATAACCTATTTCAGCAGAGTTGCAGCGTACAAGGCAGACAAATCAGGTGTTTCTATAACCTAGGAATGGACACCGGGAAAGTCAATTAAGAAAACGATTCCATGGACAACAGCACCCACCCGAATGGTATCGAAGAATAATTGAGTCAAGGAGGCACAAAACCTGTACACTGAAAACTACACAATATTGCTGCAAGAGATTAAGGAAGACCTCAACAAGTGGAAAGACATCCTGTGTTCATGGATTGGAATGGTTAAGGTGGTTCAGAAGGCAACAGCAGGATCTGCAGATTCTTTTGGATTCCTATTGAACGTTTTTCTTCTGCCTTCCCTAATCACCATCAGCCCCTTGCAGTACATTTCCTTTCAGACATTGTGGTTTTCATCTCTTCATGTGAGATTGGGTCCTTTTTTTTTTTTTTTTTTTAACATTTTCCATGTATCTGCTGAATGTTTTCACCAATGGGATGCAGTTAGAACAAATGCTTTCTTGTGCTCTGGTGATTCCCATCTTGCTGTCAGCTCTGGGTCATTTTCAGATGAGTGATCCATCTCTTCAGGAGGGCTCATTTCCCCCCTTTGTCTGCATACCTCAAACTGTTGGATGGAACGCCAGACACTGTGAATGTTACCTTGCTGTTTGCTGGATATTTTTGTGTTTTCTATAATATTGAGCTTTGTTCAGGGATGCACTGAAGTTACTTGGAAACATTTCTGCTGTTGCTTCAATGCATAGTTCAGTGGCCCAGAGCAGGGCTCCGTGGAGGACTCACCATGAGTTCCAGGTACTGTAGCAAGCCCTCCCCCTGTCTTCCACCCTATTCGTCACAAATTAAGAGGGTTACTTTTGCTTAGTCTATCTGTTGGACACAGGCACTGTTCCCAGCACCGTGTGAGCACCAGGCCCTTTGGAAAGGATTACCCCCTGACTTGCTGTCCATGCCTCCCCAGGGCCCCTCCACAACTCTGGCTAGGTGACTTCCTGCAGCTCTTTCCTCCCTGAGACTCAGTCCTGGGTTCTCTCAGATCAGTGTCCTCAATTCCAGGAGCTCCATGGGGCTCCTATTCAAGTTCCCCTCCCCCCAGTGCCTTGCTTGGAAACTCTCTAGAGCCAGTACCTCTGAGCAGCTCTAGGGCTCTGCTCACCATTGTGTTGCCATGTGTCCGGGATGGCTGTCCCCTTTGCCTGATGCCCAGGATCTTGGAAATCTCCACTTTGCACATCTTGTGTGACGCTGTTGCTCTTTTGTTTAATTGTATCTGGCAGAAGAGTAACCCGTTGCTGAGTCCCAGTTGGTGTGGCTCCCCTAAGTGAAAATCAAAGTTGGAAGACCCTCAGTTGTAGATTCTGAATAGAGGCCTTTAGGGAGTAGAGAAAAAAACACCAGCTCTGGTGAAAGCCTGAAGCCAGAAACCCCTTCAAGCTCAGTTTGACAAAGCAATGCAGGTACATCAGTAGGGACAGTTTTGGCTTGAGCCCAAGAGCTGCAGAAGGCCCACGGCCCTTTGTCCTAGAGCTAACCTGCTGTTTGGGAAAGGTCTGTGGTGCCAAACCCAGCGGGTTCTTTGTGAGTAGACAGAGGTGCCTCTTTAAAGCCTGTCAGGGGGCATCTGGCTGGCTCAGTCAGGAGAGCAGGGGAGTCTCCATCTGGCTTCATGAGCCCTATACCTACTTTGGGTGTAGGGATTACTTCAACAAATAAACTTACAATAAATAAATAGTACATCAAGCCGGACCCTCTCTAGTCTCGGATGGGTCCTCTGGAGCAAGGCTATACTAGGTAGGCTACCAAGTGGCCTAATCAAGGATATGGAGTCTGGGGATTGGGTGAGGCTTTGCAGGGTGCCTGGGGGGATAGGTGGGGAGGGGAGGGAGGAAGGAGAAGGGATGCAAACCCCTGTTCCCTGGGGAATGAAAAGAAAGCACCTTTGCTGGATCAGGGACTGCAAACCACATACTGAAATATAAGCAGAGAAATTGCTCTGCGAAAAACAGAAAAAACCCCGACAGCCAAGGTGGGATGTATGACCAGTGGACAGAAACTGTCCTGCATGCTTTTGATTGAGAAACAGCCAAACCCAGATTCTCAAGAAAGCAGCCCTTAAAAGCAGAGGTGTTTTCTTCAGGGTCCTGGTGTCCCCTGAGTGAGCTTCCTCTTCAGCCCATGTCATCAGCCAAAGTCATGGAAAAGACAAAACAAACAAACAGAAAAATGAATAAGAAAACAAAGGCTATTCTTAAACAACCAACAACAGGTGAAAGAGCAAAAGCAGCCCCCCACAGCCACTGCCACAAATAATGCAGAGGAGTTGTCCATACTCGGGGAAATCGCGGGGGTCAGCATGTCCCTGGTATGATGGAAGGGCCTCCCCTGGGAAAACCACCTGCTTGATCCCGGAGTCTCCCCTGCCGGGTAAGTGTGACTCCCTCCGCCTCCGCCCCACACCAGTCTCACCCCCCTTCCACCGGACACACAGGCTCACTCGCCTAGGCGCACCCCAACACCCTCGGCACCCACTCCTGTCGCAAGCATCCTCACCCTCCACACGACGCTTCCGAATAGGATGGACGCAACAGCGCTGCTACCTCCTCAGCCCCACGAATTCTAAGTTGCAGAACCCCACCGCCATGTTGCCTGGTTTGCATCAGACAAGCCCCGTCCGTGAAGTCAAGGGCTTCGCCTCAGTCCCCAACCCCACCCCATCTCCCTGCCCCCCCAGCTCCCCTCCCAACTTGGATTTTAGTACTGGTGTTCCTCCTTCTCCTCCTCCAGTCCCCCTTCCCCTTCTCCCTTCCCGTGCCCTGGCTTCCTTCCTCACCTGCCCAGTCTCCTCTGTCTCCTGAATTGGTTACCACTCTTTCCTCTCCCTGCAGCTATGGCCCCCCAAACCCTACACAACCCCCCCCCCACCCAGCCCAGGGAAGGCTGTGCCAGCCAGAGAGAAACATGAGGGAGGACTTTCCAACAGCCCGCGAAGAGCAGATACAACTCTCTCTTGCTCTCTCTAGCTCTCTCTCTCTTTCCCTTCGGACCCTGGTTGGAGGACACCGAGTGCCATGGCTGCACCTGTACAGTTCAAACCAGTCCCCACAGCCTCCCCCAGCCCTGGACACTGCGGGGGGGAGGGGAGGACCAAAAGTCCGCAACCCCTGGGCCCTTGGGCTGACACCAGCCCACAACACTCCACACGCTGAACACATCCCAGGGCCTGCTTCTTCCCTAGGAGGGCTCCTAGGACAGGGACGGCGCGCCCCCTCGTGGCCGCGCGGGGAGACGCCCAAGGATCCCGCTGTTGAGGGCAGGGCCAAAGGGGACCACTGCTTCTGCTCCCTTAAACCAGGCTCAGAGTTCTCAGCAGGGGGTTAGTGGGGTCCCAGGCTCCCCACTCTGCCACCGCCTGCCCTCCCTCCACCGCTGGGCGCTTCCCCCTGGAGGGGATTTCTGCAGTCAGGTCGGCCTTTGGAGGGAAAATAGCCAGGTCTGGAAAACTAAACAGACTATTTTGAAGAGATTTGGGCAATTGTATGGTCATGGATGGAGAGCCCTAGGGTTCTGATTTGCCTTGTCTTGCTTGCACCTTGAGGTAGTGGTTTACTTTTCCCGGAATGTTTAAATTAGAAAAGATTGGAGGGTGGAGAGGGGGCGTCCAATTTTAGTTGTCACCTGAGATCAATAGTGTGCTGCTGGGTAGAATAATGCCCCCTCCCTAGGAGCTGCCCAGGCTAATGCCAGGAACCTGTGCACATGTTCCATCCTGCAGCAAAAGGGACCCTGCACAGGTGCTTATGTTAAGGACCTTGAGATGGGGAGATGATCCTGGATTATCCAGGCGGCGCCCTGCAATGACAAGGGGGTCTTAAAACACAAAGAGGCAGAGAAGAGGTCAGAAGGAGGCTGTGTGAGGAGGACTCTGCCTGCTGGGGCTGGGGCTGAGCATGGAGGAGGGGCCTCTAGGAGCTGGAACAGGCAAAGAGAAACACTGCCTGCTTAACCTAAAAAATAGAAAGCGCCAGGTATTTTACCAGCCAAATTGGGATTCCTGGGGAATAAAAGGGAAAGGTGATGTGGGACAACCAGCTGGTCTGAGGAAAGTCACCTAACCAGAGCTGTGCAGGGTCCCTGGTGTGGCTTGCAGTGAGGTCCTGCTCAGGGCCTCCATGGGAGGAAAGGCCAGCAAGTCAGGGGGCAATCATTTGAAAGCAGTAGAGGGAACAGGACCTGGAGCTCTCCCAGGCAAAATGGCCCCTAATCAGGAGCCAGATCCGTCATCGGAAAATAATCCAGAGCTGACACATGTGAGAACCGCCAGAGAAGGATATGAAAGCTTTTAGTATAAGTTTTCCATCAGTTGTAAATGTTAAACCGAGAAATAGAAAATATAAACAACACCCTCTCTATCTTTAAGAGATGAAAACTACAACGTCTGAAAGGAAATATACTACAAGGTATTGACAGAATTTAGAAAATGCAGAAGAAAAATTTTTGATAGAATTGTATTGACTCTGTAGATCTATTTGCATAGTATTGCCATATGAATTATATTAAATCTTCCAATGCATGCATACAGTTGTTTTTTTCCCCCCATTTGGTCTTTCATCTCTCGCAGAACCATTGCTTCTTATGCTTTTCAGTGAACAAGTCTTGCTCTCCTTGAATGAATTTACACCTGACACTTTTACTGTGTTGTGTGCCATTGTAAATAGAATTGCTTTCTAAATTTCCTTCTCAGATTGTTCATTGCTAGTGCATAGAAACACAACTGATTTTGTATATATGGTACCCTGCAACTTTACGGAATGAGTCTATGGACTCTGATATTTTTGTGTGTGGATGATTTGAGGTTTTTCTATCTTTAGGAGCATGTCCTCTGTAAATAGAGATACAGGTTGACCCTTGACCAATGCGGAGTAAGGATGGTGACTCTCAAGATCAAAAACCTGTGTATAGAGGCGCCGTGAGGGGCGGTAGCAGCGGCGGTGGTGGTGATAGTGGCGGTAGCTGTGAGGGGATTCCGGGAAGATGGTGCTGATTAAGGAATTCCGTGTGGTTTTGCCATGTTCTGTTCAGGAGCAAAGTTCCTGCATTCGTCAGGATGATTGCTCCGGAGGGCTCCTTGGTGTTTCACGAGGAAGCCTGGAACGCATACCCCTACAGTAGAACAAACCATTATGCCTCAGTTGTAACGAGTGTATATATGAAAGATGATTTCTTCATTAAAATTGAAACATGGCACAAACCAGACTTGGGAACATTAGAAAATGTACACGGTTTAGATCCGAACACATGGAAAACTGTTGAAATTGTCCGCATAGATATTGCAGATCCAAGTCAAGTTGAACCAGCAGACTACAAAGCTGATGAAGACCCAGCATTATTCCAGTCAGTCAAGACCGAGAGAGGGCCTTTGGGACCCAACTGGAAGAAGGAGCTGGCAAACAACTCTGACTGTCCTCAGATATGTGCCTACAAGCTGGTGACCATCAAATTCAAGTGGTGGGGACTGCAAAGCAAAGTAGAAAACTTCATTCAGAAGCAAGAGAAAAGGATATTTACAAACTTCATTGCCAGCTTTTTTGTTGGATTGGCAAGTGGAATGATCTGACAATGGAAGAAATTAGGAGAATGGAGGATGAAACTCAGAAAGAACTAGAAACAATGCGTAAGAAGGGTTCCGTCCGAGGCACGTCGGCTGCTGATGTCTAGATGAGTCCCCTGTAGGGTCAGAGACAATATCAAACTGTTTACGTAATCAAGGTCAAGTGAGGGGAACAAGTGCAGCCAGTGATGAGTGAAGAAGGATCTGACCAGTATCTGGCAGTGCTGACGTTTCCCAGATGTGTGCTTGTGATGACATACTCACAGGTTCCCAACCACCTGTGTGTGTGTGTGTGTGTGTGTGTGTGTGTGTGTGTGTGTGTGTGTGTGGCTCCATATAAAACACATGTAGAGCTACAGATCAAGATACACACACTTGTGTATATATGTACATACAAACATACTGAAAGGATTAGTACAATTTCTCCAAAGTACTGTATCTATCTTCAAGAATGCAAAAGAAAATATTTTCAATATATATACCTGGAACAGATTTTAATAATTATCAGAGTAATACCATTGGTGGACAAATTGACTGCAATGTAATACTAGCTGATATGTTTCATAAATGTCAAATTGTGGACCAATATATTTAGCCTTTTATTACTTTTCTGTTCTTTTAAATCTTCCTGTTCTTTTAAATCTTACAAATTTTTATTTTAGTCCCATAAGCAACAGACTCCCACAGAAAAATTTATTCAAAATCTTTTGGTATTCCAGTGAATCTGGAATGTGAACTCTGAATGTATTTATAATGATTTATTTCTGGATGGTTATTATCTTAAATTCAAATTGGACACTGTCTATTAGTAAGGAGTATAGTTACCATCCAATTTTTACCTGTTTGCCCTGAGGGGAAAAAATCCTTTAAAAAAAAATTCTGGTTTTTATTGGATTTTTGTATTTTAAATTTCAATATTTTTCTACATCAAACCTAGCAAAAATGGAGATGATGGTTTGTGATTTATAATAAGCACTATACAATTTTCAGGCTACTCGTAGGCAAACAAAGAAATTGATGAAGAAATGAATAGCATCGTAGGCTGTAGGAAAACTTTCGGAAGTCGAGCACTTCCATGGAGTCTTGTTTCTGAAATGACTGTTTTCTGAAATTAGAGCTTGGAAACTATGCAAATGACCTAGATTCCTCAGAGCTGACAGGCTAGAATACAGATAGTGGTGATGGTTTTGTTTTTGTTTTTGTTTTTGTTTTGCACTTTTCATATTGAAATACACCCCAAGGGGGAGAAGCTGCCTTTGAGATAGTGGAATTTCAGAGGCAGCACAGGCTGATCTCCTTGCCTGGGAGGCCCTGCTGAGATGCCAGTGCTCCACCGCCCATGGGGAGGACACCATTGGAACCTGTCACGAGTGAGCATCAGGAACGTGCTGTTAGCAGCTGCTGCCACCTTGTCCTCCTCCTCCTCCTTCTTTAAGAAAGGCACCATAGCTAGGTAAGATTTTTATCAGCTCTTTCTGTCCAAATCCAGGTTTTCTCCTGTCAGTCCTGGAAGCTTGACCAGAATGATATTGTTGGAGCCTTCCGGTCACAAACTATCTCCTTTAATCTCGTCCTTCCTGCAACACGCTGGCTCCTGTAGTCCTATCACGTTTGTAATCTGACTTGCTGACAGTCCTGCCCACCCTGCTCCTCGTTTTCCCACATGCCATGTCCCCACTGAGGTGGTGGCAGTGAGTCGGACGACGGTGTTGAGGATCACTGCCGCACCGCGATGCCCTCTTAGCCTTGGCTCCGAACCCCACGTCGAATATGTCCTCCGTGTACTCAGGATCAAGACTGATGTTTACTCTCTGGGCAGTGTTATAAGACAGGTGTTGTCAAAGCATAATCATTGTCTGCAAAATGTTTGCTGCAAGGAAGATTATTGCTAATTTTGTGAAATAAAGAGTCTCACTCTCTCCTTTTAATGGACTAAACTCTCACTGGCATCTGTAGCTTCGTTGGGAGCTTGGGCGCACATGGAAATCCATGCCCAGCGCATGGATTCTAATGTTTTCCTAACAACTGTGGAGATTTGAGGGAATGCGTGGTGAATGTAAAATACCTAGTTTACTTGGCAGTCTCTTGTGTAAATTACAGTAAAACAAAGTAAATGAAATTGAAACAAAAAATAAATTTGATCACAAAATGCCAAAAAAAAAAAAAACCTGTGTATAACTTTTGACTCCCCGAAAACTTAACTACTAATAGCCACTTGTTGACTGGAAGCCTGACTGATAAGATAAAGATGACTAACCCATATTTTGCAAGTTACATGTATTCTACACTGTATACTTCTAATAAAGTAAGCTAGATAAATGAAAATGTTATTAAGAAAATCATTCGGAAGAGAACATATATTTAGAGTAGTATACTGTGTTTATAGAAAAATGCACGTAGAAGTGTACATGTGCTGTTCCAACCTGTGTTGTACAAGGTCAACCCTAGTTTTATTTCTTCCTTCCCCCACTCTTTTTTCTCACTTTCAGTTTTGAATAGTATTTTGGCCGAGGATCGAATTCCATGCCTAGAGAGGGATTCTTGAGTCTCCTCTTGATTAGAACGAACTTTTCAAGTTCATCCCTGACATTAAATCTAAATTAGACCTGCTTTGGGGCTTGGAAATGGAGGGAAAAATCACCCTCCTTTCTTCTCACTGCATTTTAGACTTCCTCCTCAAAATGAATGTCAGGGGGCACCTGGGTGTCTCAGTCGTTAAGCTTCTGCTTTCCGCTCAGGTCGTGATACTGGGGTCCTGGGATGGAGCCCCGCGTCAGCAGAAAGCCTGCTACTCCCTCTCCCACACCCACTGCTTGTGTTCCCTCTCATCGTGTCTCTCTCTGTCAAATAAAAAAATAAAATCTTAAAAAATAAAGAAAAGTTCTTGCAAATAGTGCTGAGGACTCAGACTGGCCATTGCTTTGCTCGTGCCTCCCAATATTACACTCAAAAATATGAGCAAGACTTCATACTAGGTAAGACTTAGGACCTTGGTGGGCTAAATATTCAGCAGGCTTTATACCAAACATGGTCCTACCCTACCTTTGATAACATGTGGAGAGGACTGAACAAGAAAATATGAAGTGCAACAGAGTCATCTTACCTTGAAAAAACATGGCCATTTTGAATACTCAAGGTAGCATATGCAGAAATCTAGCCTGGGCTGCCCTGGAGCCTTGTAAGCTTTACACTGCACATTCAGTGTTTCTAGAACGCGCACGTGCACGCGCACACACAGACGCACACACACACACTCACACACACACTCCTCCAGTCCATCTCCGTAGGACTTGTGATCAAATCAGGAGCCAGTCCTCGAGTAGTAGGGCCCAGAGCCCGTGAGCAACAGATGCCTAAACAGGAGCCACTGTCCCTGCTTTTTCTACAGAAGACACGCCTGTTGCGCGGCTCCCTTCCTTGTCACGTGCCCTCTGATCCACGCCCCGCCATGTCTTTCCCCACCCACCCTACCCTCCTGGCCAATGGCCAGCCTGTGACCGGACAGGAAGTGACGTCCACGCCCCCTGGGTTTAGGCCTCCTGTGGGTTCTCAGGCCTGGTTGGGAGAGCAGTGCAGCAAAATAGCTCTTGAAAATGAAAACTATCATCGTAGGACTAAGAACAACAATAAATAGATTCGCAGAATCATGCGAAGGATCTGTACTGGAAATCAGAGCCAAAACTGTAAGAGAACGGGCGCCTGGGTGGCTCAGTCGGTTAAGCGACTGCCTTCGGCTCAGGTCATGATCCTGGAGTCCCGGGATCAAGTCCCGCATCGGGCTCCCTGCTCGGCGGGGAGTCTGCTTCTCCCTCTGACCCTCTTCCCTCTTGTGCTCTCTATCTCTCATTCTCTCTCTCTAATAAATAAATAAAATCTTTAAAAAAAAAAAACTGTAAGAGAACAAAAGGAGAAGCTAGACCCAAAAGGTGTGTCTGGTAAGGCCAGATGTGCGGAACAGGATTTCGAGCGGAGCAAGAGATGTTAGGCGAGTGTCCCGCTCAGCAGCGGGAAGGCGTGGGGATCAACGCCCCACAGGGTCGTGGGAAGAGCGAGGGAGGGCAGGGCCAGGCACCGCTGTGAAAGGAGACCCGACAGAGCCGGCCAAGTCCTGGATGCATTTGGCGGAGACCGCCGGGCACCAAAACTGGGAGCTCGGCCTTTGCCACAGATTCCAAAGAAATACATTCCCAACAGCTAACATTTAAGTGTGTGTGTGTTTGGGGGGGGGGGTGATGACATGTTCCATGACAAGAAATGTAGCATTTCCTTCTGAATGTGGCATGCGAGAGTCCTGTCATTTTGTCGGCAACACAAGATTTCAATTCTATGACACCACATCGTTGTGGATACCGTGACATGATTTTCGGGCTCAATGTGTTCCGAGCCGATGCAGTTAGACAAGGCCGAAGAATCCAGAGTGGCAGCTTGGGGCTAGAGAGCCCCCAGAGAGGACCCGCGCTTGCCTCTGGCTGGGTAATCAGAGAGCTTGCTCCCCTGTGAACTGAAGGTTGGAGCTTCCAGCCCAGCTGGGAATACTGGGTTATAACTGATCCGAGGCCTTACTAAGCTATACTGTGCGAAACATTCTTTCTTACCTAGCTTCTTCCCTGACTTATCCTCAGTATCTATTTTATTTTTGTTTTTTAAGCTTTAAAAGTTTTATGTATGTATGTATGTATGTATGTATTTATTTATTTATTTATTTATTTATTTATTTATTTATTTATTTAGGAGAGAGAGAGCACGCCCCTGCAAGCCTATAAACGGTGTGGAGGGGCAGAGGGAGAGGCAAAGGGAGAGAATCTGAAGAGGTCTCTGCACTGAGCCTGGGGTTCAATTTCAGGACCCTGAGATCATGACCTGAGCCAAAACCAAGAGTTGAAAGCTTCACCAACTGAGCCACCCAGGTGCCCCATATGTTTTAAATGTTTCAGGGATTTTATTTTTAAGGAATCTCTACATGCTTTGTGAGGCTCGATCTCACAATACCGAGATCAGGAGCAATATCTAGTTTATTTTTGTTTATTTTTTTAAAATATTTTATTTAATTATTTGAGAGAGAGTGAGAGAGCGAGCAGGAGAGCATGGTGGGAGACACAGGGAGAAGGAGACTCCTCGCTGAGCAGGGAGCCCGATGTGGGGCTCGATTCCCGGACCTTGGAATCATGACCTGAGCCAAAGCAGACGCTCAACCGGCTGAGCCTCCCAGGTGCCCCAGCAATCCCTAGTTTAAATCAGAGGTGGGAAGATCCTGCCTGAACACCTAAAGTTCATGTTAATTACTAAGGGGGTTGGTAGAAAGAGTCTTTTCTTTTTCTTTCTTTTTTTAGGATAAAAACAAGTTCTGGAGTTCCAGAGCCTAGGTATCTCATAGACAATATGACCTTTCTTCCTGAGAATGGGTTTTTACACCTGTTTGTTCCTGGAAAGTTGGTGTCAATTCCTATAAGTCAGTTGAAAGGAATTGGCTTTTTTATTCCTCACAGCCAAAAAGAACACACGCCAAGGTCTCAGTGAGAGGATCGCTTATAGGATACGGGCTTTAGTTGTGAGATGTGGGAAAGGATGGGAAGAGGCAGGGTTTGTTCTATATTGAACACTGGCAGCACTGACAATTCTGTGATTGTGGTAAAGAAGTCATAGGCGTTTCCTTAGGGAGGGAGGTCGATGTTTGGATGTCGGTCTGAACAGTATTGTGAGTAGCCTTGTTTTGTCTCATTTCATCAAGGTCTCAAAGCAATCTTGTCTGAGGTTGATATTCTACATGTAAGATTATTTATTTCAATCATGGAAACAAAACAGTCAGGCTGGGAGTGCCAGAGCAGTTCAGGGCATCGGAGGCTGGGATTGTTCTTTGTCCCTGGAAATCCCTAAAACAGAGAACAAAGAAAGAGAGCCCTCTGGTCTCCCAAGCTGTAGCTGCAAACCTGAGTGGGAAACTGAGACTTGGACTAAGTATCTTGAATTTCCTGTGGCTCCATTTCCCATTTCAAAATGGGTCAAAAGGAATTGTTCCTGCATGGGTTGTCCCAGGTGTTAAATTGGTAGAGTAGGCAGCTAGATCTGAGCTGGAGGCAAGGAGGGTGGTACACAGTGCTTTCGTGGTTTCCCACCTGCTGGACTGTCAGATCCAGACCAGCAGGGGCAGAGCATGTGCTCTCCTTTCCAGCGTGTGTCCTACAATAACGTATGGCTTCCTTATAATATATTTACATTGCGGTTTCCATCCCCCAGTAGGGGAAGATGGCCTTGACAGTTCCAGGAAGACCTTTGTTAGGGCCCAAATCTCCCCCTATCAACCAGTAGGCTGAGTCCCTTAGATGATTGGAAACATCTTCAGTTGGAGACCACCCTGGCTGTGACCCATAATCTATGAGACATAAAAAGAAAAGACACCCCTAACCCCGGTGCAGCTCCACCCCGGGGCCTGTCTGCTCTCCCATCTTGAGAGTGGACTGAAGTTCAACCAGGAGTGTAAACCAACTGAGTATACAAGTGGGACTGTACAATTGTGAACAAGAGTATTCCCAGGAAAAGTCCTTCTGGACATTGTTGTTTGAACAGTGGGAATACGGATTGACCACTGTCCCCTGACATTCAGAAGTGGGTTCCCGGAGGATATGTTAGGATCCTCGACAGGGAAGCTCGCAGCCAAGGCCTGTGTGGCGGCCGTACTGCCATCAACTGTTGAAGGAGTTTGGGAAAATCTCTTCTTCTCTCTGGGCCTCACTTTCCTCATGTGTAAGATAAGGTTGTTATTCAAATCCTCCACGGCCCCTTCCTGCTCAGTTTCTGTGAGTGCATGTGGGTCTGCGGTGCCTTTTAAGCAGCCCTAGGGACTGCAGCTGAGACCTGACTTGGTCCCTTCACTGTGTGTCCTTTTCAGGAGCCTGATCTGAGCCCACACTGGAAACAGAGAACAGAGGGAGCATTTGGGAGACAGAAAATCAGCAGATTTGGAGGATGAGCATAACCCGAGGAAGGACAAGGCAATGGTGGAGCAGGTGATTGCCAAAGGAGGTGAGAATAAGGACAAGTTGAGTCCAGAAAACTCAGGGGAACCTGAGGAATGCATACAGCAGCATCCAACTCTGCAAGGAGCAGCCTGAGCTGAGCAAGGAGAACTAGGAGAGTAAGTTTTCCCCTCAACTTCAGGTCTTTTAAAAATTGATTCATAACAGATTCCCGTGTGGCATCAGTTTCACGTGGCAACACAGGGATTGGACGACTCTATAAATTATGTTAGGCTGACTACTAGTGTAGCTACCCTCTGTTACCACGCAGAGCTGTTACTGCACCACCGACTACATAATATGAGATCTGTCCTCTAACATTTTTTTTAAAATCTTCACTGTGGACGATGTTTTGTCAGAGTGTAGGTTTCTATGCCCTCCCCTTCCCCCACCACTACCATGGGCCTTCTTTGGACTTTCCCAGAGAGGAGCAGTGACATATAGGAGGTTCCCTATTTTAGGTCACTGCAGCCCCTGATCTTGGACCAGGATGCTCAGCCAGGGCCAGGGAAATATGGATTAGCAGGAACCCTTCTTTGCAAGCCCAGCTCCAATGTGAAGGACCACAGTGCCTCTTCTAGGCCCCCGCAGGAATGGTTCAGCACCCAGGAGCTGGCCCTACATAGAGGGCCAGAAAAGGGCAGATTCCCCTAAACCCAGCCCAAAGTGTTCCATTTAGACTCAGAAGAAGGTGAATAGCAGCACAGGCTCTTTTCCCTATGCTGAGTGGGGGGACTGGGGGGAGCCTCAGTGCCAGTGCAGGAGGGAGCATCAAAGGGAACCTTTGGATGTTAACCTAAAGTTTCGTGGCTAGAGCCCACCCAGGGGACCAAACCTACTTAAGATCCATCCAGATCTTGCCAGCGGCTTCCGTGGGTCCTGCAGCCCTGACTTCCTCTAGGTATCTCCAGCCAGCTACTGCCCCTGTCTTTGCCTGCTTCCCCCTGGTGTCCTTGGGCAACCTGAAGGTCTGTTCCCTTAAGTAGTCTGCCGCCTGGTGGATTCCAGGGGAACTGCCGGGGCCTGAGGCTGAAGGCACAGGCACTGAATCCCTGACTCCAGCTGAGAGGTCAGAAACCAGGCTCTGAGCCACCACCTGCTGAGACTCCAGGATGTGGCCCCTCACCAGGCAGTGTTTACCTGGGGGTCCCAGGACCCACTGATGTGCGAAGGTCACCTTCTTTCTTTTTTTTAGGTGAAAATGACATACAATAAATTTCACCCATTGTCAACAATGACAGAGTTGTTCAGCTAGTGCCCTAGTGTGTTTCAGAGGCTTCCTTCACCTTCCCACACTCCCTCCAGCCCCTCTGCAGACAGTCTCCGCTCCCTCCTCCAGCCCCAAGCAGCACTGATCTGCTTTCTGTCTCTGTGCATTGCTCCTTTCTGCTCATTTTACATAAGCACAATGAGAAGGTTTGTAGTTCTTGGTGACTGGCTTCTTTCACTTAGCATCCTTTTGAGGTTCCTCCATGCTGTAGCTTGGATCAGATTTCTGTGCCTTTTGTTGCCCAATAGATGCCAGGGTACAGATAGGCCTCATTGGGTTTGTCCATTCACCAGCCGATGGCCCTTTGTGTTGCTGTCAGGTTTTCCCTATTGTGAATAACGCTGCCCGGAACATTTCTGACCAAGACTTGAGCAGACATATGCTTTTACTTCTCTCAGATAGATTCCTAGTTGTGGAATGGTTGGGTCCTATGGCAAGCTTGTGCTGAACTCTTAAGAACTCTCAAAGTGGCTTCCGCAGTGGCTCTTATATTTTACGTTGCCACCGGCAATATAAGAGGGTCCAGTTTCTCCACATCCTCAGCAACACTTGGTATCGTCTTTGGAACATAAGCACACTAGTTGATGTAAAATGGTACGTGGTTGTCCTTGCATTTCCTTGAGCACTAATAACATATTACTAATAACCTTGATTACCTTTTTATGTGTCTCCTTTGGTACATGTGTATTCAACTCTTATACTGGCTTAAAGGAGTGTGTTGCTTCGGCCCATTGAGTGAGTTCACAGTCCTCTTGTCTCTCGTGAATGTGAGTCCTCACTGGGTATTTAATCCACAAATATTTCCTCCTAATCAGTGGCTTCTCTGTTCCTTTTCTCAGTGGCAAAGTTTGATGCAAAAAACTTCTTCATCTTCAATTTTCTCTTACGTATCGTGCTCTTGCCGCAGTGACTTAGAACTCTTTGCTTACTGTGAATTCCTGACCATTTTCTCCCATGTAGTCCTCTTGCACAATAGTTTTGGCTCTTATACTTAGATCTGTGACCATTTTGAGTTCATTGCTGTGTAAGGTGTGATTTCCTGCAACAGCAGTGGGGGAGCTTTGTCCTGACAGGTACAGGAGAGCCTGGGGGACAACTTTGTTTCAGAGTTAGTCTCCCCTGGGCCAGGAATGGAGATTTGACCCTGCTGCACCTGTTAGTGAAAGGCTGAGTGCCTTTGGGGAGGGGAGATACATGGGGCTGGGGTCATATACGGCATGTACTCCCCGTTCTCTGGGACTGGGTAAAAAGTAGCTCCTGGAGCCCCAGGGCAGTCCTGCTCACAGGTGTCTTTAGAAGCACAAACACACTGAGAGCAGGAGAGGCTAACACAGAAAGGACCCCAGGGATCCCAGGGGATCTGGGTTGGGATCCGAGAGGGTCTTCTGTGGGTGGGTGGGAAAGAGGACTCCCACACAGTTGGAACTCAGGAAACATACCCAGAAGGAGTGGAGCAGATTGAAGACATTTCCCAGAGTTTGCACTATTTTTCCAACATGAAAATCATGGTGTGTGCCTGCATCAAAGGTGCTCGGGGGACCCATGCTTCCTCAGTTGGTAGAGCGTGCAACTCTTTATCTCAAGGTCCTGCGTTAGAGCTCCACGTTGGTCATGGAGCCTAGCTGAAATTAAAAAAATAATAATAATAAATAAAAAATACACAGGTGCATGCGTCAGGAATCTGGAATTACTCCCCCTAAGGAAAGGATGGGGCAGCTCCCTTAGTCCTTGCAGGTCAAGAGCCATTCTGCGCCTTAGAGAATCCTAAAAGTTGCTTGATATTTCCTCAGATCAACCCAGAGATTCTACACTTTTAGTATTTGTTGGGTTTCCCGTGTATGGTCAGAGGTCCACTGGCAGACAAAAGTTGACACACGGAGTACAGAGTAGACCAAAACACAGAATAGTACCTGGATGCACCACATTAGTCTCTGTCCTCACTGCGGTCTCACTGAAAATGAGAATGGGCAATCGAAATACCTGGTATTCAACACACATTAGGAAAAAATGGAAAGTTTGGGTTAACAGTTTAAATTATTGTGTCCCCAGATTGAATCTGATGGCAAGTGGAGACTCTGTTGAACGTCTTCTAGGTTCTGCAGGTGGAAATGAGGGGCTGAGGGACAAAGCAATTTACAACTGAGAGTAACTTTGGTAACTTAGTACCTTCACACTTGACACAGTTTTCTTTCATTTTGTCTGATGCCCTGCTGTCATGTTTGATTCTAACCATATTTGTACAAGGAAGTTGATATCAATAGCAAACCTAAAATCCATACCACTAAATATCACAGTGCTTATTCCTAATGGTACTTTAGGCTCGTTTCTAACTGCCTGTAGTTTCGTTATGACTGACTCTGAAGGCAGCCCATTCTAGCCATGTGTGCACTTCTCTTTGGCCCCACCTCCAGGTTAAGCAGTGCACCTGAGAGGGCTCTATCACTGGGGGAAGGACGTAGGTCAGACAGGTAATAAAGAGAAATGGGGGGACTGGGAGTCAGCAAAAAGAAAGCATAATTATCAGTGCATTGATTCCAGAGAGGACCATTATATTGCTTTTTAAAAACTATTTTCTTTACTTCTTTGAGAGAGAGCGATTGGGAGAGCAGAGTGGTGGAGGGAGGGGGAGAGTGAGAGAGAAGCAGACTCACCCCTGAGCAGGGAGCTGGACATGGGGCTTATCCCAGGACCCTGGGATCCTGACCTGAGCCAAAGACTGACACTTAACCAATTGAGCCACCCAGGTGACCCTTAAAATAATTTTAAAAAATTTCTGGAATACTTAACATACAGCGTTACATTAGTTTCAGGTAAGATCATGGTATTTATTTTTTATTTTTTTTCTTTAAAGATTTTATTTATTTATTTATTTATTTATTTATTTATTTATTTATTTATTTAGAGCAGGGATTACGGGCAGAGGGAGAGGGAGAAAGAATCCCAAGGAGATTCTGCATTGAGCATAGAGCCCAAACGTGGGGTTCCCACGACCCTGAGATCATGACCTGAGCCAAAATCAAGAGTCAGATGCTTATCCGACATAGCCACCTGGATGCCCCTTGGTATTTCTAAGAATAATATGTTTAGCTTTCTCTCTGAAAGAGGTACTGAGTAATGAGCAAGCCTAAGAGAAACCATGGTACCCATAGGGGCCAAGGTCAGATTGCCCAATATGTACCACAATGGCATATTGATTATTTTGAATTGTAGCTATTTGAATAGCAACTGCTGCAAGGACACTCAAACCCTCCTCTGTCTCCCTGAAAGCAGGAAACCCATCTCCCCTATGAAAAAGGCATCCCCTGTACTAAGAAGTAAAAAGACATCCTTCTCACCAAGGCCTTTAAAGCAGAGGGACTGAATTCTGCATAGAACTCACTCCAAATTAGAGCTCCCAAACGTCCCTTGGAAATGTATTGTCTCCTTGTCTAAAATGTATAAGAAATGTCTGCCTTAATAGTTTCTATTCTTTAAAGGTCTGAATTTCAATATCAGTTCTTCATGCATATTCAATATCTCAGGTAAACTTAATTCTTAGTTAAGCTGGAAGACCTTGAAGGGTAATGGAGGAACTTGTCCTTCCCTGCATATATTTTCCTAGGGAAATTATTGGATTCTTGCTGATTTACAAGCTCCACTTAAACAATGTGTGGAAAAGAAGGGAAACTGTGTTCTTTCATTTGGTCATTTCCCTTCAGTGGATCTGGCCTGGAAATAAGAAAGAAAGAAAGAATAAAGGAAGGAAAAAAAAGGAAAGAAGGGAAAGAACGGAAGGAAGAAAGAAAGAAAAAGAAAGAAAGAAGGAAGGAAGGAAGGAAGGAAGGACGGAAGGAAGGAAGGAAGGAAGGAAAAAGGAAGGAAGGAAGGAAGGAAGAAAGGACGGAAAGAAAGAAAGAAGAAAGAAAGAAAAGAAAGAAAGAAAGAAAGAAAGAAAGAAAGAAAGAAAGAAAGAAAGAAAGAAAGAAAGAAAGAAAGAAAAAAAAAGAAAGAAAGAAAGAAAGAGAAAGAAAGAGAAAGAAAGAAAGAAAGAAAGAAAGAGAGAGAAAGAAAGAAAGAAAAAGAGACAAAGAAAGACAGACAAAAAAGAAAGGGGGAAGGAGGGAGGGAAGAAAGTGTCCTGGTCAATTTTCCTTGTAAACATCTCGTGACGAATCTGTTGGTGAACACCCAAATGGTGGTGAATGTTGGGAAGGCCCGTCCCTGGCATGCTTTCAGGAGGGTGATTTGGTGTGTATAGAACTATTTAGGGAAACAAACTAAGAATCTGTGGATTAATATGGCCTTATTCGCTAGAAAAAGTCACCTCAGCTATGTAAGCATAGCCATGGGAAATCAACCCAAAGAGTTCCACTTTGTGTGGTAACCTCACACAACATTTAGAGACCATGTATGTTTTGCCTGGGTCAGAGCGTGTCCTCATGTGGGAAATCGGTTCTTGCAGTTAGTGTTAGTGGTCTCAGTTGCTTTGCAGGTACCTCACAATTTCCCTTTGAAAATGTGAGTAAAACTTGATCCTGGGTAAGACTTATGATTAGTGGCGCCTGATTTGGCAATGCAACCTTTTATATCATCCCCATATTTGTTGGATGTGCTCTTATGCAATTATCTGGTCTTTCTTGAAATAGTTGCCATTCGCCAAAATTAAACCTGGATAACCTGTGTACAGAGTGACTGGTGGATGATGGATTTTGTGGCCATTATGGCCAAAATTGTTGCTAAGGTATCTCCCAAAACCATGTATTGTTCTTTGGCACATGCCCATTTGCAACTCCAAAAGCCCAAAGCCATTGTTCCCTGCTACCCTGGGGTCCTTGTCATCAATTCCCCAGAAGTTCAGGATTATAACAGCTCTCATTATCTTTTTTAAGATTTTACTTACTTATTTGACAGAGACACAGAGAGAGAACACAAGCAGGGGGAGCAGCAGAGGGTGCAGAAGAAGCAGGCTTCCTACCGAGCAGGGAACCCAATGTGGGGCTGGATTCCAGGACTCTGGGATCATGACCTGAGCTGAAGGAAGATGCTTAACCTACTGAGGCACCCAGGTGCCCCAACAGCTCTTATTAAATCCCAAACCCTGTCTATCTTGTTTTTGTTTTATACACTATTGTTTTGTGTATATTGTGTATATTGTTTTATATCACTATTTTGTTTTATACAATTTCCCATAGTTAGGAAGACAGCAGGGATAAGAAAAGATGAAGTACAGGGGGCAATCTTACCTTGAAAAAGTACGTCATTTTTGGGAAATCCGCCACCACACATGAGTGAAAAATTGATCCCTGAGACCTATCATAACCTTAGCTGACGGTAATTCCCTTAAGCTAAATCAATAGGAACGTACCTCCCATGAAGCAAGTTGGGGTTTTTATTCCTTGCGGCCAGAAAGAACACACCTCATGGTCTCAGGAAGAGGGTGTTAGAAAGAACCTCTTGTAGATAGGAAATGCCCTTCACGGTGTCCTTCATGTGACAAGGGCTAACGAACATTACGTGAAGGTGAGGAACAGATGTTTACTGTGGTTATTGGGTTTTTGTGTTTTTTTTTTTCTACATCCAACATCACCAAATAATTTATTTGGAATCAGAATTCAAAAGAACATTTGACAGTTGAGAACTGTTTATTCTGATCCAGTTGTACAACTAATCTAGGTGAAATTTCCAAATAAATTTTACATGGGTTTTCCAGGACTGTGGCTTCTCGATGACTTCAAATTTAGGATTTTCAAATGTGAATTCCGGGAACGTATTCATGTCTGATTTACCATATGTGTATTTAAGCTTCAGAAGCTCCCTCCCTAGGTCTTGCTGGTGCTCTGGGCCAGTATCAATGGGTCCTCCAGATGCCCGTAGCTTAGTTCTGTATTCTCTAATCTTGTCCACGATGAGTTTCTGTACGGGACCAAGTTCTTTATTAAATGCCCCCGCGGTAACACCAGTGTTGCTCCTCAAATGAACTGAGACTGCAGACCGAATGAGAGGAGAAACTGAAGAGAATCTGAAGCATCAGGGTAATTCTGACTTGCTCTCAGTCCTGAGCTGCCAGAGCTTCCACTGCCTCCACTATTCTACTTCTGGCCGTGGCTCCGCCCCCACCCGCCTACCCGCCCTCCCAGTGCATTCTCAAATTTTTTTCCTTGGTAGAGATTAGCATACATGTTTCTAAACATTAAAAACCCGGGGAAGTAGAGATAAGCATCTGAACTAGTTCTCTATTGATGCATATTAACAATTAGAAAAGCAGTGGTTTAAAGCAACCAACATGTGTTATCTTGCAGTCCTTTGGCTCAGGAGTTTGGAATGACGAGGGTGGGTTCTCTGCTCACGGAATTGGTCAGTAAGTCGTCCCCCACCTGAACAGGTCTGATAGTGACCTTGTAGTGGTTCTCTCTCCGAAGAGGGCCTGCCCTCAGCATCTCACTCCTCTGGGATCCTCTTCTCTGACCTCATTTCGATCTGTCATGATGCTTTCAGCTTAGCCAGGTAGCTTAGGAGGAATGCTAGAACTGTGGAACCCCAGACCTGATCTCCGCTGTCCCTTGTCCAGGAGGAGAATAAATGACAGAGGTCTTCATAAAGAAATGACCCCCATGAGGGCTGACATTCCCCAGCAATTAGAGCAGAGGAGGAAACCTACAGGCAAACGGAGGGCCTAAAAACCCAAATCATGGAAGCAGGACACAGATTAAGTAGGAGCCCTTCCCAGAAATGTCCCCATTCTCCATTGAAAGCCACTTTGGGTGAAGGGTGTGAGCACTGGGTCTTTCAGAGTCTCCATCCTCGGCTCTTTGTTTAAAACAGGCTTTATCCATACGTGAGAATCTCCTTGGAGCTTTTGTCAGAAATGCAGATTTGTGGGCCTTATCCCCAGGGCATTCTAAGAGGCACACAGTGACTCTGATGGAGGTGTTCTTTAGCTCTGCAGCTGGTGCCCAGGGATGGGACCCCTGTCTGCTGCATGATACCCCATTTCCCGTCTAACATTCCAGTGGTCCATGCTGCCTTCTCGAAGTTATATTCTACATTCTCTATCATACACGAGATAAATATGCTCAAAGAGATAATTAAGTGATCCACAAAAGCATATGGGACATGTGGTGAAGCTGCTATTGGCATCTTGGACTGCTTTTCTGAAGGCTGTGCTTCTATTGCTTCAGCCCAGAACCGGGATTGGGTTTGAATGGAAAGATGGTTGGGACTGGAGATCAGTAAAAGCTCGTTATTGCTGGTAAATTTTATCTATCTGCTTCACAAGTATTTACTGAATGTTTCACCTGGCAGTCTCTCGGACGCACGGGGGACATGGGGTGAGCAGGCAGACCCAGTGCCAGCTCTCAGGAAAGAGAACTTTAGCACAGGAGTCAGATATTTTATAGATAATCATTGAAGTGCCTTTTATTTGTGACTATGGTAAGTATTATTTAATACTTTTGTGTTCTGTGATCCTAATCCCTGAGCCAGTGATGGAAAAGCTAATATAAGTAACAGAATTATATAATTGGGAGAAAAGATTGGTCCCCAGAAAGGCCTTTTTTTTAAGATTTTATTTATTTATTTGACCAAGAGAGACACAGCGAGAGAGAAAACACAAGCAGGGGGAGTGGGAGAGGGAGAAGCAGGCTTCCCGCCAAGCAGGAGCCCGATCCAGGACTCGATCCCAGGACCCTGCGGATCCTGACCTGAACCAAAGGCAGAGGCTTTATGACTGAGTCACCCAGGCACCCCAGAATGGCCTTGTTTTTAACAGTGGAAATACCAACATTTGATCCAACGTCTCCTGAAAATGAATTTTTTATTTTTAAGCTGAACTTTTAATTTTAGTGTTCCCTGAATTTCAAATGTGGGGTTCTCGAGGGTGTGTTCCGGAGCCTCCACAGGGAAGCTTGCAGCCAAGGCCTGTGTGGGGGCACCGTTGCCACTAGGTGTTGAAGGTGTTTGGGAAAATCTCTTCACGTCTCTGGGCCTCAGCTTCCTCTCCTGTATGGTGAGGTTGTTATTCAAATTCTCCAAAGTGCCTTCCTGCTCAGTTTCTGTGAGTGTAGGAGGGTCTGAGGTGCCTGTTAAGCAGCCCTGGGGACTACAGCTGAAACCTGACTTGGTCCCTTCCCTGTGTGTCTCCTGCGGGAGCCTGAGCTGAGCCCACACTGAAAACAGAGAACGGAGGGAGCAGATGGAAGATAGAAAATCAGCAGGTTTGGAGGATGAGAATAACCCTAGGAAGGACAAGACAATGGTGGAGCAGGTGGTTGCCAAAGGAGGTAAAAATAAGGACAAGTTGATTTCAGAAAAATCCAGGGAAACTGAGGAATGTATACAGCAGCATCCAACTCTGCAAGGAGCAGCCTGAGCTAGGCAAAGAGGTTGGAAGAGTAACTTCGTCCATGGTGAAACTGTGCACCTGCCGAGGAGCCCCAGAGGATGGATTGTGGTGGTTTATGCTGCTGGGAAGCACCGGTTCCAAGAGGAGGAGGATGTTACCACGAGGCTCTGCCCCAGACACCTAGCTCCGACTTGGAGCTACCCACACTGTAGGTGTCCTCCAAGAAAGTGTGTACTGAGAGGGATCAGTGATGTTTGGATAAGGGTTGGAGTTGTCCATTCTTACTGCAGATAGTTGTGCCCTAAGGTCAGGAAGGGCCAGGGTAGGGGACCCTTGCATCTGAAGCCACATGATTTTAATAATAATCTTAATAATGCTGCCTGGGTGGGCCTTGAATAAAAAGAGTAACGATCTACTCAGAAAGTGAAGTTTTAGGGAATATTATACATGAGTGGGGTCAAGTGTAGTGTAGTGGGAGGAAAGTTACTGCATTTAATAGCACCTAATGACTTCTGGGGAGACAAACTTCACCCTAATCATGGCTCTAGATGCCAAATAACGAAGCAAACCACTTACTTCCATTGGTAACAGAAACGGGAGACCCTTAATGCCCATAACAAGCTGGAAAGTTGCTCTGCCTGTTGGGTCATGCAAGAAAACTGATCACTTGAAATGTGTTTCAAGAAGGGGCTGGGTTGAGTTTGTGACAGTATGCCCTAGGTCTTGGAGAAAAAGGTTTGGGGCTTTGGAAGTTGCCGGTGAGCTGGCTCATAGTAACTTTACACAATCTTGGGAAAACATGTCTAGCAAAATTTTGGATTCATTGGACACTAAATATTTAGTCCATGATCTGCAATCATTCTTCACAGATTACCCTCTATTTGCTTGAGCGAAAAATGACTTTTCTATTCTTAGAAACACCAAGGGTGCGTGAGTGGCTCGGGCACTTAAGGGTCTGACTCTTGGTTTTAGCTCGGGTCATGATGTCGTGGTAGTGGGGTCAAGACCCATATTCGGCTCCATGCTCAGCACAGGGTCTACTTAGTTTCTTTCTACCTTTCCCTCCTCTCTGTTCTCCCAGCTCACACTTACTATCTCCAAAATAAATAAAATCTTTCAAAAGGAATGATGCCCCCCCAAATGCAGATTTAAACACCTCCTATGATGACTTTGATGAATAACAAGGTAAAGCAGCCTTTTTTTTTTTTTTAAACAGAGAGCAGAATTGTAATTCAGGATGTCAGTGGAAGAGGCAAGTAACCTCCCATCATCTCAACATCTGAAAGTAAACAGGTAAAAGAAGGAATGTATAGAATTATATGTCATGTACACAATGACTGGTTCATTATAAACAAATTGGAATAAATCTATGTGTATATTGACTCGTGGGTCCTGTCAAAAAGGCAGAGCATTGGGAAAAACAAAAACAACAAACCGTCCTGAAAGTCATTTGGGTAACTGGACTTTAAAAAACTATGAGACAAACATTTATCAAACACATTTCAAGCTGTTTGTGAGCCACATTTTTGCCCTTCAAGAGTGAACTTTAGGAGAGACACCTAATACTGAGTGGATGCTTTGGTTTCTTTGAGACATGTCACCTGAGCCACTGGGAATGTGACCTTGTGAGTCACACAGCTGCGCGAGCTTTACCTGACAGGATGTTAAGTTCAGTGCCTAAAGAGTTAACATAAATATGCTACACACACCAATCTTTACTTTAACCAAAGATCATTTACTCTCTGTTGGGGGTATGAAGCTGACACAAAGGACTACAGATTCTGTTGCAGAATCAGGACCCGAGGCTTACAGACTGATGGGAGTGGACACCTACTTCCGATTTGGAGTCGGAGCCATTGTCTCCTAAGGCAACTGAGTCAGACAACCAAACATTCTTGAAGATAGGTACAGTACTTTGGAGAAATTGTACTAATCCTTTCAGTATGTTTGTATGTACATATATACACAAGTGTGTGTATCTTGATCTGTAGCTCTACATGTGTTTTATATGCAGCCACAGACACACACACACACACACACACACACACACACACAGGTGGTTGGGAACCTGTGAGTATGTCATCACAAGCACACATCTGGGAAACGTCAGCACTGCCAGATACTGGTCAGATCCTTCTTCACTCATCACTGGCTGCACTTGTTCCCCTCACTTGACCTTGATTACGTAAACAGTTTCATATTGTCTCTGACCCTACAGGGGACTCATCTAGACATCAGCAGCCAACGTGCCTCGGACAGAACCCTTCTTACGCATTGTTTCTAGTTCTTTCTGAGTTTCATCCTCCATTCTCCTAATGTCTTCCATTGTCAGATCATTCCACTTGTCAATCCAACAAAAAAGCTGGCGATGAAGTTTGTAAATATCCTTTTCTCTTGCTTCTGAATGAAGTTTTCTACTTTGCTTTGCAGTCCCCACCACTTGAATTTGATGGTCACCAGCTTGTAGGCACACATCTGAGGACAGTCAGAGTTGTTTGCCAGCTCCTTCTTCCAGTTGGGTCCCAAAGGCCCTCTCTTGGTCTTGACTGACTGGAATAATGCTGGGTCTTCATCAGCTTTGTAGTCTGCTGGTTCAACTTGACTTCGATCTGCAATATCTATGCGGACAATTTCAACAGTTTTCCATGCGTTCGGATCTAAACCGTGTACATTTTCTAATGTTCCCAAGTCTGGTTTGTGCCATGTTTCAATTTTAATGAAGAAATCATCTTTCATATATACACTCGTTACAACTGAGGCATAATGGTTTGTTCTACAGTAGGGGTATGCGTTTCAGGCTTCCTCGTGAAACACCAAGGAGCCCTCCGGAGCAATCATCCTGACGAATGCAGGAACTTTGCTCCTGAACAGAACATGGCAAAACCACACAGAATTCCTTAATCAGCACCATCTTCCCGGAATCCCCTCACAGCTACCGCCACTATCACCACCACCGCCGCTGCTACCGCCCCTCACGGCGCCTCTATACACAGGTTTTTGATCTTGAGAGTCACCATCCTTACTCCGCATTGGTCAAGGGTCAACCTGTATCTCTATTTACAGAGGACATGCTCCTAAAGATAGAAAAACCTCAAATCATCCACACACAAAAATATTAGAGTCCATAGACTCATTCCGTAAAGTTGCAGGGTACCATATATACAAAATCAGTTGTGTTTCTATGCACTAGCAATGAACAATCTGAGAAGGAAATTTAGAAAGCAATTCTATTTACAATGGCACACAACACAGTAAAAGTGTCAGGTGTAAATTCATTCAAGGAGAGCAAGACTTGTTCACTGAAAAGCATAAGAAGCAATGGTTCTGCGAGAGATGAAAGACCAAATGGGGGGAAAAAAACAACTGTATGCATGCATTGGAAGATTTAATATAATTCATATGGCAATACTATGCAAATAGATCTACAGAGTCAATACAATTCTATCAAAAATTTTTCTTCTGCATTTTCTAAATTCTGTCAATACCTTGTAGTATATTTCCTTTCAGACGTTGTAGTTTTCATCTCTTAAAGATAGAGAGGGTGTTGTTTATATTTTCTATTTCTCGGTTTAACATTTACAACTGATGGAAAACTTATACTAAAAGCTTTCATATCCTTCTCTGGCGGTTCTCACATGTGTCAGCTCTGGATTATTTTCCGATGACGGATCTGGCTCCTGATTAGGGGCCATTTTGCCTGGGAGAGCTCCAGGTCCTGTTCCCTCTACTGCTTTCAAATGATTGCCCCCTGACTTGCTGGCCTTTCCTCCCATGGAGGCCCTGAGCAGGACCTCACTGCAAGCCACACCAGGGACCCTGCACAGCTCTGGTTAGGTGACTTTCCTCAGACCAGCTGGTTGTCCCACATCACCTTTCCCTTTTATTCCCCAGGAATCCCAATTTGGCTGGTAAAATACCTGGCGCTATTTTTTAGGTTAAGCAGGCAGTGTGTCTCTTTGCCTGTTCCAGCTCCTAGAGGCCCCTCCTCCATGCTCAGCCCCAGCCCCAGCCCCAGCAGGCAGAGTCCTCCTCACACAGCCTCCTTCTGACCTCTTCTCTGCCTCTTTGTGTTTTAAGACCCCCTTGTCATTGCAGGGCGCCGCCTGGATAATCCAGGATCATCTCCCCATCTCAAGGTCCTTAACATAAGCACCTGTGCAGGGTTCCTTTTGCTGCAGGATGGAACATGTGCACAGGTTCCTGGCATTAGCCTGAACAGCTCCTAGTGAGGGGGCATTATTCTACCCAGCAGCACACTATTGATCTCAGGTGACAACTAAAGTTGGACGCCCCCTCTCCACCCTCCAATCTTTTCTAATTTAAACATTCCAGGAAAAGTAAACCACTACCTCAAGGCGCAAGCAAGACAAGGCAAATCAGAACCCTAGGGCGCTCCATCCATGACCATACAATTGCCCAAATCTCTTCAAAGTAGTCTGTTTAGTTTTCCAGACCTGGCTATTTTCCCTCCAAAGGCCGACCTGACTGCAGAAATCCCCTCCAGGGGGAAGCGCCCAGCGGTGGAGGGAGGGCAGGCGGTGGCCGAGTGGGGAGCCTGGGACCCCACTAACCCCCTGCTGAGAACGCTGAGCCTGGTTTAAGGGAGCAGAAGCAGTGGTCCCCTTTGGCCCTGCCCTCAACAGCGGGATCCTTGGGCGTCTCCCCGCGAAGCCACGAGGGGGCGCGCCGTCCCTGTCCTAGGAGCCCTCCTGGGGAAGAAGCAGGCCCTGGGATGTGTTCAGCGTGTGGAGTGTTGTGGGCTGGTGTCAGCCCGAGGGCCCAGGGGTTGCGGACTTTTGGTCCTCCCCTCCCCCCCGCAGTGTCCAGGCCTGGGGGAGGCTGTGGGGACTGGTTTGAACTGTACAGGTGCAGCCATGGCACTCGGTGTCCTCCAACCAGGGCCCAAAGGGAAAGAGAGAGAGAGCTAGAGAGAGCAAGAGAGAGTTGTATCTGCTCTTCGCGGGCTGTTGGAAAGTCCTCCCTCATGTTTCTCTCTGGCTGGTACAGCCTCCCCTGGGCTGGGTGGGGGGGGTTGTGTAGGGTTTGGGGGGCCATAGCTGCAGGGAGAGGAAAGAGTGGTAACCAATTCAGGAGACAGAGGAGACTGGGCAGGTGAGGAAGGAAGCCAGGGCACGGGAAGGGAGAAGGGGAAGGGGGACTGGAGGAGGAGAAGGAGGAACACCAGTACTGAAATCCAAGTTGGGAGGGGAGCTGGGGGGCAGGGAGATGGGGTGGGGTTGGGGACTGAGGCGAAGCCCTTGACTTCACGGACGGGGCTTGTCTGATGCAAACCAGGCAACATGGCGGTGGGGTTCTGCAACTTAGAATTCGTGGGGCTGAGGAGGTAGCAGCGCTGTTGCGTCCATCCTATTCGGAAGCGTCGTGTGGAGGGTGAGGATGCTTGCGACAGGAGTGGGTGCCGAGGGTGTTGGGGTGCGCCTAGGCGAGTGAGCCTGTGTGTCCGGTGGAAGGGGGGTGAGACTGGTGTGGGGCGGAGGCGGAGGGAGTCACACTTACCCGGCAGGGGAGACTCCGGGATCAAGCAGGTGGTTTTCCCAGGGGAGGCCCTTCCATCATACCAGGGACATGCTGACCCCCGCGATTTCCCCGAGTATGGACAACTCCTCTGCATTATTTGTGGCAGTGGCAGTGGGGGGCTGCTTTTGCTCTTTCACCTGTTGTTGGTTGTTTAAGAATAGCCTTTGTTTTCTTATTCATTTTTCTGTTTGTTTGTTTTGTCTTTTCCATGACTTTGGCTGATGACATGGGCTGAAGAGGAAGCTCACTCAGGGGACACCAGGACCCTGAAGAAAACACCTCTGCTTTTAAGGGCTGCTTTCTTGAGAATCTGGGTTTGGCTGTTTCTCAATCAAAAGCATGCAGGACAGTTTCTGTCCACTGGTCATACATCCCACCTTGGCTGTCGGGGTTTTTTCTGTTTTTCGCAGAGCAATTTCTCTGCTTATATTTCAGTATGTGGTTTGCAGTCCCTGATCCAGCAAAGGTGCTTTCTTTTCATTCCCCAGGGAACAGGGGTTTGCATCCCTTCTCCTTCCTCCCTCCCCTCCCCACCTATCCCCCCAGGCACCCTGCAAAGCCTCACCCAATCCCCAGACTCCGTATCCTTGATTAGGCCACTTGGTAGCCTACCTAGTATAGCCTTGCTCCAGAGGACCCTTCCGAGACTAGAGAGGGTCCGGCTTGATGTACTGTTTATTTATTGTAAGTTTATTTGTTGAAGTAATCCCTACACCCAAAGTAGGGATAGGGCTCATGAAGCCAGATGGAGACTCCCCTGCTCTCCTGACTGAGCCAGCCAGATGCCCCCTGACAGGCTTTTAAAGAGGCACCTCTGTGTACTCACAAAGAACCCGCTGGGTTTGGCACCACAGACCTTTCCCAAACAGCAGGTTAGCTCTAGGACAAAGGGCCGTGGGCCTTCTGCAGCTCTTGGGCTCAAGCCAAAACTGTCCCTACTGATGTACCTGCATTGCTTTGTCAAACTGAGCTTGAAGGGGTTTCTGGCTTCAGGCTTTCACCAGAGCTGGTGTTTTTTTTCTCTACTCCCTAAAGGCCTCTATTCAGAATCTACAACTGAGGGTCTTCCAACTTTGATTTTCACTTAGGGGAGCCACACCAACTGGGACTCAGCAACGGGTTACTCTTCTGCCAGAAACAATTAAACAAAAGAGCAACAGCGTCACACAAGATGCGCGAAGTGGAGATTTCCAAGATCCTGGGCATCAGGCAAAGGGGACAGCCATCCCGGACACATGGCAACACAATGGTGAGCAGAGCCCTAGAGCTGCTCAGAGGTACTGGCTCTAGAGAGTTTCCAAGCAAGGCACTGGGGGGAGGGGAACTTGAATAGGAGCCCCATGGAGCTCCTGGAATTGAGGACACTGATCTGAGAGAACCCAGGACTGAGTCTCAGGGAGGACAGAGCTGCAGGAAGTCACCTAGCCAGAGCTGTGGAGGGGCCCTGGGGAGGCATGGACAGCAAGTCAGGGGGTAATCCTTTCCACAGGGCCTGGTGCTCACACGGTGCTGGGAATAGTGCCTGTGTCCAACAGATAGACTAAGCAAAAGTAACCCTCTTAATTTGTGACGAATAGGGTGGAAGACAGGGGGAGGGCTTGCTACAGTACCTGGAACTCATGGTGAGTCCTCCACGGAGCCCTGCTCTGGGCCACTGAACTATGCATTGAAGCAACAGCAGAAATGTTTCCAAGTAACTTCAGTGCATCCCTGAACAAAGCTCAATATTATAGAAAACACAAAAATATCCAGCAAACAGCAAGGTAACATTCACAGTGTCTGGCGTTCCATCCAACAGTTTGAGGTATGCAGACAAAGGGGGGAAATGAGCCCTCCTGAAGAGATGGATCACTCATCTGAAAATGACCCAGAGCTGACAGCAAGATGGGAATCACCAGAGCACAAGAAAGCATTTGTTCTAACTGCATCCCATTGGTGAAAACATTCAGCAGATACATGGAAAATGTTAAAAAAAAAAAAAAAAAAGGACCCAATCTCACATGAAGAGATGAAAACCACAATGTCTGAAAGGAAATGTACTGCAAGGGGCTGATGGTGATTAGGGAAGGCAGAAGAAAAACGTTCAATAGGAATCCAAAAGAATCTGCAGATCCTGCTGTTGCCTTCTGAACCACCTTAACCATTCCAATCCATGAACACAGGATGTCTTTCCACTTGTTGAGGTCTTCCTTAATCTCTTGCAGCAATATTGTGTAGTTTTCAGTGTACAGGTTTTGTGCCTCCTTGACTCAATTATTCTTCGATACCATTCAGGTGGGTGCTGTTGTCCATGGAATCTTTTTCTTAATTGACTTTCCCGGTGTCCATTCCTAGGTTATAGAAACACCTGATTTGTCTGCCTTGTACGCTGCAACTCTGCTGAAATAGGTTATGGACTCTAATAGTCGTGGTTTCTGTGTGTGTGTATTTGGTATTTTTCTGTATACAGGAGTATGTCATTTGCAAATCCAGATACAAATTGTCCCTTGAAGAACCTGGGGGTTAGGGGTACAGAGTCCCACAATTGAAAATCTTTGTATAACATTTGAGTCCCAGAAAACATAGCTACTAATAACCTACTGAAGTCTTACAGATAACAAAAACGGTTGATTAATACATATTTTGTGGGTTACTTGAATTATGTACTTTATTCTTTTGATACAGTGAGTTAGAGTGAAAATATCATTGAGAAAATCATAAGGAAGAGAAAATGTATTTCTACATTTGTACTAGACTGTATTTGTAAAAAAAAAAAAAAAATAATCAACCCATGAGTGGACCGACATTGTTCACTAAAATTCAAAGCCATGTTGTTCCCCAGTCAACTATAGTTTTATTGCTTCGTTTTCAAATGTTTTCCCCTCACCTTCAGGTTTTTAAACAATTGAGTCATAACTGATTCCCCATGTGAGATCAGTTTCACATGGCAACACAGGGATTGGACGACTCTATAAATTATGTTAGGCTGATTACTAGTGTAGCTACCCTCTTTCACCTCGCAGAGCTGTTACTGCACCACCGACTACATAATATGAGATCTGTCCTCTAACATTGTTTTTAAATCTTCACTGTGGATGATGTTTTGACAGAGTATAGGTTTCTATGCCCTCCCCTCCCCCCACCACTACCATGGGCCGCCTTTGGACTTTCCAGAGAGGAGCAGTGACATGTAGGAAGTCCCTATTTTAGGCCACTGCAGCCCCTGATCTTGGACCAGGATGCTCAGCCAGGGCCAGGGAAATATGGATTAGCAGGAACCCTTCTTTGCAAGCCCAGCTCCAATGTGAAGGACCAGAGTGCCTCTTCTAGCCTCCTGCAGGGATGGTTCAGCACCCAGGAGCTGGCCCTACATAGAGGGCCAGAAAAGGGCAGATTCCCCTAAACGCAGCCCAAGTGTTCCATTTCGACTCAGAAGAAGGTGAATAGCAGCACAGGTTCTTTTCCCTATGCTGAGCTTCCACGGGGAGAGCCTCAGTGCCACTGCAGGAGGGAGCATCAAAGGGAACCTTTGGATGTTAACCTAAAGCTTAGTGCTTAGAGCCCACCCAGGGGACCAAACCTACTTAAGATCCATCCAGATCTTGCCAGCAGCTTCCTTGGGTCCTGCAGCCTTCACTTCCTCTAGGAATCTCCAGCCAGCTGGTGCCCTATCTTTGCTTGCTTCCCCCTGGTGTCCTTGGGCCACCTGAAGGTCTGTTCCCTTAAGTAGTCTGCCGCCTGGTGGATTCCAGGGGAACTGCCAGGGCCTGAGACTGAAGGCACAGTCACTGAACCCCTGACTCCAGCTGGGAGGTCAGAAACCAGGCTCTGAGCCACCACCTGCTGGGACTCCAGGATGTGGCCCCTCACCAGGCAGTGTTTGCCTGGGGACCCCAGGACCCACTGATGTGCGAGGGTCGCCTTCTTTCTTTTTTTTTTAAGTGAAATTGACATACAATAAATTTCACCCATTGTCAACAATGACAGAGTTGTTCAGCTAGTGCCCTAGTGTGTTTCAGAGGCTTCCTTCACCTTCCCACACTCCCTCCAGCCCCTCTGCAGACAGTCTCCGCTCCCTCCTCCAGCCCCAAGCAGCACTGATTTGCTTTCTGTCTCTGTGCATTGCTCCTTTCTGCACATTTTACATAAGCCGAATGAGACAGTCTGTAGTTCTTGGTGACTGGCTTCTTTCACTTAGCATCCTTTTGAGGTTCCTCCATGCTGTAGCTTGGATCAGATTTCTGTGCCTTTTGTTGCGGAATAGATGCCATGGTACACATAGGAAACATTTGGTTTGTCCATTCACCAGCCGATGGCCCTTTGTGTTGCTGTCAGTTTTTGCCCATTGTGAATAACGCTGCCCGGAACATTTCTGACGAGACTTGAGCGGACATATGTTTTTATTCTCTCAGATAGATTCCTAGTTGTGGAATGGCTGGGTCCTATGGCAAGCTTGTGCTGAACTCTTAAGAACTCTCAAAGTGGCTTCTGCAGGAGCTGTTATATTTTACGTTGCGACCAGCAATATAGGAGGGTCCAGTTTCTGCTCATCCTCAGCAACACTTGGTATCGTCTTTGGGACGTAAGCACACTAGTTGGTGTAAAATGGTACCTGGTTTTCCTTGCATTTCTTTGAGAAATAATAACATATTACTAATAACATTGATTACCTTTTTATGTGTCTCCTTTGGTACATGTGTATTCGACTCTTATACTGGCTTAAACGAGTGTGTTGCTTCTGCCCATTGAGTGAGTTCAAAGTCCTCTTGTCTCTCGTGAACGTGAGTCCCCATTGGGTATTTAATCCACAAATATTTTCTCCTAATCAGTGGCTTCTCTGTTCCTTTTCTCAGTGGCAATGTTTGATGCAAAAACTTCTTCTTCTTCAATTTTCTCTTACGTATCGTGCTCTTGCCGTAGTGACTTAGAACTCTTTGCTTACTGTGAATTCCTGACCATTTTCTCCCATGTAGTCCTCTTGCACAATAGTTTTGGCTCTTATACTTAGATCTGTGACCATTTTGAGTTCATTGCTGTGTAAGTTGTGATTTCCAGCAACAGCTGTGGGGGAGCTTTGTCCTGACAGGTTTAGGAGAGCCTAGGGGACACTTGTGTTTCAGAGTTAGTCTCCCCTGGGCCAGGAATGGAGATTTCACCCTGCTGCACCTGTTAGTGAAAGGCTGAGTGCCTTTGGGGAGGGGAGATACATGGGGGCTGTGGTCATATACGGCATGTACTCCCCGTTCTCTGGGACTGGGTACAAAGGAGCTCCAGGAGCCCCAGGGCAGTCCTGCTCACAGGTGCCTTTAGAGGCAGAAACACACTGAGAGCAGGAGAGCATAACACAGAAAAGACCCCAGGGATCCCAGCGGATCTGGGTTGGGATCCTAGAGGGTCTTCTATGGATGGGCACATTTTCCATGTATATGCCCTTCTATGGGTGGGTGGGAAAGAGGACTCGCACACAGTCGGAACTCACGAAACATGCCCAGAAGGAGTGGAGCGGATTGAAGGCATGTCCCACAGTTTGCAGTACTTTTCCAATATGAAAATCATGGTATTTGCCTGCATCAAAGGTCCTGGGGGGGACGCATGCTGCCTCGGTCAGTAGAGCGTGCAACTTTCATCTCAGGGTCATGCATTAGAGTCCCACGTAGGTGATGGAGCCTAGCTGAAATTTAAAAAAAATAATAATAAATAGAAAACGAAGAGGTGCATGCTTCAGGAATCAGAATTACTCCCCCTAAGGTAAGGAGGGGGCATTTACCTTGGTCCTTGCAGTTCAAGAGCCATTCTGAGCACTACAGAATCCTAAATGTAGATTAACCTAGAGAACCTACACTTTTAATATTTGTTGGGTTTCCCCTGTGTGGTTAGAGGTCCACTGGCAGACAAAAGTTGACATGCTGAGCACAGAAGCGGACCAAGAAACAGACTGTTACCTGGATGCACCACATTATTCTCCGTCCTCACTGCAGTCTCCCTGGAAATGGGAATGGGTAATCGAAATGCCTGGTATTCAACACAGGTTAAGAAAAAATGGAAAGTTTGGGTTAACAGTTTAAATTATTGTGTCCTCAGATTGACTTTGATGGCAAGTGGAGACTCTGTTGCACGTCTTCTAGGTTCTGCAGGTGGAAATGAGGGGCTAAGGGACAAACTAATTATACAACTCAGAATAACTTTGGTAACTTAGTATCTTCACACTTGACACAGTTTTCTTTCATTTTGTCTGATCCCATAGTCTCATGCTTGAGTCTAAACACATTTGTACAAGGAAGGTGATATCAATACCACACCTAAAATCTGTACCGCTAAATGTTGTAGTGCTTATTCTTAATGGTACTTTAGGCTTGTTTCTAACTGCCTGTAGCTACGTTTCGGCTGACTCTCAAGGCAGCCCATTCTAACCATGTGTGCACTTCTCTTTGGCCCCACCACCAGGTGAAGCAGTGCATCTGAGCTGTCTCCATCGCTGGGGGAAGGATGTAGGTCAGATAGGTAATAAAGAGAAAGGGGGACTGGGGTGCAGCAAAACGAAAGCATGCTTATGTGTGGGTTGATTCCAGAGAGGACCATTGCATTGCTTTTTAAAATTTTTTAATTTACTTATTTGAGAGAGAGTACTTGAGATATCAGGAGCGGTGGTGGGGGTAGTGGAAGAGGAACAGAGAGAAGCTGACTCACCACTGAGCAGGGAGCTGGACATACGGGCTTATCCCAGGACCCTGGGATTCTGACCTGAGCCAAAGACTGACACTTAAACAACTGAGCCACCCAGGTGCGCTTTAAAATAATTTTTAAACTAATCTGGTCCACTTAACATAGGCATTGTATTAGTTTCACATAAGGTCATGGGATTTATTTTGTATTTCTTTTTTAAATATTATTTATTTATTTAGAGCAGGGGTGATGGGCAGACGGAGAGGAAGAAAGAATCCCAAGCTGACTGCACTGAGCATGAAGGCTAAACTGGGGCTCAATCGCATGACCCTGAGATCATGACCTGAGCTGAAATCAAGAGTCAGACGCTGAACCGAGAGAGCCACCTTGGTATTTCTAAGAATGATATGTTTAGCCTTCTCTCTGAAATAGGCACTGAGTAATGAGCAAGGCGGAGAGAAACCATAGTACCCATAGGCGCCAAGGTCAGATTGCCCAAAATGTACCACAATGGCATATTTGGGGGAAACAGAATGCCACAACGACCACTGGTGCATGTTCATTCAGACTCCAAGATCTCTGAGAAAACTCGAGATTGCAGGGTTAAAAATAACCTGAAAGGATCAGAGTGAAATGCCCTTGGGATGTGTGTGGTCTGATCTAAAGTACACAGCAGAAGATGTTTTGTAGATAGGAAGCCAGCTGTAACAGCACACTGTGCATTCCCTTTTTTGTTTTCTTATCCTGTGTTAAAGACCGAGTACAATGCTGTTTACAATTAATTGATCACAGCCAGTTGCAGATTTCTTTATTCCTTCTCCACTGCCATTGCTTCACTTGACTAACCCTGTGTACGTGGAAGATGCGCCTTACTAAGCCCCTGCTGTAAATCATTATAGTACTATATCACTGTAGAAGGTATATTAGATTATGGAAAATAAACCTCAGGACCTCGGGCTGTTTGCTTGGGGTCCCCTGTGCCTCGCTATACTGTCGTCTCTTTTTCTTTTTTTAAAAGATTTTATTTATTTATTTGAGAGAGAGAATGAGATAGAGAGAGAGTGAGCATGAGGGGGGGAGGGTCAGAGGGAGAAGCAGACTCCCTGCTGAGCAGGGAGCCCAATGCGGGACTCGATCCCTGGAATCCAGGATCATGACCTGAGCGGAAGGCAGCCGCTTAACCAACTGAGCCACCCAGGCGCCGCGGTAGTCTCTTTTTCTCAGTTCCTTCGCCACCCCAGGTCCCCGACTCTCTGAGGTCGACAATATTGATTATTTTGAATTGAAGCTACCCAAAAAGAAACTGGTACCAGGACACTCAAACCCTCCTCTGTCTCCCTGAAAGCAGGAAACCAATCTCCCATATGAAAAAGGCACCCCCTGTACTAAGAAGTAAAAAGACATCCTTCTCACCAGGGTTTCTAAATTCGGTCTAGACACTCTCTAAATTAAAACTCCCCCAAATCCCTGAGAAATGTATTTTCTCCTTGTCTAAAATGCATAAAAACTGTCTGCCTTAATACTTTATATTTCTTTAAGGGTCTCCATTTCAATATCCGTTCTCCATGCGTATTCAATGTCTCAGTGAAACTTAATTCTTACTTAAGCTGGGAGACCAGGACAGGTAACAGAGGAACTTCTCCTTCCCTGCATACCTTTTTTGTGATCCTAATATCTTAGCCAATGATTTGTAAAGGAAAGAAGTAACAGAATTATATACCTGGGAAAAAGATTTGTCCCCAGGAAGGAATTTCTGGTATTTTTAACAGTGGAAATATCTACATTTGATCCAAAGTCTCCTAAAAAGTATTTATTTTTAAGTTGAACTTCTAATTTAAGTGTCCCCTGAAATTCAGATGTGCCTTCCCAGAGGGTACGTTAGGAGACTCCACAGGGAAGCTCGCAGCCAAGTCCTGTGTGGGGGCCGTGCTGCCATCAAGTGCTGAAGGAGTTTGGGAAAATCTCTTCATCTCTCTGCGCTCAGCTTCCTCATATGTAAGATAAGGTTGTTATTCAAATTCTCCACGGTCCCTTCCTGCTCAGTTTCTGTGAGTGCACAAGGGTCTGCGGTGCCTTTGAAGCAGCCCTGGGGACTGCAGCTGAGACCTGACTTGGTCCCTTCACTGTGTGTCTCTTGCAGGAGCCTGAGCTGAGCCCACACTGAAAACAGAGAACAGAGGGAGCATTTGGGAGACAGAAAATCAGCAGGTTTGGAGGATGAGAATAACGCAAAGAAGGACAAGGCAATGGTGGAGCAGGTGGTTGCCCAAAGGAGGTAAGAAGAAGGACAAGTTGGGTCCAGAAAAATCAGGGGAAACTGAGGAATGCATACAGCGGCATCCAACTCTGCAAGGAGCAGCCTGAGCTGAGCAAGGAGAACGAGGAGAGTAACTTTGTCCACAGTGAACCTGTGCACCTCCCGAGGAGCCCCACGGAATGGATCGGGGTTGGTTTGTACTGCAGGGAAGCACCAGTTCCAAGAGGAGGAGGAGGAGGAGGGGCACCTGGGTGGCTACATCTTTAAGCGTCTGCCTTCAGCTCAGGTCGTAATCTAAGGGTCCTGGGATCGAGCCCCGCATGGGGCTCTCTGCTCGGCGGGAAGCCTGCTTCTCCCTCTCCCGCTCCCCCTGCTTGTGTTCCCTCTCTCGCTATGTCTCTCTCTGTCAAATAAATAAAGAAAATCTTAAAAAAAAAAGAGGTGGACGATGTGACCATGAGGTTCTGCCCCAGACCCCTAGCTTTGACCTTGGAGCTCCCTCACGGTCGATGTTCTCCAAGTAAGTGTGGGCTTAGAGGGATCAGTGATGTTTGGATAAAGGTTGGACTTGTCCATTCTTACCACAAAGAGTTCTACCCTAAGGTCAGGAAGGGCCAGGTTAGGAGACCCTTGCCTCTGAGGCAGTGATACCAATTATATTCTTCTGAATTTATGGTTGTCAAAGACTTTACACACCTTTGTCTTGACCGTGTGTTGAGTGTTTCATTTTCCTTAGTCTCTGTTATGAACTTGGAATTCTGACATCAATAAGATTTCACAGAGGAGGTCAAAGCAGTGAGAGGAAGAATGCAAACAAAATCTTGTAGCTCAGCGCCCCTGGGTGGCTCAGTTCATCGAGAGCCTGCCTTCAGCTCAGGTCATGATCCCAGGCTCCAGGGATCAAGCCCCATTGAGGGGGGTGGCTCCCTGCTCAGCAGTGGAGTCTGCTTCCCCCTGTCCCTTCCCCAGCTGTTCTCTATCTTTCTCTCTGTCTCTCTCTCACTCTTGCTTTCTCCCTCACGCTGTCTCTCAAATAAATATATAAAATCATTTTAAAAACTGTTGTAGCTCTCCTAACCTGGGGTATGGTGGCAGTGCAGAGGATGGAGGGGGGAGGGGGCTAGGCCGAAGACATCTCTTCCTACTGAGAGAACCATTGAGAGGAATCCAAGAGGACAGTCCCTCTTCATCAGAGCTCACCACAGGGGAGTGTCATGGGGCATTGAGAGTGTAGGGCAGGCTCCTCTGGAAGGAAGGGTATTTGTTGCCTCCTGGAAGAAAGCAGAGAGCATTCGTGCATGTATTTGGGACAGGAATGTAGTTGAGATTAGAAATTTGCCACCCCCTTTATCAGATCCATGAAGGAATGTCTCCGAGAGCTTCCTCAGTGCTTGGTTTGGTCCTAGGAGTCATGAGTACAGAGATGAGTAAAACATTATCCCAATTGTCGTGGGGCTCTCAGTCTAGTTACCAGAAGTCATGAAAAGTGTAGTGGTGGTGGATTCCTTGGAGGAAGTGGCCAGTGCTGCCTGGGGATGGCCTGGTCTCCCTCCGTGTTTTCCAACAGCTGGATGACCTGTCCTGACCCAGGGACCCTGGGCCTCAACTCAATTTCAGCCTCTCAGGACACAGCCAACACCTAGGTTCCATGTAAACCCAAAGCAGTCAACACTATGAAGGTCTGCAGAGGAAACTGCTGCTATCAGTAGCTCCCCACTTTGTCTTGGCCAACTGGAAAATAGAGGCGAGTTCATTAAGTCTTGTAGGGTCATCCTTGCCCTAATGATCAGGGATTAGTCTTTCTCTCTGTTAAGTGAAATACTTTCTAGCTTCAGTATTCTCTCTCCACTTAAAAACTTTGGAACTATTGGCTAAAGTATAGATCAAGTAGCTACAGTGAAAAAGGGGTAAAGCAACTTCCAAGCTGCAGTGAGAATGCGCAGAAACTCTTATACTGAATAATAATCGGACAAATCACTTTTAAATTGCACAAAAGGTTTATACAGTAATTCTGGAATAGACAATGTAAGTCTGTCGCTTTCTCCTTCTTCTTAACATTGCTTTGATAATTTAAGATCATTTCCATTTCCATATAAACATTTGGATCAGCTTAGAAATACTTACTAAAATGTCTGCTAGAAGGTTGATTGGCATTGTATTAGATCTTTTGATCAATTTGGGAAGAATTGTCCTCTAACCATAATGAGTCTTCCAATCCACCACAAATTTTATCTCCCCATGTATTTAGTTCTTTAATTTCTGGAAGTAGTGCTCTGCAGTTTTCAGTGTAATGTTCTGACACATATTGTGTCTGCTAAGACAATGCAATAGGAAACCTGGTCAAAAGACTTGAAGAAGAAATGCTTCACAAAAGAAGATACACAAATGGCCAAAAAGCACTTGAAAAGATGCTCCACTTGAAACCATTGAAAAGCATGAAGTTGAACATAAATCAAAAGGGATTCACTAATGTCTCTGCAAGGCTCCATCTTAAACTAAGTAACCTTTTCCTTCTCTTCTGCAAACCTCTGCTCCTCCCTTCTAAGCCTTTTGTTTCAGGAGCCTGGTACCACCCTAAAGACAGGATGAAGGAGGCTGGCATCATGCACACAATTTCTGTCAAAATAAAACACCCCCCCCGCCCCTTCCTTCAGGGGGAGGGGACTTACAGTTTTTGAGGGCCTTGGCCTGTTCTAGCCCCCTGTGCCCCGAAAAGCAATAAAGCTATTGTTCCTCAATATTCCAAACTCTGTCTTCGTCTTATATTTTGGCTCTGAAGCACAGAGGTCAGTTTTCGACCGTACACTCAGCCATTGGGAAGATAAATTAATACTACAGTGAGTTACCATTACACAACCATCCCCGTGGCTAAAATTACGAAGACCGAAAACATATGTGGTGAGGATGTAAAGTAACTAGACGTTTCATACACTTGTGGGAATGAAAAATGGTCCAACCACCGAGAAAAGCTGAACCACAGATAAACATTTACCAATCACGTGAACGGCCATTCCTCTCCTAAGGATTTACACAATATGGCCACACAGCAAACTGCACATGAATATTCATCATAGCTTTATTCCCCATGGCCAAACCCAGGAAACTGCATAGATGGCCATGAATAGGTGAATGTACAGACCAAATATATCCATACAGAGGAATACTCCTTAGCAATGAAAAATTCTGAACTGGTGATCCATTAGTAATATGGATAGATATAAGAATCCTTAGGCTGCACGGAGGAATGTAGGCATAAAAGAGTTCCATTTCCATAACGTGGTTAAAAATCAAGCCGTCTTTGATGCCAGTGGTTGCCTGGGGCTGAGGGTGAAGGCAGTGAGAGACTTCAATGGATCCACCCAAGGGAAGCTGTGAGGTAGAAGAAATGCCCTGTGTCCTGAATGGAGCAGTAGTTTCAATTGTATGTACATCTGTGAAAATGCATTTAGTTGTACAGTTTATCTTTTTAAATTTTTATTTGTTGAGAAAGCACTCACACTGCATCCTCTCTCTCTTACCGTCCAAAGGAGGAGAAGAACGATCATCAGTGGCAATGGGCAGCTGTGGAAACAACACCTAAAATCACGTTCATGCTCAGGAGAGAACAATGTGCCTCCTCCTTGAGGTTTCAGGTCCTCTACACGTTCAGAGAAAATTCTCTAGTAACAAACTGTAGAAATGAACTGGAGGGTATTATGCTAAGTGAAATTAAGTCAATCAGAGAAAGACATGTATCCTATGACCTCACTGATAGGAGGAATTCTTAATCTTAGGAAACAAATTGAGGGTTGCTGGAGTGGTGGGGGTGGGAGGGATGGGGTGCCTGGGTGATGGGCATTGGGGAGGGTATGTGCTATGGTGAGCGCTGTGAATTGTGTAAGACTGATGAATCACAGACCTGTACCTCTGAAACAAATAATATATTATATGTTTAAAAAAAGAGAGAGAGAGAGAAGCTAGTAGGAAGGGAAAAATGAAGGGGAGGAAATCGGAGGGGGAGATAAGCCATGAGAGAAGATGGACTCTGAGAAACAAACTGAGGGTTCTAGAGGGGAGGGGTGGGGGGATGGGTTACCTGGTGATGGGTATTAAAGAGGGCACATTCTGCATGGAGCACTGGGTGTTATGCACAAACAATGAATCATGGAACTCTACATGAAAAACTAATGATGTAATGTATGTTGATTAACATAACAATAAAAAATTTTAAAAAATAATAAAAAAGAGAGAGAGAAGCTAGTAGGAAGGGAAAAATGAAGGGGAGGAAATCAGAGGGGGAGACGAACCATGAGAGACGATGGACTCTGAGAAACAGACAGAGGGTTCTAGAGGGGAGGGGGTGGGGGGATGGGTTAGCCTGGTGGTGGGTATTAAAGAGGGCAGCATTGAAGGGAGCACTGGCTGTTATAGGCAAACAATGAATCATGGAACACTACATCAAAAACTATTGATGTAATGTATGGTGATTAACATAACATAATAAAATAAAATTAAAAGAAAGAAAGAAAGAAATGATCTCTGAAAGTACAGCCTTAATTGTACACTTTAAAGGGATGCCGTCTACTGTACCTAAATTATACCTCAGCAACATTCATGTAATAATCTACTATATTTCTCTATACTAGCAGTGAGCATTTAGAAAATGAAATTTTTAAAAAAAGGAAATGAAATTCAATAAACAGAGTGGAGATTCATGTCCACCTTCATTAAATGTATGAGAACACATGTAACAAAGATACCTGAAAACTCTTGCTGAAATAAATTAAAGGATACTAAATAATTAGGAAAAAATATATCACATTCATGGACTAGACCACTCAAATTTGTTGGAACATCAAATCAGCATTATTCTGATTCATACTGGAGAAGGCAGTTTGGGGGCAAATTTACAAGCTAATTCTCAAATGTATTTGGAAATCAACATACCTAAATAGCCAAGACAACCTTGAAGAATTAAATTGGAGAAATTTACTAAATTTTAAACCTCACCGTAAAGCTACAGTAATTAAGGTGCTCTTAATGGTGTAAGTAACACAATGTAAATATATCAATGTGAGAGAGTAGAGAGTAATAAAATTTCCTGATACGCATATACATTTTTAAAATTTTTCTTTTAATTTTACTTCTTTTCAATTATTTTCTTTTTAAGTAATCTCTGCATCCCACATGGCGCTCAAACTCAAAAAAAAAAAAAAATAAAAGGTTGTGAGTTTTACCTGAGCACTGATTAGTACAGCTGCATGGGACAGGGAATCTTTACCAGGAGAGAGTGTCATGACAAAGGAAATTTTGATAAAGGGTTATATACCAAAATATATTTTTTACATAAAAAGTGACAAATTTTTATACAAAAGACATTGTAGAAAGTCACTGCATTTCCCGGTCTTAAATTTCTAGTACATGTAGGGCTGTATGGCTTTAATGTTATGGGAACCAGGGAAGTGTCTTCCTTTTTCTTATCTTTTCCAGAATGCTCCTTTTGGGTTCTTTTCTTTCATAAAGCAGATGTCCAATGTGTGCTTGGGGTGAAATAGAGCCCATGCATTGAGGTTTTGTGGATTCATTTTGACCTTGGTAAATGTGAAAGCATCGCTTCCTTGGGAGCCCAGGGGCAGGACCCACAAACATTAAAGGTGGACAATTGCCTTTATCAGTGCTACAGCGACCTCCTAAGTCTCTGGCTCCTAAGATCTAGGGGGGAACCTGTGCTGAAGAAGTGAAGAGGTGCTTCAGGGCACCACTTCCCCTGCCTGCCTGTTTCTCTCTCCTCAACCTCAGCTTCTATGCCACTGAACACCACTGCACACATCTACTGTGGACATCATCCATCATTGACCCATGACCTCGAACTGCCCATGTTTGCTTCCAGGAATACAACCACAGGTCAATGGCATGAGGTCAACTCAAAGAAATCTAGCAAGCCATGGTCCACCTTTTTAAAATTGTTCCAAATTTTTAA
Organism: Eumetopias jubatus; assembly: GCF_037043125.1. Classification (NCBI taxonomy): domain Eukaryota; kingdom Metazoa; phylum Chordata; class Mammalia; order Carnivora; family Otariidae; genus Eumetopias; species Eumetopias jubatus. The sequence continues at coordinate 1,045,384 of NW_028274845.1, forward strand.
AAAATATTTTTCCAGTATAGTTAACATACAGTTCCATGAGTTTCCAGTATATAACATGGTGATTGAACATTTCCATACATTGCCCAGTGCTCATTACCACAAGTACACTTCTTAATCCCCATCACCTCACCCATCCCCCAAGCCCCCCTACCCTCGGCAACCATCAGTTAGTTCTCTATAGTTAAGGGTCTCTTTCCTGGTTTGTCTCTCTCCCTTTTCTATTTCCTTTGCTTACATGTTTTGTTTCTTAAATTCCACATAGGAGTGAGATCATGGGGTATTTATCTTTCTCTCACTGACTTATTTCACTTAGCAGAATACACTCTGGCTCCATCTGTGTCCTTGCAAATGGCAAGATTTCATTCTTTTTTTTGGCTGAATAATATTCCATGGTATAAATAGATAGATAGACAGATAGATAGATAGATATAGATATGTGTGTGTGTGTGTGTGTGTGTGTGTGTGTGTGTGTGTGTACACACATATATATATATATATCTTCTTTATCCATTCATCTTTCGATGGACACTTGGGTTGCTTCCATATCTTGGCTATTGGAAATAATGCTGTAATAAACAAGATACGGGGCATATATCTTTCCAAATTAGTGTTTTCACTAATTTCATTTTCTTTGGGTAAATCCCCAGTAGTAGAATTACTGGGTCACATGATAATTCTATTTTTAATTTTTTGAGGACCATCCATACTGTCTTCCACAGTGGCTGCACCAGTTTGCATTCCCACCAACAGTGCATGAGGGTTCCTTTTTCTCCACATCCACACCAACACTTGTTTCTTGTGTTTTTGATTTTAGCCATTCTGACAGGTGTGAGGTGATAACCTCATAGTGGTTTTGATTTGCATTTCCTCAATGATGAATGATGTTGAGCATCTCTTCACCTGTCTGTTGGCCATCTATATGTCTTTTCTGGAGAAATGTCTATCCATGTCTTCTATTTTTAATTGGATTATTTGGGTTTTTGGGTGTTGAGTTGTATGTGTTTTTTTTTAAGATTTATTTATTTATTTGACAGAGAGACACAGCGAGAGGGGGAACACAAGCAGGGGGAGTGGGAGAGGGAGAAGCAGGCTTCCCGCTGAGCAGGGAGCCCAATGCGGGGCTCAATCCCAGGACCTTGAGATCATGACCCGAACCGAAGGCAGACGCTTAACAACTGAGCCACCCAGGCGCCCCGAGTTCTATATGTTCTTTATTTATTTTGGATACTAACCCCTTATCAGATATGTCATTTACAAATATCTCCTCCAATTCAGTAGATTGTCTTTTTGTTTTGTTGATGTATTCCTTTGCTGTTTAGAAGATTTTATTTTGATGGGTCCCGACAGTTTATTTTTGCTTTTGTCTCCTTTGCCTTAGGTGACAAATCTAACTCTTGCTTTTCTGGGTTGTGCTTCATGGAAACACAGGATGGAGAGAGAGCCACAATGTTTCCCCAAGGTCAGCCTATGCTCTGGTGGAGTTGGTACCTTTGTGGGAGGCAATCAGTTATGTCCTTTCACGGATGCCTTTCCAGTGTTCCACATCAGCTCTCAGTTCTGGGCCCTAAAAGGAAGCTCACCAAGATGAGGCCCTATCCATACCTCCTCTAATGCTGGACCCTAGGGAAAAGCCAGGGGCAGGAGTATAGAAGCTGCATCCATGTGTGAGAACTCATCACCCTCTGAAATTGCCGGTGTTGGTGCTCTTGGCCTCAGATCCTCACCTGCCGACAACAGCCCTCTCGGCACCTGTCACAGGGTACTGTCAGGACCAGTAGAAAGGTGAAAGCATCTGGGAAAATATCAAGCAGTCAATGTGAACAGAGGTGGGGGCCTCCCCCAAGGTACATACATGCGGTGACTCTGTCTGAAGGAGAGTGCTGGCTGGACTCCAGTGCTCCACTTCTCCATGTGCAGCGAGCACCCAGCCACAGAGTCTCAGGCCCCTTCCTAAGGATGGGGGCTGCTTGGACAGTATGCAGTGATAATAAAGTCTTTATTTGTCTGACATTCTGTACTATTCAGAGTGTATCTGCAAGTACTATGCTCAATTGATCCAATTAATCTTCATGGTCCCAATTGTAGATAGACAGGTATTAGTATGTTCACCTAAGCAAACAAAATGAATGGTTGCTTTGCAAAAGAAGAAATACAGGTAACTAACAGATTCAAACTAAAACAAGATACTATTTTTCATCTGTCATATTGACAAGAATTATTTCAAAAGTTAATGTTTGTTTGGCATTTTGTAAAGCTCACTGAGTCACTATTAAGTACCAGGCAGTAGGAGAGACAGAAAGGACATACAGACCTGGATTAGTCCATCTGAGTCCTTGCCCTCAAGAGGCTTTGATCTAGAGCAGAGCTTCTCGACCTCTGCACAACTGACGTTAGAGTTGGGCTACCCTTTGTTTGCGGGAGAGGTTCCTGTGCTTGAAGGATGCTCAGCAGCATCCCAGCCTCTTCATACTAGATTCCAGTAGTACCCCATCCCCAGTTGAGATAACCAAAAATGTCTCCAGACATTGCAAAATGTCTCCTGGGCAGCAAAATTGCCCCCAGTTGAAAACCACTTGTCCAGGTTAACAAGAAAACTGGGAAATTGTGTTTATGAACTCGTGGTGAGAGTAGTATTTTAATTGGAGGGCAATGTGACAATGTGTCTTGAACTTCCTCAGACACCTTGCTCCAGCAATTTCACTTCTGCTAGGCCAGGGAAACAGCAAGAGAGCTTAGTGTAGCTTGGCTGTGAATGAAGAAAGCAAGCCTTGCTAGAAATTCTAACCCAAGTCTACACCCACCGGGATGTACACAAACTCAACACAGAAAACAGGTGAAATGTACCCATTACCAGATGCAACATAGTAAAATGAATATTGCCCAAGAAAAAGAGAAAAGTGTAATAGCAGCCGAGGAGCAAGTGATTCTCTACAAAGAAACAATAATCAGAGCAGAGAGCAACTTCTCCTCAGCCATAATAAAAGCCCACGGGAATGGAACGATATCTTTACGGACTTATGAGGAAAGAAAATCTAAAATTCTACATTACAATAAACTATTGTTCAAAAGTAAAGACAAAATTAAAACATTCTCAGACAAATAAAGATTGAAAGAAATGTTACCACTCACAGCATTAAAGACTTTTGGAAAGAAGCTGTTGACCAATAAGAAATGAGTAGCAAAGGCAGAGAATCAAGAGGCAGGGATCAAAATACCAGTAAACATATGGAGAACTAGTTCTTGTAATAAAAATAACCAGGATTACTAATTTAGGGAGGTTTAAAGATAAGGCCAAAGTAAAATACTGAAAACAGCATGTTAGAAAATAGAGTAAGTGGTCAAACTGCAAGGTTTCAATGTCTTCACGCTGTTGGGGGCGGGGGGGGGGTAGCAGGCACAGTCCTGAGGTCCAGAGTTCACTAAAGCAAGTGTGCACGTCAAAGCTTACGGTCGGCCATGAAAAGAACTGCACTTGAATGGGGGACTTCCATACCAGCAGCAAAAGTAAAGGGAATAAAGGAACTTTGATCAGTTACTCAGTCTGTGCTAGGAGACTGAAAAGAAGGGAAAAAAATGTCAAAGAAAACTGCAATAAATAGAGAGTACAAAATACTGTTGTTGGAACTAGGTCTGAATTCATCAGTCATCACAGTAAATGTAAACGGATAAAATACTACAGTTAAAAGACAGATTTTGAGATAGGATTCATCCACCCATATGCTGCTTAAAGGAGCTGAAATAACATCAGAAAAGATGGATGTGAAAAGATGGGAAGAAGAAAAATGTCAGAAACGTGGCTGAGCAAGACAAAGGCCCAGTGGTCAACCTGAGACTAGGCCGAAAAAGAACCCCGCTGATAACCAGGTATTGTTGGCAAAGCCACATTTGGCCTGGCCTGGAAGGAAGTCCCCAACATGCTCCAAAACTGGAGATCACCTCTGAGAAGCCAAAGCTTTAAAATTCCTTGGCGAAGGTGAACTTCAGGAACGGTCTGAAAGGGTCAACCACGCTGGCCTCAGAGCACAGCCTCAGTGTCTACACCAGAAACACGCAGCTGCTGGGGTAGATACACAGGAAGGTTTACTAAACTGAACATCTTCAAAATCAAGAACTTATTACGCAAACAGAAATGCCCAGGAAATGTTCTCATGGGAGCCGTGTGGTGTGTCTGGGAGAAAAGGTCCTGTGGTCGCATGTTAGTCTTAGGGTCCTCGTGAAGCTTAATAAGCTGTTCCTGAAATCCACATGGATAAATAAATGAGAAAACTGGCCCTGACAATTTTGGAGAAGAATGTAAAGGAGGTACTGAACTCTGTCCTCATCAGTTAAGACCACACTAACTTAAGACACATTATTGTCCTAAGGATAGAAAAGTAGACCTTGGAACAGGAGAGCACAGAGACGACCATCTGGGAAGCTGCTATGGGACAGAAGTAGTGTTACTATCTCAGGGTGAAAAGATGGATTGGTCAATTACTGGTGCAGGGACAGCAAGCCAGCCATACGGATGTCCATCCTGCACCAGAACTAAATTCCACATGGAGTTAACACGTGAATGTTAAAAGGAAAAGCAAAATTTCTGGGACAACAATGATCACCTCATGTTTCCTGGGTGATTTTCAGGCACTGGGCACTCTTTCAAGGAGATTACACTAAATCTGAAAAACAATGAAGCCAACACTATTATCCCCATTTTATAAAGGAGAAAGTGGGGTCCAGAGAGAGGTCTCACCCAAGTCACAGAGTCGCTAGGTACTGTGGCCTACCAGCACAGTGCTCTATATAATACAGGGGACTCTACAGAGCGGGAGCAGGTATGCACTTCATAAACAAGACACCCAAAGCACAAGCCATAAGAGAAAAGATGGGAAAGTGGGACTAGGTTAACTTCAAAATCTTTGACATAAGACACCATAAGCCACATGAAAGACAAGCTGTAGTCTAAAAAAAAAAGTCTTTGGAATGCAACACAGTGAACAAAAAATAGCATCTAGACTACAAAAAGAACTAAAACTTGGGCACCTGGGTGGCTCAGTCGATTGGGCATCTGCCTTCAGCTTGGGTCATGATCCTGGGGTCCTGGGATCGAGTCCCATGTTGGGCTCCCTGCTCTGCGGGGAGCCTGCTTCTCCCTCTCCTCCCCACTTTTGCTCTCTCTCAGTATCTCTGTCTCTCTCTCTCTCAAATAAATAAAATCTAAAAAACATTAGAACTAAAAATTAATGAGAAAAATGCACCCAGGCCAATAGGAACACCAGCAGGTGACAGAGGGGAAGCGGGAGAACTATGCTCACATTTCTGAGCAACATGGAAAATGCAAATGAAGTAATAAGATATAACTTCCCCACAGTCAGGTCAGCAAAATGTGTACTTCGACAGTACCTTGCCGGAAAAGTCGTGAGCCGAGGGCAGTCTGACACCATGCCAGGGGAATATGGGGATGTGAACAGGAGCAACGCTTTGGCAGGACAGAGAGGCCCCAGCAGCTGTGCATCCTGGGGGAGCCGCTGGGAGCTCGCCCACCCCGCCTCTCACCATCTCCGCTAGACAGTTTCTGCACAGTCTGCCATCAAAAAGCCTTCTCTCTCTCCCCACATCGGTAGGCATCAGTCAGTCCATCGGAGCCCCACAGAAACTCCCACACAGAACATAATGAGCCATTAAACACGACTTTGAAGACAAATGTTTAACCACGGGGGAAAACATTCACAGTACATTGTTTAAGAAGGGTTCAAAACATTATGTTCAATAAGATCCACATTTTAAGGAAAAATACAGGAAAGAGAAAATATGCAAAAACTATACACTAAATATTCACTGTGTTTATTTCTAACTAGTTTTATATGTACCCTTCTCCTAGTTGTATATCTTATTTCAAAAATTTAAATCTTCATTATTAACAGTGTAACTTTTGTGATTAAAAACAGTTTGTAAAACAGTGAATCATGGAACACTACATCAAAAGCTAATGATGTATGGTGATTAACATAACAATAAAAAATTTTAAAAAGTTTTAAAATCAATGTTTCCAATACTCTTCTGCTCTACATATTTATTTATATGTTATGAATACCCATATATTTTTATATGCACACAAATATGTGAATATATACTATATTATTAAATACTTTTGTTTCTCCTATTCTGGGCTCTGTGCTCAGTGCTTTACCTGCACAACCTCAAGGCCCACTCCCTAACACCAAGGAGCATCTCAGAACTTGCCAGAAGCAGCAGCCAGGTCTGGCTGACTCCAACACTTTTCTCGGCCATGCTTGACCAAAAACCCAGATGAAACCTCCAAACCTAAGTCTCTGGGTTGGTCAAGGTGGAGACAGAAACAGGTCTCCTGGCGGCAACGCTGCCATGTCCCACTTCTGCACACAGGGTCTCCTCGTGTGCCGACAGCTGTGACCTCAGGTGTGCAATGGACAACGAATAGGATTCATCTCATTGTGGAAGAGTTCCCAGTCTTCCAGAGCATCAGAGAGCACATCAAGGGGAGAAGTCTCCCTAGACAACTAGCAAGACTCACACACTCTCACAGAGACTGAGACATAACTGAGCATGAGCTACATGTCTGACAGATGTACATCACCTCCCAAAAGAAGATGGTCTGAGATTCAGTCCTGGCTGCGCCTCTGTCTTAGTCTCCTGAGGCTGTTGCAACAAAGGACCATAGACAGGGTGGTATGAAACAATAGAATTGTATTCTCTCCCAGTTCTGGAGGCTGGAAGTCTGAAATCAAGATGTCAACAGGGATGCAGACTCCAAGGGAGAATGTCGTCTTGCTCTCCCCCAGCTTCTGGTGGCTCCAGGCCCCCGGGCTGGTGGCTGCATCACTCCCATCCTGTCTCCACCTGCATGTGGCCCTCATCTCTGTGTGTCTCTCTGCCTTCTCTTCTGTCATTACGACAGGGGTCACTGGATTCAGGGCCCACCTGGATAGTTCAGGATGATCTCATCTCAAGACCCTTAACTCAATGACATCTGCAAAAACCCACCTAAGGTCACATTCCCAGGTTCCTGGTGGCCATACCTTCCGGAGGATCACCACTTAACTCATTATAGCTTCTTTCTAGTATTTAGTGACAGAAGCAAGGTATTGAACCCCTCTTAGCACTGATTCTTTATCTAGAAAATTAGGATATTAATTCCTGGGTGATTCTGAAAGTCTGTTCAGGTTACGTGTATGTATATATACACAAATATATAAAAGGTGCTTAACAGAGTGCCTAGCACATAGTGAGTCTAAACTAAATGTCACTTACTAGAGTCACCATCATGATCATGTTCTTCATCCCCAGTTCAGCAATGCTAGCTTCCTCCCGAATCAGCAGAGACAAGCCTTGGAGCTCAAAGAGGATGAGTAATTCACCCAAGGTTCCTACTGAACAATGTGGAGTCTGACACCAACCTCTTGCAGTCCACAGCTGTCAAAGGTCCATTCCAGGACCAAACTGCCTCTAGTTCACAGTGGTGAGGCAGCAAAGCAGGTGCAGGGGGGCGGGGGGGGCGGGGGAGTGGCCAATGGACAAAGAAGGCCATGCCAGCATTGAACGGGTAAATCTCCACGTGCAGCCCAGGGCCTGGCTGGCCTCAGGTCTGGGGCTCCTTCCAGTCAGGGGTGATACAGCAGTGCTTTGGAGATTCACATCAGCCCAGAACAGCAGGTGACGGCACACCCAGGATGCTCCGGAGAACAGACACAGGCAACAGACAGAGGCCACACAAGCCTGGCTCCAAGGCCGGGCTCAGAGGCCACTGCCCTTTCCCAGCTGCTTCATCCGGGTACTGCTCCTCATTACAAAGTGGCTAGCTTGCGGAGGGGCATGGAGCGAGCTCTCACAATCCGTCCCTACATGGGACCTCTTGGTGGTCCATGTGCTTCCAGCTCCCAGTCCCCTGTGACAGCGAGGAAGTGGAGTTTTGGGGCCACTCCCTTGACCCTCAGCTGGGTCCAGACCAACGTTCCAGGCCCACGGAGTGAGTACTTCCAGTCACACTCACGACCACACAGGTGTCTCCCACACACAGACCCAGACAATGCCACCTCTACAAACCCCCAGTCCTTGGATACACGTGGGATCTGACCTAGAAACGTCCCCACTCTAATGCAAGGACATGCCCGCAGATCCTGGCCGGTAGACGTCACCTCCCCAAACCACCGCACCTGCCTCCTCCCTAGCCAGCCTGGTGAGCCCCCTAACCGGGAGGACATCTGGAGATCTGAGACCACTGAGCACATTTCCCTGCTTCCTCCAGCTCCTTTCCTCCTTCTTATTTGGGACTCAAACACAGAATAATGAAAGATAACAGAACTTGTGACACCAAATGGCCAGAGTGCCACTTGCCTTTTTGATGATGGAACAAGGGAAGTGAAAGGTAGTGATCACATACGACTGGATCGTCTGTGGTCCATCCTCAGCCGCTGCCCCGGGGGGCGACCTTTCCCCAGGCATTCGATGGTGCAGACCGCGATGGCAATGCTGACAGGCCAGGGGGGTACAGCCTCCGCCACCCGGCGATGCCCTTCACTGTAGCTTTCTGAGCTGTGGTGAGCGGGACGGCTGCACAGAGGACTGGGATGAGGAGTTGGGGACACGACCCTAAAGCGCTCTGCAGTGTTTGGCACAAAACAAACGCTCAGCCATGACGTACTGCTGTCATTGTCAGAAGCAGAATTTTCTAAGCTCAGTGTGCAGCCACCACATCAGGTCATGGTCATGGGATTCCATGGGGTCATTTCCAGTAGAGCTCAAACATCCCATGGCAACCAAACATTCTCCAGCTCTCAGCTTAAGTCAGCAAGTATATACCGGGGGCCCACGACATGCCCAGCACCACACTAACGAGGGTCAGGAATGAAGGGGCCCAACCTCACTGAGAAGGCAGATGAACTCACAGGCAGGCAGCAGCAGGGTGGACAGATGTGGGCTCAGTCCCAGGGCACCTCTCGCCAGCGTGACGGCCTCGGCCAATTTCTGAAAGCTCTCTGGACCTCAGTCTCCTCGTCTGGCAATGGAGCGTGATGACAACTTGTCTTGTGAGGGAGGGCCCAACGAAGCAGCGCTTTCAGTGCTCTTAAAACAGTGTTTTCACAGAGTAAGCACTTCCTAAATGCTGGCGATTATCCACGGGCAGAGCACAAAGGGAGACGAGGGGAAGCAGGGAGGAGACGGGGTGGGGGAGACATCAGGGGTGGCTTTGGTCAAGGCAAGGTCTGCAGAGAAGGCAGGAGTGAGGAGTGGCCACTTCACTTCCCAAACGCCCTAGGAAGGTGGGAAGGGCACAGTGCATCTGGGCACCGCCAGTACCCCATGACTAATGAAGCCTCAGAATATACCGGAGGCTATAATGGACGGGGGTTGGGGGGGCAGAGCAGACCTCAAACCCAAGCTGCGATGTTCCATCTAGTTTCAGGAAAAAGGAACTCCTGGTTGTGCTCCCTCTGGGATTCTCCGGGTACAAGAGTCTCTGGATGAAACACCTGTTCCTGTTCTGGAGCCTGTTTTTCCAGAAGAAAACTGCACTGAGTCTGTTGGGACTGGTGGTTTATCTTCTCTAGTAATGATGCAAATTTGAGCACTGCTTCTGCATTTACAAAAACTGTATATGACCTGAGAACAAATTCACCTCCAATCCCAGCCCCACTGGGGAAAAGCAGCTGGGAGACCATGGGCGCGTGCACCGTGACGCTGGTAAGCGACAGGATGGGGCCTCTCATGACCCCATGAGTCCAGATCCCACCGTGTCAGTGATACAGGCTGGCAAGGCCGACTCTCTCAGATTCAGTAACACTTGTATCAATGACAGATGCAGCAGTAATTTCTATAAGCCTCTGTCTTCTGAGCCATAAGATGTGGATGATAGCGGGTACCTACCTCATGGGGTTGTATCAGGTATTAAGCACAGATGAGACAGCTAGCACATTGCCTCGCACACAGTGGGGAACCAACAAGTACTAGTTGCTATAGTAATAACAGTGCTTTCTTATGACTGCTGTATTTGTACTTCTAATGCATACACTTCCTTTCCATCACCCTCATCTGGGCTGCCATCACTGCCAGCCTCTCAGACATTCTCCAAATGGTCCCTTTACCTCCACGCCAGTCCCTCCAGTATAGTCTTGACATTGCAGAAAGAGGAACAAACCTAAAACACTTGCCACATTATGCTCCCTCCCTTGTTTCAAACCCTGCAATGATCCCCCACTGCCCTTCCCAAGCCCCTCCTGCCCACTTCACAGCCCCGCATGACCTGGTCCTCATACATACTTCTCCCAGACACGTTCAGTCAATTTCCTTCACTTCCTGGAAAACAGTGGGCTCAGCCCTGCCTCAGGGCCTTTGCACAGGTTGTCTCCTCTGCTTGGCATTGCTCCTGTGTACGAATGGTTGTCTCCTGCTCGCCCTTTTGGCTTTCTCAAAGACAACATTCTCCATAACCACCACCGGTGAAGCATCCTGCCTCAGACACCCTCACTCACCACACTAAACAGTAAGACGATTGTTTGTTTAGTCATGTGCTTTATACTGCCATTAACTCCAGTCTTGGGTACATACCCAACAGAAATAATTACACACATTCGCCAAAAGACACGGATAAAATGTTCACAGCGCAACTTATGATCCCCAAGCTGGAGGCTGCCCAAAAGCCCCCGGCCAATGGAATCAATCAATAAGTTGCTGTGTTTTCAGGTGACGGAATGCTAGCTGATGAAAACAAACAAGCTAGACGTACACACGATAACACAAGTGAACTTGACACAAGTACCGTAGAGGGAAAGGAGCCAGGTGGAAAAACAACATATTCTTCTTTATGAGTCCGTGTTATGAAGATCAACAAAGCAGGCAAAACCAATCTGTGATGTTTGAAGTCAGGACAGTGGTGAATTTGGGGTGTGGAGGGGTGCTGCTCCTGTTCCAAACCTGCTGCTTGATTGGGGTGCTAGTTACATTCACAGGGGTTGTTTGCCCCGTGAAAATTCACCACGCTGTGAACCTCCAATGTGTGCACTTCTGTCTGTGTGTCACTCCTCAGTGAAAACGTAGACATCACAAAGCTGGGTAAGGACATGTTCCGTCTGTGGCCTCTTTCAGAAGGAACACAGGATGGCTTCTCAGGTGGAGACGAAGGGGCCCTGGAAATAAGTAGGAGCTGCAGGACATGGAGGGCATGACAGACCCTGAACTCCCTCCTCTACACCTATCACCACGCCATCTCGACTGCAAGGTCAGCGGCAGGGCCAACACTGCCCTCCGGCTCCAGGGACATCGGCAGATGCCTGGAGTCACAACCGGGGGTTGCTACTGGCCAGTGGGTAGAGGCCAGGGACGCGGCTCCCCAACACACAAGGAACCATGCTACCCCTGCTCCGCTGACAGAAAACTGACAGGACGCTGGTGCCCAAGGCCCTGTGGCTGATGAGCAGCCAGGTTTCCTGACTTCTGGCCTATTGCTGGGCCCGTAGTCTCGACCCAATTTTCCGAGTCCGGCTGTCTAAATCATGAGCTTTAAGATGCCCCATCCCACCCTTCCCTGGAGATCATCATGTAAACTAAGAAGATTCTGCCCAGTTCAAGAAATCAGACAGTGAGAGCATTTTTAGGAGCAAAGAAATGCCCTGTTTTCCTTGTTACTGCTTTAGTTCTACAGAGAACTTAGGAGGAAAGTATGATCAGCCACAAAACATCACAAGAAGCTTGTGGTGTTAATGCACTGTGCCAGGTTGACTCTGGCTGAATAAAATGCTCAAGAAGTGGACTATTTCGCAGGAGGTAGAGACAGGTCACGAGTCATTTTCCTTCATCATCTGGTCATGTTTTCCAGGGGCAGGAATGGAGAAATACCTTTCTCTCTGAAGCTATTCATCTTCTTTCACCGAGAAGATCACGTTTTGTAGCTGTAAAGCCTACACACACCATTACAAAACTTCAGCAAGGAGCTTTCTGGAAATAATCATGGTATTGATTAATCTGTACATTCAAAAAGAATGGAGCCTCCAGTATGGAATACTTTTATCCAAACAGTCATTGCAGATGGAGTCATACACCAGCTAGACATGTCTTGGATTATAATGAGGTTCCAACCTGTTGTTTTCCCCAGAACTCTGCCTTCTCAGCTCAAAAGGCTGACACATAAATGCATGCACAATCCTGTCACTATTAAAATGCACCAAGCCCAAACTATTGGCTGAGCCCCTCATCTCTGCCCAAACTATTGGCTTAGTCCCTCATCTCTGCTAGGCAGTGTGCTAGGCACGGAGGGTTCTCCCCACCATGGGAGACCAAGAAGTGTTAGGTAGGTACCCAGCCTCCCTGCCCTTAGAAGGAAGGAAGACACCACCTCACGGCCGGTTACCTAAGAACACAATAAGAAATTGTCACAGGGCAGCCATGTGCAAGCAATTCCCAAAGACCAAGTTCCTCTATCGTCGATCTTTGTCGTTTTACAGACTCTCCGCATCCATCACCTACTGCTCCCTCCTTTATAACAGCAACTTAGCTTCCTCGGGGGACTTGTCTCTCTCCTGATGTGCTCATCTTTGTAAACCAAAGTGATGGTTTGCAAACCAAACATGATCCGAATGAGACCAGACAGACTCTCTCCTGGTCGTGGGAAATGGGGCAGTGTAGCTAAAGAACAGCTAGAACTTAGTTATTTGTTCAACAAATATTCACTGTACTCACTGACACCTGCTCCATGCCAGACCCATTCCAGGGGCTGAGGGTGCACAGGGGGGAAGGGGCCAGGCGGGTGCCCTTGCCACTTCCAAGTGGGCGGCAGGGAACAAACAGAAGGACACACCATGTCTCCTCAGGTAGCAGTCGGCTTATGACAACAAAGCAGCAGCAGATGTAAGAAGGGGCAGGGACTGAGGGGGCGCCATGCGGGAGCCCCAGGGTGGACCCCCCCCAGGCCCCGCATGCACAGGGGGCACTGGAGTGGGGCCTGATCTTCCTTCCTCCTTTGCATTTCCTGTTGAGACTCAGGGGTGGGTTCAACCCCCTAGGTCAGGGGTAGCAAACTTTTGTCAGTAAAGGGTCAGATGATTAGCTGTTTCCAGCTTCGCAGGGTGTGCCCCTGTCAGAACTCTGCCCTCGTGAAGGCAGCTACTGGCCACACATGGACAAATGGGGGCGGCTCTCTTCCAGTGTATTTACAACACAGACAGCTGGCCGTCGGTCCGGAACCCCTGCCCTGGACCGTCGCATCTGTGCTGAGTCTGTCCTTCCCCAGGTCAGTCCTCCAACGGTGGCTCGATTAATTCAGTGTAGTCCCTGCTATTTTTCAAATAAACTATCTTCCTGCCTAACCTGGCAAAGCAGCTTTCTCTTGTTTGCCACCAAGTGAACCTAATGGATCTAGAAGGTGCTTCTCAGATGAAGAAGGGCAGCATCACCCCTGAGTTATTTTACAAACAGCCTAAGTCATGAAGGATGGGTGGTGTCTTCAAGTCCCCACCGCCACACTTTAGAGGTTGAGAGGAAAACACCTGCCTGAGGCCACTCAGCAAATCCAAAATAACCAGGGCGAGGACCCAAATCTACTGCTTCCCTAATTCAGTGCCCACATCTTAGGCCCCTATCTGCTAGAAATAGCAGAAAACCTACTCAACTTCAGTAAAGGCTAATTTTACCTGCGCGACAAGAAGTCTACAAAAGTGACTGCTGACATCATTCCACAGGTCTAAGGATATCAGGGCTGGGGTCTCTGCAATTTCCTTTGCCTTCCTTCATGAGTACAAAATGGCTGCCACAACTCCAGCCATCATGTAGATGGTCAAGGCCAGAAAGAAAAGGAAAGGGAAGTATCTAAATAAGTCCTTTCTCTCCCAAAAGCCAAAGTTTTGCAGCAATTGCCCAAAACACTTGTGTTTCTTATATATGGCCACTTCTAAATGCTTAGGATTCTGAGAAAGTGGACATTCACTTTTCAGCCTCTGAGGCAGACAGAGAAGGGAGAAGGGGCTTGGGAATGATGTCAGGTTTGTTAAAGCAGCAGCCTCAGTTTCCTTTCTACAAACACAAGAATGCAAACTGCTACCTGCAAGAGCAGCTGCTGATTCCAAACCACTATCCGGCAACCCTTACCCCTAAAGCAGGGGCTCCAGAGGCCAGTGGGTCATACACTCCACTTAGGGAAGGAACTTTGTAAAAAAACACATTCCCAGATTCCACTTGAAAACGATAGGGTCAGAATTCTGGAAACAGGATCCAGGAAACTGTATTTAGATGAGCTCTTCAGTTATAATGTAAAGTCGTTAAAGCCGCCCCTCCAACCCAATCCCAGTCCCCTATTCCTGTGGGCTCCTTTGTGACAGTTCCATGTGGATCCTTCCGGAAACAGTGTGAACATGTATGAACAAGCATGTACCTGTATCTGGCCACTATTCTGCACAAGTAGAAACCCCTACACACTCAACGGCACTTTGCTTCCTCATCCAGTTACACATTCCAGAAATCGCGCCATGTTAGCATACAGAGATCTACTTCCACCACGGCTGCAGAGTGGACGATCAGTACCTTGTCCCAGTTCCCCAGGTAACTGAGGATCAGCCGGCTGTGGGAATGATGGGCTGCCAGGCACTAGTGACACCGTAGCCTATCAGTAAGGACAGCTGTCTGGATACGGGTCAGCCACTGAGCCAGCACCAGCCACGGATTCACGCACATGACCATCTCCTTAAGCCCCGAAGGTAGGAGCGTGATCCAATCCCATTTTACAGATGAGGATGTTGTGGCACAGAGAGATTAAGTCACGTACCCAATGTCGCACAGACAGGCTTCACCTGTGGTCTGGACTCAAAATCACACTTCACTTTGGTCAGCATGGTATGCAGCCCCACCCAGCAGCCCCGCAGCATGGCAAATTCTCCTGAGCACTTGAAGCAAGATCAGGGTCTGGTCACCCAGGATCCTCCCCACCCATCATAATCCGAGCTCTTTCCTTCTCTCCCACATCACCTACCCACCCACGGCAACTTCCCCCAGACAGTCTCCCCTTAGCAGCTACAAAATCTACTGACCAGGATCCAGCTATTGGTACTTGGTCTTTGCTACGTGAAAAATCGGTAGAAGCTTTTGCCTGGATGCCTGGTATGCATATTCATCCAACACCTCAGAAACAGAGATCCTTCAACACAGACTAGAAAGAACCACTTGTTTTCCTTTCTAGCTGTGACCTTCTGAGGGGTGGGGATGATGTGGTATTCACCTCCTTGTATACCCCAGGGTCCGGCCCACGGCCGGTGCTCAATAAATGTATGTGATACTGATTTACTTCCTGGAGAAGACAGTATTCCCCCAAATGCCCTCAAAATCACACCTGCAGTGATAGAGTTAAATTTGTCATCTGATTCTGAAACTACATGTGGTCTATTCTGCATCATGCCAGACACAGATGAAAAGCATATAGTCCTTGTTTTCAAAAAACTTTCTCCCCTATGATGAGGACAGATGTGCACAGCATTAAGTGTGTGTTAAGGCAGAATGGGGAAAATCCTGGAGCAAACACTTAGAGGGGTTGTGAGGAGGTGTGAGAGCACAGATAGGAGTAACTGCCCAGGGCTGAGGCCACTTCCTGAGTGCCTGTCCCCCTTGGACTCTGAGACCTGTGCACCTGACCCCCAACCAAAGAAAGCTGACTGGTAACGACTTGCCGAATGAATGAATGACAGTGACCTCCACGTGGTTGCCAAAACCATTCTACATGCTGCATTTCAGAAAGAAGACAGAGCAGTTCCATCAACCTGAGCCTCAGTCTGCATCCATAAAATGGGGAGAGTAATAGGCCTCCCTGGTGGAGCCGTCCTGAGGATTAAATGGGCTAATCCATAGAAAGTGTGCGACAAAAGGGGTGAAAACAGTGAGTGCCCAGTCTGGATTAGCTGTGCCTGCATCGCCTCCTTCACTCTGTGCATGAGCAAGCTCCACCTGTTTAGGGGTGCCTGGTGCTCATGCCCATGTCACCTGGGGTCCAGCCCACTCCCGTTCCCACAGCACCACACCCCCGGAACCCTGAGACCAGGACAAGGCATCAGTGCTCGTCGCCCAAGACACTGTGTCACAGAAGAACAGAAGCCACCATCACAGGGTGGGCACACAGCAGGTGCTTGCTTATCGCAGATGAGCTGAAGCCAAGGGAAGGGCAGAACCTACCTGGAAGTTCACTTCTCCTTAGTCAAATTCCTGCTCTCCTTTTATTTTAATTTCTTTCCCCTTAGTCTTTCCTAAGAGTTGAGCCGGGTAAAAGATGCAATTATACAATGAGGTATGAACTCTGTGTAACTGTGCCAACCTGTGCTGATTTTAAAGGAGATATAAATGACATAGATTTCTAAAATTCAACACTCATTTTGAAAATTGATTATGTGCCAGGTACTGGGGATATGCAATTTCTAAAACCTCCTCTGCTCTCTGAGACTCACAGAAACTACAGGGAGGGGTGGGGGACAGTTATAAGACAGGAAGGGAGGGCCAAGAGATAGATATACAAAGGCTTATGGCAGCAACCGGGATAAAACATTTAGTGGGGTCAGTTGAAGTCTCAAAGGAGTGACTTTGCAGAACAGAGTCTTGAAGGGCAAGTAAGAGTTTGCAAGGCGATCCAATAAGGGAAGAGCAGCCCACGAAATGAAAGGAACATTTGCAAAACTCACACAACAGCACACAGGACATTCAAGTGACCACAAGTAGTCCGAGAGAGACAAGGATAGACTGGCCCACCCCCACTCGCCATGTCTGTGTCCCTGGCAGGCATTACCAGTCAACCATGGCCTGGCTCCAGGGAGCTCTGACCCAGCTTGGGATTCCTCCTCTGGGGGCTCCAGCAGCCTACCCAACAAGAGCCGGAACAAGGACAGGAAGGCTACATTGGAGAGTTGGGGCAAAGGGGACATCACTGCTGCTTCTTAGAGGAGCATTTAGCTTGTCAGTGCTTTGGAAAATCTGGCCAATGGAGAGACTGGGTTAGAGCAAGCAGCAGAGGGGAAAGTAGGGCAGAGGAAGGACAGGGAAGGCAGACAGAGAGCAGCTCCTATGAGCGAGATCGCCCCAGGAGCCGCCAGACACTGCAGGGATAGAGGCTGAGGCCGGGGAACACTTTGGAGGCAGAAGGGGAAGGATCTGGTGTGACTGAAGGTGGAGATTCAGAAGTCGGGAAAGGCCTTACCTGGGACTGGGAACTTGGAGCAGGAGAACACGAGAACCTGCCTGGGTGCCAGGCTTAAGGGCAGAGCAGCACGGCCAAGGCTGGGAGCCTGGGCACCTCGGGGTCTGGCGGCTGGGATGGGAGTCCTGTCCGGAGTCGGGGCACCTGGGTTCCAACTCGGGCCTGGCTGTGAACCCTTGTCAAGGCTGCCTGACTCCTCAGCACTGAGCTCGGACTCCAGCCAATGCTGGAGCAGTAAATAAGGAAACCGTGGGAAGCTGGGAGGGATGCCCCATGCCACATGGCCCAGGAGCAGTGAGGGCTGGTGTGGCATCACCCTACCCTTTCATTCCTCCGGCCTTGTCACCAGGCTGCCTCCAGGATCTTGGCCAGGATCACCTGGCTACACCCCCTTCCTTCCTGCTTTGCTGACCTCCTGCCTCCCAGACCTGGAGTTTGCTGTCCTTGGTCTTGAAATCTAGGCTCCTAAAACACTTCTTTACTCCTGACCTCTGGCCAAACTCAGACATGACCTCAAGCTGTCCACTCCCGGACACCAGCCCAGGGTCCTCAGATGGGGCCAACCCTGCCTCCTGCACCTCACATTCTAGGTGATACTCTGAGATCAGTCCACCTTTGCCATCTATGACCTTGGGCTGAAAGGGGGTCTGAAATGAGACACAGTACCACCCTGGACACACACACACAGGGCCTGCTCAGCACCTTGCAGCCACTGTCAGTTCTGGGAACACCCACCCTTTAAAATCCCTCTGATTTTCTGACAGGTTTAGTATCAAGCAGAAGTATCAAGCATCACGTTTTGAAGGTATTGAGAGTGCTTCCTCTGCTTATGTAAGACTATAGTAACAACCAAGAAGCTCCCTTCCAGTAGAATAAGCATTTACACAAAGAAACAAATTAACTTTTAATAATGCCGACAAAGCAAAGCTCTGGCTGATGTACACTGGACCACCAATCAACCGCACATCTGTACTTGTAGACCAGGGGAGCCTCCGTAGGAAGAAGTTGAGACAGCCCACTTAGAGATCCCCAAAGGATGGCAACCAGACAGGGGCTTGCTCTCCGTCTGGGTTTCATTACCCCTGTGTGACCATTAAGGTTGCTGCATCCCCGAACCCTCTGTGCTGAGAGGAACGTGTGAGTGCACTTCACCTCTAAAAGGATGCATGAAATAAAAATCTCTGAAGGCAGAGCGTCATCTGCTGATCCCTCCCTGCCGGTGTTCGCTCCCCTTCCAGAGCAAGTCCCAGCTTACCAGTGCTCTGAAGACGGAACCTGCTACAGGGCCTAGTGCTTTGCTTTGAGCTGAAAGGGAGGGCAATCTGGGCCATAGCGGGTCTGCTGTGCCTTGTCTGTGCCTTGTGCTGATCGCCTTTGCTCTGGGTTGGCCACTCCCACCAAGCATGTTGGAGCCGTCCCCAGCTCAGGAGCCTGACTGTGCAAATCTACCCACTTTACTCCCCAACGCCACCCCAGTTTCTGCCTGGGGAGAGAGGCACTCTGATTCACTACCAACCGGGATCTGTCACCCCGCACACTGGAGGAGACACAGCCAAAAGGCCAGGAGTGACCCTCCCTCCCTTGCCCAACAGACTGAATACCCCTCACTCCCATCATCACTGGGCTTTAGCCCTGGAGATTAAGCACCAGTGTGCACAGGACCATAGGGGCCAATGCCTTCTGAAATGCTCATTAATTCTGCAAAATCATCATACAGTTCTCCATTTGTTCTCTTTGGATCAAGAGCGATCCCCCCCCTTTTTTCCCCCTTTTTTTTTGAAGGAAGAGATGGAAAAACAAAACTAAAAGTTGAAACCTAAATTATTTCTTCTCTCCTGAAATACACTGACTGGATGCACATTGTTGGAAATTCTCAAAGACTTATTTTCAAAGGATGAAATTCTAAAGATTTCAAAAAAGATGGTCAAATAGAATCTTTGCTTTTTTCTTCTGAAGAATAGTGGATCACAAAGTTATCTGAGTTTTACAGTCTGGAAGGTAAGGCAACGTAGATCTGGGCTGTCTCGTCATAAACATTAAAAACGCCGCAGTCCGCTTCTGCGAGCAGTTTAATTTCTTTTTGTTCTATAATTAGGATGCTTCCCTGTGGGCACGAGTGGCAAGAGCACCAGAAGGCAGCCCCACCTGCAGGACAAACATCACAGCCCTGGTCAGCTTCAGTAGCAGCACCCCTCCCCTCCCACCTCCCTGCCCCAAGGGCAAATGCAGGGCTCCCTCACCTACAGGACAAATGGTGAGGAGGGTGCTGGGCGGAGGGCACCAAGGTCCAGCAGAGTTAGCTGCCCACTCCCTGTGGTCCAGCAAATACTCTGACTTGGACTCAAAGTCCAAGGGATATCCGCGGCAATACTCCTTTCATAGTGAAATGTAAAGGCAATCTAAACACTTGCTAAGGGGACTGTTCAAATAAACTAGGGCCCTCCAATGCACAGAAGCCAAGCAATCTTTACAAAGAACAAGGGAACTTCGCAGGTAAAGCAGGACAGATTTCCACAGCAAAATGTCAAGTTACGGAAACAATTTTGCCAATATTATGTGGAACGCAGCCTTTTTGTAAAGCTACATGTTCATGAACATAACACCTATGAGTGAACTGTTGGCGCATACACAGGAAGTATGTGGAAGAATATACCCTTTCTAGTGACTGTGTCCTAGAAGAAGGGGACAATGAAGACATTTCACTTTCCCACTTGACATGTTTCTATCATTATCTGACTGTGTTGCAAACATAGGCTCATTTTGGATTTATTCTATGTGTTGCTCGAGGACATACCCAGGCGATCCTCTGAGTATCTCTGGAAGGCAAACCTTCATCCTTGCGTATCTGAAATGCCTTCGTTCCACCCGCACCCCATGCTACTGCCCCCGTGCTGAAGATTCCACATGTGGTCTGCTTTGCTGGGAGCCGGGAGGCTGCTACTCAGGTCTCTCCGCACAGCACTCTGGAAGTGAGAGGATGAAGGCCAGTCTGATTTTTGCTCCTTAGCAGGAAACATCATTTTTGTGTCCAGGCTTTCAGGCATTCTGCGCCTCCTTGGTTTTCTAAAGGTCCAGCGCACATCCTGGGGTGGGGAGGGGGGCGGTGCGTCGTCCAGGCAGGGCTCTCACCTCGGGGATTTCCACGGATTCGTCTATTTCCATCTTGTCCTCGACTTGGGCCCCGGTCTGGGCTGCCAGAATTCTCTGGCTGGAGGCCACACTTGCGGACCCCCGGCCCCTCCTCTCCTGGTCCCACACCTCTGCTGCGTGCTGGAATCCCCCCAGGCTCTGCTGCCCACAACGGAGCTTCCAATTTCAGAGCTTCACTGGTAACTTGTGCAGCTCTGGTTGGCGTTCACATCAGAGACGCTGCATCTCTGGGAACCCCTCCGTGAGTCTAGTCAGGTTCATTCTGGGTTCTCCTCTGCCGTGTGACCCCTGTTTTGTTAGTTTTAGCTTTTCTACCTGGTGCCTTGGAGCCACACGTGCCTAGAGTTCATTCCCCTGAGTGTGTGCTAATGTGTGAATTATCTGCTTATCTTTCTGTCAATCCCTGGATTGTTGTCTATCCCATTCATTGATGCGTGGCAGGCTGAAGATCTTACTGCCAGGGTGTGGGGCTCCCTGGCCCTCCCCAGGCCTGTAGCTCCCTGACCTTGAGCCCTCACCAACTGCCCTGGCCTCAGGGAATGCCCACTCCCACCTAACACACGGAGAAGGGGAAGGGTCACCCCACCTAATTTATTAACTAATTAAGACCCTCAGTCAATCCCAGGAACCACCCCCCCCTGCATCTCCAGGACCTTCAGCTCATTTCTTACCTTCTCAGCTGCCTCCCTCTGTGCCGGCTCTAGTCTTATTTCTCTGAATGTCTGATTCTATTTGCTTTCTATCTTTCAATACTTTCTGGCCCTTTGCTGTCTCTTTATCTTGTTTGGGTTTTTAAAATATCTTTTTGGGTTTTCCATATGATACAGAATGGGATTTAATATGTAAAAAAAAATAATATCCCCGTGGTTATATAGCTTCCTCAATGTGAAGAAGGCAAGAAAATGCACAAGATCATCATCACTGACCTCCAAGTGTGGAGTCTCTCGTCGACATCCCCCAATGGGGTTAAAGGGCACTTCATGGAGTCACCTAGCTTAATTCTGCTTCCTAGCATTATTGAATTTGGAGAAGTAAGTTACTCAAATAAATCCAAATGATAAATGGCAGGTCATAACAACTTATTTTATATCAAATTTGGCAGTAACTCTTCACTTGTCAAAAGAAACATATACTCAAAATGAACCAATTAATCTTTTTCCTCCTTTATTTCCTCCCCCTCCTTCAGCAATAAATTGTAGTAAAGAACATCTGAAGCCTAAGTTTATAAAACCTTGCTAAATAAACAAAGTATTTCAAAGCCTAAGTTTTTTCTTTTGTATTACAACCCAAGGTAATCTTCATGTTAAACCCAAAAGTTGGGTTTGGTTGCCGTGCCATAGAGTTCTGCATGGTGAGACTTTCAGATTTCTTATTGAATTCCTTGTTCACATTCAGTGTTCTCCAGACAGCACAAGAGAAGCTCACAGAAGAAAAGCATTATTAAAAAAAAAAAAAAAAGGCAAGCATTCATTTCACAGGCTGTTTTTCCTGGGTCATAGCTTAGGAAGGAGCATCCCGACCTAGCCTTCTGTCTTCGGTGTCTTTGGGCAAGAAGCAGACATCAGCTGTTGAGATGATAAAGAAGCCATTGATGCCATTTGCTCTTTATCTGGTCATTTGTGCATAATCTCGAGAATACACTGGGCAATGATCCTGACAAGCAATTGAAAATGCAAGGTGAACAGTCCAAACAACCCTTCTGACACAGACATGGAAAGAGTGTAATTTCTTTGAAAGCAACCTCAATGTCAAATCAAAGTCCCATTTCCAACATGCGCTTCAGGAATTCGCTAGAAGCCTGGAAGAAACGCCCTGTCACTGGTACTCAGCACACATAGTAAGTCAGTCTCCTTCTTTCCACTCTTGGTCACTCTTGTGGCCATCCCCCAACCCCCTCCACAAGCAGAAAGACCCTCTCAAAACATGAGCCAGATCTTGTCATTCCCAACGCAAAACCTGTTGAGAGCTTCCCATCATTCTTAAGATGATACCCAAAGTTCTCAACGTGGTTGACAAGGCCCTCTGTGCCCCAGCCCATCTTGTCCCCACGTGGCTGCCACCACACTGGCCTTCCTAATGCTTCTTGGACACCCTCCCAGGATCACTTCCAAGCATCCACACTCACTGCTCCGTCACCTTTTCCTGCAGCTTCACCCAGCATGACTGCTGGTTTCTGCTCAAATGTCATCCCCACAGGGGCCCTCCCCAAAACCCCACAGCGGTCACAGGAACTCTGTGCACTCTCCAGCCCCCTTCCTGGTCTGCTTTTCCTCCCAGGGCCTTCTCACTCTCTGATATCATCTACTTCTTCTTTGCCTGCTTCGTGTTTGCACATTAGAATGCATGTTCCAGGAGAACAAGGGCTGCATCTTGCTCTCTGCTATGGGCCCTGTCTAGAAGCCTGATGACGATCAGGAGGCACTCCATGAAAATGAGTAAGTGAAGGAGGAAAGAACACTGCTATTTAATGAAATAAGTAAGGGACACTCTCACAACAGATAGGCAGATTCAATTCCCAGGTAATTCATTTGGCACGAAAATATGGCAAAAGCATTCCTTAAACAGTTAAACACAGCATTACCATATGATCCAGGAAGTCGACTCCTAGGTGTGTAGTCCAAAGAGGGAAAAGCAGGGGCTCAGGCAGACACCTGCACACCACGGTGCATGGCTGCTTGAGTGACGATGGCCTGACAGTAGAAACAACGCAATGTCCATCCACAGATGAAGGGATAAGCAAAATAAGGGCTATGCATACACTGGACTATCACTTAGCCCTCTAAAGGAATGAAATTGAGAACATGCTACAACAGGGATGGCCCTTGAGGACAAGCTAAGTGGAGTAGGTGAGACACAGAAAGACACTGTATGCATGGTCCCTCTTACAGGAGGTGTAGGCAGCAGTCAGCTCCACACAGAAAGGAGCAGGAGGGTTTCCAGGGCTGGGCGAGGGAGGGAAAGGGAGTTGCTGTTTAATGAGACACAACTTCTGTTTGGGATGATGAAAAATTCTGGAGATGGAGGTGGTGAAGGCTGCACACTGTTCTGAATGCACCTAATGTGATACACTCTGCATATATGTATATAATAAACAGGCTTAGACGTGTACATACACAGAGCAGTTATTCTATTTGCCTTGATCTTATGAAATTAGATGAATTTACCCTGAGTTTCTTATTAGATGAATCAGCACAAGGAAGAGTCTTTTACCGTCTGTTTAACTTAAAATCTTAAAAAAAAAATTCCTGACTTAACATTATTGGTTTAATAAAAATGAGCTCTGATGATTATATACATAAGCTAGTGATGCCTGATTTATTAGGCAAGCAAAACACGTCAGATGCTGAATTATTTTCCCAATGTCATTTGTGAATATTACTCAAAGTTTTTATCCATATATTACTTCTGTTCCCTCAAGATAAAAAATAAAATCACTTCTACAAATGTTTGTCAAAATTGGGAGCACTTTAACAAATAGCTTCCAATATAGCACCTTCTAACATGTCGTTAAATATTCTCCTTTGAATATAATTGAGACCTTTCCAGTTACATCAGGAAATTCTCTAATATATTTCCATAAATTACAATAAATAATGTCCTTTTAAACTTCTGGGGGGTTTTCAACTAATGTGTGATGTGAGTAATTCAAGTTCAGCTCTCTACTCTCACTGGGGGTTCCCGGTTCTTCATACCAGTCTCGCTCATTAGAGAAAGAAGCCACCTGCCTGGGGCATTTCAAAGGATGCCAAACCTGTGTGTGGTCATTGTGGGTGGAGAGGAGATGGGGACGGAGGCTGATTTAATGCTGCTCTGGGACCAGGCCACCTTTGTAAAACCCCTCAGAGCAATTACAAAAGCATCTGCACCCACAAGCACACAATAAGCACTATTTGACTGAATACCCCAGGGGTGTCCCCAAGCCTGCCACCCACCATCCATGGAAGAAGAGGGGTTCTAGGTATCCAGAGGACAAACACTCATTTAATTCTCATACGTTGTTTAAAATGAATTACGGCAAGATTTTCCACTGAAGGTAATGATATAAAATGTTCTTTTAAAATAAATATGTTGAAATTTAGAATGGTTAGATTGAATGAAATTAACAAGTAATTGACCTGTGGTACAGGATTTGGAGAAAATCTAAAGGTGGTCCACAGACGACTAGATTCGGGGCGACAGTAAACTGGTAAATGTTCCTTGTTCGCCATCAGAACCTAGAAGCTGGGAGGGTGGGGGAGGGGCCGTGCCCAGCTGGTGCTGGAGCCTCTGCAGGGGCAGCAGGAGGCCAGTTCTGGGGCATGGAAGGGAGAAGACGGTGCCATGGTGGTGTGAGTTGGGACAGGAGTGCAAAGGACTGTGTCCCCTTCTCCTTCAGGTGTGCTGTCTCCTGTTGTTGGGACCCCAAGGAAGCCAGCCGATGGAGAAGAAAGGAGCTCAAAGAGCCCCACCGCATGACAAGGCCAAGTACAGATGGCGGGCAAGGAGACCAGACGGGGTTGGCCTGTACTGAGGCTCTTTGAATGAAACGGCTTCAGGCTGTCCTCCGGCCCTTCTGCACCACCACCTCCAGCCCACCACCACCTCCAGCCCACCACACCCCCAACAGGAATCCCTCACTCCTTAATGGCCCATCTCGTCGTTCCACCTGGAGCTGGGACCCACCAGCTTGGCACCATTCCCAGTCCACGGGATGGGCACCATCTTGCCAACAAAACTTTTGGCCCCCTTGCCTAGGATGGCCTTTCCCTTGCTGTAGGTTCTCAGGCCACCAAGCACAGCTCCACACTGGAGGAAACCACCTTGTATGAACCTCAGAAGCTGGCATAATTCAACCTAGAGCTCATACACCTTGCAGGTCTAGAGAGCAGTTTTAGGGTGTTAAGGTCAATTCTCCATCATAGCAGGGGTTCTAGGAAAACTCGGCACCCAGCTGCATGTCCATCGGCTGCCAATCTTGGCTAAGTAACTGGTCCTTGCTATGCTTCACTTTCCACATCTGTAAAATGGGTTTAACAATGGTGTCTACCTGGTGTGAGGTTTTGAGAGGATTACGTGAGATAATCCAGGTGAAAGGCTGGATTTGCTATGTGCTGGCTCATAGCAATGCTCCCTGAACATCAGCCAATTCGAAAAGAAATCAGGATTCAGAAATGAAAGTATAATCATGAGAGAGAAAGACATGAGACAAATCCCAGCAAAGGAACATTCTACAAAAGCCCTGGCTAGTTCTCCCCAGCTGCATGGTCATCAAAAACAAGGAAAGTCTGAGAAACTGTCACAGCCCAGAGGAGCTTAAGGAAACATGATGAATACAATGTGATGTGGTGTCCTGGGTGGGATCCTGGACCAGAAAAAGGACCGGAGGAAAAAACTAGTAAAGTCTGAATAAAGTATGGACTTTAATAATGTATCAATAGTGCACACCTGGGTGGCTCAGTTGGTTAAGCGACTGCCTTCGGCTCAGGTCATGATCCTGGAGTCCCGCATAGGGCTCCCTGCTCGGCAGGGAGTCTGCTTCTCCCTCTGACCCTCCCCCCATCTCATGCGCTTTCTCTCTCATTCTCTCTCTCTCAAATAAATAAATAAAAATCTTTAAAAAAATAATAATGTATCAGTACTGACTCATTAACTGTAACAAATGTATCACACTGATGTAGGGTGCTAATAATAGGGGAAACTGGGTTTGGGGTAGATGAGAGTTCTTTGTCCTATCTTAGCAGTCTGTAAATCAAAACTATTCTACAATAAAAGGTTTGCCAAGACCAAAAACAAATAGAAAAAAAATTAAGTCTGTCTGTCTCAAAGACAAGCAGTTGGCATCAAACAAAGCTATGGTTTGGGCCCACTTGTCACTGACCTGGGGGCCTGGCCTCCTTCCGTCCTGAGCCACATCTCGTCATTCCTTTAGCCAAACACAGACCGGGAAGAGCAGAAGCAGGAAAGCAGGTTCTTCCAGCTAGGGATCCAGGTCTACACATTTAGGTGGAAGTGCAGTGATGGAAAAGAACCTACGGATAGAGCAACCTGCAGGTGAAAAGCAGAGTCTGGGAGACCCAAAGCCTGCTTGTCCATAGGTCACTTAAAAAAATGCTTTGTGTCCACAGCAAGTCAGGTCACTGCAGCAGCCAACGCCCTGGCTGTGGAAAGGCTCGAGGGCAAGGCAGGCTTGTCAGGACGGCAGTTATCTGCCCGGAACCACAGTGAGCCTTGGCGAGAGGCTCCTGCAAATGCTGCCATCTCCTTGTCAGGGCTCTGCGTGGCCCGTGGGAACCATGGAGACACAGGGGCCCCTCCAAGCCCAGTAGGGCCACAGCATTCCAAAGGCAAAGGTTGGATCAGTCTGGGGTTCCAGTGTTGGACTGTGGCAGATCCTGTGGGAACTGTACCTACTCTGTCCAGACTCTGGCACCGCCCCCCTTGCCTCTCCAAGGAGCCCAGGTGTCAAAGCCTCTGACTTCCAAACCAGTGAGGTGGAAGGTGGTCAACGTCTGTGCACCTTGCTAGAGACAATACAGTTTGCCATCAGCTGTTCCTACGATCATTTTTGCATCTAATATATTTCACAAAGACTTATGAAGCACCGGCCCAGGGACACCCCAAATGCATAGCAGTAGGGAGAACTTAATCTTGATCCCTGCTTCTCTTGCCACCTGGACCCATGTTCATCCTCCATTTTTCAGTGTTAATGTAATAGAGGTCTCTGCCCACAGCCAAGCAAGTGTTCCCCTCCTTCCGGCTGTGCCCTCATTTTAAGATCCTGCCTATTTGCCAATCTCAGAACTGACCCATACCACGTTTCCAGGAACACGTCCCCTGTCCCACATCCAGTCACAGAAATTAGTTCAGAGGTTGACGCATCACTAAATCCAGTTACATATGAACATCATCCTCTAACGGTTTGCTAGATTTATGCTCTTCTTCTGGTACGGGTGCTGGGCTGGTAGGATGTGAGCCTGGAGCTGTTAGCAGCACCTTTACTATGACTTGGAGAGATCCCCCAAGTAGGAGGCATCCCAGAAGTGAAACTAGCGTCATGGTAGAGACAGAAAAGCGGCCTGAAGCCTGGGCTGGCCAGGCCTGTGGACGATTATGGCCCCTTGTCTTGGCCTAATCCTGTTTGAGCTGGATTCTATTTGTTTGTTTTGCCTAAAAAGTCCTGCCAAATGCACTCACTTTGATGGTATTGTCAAGACTGAAACAAGGGAGGCGGAGTGGCCTGTGTTCTGCCACATTATACCATCCTGCTTGAGACCCAGTGAGCTCGCCAACCCTCTGTCTTCAAAAGACTTGGTGCACTGGGGAAACACTTCCTTTCCACAAAGCGGTGAAGTCTCTCCACTTAAGAAGACGGCAACTTAGAGAAGAAAATTCTGATTTGGAAAGTCTTCTGCCATAGACATCAGCACTCCGTTCTCTAGATGGGGGGCCCAACTGGTGATTCAAAACCCAGGAAAAGAGCATCTCCAAAACGTACAATCCTTGGAATAAAGGAAATGTGTTTCCAACAAGTTCAAAAAACACTGGGTTTCAGAAAGTGACACGAGTGTCTTTCGTGCAGGGTTTCTAAGAGACCTTACGGTACTGATGAATACAAATCTACACGGGGGTGACACGGGTTCCCTTACCCAACCACAGAACAATTCATTTATTTTCCTTTAAATTTTTTTATTGTTATGTTAATCACCATACATTACATCATTAGTTTTTGATATAGTGTTCCACGATTATTTGTTTGTGCATTACACCAAGTGCTCTACGCAGAACATGCCCTCTTTAAAACCCATCACCAGGCTAACCCAGCTCCCCCACTCCCCTCCCCTCTAGAACTCAGTTTGTTTTTCAAACTCCATCGTCTCTCCTGGTTTTTCTCCCCCTCTGATTTCCTCCCTTCTTCTTCCCCTCCTACTACCTTTTATTTTTTCTTAACATATATTGCATTATGTTTCAGAGGTACAGATCTGTGATTCAACAGCCTTGCACAATTCACAGCACTCACCCTAGCACATACCCTCCCCAATGTCTATCACCGAGCCACCCAATCCCTCCCACCCCCCACCAGTCCAGCAACCCTCAGTTTGTTTCCTGAGATTAAGAATTCCTCATATCAGGGAGGTCATATGATACATGTCTTTCTCTGATTGACTTATTCCACTCAGCATAACCCCCTCCAGTTCCATCCATGTCGTTGCAAATGACAAGATCTCATTCTTTTGATGGCTGCATAGTATTCCATTGTGTATATATACCACTTCTCCTTTATCCATTCCTCTGTCGATGGACATCTGGGCTCTTTCCACAGTTTGGCTATTGTGGACATTGCCGCTATAAACATTGGGGTGCACGTACCCCTTCGGATCACTACATTTGTATCTTTGGGGTAAATACCCAGTAGTGCAATTGCCGGATCTTATGGAAGCTCTATTTTCAACTTTTTGAGGAACCTCCATACTGTTTTCCAGAGTGGTTGCACCAGCTTGCATTCCCACCAACAGTGTAAGAGGGTTCCCCTTTCTCCACATCCCCGCCAACATCTGTCGTTTCCTGACTTAATTTTAGCCATTCTAACGGGTGTGAGGTGTAGATCACTGAGGTTTGATTTGGATTTCCCTGATGCCCAGCGATGTTGAGCACTTTTCCATGTGTCTGTCGGCCATTTGGATGTCTTCTGCCCATTTCTTGATTGGGTTATTTGTTCTTTGGGTGTTGAGTTTGATAAGTTCTTTATAGATTTTGGATACGAGCCCTTTATCTGATATGTCATTTGTAAATATCTTCTCTCATTCTGTCGGTTGTCTTTGGTTTTGATGACTGTTTCTTTTGCTGTGCAAAAGCTTTTTATCTTGATGAAATCCCAATAGTCCTTTATACCCTTGCTTCCCTTGCCTTTGGCGATGTTTCTAGGAAGAATTTGCGGCGGCTGAGGTCGAAGAGGTTGCTGCCTGGGTTCTCCTTTAGGACTTTGATGGACTGCTGTCTCACATTAAGGTCTTTCAACCATTTGAAGTTTATTTTTGTGTGTGGTGTAAGGAAATGGTCCAGTTTCATTCTTCTGCATGAGACTGTCCAATTTTCCCAACACCATTTGTTGAAGTGATCGTCTTTTTTCCATTGGACATTCTTTCCTGCTTTGTCAAAGATAAGTTGACCATAGAGTTGAGGGTCCATTTCTGCACTCTCTATTCTGTTCAATTGATCTATGTGTCTGTTTTTGTGCCAGTACCATACTGTCTTGATGATGACAGCTTTGTAATAGAGCTGGAAGTCCAGAATTGTGATGCCGCCAGCTTTGCTTTTCTTTTTCAACTTTCCTCGGTCTATTCGGGGTCTCTTCTGGTTCCATACAAATTTTAGGATTATTTGTTCCATTTCTTTGAAAAAAGTCGATGGTATTTTGATGGGGATTGCCTTGAATGTGTACATTGCTCTAGGTAGCGTTGACATCTTCACAATGTTGGTTCTCCCAATCCATGAGCATGGAACGTTTTTTCCATTTCTTTGTGTCTTCTTCAATTTCTTTCATGAGTATTTTATAGTTCTCTGAGTACAGATCCTTTGCCTCTTTGGTTAGATTTATTCCTAGGTATCTTATGGTTTCGGGTGCAATTGTAAATTGGGTTGACTCCTTCATTTCTCTCTCTTCAGTCTTGTTGTTGGTGTATAGGAATGCCACTGATATCTGTGCATTGATTTTATATCCTGCCACTTGACTGAATACCTGTACGAGTTCTAGCAGTTTTGGGGTAGAGTCTTTTGGGTTTCCACATACAGTATCATATCATCTGCAAAGAGTGAGAGTTTGACTTCCTCTCTGCCGATTTAGGTGCCTTTGATTTCCTTTTGTTGTCTGATTGCTGTGGCTAGGACTTCTAATACCATGTTGAATAGCAGTGGTGAGAGTGGACATCCCTGCTGCATTCCTGACCTTAGCGGGGAGCTCTCAGTTTTTCCCATTGAGAATGATATTCGCTGTAGGTTTTTCATAGATGGCTTTTATGATATTGAGGTTTGTACCCTCTCTCCCTATACTCTGAAGACTTTTGATCAAGAAAGGATGCTATACTTTGTCAAGTGCTTTTTCTGCATCTATTGAGAGAATCATATGACTCCTGTTCTTTCTTTTGTTAATGTATTGTATCACGTTCATTGATTTGCGGATGTTGAACCAACCTTGCAGCCCAGGGATAAATCCCACTTGGTCGTGGTGAATGATTCTTTTAATGTACTGTTGGATCCTATTGGCTAGTATTTTGGTGAGAATTTTTGCATCCATGTTCATCAAGGATATTGGTCTCTAATTCTCCTTTTTGATGGGGTCTTTGGTTTTGGGATCAAGGTAATGGTGGCCTCATAAAATGAGTTTGGAAGTTTTCCTTCCATTTCTATTTTTTGGAACAGTTTCAGGAGAACAGGTATTACTTCTTCTTGAAATGTTTGGTAGAATTCACTTGGGAAGCCACCTGGCCCTGGGTTTTTTTTGTTTGGAGATTTTTGATGACTGCTTCAATTTCCTTAGTGGTTATAGGTCTGTTCAAGTTTTCTATTCCTTCCTGGTTCAATTTTGGTAGTTGATACATCTCTAGCAATGCACCCATTTCTTCCAGGTTATCTAATTTGCTGGCATAGAGTTGCTCATAATACGTTCCTATAATTGTTTGTATTTCTTTGGTGTTAGTTGTGATCTCTCCTCTTTCGATCATGATTTTGTTGATTTGGGTCATTTCTCTTTTCTTTTGGATCAGTCTGGACAGGGGCTTATCAATCTTATTAATTCTTTCAAAGAACAGCTCCTAGGTTCATTGATCTGTTCTACTGTTCTTTTGGTTTCTAGTTCATTGATTTCTGCTCTGATCTTTATTATTTCTCTTCTCCTGCTGAGTTTAGGCTTTATTTGCTGTTTTTTCTCTAGCTCCCTTAGGTGTAGGGTTAGGTTGTGAATTGAAGACATTTCTTGTTTCATGAGAAACGCTTGTATTGCTATATACTTTCCTCCTAGGACTGCCTTGCTGCATCCGAAAGATTTTGAACAGTTGTGTTTTCATTTTCATTGGTTTCCATGAATTTTTTTAATTCTTCTTTAATTTCCTGGTTGACCCATTCATTCTTTAGTAGGATGCTCTTTAGCCTCCATGTATTTGAGTACTTTCTGACTTTCCTCTTGGGATTCAGTTCTAGTTTCAAAGCACTGTGGTCTGAAAATATGCAGGGAATAATTCCAATCTTTTGGTACTCGTGGAGACCTGATTTGTGACCTAGGATGTGATCTATTCTGGAGAATGTTCCATGGGCACTAGAGAAGAATGTGTATTCCATTGCTTTGGGATGGAATGTTCTGAATATGTCTGTGAAGTCCATTTGATCCAGTGTGTCATTGTTGATCTTTTGCTTAGATGATCTGTCCATTTCAGTTAGGGGGGTGTTAATGTCTCCCACTATTATTGTATTGTTGTCAATGTGTTTCTTTGCTTTTGTTATTAATTGCCTTAGATAATTGGCTGCTCCCACGTTAGGGGCATAGATATTTACAATTGTTAGATCTTCTTGTTGGATAGACCCTTTAAGTAGGATATAGTGTCCTTCCTCATCTCTTATTACACTCTTTGTTTTAAAATCTAATTTGTCTGACATAAGGATTGCCACCCCAGCTTTCTTTTGGTGTCCATTAGCATGGTAAATGGTTTTCCACCCCCTCACTTTCAATCTGGGGGTGTCTTTGGGTCTAAAATAAGTCTCTTGCAATCAGCATATGGATGGGTCTTGTTTTTTAATCCAATCTGATAGCTCGTGTCTTTTGATTGGGGCATTTAGCCCATTTACATTCAGGGTAACTATTGAAAGACAGAAATTTAGTGCCATTGTATTGCCTGTAAGGTGACTGTTACTGTATACTGTCTGTGTTCCTTTATGGTCTGTGCTGCTTTTAGGCTCTCTCTTTGCTTAGAGGACCCCTTTCAATATTTCTTGGAGGGCTGGTTCCGTGTTTGCAAATTCCTTTAGTTTTTGTTTGTCCTGGA
The DNA here is from genome assembly GCF_037043125.1 of Eumetopias jubatus. Classification (NCBI taxonomy): domain Eukaryota; kingdom Metazoa; phylum Chordata; class Mammalia; order Carnivora; family Otariidae; genus Eumetopias; species Eumetopias jubatus. The sequence continues at coordinate 1,077,718 of NW_028274845.1, forward strand.
AGCTTTTTATCTCTCCTTCAATTTTCAATGACAGCCTAGCTGGATATAGTACTCTTGGCTGCATATTGTTCTCCTTTAGTTCTCTAAATTTATCATGCCATTCCTTTCTGGCCTGCCAGGTCTCTGTGGATAGGTCTGTTGCCAATCTAATATTTCTACCATTATAGGTTACATATTTTTTCTCCCAAGCTGCTTTCAGGATTTTCTCTTTGTCTCTGAGACTCGTAAGTTTTACTATTAGATGTCGGGGTGTGGACCTATTTTTACTGATTTTGAGAGGGGTTCTCTGTGCCTCTCAGATTTTGATGCCTGTTTCCTTCCCCACATTAGGGAAGGTCTCTGGTATAATTTGTTCCAATATACCTTCTGCCCCTCTCTCTCTTTCTTCTTCTTCTGGGATCCCAATTATTCTAATGTTGTTTCATCTTATGGTATTGCTTATCTCTCGAATTCTGCCCTCGTGATCCAGTAGTTGTTTATCTCTCTTTTTCTCAGCCTCTTCATTTTCCATCATTTGGTCTTCTATATCGCTGATTCTCTCTTCTGCCTCATTTATCCTAACAGTTAGTGCCCCCATTTTTGATTGCACCTCATTAATAGCCTTTTTGATTTCGACTTGGTTAGATTGTAGTTCTTTCATTTCTCCAGAAAGTGTTTCTCTAATACCTTCCATGCTTTTTTCAAGCCCAACTAGTATTTTGAAAATCATGATTCTGAATTTTAGGTCCGACATCGTACTAATGTCCGTATTGAGTAGGTCCCTGGCAGATGGTACTACCTCTTGTTCTTTTTGTTGAGATGATTTTTTCCATCTTGTCACTTTGTCCAGAGGAGAAGAGATGAATGAGAGAACAAAATGCTAACAGGGTAACAACATCCCCAGAAAATATACTCTAAACAAATCAGAAAAGACCTGAAACCAGGGGAAAAGAAAGGGAAAGAAATAAAAAAAGAGAAAAAAAAAAGATAAAAACAAACAAAAACAGAAGAAAACAAAACAAAACAGAATATGATCAAATATGATCAGGCTAGTGCATAGATCAGTGCCACACACTAGATTTTGGGTATATTTTGGTCTTTAGAAGAAAGTGCCTCCTAAAATTTTAAAGAAAGAAAGACTTAAATATGTACAAAATAAGCATTGATACGATGAAGGGATGGAATATGACTGTAAAGATGAAAATTATAAAAAAATTTTAAAAAGGAATTGATAAGAAGGTGTTTGAAAAAAGAAAGAAGAGGATTAAAAAAAAAGAAAGAAAAAAAAGGGGGGAGAGAATGTGATCAGGCAGGAGACTAGAACAAAGCCCTACACTAGAGATTTAGGGTATATTTTGATCTGTTAGAAGAAACTGTATTTCAAAATTTTAAAGAGAGAACAACTTATATATATATGCCAAAAATAAAGGTAACTACTATGAAGGGATAGAATATGACTCTAAAAATGAAAAATAAAATTTATTTTTAAAAAGGGATTTATAAGATGTTGGTTGAAAAAGGGAAAAAGAAAAATTAAAGGAAAAAGACAGTTTAAAAAAATTAACTTTGAAAGACTAACGAATCATGGTAAAAAAGCCATGAATTCTATGTGCAGTAGTCCCCTAGCGCTGGAGTTCTCCCGTTCTTGATCAGTAAACTTGGTCTTGGCTTCCTGGCTGTTCATGCTGATCTTCTGGGGGAGGGGCCTGTTGCTGTGGTTCCCAAATGTCTTTGCGGAAGCGGAATTGCCCCGCCCTTTCCTGGTCTGGGCTAAGCAAGCTGCTCGGGTTTGCTCTTGGGGAGCTTTTGTTCCCTGCAAGCTCTCGGTACAGCTTTGGTGGACGAGAGTGAAAATGGTGGCCTCCCAATCTCCTCCCAGGAGGAGCCGAGAACTCGGGGCCCTGCCCCTCAGTGCGCCCCCAGAGAAAAGCTGTCACTCCCATCTCCCTGGTCTCCAGCAGCACTCCGTGCTCACCCGGCCTGTGACCGAGCGTTTCTATCTCTGGCACCCGACCCGTGTGGAGTCTCCAAACCCAGCAGATCCCTGAGATGCGCTCCCACGCCGCTCCTCCCGGGGGAGAAAGGGGAGTTTCCCGGGATCTCTCACTTGTTGGGTCCCTGATGGAGGAGCAGTGGCCCGACTGTGTCGCCGATCACAGTTTAGGGCAACCCCGAGCTGAGAGCCCACGCCTCGGCTCCGTCTCTGCAGCCGGCTTCCCTGCTCCGATACCTGGGAGCTCTGCCACACTCAGGCACCCCCAGTCTTCCTGGGACCCCGAGGGTCCTGAGAGCACGCTGTCCTGCGAGGGTTCCACCTCCCGCTTAGCCACTGGAGCGACGTCCCTCAGCGGAGCCGACTTCTAAAAGTTCCGATTTTGTGCTCCGCGGGTCTAGCACTTGCCAGAAGCGGCCGATGGGGGCCCCCTCTCCCGCCGTCTATCCTCCCGAATATCGCCTCGGATTCATTTCTCCGCACGTCCTACCTTCCAGTAAGCGGTTGCCTCTCTGTTCAGAGAGTTGTTGCTACTCTCTTCTTCGATCTTCTGTTGAGTTCGTAGGTGTTCAGAATGGTTTGGTCCCTATCCAGCTGAATTCCTAAGACCAGATGAAATCCAGGTCTCCTACTCCTCCACCATCTTGCTCCCTTCCCCGACAATTCATTTTTAATAAAATACTACACAGGACTGTTTTGTTTTGTTTTGTTTTTCTGGAAACCGATGTACTAAAAGTTCTTTTTACAAGACTCATTGAAGTCTTATGCCTCACAAGTACAGTTGCTGCCACCTCCCACCTAACCAGCCAATCCTGCTGGAATTCCCGGCGGGGGTCAGGGGTGGGAGGGGCGTGGAGGGTGGTGGACAGAGGCCAGCCCAGCTCATCCTCTTTGGGAACTTTACTTTGAGAACACTTTCCCTACAAATTTCGCTACAACATTTCACGTTGAGGCAAAGCATCCCATTTTTTATGATTTCAAAGCCTTTATAAAAATTAAAAGCAGCTGCTCCCAGTAAAATATCTGGTCTTGCCTTTGGTGGGTATAAATATGCACAATGACCTCATCTCTCCTTAGGTACTACACTTTGCCTCAACACAGCGGAGGCAGGGGCCAAGTGCCTCCTGCAGACCGCTCCCCACAAATAGCCTTTTCTTCATGCTCAAAGGAATCATTTGGATACTTCTCATCTGAAGCTCTTTCCTTTTGAAGTATCTTTGAAGCATTTCATCTCCTTTTGCCTTTCTTTTTGATAAACCTTTCCTTCTTAAACTTCCAGAGACATCCCAATTTTTAGGGTAAACTCTTGGGTGATAAGGCAATTTTAAGGGACGCTGTCTGATTAGACACACCCAGCAAGGACCCTCTCACTTCATTGACGTCTTGGATGGATCTTACCCCGTTTGAGAACAAACGGTCATGGAAAGTAAAAATAACGGAAGAGGAAATGAAAGATGATTCTGGATTTTTTTTTTTTTACTTGAAAGAAAGTCAAATTAATACACCCAAAGTTTAGTAAAATGCTTTCATTGTTTCCACATTATTTTTGGAAACTTGAGTTCTCCTAGGGCCTGCGAGGTTCACTACGGAGACTGCGAACTTCCACAGAGGAACCGGCAGCAACATGGCAGGCTGTTTCTGCTTTCCTGCAGCCACCTCCCCAGCTCTTTGCCTCTGGTGTTTCCTCCACTGTGGGGGCTGCAGGCCACGCACAACCAGGAGACGAGGCTCCCCACGCCCGAGTCCCCTTCTCTGAGGTCTGGGGCAATTACCTCTGCAGGCATTAAGTCAAGGTGCCTTGCCACTGCTTAGTGGGGTGTAGGTGGGGGGACTGGAACGCCTGCTGGGACAGTCTCAGCTCTCTCTCCAGATATTTTATTCTGTTAACCAGAATGACACGAGATGGGAGAAAGTTGCCCTGATTCATACCAGGTGCACAGAGCCGAGGGGCCTGATGGGGGTTCCTGTGCCCCAGACCCCAGCTCTGCACAGGACGGTGCCCCTTATCCAGCCTGGTTCTCCAGCTTCCCCGCTGAGTATGTAAGCCCGTGGAACCTGCTCCCACTAGATCCCTCTCCTGCAGAACCGGAGTTTGTGATGACCTGATTAAATGATTCCTTCCCACCTGGGAAAAGACAGCTGGAAGCCCTCTAGGCCACCTCCAGGCGCCTCATCTCCACCCACTGCCAGAGAGGTTGCAGGCGCCTGCCTTGCAGGATGCCTAGATGGGCCCCCAACCCGGGGCAGGCCGAGCTGCCTCAGTTCTGTCCTGGCTGCACGTAAGCGGGAAGTGCGTGTGCTCTGGGCGCAGGCAGTCCAGTTTGAACCCAGCTCTGTTACTGCTGTGTGACCTCGGGGTGCTACCTAAACCCTGTGTGCCTCAGTTTCCTCCTCTGTGAAATGCAGCTGATGATCTTAATTATCTCTAAGGCTTGTTTTAAGATTTATGTATTTTAGGGTCAGAGCAGATGGAGAGGGAGAGAGAATCTCAAGCAGATTCCCGCTGAGCTGTAGCCTGATGAGGGGCTCCATCTCACAACCCTAAGATCATGACCTGAGTCGAAATCAAGAGCTGGACACTCAACCGACGGAGCCACCCAGGTGCCCCTCTCAAAGGCTTGTTTTAAAGACTGGTGACAACACACATAAAGCACAGAGTGCAGAGCTGGCCCAATACTCACTCCCTAAGCATCGGTAGCTTTATTCTCACTCTTCTCACTGTTATTACTATCATGATTCCTGCTGTCCCCTTCAGCCTGCAAGTTCCCTCTGGTTCAGGCTGTGGCCCTTGGTTTATAGATCAAAGACCGATTCGGCCAGCTCCTTGAGAGCTGATCCCTCTCCCAGGGACAGACTCAGATAAGTCAAGCTTTTACAGTGGAAGAGCAAGACCCGAATGCCAACGTTTTAGCTATGGTAATTCAGCTCTGTAATTTTGTGGGTAAGAACCCAGATTGAAGTCAAACCACCCGGAGTTCAAATCCCAGCTCTGCCACTTGCTAGCTGCGGATGAAGGGGAGACACAACCTCTCTAAATGCTCCCTGGATTCCCAAATCTGGGTTATCAGAACTTGTGGGGTTGAAGTAAGGATCAGCACAAGCTAATGCACACAAAAGGTTTCATAGGGAGCCCAGCACCTAGTAAGTATTCAATAAAGGGCATCAAAACGCCCTGTAATTATCACGGTAATTGGAAAATTTCACCTCTGCATGACCAAGCTTTCTCTCACCACAGACGCTAAATCATATTCAGAATATCACTTGTTGGATTTTACAATGGAAAGTAACTCTGACCGAGAAGAGAAGGCGTACAGTCCCCATGACTTCTGCATTATCTCCCAGCAGACAGACCCACGGGGGCGTCAGAAATAATCAGCAGTACCCTGGGGATCCTGGAAAAGCTAGGGGTACTGAAGAGTTAATGTCATCAGGCTCAGAAGATGCATCAGCCTTACATGACAGGCTTTGTCACTCTGGGCAGAAGTGGCTCCAAAGGCTAAGTTCTCCTTACCCCTCACAGAGGCTCTGAAGGAAACTTCCAGTGTTTGCCAGTAGGATTCCTGCTTAGCTCTGCTTCCCTGACAGAGCAAAACTTTGAATTGCACAAACTCTCCTTAGATACGTTAATAGATTCAATCAGGCGCCAGCTGAGCCAGTCTCCTGCCAGCGTCCTCAGCGGGCTGTGGTGTTCTGTTTCTGAGGCCAACTTAGGCCAGTATTGCTAAATTCTGGGGGATGAGAACGGTGCCTCAATCTGGCCTCCCAACACTGTTCACACCTGAACACATAGGACAGTGTAAGTGTGCTTGGATCACTTAAACTTCTAACGTGGCTTGTGGAACTGTACTCTGTTTTAAACATTACATCATGTTTCTGCACAGAGAAATAGCACCAGCTTCAAATACGGGGTGTCCTGCTATGTGGCAGTCACTGTGGGAAGCAATTCACATAGGATATCTTTTCCTTTTTTAAGAGAGGGAGAGAGAGAGAAAGAGAGAGGGAGAGGAGGGGCAGAGGGAGAGCGAGAGAGACAATCTTAAGCAGACTCTGCACCCAGCATGGAGCCCAACACAGGGCTCCATCCCACGACCCTGAGATCATGACGTGAGCTGAAATCAAGACTTGGACGCTTAACCGACTAAGCCACCCGGGCGCCCCACCTCTTATTTAACCTTAAACTTTAATTCATGTGCAACACCACTAAACAATATAAAGGAATAAGCTATTAGTGCATGCAAACTCTTGCAGGAGATTCAAGGGAATTATGCTGAATCATACAAGTCAATCTCAAAAGTTCACATACTGTATGATTCCATTTATAGAACATTCTTGAAACGACAAGATTATAGAGATTATAGAGACAGAAAACAGGTTAGTGGTTGCCAGGGTCTGGTTGGGGGGAGTGCAGTCTGGGTTCTAACGGAGTAGCATGAGGGGTCCTTGGGTGGGAAGCTTTCTATCTCGACTGTGCTGGGGGGTCACAGGAATCGACACATGGGATAAAATCACATAGGATGACATGCACACACACAGTTGAGTTAAGTAAGAATAAAGCTGGTTGACTGTATTAATGTCAGTATCTTTGGCTTATGTTGCACTACATAGCCTTTCAAGATGTTACCACTGGGGGAAGCTGAAGGAAGGGAAGGATTTCTCTGTATTATTTTAACAACTGCACAGGAATCTACGTAATTACTGGGGGATGGCAGTACACAGTGGTGTTTCAGAGTATTTCAGAGCCAGAGCGTCCGTCTGAATGCCCGCTCTGCAATGTACCATCTGTGTGATCTCCTATTTGACCTTCCGGAACCTCAGACCTTCAGGTCCACGTCGAAGGTGATGGAAGTGCCTATCCCAGAGGAAAGTTTTTGTTTTGATTTCCTTAAGTTAACCAGGGTCAGTTTCTGCTTCTTACTAAAAAAAAAAAAAGTTTTGACTGATACATAGGATATTATTTTATAAGAGGCAACCAAGTGACTAAGATGATAAATTTTATCATCTGGTTAAAGGTATAAATGACTAATCTGCAGCAAGAAAAATCTTTTACAGAAAAACTATATAAAACACACACAAAGAAAAGCTGAATTTTACATAAATAGCTTAGTTTTTCAAGATAGAGAACTACCAAGGATGGAAGACCCAAGGTCCCAGAGAAAAGTAAAACACAGGTAGAGAAGGCCAATATTCTACAATGTTCTCACCTTGAGGTTCTCGCTAGTAGGCCAGCAGTGTGGACAGGGGGCTGAGAACACAGACAGAAAGCCAGCAGGAAGTGGGGGCTGGGCAGAGCGCACAGAGCCAGAGACAGGCTGGTGTTACATGTGGGATGCAGGTGGAGACAAAGGGAGCGCGGACAGTTCAACCTTTTGTTCTGACGCTCCCCGGAGACATCTGCTGACTGCTAAGTGGGGATCGCAAATGCCTAAGAAGACAAGCAGAAAGTGTCCTCGATGCCAGAGAAACAGCACCCTTCCAGCCACCCTGTGCAGCTGAGATGAGCGCAGACTAGTCCCGGAAAGGGGCAAACAGGGGTCCTGGAATGGTAAGAGAAATTCCGGCTGGCGTGAGGTGCCCCTCCCTGACACAACTGTCCACTGCAAGCTAAAATAAACGTGACGTTCCTTTCTGGAGGTTGTAATAACATACAGAGGCTCTACTCCAGTATTCAATCAGAAACTTTTTAAAAACAGCATTCATACTATGTGTAAGACACAGAGAAAACACGAACAATGGAAACAGAGCCACCAGTGATCTATACATTGCAGTCATAATGCATGGATTTGGAAACAACTACAATGCATTCGGGAAAATAACAAAGAATTTTAGTGGAGAATTAGAACCTAGAAAGTGCTTGCAAATGGGCATTCTGGAACTCAAAAAGGCAGTACCTGAAGTTACATTTTTGAATAGATAGATGAGTCTGGCTACAGACCCATCACGGGTGAGAACGGAGAGTAAGTAAGTGGCTGGGATGGGGACCATGCCCAGACTGACGTGAGAACAGGGACACAAGCCGAAATCACACACGTGATTGGAAGATTAAGCGTACATCTCCCTAGAGTCTCAGCGGGATGAAGTAGGCAATCAGAGACAAACCCCAATTTTAAGAATTAATGGAAGAATATTCCAAAACTGATACAAAATACAGAGTCATCTGTCAAAAATTTTATGAACCCTAAGAATGCAAATTTTTTAAAAGCCACAGCCAGGGACATCTTAATGAAAGCACTGAAAATCTAGGACAGGGGCGCCTGGGCGGCTCAGTTGGTTAAGTGTCTGACTCTTGATCTCGGCTCAGGTCATAATCTCAGGATCGTGAGTTCAAGTCCCGCACTGGGCTCCACGCTGGGCACGGAGCCTACAAGACAGAAAGAAAGAAAAGGAGGGAAGAAGGGAGGAAATCGAGGACAAAGAGAAAAGCTTAAAAGCAACCAGACAAAATAAACCACCTTATTTCATAGAAGTAACAACAAGATTGACAAGCCAGGGTAAATTAAAAGAAAGCCAAGATTCTCAAAACAAAGAGCAAGGCTGCCAGGAGCTAAGAGGCCTTACCTTCACGGCAGCAAACGGGGACAGTAACAGCTGACATCGGAGACAGCGGAGTCCAGCAGAATAAGGAATGGCACCTTCAAAGGGGCTAAAAAAACAAGATCCAACCAAGCATCCTATGCCCAGTGAAACTGTATTTGAAGGTGAGGACCAAATAAAGACTTTTCCAAATAAATGCAAATCAGCAAAGGTATCTACAGGGAGATCAAAGTGATCCCATACAGACGTGCAGATTCAGGAAGAAGTGAGAACAAAAATAAATGTGTGACTACATGTGTCAATCTCAAGAGTTATTTAGACAACCTGCATATCATCACCATCATCATCCTGCTCTGTGGCATCTAAAATATATTTAGATATAAAGTATACAAGTAACACAGAAGGTGAGAGAGGCCAAACAGGCAAAGTATTGTACGGTAATTAAATCATCGGGGAAGCTGTGAAAGTGCTCATTAAGTTGAGCAGATACACTGTAATGACTCAAGGATACAGGTTAGAATATCTAGTCAGACCATGAAAATAGCAACAGAGTGCATAATAAGCTAAAAAGGGAGAATATAAAATAACAAAAACATGTTCATTAATATAAAAGAAAGCAAGAGAGGAAAAAATAGAACATTAAAAGTGAACACACAACAGAGAAAACAAAATGTAAAACTGTAAATATAAACTCAAATATATTATTAGTACTTATATAAAATATGAATGGACTAAATACTGCAGTTAAAGAGAACAATGCCTGATTGGGTTTTTTCAGTCTATGCTGTAAAAGAGACCGGCTTTCTGCATATGGATGCCGGCAAGCTGGACATCAAAGCACAGGAAAAGATCCACGCACGCCAATCAAAAGAATGACAGCACACTATACTAATACTGTACAAAGTCATTTTAAAGAAAGAAGCATTACTAGAAATACACAGGGATCTCTTATGGTGGTAAAGGAATCTATCGCAAAGATGTGACAATGTGAAATGTGCATACACCTAATTAACATATATTCAAAATATGTACAGCATAAATTGATAGAAATAAAAGAGGAAACAAAAAAATCTACAATTGCTTTGATAGATTTTAACACACCTCTCTCAGGAAATAATAGAACAAGCAGACAAAATGCCAAAGAGGATACAGACACTTCTGGCAATGTGATTAACAAACTTGACCTAATTTGCATGAACACTGCAGCCAGCAACTGCAGAATCTGCATATTTTTCAAATATATAGGAGACATTTTACATGTACGTACATCAAAATGAAAATGTGTGGCACGCAGCTAAGCCATGTTTAAAATAAAATATATGGTCTTAAATGTACCTGGAAGAAAGAAAAACACTAAAACATCAATGGTCTGATCATCAATCTCAAGAAATTATATTTGAAAAACCAGAAAATTCCAAGAAGGAAAGGAATATAAAGGAAAAAGCAGAACATAATCAAACAGAAAACAAATGTATAATGTAAAAAAAGGGGAAACGAACAAAGCCAAAGTTTAGTATCTTGAGAAGACTAATAAAATTGGTAAATTCCCACAAAAATCGATCTAAAAAAACATAAAGAAGAAATAAATTACCAATATCAATAATATAAGAGATGATGTCTTTAGAGAACCTGCAGACTCTAAAAAATTAATCAGAGAATATTATGAATAACTTTACCCTGCAAGTATGGAAATTTACATGAAATTGATAATTTTCTTAAAAGCCAAAACTTTCCAAAATGGACAGAATAAGAAATAGAATTATGAGTAGCCCACGTCTCTTAAAGAACACATTAGGTCCAGAAAGTTTTATTGGTAAAAATGTTCCAAATGGTTAAGGCAGAAAGTGTCAATCTTACACAAGCTCTTCTAGAAAACAGGAAAAGAATACTTCCTAACACTTTCGTATAAGGCCAGAAAAACCTCAATAACAAAACCGAACACGGACATTATAGGAAAGGAAAATTCAGGCCAATCCCTCTTATGAACATAGATGTACAACACTTATCACGTATTAATAAATCTTTTCAGTAACATAAAGAGGATAATAAAAATAATGCATTGTGGCCAAGTTGAATTTATTCTAGAAAGGCAAAGTTGGTTTAACATTGAAAACAAATCTACATAATTCATCCTGCCATGACTTCTGGTGCCAACTACTCAGAGGTGGGCCAAATTTCACACGTTAGGGACAGTCTTCCACGGGTTGCCCTCACTCAGACAACAGCTGCATGTCCAACACACCCTGGGCCTCACTTATGCCCTGCAGGCTACAAATTCAGGAGTTCCCACAAACACCTTAAATCAGTAATTCACTGGAATGACTCAACGCAACTCTGGAAAGTGCTGCATTCACAATTACAGTTTTATTATAGCAAAAGAAGACAAATCAGAACTAACCAAAAGGAAGGACACATCAAGTGGAGCCTGAGAGGGTCTAAATGCAAAGTTTCTGATCTTCTCCCCATGGAGTCCCAAATACTGTTAGGCCCTTTAAGCTTCCATGTACAACAACGCTTCAGGGTATAGCCAATCTGGGAAGCTCACCCCAGCTTTCATGTCCAGAGTCCTAACTGGGGCTTGAACACACACTGCTTACTTGGCTGACATCTAGTCTCGCACGTGCCCGCACGTTCCCCCAGTTCAAAACTGACATGAGGTGTCCTAAAGGTCCCATCATAAATCACACCGCTGGACTGTCCAGTGGCCAAAGCCCCCAGCAAACAAGGATATTCCTGTTGTGCAAGATCACCTCCCCAAAACCGAGGGCAAACCTCTCTTTGGGTCAGGTTAATTCTTCACTACTCGACCCCATTAGTAGAATGAAGGGGGAAAACATTATATACTTGTCTCGATGTATATTTGCTAAAATTCAACAATATTCATGACTTAGAAAAGATCTGGGGAATCTATGATTTCTGATTCAATGTTTAAAGAGCTTGGAAGTCACCACTCCATTCTAACAAGCAGTACAAAGTGGACCAGATTGAAACATTAACAACTCTTCTTGGATCTGAAAGACAGGGGAGGACACGGGGGCAAACTGCTGCCTCCAAGAATGCAGACAGACTGGTGACTACAGAGTCAAGGTTTCCAGAGCAAAGACTCATGGGCTCTGTGGGAACCAGCCCTGGAGTCGGAAAACCTCAACTGTAAGTAAGGAATTGCTGGAAGTTTGGTGTGGCCAAAAACCCGGGAAGGCCCAGCAATAGGGATACCCAGCCATGGTAGGCTCTGCACGTTTTTTACCTCCAGCACAACCAGACATTCACAATAAATATTGGACAAAACAATGCATTCCTGTTTCGGGCAGGAGGAGGGGAAGGCAGCATTCTGAAATACCTCAGAGCTCAGAGCTCTCTGTTCTTCAACACGGTCTGCCCTCAGAGGAGATCAGTTCACCAGAGCCTACCCTGCTCGGGTTTTATCAGAGCCTCACTGACCCGGGGAAGGAAAGCACCCACCTCCAGCCCATTCTAGCCCAAGAGGGAAGAAAAAAGGCCAAAACTCTTGTGAAGCTCACAGCTCAGATGCACAGGCTCACAGAGAGACTAGGGCCCAATCAGAGGAATGTGGAACACTTCCCTTCTCCCTACACCTCCACCACCATGTTACTACAGGCCTATTTACAGCAATTCCTTTCCCCTTTTTCCTTTTTTGTCCTGCTATCAAGAAAAAGATTACTTGGCCTACTAAAAGCCAAAATCACAATGTGAAGAGACAAAGCAAGCATAGAACCAGACATGACAGAGATGTTGGAATCATCAGACTGGGAATTGAAGTAAGTCTGATTAGCATGGTAAGGGTGCTAGGCGATAAAGGAGACAGCATGCAAGGAAAGATGGACAACATGAGCAGAGATGGAAATCCTAAGAAAGAACCACAAAGAGATGCTAGAGATAAAAAACACTGGAACAGAAATGAAGAATGCTTTTGATGGGCTTATTAGTAGAGTGGACACAGCTAAGGAAAGAATCTCTGAGCTTGAGGACATCTCAAATAGAAGCCTCCAAATCTGAAAAGCAAAGAAAAGGAAGACTGAAAAAAAAAAAAAAAGAACAGAATATCAAGGACTGAAGGACAACTTTAAAAGTGTAATATACTTGTGGGCGCCTGGGTGGCTCAGTCGTTAAGCGTCTGCCTTCGGCTCAGGTCATGATCCCAGGGTCCTGGGATCGAGTCCCGCATCGGGCTCCCTGCTCAGCAGGGAGCCTGCTTCTCCCTCTCCCACTCCCCCTGCTTGTGTTCCTGCTCTCGCTGTCTCTTTCTCTGTCAAATAAATAAATAAAATCTTTAAAAAAAAAAGTGTAATATACTTGTAATGGGAATTCCAGAAGAAGAAAGAAAGGAACAGAAGAAATATTTGAAACAGCAATGACTGAGAATTTCCCCCAAATTTGTGGCAGACACAAGACCACATATCCAAGCAGCTCAGAAACCACTGAGCAGTATACAATGCCAAAAAAACTATATGTAGGCATGTCATTTTCAAAGTACAGAAAATAAAAGATAACAGAAAAAATCCTAAAAGAAGCCAAAGGATGGCGCTTGGGTGGTTCAGTCGGCTAAGCATCTGCCTTCGGCTGAAGTTGTGATCTCAGGGTCCTGGATGGAGCCCCATATTAGGCTCCCTGCTCAGCAGGGAGTCTGCTTGTCCCTCTCCTCTGCCCCTTCCCTCTCTTTCTCTCTCAAATAAATAAATAAAGTCTTTAAAAACATGATTTAAAAAAAAAGAAATTACATCCAACTTCGCCTCCAAGACTGTGTAAACAAGAAGAGAATGGAGTGAAATATTTCAAATGTTGAGAGAAAAAAAACCCACCAATCTAGAATTCTGCACTCTGTGAAATTACCCTTCAGAAGGGAAGGAGAAATAAAGACTCTCTAAAGCAAACAAAGTTGAGGGAACTTGTTGCCAGTAGACCTGCCTTCAAGAAATGTGAAAATAAGTTCTTTAGAGAGAAGGAAAATGATGTAGGTCAGAAACTGGGATGTGCAGAAAGGGAGGAAGAGCAATGAAGAAGGAATAAGTGAAAGTAAAACAAAAATTTTTATTTTTCTAATTTTTAATTGATCTACCAGATAACAGTTTGTTCAAAATAATAGCAACATGTCCTCAATTATGTATACTCATGTATATATCATGCATTCCACAAGACATACTTATGTGCTGTTCTGCATGAGTGAAATGAATGATACAGGGGACAGGAAGAAGAGATTATTTTGTCATTATAGGGTATTTGCACTATCCATGAAGTATCTACTGTTACTGGAAAGTGAACTTGAATTAGTAGTAAATGTACATTGCAAATTCTTGTACAACCACTGACAAAAGTAAAAAAGAAAGTGTAACTAATATTTTAAGAAAGGAGAGAGAATGGAACCATATAAAATGCTCAGGTAAAACCAAAAAATGCCGAAAAATAGTGAAAGAAAAAAATGGGAACAAAAACATAAGTAATAAACAAAACAGTAACAAATACAATCGGTATTAATCCAACTATATCAACAACAAATTCGAACACCAATGGCCTGAATACACCAATTAAGAGGCAGAATGTCAGAGTGGATCAAAAAACAAGACTCAACTCTATGTTGTCTAAAGAACTCCACTTTAAAAATAAAGACAGTTGGGGCGCCTAGATGGCTCAGTCGTTAAGCGTCTGCCTTCGGCTCAGGTCATGATCCCAAGGTCCTAGGATCAAGCCCCGCATTGGGCTCCCTGCTCGGCAGGAAGCCTGCTTCTCCCTCTCCCACTCCCCCTGCTTGTGTTCCCTCTCTCGCTGTCTCTCTCTCTGTCAAATAAATAAATGAAATCTTTAAAATAAATAAATAAAATAAAATAAAAACAAAGACACTTAAAATAAAGACATTTAAAATTAAGATTAAAATTAAAAGTAAATGCATGGAGAAAAATATACCATGCTAATACTAATCAAAAGAAAGCAAGAGTAGCTATACTAATTTCAGACATTGCAGACTTTAAAGCAAGAAAAGTTACCAGGGATAAATTAATGGCAAAACACAGAAAATTTTCTGCCAAGACTGGAAACAAGCCAATGACAGTCACTATTCAAAAGTGTACTGGAGGTCCTAACCAAGACAATCAGCAATAAATAAATACAATAAAACAATTAGAAAGGAAAAAATAAATCTCTCGTGTTTAATACTAATATGTAGAAAGTAAAAAAAAATAAATAAATACACAAGCTAATAGAACCACTAAGAGAATCCAGCATCATTGCCATGTGCATGCCAATATACAAAAGCAACTGCATTTTGTATACCAGTGATGAGTAACTAGAAGTTAAAATGGAAAGAATTTATAATATTTACAATATCAGTAGGAATATGAAATGTTTAGGAATAAATCTAACAAAAGCTTTGCAAGACACCTATCAAGAAAAATACAAAACATTTAAAAGAGCTAGATACACAGAAGGATATATCATATTCATGGACTATAAGACTTGTTTTAGGACTGATATCAATTTTCCAAAACTGATGTATGGGTTAGAGATTCTATCCAATCTCATCAAAATCCCAGATTTTTTTTTTTTTGGAAACTGTCAAGCTGGTTCAAAAATGTACGTAGAAAAACAAAAGCAAAAGAAGGGCCATGGTACACTTGGAAAGATGCAGAAAATGGTAGGTTCACAGGACCAAGAGTAGCAACATGGTGAAGCTAAGAAGTTCAGACACTGTGGCACCAATGTGGGGACAGTGCAGGTCTCCCCACCTCGGGAGAGGTGACACTAGAGCCGGGGGACACTCTCATGCGGCTGCCCCTGTCCTGCACGGTGTTCCGCTCCATCACTGGTATCTACCCATTAGATGCCTGTAGTACACACACACACACACACACACACACACACACACACACACACACAGTCATGGCAACAAAAAAATGCCTCCAGAAATTGTCCTGGAGGGGTGGTAAAATTACCCCCAGGGAGGAAATACTGGAGTAGACAAAAAGAGCCCATAAAACTACATTAAAAATGAGAAACAGACCACACATACATAGTTCCATGATTCATGACAAAAGCAACAATGCCTCATATTATAGACAAAACTCAATTCCAAATGACTTATAGATCTGTTAAAGGTGGAAATTAAAACAAAGTTTCTGGATGACAACATAAGAGAATATTTTCACAGCCTCGGGCCAAAGATTTCTTGAATAGGACACACAATAGCACAAACCACGGAGGGCAAACATGGTATACCAGGCTTTATTAAAAGTAAGAACTTCTGTTTAGCACAGGGCACGTTATGGAGTAAAAAGCCAAACCACTGTGCTGGAGAAAATAGTTCTAAAAATATCTGACGAGAACTGCTAGCCAGAAGAAAGAATTCACACGGTAGGAAAACGGAGACAACCCAACAGAAAAATTGGCCAAAGTCTTGAGACACTTCTTGAAAGAGAATATCCACATGGCACTAAACGTAAGAAAAGGGCTCAGCCTCCTTAGTCCTCAGGAAAATGCAAATTAAAATTATAATGAGATACTACTGTAGTTCTATTCAAATGGCTAAGACAGAAAAGTCAGATGATGCCTAGGGTTGGTGAGGATTTGGGACTGAAACACTCATAAGATGCTAAAGGATGTATATACGGGCACTGCCCACCAAAGCTGATCATACACCGCCCCTCGACCTGGGATAGGGGCTGCAACTGGTGACTCATGCAGATCACTTTATAGGCCAGGATACCCATCTCCCACCTTCTCCGTCTGTTGACTGATGAAGGCTCACACCTTTTCCAGAGAATGACTTTTTGATGGGAGCCATCTCGTCTGCAAATGCCCACAATGTGATGACCACCCCTTGGGGAAGGTCCACAACCAATGCCTGGCTGATCACAAGTTATAAAAGTCCTCTAGGGGTGACTTGGCAGCGCCATTCATCCTCCAGAGCTCCCCATGGAGTCAGACTGAGGTGGACTCCAATCAAATCTGCAGGTTGGCTTGGCTCCTTCCCCTGGCCCTGCTCCTCCCTCACTCCCTCACAGGCTCCTCCAGAAGAATCTTTCCATAAATCACCTGCACAGCAACCCCCTCTCAGGCTCTGTTCCTGGGCACTGTGACCTAAAACAATCAGCAAGTGCACTCCTCAGTGGAATCCACTCGACAGAAGTGTGTGCACAGGTGCACCACAGACACATAAGCAAGTTCATGGCAGTGCTCATCAGAATAGGCATGCCGGCTGCCCATCAACACCACAATGGATACATCACAGTTTCTTCTCACAGTGCAGCACCCACGACAACCACACAGAACATGAACGCCTCCCAAAAACATAATGATGAGTAAAAGGAGTCGGGCACAAAAGAAAGCATCCTCCTTGATTACACTTACATAAAGCTCAAAACAATCCGAAAGAACGCTAATGATAGAACTTCTGAGAGTGGTTGCCATTTGAGGTAGTAATGGGGGGAGGGGGGCATGGGAGAGGCGTTTTCAAGTGCTTTGGGAAGGTTCACGAAACTCTACAAGTATCATTCATAGACATCTATGGATGCATGTTATATTGTAATAAAATGCATTTTTATTTTTTTTAAAGTAACTGTCTTTTCTTTTTTTTTTTAATGATTTTATTTATTTGACAGAGAGAGAGCAAGCACAAGCAGGGGGAGCAGCAGACGGAGAGGGAGAGGGAGAAGCAGGCTCCCCACTGAGCAGAGAGTCCAATGTGGGGCTTGATCTCAGGACCCTGGAATCATGACCTGAGCCGAAGGCAGATGCTTAATGCACTAAGCCACCCAGGCACCCCTAAAATTCATTTTTAAAAAGAGATCTTATTCTTCTACTTTCGGTAATAACTTATACAAAAGTACTACATGCAGCAAGTTTACTGATAATTCTTTATAGGATTTGTTTCCGGTATTTTGTCAGCCCTCTGGCCTCTTTCCACTGAAAAGGGTAATTGGGTCTCAGACATGTTTTCTCCACTGAAGTTGGCTACCAGCCATTCCAGAAGGACCTGTATCCAGGTTATTCCTAAAACCCCAGAATTCCTGATTGAGTCAGCCCTGGGGCTTTTCCCGTGGACTCATTCATCCAGCAGGTATTCACTAAACACCTGCTATGCACGAGGCAGTGTTGTGGGCTCTGGGGATGCGGCAGTGAATAAGACAGGCCTGGCTCCTGCTCTTGAGGAGCTTACAACCCAGACAGGGATCACAGCCTGGAAACTAGCATTCACCGGTCACCCGGGAGGCCTGCGGGGACACAGTGGGAAATGTTCACACAAAATCACTTGTGAAAGCACACTCCTTGGTGGTTACAGTTTGTGAAAGAACACACAACAGGAGCTGTTGGAAACCTGTGCCTTTCTGGTTTTGTTTTTGGACTAATATCAGTCCAAATTTGTATTTGGACTGATACCAATTTTCCCAAACTGATGTATGGGTTAGAGATTCTATCCAGTCTCATCAAAATCCCAGATTTTTTTTTTTTGGAAACTGACAAGTTGGTTCAAAAATGTACGTGGAATGAGAGTATCAGCAAATGAGCCCACGGACCAAAGAGAAAGGGTTGCCTCTGATTTCACCTAAACCTCCACAAGTTTTGTGCCCCAAAAGAAGAGTAAAGGGGTCCCAAACTGTGATCGGATTTCCCTCGAGCCCACCAGAACATTGCCTCAGACTCATTTAATTGTTTAAAGAAAATTTTAAAAGATGACATTTCTCGTGGGCCTGCGTTTGTGCACACAAGTCCCGTGTACAGCACAGCGGACAGCACCAGCGACAGTAAGCGCAGACACACACAGGGGTGCCACCACCCCGCCAGCTGACACACAGGAGACACAGCGAGGGACGCTGGCAACAACCATGGGCACATCACACTCCCACAGAGTATTAGTTTAATCTGATGAAAGTGCTGGTCCAACCCTGTGTCTGACATACAAACCCACCTACAAATGATGGCTTCAGAGGGTTCTATCTGATATCACTCAGCACGTTCTCTTAGTGGTCAGCAGAGAGCTCAGCGGGATCTCCTTAGCCAACCACTTTTGCCACATCAATCCTCTGGAGACTTCCTGTTGGAAACACCTCAACTACCTGCACAAACCCCTCTCCAGGGCCACTGGGATTGAGACGGGCCCAGTCTCCTCCCTGTATTCCCTACAGGCATATCTTGACACATGAGTGGAGTGACCTTCCCAATAGTCAAAGGCTGCCCAAAGATAATGAACTAAGTCGAGAGAAATGTCTCATTTCATTACAGACAAGGCTCTGTTCGCATCTGAAAAGCCTCTAGGTGCAACTCCACCCAGAACACGAACAATCCCAATGCCCCTGCCATGATGTGCTTTTATGCCTGGCTTACCATGAGAAGGTGTTTTTATCCTGGAGTAGAAAATGCAACAATTTCTACCTCCCTCTTCATGATTATAAAATCGCCTTTGCCCGTCTGTGTACGCATGAAGAGATTAGCATGGGAATCAGTAGGCCGAGTAAAGAAGATGCCTTAGCCAGTGCAGGCAGGCATCATCCACTCTACTGAGAGGCAGAATAGAACAAAAAGGCAGAAGAAGGGTAAATTCAGTCTGTCTACTTGAAGTGAGACATCCATCTTCTCCTGCCTTTGGACATTGGTGCTCCTGGTTCTCAGGCCTTCAGACTTGGACCGAACTGCACCGCTTCCCTGGTTCTCCACCTTGCTGATGGCAGATTGTGGGACTTTTTAATCACATGAGTGAATTCCTACAGTGACTCTTTGTGCACACAGATATGTGACCATATGCATACATACATATATACATCTGTATCTCCTACGGGTTCCTTTTCTCTGGAGAAACAGAAGAGCCCTGTAATGGCCCTGACTAATATACTAGGCTATTAATTACGAAGATCTAAATAAATCCTCTGCCCTACTTCCCTCGTAGTAGAAAAGCCAAAATGTATATTCATTAGAATTAGGTTCTCAGAGTGTCCCCTGCTGTGTTGATGTCGAGGGGATTTATCTATACTTCCTGATGCGTGAATAAAATCATTCTAACCACGGGTTTTGCATATCGCTCTCAAGGAAGACCTTAATGCTCATGCAATTCAAATCGCCATTCAGCTGTCTGTAATTTCAGTGACAACTGTCCCCTTCACACATATGTACACCACTAATCAAAGAGCTAAAGGGTAGGAAGATGATCCTCCAGTGGCAAATTCAGGGATTCTCTACAGCAATAGACTTCAAACTGAATACAAGAGGATCTTGTTAGCTGAGTATACATTAACCCAGTCCCCAGTTACAAGGTTGTGTCGGGGAGAGTTAGCGTAACATAAAGACATTCGCCTACAAGCAACTGGGAGAATATTAGCCCCTTTCAAGGAACCCAGCCCACTTACTTTCAGCGCCTGCCCTTGTCCACCGCACCAAGTCTTTCTCAGCCAGTTGCTTCCTTAAGAGGCAGATGTTGGCAGCATCTAAAAGGATAAGACAAATTGGTTTTGAAGGAAACGTGAAAATCTTGCAAATGAAGCAGGATTTTATACAGAAGACAACTGTGATTTTGGAAAACACAGAATTTCATCTGGAAGCATTCACACACGAAAGACACGGTGGAGTCAAGAACTGAAAAGAATACGTACAAGAACAATGAAAACGCACACACCTTAAAAGAAAAATTATTTGAGGGGCGCCTGGGTGGCTCAGTCGGTTAAGCGTCTGCCTTCGGCTCAGGTCATGGTCCCGGGGTCCTGGGATCGAGCCCCGCATCGGGCTCCCTGCTCCACGGGAGGCCTGCTTCTCCCTCTCCCACTCCCCCTGCTTGTGTTCCTGCTCTCGCTGTCTCTGTCAAATAAATAAATAAAATCTTAAAAAAAAGAAATTAAATTAAAAAAAGAAAAATTATTTGAATTAAGAACTGTTCTTGGCAGACTGGTCATAGCAACTTTATTTTTTTTTGTTGTTTTATTTTCTGTATTTATTAAACATTTAACTACCAAACAAAACACATGAATCCCAAGCACCCACGGGCCAGTACAGGCAAGAGATTAGGCCCTAGTCATGAAGTGGCAACCACTGCAGGCATCAGTGCCCTAGCGAGGTGCCTAGAACGGGACAGGCAGTTGGGTTTAGCCCCCTTTATCCTGCTGCGGCTTAGCAAAAAAGGGAGGCACAACGCGCTGCATGGTCCGAATCACCCGGGAAACCTGGTCAAGACAGGAGGTGATGGACATTTGGAGTTGGCCAGGGTCCTCAGCAGTCAATCGGACAGTCAGGACGGTGACGTTCACATCGAGCTCCTGCCGAACTGGCCCTCGGAGTTCAGCATGTGAAGTCAGGAACCAGTGGGCAATCTCCGCCTCCACGGGCGACGGGAAAGGTACGGTGAGGGCGATCTAGAGCGGTTGGCCCCCAGGACCTCCAGCCGCCGGTGCCGCAGCTCCATCAGGCCCTGGCGCGCGGGGGGCCTGCTCCATCGGGGGCACGCCGGCAGAAGCGGCGCCCGCCTCTCCCTCAGTGCCGGGACTTCCGGGATTGCCCAGGCCTTCGGGGTCGCTGGGGTCACCAGGGTCACGGGGTTCACCAGGACCACCCGGCGCCCCCACCACAACGCCCACAGCACCTGTGCCTTCGTGTACCGCCCTCACGGCTCGCCCACCACCCGCCCCAGACCCCGTCTTGGATCCTCCCACCCTCCTCACGAGGCACAGAAGGACCTCATAGCAACTTTAATAATGGGCAGATAAAACAAACGTCTGAAAGAGGAGGATGGGTAACCAAAACAAAGCTCAAAAGTAAACCTGACGGTAGGCTACAAATGCTCGCTGGAGCCGCGGGGGACCCCAAGTTTCATCTGTGGCCTAGTCCCCCACCCGCAGTCCTGGGGGAGGTCACTGAGAGGCGTCGCCCACCGGCTGACCCCATGCTCGCTCAGGGAATCTGAGGCTCCTCCCCCCGCCCCTGTCCCTGGGAAGCGGCTCTACCCACCCTTCCCACCCTGGGAGCCTTTCCAAGGACTCAGACGTGACAGAGCGTGTGGCCTGGAGACCATGTGGGCCCTGTAGTGCCCGAGCTCAGTTGAACCTCTGTAAAGTCGAGGTTCCACAGGCAGGGTTAGTACCTCCTCATCTCCCGGCTGCCCACGCTGGGCCTCAGAAGGAAGTCCCTTTGCTTACTTACCCTGCCACCTACCCAGGCTACTGGCCTCCGTATCGGGGTCTCCCAGCCCTCCCGGTGCTCCCGTCTGCAACTTCCCGCGACAACTCCTGACGTCGCGTGCCCACAAGCTCCGCCCCAGATCCCCGGATGGAGCGCGGATGAGCCAATGAGCTCAGCCCATTTCTGGACACGTGACACAGCCTGCCCAAGTGACTCTCTGCACCTGCGCGACGGCACTGCCGTCCGCGCTGGCTGGCCGGCGGTCGGGGTGTGAGGCGCTGTGCCTTCAGAGTCCCTGATGCGAGAGCGGAAGGCTCTGGAAACCCCGAGCTGGCTGTGGCCTGGCAGGGTGCCTCAGGCCTCGCCCCCACTCCCGGCACCGCGGCCTGGCGCCCGCCCCCGAACCTCCCGGTGCAGTCCTGAGGCCCGCGGACCCAGAGCAGGTGCGCCGCGGCGGAGACACTCTCTGGATTCCCAAGACCAATCAACGGTAAGCTGTCTCCTTAAATTCTGTTTATACTGATGACATGTGGAAGTGGTAATATTTTGGACGTATGGGGTTAAAACATCGTGTCAGTACTTACGTTGGCCTTTTCGCTTTTAAGTTTTGACGGGGCTGCTAGACACGCGTGAGCTGCGCAGGTGGCCCCGCTCTCGGTGGACGGCGAGGACGCGGGGTGGCCGGGTGACGTGTCTGTCCAGCCAGGGCAGTCCGGACAGCTCGCGGGGCTCCCTGGCTTTCCAGGAGCAACACGCGTCAGCCAGAGGGTCCGCCGCCCTCCGGGAAAATGTAACCCAAGGAAAAGACTACTCTCGGAATCTCAGCTGCCGTTCGAGGGAGGCGTGCCTAGGAAAAAGGGGTGCCTGTTTGCCGGCTGGCTCCGGATGGGTCAGCTGCGGGGTCTCGGGGGGTGGGGGGAGCTGTGCAGAGAAGGCAGGTGTTCCAGGGCTGGGGAATTCCAGGACAAATCTGAGGACGGGGCAAGAAATACTGAGAGTGTTTGGGGAACCCCCCAGTGACCAGTGGCGTGGTCAGTGGGTATTCCAAGAGCAATGACCGTCTGTCTAGGCCCCTGGAAGTTATTTTTAATTATTCTATGATGCAGAGGGCTTCCGCATTCTCCCCACTCTCTAGTTTAAAAAAAAAAAATTTAAAAACAAAAGTAGTTTGCTGTATTCACATATGCTGTATGTGAATAGGATCAGTTTATGGAACTGGTAAAGAAGTTTTTTTCCGTCTGGATCAACATGGAGCAGAACAGCCCACATTCACTAAAACTGCTAGCTAGGCGGCAAAGGCACCGGATAAACACCCCCAACCCCCACCGCTGACCCACCCATTCACCACTCTCTCCAGCTGCTGGGCAACAGGAGGGTTTTTTTCCTTTTGCAGAGTATGCGATTGGGGCCAGCACTGACCTTGCCCACATCTCAGAGGACTAGGAGGTCCCAGCTAACATCAGGGATATAATAGTAAAAGCCTAGTAATAATGGCAAAATAATACTCTGAAAATTATTTAGTAGTTTCCAACTACAATAGCTCTTCCTTCAGAAATGCTTAAGATTGGCGTCTATTTTGCTCTAGAGAGAACATTCCTTATTAGGGCAAAGTGAAAAGGAAAGCAACAATAGCCAAAAAGAGGCAGAAAATGAAAAGCCACAAGCTTCTACCGGCGTAGGGAATGCAATTTCTCTTTGCTCGTTCAAGAACAACTAGAATATACCGAGTACTCCATAAACAGCCGCTGTGGACTCACATGCTTTATCCCCCTCATTACAACATCAGTGTGTGATGCTGAAAATGGCCAATTCTATAGCAAAGAATCATTCCCCAGGGCAGCATCTGGGCCTCTGCTGTAGAAAATGCTTTGGAAACAGCATTGGGTTTCCTTCCAGATTCCTTAGGCCTCTGCCCAAGATGTGACCTGAGCTGATTCTCCAGAATCCATATAAAGAACGTTTTTACTTAATCTAGTCCAAATTCATACTGCTTTATTCAAAAGTTGTGTCCCTGAGGAGTTAAATATGCTACGTTTCTTCCTATCAACTCACCTGGTAATCCACTGTTTAAAGCTAACTAGGCCATCAAGCTCGGTAACAACATCCAGGGAACCCATGTTGTATTTCAGGCTGTGCTGTGCAGCTTACAAGCAGCTTTTCATTTTATCTTGGTAACACCATGAGGTAGGTATTTTTTATTATCCTCATTTTACACATGAGGAATGAAGAAACAGAAGTTAGGTAACTACCTTTTCAAAACAGAAGAGCAGACAAGAAAAAAGCCAGGTCTACTAACTACATGCTCATGAGGCACACGAGCCCACTTGCTGATACTCATCCCTTATGTTAATCACCTATAAACCCATTAGGAATAGTCGTTTGTTAACCTAACCTGGATTAGGTGCTTCCAGCTTCCAAGGATAACAAAGATAAAGTCAGGCCCCTTATGTCAAAAAAAATTCACCATCTGGCGGAGAATTATTTTGAAATGCAGGGGCTCAAACCCTCATTTATTTGTCTTCTGAATTTGAAATACTTTCTGTTCTCGGTTTGCCCATGTTAGGTTTTTGGTTGTTTTTGTTTTCTCTGAGCTTGGAGGCAGAAAGACCTGCAATCACAGACTGTAACTTTTTCATTGTTTCATCTTCTATTATATTTTGGATTCAGGACCACCTTTTCTGCCGACTGTTCCATTTGCACGTGTCTGCTGCACACATGCAAGTCCCAGTCAATGGGAAAGTAAAAGTTTTGTCAAACGAGTTTCATGACATTGCTGTATTTTACTGATTTCTAACTTTTGTGTTAGCTAGTGTGTGTAGACCAGTCTAAAGAGGCAGTCCAGGCTAACATGAGCTTTATTTCGCTTGTACAGTGTTTTACCGTTAATTCAATGTTTTAAAATTAGAGTTTATATAAAAATCCATACTTCTGGTTTCTTCTGAAAACTTGGAAGTTCTAGTAACAAAACACTGAGCCCACATGCCCACATGGCAACAAGGCCAGAGCTGAAAAGTAACCATCCCTTTTAGTAGGGTATGCCTACTCCAATTCCCCAGTCCCCACCATTCCCTAGAGTGTTCCTGTCACTGAGACTGTGCATGCACTTGTCATTAAGCATCCCACCTACCCTGTTTTCTTATGGTATGAGAGTATTTCTGTATCTGTGTCTTTATCCAAAGATGAAAAAAAAACTCAAGCTTTGTGATTATTTTTGTATCCAGTCTGCCTTGCTCATTTGCTTTGCCTGATCCCTGCAAATAGGCTCTAACCTGTAAGGTGGATAAATAAATTGTATTCCAAATCAGACTAGCAGGAGCATGTGTAATCAAGTCCTCCCGTGGAGCAAAAAAAGCGTGTGACTGAAAACTCTGTATTTCCCATGTGGATCACTTATCTATTGCTGTGTAACAAAACCTTCCCAAAACTCAGTAGCTTAAAACATCCACCTGTTTGGCTCTTCATTCTTTGGGTCAGCAGTTTGGGTTGGACTCAGCTACATAGCTCTTATATTGGTTACACCTGCTGGACTCATTCATGCATCTGTGGTCAATTGGTGGTCAGTGGCCTAACTCACATGCCTGCAGATTTGCTGGCTACAGGTTTAGGCAATGAAAGTCACTAGCTTTTGTGTCTTTCTTTGTCCAGAAGACTAGCCCTGGCTTGTTCCCGTCATGACTGTTAGGGGGTTCCTGAATTAGTCCCCTCCGTTGGCTATAACAAAATACCACAAACTGTGTGACTTCAATAACAGAAACATTCTCTCATGTTCTGAAGGCTAGAAGTCCAAGATCAAGGTTCTGGCAAGGTTGCTTTCTGGTGAGACCACGAGTCCTGGCTTGCAGACAGCTGCCTTCTTACTGTGTCCTCCTGCACATAGAGAATGTACTCGCTCTGGCATCTCCTCTTCTTCTTAACACACCAGCCCTATTGGATCAGGACCCTACCCCTATAACCCCATTTAACCTTAAGTACCTTCTTAAAGGCCCCATCCCCAAATAGAGTCACACTGGGGCTCAGGGCTTCAGCCTATGAATTTGGGGAGGACAAAGTTTAGTCTGCCACATGTCCCAAGAGCAACCAGAAGCCAAGCCCCTTAGGTAGCATTCACTGTTTTCTCATTGATCGAAACGAGTCCTGTAGCCAAGCTCTGAGTTGGTGTGGGACGGGACTACCCACGTGCATGGATACAGGGAGGCATGAGCAACTGGGGAACCATGATGGGAACAACCCACCAGACGCCAGGCCAATTCTCTTGAACTACTATATATTCAAACCATTTTACTGTTTTTTTTTAAAGATTTTATTTATTCATTTATTTGAGAGAGAGCGCGCATACAGAGTGGGGGAGGGCAGAGGGAAAGAATCTCAAGCAGACACTGCACTGAGTGCAGAACCCAAAATGGGGCTCCATCTCACCACCCTGAAATCATGACCTGAGTGGAAATCAACAGCTGGCCACTTGACCGACTGAGACACCCAGGGGCTCCTAAATCGTTTTATTTTAAACCAATGCAGTGGTAGTACTGACACTTACTATCTAACATTCAGTTGTGGTCTGCTGATTGTTGTAAGCAGATCATGGACACACCTTCTGCTTCCAACGGCTGGTTGAGGGGTGGGCATGGACCCAGTGCAGGACAAAATGGGAATGTTTGCTGGGGGTATTTGTAGGAAATACAATAAATACAGTACAATAGGGTGGCGCAAGATGGCGGAGGAGTAGGAAACCTGGATTTCATCTGGTCTCAGTGATTCAGCTGGATAGTGATCAAACCATTCTGAACACCTACAGACTCAACAGGAGATCGAAGAAAAGAATGGCAACAACTCTGAACAGAAAAGCAACCACTTTCTGGAAGGTGGGACGTGCGGAGAAGTGAATCCAAGGCGATATTCGGGAGGATAGAGGGCGGGGGAGGGGGCCTCCGTCGGCCGCTTCTGCTGCAGAGCACAAAATCGAAACATTTAGAAGTCAGCTCCGCTGAGTGACGTCACTCCAGTGGCTAAGCGGGAGGTGGAACCCTCACGGGACAGAGTGGTCTCGGGATCCTCGGGTCACAGAAAGACCGGGCGTGCCCGAGTGTGGCAGAGCTCCCAGGTATTGGAGCGAGGAAGCCGGCTGCAAAGACGGAGCCAAGGCGTTGGCTCTCAGCTGGGGGTTCCCATAAACCGTGATCCGCTGCACAGTCGGGCCACTGCTCCTCCAGCAGGGACCCAACGAGCGGCAGATCTGGGGAGACTCTCCTTCCTCCCCGGGGAGGAGCGGCGCGGGAGTGCACCGCAGGGATCTGCTGGGTTTGGAAACTCCACACGGGGTCGGGTGCCAGAGATAGAAACGCTCCGTCACAGGCCGGGTGAGCACGGAGCGCGGCCGGAGACCAGGGAGACGGGAGTGACTGACTGCTTTTCTCTGGGGGCGCACTGAGGAGCGGCCCCGAGTTCTCAGCTCCTCCGGGGCAGAGATTGGGAGGCTGCCATTTTCACTCTCATCCAACAAAGCTGTACGGAAAGCATGCAAGAAACAAAAGCTCCCCGAGAGTAAACCCGAGCAGAATACTTAGCCCTGATCAGAAAAGGGTGGGGCGATTCCGCCTCAGACAAAGACATTTGGGAACCATGGCAACAGGTCCCTCCCCCAGAAGATCAGCAAAAACAGCCAGCCAAGACCAAGTTTACCGATCAATGAGAATGGCAGAACTCCAGCACTAGGGGAATACTGCACATAGAATTCATGGTTTTTTTTACCATGATTCTGTAGTCTTTCAGTGTTAATTTTTTTAACTTTTTTTTTTAATTTTACTTTTTCCCTTTTCCAACCAACATCTTATCAATCCCTTTTTAAAAAAAATTTCTTTTTAATTTCTAGAGTCATAATCTATCCATTCATAGTAGTTACCCTTATTTTTGGCATATATATATGTTCTCTCCTTAAAATTTTGAGATACAGTTTCTTCTAACAGATCAAAATATACCCTAAATATCTACTGTATGCCTTTGTTCTAGGCTCCTGCCTGATCACATTCTCTCCCCCTTTTTTCTTTCTTTTTTTAAATCCTCTTCTTTTTTCAAACAGCTTCTTATCAATTCCTTTTAAAATTTTTTTTATATTTTCATTACAGTCATATTCCATCCCTTCATCATATCAACCTTTGTACATATTTAAGTCCTTCTTTCTTTAAAATTTTGGAAGGCACATTCTTCTAATGGAACAAAATACACCCAAAATCTAGTGTGTGGCACTGATCTATGCACCAGCCTGATCATATTTGATCATATTGTGTTTTGTTTTGTTCTCTTTTTGTTTTTATCTTTTTCGTTTTTTTTTTCACTGTTTCTTTTTTCTTTCTTCGCCTTTCTTTTCCCCTGGTTTCAGGTCTTCTCTGATTTGTTTTGAGTATACTTTCTGGGGACATTGTTACCCTGTTAGCAATTTGTTCTCTCAATCATCTGTTCTCCTCTGGACAAAATGACAAGATGGAAAAAAATCAACAACAACAACAACAACAAAAGAGGTAGTACCGTCTGCCAGGGACCTACTCAGTACAGACATTAGTAAGATGTTGGACCTAGAGTTCACAATCATGATTTTTAAGATACTAGCTGGGCTTGAAAAAAGCATGGAAGGTATTAGAGAAACCCTTTCTGGAGAAATGAAAGAACTACAATCTAACCAAGTCGAAATCAAAAAGGCTATTAAGGAGGTGCAATCAAAAATGGGGGCACTAACTGCTAGGATAAATGAGGCAGAAGAGAGAATCAGCGATATAGAAGACCAAATGATGGAAAATAAAGAAGCTGAGAAAAAGAGAGATAAACAACTACTGGATCACGAGGGCAGATTCGAGATATAAGCGATACAATAAGACGAAACAACATTAGAATAATTGGGATCCCAGAAGAAGAAGAAAGAGAGAGAGGGGAGGAAGGTATGTTGGAGCAAATTATACCATAGAACTTCCCTAATGTGGGGAAGGAAACAGGCATCAAAATCCGAGAGGCACAGAGAACCCCTCTCAAAATCAATAAAAATAGGTCAACACCCCGACATGTAATAGTAAAATTTATGAGTCTCAGAGACAAAGAGAAATTCCTGAGAGCAGCTCGGGAGAAGAAGTATAGGTATAGGTATATAACCTGTAATGAAGAAACATTAAATTGGCAACAGACCTATCCACAGAGACGTGGCAGGCCACAAAGGACTGGCATGATATATTCAGAGCACTAAACAAGAAAAATATGCAGCCAAGGATACTATATCCATCTAGTCTGTCATTGAAAATAGAAGGAGAGATAAAAAGCTTCCAGGACAAACAAAAACTAAAGGAATTTGCAAACACAAAACCAACCCTACAAGAAATATTGAAAGGGGTCCTCTAAGCAAAGAGAGCACCTAAAACCAGCATGGACCAGAAAGGATCATAGACAATATACAGCTAACAGTCAACTTACAGGCAATATAGTGGCACTAAGTTCATAACTTTCAGTAGTTACCCTGAATGTAAATGGGTAAATGCTCCAATCAAAAGACACAGGCTATCAGATTAGATTAAAAAACAAGACCTGTCGATACGCTGTCTGCAAGAGACTCATTTTAGACCCAAAGACACCCCCAAATTGAAAGGGAGTGGAAAAACATTTACCATGCTAATGGACACCAAACGAAAGCTGGGGTGGCAATCTTTATATCAGAGAAATTAGATTTTAAACCAAAGACTGTAATAAGAGACAAGGAAGGACACTGTATCCTACTTAAAGGGTCTATCCAACAAGAAGATCTAACAGTTGTAAATATCTATGCCACTAACATGGAGCAGCCAATTATATAAGGCAATTAATAACAAAAGCAAAGAAACACATTTACAACAATACAATAATAGTGGGGGACGTTAACACCCCCCTAACTGAAATGGACAGATCATCTAAGCAAAAGATGAACAAGGAAATAAAGACTTTAAATGACACACTGGACCAAATGGACTTCACAGACATATTCAGAACATTCCATCCCAAAGCAACGGAATACACATTCTTCTCTAGTGCCCATGGAACATTCTCCAGGCTTGATCACATCCTAGGTCACAAATCAGGTCTCCACCAGTACCAAAAGATTGGGATTATTCCCTGCATATTTTCAGACCACAGTGCTTTGAAACTAGAACTCCATCACACGAGGAAAGTCGGAAAGAATTGAAATACATGGAGGCTAAAGAGCATCCTACTAAAGAATGAATGGGTCAACCAGGAAATTAAAGAAGAATTAAAAAAATTCATGGAAACAAAAGAAAATGAAAACACAACTTTTCAAAATCTTTGGGATGCAGCTAAGGCAGTCCTGAGAGGAAAGTATAGAGCAATACAAGCCTTTCTCAAGAAACAAAAAGGTCTCAAATACACAACCTAACCCTACACCTAAAGGAGCTAGAGAAAAAAAAACAGCAAATAAAGCCTAAACCCAACAGGAGAAGAGAAATAATAAAGATCAGAGCCGAAATCAATGAAATAGAGATCAAAAGAACAGTAGAACACATCA
The DNA here is from genome assembly GCF_037043125.1 of Eumetopias jubatus. Lineage (NCBI taxonomy): Eukaryota > Metazoa > Chordata > Mammalia > Carnivora > Otariidae > Eumetopias > Eumetopias jubatus. The sequence continues at coordinate 1,107,858 of NW_028274845.1, forward strand.
ACGGAACTAGGAGCTGGTTCTTTGAAAGAATGAACAAGATTGATAAACCCCTGGCCAGACTTATCCAAAAGAAAAGAGAAATGACCCAAATCAACAAAATCATGAACGAAAGAGGAGCGATCACAACTAACGCCAAAGAAATACAATTATAATAACATATTATGAGCAACTCTGTACCAGCAAATTAGATAACCTGGAAGAAATGGATGCATTTCTAGAGATGTATCAACTACCAAAATGGAACCAGGAAGGAGTAGAAAACTTGAACAGACCTATAACAACTAAGGAAATTGAAGCAGTCATCAAAAATCTCCCAACAAACAAAAGCCCAGGGCCAGGTGGCTTCCCAGGGGAATTCTACCAAACATTTAATGAGAAATTAATATTTATTCTCCTGAAACTGTTCCAAAAAATAGAAATGGAAGGAAAACTTCCAAACTCGTTTTATAAGGCCACCATTACCTTGATCCCCAAACCAGAAAAAGACCCCATCAAAAAGGACAATTAGACTAATATCCTTGATGAACATGGACGCAAAAATTCTCACCAAAATACTAGCCAATACGATCCAACACTACATTAAAAGGATCATTCACCATGACCAAGTGGGATATATCCCTGGGCTGCAAGGTTGGTTCAACATCCGCAAATCAATCAACGTGCTACAATACATTAACAAAAGAAAGAACAGGAACCATATGATCCTCTCAATAGATGCAGAAAAGGCATTTGACAAAGTACAGCATCCTTTCTTGATCAAAAGGCTTCAGAGTATAGGGATAGAGGGTACCTACCTCAATATCCTAGAAGCCATCTATGAACAACCTACAGTGAATATCATTCTCAATGGGGAAAGGCTAAGAACTTTGCCCCTAAGGTCAGGAACGCGGCAGGGATGTCCACTCTCACCAGTGCTATTCAACATAGTATTAGAAGTCCTAGCCACCGCAATCAGACAACAAGAAGAAATCAAAGGCATCCAAATCGGCCAAGAAGAAGTCAAACTCTCACTCGTTGTAGATGATATGATATTTTATGTGGAAAATCCAAAAGACCACCCCAAAACTGCTAGAACTCATTCAGGATTCAGTAAAGTGGCAGGATATAAGATCAATGTACAGAAATCAGTGGCATTCCTATACACCACCAACAAGACTGAAGAGAGAGAAATGAAGGAGTCGATCCCATTTAAAATTGCACCCAAACCATAAGATACCTAGGAATAAATCTAACCAAAGAGGCAAAGGATCTGTACTCAGAAAACTATAAAAGACTCACGAAAGAAATTGAGGAAGACAGAAATGGAAAAACGTTCCATGCTCATGGAGTAGAAGGACAAATATTGGGAAGGTGTCAATGCTACCTAGAGCAATCTACATATTCAGTGCAATCCCCATCAAAACACCATCCACTTTGTTCAAAGAAGTGGAACAAATAATCCTAAAATTTGTATGGAACCAGAAGAGAGCCCGAATAGTCAGAGGAATGTTGAAAAAGAAAAGCAAAGCTGGCAGCATCACAATTCCAGACTTCCAGCTCTATTACAAAGCTGTCATCATCAAGACAGTATGGTACTGGCACAAAAACAGACACATAGATCAACGGAGCAGAATAGAGAGCCCAGAAATGGACCCTCAATTACATGGTCTACTAATCTCTGACAAAGCAGGAAAGAATGTCCAATGGAAAAAAAGTCTCTTCAACAAATGGTGTTGGGAGAATTGGACAGCCACATGCAGAAGAATGAAACTGGACCATTTCCTTACACCACATGCAAAAATAGACTCCAAATGGTTGAAAGACCTCAATGTGAGACATGAGTCCATCAAAATCCTAAAGGAGAACACAGGCAGCAACCTCTTCGACCTCAGCCGCAGCAAATTCTTCCTAGAAACATCGCCAAAGGCAAGGGAAGCAAGGGCAAAAAAGGACTATTGGGATTTCATCCAGATAAAAAGCTTTTGCACAGCAAAAGAAACAGTCAACAAAACTAAAAGACAACCGACGGTATGGGAGAAGATATTTGCAAATGACGTATCAGATAAAGGGCTAGTATCCAAAATCTATAAAGAACTTATCAAACTCAACACCCAAAGAACAAATAATCCAGTCAAAAAATGGGCAGAAGATATGAGCAGACATTTTTCCAAAGAAGACATCCAAATGGCCAACAGACACATGAAAAAGTGCTCAACATCGCTCGGCATCAGGGAAATCCAAAACAAAACCTCAATGAGATACCACCTCACACCAGTCAGAATGGCTAAAATTAACAAGTCAGGAAACGACAGATGTTGGTGAGGATGCAGACAAGGGGGATCCCTCCTACACTGTTGGTGGGAATGCAAGCTGGTGCAACCACTCTGGAAAACAGTATGGAGTTTCCTCAAACAGTTGAAAATAGAGCTACCATACGATCCAGCAATTGCACTATTGGGTATTTACCCCAAAGATACTAATGTAGGGATCCGAAGGGGTACATGCACCCCAATGTTTATAGCAGCAATGTCCACAATAGCCAAACTGTGGAAAGAGACAAGATGTCCGTTGACAGATGAATGGATAAAGGACAAGTGGTATATATACACAATGGAATATTATGCAGCCATCAAAAGAATGAGATCTTGCCATTTGCAACCACATGGATGGAACTGGAGGGTGTTATGCTGAGTGAAATAAGTCAATCAGAGAAAGACATGTATCATATGACCTCACTGATATGAGGAATTCTTAATCTCAGGAAACAAACTGAGGGTTGCTGGAGTGGTGGGGGGTGGGAGGGATGGGGTGGCTGGGTGATAGACATTGGGGAGGGTATGTGCTATCGTGAGCACTGTGAATTGTTCAAGACTGTTGAATCACAGATCTGTACCTCTGAAACAAATAATACAATATATGTTAAGGAAAAAAAAGCAGGAGGGGAAGAATGAAGGGTGGGAAATCGTAGGGGGAGATGAACCATGGGAGATGATGGACTCTGAAAAACAAACTGAGGGTTCTAGAGGGGAGGGAGTGGGGCGATGGGTCAGCCTGGTGATGAGTATTAAAGAGGGCACGTTCTGTATGGAGCACTGGGTGTTATACACAAACAATGAATCATGGAACACTACATTAAAAACTAATGATGTAATATATGGTGATTAACATAAAAATTTTTTAAAAATACACTACAATAATACCACAATATAAATAATAAATAATATAAAATAATATATATAAAATAATCCCTAAACCCCCAAGAAAAGGGGGAAGAAACGGTCCCTCTTTTTTCAGACATTGTTGTGTCTGTGTGTGATGCCTAGGAAGCTATAGCCATGCCACTGTCCAGTCGAGGATGAAGCCTATACCCAGAAGGGAAGGGAGCCCAGAGAAATGCAGATAAAAGCTCCTGATGTCCATGCCCAGATCCCATTTGCCTCTGGATTTCTGTTGCGCAGCCTCATAAATGTCCTTCTGTAGATTGGCCTGAGTCCCTGTGTTCTTTTACTTATGCATGGATACTAATTGGATTGGTCAACCAATGAGGAACCATAGAGGGCATACAGCCTTCCTGGGAAGCCTGGGACCTTATTCACACACTGGCCCAGGGCAGGTTCTTGTCTCAGCTTCCTTCTCTGAAAAAGCAGGAAATGCCTCTTCTATACGCCCTAAGCAAGGCTTTATGATCAGGTGAAATAATGCATGTGGAAACATTTCAAGCTGTATAAATTGTCAAATCAATGTAAAGAAGAGAGAAGACAGCCTATTTAAAGATGAAAGGATTGACAGTTAATAGCTAGAATTATGTCATATCAGCAATCCATCCCTTTAGTCAAGTCAGTAAGAGGACTTGTCAAATGTGTTTACAGTTACAGAGAACAAAACAACCACATACTATACAACAGACCTCCAGCTATAATTAATTTCTCAATTAAATAAAGATAGTCTTAGTATTGTGTGTGAGCTGAGTAGGAAAGGTAGGGGCAGTAGGTGGACCAGGTCTGTATCAGTGAGGAGAATTTCAGCTGCAAGCCAACACCCAGCTTGCCCTGACTTAGAAAATAAAGGAATCGTTTGGCTCAACTATATAGAGTCGGCAGCATGGCATCTACCAGATTTCTGGGGAGGTGTGACTCAGTGATTCAATTAGGGACTCAAGCACCCAGCTCTCTCTCTGTGCTTCTGCTTCTCATGGTATCAGCCTCACATTCACAAATGTCCAGCCAGTAATTGCTAGATGCATCATCAAGGAAGGTCATGTATAGTCATTGCACGTTGCTTGGAAAGAAAAGCATTGTTCAATGCAAATATTTAAAATATATTCCAATTTTTATAATATTGAATCAAGGTTCCTTTATTTTTCAATATTTTGGGAGCCTCGAGAACTGGATAAGACTCCAGACTTCCTTGATCACAGAGTTGTCCTGTGGTACTGATGCAACCAATGATTAGTCCTGAAACCATTTGCTTGAAAACTTTCTTCCTGGAGTGCAGTTTGTCTTAGTTTTGGTAAACACAAATTTGGAAATCTGCATTAGTCAAACAGGGCTTAAATGCCCCTGCATCAGATCCCCACCTCCACCCCACACATAAAAGAAATCTGTGTACCTGATGTGATAGCAACAGGGACCAATTCTAAAATCTCCCACTGAGATTTAAGGAAGTAAATAAAAAGAAGGAAGACCATGTTTACATTAATTTATCATCCACAGTAGTTAGAATGCTTATTAGAATGGCATTTCTAAAGAATTTTAAATTGGCACAGGTCTTCTGATCCATTACATGCGTGATTTCCCTGCACCAGGCATAGATGTTAAGACAATGGTCTTTACCATTTATCCAAAGAAGACATCCAAATGGTCAACAGACACATGAAAAAGTGCTCCACATCGCTCAGCATCAGGGAAATCCAAATCAAAACCTCAATGAGATACCACCTCACACCAGTCAGAATGGCTAAAATTAACAAGTCAGGATACGACAGATGTTGGCGGGGATGTGGAGAAAGGGGAAGCCTCCTACCCTGTTGGTGGGAATGCAAGCTGGTGCAGCCACACTGGATAAGAGTATGGAGGTTCCTCAAACAGTTGAAAATAGAGCTACCCTACGATCCAGCAATTGCACTACTGGGTATTTACCACAAAGATACAAATGTAGGGATCCGAAGGGGTACGTGCACCCCAATGTTTATAGCAGCAATGTCCACAATAGCCAAACTGTGGAAAGAGCCAAGATGTCCGTCGACAGATGAATGGATAAAGAAGACATACAATGGAATATTATGCAGCCATCAAAAGGAATGAGATCTTGTCATTTGCAACGACGTGGATGGAACTGGAGGGTATTATGCTGAGTGAAATAAGTCAGTCAGAGAAAGACATGTATCATATGACCTCACTGATATGAGGAATTCTTAATCTCAGGAAACAAACTGAGGGTTGCTGGAGTGGGGATGGGGTGGGAGGGATGGGGTGGCTGGGTGATAGACATTGGGGAAGGTATGTGCCATGGTGAGCGCTATGAATTGTGCAAGACTGTTGAATCACAGATCTGTACCTCTGAAACAAATAATGCAATATATGTTAAGAAAAAAAAAGGATAGCAGGAGGGGAAGAATGAAGGGGGGTAAATTGGAGGGGGAGACGATCCATGAGAGACGATGGACTTTGAAAAACAAACTGAGGGTTCTAGAGGGGAGGGGTGTGGGGGGATGGGTTAACCTGGTGATGGGTATTAAAGAGGGCACGTTCTGCGTGGAGCACTGGGTGTTACGCACAAACAATCATGGAACACTACATCAAAAGCTAATGATGTAATGTATGGTGATTAACATGACAATAAAAAATTTGAAGAAAAAAAAGACAATGGTCTTGACACTCACGTAAATATTTTCCTGCTGACTTCTATGTCGAAGGTTGACAGTGAGCTTGGCGTATAAGAACCCGAGATAGCTGGGTGCTAACAAACATAAGCCACATCCCCAGGGTTTTTGAACCACCATGGTCTGGTCTTTCTCAACCCAATTAAATAATGTATTTCTGTACATAAGCAAGCCAAATACCAAATGGAAATCATTTTAGATATTCAGAAGCATCAGCAAACCTTGGTCTCTAGTCAAACAGAAAGAAACAGCCATCAAGGGGGCGCCTGAGTGGCTCAGTCGTTAAGCATCTGCCTTCGGCTCAGGTCATGATCCTGGGGTCCTGGGACTGAGCCCCGCATCGGGCTCCCTGCTCCGTGGGAAGCCTGCTTCTCCCTCTCCCACTCACCCCACTCCCCCTGCTTGTGTTCCCTTTCTTGCTGTGTCTCTCTCTGTCAAATAAATAACATCTTTAAAAAAAAAGCCATCAATTAAAGACTATCCTGATGCTACATAACATCAGACGAAATAAACTACCCTTTTCAGAGATTTATACCTGTGCTTCTCGAACTAAGGTGCTTTAGGACAAAAGTCTTAAAATCAAATATTTTTAACCTTTTCACTCTATCAGTAGATCTAGGAATAAAACTCTGTTTAAACACGAAAAGTTCCCCTTTGACTTATTCTGATGAGTCACCTGTTATAAGCAGGCCGAATCTATTAACACCAGGAGCCATATATTTGTACCCCAATTCTGAGACCAATAACCAGTGTCTGTGTTGGGGGGTTTCCCCCTAAAACACCCCTAAGCAATTCTCCAGGACACCAGCTGGGTGGTGTCCTATCATTGAACTCAATTCTGGCAGTGTCTACTGGGAGACAGCATCATATTCCCCATGTGAAGGGCTCAGTCCTGTGTGACACCCTTCCCTCCTCCACTTCAGATGCCAGTCACAAGCCCAAGTTGTTAAACTTGACCAACCTGGGTGGACTACAAACTGGAGGTTCCAACAACACCCTCCTTGTGCTCAAATGATTTGCTATAGCAGCTCACAGAGCTCAGAAACATTTTACTTACTAAATGACCGGTTTAGGGGCACCTGGGTGGCTCAGTTGTTAAGCGCCTGCCTTCAGCTCAGGTCATGATCCCAGGGTCCTGGGATCGAGCCCCGCATCGGGCTCCCTGCTCTGCTGGAAGTCTGCTTCTCCCTCTCCCACTCTCCCCACTCCCCCTGCTTGTCTTCCCTCTCTCACTGTGTCTCTCTCTGTCAAATAAAATCTTTAAAATAAATAACTTGTTTATTGCCAAAGATATTAGAGGATATGCATGAACAGCCAGACTGATGAGCTGCATAGGGTGAGGTATATGGGAAGGGGCATGGAGCTTCCATGCTGTCAATGAGCACACCACTCTCCCCAGCTCCACGTGTTCACCAACCAAAAGAACTCCAAGCCTGTCCTTTGGGTTTTTATGGAGGCTTCATTACATAGGCCTGATTAGTTAACTCTCTGGCCAATGGTGATTGATTCGACTTCCACTCTCTCCCCTCTCCTGAGATTAAAGGGTGGGACTGAACATTCCAACCCTTGAATCACAATGTTGGTTCCCCTGGCAGCCAGCCCCTCCCTTCTTAGGTGCAAAAGCTATCTCATTAACATAACAAAAGACACTTAGGAAATTCCAAGGGTTTTAGGAACTCTGGGCCTGAAAAACCAAATATATATTTATAATTATAAATCATTGTATCGCACCAGTGCACGTTCATAATATTTCTATTTGTATCCCCAATGCATAGCAAATCATTTAGCATATAGTCAGTACTCAATACATGTGAGCTAAAGTTTTACTAGACTTAAAACTACCCACCTGTAGGACACTTCACTGAACATCTTATCTTCAAACATCACTTAGATACCACCTTTCCCAGGTGGCTGACCATATCTTTATGGATGTGTCACAGGCATTGTTTGACCAAGTAGAAAGTCATAGTGCAGCATTTTTCATGTTCTCCAGTAAGTCATTCCATCAGGTAGCCTTTGACAGTGCCAAAGCAAGAATGAATAAGCAATTGTCAAATGCTCCCCCTCAGGGAAGATATCTAGTGGGGATTTGCTTTAACATTGCTAAAATCTCAAAGAACAAAAAGCTTCTTTTTTATAAGCCTTTAGAAAAACTAAAGATCTGCCAGAAAAGGCACATCTGACAGACTGCCTTTGCATCCTCCAAGGAAGAAACAAACCAGATCAAGAGTTTGGCACCTGTGCTCTCATCAAACCCCTCCTCCTCTTACCTCTAAATACAGAGCAGCAAAGCTTCCATAAGCTTCCAAAGTCAGGCCTGCTACCATTCCCTTAACCTGCAAGTGACCAGGTTAGGCCATATTAATGTTGGAAAAGACATGAGGATTCAAAGCCAACAGCTAAGAAAGAATTCTTGAGACGTCTTTGGTGCAAAAAGGTGGTGTTACTAAAGCATGGGGACAGGACCCGTGGGCAGGAAGAGCGGCCCTGGGGTCATGAGGAGGGGCCCAGTATATACTTTGAAGTTGGGAGGGGGTTAGTCTTTCCTTAGGTCTCTAAGGAGACTTAGAGTCTCCTTAAGTCTCTAAGGAATTTTGGAAGCATGGTTTCCAGGACCTTGAGGGAGCTAGCTATTGTTGGGAAAAGGTCATTTATTCCCATCTAAAAAAAACCTTTGTTTGAGAACCTTCAGATGTGTATATGCTTGGGGAGTGATTGCCAACACATATCTTGGGGGGTTTAGAGATAAAAGGAAATTTCTCAAGGAATTTTTACATGTTAAAGAAGACTTACAGGATCCTGGGGGTCAGGCCAAGGTTGCCTTTTGCCCTTAGCAAAGTGTTAATATCCAGGCAGTTAAGTCCCTAGAGGAATGTCACTCTGCCTATTTCAAGGACTTGTCAGTGACCTGTAAGTAGTAAGGAAATTTAATAATTTTTCCTCTCCCTTTGTTTCCCACATCAATACCCTGTAGTGATTTGTATATATAAAATGACTTCACCTTCTGCAATAGATGTCCAATGTGGCATTTGCCTGCCTGGCGTGCATTTCCCCTTTCTAAGTAGCAAGGTATGAGGTTCCATCAAAGAACCACCCTCCACTGTTTATGGGTTGAACCCATAATATGATTCCAGAGCTATATGGAGGACCCAAACTTGACAAAGGGACAACATGCTCCTGGCTAAGTGATGTATTTAGGGATACAAATGTGACAGAAGTAAGGCAAACAAAAAGTTAGGGCCTTTTCAGTTGGGTAAGATGTGGCTGAAGCTACTGGTGACCTCCTGTGCCACTAGGGTAGAAAGAGTCTGCCAGGGAATGAAGTTGACACAGAAAACAGCAGAGCCAAGAGACTAGAGGAACAGATTCCTGAAGACATCCCTGTGCATCTGGTCAGCCCTGCCTAAGAAGCTGGCCTCTGCTTATTCCATTCACTGAGGAAATATATTCCCTTTTAAAAGGAAAAATGAACCTATTTTTTGGACTGGATTTCAGTAACAGCTACCTGGAAGACTTTTAAGAACAACAGTATCTGTAGGGAAGTTCACAGAAAGACCTTTTAGGGAAAATAAATCAATTAAGCTTTGTAAACAAGTTAATTAGATCAGGAATATGGTTTGGGCTGTTTCAGTGCAATCCTTTTTAACAAATTCAATTTATCTGTCTTACAGTTATAGACACTGTGGAGGTATTTATCTGTAGTGTTCTGAAACCACCATCTTTACTCTAAAATTAGCCTGGTCCTATCTCATACATTTAGGTACACATGGGGAGTTGTGTCTTCATTAACCAACAGTTCTCTCAAATTCCTGTTCTAAAGCATTCCATTAGTATTTCCCAACAATGACAGATGTAAGTGTTGAGAGCATTACAGCACAATTAGTAGTTGACCCAAGAAAATAGAATTATTTGCTGCCTTTGTGTAATGGATTCAAATGCTTAATATTATTCCTAGTGATTCTGAAGCTCCTTGCTCAGGCTGCTTCTCTATAGCATAAAATATAACTTTTCTTTTTCATGTTTGAAGAGTCTTTTCCATTACAGAATTACGTAGCTGATGTACAATCTAGTTGCTGGCATATCCCATATCAGATAGAGTTGCTTTGGATCAACGTCACTTAATCCAAAGTAATAAAATTATCCTGGAATGATGAATTTAGAGAAGAAAAGAGAAACAGACTCAGGCTAGGTTACCTTATATACCCAAGGGAATTACAGAATTCAGAACCGGAATAAATGAAGATGTGGCAAGGATCAGTAAAATAATAGACCATTTCTGAACATTAAAAATATAAGTCTGGGGCACCTGGGTGGCTCATTCGAAGGCGTCTGCCTTTGGCTGGGATGGAGCCCAGCATCCCTGCTCAGCGGGAAGCCTGCTTCTCCCTCTCCCACCCCTCCTACTTGTGTTCCTGCTCTTGCTCTCGCTCGCTCTCTCTGTCAAATAAATAAATAAGATCTTAAAAAAAAAAAAAGATATAAGTCTCATGTTGAGTCTTCAAAATGAAAAGATCCCAAGGACCTAAAAAAAATTAGTGAACATGCAGAAGAGCCTGCATCTGTTATGCGTTCCAGTGAGCTTATTCTTTCCAGAAATAATTTAGCATATATCTCCAAAAGATAAACATTTTTAAAAATAGTCACAATACCATCATTACATATAACACGTAACAATAACTTCTTAATATCTTTAAATATCCAGTGAGTATTAAAATTTCCCAGATGGCCTCTTTTTCTTTCTTTGTACCTTGCCTTATTCTTATTCTCAAATTAGGATCCAAACAAACCCATCCCTTGCTGTTAGCTAATACCTCTTAAATCTCTTTGTCTATAGGTTCTCAATCATCTCTTTAATTTCTTTGCTATTTCTTAGTTGATGATGTCAGAGTTTCCTATATTTTAAATATTGCTAATCACATCCCTGTGGTACCATATAATGTGTATCTCTATAGGTTCAGTATTTTGGCTAGAAAACTCCACAAGTGGTGTCATCTATTTCCATCAAGAGGTGTAAGATGTCTGGTAGTTTCTCTTTTTGTGATGCCAGTAGTCATTGCGGGTGACTGCATGGTTCGGTGATTGCATTGGAGGGTGAAAAATTGGGACACTCTGATTCTGTCATCCTGTCATCATTATTGAGTGGGAATACTTCCATTTAAAGAGAAATCTCAAGTAAACCATTTGGTTACTCTGAGGTACAGTATAAAATAAAGGCAGGAAAATGCTGGATTCTTTCCCTTTATTTGCTGGTTTTCAGAATAGTGAGTGGGTTCCCCTCCATTCTTCAGAAGAAACCAGTTGCTGTTGTTACATCTTCTGTGCATGGTTTTAACAGAGCTGATGTCTTTCAATCCACTGTTGAGCCCTCTCTGGCTAGGGAGTCTCTTTAAGCAGGCCATCAAGCCCTCTGACATGACCCAGGAGCCTTTTTTTTCTCATTTCCTTTGGAAAGATAAGATGATCCAGTACCTTCTTGTACATTTCCTGCCCCAGTTCTGGAATCAGCCATTTCTCTATGGAGCTCTGGCTTGTTTCAGTAGAAAATCTTGTTTAGTGATCACAGTACAGATGCTAGGAGCACCCGTATTGCTAGACTGCTCCTGGTTTCTGGGATTGTTCAGTGGACAGAGGTAGGAAATGTGTGTTTTAAGAGAAGATGCATCAGGGGCACCTGGCTGGCTCCGTTGGTTAACCTTCTGCCTTCGGCTCAGGTTATGATTCCAGGGTCCTGGGATCGAGTCCTGCGTTAGGCTCCCTGCTAAGCAGGGAGCCTGCTTCTTTGCCTCCTCCTTGCTCGTGCTCTCTGTCTCTCTCTCAAATGGCTATCTCTATCCCTGTCTCTGTCTCAAATAAATAAAATCTTTTAAAAAGAGGGAACATGCATCGGGAGACTATACTGATATTTCCAATTCAAATTTAGGGTTGCTGGTTTTTATTTAAATTCTTTTCTATTTTTCACTTGTTCTGTTAAGCTGAGTATCTTATTTACTGATGACATAAACATAATTCCTCGTGTCTTCATATAATTTACTTAACTAGCTTCCAAATAGAAATACCAATATAATAATTAACAATATAATTACTAAAAAGGAAATACATTTTATTTGATGTTCTTTTTGTCCTTAACGTACATCCCACTAAGATATACAGCCAAATGACTATTTTTTTATATTCACTTAAATTAATTCCTCTCTGCATGGCTTAAACCAGTGACTTAGTGCATAGGTTCATTTCATTTTGCTTTCGATTTTGAGGAAAGGTTACATTAAAAGCAAAATCTTACCACACCACAGGTAATAATTTCTTTAACATTTTAACATGCATGATTCTTGTCATTTCTGTACATGAATGTTATTACAAAAATAGAATCATGGTTACATAAGGCTTTGTATTTGCTTGATTCCCTCCGGAGTAGATCGTAAACCTCTTCCCATGTCATGAAAACATTTCTAAATTAATGTTTTAGCACCTTCATAGTATCCCATCATTTATGTAAATTGTAGCTCTCTCAGCTAATCCTCTGTTGTTGACCATTTAAGGGGCTAACAATTTTGCACAATTTAAACAACACTGTGATGAATATCTTTGGAACCAAATGTGTTCACATATTCCCAAATTACTGTTTTAGCATAAATTCCCATGAATGTATTCCCCAAGCCAAAAAATAAAATAATCATTTGAAGACTTTGCTTCATTCTGTGGAATCATTTTCCTAAGTGTTTGAGAGTTCTCATGTCCCTAAATTCTCGCCAACACTAGGGGTTGTAATTCACTTTTTAATTTGTCTAATTTGAAAAGTAATATAGCATATGATTGTTGATTATATAGACATTTCTTTAAATGGATGACTATAGGTATTCATTTGTTCACTTTTCAACAAAAATGTAATTCAGCTTTTACTATCTGCCATGCCTTGGACCGGGCACTGTCCAACACAGACACATTCCTCCCCTCCTCTGGCCCAGAGTCCGGAGGAGAAGAAAGACATTTGAATAAGTAGGGCTGGAAGGAGAAGTGCAAGGCATCATGAGAGTGCATGGTGGGAGACCAAGCTAGACAGGGAGGTGGGGGTCAGGAAGGATATGGAAATTTACACTGAGGCCAAAACAATGAGTAAGCTGTAACTAGGGACAAGCAGGTGATGTGAAGGAAGCACCACCGAAAGAGAGAGCACAGCATGTGCAAAGATCCTGAGGTGTGTTTCATATCTTTTCTTCATATGCAAAGACCTCATCATGAGAGAGAATCTAAGCCTGCAGGATCCAATTTGTATGACACAGAGATGCCCCTATAAAGAGTAAAAAAGAAGTAGGAGCAGCTTGAGCACCTTGTCTCAGACGCCCCTCCTGAGCCTGTGCTCCCAGGTCTCTATCCTCTTTGCCTACAAAAGCAACAAGTGCCTCTTCATCACCCCTAATATCTCCCAGCCAAACCACGGGATCGAGGTGATTTACAGCACCTGTGCATCCTGAGCAGATTAGATTTTTATATATTTAGTATTTAAATATTTAGTATTTATATATAATATAATATAAATATAATATATTTATATTATGCAAATTGCATAAACTTTATTTTCTTGTTGCCGCAAGCAGTGTATCCCAGGGCAGCCATTCACTAAGTTGAAACAGATAAAGTTTTAATAATAAATACTGATGATGAATAAGTCACAAAGTTTGTGCAATGCTAATGTACTCACTCACCGTAGGGTAGTTTATTAGATAAACAAGTAACATTTCCTGATTTGCTTTTGCTCAAGCGGCGTCGTTTTCCTGGAAATGTTTGCGCAATAAATTATTTCAACCCATTAGGTGTTAACGGACAAATCATAGTCACTTGCAATCTGTTGTGAATTGCTGAGAATTGAGATTTAAACACTGAAATTATACATTAATTTTGCTTTACAAAAACAAAGCTGGTTAAGGAAATTAAACTTGGTTGAAATGGGAACAAAACAGTATGTTTGATGCTGAATATTTTAAGCCTGCAAAGGAGGCTGTGAATGGTTTCATTAATATTCAGAACACTTGGGCATTCATGACAAGGAGAAAAGGCAAATAACAGCACCCTGCTTTGGGAATACCCATTAGCAGCAATGCAACTGTGCGGGCGGTGTTTGCCCACAGGATGCCTGTGCGGCTTCAGGATGGGTCAGGGCCCTACCCACCTGTGCAGTAGTCTGAAACAGGGCATCCTGCCTCTTGGTATCTCCAGGGCAGAATTGATTCTGTGCTCACGACAGCCTGCTTCCGTTTGGAAGGGTGATTAGAAAATGTCTTGGAAAATAGCATCCAGCAGCAAATAGCCGGAAACCACCTCACTGTGCATCAGAGGGGCAGTGGCGAGAGGGAAGTACAGTACAGGTCTCCACAGCTAGGAAAGAGAAGGAAGTAAACCCATGTGGTCTGAATTCAATTTCTAAGATAATGTGCTTTTTAAAATTTCTGGTATGAATTTCATTTAAGAAAATCATACTTACAGAAATGTGCACAAAACCATAAGTGATGATGAATTTTCTCAAAGTGCACACACACGGTTACCCAACACCCACATCGAGTGTTAGAACACTGCAATCCCCTAGAGCCCCTTCCTGCTCTCTCTGTCTCCCTCACACCCAGGGGGACGACCATCCTAACTTGTGACATCAGAGGTTAGTGCTGGAACCATCTACCCTTTCATGTCTGGATTCTTTCCATCAGGGGAATGTCTATCAGATTTGTCCACATCGTTACTTAGAGCTGTGGTTTGTGGATGCTCATTAATGGAACATATTCCGTTGTATAAATACACCACAATTTATTTACTCATTCTCCTGCTGATGGATATCTGGGTTCTTTCCAATTTTTTGCTATTACAAATAGTGCTGCTTTAAATATTCTTGAACACATCTCTGGTGAATGTGAAAATATGTGTTTTTAAAGTAAACATAGCCAGGTACAGAGCAGAGTGTTAATGGTACATTCACATCAGTATGGGGGATGTGGGCAAAAGGGACTGGGTATAGGCTCACGCACACCACGTACATTCACTGGTGTTGTGCAGAGGCCCTTTGGAAGTTGATAAAATGATGACCATGCCTGCCTTTGGGAAGAACGTGTAAGGAGGAGCCAGGGCAGCCTTACTTTTCACTGTTGATATGTATGTGCTATTCTGAATTTTTCAAAGGGACTTGATTAAGCTTTCAGTGTAAAATTACTTAATCCAAGTTGGAGGGATATAATGAATACAGAGTCATTTGGTGCCTACCTGAACATGTGGTCATTATTACAACATTAAAATTTACTTTCCTTCAGCTGTGTGTCTCCGTGCTTTTCCAAAGTGTATTTCATGCATTTCTCACTATAGGAGTGAAGAAAGCATTTGTGACCATTTCTGTAGACCGTGCATGTACCCTGATTTCATCAAATCATCAGAATCAACCCGTGAAATACGATTTATGAAATAACCCACTTCACTAATGAGGTGACTGGAGATCAAGGAGGTGGGGTGATAGCCTAGGGTCACATGGATTTTGTCATGCGCTCTTTTCAGTCATAAATGTCCAAAAGATCCTGGAACACACTGGCATCAAAATGAGAAGGAGCAAAAGAAGATGAGGGAAAGAGAAACTTTGAGGTTAATCCGGAGGGTTTAGAGGGGCCATCCTGGAATAACCATAGGTCCTTCTGTCCCCTCTCATCCCCCAGTGCAGGTCATATCCTTAGTGACCCCTATTTGTCAATGTTTTCTGCCTTAGGTGCTCTAGACCAGGGTCAGCCAACATTTCTGTAAAGGGCCAGACAGTAAATATTTTATGCTTGGTGGACCATGTGGTGTCAAACTTCTCAACTCTGCCTCATTGGAGCATAAAGTAGCCACAGACAATATAGAAAAGGATGGGCATGGTTGTCTTCCAATAGAACGTTATTTAGGACGCTGAAATCTGAATTTCATACAATTTTCACATCATGAAGTATCCTTTTTACTTTTCAACCATTTCAAAATGCAGTAACCATTCTTACTCTTAGCTCCTGGGCTGGACAAAAACGGTGATCCAATTTGGCACATTGGTTTCAGTTTGCCAACTGTTGCTTTAAACAGATGCAAAAAATAGGTTAACACAGTCACTGAACAGAAGCTTATCAGTTTTAGTCAGAATTCTTTCAGTTGTTAAATGGGAACCAGACTGAAACTAGAAAAATCAAAGTAGGGAATTCATGAACTTATAACTGGGAAGCCCGAGGGGTTGGTATTCAGACATGGCTGGTTTAGGGGTTTGGATAACAAGCTGCTCTCTCTGCCTCCATCCCTTCATCTTCGTCCTCCCTCTTCTCCTCTCCTTCCTCCTCTTCTCTCCTCCTCCCCCCATCCCCCTTCTTGTCTTCTCTTGGGCTTACTTAGTCTCCCTAAGACTGTATGGTCTTTATCGCTTGTAATCTCAGCAACATCCAAGTCCTCAGTGAAGGCAAAAACTCTTCCTCTTTACCAGCACGCAAAATCCTGTCCCAAATTATCCTAAAACAAACTCTGTTCAGACATCACCACCTGTTTCTTCCATTTGACACTTATCCTCAGCCATCTATTGAGCTTCCGGCTCTGTGTCCGATGAGAATAAAAAATGAATAAATGCAGACCCACCATCAGGAACTTGAGTCTCATGGGAGAGACAGCAAAGGGAACAGAATGTGACAATGACACACACTATACCTCGATTTGTCTCACATCCTTTGAGGTCCTTGTAATATTCTTGTCCATCTCCCCTATGATACAGGAGGCAGGGGGTGGACAGAAGTGTGAGGACTCATTCTAGTATTCCTGGTGCCTAGCATTCATTGATAAATTAATTCTTCCTTCATATGTTTTTTGGGTGTCTACAGTGTGCCAGACATTATATTAGGCATGGGATACAGAGAGGTAAAATGGAACAAATGCCGTCTTTGCTCACATGAAATGCATGGTCTACTACATAGCATTTCTTCATAAATTAGAATTATTCTAAATTTGGCCTAGAGTCAAACCCTAGCTGCATGCTACTAGCTTTGTAAACTCCAGAAAGTTACTTACCCTGTACAAGTCTCTAAGTATATAAAGCAGGCATAAGGGCAGCCCCTATCTCGTGGGGTTGTGGTGAAGATCCATTGAGATAATGCACATACAACATTTAGCAGACTTCCTGAGGAAACCACTGGTGTTCCATAAACACGATCTAATATTAATTTGTTCTAACCCATAGTCTGAAATGGAATAGATGCTCAGTAAATGCCTTTTGAATGGATTTTGCCCCTTAGATACTCTTACAAAAAGCCTAATTCTTATAGCCACCTCTATTACCCTCCCAGTCTGTTGTCCCATACCCCTGAAATGCATATGACCTGCATGTGGCTCTGGCTTCCTATTTAATCCCCACAATCCAGGAGCTCCCATCAGTCCCTTGCTGTGCCCTCATTCAAGCCCCAGCCTCTTTTCTCCAGAGCCTGGGCTCACTAAAGTCTCATTGGATTGTTTTTGGATCTTACCGTGTGACTCACAGCTGGCGTCAGACTACTCAGGTTGAGAGCAGAGTGATAGATATGGATTCCTTTTGTTGAGTGTAAATTTTTAAGTAGATACGGAAACCAACAGGCATCCAACAGTGCCTGCCATAAATTGTTACCTTGTTCAGTAAGAAACAATCAGCACCATATTCCACACAGCCCACAGGCTCCAAGCCCCATCCCAATTTTCCTGGAGACATGCAGCCTATCCATGCATTTATGTTATAGCTTAATTCCTTAACATTGATGAAAAACACTGTTGTGATTGATAACAATGTCACTATAATATAACAAAGATAATAGAAATCTACTGGCATACATACGTAGAAAGTCGCAAGAGACAGTCGATACCATGGTGATGAGCCATCATGATACCATGATGAGAGCAAGATAGATGTGCCACCGTGTCACAGTTCTTAAAGGTCCATGACAGAGGTGAGAGCAAATGAAACCTAACTGAGCGAATGTCCCTAATGAGATGAATGCTCTCAAAGACACAGCCCAGACCCACCACATATTAGACCACCCTGCCCACACACCAGCATCCTGACAAAGATATTTCAGGGACAGATGCTGTTTATTCAGTGTCTCCTATTCTTTTATGTACAATAGCTGGAGCATAACTAAAAACTATGAGACCTAGAAAAAGGAGGAAAAGGTGTCCCATTAACAAAAGAAAGCAGTCATTAGAACAAAGCCATAGATGGCCCACTATTGCATAGCAGATATGGACCTTAATACAGCTCTGACAAATGTGCTCAAAAATCCGGCTTAAAATGGGGGTGCCTGGCTAGCTCAGTTGGTAGTGTTGTGTGGGACTCTTGATTTTGGGGTCGTGAGTTTGAGCCCCACCTTGGGCACAGAGGTTACTTAATAAAAAATTTTAATCTAGCATCAAATGGACAACATGTGTGAATAGATAGGAAATTTTTGCAAAAAATCGAAAACCTTAAAATAGTTAGAAATGCAATAACTGGAAAACACCATACAAGATATTAATCGTTGATTCAACAGGCTTAAAAAGACAACACAGCAGAAGAAAGGATCAGTGTAGAGAGGATATAATAAACCATTCACACCGAAGCCCAAAGTGGAAAAAAAAGCAATTTTTAAAACTGGAGGAGAATGTTCTAGAAAGATGAGTGAATACCAAACAGTCTAATAGAAAAGTTTTTGAAATCATAGTTGGCAATTACTAAAAGCGATGAAGGACATCAACCTGGAGATCCAAAGATCTCTGCTAATCCTGAGCAGTGTGAACAGCAAGAGAACTATATCCGGGCACATCATAATCCGACTGCCGAAATCAAATATAGAAAGTCTTAAAAGTATCCATGGGGAGAAGATATATACAGTGAAACACTGAAAAGAGTGGAAGTTGACATCTCAACAGAAGCTATGGAGGGCCACATTTCAAAATTAAGAAATACAAGGGGTGCCTGGGTGGCTTAGGCAGTGAGGCATCTGCCTTCAGCTCGGGTCTTGATCCCAGGGTCCCGGGATCAAGCCCTGCATTGGGCTCCCTGCTCAGCAGGGAGTTTGCTTCTCCCTCTTTCTCCGCCCCTCCCTCTCCCCCTGCTCATGCTCTCTCTTGCTATCTCTCTCTCTCAAATGAAATCTTTTTAAAAAATTAAGACATATGGAAGATATTTGTGGGTAAAAGCTGAAATACTGCATATCCAGCAGATACGCACTACCAAAAGTAGGCTAGAAGACATTGTTTAGGGTTATGGGAAATGATACCAGACTCTTGACTGTTCAAAGCACAAATAACACAGTACTGAAAGGTTGGTAACATATGCAGAAGTAAAATATATGACAATAAAAGCACAGAGTGTTATGGGGAATAGATGGTTATATTATATGGTTATATTTACATGGTTTGTGAAGAGGTAAAATATTATTTGAAACTGTCTGTAATGATTTAAAGATGAATGTTGTGACATCTAGAGCAACCACTAAAACAAATACAAAAATAAAACTAACAAGGGTTGGGGAGGAATACTATCAAAATACTCAGTTAACCCAACAATAGGAGGAGAACAACAAAGAAAACATGAAACAAATAGAAAAAAAATGATAAAATGGTAGGCTTAAATCCAGCTATGTTGACAACTACATGAAAAGTTAGAAGACAGAATATTGCATTGGAAGAGAGAGATTGTCAAATTTAAGCAGGGAAAAATCAAGACCCAACTGTATGTTTGTTACTAGAAATCTGAATGTAGACATACAGATTGAAAGTAAATGGGTGGCAAAGATGTGTCAGGCAAAAAATAAGCATAAGAAATTACATTAATATCAGAAAAAAAACTTTAAGACAAGTAGCATTACGAGAGACAAAGAGGGCTATTTCATAATTATTCAAGAACAGTCCTGAATGTTATGCAAATAACAAGAGATTGAGAAAATGTAAGTAAAAATTGGCAAAGAGATGAGAGAAACAGACGAATCCACAGTCTTAGTTGGAGATTTTAACATTTCTCTCTTAGTAATTACTAGAACAACTAAAACACAAATGTATAAGGATGTAAAACCTTTGCCCAACACTACCAATAAACTTGAGTATTCAAATCCACATTCAACATTCACCAAGATAGAGTAAAATGATGGGTCGTAAAAACAAGTCTCTGTAAATATCAAAAGACTCGAAATATACAGAACATGCCTCTGACCAAAATAGTGTGAATAAAACAATGACATCTAAAAAAAAATCTCAAAATATTTGGAAATTAAGCAAAATACAGCAAAATGATGTGTGTGTCAAAGAATATATCACAAGGAAAAATAGAAAGTAGATCAACTGAATAATAAGGAAAACAAATATTAAGATTATATGAATAGAACACACATCAAAGGAGCAGAATGAAAGGTCCAGAAATAGACCACTGTATTGATTGTTGAGAAAGGCACCAAGTCAATCCACGTGGAAAGAAAAATGTGTTCAATAAGTGTGAAGCAACTGTATACCTGTATGGGGGGGGAAGAATGAATTTTTGACGCCCCACTGTTCCATACCAGATAATTATCATGATGGATTCTGGGAAGCTAGACCATAAACCTTCTAGAAGAAAACAAAATATTTTCACAACCTTCAGGTGGGCCACGATTTTTTAGACAAAACAAAATGTATAAAAAGCAAAAAAGGAAAATAAAGATTAAATGGGATTCATAAAAAAAAAATGTGCTCTTTTAAAAGACACCATTAGGGAAATAAATACACAACCATAGAAAGGGAGAAAATTTTCACAACACTTTTATCTAACAAAGGACTTGGATCCAGAGTGTTTAAATAGCTCCAACAACTCAATAATAAAAAGACAAATACCCAATTAAAACAGTGGGGAAAAGATTTGAACAGACACTTCACAAGAGGATAAATAAATGGCTAATGAGCACGTGAAAAGGCATTGAAAACCATCACTTTGGAAGTAAATACCACTTCACATGCATGGGTATGACTGAAATCAGAGTCCTGACAGTGCTCAGTGCTGGCGAAGATGTGGAACAGCTGGAACTCTCACACACTTCTGGGTAGCTGTGTAGAATAATACTTTAGATAACTGCTTGGCAGTTTTGTATAAAGTTAAATAACCAACTGCTCTAGAACCCGGCAATTCCACCCCTAGGAATTTACCCAAGAAAAATGAAAATATGTGTCCACAAAAAGACTTGTACAAGAAGGTTCATAATGATGTTCGTTATAATAGCCCAGAACTGGAAACAATCCAGATGTCTATCAACAGGTGAATGGATGAATAAATTCAGGTATGTTCATAAAATGAAATGCTACCTGTCAATAAAAAGGAGTGCACGATTGTTAAAACACAATAACCCTTGACTAGATTATAAAAAAAATACAAAAGAATGTGTTCTATATGATTCCATTGATATGCGATCTAAGAAGAAAACTATAGTGACAAATCAGAAAGCACTTGCCTTTTCAAGGGAATCAAGCTGGAAAGAGGACTAGGGAAGTATTATGGGGTGATATAGTGTTCCCCATCTTGTTTTGGATGATGATTACATGAGTATGTACAATGGACAAAACTCATTGAACTAAATGTTTAAGCCTTGTGCATGTTGTTGTTTGTTAAGTAATCCTTGATTATTAAAATTTTAAATATCTATTCTCTACACGCTGAACAGATAACAATTTAAGAGAGAGGTGGCAGAATTGATGGATTAAGATGAGGTAGGAGACTATGCAGCAGTCCAGTTCATTCAACAAAATCTCTAGGACATCTGGCTTTTACAACTCCTAACTCTTTGGGATGAACCCCGCCTCCTCAATGGAATCAAAGGAAAGGAAGTCAATGCCTGCTGGAAAAGCCACTCTTCCAAAAAAACGAGGTCTACCACTTCTCAGCTCCTTCCCATGCCACAGTGCTGTGAGTGTGGTCACACCCTGCTCTTCATTCTGTTGCCATTACACTGTTTCCTTGGCTCATCTCACTCATTCTGCAATCCCCTCCTCATCAGTTTCTCCTTTTCCAGTGTCTTCCTTGAATTTAACAACGTATCATTGTCTTTCTACTCAACATATTATATTTATTTCCCACCTCCACTTCAAAGTCAGGGGCAGGAATGGTGAGGTTCCTGTCTCTGGGGGGTTTTAAGCAGAGTGGACAATGATATGTACAAGGAATGAAAATCAGGAGAGCGAGGCACTTAATGGCGGGACTGGAGCAGCCAACAGGGTCCTCATGGCACATACCTTCTTCCATTTTATGGCAAGTGCTCCATATGTTCGTACAGCCTACTAAATCAAAACTATGGGTTAATTCATACTTAATTTAATTAGCTAAATTTAATTCTATCCTCTATGCATTTTGTTAGACTAGAGGATAGAATTTCATGCGTATTCATTCTGGCAAGAAATTCTGAAATTTTCTTTGATCATCTGCTAATTTTGCTGCTGTAACAATTAGCCGTTGTCAGCTGCCCTAGCTTCCAGGCAGAACCTGATGCTGATTTTAATTACTTAACCTAAGACCAAGGCAAAGTGAAATACCCACTGAGTCCTATTGCAATTGCACTTCATTTAATGTAAAATCTATCGCTTGTAGGCTTGGACATTGCTCTCTGAATTAAGCATCACATGTTGCGGGGCGCTTAGATATTAGTTTCCTCACTTCTTCAGTTCTTTCCTCATGACCTTTCATGGTCATCGTTATTAATTAGCCCAACAGTCACTGCATTGCCTCTGTTGCTGTGGTCCCAGTGACCCTCCCCCGTGGTCCTCTCTGGTGAGCCATACCACCTCTAGTGTGGGTTTCTAAGGATAGTTCCTTTCAACCCTCACAACAAAGACATCCAGGGCTTTTGGCTCTACCTAGTCAAGACATCCTTGTGATGGTTCTTGTCTTAAATCTTTCACCTTAGGTCTGCTTCTACCACCACTGAAAGGATTGTTTTTAGTCTTATCAGGTCATTTAAGATTAATGTGGGTGGAAGAAGGAGTAACCAGACTTTATTTCACTTTTCATGCTACCCACAGCCAGACCTAATGACCAAAGTGATGGTCCTGACTGGAGTTCAGTACTAATCTGGCTTAATGGATTTCTTGCATTCACTTCACTTTTAATTCAAACCCTAGTTTAAAAAACAAAAATAAAGTTTAAATGTCTTGATGCCACTGAGTTGGGGCATCTTTCCAATCCCATCAGCAAACAGGGTCTGTTTATGCTGGAAGGGTTTTCCTTCCCACTGTCCATGCCCACATTATGTCAAGTGGAAGCCAATCATCAGACTCATTTCCTGAGCAAACTGTGGCAGAGAATAGGCAGCACAGAAAATTTGCAGAGATACTCTGTTTTTGGATAACTTGCAAATATGCCTAAAGAAAGAGAAATCAAATTCTCTTCATTTTTTAAAGCAAAAAGAAGTGGGAACACACATGGGTGATCTCATAAGAAGTACTTATGTTGCCTGGTTTGCATCAGACACGCCCCGTCCGTGACGTCAAGGGCTTCGCCTCAGTCCCCAACCCCACCCCGTCTCCCTGCCCCCCAGCTCCCCTCCCAACTTGGATTTCAGTACTGGTGTTCCTCCTTCCCCTCCTCCAGTCCCCCTTCCCCCTCTGCCCTTCCCCTCTTCTCCCTGGCTTCCTTCCTCACCTGCCCAGTCTCCTCTGTCTCCTGAATTGGTTACCACTCCTCTTCCTCTCCCTGCAGCTATGGCCCCCCAAACCCTACACAACCCCCCCCCCCGACCCAGCCCAGGGAAGGCTGTGCCAGCCAGAGAGAAACATGAGGGAGGACTTTCCAACAGCCCGCGAAGAGCAGATACAACGCTGTCTCTTGCTCTCTCTAGCTCTCTCTCTCTTTCTCTTCGGACCCTGGTTGGAGGACACCGAGTGCCATGGCTGCACCTGTACAGTTCAAACCAGTCCCCACAGCCTCCCCCAGGCCTGGACACTGCGGGGGGGAGGGGAGGACCAAAAGTCCGCAACCCCTGGGCCCTCGGGCTGACACCAGCGCACAACACCTCACACGCTGAACACATCCCAGGGCCTGCTTCTTCCCCAGGCGGGCTCCTAGGACAGGGCGGCGCGCCCCCTCGTGGCCGCGCGGGGAGGCGCCCAAGGATCCCGCTGTTGAGGGCAGGGCCAAAGGGGACCACTGCTTCTGCTCCCTTAGACCAGGCTCACAGTTCTCAGCAGGGGGTTAGTGGGGTCCCAGGCTCCCCACTCTGCCACCGCCTGCCCTCCCTCCACCACTTGGCGCTTCCCCCTGGAGGGGATTTCTGCAGTCAGGTCGGCCTTTGGAGGGAAAATAGCCAGGTCTGGAAAACTAAACAGACTACTTTGAAGAGATTTGGGCAATTGTATGGTCATGGATGGAGCGCCCTAGGGTTCTGATTTGCCTTGTCTTGCTTGCGCCTTGAGGTAGTGGTTTACTTTTCCCGGAATGTTTAAATTAGAAAAGATTGGAGGGTGGAGAGGGGGCGTCCAACTTTAGTTGTCACCTGAGATCAATAGTGTGCTGCTGGGTAGAATAATGCCCCCTCCCTAGGAGCTGCCCAGGCTAATGCCAGGAACCTGTGCACATGTTCCATCCTGCAGCAAAAGGGACCCTGCACAGGTGCTTATGTTAAGGACCTTGAGATGGGGAGATGATCCTGGATTATCCAGGCGGCGCCCTGCAATGACAAGGGGGTCTTAAAACACAAAGAGGCAGAGAAGAGGTCAGAAGGAGGCTGTGTGAGGAGGACTCTGCCTGCTGGGGCTGGGGCTGGGGCTGAGCATGGAGGAGGGGCCTCTAGGAGCTGGAACAGGCAAAGAGACACACTGCCTGCTTAACCTAAAAAATAGAAAGCGCCAGGTATTTTACCAGCCAAATTGGGATTCCTGGGGAATAAAAGGGAAAGGTGATGTGGGACAAACCAGCTGGTCTGAGGAAAGTCACCTAACCAGAGCTGTGCAGGGTCCCTGGTGTGGCTTGCAGTGAGGTCCTGCTCAGGGCCTCCATGGGAGGAAAGGCCAGCAAGTCAGGGGGCAATCATTTGAAAGCAGTAGAGCCTGGAGCTCTCCCAGGCAAAATGACCCCTAATCAGGAGCCAGATCCGTCATCGGAAAATAATCCAGAGCTGACACATGTGAGAACCGCCAGAGAAGGATATGAAAGCTTTTAGTATAAGTTTTCCATCAGTTGTAAATGTTAAACCGAGAAATAGAAAATATAAACAACACCCTCTCTATCTTTAAGAGATGAAAACTACAACGTCTGAAAGGAAATATACTACAAGGTATTGACAGAATTTAGAAAATGCAGAAGAAAAATTTTTGATAGAATTGTATTGACTCTGTAGATCTATTTGCGTAGTATTGCCATATGAACTATATTAAATCTTCCAATGCATGCATACAGTTGTTTTTTTCCCCCCATTTGGTCTTTCATCTCTCGTAGAACCATTGCTTCTTATGCTTTTCAGTGAACAAGTCTTGCTCTCCTTGAATGAATTTACACCTGACACATTTACTGTGTTGTGTGCCATTGTAAATGGAATTGCTTTCTAAATTTCCTTCTCAGATTGTTCATTGCTAGTGCATAGGAACACAACTGATTTTGTATATATGGTACCCTGCAACTTTACGGAATGAGTCTATGGACTCTAATATTTTTGTGTGTGGATGATTTGAGGTTTTTCTATCTTTAGGAACATGTCCTCTGTAAATAGAGATACAGGTTGACCCTTGACCAATGCGGAGTAAGGATGGTGACTCTCAAGATCAAAAACCTGTGTATAGAGGCGCCGTGAGGGGCGGTAGTGGCGGCGGTGGCGGTGATAGCGGCGGCAGCTGTGAGGGGGTTCCAGGAAGATGGTGCTGATTAAGGAATTCCGTGTGGTTTTGCCATGTTCTGTTCAGGAGCAAAGTTCCTGCATTCGTCAGGATGATTGCTCCAGAGGGCTCCTTGGTGTTTCACGAGAAAGCCTGGAACGCATACCCCTACAGTAGAACAAACCATTATGCCTCAGTTGTAACGAATGTATATATGAAAGATGATTTCTTCATTAAAATTGAAACATGGCACAAACCAGACTTGGGAACATTAGAAAATGTACACGGTTTAGATCCGAACACATGGAAAACTGTTGAAATTGTCCGCATAGATATTGCAGATCGAAGTCAAGTTGAACCAGCAGACTACAAAGCTGATGAAGACCCAGCATTATTCCAGTCAGTCAAGACCAAGAGAGGCCCTTTGGTACCCAACTGGAAGAAGGAGCTGGCAAACAACTCTGACTGTCCTCAGATGTGTGCCTACAAGCTGGTGACCATCAAATTCAAGTGGTGGGGACTGCAAAGCAAAGTAGAAAACTTCATTCAGAAGCAAGGGAAAAGGATATTTACAAACTTCATCGCCAGCTTTTTTGTTGGATTGACAAGTGGAATGATCTGACAATGGAAGACATTAGGAGAATGGAGGATGAAACTCAGAAAGAACTAGAAACAATGCGTAAGAAGGGTTCCGTTCGAGGCACGTCGGCTGCTGATGTCTAGATGAGTCCCGTGTAGGGTCAGAGACAATATCAAACTGTTTACGTAATCAAGGTCAAGTGAGGGGAACAAGTGCAGCCAGTGATGAGTGAAGAAAGATCTGACCAGTATCTGGCAGTGCTGACGTTTCCCAGATGTGTGCTTGTGATGACATACTCACAGGTTCCCAACCACCTGTGTGTGTGTGTGTGTGTGTGTGTCTGTGGCTGCATATAAAACACATGTAGAGCTACAGATCAAGATACACACACTTGTGTATATATGTACATACAAACATACTGAAAGGATTAGTACAATTTCTCCAAAGTACTGTACCTATCTTCAAGAATGGAAAAGAAAATATTTTCAATATATATACCTGGAACAGATTTTAATAATTATCAGAGTAATACCATTGATGGACAAATTGACTGCAATTTAATACTAGCTGGTATGTTTCATAAATGTCAAATTGTGGACCAATATATTTAGCCTTTTATTACTTTTCTGTTCTTTTAAATCTTCCTGTTCTTTTAAATCTTACAAATTCTTATTTTAGTCCCATAAGCAACAGACTCCCACAGAAAAATTTATTCAAAATCTTTTGGTATTCCAGTGAATCTGGAATGTGAACTCTGAATGTATTTATAATGATTTATTTCTGGATGGTTATTATCTTAAATTCAAATTGGACACTGTCTATTAGTAAGGAGTATAGTTACCAGCCAATTTTTACCTGTTTTCCCTGAGGGAAAAAATCCTTTAAAAAAAATTCTGGTTTTTATTGGATTTTTGTATTTTAAATTTCAATATTTCTCTACATCAAACCTAGCAAAAATGGAGATGATGGTTTGTGATTTATAATAAGCACTATACAATTTTTCAGGCTACTCGTAGGCAAACAAAGAAATTGATGAAGAAATGAATAGCATCGTAGGCTGTAGGAAAACTTTCGGAAGTCGAGCACTTCCATGGAGTCTTGTTTCTGAAATGACTGTTTTCTGAAATTAGAGCTTGGAAACTATGCAAATGACCTAGATTCCTCAGAGCTGACAGGCTAGAATACAGATAGTGGTGATGGTTTTGTTTTTGTTTTTGTTTTGTGCTTTTCATATTGAAATACACCCCAAGGGGGAGAAGCTGCCTTTGAGATAGTGGAATTTCAGAGGCAGCACAGGCTGATCTCCTTGCCTGGGAGGCCCTGCTGAGGGGCCAGTGCTCCACCGCCCATGGGGAGGACACCATTGGAACCTGTCACGAGTGAGCATCAGGAACGTGCTGTTAGCAGCTGCTGCCACCTTGTCCTCCTCCTCCTCCTTCTTTAAGAAAGGCACCATAGCTAGGTAAGATTTTTATCAGCTCTCTCTGTCCAAATCCAGGTTTTCTCCTGTCAGTCCTGGAAGCTTGACTAGAATGATATTGTTGGAGCCTTCCGGTCACAAACTATCTTCTTTAATCTCATCCTTCCTGCAACACGCTGGCTCCTGTAGTCCTATCACGTTTGTAATCTGACTTGCTGACAGTCCTGCCCACCCTGCTCCTCGTTTTCCCACACGCCATGTCCCCACTGAGGTGGTGGCAGTGAGTCGGACGAGGGTGTTGAGGATCACTGCCGCGCCGCGATGCCCTCTTAGCCTTGGCTCCGAACCCCACGTCGAATATGTCCTCCGTGTACTCAGGATCAAGACTGATGTTTACTCTCTGGGCAGTGTTATAAGACAGGTGTTGTCAAAGCATAATCATTGTCTGCAAAGTGTTTGGTGCAAGGAAGATTATTGCTAATTTTGTGAAATAAAGAGTCTCACTCTCTCCTTTTAATGGACTAAACTCTCACTGGCATCTGTAGCTTCGTTGGGAGCTTGGGCGCACATGGAAATCCATGCCCAGCGCAAGGATTCTAATGTTTTCCTAACAACTGTGGAGATTTGAGGGAATGCGTGGTGAATGTAAAATACCTAGTTTACTTGGCAGTCTCTTGTGTAAATTACAGTAAAACAAAGTAAATGAAATTGAAACAAAAAATAAATTTGATCACAAAATGCCAAAAAAAAAAAAAAAACCTGTGTATAACTTTTGACTCCCCGAAAACTTAACTACTAATAGCCACTTCTTGACTGGAAGCCTGACTGATAAGATAAAGATGACTAACCCATACTTTGCAAGTTATATGTATTCTACACTGTATACTTCTAATAAAGTAAGCTAGATAAATGAAAATGTTATTAAGAAAATCATTCGGAAGAGAACATATATTTAGAGTAGTATACTGTGTTTATAGAAAAATGCACGTAGAAGTGTACATGTGCTGTTCCAACCTGTGTTGTACAAGGTCAACCCTAGTTTTATTTCTTCCTTCCCCCACTCTTTTTCTCACTTTCAGTTTTGAATAGTATTTTGGCCGAGGATCGAATTCCATACCTAGAGACGGATTCTTGAGTCTCCTCTTGATTAGAACGAACTTTTCAAGTTCATCCCTGACATTAAATCTAAATTAGACCTGCTTTGGGGCTTGGAAATGGAGGGAAAAATCACCCTCCTTTCTTCTCACTGCATTTTAGACTTCCTCCTCAAAATGAATGTCAGGGGGCACCTGGGTGGCTCAGTCGTTAAGCTTCTGCTTTCCGCTCAGGTCGTGATACTGGGGTCCTGGGATGGAGCCCCGCGTCAGCAGAAAGCCTGCTACTCCCTCTCCCACACCCTCTGTTTGTGTTCCCTCTCTCATCGTGTCTCTCTCTGTCAAATAAAAAAATAAAATCTTAAAAAATAAAAAAAGTTCTTGCAAATAGTGCTGAGGACTCAGACTGGCCATTGCTTTGCTCGTGCCTCTCAATATTACCCTCAAAAATATGAGCAAGACTTCATACTAGGTAAGACTTAGGACCTTGGTGGGCTAAATATTCAGCAGCCTTTATACCAAACATGTTCCTACCCTACCTTTGATAACATGTGGAGAGGACTGAACAAGAAAATATGAAGTGCAACAGAGTCATCTTACCTTGAAAAAACATGGCCATTTTGAATACTCACGGTAGCATATGCAGAAATCTAGCCTGGGCTGCCCTGGAGCCTTGTAAGCTTTACACTGCACATTCAGTGTTTCTAGAACGCGCACGTGCACACACAGACGCACACACACACACTCACACACACACTCCTCCAGTCCATCTCCGTAGGACTTGTGATCAAATCAGGAGCCAGTCCTCGAGTAGTAGGGCCCAGAGCGCGTGAGCAACAGATGCCTAAACAGGAGCCACTATCCCTGCTTTTTCTACAGAAGACACGCCTGTTGCGCGGGGCCCTTCCTTGTCACGTGCCCTCTGATCCACGCCCCGCCATGTCTTTCCCTACCCACCCTACCCTCCTGGCCAATGGCCAGCCTGTGACCGGACAGGAAGTGATGTCCACGCCCCCTGGGTTTAGGCCTCCTGTGGGTTCTCAGGCCTGGTTGGGAGAGCAGTGTAGCAAAATAGCTCTTGAAAATGAAAACTAACATCGTAGGACTAAGAACAACAATAAATAGATTCGCAGAATCATGCGAAGGATCTGTACTGGAAATCAGAGCCAAAACTGTAAGAGAACAAAAGAAGAAGCTAGACCCAAAAGGTGTGTCTGGTAAGGCCAGATGTGCGGAACAGGATTTCGAGCGGAGCAAGAGATGTTAGGCGAGTGTCCCGCTCAGCAGCGGGAAGGCGTGGGGATCAACACCCCACAGGGTCGTGGGAAGAGCGAGGGAGGGCAGGGCCAGGCACCGATGTGAAAGGAGACCTGACAGAGCCGGCCAAGTCCTGGATGCATTTGGCGGAGACTGCCGGGCACCAAAACTGGGAGCTCGTCCTTTGCCACAGATTCCAAAGAAATACATTCCCAAAGGCTAACATTTAAGTGTGTGTGTGTTTGGGGGGGGTGATGACATGTTCCATGACAAGAAATGTAGCATTTCCTTCTGAATGTGGCATGCGAGACTCCTGTCATTTTGTCGGCAACACAAGATTCCGATTCAATGACACCACATCGTTGTGGATACCGTGACATGATTTTCGGGCTCAATGTGTTCTGAGCCGATGCAGTTAGACAAGGCCGAAGAGTCCAGAGTGGCAGCTTAGGGCTAGAGAGCCCCCAGAGAGGACCCGTGCTCGCCTCTGGCTGGGTAATCAGAGAGCTCGCTCCCCTGTGAACTGAAGGTTGGAGGTTCCAGCCCAGCTGGGAATACTGGGTTATAAGTGATCCGAGGCCTTACTAAGCTATACTGTGCGAAACATTCTTTTTTAGCTAGCTTCTTCGCTGACTTATCCTCAGTATCTATTTTATTTTTGTTTTTTAAGCTTTAAAAGTTTTCTTTCTTCCTTCCTTCCTTCCTTCCTTCCTTCCTTCCTTCCTTCCTTCCTTCCTTCCTTCCTTCCTTCCTTCTTCTTTCTTTCTTTCTTTCTTTCTTTCTTTCTTTCTTTCTTTCTTTCTTTCCTTTCGAGAGAGCACGCCCCTGCAAGCCTATAAACGGTGTGCAGGGGCAGAGGGGGAGGCAAAGGGGGAGAATCTGAAGAGGACTCTGCACTGAGCCTGGGGTTCAATTTCAGGACCCTGAGATCATGACCTGAGCCAAAACCAAGAGTTGAAGGCTTCACAAACTGAGCCACCCAGGTGCCCCATATGTTTTAAATGTTTCAGGGATTTTATTTTTAAGGAATCTCTACATGCAATGTGAGGCTCGAACTCACAATCCCGAGATCAAGAGCAATATCTAGTTTATTTTTGTTTATTTTTTTAAATATTTTATTTAATTATTAGAGAGTGAGAGAGCGAGCAGGAGAGCATGGTGGGAGACACAGGGAGAAGGAGACTCCTCGCTGAGCAGGGAGCCCGATGTGGGGCTCGATTCCCGGACTTTGGAATCATGACCTGAGCCAAAGCAGACGCTCAACCGGCTGAGCCTCCCAGGTGCCCCAGCAATCCCTAGTTTAAATCAGAGGTGGGAAGATCCTGCCTGAAAACCTAAAGTTCATGTTAGTTACTAAGGGGGTTGGTAGAAAGAGTCTTTTCTTTTTCTTTCTTTTTTTAGGATAAAAACAAGTTCTGGAGTTCCAGAGCCTAGGTATCTCATAGACAATATGACCTTTCTTCCTGAGAATGGGTTTTTACACCTGTTTGTTCCTGGAAAGTTGGTGTCAATTCCTCTAAGCCAGTTTAAAGGAATTGGCTTTTTTATTCCTCACAGCCAAAAAGAACACACGCCAAGGTCTCAGTGAGAGGATCGCTTATAGGATACGGGCTTTAGTTGTGAGATGTGGGAAAGGATGGGAAGAGGCAGGGTTTGTTCTATATTGAACACTGGCAGCACTGACAATTCTGTGATTGTGGTAAAGAAGTCATAGGCGTTTCCTTAGAGAGGGAGGTCGATGTTTGGATGTCGGTCTGAACAGTATTGTGAGTAGCCTTGTTTTGTCTCATTTCATCAAGGTCTCAAAGCAATCTTGTCTGAGGTTGATATTCTACATGTAAGATTATTTATTTCAATCATGGAAACAAAACAGTCAGGCTGGGAGTGCCAGAGCAGTTCAGGGCATCGGAGGCTGGGATTGTTCTTTGTCCCTGGAAATCCCTAAAACAGAGAACAAGGAAAGAGAGCCCTCTGGTCTCCCAAGCTGTAGCTGCAAACCTGAGTGGGAAACTGAGACTTGGACTAAGTATCTTGAATTTCCTGTGGCTCCATTTCCCATTTCAAAATGGGTCAAAAGGAATTGTTCCTGCATGGGTTGTCGCAGGTGTTAAATTGGTAGAGTAGGCAGCTAGATCTGAGCTGGAGGCAAGGAGGGTGGTACACAGTGCTTTCGTGGTTTCCCACCTGCTGGACTGTCAGATCCAGACCAGCAGGGGCAGAGCATGTGCTCTCCTTTCCAGCGTGTGTCCTACAATAACGTATGGCTTCTTTATAATATATTTACATTGCGGTTTCCATCCCCCAGTAGGGGAAGATGGCCTTGACAGTTCCAGGAAGACCTTTGTTAGGGCCCAAATCTCCCCCTATCAACCAGTAGGCTGAGTCCCTTAGATGATTGGAAACATCTTCAGTTGGAGACCACCCTGGCTGTGACCCATAATCTATGAGACATAAAAAGAAAAGACACCCCTAACCCCGGTGCAGCTCCACCCCGGGGCCTGTCTGCTCTCCCATCTTGAGAGTGGACTGAAGTTCAACCAGGAGTGTAAACCAACTGAGTATACAAGTGGGACTGTACAATTGTGAACAAGAGTATTCCCAGGAAAAGTCCTTCTGGACATTGTTGTTTGAACAGTGGGAATACGGATTGACCACTGTCCCCTGACATTCAGATGTGGGTTCCCGGAGGATATGTTAGGATCCTCGACAGGGAAGCTCGCAGCCAAGGCCTGTGTGGCGGCCGTACTGCCATCAACTGTTGAAGGAGTTTGGGAAAATCTCTTCTTCTCTCTGGGCCTCACTTTCCTCATGTGTAAGATAAGGTTGTTATTCAAATCCTCCACGGTCCCTTCCTGCTCAGTTTCTATGAGTGCATGAGGGTCTGCGGTGCCTTTTAAGCAGCCCTAGGGACTGCAGCTGAGACCTGACTTGGTCCCTTCACTGTGTGTCCTTTTCAGGAGCCTGATCTGAGCCCACACTGAAAACAGAGAACAGAGGGAGCATTTGGGAGACAGAAAATCAGCAGATTTGGAGGATGAGCATAACCCAAGGAAGGACAAGGCAATGGTGGAGCAGGTGATTGCCAAAGGAGGTAAGATTAAGGACAAGTTGAGTCCAGAAAACTCAGGGGAACCTGAGGAATGCATACAGCAGCATCCAACTCTGCAAGGAGCAGCCTGAGCTGAGCAAGGAGAACTAGGAGAGTAAGTTTTCCCCTCACCTTCAGGTCTTTTAAACATTGATTCATAACGGATTCCCGTGTGGCATCAGTTTCACCTGGCAACACAGGGATTGGACGACTCTATAAATTATGTTAGGCTGACTACTAGTGTAGCTACCCTCTGTCACCACGCAGAGCTGTTACTGCACCACCGACTACATAATATGAGATCTGTCCTCTAACATTTTTTTAAAATCTTCACTGTGGATGATGTTTTGACAGAGTGTAATTTTCTATGTCCTCCCCTCCCCCCCACCACTACCATGGGCCTTCTTTGGACTTTCCCAGAGAGGAGCAGTGACATATAGGAGGTTCCCTATTTTAGGTCACTGCAGCCCCTGATCTTGGACCAGGATGCTCAGCCAGGGCCAGGGAAATATGGATTAGCAGGAACCCTTCTTTGCAAGCCCAGCTCCAATGTGAAGGACCAGAGTGCCTCTTCTAGGCCCCCGCAGGAATGGTTCAGCACCCAGGAGCTGGCCCTACATAGAGGGCCAGAAAAGGGCAGATTCCCCTAAACCCAGCCCAAAGTGTTCCATTTAGACTCAGAAGAAGGTGAATAGCAGCACAGGCTCTTTTCCCTATGCTGAGCGGGGGCACTGGGGGGAGCCTCAGTGCCAGTGCAGGAGGGAGCATCAAAGGGAACCTTTGGATGTTAACCTAAAGGTTCGTGGCTAGAGCCCACCCAGGGGACCAAACATACTTAAGATCCATCCAGATCTTGCCAGCGGCTTCCGTGGGTCCTGCAGCCCTGACTTCCTCTAGGTATCTCCAGCCAGCTACTGCCCCTGTCTTTGCCTGCTTCCCCCTGGTGTCCTTGGGCCACCTGAAGGTCTCTTCCCTTAAGTAGTCTGCCACCTGGGGGATTCCAGGGGAACTGCTGGGGCCTGAGGCTGAAGGCTCAGGCACTGAATCCCTGACTCCAGCTGGGAGGTCAGAAACCAGGCTCTGAGCCACCACCTGCTGAGACTCCAGGATGTGGCCCCTCACCAGGCAGTGTTTGCCTGGGGGTCCCAGGACCCACTGATGTGCGAAGGTCACCTTCAATAACGCTGCCCGGAACATTTCTGAGCGAGACTTGAGCAGACATATGCTTTTACTTCTCTCAGATAGATTCCTAGTTGTGGAATGGCTGGGTCCTATGGCAAGCTTGTGCTGAACTCTTAAGAACTCTCAAAGTGGCTTCCGCAGGGGCTCTTATATTTTACGTTGCCACCAGCAATATAGGAGGGTCCAGTTTCTCCACATCCTCAGCAACACTTGGTATCGTCTTTGGAACAGAAGCGCACTAGTTGATGTAAAATGGTACGTGGTTGTCCTTGCATTTCCTTGAGCACTAATAACATATTACTAATAACCTTGATTACCTTTTTATGTGTCTCCTTTGGTACATGTGTATTCAACTCTTATACTGGCTTAAACGAGTGTGTTGCTTCGGCCCATTGAGTGAGTTCAAAGTCCTCTTGTCTCTCGTGAATGTGAGTCCTCACTGGGTATTTAATCCACAAATATTTCCTGCTAATCAGTGGCTTCTCTGTTCCTTTTCTCAGTGGCAAAGTTTGATGCAAAAAACTTCTTCATCTTCAATTTTCTCTTACGTATCGTGCTCTTGCCGTAGTGACTTAGAACTCTTTGCTTACTGTGAATTCCTGACCATTTTCTCCCATGTAGTCCTCTTGCACAATAGTTTTGGCTCTTATACGTAGATCTGTGACCATTTTGAGTTCATTGCTGTGTAAGGTGTGATTTCCTGCAACGGCAGTGGGGGAGCTTTGTCCTGACAGGTACAGGAGAGCCTGGGGGACACCTTTGTTTCAGAGTTAGTCTCCCCTGGGCCAGGAATGGAGATTTGACCCTGCTGCACCTGTTAGTGAAAGGCTGAGTGCCTTTGGGGAGGGGAGATACATGGGGCTGGAGTCATATATGGCTTGTACTCCCCGTTCTCTGGGAAGGGGTAAAAAGTAGCTCCTGGAGCCCCAGGGCAGTCCTGCTCACAGGTGTCTTTAGAAGCACAAACACACTGAGAGCAGGAGAGGCTAACACAGAAAGGACCCCAGGGATCCCAGGGGATCTGGGTTGGGATCCGAGAGGGTCTTCTGTGGGTGGGTGGGAAAGAGGACTCCCACACAATTGGAACTCAGGAAACATACCCAGAAGGAGTGGAGCAGATTGAAGACATTTCCCAGAGTTTGCCCTATTTTTTCCAACATGAAAATCATGGTGTGTGCCTGCATCAAAGGTGCTCGGGGGACCCATGCTGCCTCAGTTGGTAGAGCGTGCAACTCTTCATCTCAAGGTCATGCGTTAGAGCTCCACGTTGGTCATGGAGCCTAGCTGAAATTAAAAAAAATAATAATAATAAATAAAAAATATACAGGTGCATGCGTCAGGAATCTGGAATTACTCCCCCTAAGGAAAGGATGGCGCAGCTCCCTTAGTACTTGCAGGTCAAGAGCCATTCTGCGCCTTAGAGAATCCTAAACGTTGCTTGATATTTCCTCAGATCAACCCAGAGATTCTACACTTTTAGTATTTGTTGGGTTTCCCGTGTTTGGCCAGAGGTCCACTGGCAGACAAAAGTTGATACACGGAGTACAGAGTAGACCAAAACACAGAATAGTACCTGGATGCACCACATTAGTCTCTGTCCTCACTGCGGCCTCACTGAAAATGAGAATGGGCAATCGAAATACCTGGTATTCAACACACATTAGGAAAAAATGGAAAGTTTGGGTTAACAGTTTAAATTATTGTGTCCCCAGATTGAATCTGATGGCAAGTGGAGACTCTGTTGAACGTCTTCTAGGTTCTGCAGGTGGAAATGAGGGGCTGAGGGACAAAGCAATTTACAACTGAGAGTAACTTTGGTAACTTAGTACCTTCACACTTGACACAGTTTTCTTTCATTTTGTCTGATGCCCTGCTGTCATGTTTGATTCTAACCATATTTGTACAAGGAAGTTGATATCAATAGCAAACCTAAAATCCATACCACTAAATATCACAGTGCTTATTCCTAATGGTACTTTAGGCTCGTTTCTAACTGCCTGTAGTTTCGTTATGACTGACTCTGAAGGCAGCCCATTCTAGCCATGTGTGCACTTCTCTTTGGCCCCACCTCCAGGTTAAGCAGTGCACCTGAGAGGGCTCTATCACTGGGGGAAGGACGTAGGTCAGACAGGTAATAAAGAGAAATGGGGGGACTGGGAGTCAGCAAAAAGAAAGCATAATTATCAGTGCATTGATTCCAGAGAGGACCATTATATTGCTTTTTAA
Organism: Eumetopias jubatus; assembly: GCF_037043125.1. Classification (NCBI taxonomy): domain Eukaryota; kingdom Metazoa; phylum Chordata; class Mammalia; order Carnivora; family Otariidae; genus Eumetopias; species Eumetopias jubatus. The sequence continues at coordinate 1,144,362 of NW_028274845.1, forward strand.
AAACTATTTTCTTTACTTCTTTGAGAGAGAGCGATTGGGAGAGCAGAGTGGTGGAGGGAGGGGGAGAGAGAGAGAGAAGCCGACTCACCCCTGAGCAGGGAGCTGGACATGGGGCTTATCCCAGGACCCTGGGATCCTGACCTGAGCCAAAGACTGACACTTAACCAATTGAGCCACCCAGGTGACCCTTAAAATAATTTTAAAAAATTTCTGGAATACTTAACATACAGCGTTACATTAGTTTCAGGTAAGATCATGGTATTTATTTTTTATTTTTTTTTAAAGATTTTATTTATTTATTTATTTATTTATTTATTTATTTATTTAGAGCAGGGATTACGGGCAGAGGGAGAGGGAGAAAGAATCCCAAGGAGATTCTGCATTGAGCATAGAGCCCAAACGTGGGGTTCCCACGACCCTGAGATCATGACCTGAGCCAAAATCAAGAGTCAGATGCTTATCCGACGTAGCCACCTGGATGCCCCTTGGTATTTCTAAGAATAATATGTTTAGTTTTCTCTCTGAAAGAGGTACTGAGTAATGAGCAAGGCTAAGAGAAACCATGGTACCCATAGGGGCCAAGGTCAGATTGCCCAATATGTACCACAATGGCATATTGATTATTTTGAATTGTAGCTATTTGAATAGCAACTGGTGCAAGGACCTCAAACCCTCCTCTGTCTCCCTGAAAGCAGGAAACCCATCTCCCCTATGAAAAAGGCACCCCCTGTACTAAGAAGTAAAAAGACATCCTTCTCACCAAGGCCTTTAAAGCAGAGGGTCTGAATTCTGCATAGGACTCACTCCAAATTAGAGCTCCCAAACGTCCCTCGGAAATGTATTGTCTCCTTGTCTAAAATGTATAAAAAATGTCTGCCTTAATACTTTCTATTTCTTTAAAGTTCTGAATTTCAATATCAGTTCTTCATGCATATTCAATATCTCAGGTAAACTTAATTCTTAGTTAAGCTGGAAGACCTTGAAGGGTAATGGAGGAACTTGTCCTTCCCTGCATATATTTTCCTAGGGAAATTATTGGATTCTTGCTGATTTACAAGCTCCACCTAAACAATGTGTGGAAAAGAAGGGAAACTGTGTTCTTTCATTTGGTCATTTCCCTTCAGTGGATCTGGCCTGGAAATAAGAAAGAAAGAAAGAAGAAAGGAAGGAAAAAAAAAGAAGGAAAGAAGGAAAAGAAAGAAAGGAAGGAAGAAGAAAGAAAGAGAAAGAAAGAAAGAAAAGAAAGAAAGAAGGAAGGAAGGAAAGGAAGGAAGGAAGGAAAGAAAGAAAGAAAGAAAGAAAGAAAGAAAAGAAAGAACGTAAAGAAAGAGAGAGAGAGAGAAAGAAAAAGAAAGACAGACAAAAAAGAAAGGGGGAAGGAGGGAGGGAAGAAAGTGTCCTGGTCAATTTTCCTTGTAAACATCTCGTGAGGAATCTGTTGGTGAACACCCAAATGGTGGTGAATGTTGGGAAGGCCCGTCCCTGGCATGCTTTCAGGAGGGTGATTTGGTGTGTATAGAACTCTTTAGGGAAACAAACTAAGAATCTGTGGATTAATATGGCCTTATTCGCTAGAAAAAGTCACATCAGCTATGTAAGCATAGCCATGGGAAATCAACCCAAAGAGTTCCACTTTGTGTGGTAACCTCACACAACATTTAGAGACCATGTATGTTTTGCCTGGGTCAGAGCATGTCCTCATGTGGGAATTCGGTTCTTGCAGTTAGTGTTAGTGGTCTCAGTTGCTTTGCTGGTACCTCACAATTTCCCTTTGAAAATGTGAGTAAAACTTGATCCTGGGTAAGACTTATGATTAGTGGGGCCTGATTTGGCAATGCAACCTTTTACATCATCCCCATATTTGTTGGATGTGCTCTTATGCAATTATCTGGTCTTTCTTGATATAGTTGCCATTGGCCAAAATTAAACCTGGATAACCTGTGTACAGAGTGACTGGTGGATGATGGATTTTGTGGCCATTATGGCCAAAATTGTTGCTAAGGTATCTCCCAAAACCATGTATTGTTCTTTGACACATGCCCATTTGCAACTCCAAAAGCCCAAAGCCATTTTTCCCTGCTACCCTGGGGTCCTTGTCATCAATTCCCCAGAAGTTCAGGATTATAACAGCTCTCATTATCTTTTTTAAGATTTTACTTACTTATTTGACAGAGACACAGAGAGAGAACACAAGCAGGGGGAGCAGCAGAGGGTGGGGAAGAAGCAGGCTTCCTACCGAGCAGGGAACCCAATGTGGGGCTGGATCCCAGGACTCTGGGATCATGACCTGAGCTGAAGGAAGATGCTTAACCGACTGAGGCACCCAGGTGCCCCAACAGCTCTTCTTAAATCCCAAACCCTGTCTATCTTGTTTTTGTTTTATACACTATTGTTTTGTGTATATTGTGTATATTGTTTTATATCACTATTTTGTTTTATACAATTTCCCATAGTTAGGAAGACAGCAGGGATAAGAAAAGATGAAGTACAGGGGGCAATCTTACCTTGAAAAAGTACGTCATTTTTGGGAAATCCGCCACCACACATGAGTGAAAAATTGAACCCTGAGACCTAGCATAACCTTAGCTGACGGTAATTCCCTTAAGCTAAATCAATAGGAACACACCTCCCATGAAGTAAGTTGGGGTTTTTATTCCTTGCGGCCAGAAAGAACACACCTCATGGTCTCAGGAAGAGGGTGTTAGAAAGAACCTCTTGTAGATAGGAAATGCCCTTCACGGCGTCCTTCATGTGACAAGGGCTAACGAACATCACGTGAAGGTGAGGAACAGAGGTTTACTGTGGTTATTGGGTTTTTGTGTTTTTTTTTTTTTCTACATCCAACATCACCAAATAATTTATTTGGAATCAGAATTCAAAAGAACATTTCACAGTTGAGAACTGTTTATTCTGATCCAGTTGTACAACTAATCTAGGTGAAATTTCCAAATAAACTTTACATGGGTTTTCCAGGACTGGGGCTTCTCGATGACTTCAAATTTAGGATTTTCAAATGTGAATTCTGGGAACGTATTCATGTCTGTTTTACCATATGTGTATTTAAGCTTCAGAAGCTCCCTCCCTAGGTCTTGCTGGTGCTCTGGGCCAGTATCAATGGGTCCTCCAGATGCCTGTAGCTTAGTTCTGTGTTCTCTAATCTTGTCCACGATGAGTTTCTGTACAGGACCAAGTTCTTTATTAAATGCCACCGCGGTAACACCAGTGTTGCTCCTCAAATGAACTGAGACTGCAGACTGAATGAGAGAGGAGAAACTGAAGAGCCTCTGAAGCATCAGGGTAATTCTGACTTGCTCTCAGTCCTGAGCTGCCAGAGCTTCCACTGCCTCCACTATTCTACTTCTGGCCGTGGCTCCGCCCCCACCCGCCTACCCGCCGTCCCAGTGCAATCTCAAAATTTTTTCCTTGGTAGAGATTAGCATACATGTTTCTAAACATTAAAAACCCGGGGAAGTAGAGATAAGCATCTGAACTAGTTCTCTATTGATGCATATTAACAATTAGAAAAGCAGTGGTTTAAAGCAAACAACATGTGTTATCTTGCAGTCCTTTGGCTCAGGAGTTTGGAATGACGAGGGTGGGTTCTCTGCTCACGGAATTGGTCAGTAAGTCGTCCCCCACCTGAACAGGTCTGATAGTGACCTTGTAGTGGTTCTCTCTCCGAAGAGGGCCTGCCCTCAGCATCTCACTCCTCTGGGATCCTCTTCTCTGACCTCATTTCGATCTGTCATGATGCTTTCAGCTCAGCCAGGTGGCTTAGGAGGAATGCTAGAACTGTGGAACCCCAGACCTGATCTCCGCTGTCCCTTGTCCAGGAGGAGAATAAATGACAGAGGTCTTCATAAAGAAATGACCCCCATGAGGGCTGACATTCCCCAGCAATTAGAGCAGAGGAGGAAACCTACAGGCAAACGGAGGGCCTAAAAACCGAAATCACGGAAGCAGGACACAGATCAAGTAGGATCCCTTCCCAGAAATGTCCCCATTCTCCACTGAAAGCCACTTTGGGTGAAGGGTGTGAGCACTGGGTCTTTCAGAGTCTCCATCCTCGGCTCTTTGTTTAAAACGGGCTTTTTCCATACATGAGAATCTCCTTGGAGCTTTTGTCAGAAATGCAGATTTGGGGGCCTTATCCCCAGGGCATTCTAAGAGGCACACAGTGACTCTGATGGAGGTGTTCTTTAGCTCTGCAGCTGGAGCCCAGGGACGGGACCCCTGTCTGCTGCATGATACCCCATTTCCCGTCTAACATTCCAGTGGTCCATGCTGCCTTCTCGAAGTTAATTCTACATTCTCTATCATACATGAGATAAATATGCTCAAAGAGATAATTAAATGATACACAAAAGCATATGGGACATGTGGTGAAGCTGCTATTGGCATCTTGGACTGCTTTTCTGAAGGCTGTGCTTCTATTGCTTCAGCCCAGAACCGGGATTGGGTTTGAATGGAAATATGGTTGGGACTGGAGATCAGTAAAAGCTCGTTATTGCTGGTAACTGTTATCTATCTGCTTGACAAGTATTTACTGAATGTTTCACCTGGCAGGCTCTCGGAGGCACGGGGGACATGGGGTGAGCAGGCAGACCCAGTGCCAGCTCTCAGGAAAAAGAACTTTAGCACAGGAGTCAGATATTTTATAGATAATCATTGAAGTGCCTTTTATTTGTGACTATGGTAAGTATTATTTAACACTTTTGTGTTCTGTGATCCTAATCCCTGAGCCAGTGATGGAAAAGCTAATATAACTAACAGAATTATATAATTGGGAGAAAAGATTGGTCCCCAGAAAGGCCTTTTTTTTTTTAAGATTTTATTTATTTATTTGACCAAGAGAGACACAGCGAGAGAGGAAACACAAGCAGGGGGAGTGGGAGAGGGAGAAACAGGCTTCCTGCCAAGCAGGAGCCCGATCCAGGACTCGATCCCAGGACCCTGCGGATCCTGACCTGAACCAAAGGCAGAGGCTTTATGACTGAGTCACCCAGGCACCCCAGAAAGGCCTTGTTTTTAACAGTGGAGATACCAACATTTGATCCAAAGTCTCCTGAAAATGAATTTTTTATTTTTAAGCTGAACTTTTAATTTTAGTGTTCCCTGAATTTCAAATGTGGGGTTCTCGAGGGTGTGTTCCGGAGCCTCCACAGGGAAGCTTGCAGCCAAGGCCTGTGTGGGGGCACCGTTGCCACTAGGTGTTGAAGGTGTTTGGGAAAATCTCTTCACGTCTCTGGGCCTCAGCTTCCTCTCCTGTATGGTGAGGTTGTTATTCAAATTCTCCAAAGTGCCTTCCTGCTCAGTTTCTGTGAGTGCAGGAGGGTCTGAGGTGCCTGTTAAGCAGCCCTGGGGACTGCAGCTGAGACCTGACTTGGTCCCTTCCCTGTGTGTCTCCTGCAGGATCCTGAGCTGAGCCCACACTGAAAACGGAGAACGGAGGGAGCAGATGGAAGATAGAAAATCAGCAGGTTTGGAGGATGAGAATAACCCTAGGAAGGACAAGACAATGGTGGAGCAGGTGGTTGCCAAAGGAGGTAAAAATAAGGACAAGTTGATTTCAGAAAAATCCAGGGAAACTGAGGAATGTATACAGCAGCATCCAACTCTGCAAGGAGCAGCCTGAGCTAGGCAAAGAGGTTGGAAGAGTAACTTCGTCCATGGTGAACCTGTGCATCTGCCGAGGAGCCCCAGAAGATGGATTGTGGTGGTTTATACTGCTGGGAAGCACCGGTTCCAAGAGGAGGAGGATGTGACCATGAGCCCAGACACCTAGCTCCGACTTGGAGCTACCCACACTGTAGGTGTCCTCCAAGAAAGTGTGTACTGAGAGGGATCAGTGATGTTTGGATAAGGGTTGGAGTTGTCCATTCTTACTGCAGATAGTTGTGCCCTAAGGTCAGGAAGGGCCAGGGTAGGGGACCCTTGCATCTGAAGCCACATGATTTTAATAATAATCTTAATAATGCTGCCTGGGTGGGCCTTGAATAAAAAGAGTAACGATCTACTCAGAAAGTAAAGTTTTAGGGAATATTATACATGAGTGGGGTCAAGTGTAGTGTAGTGGGAGGAAAGTTACTGCATTTAATAGCACCTAATGACTTCTGGGGAGACAAACTTCACCCTAATCATGGCTCTAGATGCCAAATAACGAAGCAAACCACTTACTTCCATTGGTAACAGAAACGGGAGACCCTTAATGCCCATAACAAGCTGGAAAGTTGCTCTGCCTGTTGGGTCATGCAAGAAAACTGATCACTTGAAATGTGGTTCAAGAAGGGGCTGGGTTGAGTTTGTGACAGTATGCCCTAGGTCTTGGAGAAAAAGGTTTGGGGCTTTGGAAGTTGCCGGTGAGCTGGCTCATAGTAACTTTACACAATCTTGGGAAAACATGTCTAGCAAAATTTTGGATTCATTGGACACTAAATAGTTAGTCCATGATCTGCAATCATTCTTCACAGATTACCCTCTATTTGCTTGAGCGAAAAATGACTTTTCTATTCTTAGAAACACCAAGGGTGCGTGAGTGGCTCGGGCACTTAAGGGTCTGACTCTTGGTTTTAGCTCGGGTCATGATGTCGTGGTAGTGGGGTCAAGACCCATATTCGGCTCCATGCTCAGCACAGGGTCTACTTAGTTTCTTTCTACCTTTCCCTCCTCTCTGTTCTCCCAGCTCACACTTACTATCTCCAAAATAAATAAAATCTTTCAAAAGGAATGATGCCCCCCCAAATGCAGATTTAAACACCTCCTATGATGACTTTGTTGAATAACAAGGTAAAGCAGCCTTTTTTGTTTTTTTTTTTTTTTTTAACAGAGAGCAGAATTGTAATTCAGGATGTCAGTGGAAGAAGCAAGTAACCTCCCATCATCTCAACATCTGAAAGTAAACAGGTAAAAGAAGGAATGTATAGAATTATATGTCATGTACACAATGATTGGTTCATTATAAACAAATTGGAATAAATCTATGTGTATATTGACTCGTGGGTCCTGTCAAAAAGGCAGAGCATTGGGAAAAACAAAAACAACAAACCGTCCTGAAAGTCATTTGGGTAATTGGACTTTAAAAAACCATTAGACAAACATATATCAAACACATTTCAAGCTGTTTGTGAGCCACATTTTTGCCCATCAAGAGTGAACTTTAGGAGAGACACCTAATACTGAGTGGATGCTTTGGTTTCTTTGAGACATGTCACCTGAGCCACTGGGAATGTGACCTTGTGAGTCACACAGCTGTGCGAGCTTTACCTGACAGGATGTTAAGTTCAGTGCCTAAAGAGTTAACATAAACATGCTACACACACCAATCTTTACTTAAACCAAAGATCATTTCCTCTCTGTTGGGGGTATGAAGCTGACACAAAGGACTACAGATTCTGTTGCAGAATCAGGACCCGAGGCTTACAGTCTGATGGGAGTGGACACCTACTTCCGATTTGGAGTCGGAGCCATTGTCTCCTAAGGCAACTGAGTCAGAGAACCAAACTCCCTCAGTCTGCCACTATTAGTTGTTTAAATGCTGTCGGTGTCACTTTATAATAGATCACATAGAAATAAGACGGATCAGACTGGGGCACAATTCTTGGTATTCGATGGATATTTCATTGCACAGCGATCTAAATCTTCTGGCAGTACATCATGATGGGAATAGATGATTGAAGACTAAATTACATAATAAGAGAGAACATTGGCCTCTAAATTTTGCCACTGTGGTATTGCAGCTAAACGCAAGCTAAACTGGCAGCCTTACCAACTGAATGGTGACTCTCAAGGAAAGTTTATTACTGAACATACACAACATTTCACATGCATTGTTCCATTAGACCCTGTACAATCTGCCCAGCCACAGGACTTGATATGGGTTGGGTTATTCCTTCTTCTTCGGCTGCTGAGAAATGTCCTTCTCACCCGGCAAATACCTAAATCTCCAAAGATATGGTCACTGCCAGATCTAGCTTGAATCTGAAATGCATTTGATTGTATCAAGATATAACACCAATATATAAAACTCAACTGTGCTTTATGTGATCGCAATCCCTAACTGAAATGTGAAAAGTGATATCATTTATAATAGCATGAAGCATGAAATACTGAGGGATAGATTTATTTATTTATTTGACAGAGAGAGAGCACAAGCAAGGGAGCTGCAGAGGGAGAGGGAGAGGCAGGGTCCCCGCTGAGCAAGGAGCCCGATGGTGGGCTAGATCCCAGGACTCTGGGATCCTGAACTGAATCGAGGGCAGACACTCAACAGAATGAGCCACCCAGGAGCCCTGGGACAATGATCTCTTAGATATGACACCAAAATTGTGATTGATGAAAGAACAAATGGATACATTGGACTTAGTTAAAATTTAAAACTTTTGTTCTTCACAAGACATTGGTGAGAGGATGAAAAGTCAAGTCACACATAGGGAGAAAATATTGATAAATTTCATATCTAATGAAGGTCTCCTAATAGAACACTGAAAGAACTCTCCAAAGACAATAGTAAGAAGGCAAACAATCCAATTTAAAAATGGGTAAAAGAAAAGTACCTGGGTGGCTCAGTTGGTGAAGCAGCTGCCTTTGGCTCAGGTCTTTATCTCAGGGACCTGGGATCTAGCCCTGCCCCCCTCTGTCAGTCTCCCCACTGACAGGGGAGTGTGTTTCTCCTCTCTCTGCCCTCCCCACCCCACCCCACACCCCCGCTCTTGCTCTCTCTCTCTCTCTTTCAAATAAGAAAATAAGAAAATAATTTGGGTAAAAGCTTTGTAGACAGTTCAGCCGAGAACATATATGGAAGGCATGTAAGAACATGACAAGATCTACACCATTAGTCATTAGCAAAATGCAAACTTAAAACACTATCTGCCAATTAAAATGGCAAAAATGAAAAGAATTTCCATTCCAAGTATTGGCAAAGATGTGTAGGAGCTGAAATTCTCATACACTGCTGATAGGAATGTTAAGTTCTACAACTCCTCTAGGAAATAGTTTGGAAATCTTTTTTTTTCTATTCAAGATTGATTTCTTTGTGTGAGAGGGAGTGAAAGTGAGTGGGGTGAGGGGCAGAGGGAGGGGCAGAGGGAGAGAATCTCAAGGGGATTCCCCACTGAGCATGGAGCCCTATTTGGGGCTTCATCTCATCACCAAGGAGATCATGACCTGAGCCAAAATCAATGTCAGACACTTCACCGACTCAGCAACCCAAGCACCCCAACAGCGGTGACCTGCTTCAAAATATTAAACCTCTCTACCAAACCCCCTGGCATAGGCCACCACCATTCCATTCAAATGAAAAAAAAGAGTGATATATTCATAAAAATCTATTGATAGAAACTCTATTTTTAATTGCCATTCTAATCCATTCACAGGTAAATGACCAAAAGAAGTTGTGGCATATCCAGTCCAAGGAATACTACTTGGTTTAGCAGAGTAATCTCTTCACATACATAACAAAATTGGTAAAGATTTTATTTTTTGCTCAGATAATTTTTCTGAGCAAAAAAAACATCAAAGCAAAATAATGTCCATAGCATATGATTTCAAAATATAACACCTTAGGAAATGGAAATAATTCTATTGTAACTGAAAGCCAATCAGTGGTTTCCTGAGGTGGGAATGTGAGGGAGGACTTGGCCGGAGCACAAGGAAACTTTCTGGGGTGATAGATATATCCACTGTGTGGGTGATGCATATATATGTTCAAACGGACTAAACTTTAGACTTTAATTATATACACTTTCTTGCTTGGAAATTATATCTCAATATGCCCGTGGAAACAGTTTAAATTACAAAAACAAAAAATTTCATACCCTGAAATTCAATAAATGATTTTATATTTTCCAAAAAGTTCAACCGTATGTTTTTGCAAGCTTAAAGTAGGCAATGAATTATTTCTTTGGATATGAAAATGAATTGATCTATCTTTATCTTTCTATATGTAACTCTCGAAGAAAGACAACCTTAAGAGAACATAAAGGGAAGCCACAGTATAGAAGTATGTTTATGTCCTACAAAGGACCATTCTCTAGAATTAGATATCATATAGTCTGATAAGATAATGAACACAATACAATAATTGGTCAAAAGATTTGAATAGAAACTTCAGGAAACAAGATATGGGAATGGTTCATTAGCACATGAAAAGATGCACAATGCATTGGTCATGAGGGTAAAAAGTCAGTACTGCAATGAGGTATCATGGCATATCTGTTGGTATGGCTAAAGTCAGAAAGTCTGAAATCTCACACAAAACACCTGGATGTCTCATATAGCTGTGGGAATGAAAAATAGTACAACCACTTTGAAAAGCTGACTTCCAGTTACTTATAAGATTAAACAAATACAAATCCTATGGATAGTCATTCCATTCCTAGGTATTTACACAATATGTCTACAGAATTATCAGCATATGAATGTGTGTAATAGCTTTATTATTATGCCCCAATTATGACTGCCCCAAACTGGAAGTGACACAAAAGTCCAGTGACAGATGAATGTATAAACAGAGACGAAACACTTGAAATCCTACCCAGCAATAAAAATGTCATGAAGTATTGGTGCATGTAGGAATATGGATGAATTTATTTTTTTCAAGATTTTATTTCTTTATTTGATAGAGTGAGAGAGCACAAGTGGGGGGGTGGCAGACAGAGGGGGGGAAGCAGGCTCCGTGGGGAGCAGAGAACCCCACACGGGGCTTGATCCCAAGACGCTGAGATTAAGACCTGAGCTGAAGGCAGACGCTTAACTGACAGAGCCACGCAGGTGCCCTGGAATATGGATAAATTTTAAAATCATTGCACTGCACTGTATGATAGAAAGCAGATATAAAAGAGGATATATATATGTATTTCCAGTTATATGAAGTTGTTAAAACTGCAATGATCTCTAGTATCGTTGGTTCCCTGGGTGTGAGGCTGGAGGCAGTGATGGACCGCAAAGGGGCACAAGGGAAGTTGTGAGGTAGTGGAAATGCCCTGTATCTTGACTGTAACAGAAGTTTCATATGACCTCACTGATATGAGGAATTCTTAATCTCAGGAAAAAAACTGAGGGTTGCTGGAGTGGTGGGGGGTGGGAGGCATTGGATGGCTGGGTGATAGACATTGGGGAGGGTATGTGCTATGGTGAGCGCTGTGAATTGTACAAGACTGATGAATCACGGATCTATACTTCTGAAAAAATTAATGCAATATATGTTAAGAAAAAAAAAAGAAGATAGCAGGAGGGGAAGAATGAAGGGGAGTAAGTTGGAGGGGGAGACGAACCATTAGAGAGGATGGACTCTGAAAAACAAACTGAGGGTTCTAGAGGGGAGAGGGTGGGGGGATGGGTTAGCCTGGTGATGGGTATTAAAGAGGACACATTCTGCGTGGAGCACTGGGTGTTATGCACAAACAGTGAATCATGGAACACTACATCAAAAACTAATGATGTAATGTATGGTGATTAACATAACAATAAAAAATTATTTTAAAAAAATAACTGTATGCTTTAAAGCCATGCAGTCTATTGTACCCAAATTATACCTTAAGTAAGTTGATTTCACAATCTATTGTACCTCTCTGCAGGGAAAATTAGTAGTGAGAAAATGAAATTCAGTAAAACGCAATAGAGATTAGCATCCAAAATTATTAAATGCTTATGAATATATAAAAATGAAGCAGACCCAAGACCCCTAAAAACTACTGCTGTGAGAAAGTGAAGAAGACTAGTAAACAGAGAAATAGGTAGCATGTTCATTGATTGCAAGACTCAGTTCTGTTAGGATAACAAAGTAACATTATTTTGGTAAATATTGCTGTAGATATTTGTGAAGAAAATGACAAACCAATTTTAAAATGTATATGAAGGGACGCCTGGGTGGCTTAGTCGGTTAAGCGTCTGCTTTCAGCTCACGTCATGATCCTGGCATCCATTCTTTAAAATGCAAAGGCCATCTACAGCCCAGAAATGATTATTTTCAATGTATGTATGTGACTAAACACTCATCCAAAATATGTCAAGAAATCTTATAAATCACAAAGAAAATGAGAAACAACCTAGTGTATTAATGAGCAGAAATATTTTAAAAAGCCCATCCCAAAAGAAGATATCCAAATGATTAATAAGCATATGAAAACCCAATAGGATATCTGCGAGATTGGTTTCTTTCTTTTTCTTTTCTTTTTTTTTTAGTGGACCCCGACACAGGGCTCCGATTCGCAACCCTAAGATGAAGACCTGAACTGAGATCAAGAGTTGGATGGTGCCCCCAGAAATGGTTTCTAATGCACCCTCCTCTCTTCACTAGATATGTGGCCTTGGGGAGGTTTGTAATCTTCTTGAGTTCTTGTTTTTTTTTTTTTTCTTTTCTCATCAGGAAAATGATAGCATCTTAATAATAAGATAGTTCATTGGATTCTTTACGATCACCCGGAAGTTTACATGAACTGTACTTTTTGCTAAGAATGTATTGACCTTGAATTCTCCTTTATACATCTTTAAAAGCACAGACAGACAATTGGCAAGGAATAGACAAGTTGTTCTAAAATTTCACCTTTTCTAGAGAGAAATCATATATATAATAGAAAATTGGAGAGGAACGAATTTGTATTGAACAACTTTCCCAATACCCTGAAGCATGTCTACTTTCCATTAAGACCGGAGATGAAAGTCTTGACTAGGTCCAACTCCTGCAGTCTTCTTGGTCTGGAGGGGTCTGAGAAAGTCCATTCTAGACCTAGAAAGATCTGGACTCCTGGACAAGTGTTCCTCAGAAAGATAATCAACTACTTACCTCTAAAAGCCCTGAGCAATTTGTGAAACTGTGGGTGAGGTTCAGACCAGCTCAACTCTATAAGCAGGACTCTCCCCTGAATCAAAGCTGGAATATTGATAGATATCATTTCCAAAATCTCTGGTATAGGTCATGGCATGCTCCATAGGAGAGAAAACAGGCACATGAATATCAATTGAGAGAAATATCAATCAACACACAGAGCCATTATTAAATAATGTCCACCCCCACTACAACCCAGGAAAGTTCTCATTCAAAAGCCATGTTTTAAGGAATATGTAGTTAGAAATCTTCACGATTTGGGGCTAGAAGCCAGTTTCTTTAATGGACAAGCAACTCCAAGAATAAATAGATAAGCTGGATTTCATCAAAATTACAAGCTTTTTGTTTCAGAGGACACTATCAAGGAAGTGAAAAGACAATGCATGGAATGGGAGAAATTTGCAAATTGTATATCTGATGGAGGTCTGCTATCTAGAATAAATTAAAAAAAAAACGATACAACTAAGCAGTAAAAGACAGCCAATTAAAAAAATGGGAAGAAGAGTTTGAGTCGACTCTCTCTAAAGGATAAGACCAATCTAACAACAAATACTTGAAAAGGTGCTCAATAACATTAGTCATTAGGAAAATACAAATCTAAAGCACAGTGTGATCCCTCTTCCCCCCACTAGTATGACTTAAAAAAAAAAAAAAAGATAATGTATGCGTTGGGAAGATTGTAGAGAAATGGAATTCTTACACCTTCCTGGTGGGAATGTCAAATGGTGTAGTTGCTTTCCTTTGAAAAAGAGTTTGGTAGTTTCTGAAAAAGTTAAATATAGGGTTACATATGATCTAGCAATTCCACTCCTAGGTATATAGCTAAGAAAATTGAAAATATATGTGAACATAAGGGGAAAAGAAGACTACATAACACATAGATGCAGGAAGAAGAATACTGAGAGAGTTAGAATAGAAAACAGTTTCATAATCAATTGCATAAATTAACTTTGGTTTTTCCCCTGTGTTTTGGGGTGTGTGTGTGTGTGTGTGTGTGTGTGTGTTTTGCTGTAAAGAAAGTTTCCTTTACTACATATTGTAAATGGAGGAAGATCCAAATAAATTTAAAAGCTTGTCAAATACAAAGGAAACAAAGATAACGAAAGTGCTAGCATGCTTCTCTTGTGTTTTTAACGCACAGAGGAAAAAATAAAACACTAAAAGACACAGGGAAGAACATCATGACAGTCTAAGACATTGGAATCTGTCCCTTATTATAAAAGCCTTAAGATCTGTTTGCCCTTAAAGGCAAGTGGGATGAGTTCATGACAGCCCTAAGAAAACCCGTTGGGAGGGGTGCCTGAGCAGTTCAGTTGGTTGAGCATCTGACTCTTGGTTTAGGCTAGGGTCATGATCTCACGGATGGTCAGATTGAGCGCCTTGTCCCACTCTCTCCCTCTACCCACCCCCCATTCTCTCTCTCAAATAAATGAAGATGAACAAAACAGTAAACTACTTGGGAAACTATTTCTGCCTTGGTGATTTATACACACACAAGAATGAACAATCAGAACTATGCTGAGATAATTTTTTAGAAAGAGATGGGAACTGTGGTATCAGCACAAGGGTAGACAGCAACTGAGAGTGGCCAGTGAGGGGTGGTTCCCATCAGTGGGGACCTTCGGGGGGACCGGGCAGTCTTGTGTATCAGCACGGCCTTGGCAACTGGAAGGCAGCAGCTCCCCAGGTTCCATGTCATCTCGGACGTTCCAACTCTGTTATTTCAAGTGCAGACCGTTACCTGGCATTCTGAGTGCTCCCTCTGTCATTCCGTTTGGAGTGTGAGCTAGGGGCAGTGCCTTCAGCTCTCAGCTGTGGCATCTTGAACCTTGGTTTTGTGGTTCCTGAATCTCAGGTGCTGTGGGGTGTTGTTCAAATTGTTCCCAACAGTAAGTAAAGACTTCCTGTATCCTCACCCCTCAGTCCTGATGAAACCTACTTGATTTCACTGGTTTTTAACCATCCTGTGTTTGGGTTTCTTCTCCTCAGTCCCCAGCTCTACCTCCTCGGCCACACGTCACCATGGCAGCACCTCTTGGCCCTCTGTCTGATCCAGGGGCAGAAATCAGCCTCCTGGAAATCAACCAGGAGCTTCAATCCCAGCTGGAAAAAAGCAAGCAGGACTTCCGAGACCTCAAGGAGAAATTCCTTATATCCGAATGTACTGCCTACTCCCTGGCCAACCAGCTGCAGAAATACAGTAAGTCCTACAAGATCATGGCCACCAAAGACATATCTGTCTGTATTCCTTCTGAGAAACTAAAAACCTCTCCAGATGCTGTCTTCTCTCTTCCAATGTCACATAAATTTCATTCTGACCACAATCCGGGAAATGTAGAAGTGGGTATTTTATCCTCAGTTTGCTGAGGATGGGAAAACTGAAGACAAAGAGGTTAACAGTGACATGTCAGGTGGGGTTAGAGTTAACATCCCAGTTCCTGCTTCCTGGTGCGGACACAGAAACGCCTGGTCCTCTCAGGATGGTCTCTGTGCTGTATCAGATCCTGCATGCCTGCAGGCCTAAGTGTCAGGGACTAAGGAACTCTCTCAGGTCCCGCTTCTCTGAGGTCCCATTGGTAAAGCACCAAGTTAGTTACACTAGGGAAACATCCTGATGGCACACCCGGGGGCGAGAGGGAGGGTAGCAGGTGACACTACCTGCTTTCAAGGAGATGGAAGTGGTAAGTGGAAAGTGGAAAGAAGGTCTCCTTTCCCCCTAAAACTGTGGTATCTGTGAGTGACGCCATCCACACAGTGACTTCCCTTGTGAGAGGGAACCGGTGCAGAGCCTCTGCTTCCTGAGTCCACGGAGGCCATTTGATACCCACTGGCAAGGGTGAGGGTGTTTCAGGGAACATCACGGTCTCTCCCTGAGCTGGGGACCTTCAGACGTGCAGGATGGCCAGCAGGTCCAGGCCTGGGCCAGGAGACATGTGGCCTAGTGAGAAGGAGGGTGAGTGGGGGAGACCACAGCCCCGGGAACCAGCCAAGCCAGGGTGTGGGGCAGGCCTTCCCCCACAGTCAGCCTGAAATGGGGAGCTCAGCTGCCTGTTCATTAGGAGGGGCCTGCGCTGGCAGAAGGAGTCATGAGAACGGGGCACGTGCACAGCCGAGCGATAGGAAGGAATCCTGACAACTCTCAGCCCGCATTTTTGTCATTTTCTCACAATTTGCTTTCAATAGAACAAGGGGAGGTGTAATTAAAAACGAATGACGCAGAGAAAAAAAAAACTGAGGCATGCTTTTTACGAAAGGGAAGAGATGATGAACTTTCAGGGAAGGACAAGCAGTTTTGTTTACAACTTTCCTGAAAATCATCACATAAGTGTGGGAAACCAGTTGTGAAGATGATGCAAACAGATATCACCTGAGGGCGTGGGGTGGCGGTAACACAGCACAGGGGAGAAAAGCATGGGTTGTAGGTCAGTCAGCCTGGGCTAAATCCATGGTGCCCAACGTCCTGTGCCTCAGTTTCCTCCTTGTTAACCTGTTAGTGTTGTGGGACCTACTTCTCTGAGTCAGAATGAATACTGAGTAATTTCTTGTAACGCTCTAAGAGCAGAACCTGGAACTGTGTAACTCTGTTCATCATTCTACTGCTTCTCATAACACAAACTGTATTAGGATTGGGCCATATTCCTCTCCGGTGCTTCTGGTTTTATGCATTGTGGTTTCCACAAGTGTAACCGGATGAATTTTTACCTTTGAGATACTTGCTCAGTATAGAAATCCCAGCTCAGGGGACCCATCAGTCCAGTAGCCCTGGGGGCCTTATGTCATGTCCCTGCTTAGTGTTTCACTTAGGAGTCTCCAAGGCTTGCTAGAGTGACCATGATCAGGGGAACCCAAATTCTGACTCTACCAAATACCAGTTCATCACCATGTCCAGTTCCTCTCTGTGCCTTGGGGCTGTTCTTTCCTGGGCTCTGAAACAGGGAATAATCGACTGCCCTGTAGTTGGGAGGCTGAAGAATGTGATGTGGAGCTCCCAGCGCAGAGCCAGGTGGCCGGGGTTCCAGTTGTCCTAGGATGGACCCTGCCTCGTCCCTTGAAGGCAGCGAGCACAGCAGCATGTCCAGCTTTCCCCTGAGGCAGGCGTCTCTGTTTCTCAGAGTGTGAAGAGTCCACCGACCTCATCGAATCCGTGCTGGGAGAGAAGGTGCAGTTTGAGAAGGGGAAGCAGGCAGACACGGTGGCTGAGAAGCTCAGGTAAGGAAGGCTCCATGTGGGAGGCTGCAGGGACGCTGTGGGCATCTTTGACTTGGGGCAGCAACAAGTCTGGGCCAGGAAAGGGCAGAAACGTCATGGCAGGCACGTGACCCAAATATTTCTAAAACAACTAAGACAACAGTGATTGGTAAATGATGGACTCCAATGACTCAAAGTCTCGCTCTCTCTCTGGAAAAAAATATCAAAGTCCCCAAGTTCAAGGGAACAATTCGTGGCTTTTAGCACATTCACAGTGTTGCGAGATCACCACCTCACTTACCTTTCACAGAGTCATGACCTGGCTGACCACAGCTTGAGCCTGCCATTCTCCTGAGCTCACCAGTTCACACCAGCTCTACTGGACATGCTTCTGCGTCTGGCGCTGTGTCCTTTCACTGCACGCCGCGCTGTGTGTAGTTTTCCAGGGAAACGGGTGTCCCCGAAGTTAGCAGCTGAAGGGACATCTCTCTGGCGTGTGCTTAGGAGAACCCCTGGCTCTGTTTACAGAAGGAAAAGGTGTAAGGGATGTGCAGGGTTCACGGCTCCTTTGGGGAAATTCTGCCAGAAATCATCACGAAAGATCTTATTGTCTGTTGTTCAACTCTTTGCATTTTAAAATTTTCTCTCTGCCCTGCCTTAGGCTATGTCATACCCTCATTAAAGACCAGGCTAAAGAGCTGACCCGTTTGTATCAGAAGTTACGGAAAGGGAAAGACGTTTCCCAACTGCTCAATAACCTCCTCGAGGACCTCCTCACCCATGATGACCCTGAGCATTCCCAAGGGCAGGGCTTCCAAGAGCAACTGGCTGAGGGGCGCAGGCTGGCCAAGTGCCTTGCCCGAAAGCTCAGCCCAGGTAAGGCGGCCACCGGCCCTGATGCCCGGAGCTGCGCCAAGGCCCTGGGCTCACAAGAGACTCCCCGCCTGGCCTCACGCCGTGTGCAGCAGCCCTCCTGGATTCCCCATAGCAAGTGGGGCCATGAGAGAACCAGGAGTGGAAGGTGGTAACAGAGAGCAGAAATGCACAGTGTGGAGGTAATAGTGCTCCACGTGTCTGCTTCCTCCCTGAGGGAATGCAGCCTTTGGAGCGGGAGGCAGCCTCCACCAGTCTTTGAGCCAGAGAGCAAAATGTGACAGGAGGATGCTTGTTAGTGTGCAAGGATCCCTGCACTAAGTGGGAGGTTCCCAGAGTCAGCGTGGTCTGTATTAATTGTGGGTGAGAAAGTGAGTTTTACTTTCTCCATATCTGTCTCCTCATCTGGAAAGTATATCAAATAACCTGTTGATACTGTAGTGATCAGATAGGGAAAATTCATGAATGCATGTCAGGAAAAAATAATGCTCCTGACTGTGTGGAGTTGGATGAGGTCCTTGATGCAGTAGGACTTGGAGGTGGGAGTGCTGTTTAGACGGGACCGCTTTTCGTAGACGGATGTCCCCTTGATAACACTGAAGCCCACGTGGGGGCCCTTGAAGTCCCCGGTGGAGGGATGTGGGACAGGGTGGTTGTCCTGTCGTGAGGGCAAGGAGGCGGCTCTATGTGAGAGCTGTGAACCCACAGAGAGTCTGTGGCTATGGTGGGACCTGTGGCACTCTGCAAGACACGGTGCAGAAATGAAGCTGACAAGCATTCCCTGATATGGACAACAAGAGCCGGTAGAACGTGTTGCCCAGGTTCAGTGATGCTGATCCTCAGAATCAGAGACACACTGCCTGACGCATCAGAAATCCATGCCACAGCAGTTCTTAAAGACAGTGCCCTAAACTCAGTAGAATACCTAGTCATTCATAGACCCTTAGGTCTCCAGGGACATAGAAGCCGCTGTGTTTATAGTGGTGATGTGGGAAATAGCTGATGGGACATTTCTGAATTTATTTGCAGAAAATTATGAGGATGAGGAGGATGAAGAAGAACAAGGAACCCTCACTCCCAGGTGACAATGAAAATTCTGGAACCAATAATGTGTGGGTCAAAATGGACAGGGTCTCAGAAAGTAAAGTAAGTGAGGTCAAGAGAGTGACAGATGTCAGATGCAAGGTTAAGCAAAACTGCAGATGGTCCCCAAAGGATGGCCGTTTTGGCTTGGTTGCCTGTTGTCTCTGTGGTGTTGTAAGACCGAGATGAATTCACCAGCCTTAGGATTCCCCGTGGGGACAAAAATACCCATTCTTTCCTGTAAATGGACACCGGGAGGAGATGCATATCTACTTCCTACACAGTTCTCTAAGGTCCTTGGTAGGAAGGTAACTCACCAAGGAATTGGTAAACAGACAACTAGCAAAATTAAAACCAAGAGAAGTACCTAACCAAACTCCAAAAACTTGGGGTGTCATGTGACACTATTAATGACAAAGTGCCTAGAAGGCACACATTTCTGCAGTCTGCAGGTACTCCAGAGCTGTAAGTAATTGACCAATCTATGTAAAAATCATCCTGACTCAGGCCCGTGGTGGTTGCCCCTGGTCTGGTCTCCACTGTGCTTCTTGTTGTGACCGCATCCTGCTGGGAGGGTGGAGTCTCATTCCTAGTCAGTGCTTCTGTGGCCAGTGCTCTGAGGATCAGCTCCTGCTCTCCCAGCCCCGGGCAGCCACACTCTGCCTCTTATAGGTTGGTGTGCTTGTTCCCTCTCCAGCCGGTGCCCTGTGCCTCTTGTGACCACTCCATATAACTCCCATCCAACCAGCTAGGAAGCCACAGTGTCTGATCCTCCTGGTTTGATCTCTTGTCATTCCTGTCCTACCCGGCACAGCATGGAGCAGCAGCAAGTTGAAAAGAAGGAAGCCCTACAGGACACAGTGGATGAGTTTGTTTTGACTCCTTCAACTCTGCAAGAAGAGTGTGACAACGACCAGTCCTACAGTGCTGGCGAATTCCCATTAGATGAACAGGAATTCGGCTCTGCTCTGGATTTCGCCTGTGAATGCTCCCACACCCAAGGGGATGAAACGTCACGTGGTCCCCCAGGTAGTGTCCATGTTGTTTGTTCTGCACACCTTGTCTACACTGAGGAAGGTCATCTCTATACACGGGCGTTACAGACACACTTTGCTTTAAATCAGGACATAATGGATGTGGAGACACAGACATCAGGTGGGTCAGGGAGCCTTCAACCATCCTAGGCAGCGGCCATGCCTCTGTCAACCTGGCCCCCGTGTCAGGCCATTGAACCTATGTCATGGGTGACAAGCTCTACCCACCTCAGTAGGACATCCACAAAGTCTTGTCAGATACCCTACGTGGATCAACTGTCTTTTGTTCCGTGCAATGACACTTTCTTTTTAGGATCAATATCTCTCGAGGGCCTAGACCTGTCCAATGTTTTTGGCTCACATACCTGCATATCAAGGAAAGGTGCTTTCCCTGGTTTCACTGCTCTCAGGCCCAGGCACAATCTTCTCTATGTGGGTTCAACTTAGCCAAGTGGTCATCTGAAAACAACTGTCATTACCTTGCCTGGATGTTCCTATGAAGCCAAGCTGGGCTCTGGCATCACTCAGACCAAATGGCTTTTGTGTCGGTAGAACACCAAAGATTCTTTTTGATTTGAGGTTTTCTACAGTTGATTCATTAGTCTAGTTTCAAGAATAAATTCCTGGGAAGCATCAAGAGCCATGGTATGTCATGGAATAACCCCATTTTGCAGCAACACTTCAAGAAAGTGCTTGGACTCCTCCGCAGGACCTCTGGGGAAAATATATTCGGAACTCTTTTTACAGACTCCCATCAGAGGAGGATATTGGGATAATTTGTGGGGGAGAAGAAAGTGAATTTCTGCAGCAGGTTAGGGAGCAGTCCTGTGCACTGCTCGTAAGACTTAACCTTGGCCATCCTGGAATATCCCTGCCAGAGCACTAGGGTCTTGCCCTGAGAATCTTAATGTCCTTGCAGTGTGGGTGGTCACTGTGTTGGTAATATGGGAAGTATGATTTCCTTAGTGTCACCTGCTGTCTTGGAACTGATTTTCAGAAAGTCAAGATGATAGAAGGGAAAGAAATGGACAACAGCCAATGTGCCCCAGGTAAGTGTGAAGACTGTGGACTACGAATTTTCCTGGT
This sequence comes from Eumetopias jubatus, assembly GCF_037043125.1. Classification (NCBI taxonomy): domain Eukaryota; kingdom Metazoa; phylum Chordata; class Mammalia; order Carnivora; family Otariidae; genus Eumetopias; species Eumetopias jubatus. Next base: position 1,165,449 of record NW_028274845.1, read on the forward strand.
GACCTCTGGAGACCTCACATCGGGGATAGAGAGAAAGTGCTGCCTAGAAGTATTCCATCCATTCAGTCAATAGCAGAATATGGCCTTTAACCATGTCATCTATTTTCATGTGGTAGTTGTGTAGGTGTCACTTTCTTACTCCCTTTCATGTTGAATAACCTACAGAGAGTGGACACACATGAATTGACCAAAGCCAGGGATTCCGGTAATCAGCTGTTGTCTCCTGTGTGGTTAAAACCAAAGTGAGATGCGTATTAACTTTGTGTCTGTTTGACATCATCATGTTGGAGGAGTTTGGATAGCAAGAGAGGAAGTTGAAGAATAAATGCATGTCCCATCAGAATATTGAGAAAATATTCCTTGGAGTCAGAATGTCTGAGAGGCAGTAAGGCCTCAGGATATTTAGTCCCTTGGACACTGCATGTACAAGTCAATGCAACGTATGCAGAAGGGTTGAAGCCACTTGTTTTGATAACCTCTGTGTGTTGGGAGTCATAATTATGACATGAGTATGACAGGGATGTTTTAGTCTCCTCCTCCGTCACCTGGTTGTGAGGCCAGTGCACAGAATATCTCCTGTTCTGTCTCCCACTGCTCCTCATATCGGAGGCCACACTCTGCTCCTTATATAGGGGGATAGTTTTTCCCTCCAAGGGGACAGCCCCATTGCTTTCTGGGACCACTCGCTATCACACCCATCAACACCAGCTAGGAAGCCATGGTGTCTGATCCTCCTGGTTTGATCTTCTATCATTGTTGTCTCCCCCGGCATAGCATGGAGCCCCAGGATGTTGAAAAGAAGGAATTCCTACAGGACACAGTGGATGAATGTGTTTTCGCTCCTTCAACTGAGCAAGAAAGGCGTGACAGCGGCCAGTCTTACCGTGATGGCAAATTCCTGTTTGATGAACCTGAAATTGGGTCTACTCTGGATATGGCCTATGAATGCTCCCATTCCAAAGGGGCTATAACTCCACGTGGTCCCCCAGGTGGTGTCCATATTCCTTGTTCCTCACACCCTGCCAGACTCATACACCTCTCCAGCCCAGGCCCACGAGGTCACTGCCAGACCTCCTAATTATGAATTCAGCTCGTGTCCTCTCTTGCAAGGCTCTAATTTCCATTCTTGAAACATGCCCCTGAATTTGGATGCCTGCCAAGGCTGTTGGCAGCCTTTTCTGTATCTCTGGAGATAGCACTCCCCTGGTTCACGCTCTTCACTTCGTCTGTGTCTTCATTTGTCTTATCTCATCTCAAGTCAGCTGAGAACCCGAACTGGACCACTGCTATGGGACAGTGTATGTTTCTCTGGAGCAATGCAGGGTCCTGAAACTTCCCTACCCCATGAATGGCCCCTGTTTCTTTGTAGCTTTCAAGATTGTTCTGATTTGATGGCGTGTAGAATCCATTCATTGGTTTAATCTGCATGGCTGATTCCTCTAAACCATTCACCTGTTGGAATTTCAGATGGAAAAAGCCTCAATATTGCAGCAAATGTCTAGGAAGCAGCCAGGGAGTTCCCCCAGGATCTCTGAGAAACAGAATCGGTTTGTTTGCCTAGACTCAAGATTTAGGATGCTATGAGGATGGCTTGTTTTATCAGGGATATTGGTTTAATAACTCAAGAGTACCATCCCAATTTTTGCCTGCGAGGCCTTACCTAAGCGCTCCTGGATGTTTACACTCACAGTTGCCTGGTATTGCTGTGCTTATATGTCTGTCCTGTGCTATGCAGGATATAGGAGTGGGCATCTGTGAAGGCGAATGTGCTTAACGTAATTCTTTCTCTTCATTATTTGCAGAAGACCGAACTGATCAGGAGGGTCTGGGAAGACAAGAGCCGGCTGCCCCCAGGTAACTCTGGACACTCGGGGTCTGGGGATTCAAAAGTGGCACCCGGGGAGAAGCAGAAAGTGCTGACGAGCACGGTATTATCCATGCGGTCAAGGACAAATTACCAGTTTCACAATGTTCTCTGTCTTCACCGTTGTACTGGGATTGCTTCCCATTTCTTAATGACTTCTCGAGTTGAGTAAGCCACAGTCCGCTGACCCGGGTGAACGAATATGTCACAGGGACCACGGTGCTTGCTCATTCTTGTGTGCTTTAGAGAGCCATGCACATCTGCTCTCTGTCTTTAGATTTCGCTTTTTGACATGTGTTCATAACATTAAAATATCATAGCAAGTAGACAAACATGTTCTATGATGCCACAAGGTTGAGAGAAAGAGGGCTTCGTGGCATGAGATTTCTGTGACACTCCACTGCCCCCAGAGCTGCCCGTGCTTGGCCACTACATGCAGAACTCAATGCCATTTGCATGGAAGGGGAAAGGCCACCATTGTGGGACTCGTGTGGTATGAGTCATAAGTGGACGGCACAGAGATAATTCAGTCTCTTTCGCCAGAAGCTTGCTATTTGGCCCATGCACGAGCACTTATTTTCCTTTCGAACAGCTGCCCCTGTGTGAAACACAACGTGTCCCACGAAAACAAGAATCGTTTCTCTTCTTAATGGGTCCTTCCCCTCTTTGCTTTCTTGACCACTCCCTTCCGCCTTGCATCAAAGCCTGACAATACTTATGACTTCAGATCCCTCTTAGGTTAATCTTCACTTGTCCCTACCCTGCAGGCTCAGCAAACAGCTGGTAGAGGTGGTACAGCAGGACGTCTCAAGGGACTCTCAGGATGAACACTACTTGACATACTCAGTTCTTCCCGACCTGTCTGACTCCTACTGGCCTTACAGGAGCACCAACATCTTCCTACCCGAGGAACTGGAAGTCTGTTCCTCTCTGGAAGTGACCAGTGAGTACTCCATTGTCCAGGTGATCAAGCTCCACCTGGACACCCACAAAGATCTCCTGTTCTTTGTACCCCAGACCTCTGCTGTGCCGAGAGAGGTCATCCCTGTGGGCAGGCCCTGTAGAGACAAACTGATCTGCACTGGGCTCTAGGATTGAGTTTTAAGCACAGACATCAGGTGGGCGAGGCACATTTGCTCTCTTCTTAGTCCCAGGGCATGCCCATGTTACCTTGAATTCTCTGTCACTTCGTTGTTGGGCCAAGGCAGGCACGACAAGCTCAACTCACCTCAGCAACACGACCATAAAACCTGTCTGTCAGACCTAATTTGGATGAAATGTCTCTTTTCACCTCTAATAAGCTCTATGTTTCATCTCGGAGGTGGGTCCGTTAAGAATCTGTGCCTGCCGCAGTCACTTGGCATTCTTGTCCAGGGTTAACTGGTTTTGCTATTCTTAGCCCCATTCTCTGTCTCCTTTAGGTTGGCTTGTCTTCCTAAACAGTTGTCTGAAAACCCACCCTAAGTGTCTCTACTGATAGCTTGATTGTGTGTTTCCAGAAGCAGAGCTGTGCCTTGGCATTCTCCCACCACATGAATCAGGCCAATGTTCTGAGTAGCACCAAAGACTCACTTGAATTTCAGTGTCTGTAGTTGCATTCCATCTGTTCAGTCTCAGTGTACAAATTCCACGGAGCCTTCAACAACCAGGCTATCTGACGAGAGAAGGGTGAATGCTGCAGCGATCCTTTTAGAATGCAGGGAGGCTGGCTCCCCAGAATCTGTGTCAAAGAGAGAAGTTCAAGTGCTTGCACAGACGACAGGGGAGACTGTGATGTTAATCTCCTAGATAGAATAAATTTTTCCAAATGGCTCAGGCCGGAAATCAAGCCAGTTATCACATGACAATATCGGAGGCACCCTGACATATTCTTCTGACTGAACCTGTTCTCACATTGAACGTATCTGAGTGTGTGGGTAACATGAGACCCTGGATTATTAACGTACCGAGAAGGATCTCATTCATGACCAGCCCTGTCTCTATATAATTACAGAAAATCAATTCCACCATGAGGAGGAAGAAGACCAGGACCAGGCATGCCCCAGGTAACTCTGATGAATCATGGGTTGTTATTTCAGTGGTTAAACTGAAGGATTGCATCTCGAGGAAAAAATAGAAATGGCCGAACATATCTATTGCATCCATTCTTCAATTACAAAGTATCTCTTTTAACTTTGATGTATGTCTTCACCGTGTAACACGGTTACGTTCCTTTTATTGACCCCTCCATTTCAATAACCTGCAGTCAGTTGAACTTTGTGAACTAATCCTTCACAGGGATTCTCCGCATTCCCCTCTTCTCTCTTTGGTAAAACCAGAGTGAGAGGCATATCTGCCTCTAACTCTTTGGTGTTACCACATTGAGGATATATTATAGGAAAAGAACACCTCCTGTCACAGTAGTTAGAGAAAGAGACACTGAAGACACAAGATGTCTCCATTTTGAAGATGCCTTTTAACACCCGCGTTCACTTGGTCAGTGAAGGTAGTATCGACAACATTTACGTAAATGTGTTGAAGTCACCTTTAGGATTATCCATGCAGGCTGTGAGTCATGACTTCCACACTAGTTCAGGTTGTTGCTCAGAAGCTTAGTTCTGTGGCCACTGCCCTGAGCACCTTCCGTTCTCTATATCTACTGCCCCCACAGCACCACACTGCCGCCTGAAACAGGAGCAGAGTTGTTGCTGTCAAAAATTGGTGTGCCCCTTTTTTATGAGTGTAATTCCCAGCTGCCCATCAAAACGGTTAGGATGGTGGGAGGTCCACCTTTCTTGTCTTAATATTCAGATCTCCCCACCCTACCAGGTTCAGCAGGGAGCTGCCAGTGGTGGAAGTGCAGGACAACCCATGGGACTCAATGGATGAATGCTGTATGATTTCCTCAGCATTTCCTGGCCTGTCTGACCCCCACGGGAATTCTAGGAGGGCTGACATTCACTCTTTCCAAGATCTGGACATCTGTTCTCCTCTGGAAGCCGCTCGTGAGTCCTCCACTGTCCATGTGATAAAGCTCCAACTGGCCTCCCAAGTTGCCCCGCTATTTTTGGTATCCAACCTCTGGTTCCGCTGAGATGTGTCATCGCTGTGTAGAAGCCCGCTAGACATAGGGATCTGAGTCAGGCCCCAGGATAGACTTTTCACCATAGACATCAGGTGAGTCAGGGACCTACCGTTTGTTCCGTATCTCCGGCCATGCTTACGGCTCCTGACAGAAGTTAGGACATTGGAGTCAAGGCAGATATGACGAACTCACTCTCAGTTGAGCTGCATATGCAGAGGTGTCTGTCTTTGTTCCTGATTTCCTTTAAATGCCTCTCCTCATCTGCACTGCTCTCCTTTGTAGACCCGAAAAACATCCCTTGAATTTTTGTGCCTGTCCAAAGATGTTGTCAGCCTTACCTGTATCTTTGGATTTGTCATTTCCCTGCTTTCACTGCACCGATCCCCAGTGTCTGTATCCTCTGTGTTGTCTGTCTACACTGAGTCATCGTCGGAGTATTGCACGTCAACGCTTCTACCATCAGCCTCCTTGTATGTTTTCCTCGAAGCAAAGCTGAGCCTGGGCATCGCCCCTCCCCATGCATGGCTCATATGTCTGTGTAGCACAAAGGACTGTACACAATAGATTCCTTTTGCTGTGAGGGTTTGCAGATTCCATCCATCAGCCTGGTCTTTGTGTCTAAATTCCCTTAAACCCTCACACCTAGAGCATCTCATACTATACTATAAGGGAATGAGAGTTTGTTCCAGTAAGGTTTTAGAATGCATGTAAGCTGTTCCCCAGAATCTGTGGTAAAACAGATGTTTCACTCTGTACACAGACACTTGAGATGTGGCCCTATCACATTAGGGAGCTCATGCCCAATGGTATAGGAAAGAAAACCAAGGCACAATCCCAAGGTACTACCTGAGGCCTCCAGGAGGATTTCTCTCAGAGTATCCTGCTGCCCCACTAAGGGTAATTATGCCCATGCACTAGTTGTATTGGATACTTAATTTTAACGTACAAATGTTCTGTTTATGTGACTGGACCGGTCTGTATTTGTTTGTAGAAAATCATAATGATCTTTTGGAGGAAGACCAAGACCGGATATGCCCCAGGTAACTCTGAAGAATCATGGGCTTTAATTCAATGGTGACATCTCGTGATCTCAGATCTAGGCAAATCTAGAAAGTGCTAAACGTACCTATTTTACCCATTCAGCCACCCACAAAATCTTCCGTTAGCAGTGTTCTCTGTTTCACTGTGGTACTTCTAGAGGCCCCTTTCTTAATCCCCCCCCAAAAGCAGGAACCTCTTGTCCATTGATGCAGGTATCCTAAGCAGTCACAGGGACACTTTGTATTGGATCCATCCAAAATGCCCATCTGTCGCTGCTGGTTTCGCATTATGATGATGGCAGGAATTCATGGCAAGGGAAGTCTTTAGGAAAACGAAAATTCATGTCTCAGTATTTAGACAAGTAGGCCTTGGACATACGAGCTTTCTAGGAATCTACAATGCTGCCAATCTGGGGTTGTCTTGGTGATTTCTGTAAATTTCAACAAAATGTATGGAAAAGTGTTGATGCCGGTTTTATTGTTTTCTGAGTGTGCTATGTGTTGTGACTGTTGTGCACAGGGCTGGTTCAGGCTCCTTCCCTTAAGCTCCCATTCTGTCCATGCTCTGAGCACCTCCTGCTCTCGCTCCCTCCCCGCCTCCGTGATCTCTCCCCAGTGCAGCCACACTCTGGCCCCAGATAGAGGCAGAATGGTTCATCTCCCTTGATGGGGACTTCCCATTGGTTTCCTGTGACCAGTCCCTCCTCCCTGCCACCAAAACCAGCTGGGACTCCGTGTTGACTCAACCTTCTCGTTGCATCTCCTGTCCTCCCTGTAACACCAGGTTCCCCAGGGAGCTGCCAGTAGCAGAAGAGAATGAAGTCCCACAGGACTCACTGGACGAATGTTGTTTGACTTCTTCAGTTGGCCATGACCTGCCAGACACCTGGAGGCCGTATACAAGTGCCTCATCCATATTTGATACTCTGGAAACTTTCTTGGGTCTGGATGTATATGGTAAGTACTCCCACGTGAGGGGCACAAGGTTCCTGGGGCGGGGGCTCCAAGGAAGCCTGTCTTCTCTGTATCCAACAACCTAAATAGGCTGAGACATGCACCCGTGGCAACAGGCCCTGTAGACTCAAACTGGTTTGAACTTTGCCCTTGGAGTTAATTTTGAAAACACTGGGACACCTGGGTGTTTCAGTTGGTTATGCATCCAGCTCTTGATGTCCACTCAGATCTTCATCTCAGGGTTGTGAGTTCAAGCCCCAGGTTAAGCTCCACACTGGTTGTGGAGCCTACTTCAAAAAAAAAAAAAAAGTGTGTTTTGAATCAGACAAATTTCCTTTCCTTCTGTCTCAGACTACCCTCTGTCACCCGGCCCCCTCACAAGTGCAGGCTGTTGGTACCAAGTCAGGTTGGAGAGGAGAAATGGAGGGAAAAGGGCAAAAACTCAGCCACCACTATCTCACCTGGAGACATCTGGGTCACAGACCTCTTTTTATTTCTTGCAAGAAGAATTCTGTGCTACCCATGAAATTCTGTTGCCAGTTATATTTCCTGTGTGCTTCCTGCAAAGTCTCTGGCTCTCCACACAGGTTTCCAGTCAGCTCCATATTTGTAGCATCGGAAATCAGCATTTGTTGCTGATTTTAATGTTTTTGCTCCTGGGGTGCCTACGTTCCTCTGGAGCATATAGATCGAAAATCCTCAGCCTCGAATCCTGTCTGTACACCATGGTTTCAGTGAAGCCAGAGCCCTAGCCCCGGTTTTCCATCCTCCACGGATGGCGTGCTTTTTACCCTTCCTGCAGCGTCAGTGACTTTTCCCCCATGTGGATATGTTTTCAGTCAAGTGTCTGCTCAGTGGCATAATGTCCTATCAATGATCAAAGGCCCGTGCACTTGACGTGGGCGTGGCCTCATTCAGGAGCAAAGCAGAGTTGTTCCCCTCTCCAGATTCTTCAGAAAATGCTGCCTGCTGAGCCAGACCCCTTTGGGGCCACACTCTCACAGGAGTGCAGGCTAAAACCCAATTTCCCTTTCTTCCCATTCAGGGTATTTTTTGGCCTTCCCTTCTGGGAGAAGCATTGGCATCGTTAGGAGTCTTTCTTTGCTCATCAAATCACTTTGAAGGAGCAGCAAGGAGTATAAGATGTTCCTTGCCCTGTCAATGTTGTATAGTGAAATTGGCCGTGAAACGATTTGTCCCTCACCTTATTTGGTCAGTAACAGCCTTTCCACACTAGGACCACTTTCTCCCCTGTTTCCTATCCCTCCCCGAGGGGTAAGGAAGCCAAGGCTTCCTAGGGGTTACAGCAATTCAGGAAGCAGAAATGAAACACAGAGTTATTTACTCTTGTGCTCTACCATGACCCTTCCCGTGCCCACTCAGCAGCAGCTCTATTTCTCTGGAAGCATCGGGTCCTCACAGGGACACTCTCGAGTCCATGTGGCATCTCCTGTGACAGCTGAGGTTGCTGAGCCTCAGCAAGGTCACGTCACTTGCCCAAGACTTCTGGCCAGTGGGTAGTGGGACATCAGACTCACCAGATCAGGCTGTCCATTGATCTCAACTCAGTCCTGTCAGGGAGTAGGTGGGGATGGAGCTCACACTTTCATCTCTGCTTTTGTACCAAATTATTTGAAACAGTTGTGAATGTAAACAAAAATGTTGCAAGACTGTCCCAAAGACCCCTGTGACTCAGCCATGCATCTGCCAACCCCTACCCTGTGTGTCACTCTGTGGTGTAAGCAGAGCCAGCGGCTCGTCCAGCCCCTCTGCGAGATCAAGGTCTCAAAGAGGCTCTCCATCCCAAAGCAATCAGGGCTGAGAGTTCCCCAGGCTTTTCTGTTTTCAGAAGGGGTCCCATGGAGGCTCCTCACTTGGCTGCCTGTCACCCTTGTAAGGCTGCACATTCCCTCAGAGATGCTGACGGCCAAGTGTGTGTTCCCATGGGCAGTGGGATGAGAAAGGTTCAGACACATGTCTCAGAAGGCAGGTGTGTATGATACGGCCTTCCATTCACCCTGGACTTTGGGGGCAACTTTCAGCCACGTGGATGGGCTGAGATGAGTGAATGCAGCGTCTATATTATACACGGCCCGTCCAGGGTAGGGGTTCTGACGGCAGCGTGTGATCAGTGTGCATAGGCTGTGATTCCAGCAACAGGGCCGCAGGAGGGCTACTCAGGCCCATCCTGCCTGCACAGGGAGAACCCTTGTAGAAACAGGCCAATCTCATGGAAGTGCCAACCTTAGCTTTCATCCAGGGCTTTTCCCCACTAGCCAAACTAAAAATAGTGGACGGTCCTTCAGAGTTTGATAAAATATTTTCCCTTTCTTCTGCATGTGCAAAGCACATTGTTTGAGTAGATTAAATGAAGCCTGGTAGTTGAGAAAAGAGCCATAAAAGAACGTGAGGAAATTAGGAGTCATAACTTTAAGCACACTTAGACCTTCATTCAAGATATCATTTGAGAATGGGGAACCTGGTTTTGACAACTCCTTCTCCAACCAGATTTGCTAATTGCAGATGATTTAGCCTTTCCCCCAGTAGGAAGTATCATAAAGTCATATGACATGTCCTAAATTGTGCTTAACAATGACTGGTGACAGTGTGCCTCGAGGAATGATGGAAGGCCTACCCATCTGAGAGACGTGCTTGGGGCAGAAGCCGTGGGAGCTGGGGAGGCACCTGGTGTGGCGTGGGGAGAAGTGATTCTGGAGGACAGAGAGGGACCAGAGGACCAAGCGACCCCAGAGGCAGGGTGAGGAGTGGAGAGTGTGTGCAGCAGAGAGGGGACTGAGCGCTCCCCAGCACGGTGGGCGTTTGGGAGGACAGGACTTGGGGGCGTTGCTAGCGCTGGCAGGAAAGAGCAGATAGAAGGAGGTGGGAGAACGCACGGTGAGAGGAGATACAGGGCGTTGCCAGGGAGGCTAAACAGTCACAGACTCATGGAATCGTTTGTAGTGACAGATGAAAAGATTAGGGAGAATGAGATGCACACAAGGGACCAGGAATCATGGCAGGGAGCCGCCAGGCCCCGCTGAGGCTGACCTGCTCTGGCGAGAGGCTGTGGCACGTCTCTGGTTAGCCCCCTTTCTGAGAACACGGACTCCCTTCACAGTCGCAATCTGAGCGGGTTTGATTACGGAGTGCGGTCCACACCTCACTGAGGGGTGTGTGATGTGAGGACTGGGTGCTGTATGCCCTCCCTGAAGACCCACAAGTCTGATCCTATACTACTTCTGGCCTGGAAGTTTCCAAAGGGACTCAGACCGCTGCTACGTTACTCAGAGCTGTTAGCCCTTTCTCCAATGGCAATAGAATATATCGCATACAGATGTGTGGGTGGGGGGAAAGCAATCAGATATTGCAGATAAGAAACCTCAAAAGGCTCCAGAGCTGTGAAATGTTCCCATAACTTGGTCCGTGGTCCCGTCTCTAGTGGTACCTAAAGCATCTAGAGGTACCCTTCGCAACTCCCTTCTCTAGTGGTACCTGAAGCCTGGAGGTCGAACTTGTTTCCCTGTTCGTTTTCTTGAGGGGGAAACAACCGACAACTCCTTCTCCACATGCCCTGAGGCCTCTCTAGGATCTTCTCCCTAGGCTGTAGGACCAAGGTTACTACTAACTGAATGATAGGCATGAACTCATGTGCCCATCCAAAGGCCTGGTGGCGTCAAGTGGGTATTTTCACCTCAGGGACTTTGCTGGCTTGGAACCTGCCATCCCAGCATCCCCAGGCTGGGACATAATGGTGACATCTCCTTCATACATATCATGTGTGCCTTTGTGCTTGCTCACAGTGTGGTCTTAAAGGCAGACGGGGACATCAGACATGGGTGGTCTGGGAGTGCTCAGCTAAGGAGCCCGGGGATTGAGCCCATTGAGATCTCTTCTTGCTTCAGCTCCGATGCAGGCTCCCTGTCACCAAGGGCCATCAAGCGGAAACTGGACTTTCCAAAGGGCAGAGGTGCAGACTTCAGGAGCACGGACACAGCCAAGCACCCAGGTGGCCAATATTCTGCCACTGCAGTTGGACCAGCAGTTGGATTGTGGTGACAACAGAGCCAGGCTCGGCCTCTCCTGCACCCTCGGGAGCCTGGACGCCGAGTTGGGTCCTGGGAACCAATGGCCGCCCTTCCAAGGTGAGTGGGGACAGGAGTAGGCCGTTCTGGTCTCCGCATTGGTCATCACCGGCTCATGGCTGGAGGCCGCAGTGGGGTGAGGTCGAACCCCACGATGCTCCAATACAGCGAGGTGAGCAAGAGCCTGTGTTTAGTGGCAGCTGTGTCCCAGGGCCTGGGCTTGCGACTTCCTGGCTGTTTAACTTAGTCATCTTCTTACGTATTGTCCCCTCGGTCCCCTCATCAGAACCTGTGCAGATGGTATCTCCGTTCCATCAGTGCTGGGAGCATGAAACCACGTCGTTTCTAGGGGGGCTGATTCAACAACAATTGCTTGATAATATCTATGAATTTGTCATGTCTAATTTTGGGGTCTCTGTGGTGCTTGCACACTTGGAAAATGGTGTCAGGGCATGATTCATGGGGGTGGAGCGGTTCCTACTGGCCCCACTTCCCCGGACCCCATCTCCACTGGCTTTCTCAGGAAAGCTCCTGTGCCCGGTTTTCTCTCCGTCAGCATCTCCAAGCCCATCTTCTCTGTTTGGCGCTCACATTCACAATAGAAATACTTGTCTCCGGCTTATTTCTGTTTTTTCCCTTTTCTAAACAAATAAGGGGCCACTTTCCTACACAAAGTGCACACGTCACTCTCTCCTCTGATCCTCCGTCTAGTTCGTCATCTCCCCTCATCCCTGGGGCCTCGTTCCCAGCTTCCTGCTCATCAGAATCCGCCTCTGCTCGGATTTCCTGACGTCTGAGCTTTTCCACCCTCCCCTGGGTCGTGTCTTCCTTACCCTCCCACACTCAGTGTCCCTTCCTGGAGCCTGGGGCCCCGGGACTCCTCTGTCAGGCGCCGAACTACCGGAGAATTGGGGAGGCGCCGTTCCCACGTGGCGGAGACATAAGCAGCAGCTCGGTGGCACCAGGGAGAGGCCCCCGAGAAAGAGCTCAGTGAGTGTTCGGGGATGCACAGCCCAACAAGGGCCTTTGAACGGGACCTACTTACCGTCTTCCCCCTTGAGCCTCTCTGTCACTTCTCCTTGTCGCCCACGGTCCGGGTCCCGACTCACCTCGCAGGCTCACATCCAGGGATAGAGAGAAAGTGCTGCCTAGAACTATTTCATCCATTCAGTCAATAGCAGAATATGCCCTTTAACCATGTCATCTATTTTCATGTGGTAGTTGTGTAGGTGTCACTTTCTTACTCCCTTTCATGTTGAATAACCTACAGAGAGTGGACACACATGAATTGAGCAAACCCAGGGATTCCGGTAATCAGCTGTTTTCTCCTGTGTGGTTAAAACCAAAGTGAGATGTGTATTAATTTTGTGTCTGTTTGACATCATCATGTTGGAGGATTTTGGATAGCAAGAGAGGAAATTGAAGAATAAATGCATGTCCCATCAAAATATTGAGAAAATATTCCTTGGAGTCAGAATGTCTGAGAGGCAGTAAGGCCTCAGGATATTTAGTCCCTTGGACACTGCATGTACAAGTCAATGCAACGTATGCAGAAGGGTTGAAGCCACTTGTTTTGATAAACTCTGTGTGCTGGGAGTCATAATTATGACATGAGTATGACAGGGATGTTTTAGTCACCTCCTCCGTCACCTGGTTATGAGGCCAGTGCACAGAATATCTCCTGCTCTGTCTCCCACTGCTCCTCATATCGGAGGCCACACTCTGCTCCTTATATAGGGGGATAGTGTTTTCCCTCCAAGGGGACAGGCACATTGCTTTCTGGGACCACTCGCTATCACACCCATCAACCCCAGCTAGGAAGCCATGGTGTCTGATCCTCCTGGTTTGATCTTCTATCATTGTTGTCTCCCCCGGCATAGCATGGAGCCCCAGGATGTTGAAAAGAAGGAATTCCTACAGGACACAGTGGATGAATGTGTTTTGGCTCCTTCAAAAGTGCAAGAAAGGCGTGACAGTGGCCAGTCTTACCGTGATGGCAAATTCCTGTTTGATGAACCTGAATTTGGGTCTACTCTGGATATGGCCTATGAATGCTCCCATTCCAAAGGGGCTATAACTCCACGTGGTCCCCCAGGTGGTGTCCATATTCCTTGTTCCTCACACCCTGCCAGACTCATACACCTCTCCATCCCAGGCCCACGAGGTCACTGCCAGACCTCCTAATTATGAATTCAGCTCGTGTCCTCTCTTGCAAGGCTCTAATTTCCATTCTTGAAACATGCCCCTGAATTTGGGTGCCTGCCAAGGCTGTTGGCAGCCTTTTCTATATCTCTGGAGATGGCACTCCCCTGGTTCACGCTCTTCACTTCGTCTATGTCTTCATTTGTCTTATCTCATCTCAAGTCAGCTGAGAACCCGAACTGGACCACTGCTTTGGGACAGTGTATGTTTCTCTGGAGCAATGCAGGGTCCTGAAACTTCCCTACCCCATGAGTGTCCCCTGTTTCTTTGTAGCTTTCAAGATTGTTCTGATTTGATGGCGTGTAGAATCCATTCATTGGTTTAATCTGCATGGCTGATTCCTCTAAACCATTCACCTGTTGGAATTTCAGATGGAAAAAGCCTCAATATTGCAGCAACTGTCTAGGAAGCAGCCAGGGAGTTCCCCCAGGATCTCTGAGAAACAGAATCGGTTTGTTTGCCTAGACTCAAGATTTAGGATGCTATGAGGATGGCTTGTTTTATCAGGGATATTGGTTTAATGACTCAAGAGTACCATCCCAATTTTTGCCCGCGAGGCCTTACCTAAGCGCTCCTGGATGTTTACACTCACAGTTGCCTGGTATTGCTGTGCTTATATGTCTGTCCTGTGCTATGCAGGATATAGGAGTGGGCATCTGTGAAGGCGAATGTGCTTAACGTAATTCTTTCTCTTCATTATTTGCAGAAGACCGAACTGATCAGGAGGGTCTGGGAAGACAAGAGCCGGCTGCCCCCAGGTAATTCTGGACACTCGGGGGCTGGGGATTCAAAAGTGGCACCCGGGGAGAAGCAGAAAGTGCTGACGAGCACGGTATTATCCATGCGTTCAAAGACAAATTACCAGTTTCACAATGTTCTCTGTCTTCACCGTTGTACTGGGATTGCTTCCCATTTCTTAATGACTTCTCGAGTTGAGTAAGCCACAGTCCGCTGACCCGGGTGAACGAATATGTCACAGGGACCACGGTGCTTGCTCATTCTTGTGTGCTTTAGAGAGCCATGCACATCTGCTCTCTGTCTTTAGATTTCGTGTGGACAAGTGTTCATAACATTAAAATATCATAGCTAGTAGACAAACATGTTCTATGATGCCACAAGGTTGAGAGAAAGAGGGCTTCCTGGCATGAGATTTCTGTGACAGTCCACTGCCCCCAGAGCTGCCCGTGCTTGGCCACTACATGCAGAACTCAATGCCATTTGCATGGAAGGGGAAAGGCCACCATTGTGGGACTCGTGTGGTATGAGTCATAAGTGAACGGCACAGAGATAATTCAGTCTCTTTCGCCAGAAGCTTGCTATTTGGCCCGTGCACGAGCACTTATTTTCCTTTCGAACAGCTGCCCCTGTGTGAAACACAACGTGTCCCACGAAAACAAGAATCGTTTCTCTTCTTAATGGGTCCTTCCCCTCTTTGCTTTCTTGACCACTCCCTTCCGCCTTGCATCAAAGCCTGACAGGACTTATGACTTCAGATCCCTCTTAGGTTAATCTTCACTTGTCCCTACCCTGCAGGCTCAGCAGACAGCTGGTAGAGGTGGTACAGCAGGACGTCTCAAGGGACTCTCAGGATGAACACTACTTGACATACTCAGTTCTTCCTGACCTGTCTGACTCCTACTGGCCTTACAGGAGCACCAACATCTTCCTACCCGAGGAACTGGAAGTCTGTTCCTCTCTGGAAGTGACCAGTGAGTACTCCATTGTCCAGGTGATCAAGCTCCACCTGGACACCCACAAAGATCTCCTGTTCCTTGTACCCCAGACCTCTTCTGTGCCGAGAGAGGTCATCCCTGTGGGCAGGCCCTGTGGAGACAAACTGATCTGCACTGGGCTCTAGGATTGAGTTTTAAGCACAGACATCAGGTGGGCGAGGCACATTTGCTCTCTTCTTAGTCCCAGGGCATGCCCATGTTACCTTGATTTCTCTGTCACTTCGTTGTTGGGCCAAGGCAGGCACGACAAGCTCAACTCAACTCAGCAACACGACCATAAAACCTGTCTGTCAGACCTAATTTGGATGAAATGTCTCTTTTCACCTCTAATAAGCTCTATGTTTCATCTCGGAGGTGGGTCCGTTAAGAATCTGTGCCTGCCGCAGTCACTTGGCATTCTTGTCCAGGGTTAACTGGTTTTGCTATTCTTAGCCCCATTCTCTGTCTCCTTTAGGTTGGCTTGTCTTCCTAAACAGTTGTCTGAAAACCCACCCTAAGTGTCTCTACTGATAGCTTGATTGTGTGTTTCCAGAAGCAGAGCTGTGCCTTGGCATTCTCCCACCACATGAATCAGGCCAATGTTCTGAGTAGCACCAAAGACTCACTTGAATTTCAGTGTCTGTAGTTGCATTCCATCTGTTCAGTCTCAGTGTACAAATTCCACTGAGCCTTCAACAACCAGGCTATCTGACGAGAGAAGGGTGAATGCTGCAGCGGTCCTTTTAGAATGCAGGGAGGCTGACTCCCCAGAATCTGTGTCAAAGAGAGAAGTTCAAGTGCTTGCACAGACGACAGGGGAGACTGTGATGTTAATCTCCTAGATAGAATAAATTTTTCCAAATGGCTCAGGCCGGGAAATCAAGCCAGTTATCACATGACAATATCGGAGGCACCCTGACATATTCTTCTGACTGAACCTGTTCTCACATGGAACGTATCTGAGTGTGTGGGTAACATGAGACCCTGGATTATTAACGTACCGAGAAGGATCTCATTCATGACCAGCCCTGTCTCTATATAATTACAGAAAATCAATTCCACCATGAGGAGGAAGAAGACCAGGACCAGGCATGCCCCAGGTAACTCTGATGAATCATGGGTTGTTATTTCAGTGGTTAAACTGAAGGATTGCATCTCGAGGAAAAAATAGAAATGGCCGAACATATCTATTGCATCCATTCTCCAATTACAAAGTATCTCTTTTAACTTTGATGTATGTCTTCACCGTGTAACACGGTTACGTTCCTTTTATTGACCCCTCCATTTCAATAACCTGCAGTCAGTTGAACTTTGTGAACTAATCCTTCACAGGGATTCTCCGCATTCCCCTCTTCTCTCTTTGGTAAAACCAGAGTGAGAGGCATATCTGCCTCTAACTCTTTGGTGTTACCACATTGAGGATATATTATAGGAAAAGAACACCTCCTGTCACAGTAGTTAGAGAAAGAGACACTGAAGACACAAGATGTCTCCATTTTGAAGATGCCTTTTAACACCCGCGTTCACTTGGTCAGTGAAGGTAGTATCGACAACATTTACGTAAATGTGTTGAAGTCACCTTTAGGATTATCCATGCAGGCTGTGAGTCATGACTTCCTTTCCACACTAGTTCAGGTTGTTGCTCAGAAGCTTAGTTCTGTGGCCACTGCCCTGAGCACCTTCCGTTCTCTATATCTACTGCCCCCACAGCACCACACTGCCGCCTGAAACAGGAGCAGAGTTGTTGCTGTCAAAAATTGGTGTGCCCCTTTTTTATGAGTGTAATTCCCAGCTGCCCATCAAAACGGTTAGGATGGTGGGAGGTCCACCTTTCTTGTCTTAATGTTCAGATCTCCCCACCCTACCAGGTTCAGTAGGGAGCTGCCAGTGGTGGAAGAGCAGGACAACCCATGGCACTCAATGGATGAATGCTATATGATTTCCTCAGCATTTCCTGGCCTGTCTGACCCCCACGGGAATTCTAGGAGGGCTGACATTCACTCTTTCCAAGATCTGGACATCTGTTCTCCTCTGGAAGCAGCTCGTGAGTCCTCCACTGTCCATGTGATAAAGCTCCAACTGGCCTCCCAAGTTGCCCCGCTATTTTTGGTATCCAACCTCTGGTTCCGCTGAGATGTGTCATCGCTGTGTAGAAGCCCGCTAGACATAGGGATCTGAGTCAGGCCCCAGGATAGACTTTTCACCATAGACATCAGGTGAGTCAGGGACCTACCGTTTGTTCCGCATCTCCGGCCATGCCTATGGCTCCTGACAGAAGTTAGGACATTGGAGTCAAGGCAGATGTGACGAACTCACTCTCAGTTGAGCTGCATATGCAGAGGTGTCTGTCTTTGTTCCTGATTTCCTTTAAATGCCTCTCCTTATCTGCACTGCTCTCCTTTGTAGACCCGAAAAACATCCCTTGAATTTTTGTGCCTGTCCAAAGATGTTGTCAGCCTTACCTGTATCTTTGGATTTGTCATTTCCCTGCTTTCACTGCACCGATCCCCAGTGTCTGTATCCTCTGTGTTGTCTGTCTACACTGAGTCATCGTCGGAGTATTGCACGTCAACGCTTCTACCATCAGCCTCCTTGTATGTTTTCCTCGAAGCAAAGCTGAGCCTGGGCATCGCCCCTCCCCATGCATGGCTCATATGTCTGTGTAGCACAAAGGACTGTACACAATAGATTCCTTTTGCTGTGAGGGTTTGCAGATTCCATCCATCAGCCTGGTCTTTGTGTCTAAATTCCCTTAAACCCTCCCACCTAGAGCATCTCATACTATAGTATAAGGGAATGAGAGGTTGTTCCAGTAAGGTTTTAGAATGCATGTAAGCTGTTCCCCAGAATGTGTGGTAAAACAGATGTTTCACTCTGTACACAGACACTTGAGATGTGGCCCTATCACATTAGGGAGCTCATGCCCAATGGTATAGGAAAGCAAACCAAGGCACAATCCCAAGGTACTACCTGAGGCCTCCAGGAGGATTTCTCTCAGAGTATCCTGCTGCCCCACTAAGGGTAATTATGCCCATGCACTAGTTGTATTGGATACTTAATTTTAACATACAAATGTTCTGTTTATGTGACTGGACCTGTCTGTATTTGTTTGTAGAAAATCATAATGATCTTTTGGAGGAAGACCAAGACCGGATATGCCCCAGGTAACTCTGAAGAATCATGGGCTTTAATTCAATGGTGACATCTCGTGATCTCAGATCTAGGCAAATCTAGAAAGTGCTAAACGTACCTATTTTACCCATTCAGCCACCCACAAAATCTTCCGTTAGCAGTGTTCTCTGTTTCACTGTGGTACTTCTAGAGGCCCCTTTCTTAATCCCCCCCCAAAAGCAGGAACCTCTTGTCCATTGATGCAGGTATCCTAAGCAGTCACAGGGACACTTTGTATTGGATCCATCCAAAATGCCCATCTGTCGCTGCTGGTTTCGCATTATGATGTTGGCAGGAATTCATGGCAAGGGAAGTGTTTAGGAAAACGAAAATTCATGTCTCAGTATTTAGACAAGTAGGCCTTGGACATACGAGCTTTCTAGGAATCTACAATGCTGCCAATCTGGGGTTGTCTTGGTGATTTCTGTAAATTTCAACAAAATGTATGCAAAAGTGTTGATGCCGGTTTTATTGTTTTCTGAGTGTGCTATATGTTGTGACTGTTGTGCACAGGGCTGGTTCAGGCTCCTTCCCTTAAGCTCCCATTCTGTCCATGCTCTGAGCACCTCCTGCTCTCGCTCCCTCCCCGCCTCCATGATCTCTCCCCAGTGCAGCCACACTCTGGCCCCAGATAGAGGCAGAATGGTTCATCTCCCTTGATGGGGACTTCCCATTGGTTTCCTGTGACCAGTCCCTCCTCCCTGCCACCAAAACCAGCTGGGACTCCGTGTTGACTCAACCTTCTCGTTGCATCTCCTGTCCTCCCTGTAACACCAGGTTCCCCAGGGAGCTGCCAGTAGCAGAAGAGAATGAAGTCCCACAGGACTCACTGGACGAATGTTGTTTGACTTCTTCAGTTGGCCATGACCTGCCAGACACCTGGAGGCCGTATACAAGTGCCTCATCCATATTTGATACTCTGGAAACTTTCTTGGGTCTGGATGTAGATGGTAAGTACTCCCACGTGAGGGGCACAAGGTTCCTGGGGCGGGGGCTCCAAGGAAGCCTGTCTTCTCTGTATCCAACCACCTAAATAGGTTGAGACATGCACCCGTGGCAACAGGCCCTGTAGACTCAAACTGGTTTGAACTTTGCCCTTGGAGTTAATTTTGAAAACACTGGGACACCTGGGTGTTTCAGTTGGTTATGCATCCACCTCTTGATGTCCACTCAGATCTTCATCTCAGGGTTGTGAGTTCAAGCCCCAGGTTAAGCTCCACACTGGTTGTGGAGCCTACTTCAAAAAAAAAAAAAGTGTGTTTTGAATCAGACAAATTTCCTTTCCTTCTGTCTCAGACTACCCTCTGTCACCCGGCCCCCTCACAAGTGCAGGCTGTTGGTACCAAGTCAGGTTGGAGAGGAGAAATGGAGGGAAAAGGGCAAAAACTCAGCCACCACTATCTCACCTGGAGACATCTGGGTCACAGACCTCTTTTTATTTCTTGCAAGAAGAATTCTGTGCTACCCATGAAATTCTGTTGCCAGTTCTATTTCCTGTGTGCTTCCTGCAAAGTCTCTGGCTCTCCACACAGGTTTCCAGTCAGCTCCATATTTGTAGCATCGGAAATCAGCATTTGTTGCTGATTTTAAAGTTTTTGCTCCTGGGGTGCCTACGTTCCTCTGGAGCATTTAGATCGAAAATCCTCAGCCTCGAATCCTGTCTGTGCACCATGGTTTCAGTGAAGCCAGAGCCCTAGCCCCGGTTTTCCATCCTCCACGGATGGCGTGCTTTTTACCCTTCCTGCAGCGTCAGTGACTTTTCCCCCATGTGGATATGTTTTCAGTCAAGTGTCTGCTCAGTGGCATAATGTCCTATCAATGATCAATGGCCCGTGCACCTGACGTGGGCGTGGCCTCATTCAGGAGCAAAGCAGAGTTGTTCCCCTCTCCAGATACTTCAGAAAATGCTGCCTGCTAAGCCAGACCCCTTTCGGGCCACACTCTCACAGGAGTGCAGGCTAAAACCCAATTTCCCTTTCTTCCCACTCAGGGTATTTTTCGGCCTTCCCTTCTGGGAGAAGCATTGGCATCGTTAGGAGTCTTTCTTTGCTCATCAAATCACTTTGAAGGAGCAGCAAGGAGTATAAGATGTTCCTTGCCCTGTCAATGTTGTATAGTGAAATTGGCCATGAAACGATTTGTCCCTCACCTTATTTGGTCAGTAACAGCCTTTCCACACTAGGACCACTTTCTCCCCTGTTTCCTATCCCTCCCCGAGGGGTAAGGAAGCCAAGGCTTCCTAGGGGTTACAGCAATTCAGGAAGCAGAAATGAAACACAGAGTTATTTACTCTTGTGCTCTACCATGCCCCTTCCCGTGCCCACTCAGCAGCACCTCTATTTCTCTGGAAGCATCGGGTCCTCACAGGGACACTCTCGAGTCCATGTGGCACCTCCTGTGACAGCTGAGGGTGCTGAGCCTCAGCAAGGTCACGTCACTTGCCCAAGACTTCTGGCCAGTGGGTAGTGGGACATCAGACTCACCAGATCAGGCTGTCCATTGATCTCAACTCAGTCCTGTCAGGGTGTAGGTGGGGATGGAGCTCACACTTTCATCTCTGCTTTTGTACCAAATTATTTGAAACAGTTGTGAATGTAAACAAAAATATTGCAAGACTGTCCCAAAGACCCCTGTGAC
This sequence comes from Eumetopias jubatus, assembly GCF_037043125.1. Lineage (NCBI taxonomy): Eukaryota > Metazoa > Chordata > Mammalia > Carnivora > Otariidae > Eumetopias > Eumetopias jubatus. The sequence goes on from NW_028274845.1 coordinate 1,186,175, forward strand.
TCAGCCATGCATCTGCCAACCCCTACCCTGTGTGTCACTCTGTGGTGTAAGCAGAGCCAGCGGCTCGTCCAGGCCCTCTGCGAGATCAAGGTCTCAAAGAGGCTCTCCATCCCAAAGCAATCAGGGCTGAGAGGTCCCCAGGCTTTTCTGTTTTCACCAGGGGTCCCATGGAGGCTCCTCACTTGGCTGCCTGTCACCCTTGTAAGGCTGCACATTCCCTCAGAGATGCTGACGGCCAAGTGTGGGTTCCCATGGGCAGTGGGATGAGAAAGGTTCAGACACATGTCTCAGAAGGCAGGTGTGTGTGATACGGCCTTCCATTCACCCTGGACCATGGGGGCAACGTTCAGCCACGTGGATGGGCTGAGATGAGTGAATGCAGCGTCTATATTATACACGGCCCGTCCAGGGTAGGGGTTCTGACGGCAGCGTGTGATCAGTGTGCATAGGCTGTGATTCCAGCAACAGGGCCGCAGGAGGGCTACTCAGGCCCATCCTGCCTGCACAGGGAGAACCCTTGTAGAAACAGGCCAAACTCATGGAAGTGCCAACCTTAGCTTTCATCCAGGGCTTTTCCCCACTAGCCAAACTAAAAATAGTGGACGGTCCTTCAGAGTTTGATAAAATATTTTCCCTTTATTTCTGCATGTGCAAAGCACATTGTTTGAGTAGATTAAATGAAACCTGGTAGTTGAGAAAAGAGCCATAAAAGAACGTGAGGAAATTAGCAGTCATAACTTTAAGCACACTTAGACCTTCATTCAAGATAACATTTGAGAATGGGGAACCTGGTTTTGACAACTCCTTCTCCAACCAGATTTGCTAATTGCAGATGATTTAGCCTTTCCCCCAGTAGGAAGTATCATAAAGTCATATGACATGTCCTAAATTGTGCTTAACCATGACTGGTGACAGTGTGCCTCGAGGAATGATGGAAGGCCTACCCATCTGAGAGACGTGCTTGGGGCAGAAGCCCTGGGAGCTGGGGAGGCACCTGGTGTGGGGTGGGGAGAAGTGATTCTGGAGGACAGAGAGGGACCAGAGGACCAAGCGACCCCAGAGGCAGGGTGAGGTGTGGAGAGTGTGTGCAGCAGAGAGGGGACTGAGCGTTCCCCAGCACGGTGGGCGTTTGGGAGGACAGGACTTGGGGGCGTTGCTAGCGCAGGCAGGAAAGAGCAGATAGAAGGAGGTGGGAGAACGCACGGTGAGAGGAGATACAGGGCGTTGCCAGGGAGGCTAAACAGTCACAGACTCATGGAATCGTTTGTAGTGACAGATGAAAAGACTAGGGAGAATGAGATGCACACAAGGGACCAGGAATCTTGGCAGGGAGCCGCCAGGCCCCGCTGAGGCTGACCTGCTCTGGCGAGAGGCTGTGGCACGTCTCTGGTTAGCCCCCTCTCTGAGAACACGGACTCCCTTCACAGTCGCAATCTGAGCGGGTTTGATTACGGAGTGCGGTCCACACCTCTCTGAGGGGTGTGTGATGCGAGGACTGGGTGCTGTATGCCCTCCCTGAAGACCCACAAGTCTGATCCTATAGTACTTCTGGCCTGGAAGTTTCCAAAGGGACTCAGACCGCTGCTACGTTACTCAGAGCTGTTAGCCCCTCCTCCAATGGCAATAGAATATATCGCATACAGATGTGTGGGTGGGGGGAAAGCAATCAGATATTGCAGATAAGAAACCTCAAAAGGCTCCAGAGCTGTGAAATGTTCCCATAAGTTGGTCCGTGGTCCCGTCTCTAGTGGTACCTAAAGCATCTAGAGGTACCCTTCGCAACTCCCTTCTCTAGTGGTACCTGAAGCCTGGAGGTCGAACTTGTTTCCCTGTTCGTTTTCTTGAGGGGGAAACAACCGACAACTCCTTCTCCACATGCCCTGAGGCCTCTCTAGGATCTTCTCCCTAGGCTGTAGGACCAAGGTTACTACTAACTGAATGATAGGCATGAACTCATGTGCCCATCCAAAGGCCCGGTGGCGTCAAGTGGGTATTTTCACCTCAGGGACTTTGCTGGCTTGGAACCTGCCATCCCAGCATCCCCAGGCTGGGACATAATGGTGACATCTCCTTCATACATATCATGTGTGCCTTTGTGCTTGCTCACAGTGTGGTCTTAAAGGCAGACGGGGACATCAGACATGGGTGGTCTGGGAGTGCTCAGCTAAGGAGCCCGGGGATTGAGCCCATTGAGATCTCTTCTTGCTTCAGCTCCGATGCAGGCTCCCTGTCACCAAGGGCCATCAAGCGGAAACTGGACTTTCCAAAGGGCAGAGGTGCAGACTTCAGGAGCACGGACACAGCCAAGCACCCAGGTGGCCAATATTCTGCCACTGCAGTTGGACCAGCAGTTGGATTGTGGTGACAACAGAGCCAGGCTCGGCCTCTCCTGCACCCTCGGGAGCCTGGACGCCGAGTTGGGTCCTGGGAACCAATGGCCCCCCTTCCAAGGTGAGTGGGGACAGGAGTAGGCCGTTCTGGTCCCCGCATTGGTCATCACCGGCTCATGGCTGGAGGCCGCAGTGGGGTGAGGTCGAACCCCACGATGCTCCAATACAGCGAGGTGAGCAAGAGCCTGTGTTTAGTGGCAGCTGTGTCCCAGGGCCTGGGCTTGCGACTTCCTGGCTGTTTAACTTAGTCATCTTCTTACGTATTGTCCCCTCGGTCCCCTCATCGGAACCTGTGCAGATGGTATCTCCGTTCCATCAATGCTGGGAGCATGAAACCACATCGTTGCTAGGGGGGCTGATTCAACAACAATTGCTTGATAACATCTATGAATTTGTCATGTCTAATTTTGGGGTCTCTGTGGTGCTTGCACACTTGGAAAATGGTGTCAGGGCATGATTCATGGGGGTGGAGCGGTTCCTACTGGCCCCACTTCCCCGGACCCCATCTCCACTGGCTTTCTCAGGAAGGCTCCTGTGCCCGATTTTCTCTCCGTCAGCATCTCCAAGCCCATCTTCTCTGTTTGGCGCTCACATTCACAATAGAAATACTGGTCTCCGGCTTATTTCTGTTTTTTCCCTTTTCTAAACAAATAAGGGGCCACTTTCTTACATAAAGTGCACACGTCACTCTCTCCTCTGATCCTCCGTCTAGTTCGTCATCTCCCCTCATCTCTGGGGCCTCGTTCCCAGCTTCCTGCTCATCAGAATCCGCCTCTGCTCGGATTTCCTGACGTCTGAGCTTTTCCACCCTCCCCTGGGTCGTGTCTTCCTTACCCTCCCGCACTCAGTGTCCCTTCCTGGAGCCTGGGGTGGCCCGGGACTCCTCTGTCAGGCGCCGAACTACCTGAGAAATGGGGAGGCGCCGTTCCCACGTGGCGGAGACATAAGCAGCAGCTCGGTGGCACCAGGGAGAGGCCCCCGAGAAAGAGCTCAGTGAGTTTTCGGGGATGCACAGCCCCAACAAGGGCCTTTGAACGGGACCTACTTACCGTCTTCCCCCTTGAGCCTCTCTGTCACTTCTCCTTGTCGCCCACGGTCCGGGTCCCGACTCACCTTGCTGGCTCAGTCCCTCTCCCGGTGACTCACCTTCCACGGAGGCCTGAGCAGGAAACCAGGCTCCATGCGAGGTTCTTTGTCCTTTCCGGCGATTATAACAGAAATGCCACAGACAGGCTGAGTTGTCAACAGCAGAAATCAATAGCTCACAGTTCTGCAGGCGCGGTAGATCCACAAACCACCTAGGTGCATATTCGGGGCTGTTGACACTGCCTTCCTGGTTCAGAGGTGGCCACCTTCTTGCTCTGTCCTCACAGGGCGGAGGGGACAGAGAGCTCTGTGGGGCCTTTCTGTAGGGCATGAGTCCCGTTTATGGGATGATCTGTCTCCCAAAGTCTCACCCCACAACACCATCCCATTACAATCACATCACATAGGTTTCAACTCATGAAATGGGGGTGAATACAAACTATCTCTCTGTGGCAGGTGGTTTTACTCTCTTTTGTTCCCACCTGCTCCCCCTGAAATCTATCCATGGTGTTGAACAGGTCACCTGTTTCTCACCACTGCTTTTCTCATTCTTCTTGAATTTGTGTATTTTTTCCACTTTCAGCTGACCAGGAAGGGGGTTAGAATGTCATGTTCCATGTCCCCCAACCTCTATTTAATCATTTTCTCCATTAGATACATACGTACATACAGACACACACCTTTATATCTTTAGTCACATACATGACATATATTATACCCGGTGTTCCTATAGGAAATGTACCACACGTTGGGGCGTGCTGTGTAAATTCCCCAGCTTTCTCTTCCCTGGTTGCTCCCCAAAGGCTTCCTTTCAACTTGGTCTTTGGATGGTCTCTATAATCTCTTCCCTCCAATTGTACAGCCTCGTTCCAGCATGATTTACTTGCCTTTGTCTTCTCTTCCCCGGAACTACTTCTCTTTACCAATTCTGTTTCGCTCGATTTCACTTTTGTCGATTGTGAGCACGTTGGCCTCGTGGCACTCTTATCCTTACAGACTAGTGTGAGAGAGAAGAAGAAAACAGGAAATAATCAAAGTCTGTCCACTGGCTTCTCCTTTCTTGTGTCCTGTCGGATGGCCTTTCTCATTCTGCCCACCGTCCTTCTTTGGCATCAGTGCAGGTGGAGGCTCAGAAAGATCATGAATAACAGCGCATCCTGTTAATGTGCTTTTCTTTTCAGAGCTGGGTTTGGAAGCTTCCATCTGCATGAAGAACCCTCCCATGCCAGACGGTGATACTACAGAGGGATCGAAGGACAGCCAGTGTGCGTGTCAAGTCTTTAGCCCAATGAAAGCCCTCGGTGCCATGAAACGGAAGATTATCAAGAGAAAAGTGCAGTTTCGCAAGTGGAGGCTCGCATGCATATTCCGTGGCCTTCACGCTAGGGCACAGAGGTAATCACACATTTGTAGCTCTGGGGCATGGATTCCTATTGCTCTCCTTCTGATTCTACCTCCACCCACCCCCAAACACACACACTGTTCTCTTCCTCGATTGGACACTCTCACAGCTGGTGCCACCTCTGTTTCCCACGGGGCTGCCTCCTCGCCTTTGAGCCCCCTTCATCAGAAACCAGTGGCCCAAAGGCCCTTCCATCTCCATCACCTGGTTGCAGCTGGCCGTCCTCAGCCGAGCGGCATCATTGACACAGGTCGCCGCGCAAGTGGGACTTTGCGGGAAATCGCATAATTCCTTGGCCTCTGCCTTCCTTCCCTGCTTCCCCAACTCCAAGGCCCTGTTCTCCCAGGAGCATTGTCTTAATGAGTGCCTTGCACAAGGATTCTCCTCGGGGGTCTATCGGGAAATCTGACCTAGGAGGACAAATAACCCTCAACTTCTCCATGTGAATAAGAAGTGTTAAAGCTGAGGAGAAAGAGCCCCCCTTACAAAGTCTAAATGAGAACCCAAGTCACAGCTGGGAGTGCCACACTGGACCCGCTGGAGTCAGGTTTCTCCTCAGCCCCTATAATATAGGATACAGGAGAATTACATATTGCATAAAAAGCCACTGTCCAAAACCTAATCCCTTCCCTGATCAAAGGTGAAGGAATTGAGTGCTTTCTTTCCTCCTACGACAATGCAAACGACAGTTCCCTGGTCACTGAGTGGATTGCACAGCCCCTGACAGGTTCAGTGCAGACTGAAAGACAATATTTTATTCCAAATTTGTCCTTTTCCACCATCTCAGTAAAGAAGCTTAGGTCTCACTCCCCTATTAATCCATTTGCAGGCCCTTCTTTACACTAGTGAACACTGAGAGGCTCTTTCCTTCGGAAAAGTTTGGAAAAGAAGGGATGAGGCCCTAGAGAGCTCAAACTAATGCTTTCTCATTTTCACTTCCGCGTTTGCGAGTCTAGGTAATGAGCATATTCCTAGAAATGCCCTGAGGTCTATCCTGCTGAGATTACCTTCCGAGGATGTGGGTGTCGCTGAGTGAAAATGACTAGGGCCATGGTTACACCCCTGCTCTCTTTTTGTGGATTCGCCCTTGAGTTTCTCATTCTTGGGTTCTTCCCTCAGCCCCTCTGGCCTTGTTCCTGTCCAGCCAAGTGACCAACAGTGTCTCCTGCCGACCCACGACTCCAGATCAGAGGCTTTGCTCTCACTTCACCCACATGTTTGCACAGGGCCTGAGCCTGAGTTCCAGTCCAGGGGTTTCAGTCACAGGTCACATGGCTTTAGGGGGTCCTTAGTCCTTGGACCACGGCTCCTCATCTGCACATGGCAGAAAGGAACTTGGAGATATTCAGAGGCCCCTATTGGCTCTCACAGTCTGGGACTCATTCCGTAGCCTGGACTTCTTCTCAGGAGACCGGGACAAGGGTGAGAAGGGGGTGTGTTTGTCTGCCAAGGGTCTCCTCCTTCCTACAGCACTCTGTGTTTGAACGTATGTGTGGGTGCTAGGTGCATCCCTCCCTGGGAGGCGTGAGAAAGCCATCACTTGGCTTCTGATGAAGGGGGCTCAAGAGTGAAGTGGCTGCTGAGGGAGAGGTACTTGGGATCTGGCAAAAGCTCACAGCAGCCTTGAGCTGTGATATCACCAGGCTCCCGCTGGGGGAGCACAGGGGTCCCTGGATCCTGCAACACAGGCTGCCTGTCAGTTTGGTGAGGTATTGCTTCTGACCTGTGGCTCTCACTCTCCCGCTCAGCCTACCTGCGGCTCCCCCTTCAGCTTCTTCTCTGGACAAGGGTTCAAGTTGCACCTGGCCTCTGTCACCATGTAGCCACCCCTCCAGGCTCAGCTATCAGCAGGATCTGAGCAAGACTCACAGTTGAGTTCTCTCTCTCTTCCTCTCTCAGATACCAAGTACTTCAGAAATGAAGAAAAGAGATTCTTCACTTGAATGGAACCCCATTATAAAACCCCATCATAAAACCCCATATTTTCCACTTGATGAAGTAAATCTAGAGCAGCACATCAAGTTAAAGGCCAAACAGAGCACAGGAGGGATCCTTTGCTGAGAATCAACAGCACGATCACAAGCCATTCTGTATGACGTTGGCTACAAAAGACCGCTTTGAGGAGAGAAATTCTAGCCCTTCAGCTGCAGTTGCGATCGATAGCGAAGGAGACCAATGCCTGAGTAGATCACACACAGTTTTGAGAGACCATAAGTCTCGCTGCTCTAAATTTCATCCTACAGAGAATCAGAGTCAGGAGCACCATGGAAAAAGACCACATGTCAGACTGGACACTCTGGGCCACCAGGTGGGCTGCGCTATGAGGAGCCGGCGTGAACGATGCAGTGTTCTTGCTGGAGAGCTTTAGCTTGAATTTGAGCACGAGGTAGTTATCAGACAAGTTCAGAATGTAGACCACTGAACAAGATGACTGGCCTGTGTCTTCAAACAGTCAATGTCACCACAAATAAGAAACAACCAAAAGGAGAAGAGATATTTTGGGTTTCAAAGGAGTAAAAAGAACGTGTGACTGTATTTATTTAGTCCTTTTGAACGCAAAACATCTCCTCACCTTTAGGTGGCTGTCTGTGGTGATGGTGACATTCCCTTGTTTGTAGGGGACAGGCCAAAAGTCCAGCTTAATGGCCTACATCCTGAAGTTGTCTGATCATGTCCTCCTGATTAAATTCAGCCTAACCCTTTGGCCAGGACACTACATAGTTCCCGCTGTGTGTGTCCTAGCTCAGCCTACCCCGAGAGCACGAGTGTCCCGTGGGCCCACCACCATTCTTGTGATAGCAGCACTGCTTACTTTGCTAGGGAAGGGCCTATCAGATCTGTGCAGAGCGAGACACCTGATTTTCTTTATAAAATTAGTGATTTGGTAAGTGATACTCTGAGAATGTATGCAGACCCTCTTCTCTACAGTCTTTCTCTAAAACGTCGCCATCCTTTAAGGATCCTGACGGTGTGTCCTAACCCTGTGTGTGTTTGTACATTGGAAGAATTCTAACCGTGCCGTTCCTATACAACGCGTATTTGCTGGCAATGTGATGTGGAAAAGAACATTCCCTCCCTGTTCATTATCATTAAAGTTTTTGTTTTGACAATCCCATGGACTCATGATTTTTTTACATTGGATGCTCTAATCTGTTCCTATCGTGGTGATTTGGTGGATCTGGATACACAGTAATGGAAATATTCTTGGTTCTCTTCGTCATATTTAATGCTGAGTCTCCGTCTCTTTTCGGCTAAACGTACCCTACGGGGAACTAATTTTGGCTGTGTTTGTCTCTCTGTGGTACGGGGTTTCTTTCCTGTGTGTGCACCTATGTGTGTCTATATGTGAGTCTGGGGTTTAGGAAGGTTGTGTAGGTAGGGCTGAGCCCTGCACCCAAAGGTTTTGGACATGTCTGGTTCCTTATTAGCTTCTGAAACTTTTCACATTCAGTCTCTAAGTTTTAAGTGATCTCTTAACCTCAAACCGTTGACATTATTCTATTTTCTCTTTCCTTCTGTCTTCACCTGCCTCTTCTTATGCTCTTGTTTTCACTGGGTGGAAACCAGCCAAACAGATGCCATTTACATCCTATTTTTCCCACACGCTCCACCCCCAGATTTTGGTTTTAGATCCACAGTTAAGTAGCTTCAACAGTGATCAGCTGTTTGAAAGTCGAAATTTCCTCAGTCATCTCTCGTCAGGTGAAGTTCACCTTCGAAGGTCTCCTAGGGATGGAATCAGGACTCCTTGGGGGTTGCGTATCGGACACTGTTTCTCCTGCCTGTGTACATGGACATCTAGCTGATTAGAAAGTACTGGCACAATGAGTTTTGACTGAGCTTTAAAAATAGAGTGCTTTCTCAGGGAAATTCAAGTCAAAACCACAGTGAGATACCACCTCACAGCAGTCAGAATGGCTAAAATGGCCAACTCAGGAAACAACAGATGTTGGCAAGAAGAGGGAGAGAGGGGAACCCTCTCACACTGTTGGTGGGAATGCAAACTGGGGCAGCCACTCTGGGAAACACTTTGACGTTTCCTCCAGCAGTGAAACATAGGAATGCCTGGGTGGCTCAGTTGGTCAAGCATCTGCTTTTTGCTCAGGTCATGATCCTTGGGTCCCGAGGTGAAGCCCCCCATCAGGTTCCCTGCTCAGCAGGAAGCCTGCTGTACCTTGCGCCTGCCATCCCCTCTGCTTGTGCACCCGTGCTCTCTGTCTGGCAAGTAAATAAATAAAATATTTTAAAAAATTAAAAAGTTAAAAATAGAGCTACCTATTAAGCTGCAATTTATTTATTTAAAAAAAAAGGTATTTATCCAAAGGATACAAACATGGTGTTTTTTTTAATTTTTTTATTGTTATGTTAATCACCTTATATTACATCATTAGTTTTTGATGCAGTGTTCCATGATTCATTGTTTATTCACAACACCCAGTGCTCCATGCAGAACGTGCCCTCCTCAATACCCATCACCAGGCTAACCCATCCCCCTACCCCCCTCCCCTCTAGAACCCTCAGTTTCTTTTTCAGAGTCCATCATCTCTCATGGTTCGTCTCCCCCTCTGCCATACTCACCTTTTCTTCCAAACATGGTGTTTTGAAGGGGCACCTGCACCCCAATGTTCATAGGAACAATGTCCACAACAAACTATGGATAGAGTTGCGATGTCCATCGACAGGTGAATGGATAAACAATATGTGGCGTATATACGTACAATGGAATATTACTCAGCCACCAAAAAATGAAATTTTGCCATTTGCGACGACATGGTTGGAACTAGAGGGTATTATACTAAGTGAAATAAGTCAGCCAGAAAAAGACAAAATACCATATGATTTCACTCATAGATGGAATTTAAGAAACAAAACAGAGGAATATAGGGAAAGACAAGGAAAAATAAAAGAGGAAAACAAGAGAGGGAGACAAAGCATAAGAGACTCAACTATAGAATAGAAACTGAGGGTTGCAGGAGGGGAGGTGGGTAGGGGATGGCGTAAACTGGGTGATGGGCATTAAGGAGGGCATTCGATGTCATGAACCCTGGGTGTTATGTGCAACTGACAAATCACGGAATTCTTTTGTAAATTATTTCTTTATTTGAGAAAGAGAGCATGAGAGAGTGAGAACACAAGCAGGTGAGGGGGTAGAGGGAGAGGGAGAAGCAGACTCTTTGTGGAGCAGGGAGCCGGATATGAGCCTTGATCCCAGGATGACCTGAGCCCAAGGCAGACTGACTGAGCCACCCAGGTGCCCTGAATCACTGAATTCTACCTCTGAAACTAATAATACAGTATATGGTAATTAAATGGAATTTAAATACAAAATTTTAAAAGAAAAATATATATATTGCCTTGTTTTGTATGTTTGATTGGGATATAGAATGTAAACTGTTTTTCTTTCCAGTGGATATAAATTGGGGTTTTTTGGTGGTTGGCGGGGGGCAAGTCTGTAGCTTCAGAGGAGATTTCTTCTTTTTCTTTAAAATCTATTAGTTCTGGGGTGCCTGGGTGGCTCAGTTGGTTAAGCAACTGCCTTCAGCTCAGGTCATGATCCTGGAGTCCCGGGTTCGAGTCCCGCATCGGGCTCCCTGCTCAGTAGGGAGTCTGCTTCTCCCTCTGACCCTCGTCCCTCTCATGCTCTCTCTCTCTCATTCTCTCTCTGTCAAATAAATCAATAAAATCTTAAAAAATATCTTTAAAAAACAATAAAATAAATAAAATAATATCTATTAGTTCTATGAGGATAGGTCTTATTGTTGACTCCTTTGTTTCCGTCTCCCGCAGGCATCCAGGACTTTCTCTCTGATCCTGTCTCACTATCTTCTGTTCATTTTCTGTTCTCTTGGCTGCTTTCTTTTCAGTATTCAAAGTCCACTCTAATTTTGCACCAATGTTGCCCTTATGAATCTTGTGGATCAGCCTCTTTCCCGAGAAATTTTCTTCAATTTTTTCCCAGTTTTGACAATTCTCGTTTCCCATTTCTTGTTTCTTGCCCACTTCTCTTTGGAGTCGTGTGTTTAAGGGAACTTTTACCTTTTCACGGCTACAAATGCTTGTTCGCACATTTCATTCAGGTCGGGGTGTCATTTTAACCATTTTAGTTTTCCTATGTTTTGTGATTGATTTCAGGGGGGATCTTTACTGAGCTGAAATGTTTGACTCTCTATTTCTGCTTGTTTGTTTTCTTCTGTCACCTTGGAACACCGGTCTGCTCTATCATTTTCCCTTTAACACACCTGGGTTTGCTGGAATGAGAAACAAAAGTTCCATGTAGGAAGGAATGAGTGCTCTGAGTAGCTTTGTGGATTCCTGAGGTCTGGATCCCTCTCTTTGGTGTAATTGTTCTAATAGATGTAAATAGCTGGGGATGGGGCCATTTGTCTTCTGCTCCGGGATCCTGTTTGCTTCCAGTATGTCCTTTCATTTCTACCAGTGGCTTCATTGTCTTTACCACAAGCCTCCAAAGGACACTACTTTCATCCAGGTCTGGCCCTCCCCCGAGGGCCACCTCTGTCCTGCACACCATGCAGCCCCTTCCTTCGGATCCAAGTAGCCGAAGCTGGAGTCAGCAGGTCTCAGGCACCCTCTGAGCTCTTCCCACTCTCTTTCTGCCATCATTCACCTGTGTTCCCCGCTGAGAAGCCCTCCCTGAAGTCCTCTCCTCTAAGTGCCTGCCTGGTCTGTGCTGACTGCCCTGCTGTCTCTGGCTCCCAGACCCGGCTAAGTACTAACCATCTGGAGTCCACACTTCTCTCTGGCCCCTGGCTGTTCGGGGACAGGGTTATGAGCTGTGTTACTGACTCTCTAGGTTAATCCCTAACCCTTTAAAGTCATGTGTTGAGAGATTCAGCTGCCATTATTCTCAGTGGACTGGTACTCTTTATCTCTCTTTTCTAGATGCAGACTGTCAGTAGCACACACACGTAGACAGAATTGTAGAACAGAACATCCCCGTCCTCATCAGCCAGGTTCAACAGTTATCAACTTAGGGCTGACCTTGTTTTAATACAATCCCATCCACTTACTTTGTCCTGTATTATTATTTTTTTAAAGGTTGGGGTTTCTTTCTTTTTTTTTTTCTAAGATTTTATTTATTCATTTGAGACACAGAGATAGAGAGAGAGAGAAAGCATGAGCAGGGAGAGAGGCAGAGGGAGACGCAGGCTCCTCGCTGAGCCAGGAACCCGATGTGGGGCTCGATCCCGTGACTCTGGGATCATGACCTGAGCCGAAGGCAGACGCTTAACCATCTGAGCCACCCAGGCGCCCCTGTCCTTTATTATTTAAAGCAAATCGCAGACACCATATTTCATTTGCAGTTGTATCTGTATGTTTCCCTAAATGAGAACCCTTTTAAAGTATTATCATCATAACCTTGTAAATATTCATAAATTAATTTAAAATATGTAATGTAAAATACATAGTGTTCAAATTTCCCATTGTTGTTTTTAAGTTGTTTTCTCTGTATCAGGATCCAAATAAAATGCACACGCTCCCATGAGTAGGACCTGTATTCAAGCCTCCTAGCAATGTGTAGATTTCTTCTCAGTTTCTCCCTTTCCTTCCTCCTCCCTCGTTCCCTCCCCCTCCCTCTGGCTCTCACTCTCTGCTTCGCCCTCTCCAGCTCTTGTTCTCTCCTTTTTTGTTAATCATTTTTGAAAATACTGAGGTGTTTGTGGGGGAGCATGGCCACGGAATGCATTATAGCCAGATATACTTTAACACAGTCCATCATACTTCCTCTTACTTCGTGGTGGAATCTCCACTGTTCGTGGAGAACAGTGCTATTACAAAGAAAAGGCAAGCCACACATGGAATTTAACATTTTCTGGCAGGAACGTTGAAAAGTAAAAAGTATAAGCGCACAACAATCCAAAATAATCTTGCATCTTGCCGCTTAATGCTTCACATTAAGGGAAACCGAATTCTGCCAGAGTAATAAAGATGCGATTAATAGAAAAATCGTCTGTATTTCTTCAGGTTTTAAGTTTACATTTAAGGGAGCTGTAAATGAAATATAATTAAAATGCATTTCTAAGGAAAGAGGTCCTGCTAACTGCATTCCAAATATTATCGGAACGACTGCTCTGTCGGACCTGGCAGACGTAGAAACTGATCAGTTTCAGGTTTGAATTGTTGGCAAGACTTCCTCTCAAGTGCTGTGTGCGCTTCCATCAGGAAGCACCTCAGGTCCCCTTATGTTCAAGGCCCATCCATCCATTGATTCTGTGGAGCAAAATGATGATCCTTCATCATCATGGTTTGGATCCTAGAAGCCTTGTATGAACACCTGCAGGAAAAGAAATTTCCCCCCAATACTATATACCTGGCGGTACATTTTGTAAGGAAAACTCTGGTCCCCTAGCATCTCTAACGGGAACCTGTAAGTTCCGTTCTTTTCCTCTTCATTTTCTTTTATTACTGTGTTAATATGAAAGCAAGGCTTCAGTCATATCGAAGTGTTTCAAACCACTGTATTATGGACTTATGAGTGCTCCATTTATCCTCTCTTTTAGCAGTGAAAGTGATTTCAGGTTGGCTTTCATATCCTTTTGATAAGACCCTCATAGTTTTGAGAACTTTCCTAATATCAGTATGATGAGGTGTTTGTGTCTCATATAGAAGATTTGTTGCGTCTGGCCTGGTCTCGGTCATTTCTCTAAGAATCTGTGGTTTTGTTTCCTGGGAAACCATACTCCCAGATCAAAATGTGTCTCCTCGGGCACTCATTGCAATTGGTTTATTTTTAGGCATTTCCAGTGGACAGAGCTGGAAAATGGCTTATTTGTATTCATATATATTCATACATTCACATACACTCACATACACTGCCAATTCCAGACTGTCATGATGTTCCTCTTTGGGTCTTCTTTATTTTTTTTTTCTCTATCCATAAAAAGTATAGGGCAAGAGGCAGAGTATTAAACTAAGTGAATAAAATACTA